>NW_026535819.1:3720833-5177500 GCF_028551555.1 Melozone crissalis | reverse complement strand
AGAAGTGACAGAATAAAAACCAAAATAAAAAGATAAAACACAAAACGAAAATAAGCATCAAAACCAATATTTGAAATCCAGAGAAAAAACCAATTAAATAATTAAATATTAAAGGCCATGGTTTAAAAGAGGGGAGGAAGCAGTAATTAAGAGTCGTGTTAAATGAAGAGTTGTGATAAATGAAAGTATTAGTAAGTGATGCAACAGAAGAGTAACACAAAAGTATTTTGAAGGAAGCTCATGCAGACTCTTCCATGCAGCACTATCCCCATAAATTGCCCTGTTCTGCTCTGTGGACAGCTGCAATAATGCATATGGATAGAGCTTTCAAATACCTGAATTTAAATGGATCAGATAAGGAAGGTACCTTAGTGCCCAGTAGCGTTTCTATTATCTGGAAAACAACAAACCACATTCCTTCCTGCTTCCAAATCATACCTCAGAACGTGCATCACACTTCACTTGTACAGATCACTCTACGAATTTGCTCAGGAGTCAGTCCTGGTTGTGTTTTTATTCTGGCTACACTGATGTAAGCACCAGACAGCGAGTCCTCTCCCACACCAGCACTACAGGAAACTTGAGAACCCCTTTAAAACTCAAATTTAAGTGGTTTGGTAAAGGGTCAGAACAAGAGTGAGGTCAAAAAATACAAAGCTATTCTGGGCTTCCATCAGTGTTACTGAAACCTGATTGAGTCCAGTCCCCCTGACACGTCCTGGTAACCCCAGATAAATGCTGCCATGCATTATGGTGTAAAGTATGACAGTGGGATGAAAAAGGTTTAATGGGTACATAAGTTAATATGGTCTTTTAAACAGTCAACTGTCCAGTTAGTTCTGCTCCATTAGTTGTGCTTCAGAGTGAATCCCAGCAATTCCCTGCTCCCAGCCACCCACCTGCTGACCCCAGTGCACAGACTGGAAAGACCACGCAAATGGAAAGCCAAGGAGAGTTTGAGGAGTGTCAAAACAGTAATGCCACACTGAAGCTTCCCACAGGAAACAAGGTTAGTTGGCACACATGGCACTAGGTAAGTGGTTTACAACTCCTTCTCTGAGTTAGGAACAGAAATGGACCATGGCAGAGACGTGACAACTTAAGTTAAATTAATTTTAAAACTGCAACATAATTAACAAAATTATACAAGAAAAAAATAATCAAAGTTATAAAGAAATTTAAGTAACCAAAGACTACAACAAAACACCATATTAAGACACCAGTTATTAACTTTCTGAATCTAAAATTCTGTTTAAAAAAACTACACTTGCCAAGATCACTAGACAAGACACAGGTTATTGACAGAACACATACTAGCACCAAGCTCAAACTTGCAAATCAGTACCTTATTTTTCTTGATGAATGGCCATAACTTGCCCTTGGATTTGCTGCCAAACTTGGGTTCTGACTTCCCATCCCCTCTGGAGTTGGAAAGGCTGGATTCAGACACTGTTCTCTTCATGGGCTGTGTGAAATCCTCAAAGTCGACGTCTCCTGGAGGCTCAAACCCTGATTTGAAGGCTTCTATTACCATCTGGGAATCCTGGAATGGGACAGACAGACAGGTGTGAACATCTCAGGGGGGGCTTGGCATCAGATTGGTGGCACTCTAAGGCAGAACAAGAAGGTTTGTGTGTGTGGGACCAGCCCTGGGAGTGACCAGGCTCATTCCTGGGATTGAATCCCCTTCCAGAGCCCAGAATCAATGCAAGCCTCTCCACCCTCTGCTGAAAAGGGGGAAAAGCTCATGAACTTTACTGACTAGAAAAGCAAATCACACTTCAGTAAGTAACTCACAACAAAGATTTAATGTACAGATTTGCTGGGAATACAGCTGTTAGCAAATCAGAAGAAAATCCCAATAAAGACTCCTATAAAGCAGAGCTCTTGTGTGATCACTCTGCCACAAGTCAACAAATTGGTTGTGAATTTAGTGACAGCAAATGGCTGTAAACGTTTCATGAGCTTTACCCAACATCTGAGCAGTCCAAGGTCACACCAGCAGCCCTGTGCCCTGGCATGGGAGCAACTGAAGCCAAATTCCCTTTTGGCACTGCTAGGAGGGATCTAAGTCAGCCACAAACTGGCTGTAGATTGTGTACAATGGCTTTGCTCTTTTGTTTTGGACAGAGGGAAAAGAAAAAAAACCCAAACAAATCAAAGCCAAACTAATCCATAGCATTCTTCCTACTCAAGTCTACAAACAAAATTAATTATACATAAGATCAAATTCAGACCTCAGCTTGCCAAATGCATTTAAATCTAATGGACTCAGGAAAAAATATCCTAATAGACTTCTTATCTACTTGTTTTCTTGAGAAGAGAGATTATGTAATACTCTAACAGCTGTATTCCAAGATCTCTAGAGATGCTGTGCCTTGGCACACAAATACCATATTATTCTCTAGAGAAGAGCATCACTGCCCTATTACATAAAAAGAACTTGTTGCTTTGAAGGCATTTCACAGGTTCTGTGAATGGCTCTAGGTAAAATGCTGTTCAGGAGAAATCTGCTGGGATATAAACATATGCAGAGGCCAGGCTCCATTGAGCAAAACACAGATACAGGAAAAGCTTTGCAAAAGTCTTCATGGGATTGTGAAGATCCACATGGATTTAAGATCCTCACAATCTATCAGGTGGCACCATGAAATTCCAGCATGAGTTTCAGGGAGGTAGAACAACACTTTCCATTATCCCTTCCTTGTTTGACATGAAAACTTCCCGAGATCCAAACTTCAAGATATTTTTAATGATAGACATGAAAGTGAGATGAAGAAGGATTAGAGAAGAGGGGAAAATAATGGGAAAAGCTGAGAGAATTGGGATTGTTCAGCCTGGAAAAGAGGAGGCTTTGGGGTGACTCAGCTGCTGCCTTGCAGTACCTAAGGGGAGTCTACAGGAAAGATGGAGAGACTACAAGAGCCTGGAGTCTGTGGATGCCCCATCCTGGGAAGTGTTCCAGGCCAGGCTGGACAGGGCTTGGAGCAGCCTGGAATAGTGGAAGGTGTGGAAGGGGATGGAACTTGTTGGGCTTTTCCCACTTAAACCATTCTCTGATTCTCAGAGATGTTATATTAAATATTCCCCTGGTATTTTATCCTGTGTGTGAAGCATTTCCCTTTTTCCATTCTGAATTTTACAGTGTTCCTTCCATTTATTCAAAACATTATTCCACTACAATGGAGCTAAAAATAACCAGCATGCTCCATATATCACAGAGATAATGTCATAACAGGAACTCCAAGCCCATAACAAATTCATTTTATCTGCTGCTAGAGCCCTCTGAATCAGGTTCTGCACAGGTTCACCTGGCAGCCACCACAGCTCACACTTGCCACACGACCTTTGTGTTGTTCAAGTGGTTAGAAAGGGGAAATGGAAAAAAATATTTAAAACTGACTTAAAAACACAGTAACAGCAAAGCAGTATTCCCTGCTAAGTCCAGGCTCTTTCTGTTGGCATTAACAGGAATTCTATGCAGTGCAGTGAGGGCATAAAGCAATCCTATTTACACAGTTGCACGTTTAATACCCAATCCAGCATTTTCATTATAATCAACACAGTTAGAAATGACTGCTCCAGAGATGAAAAAATCTTAGATGATATTTAAGGAGAAATAACTCTTTATGAACATAACTGTTTCCAGATAGGACACACTAAACCCTCTGCAGCTGCTCAGATAGAACTATTGTGGTAAAATACATTTTTGTCAGCACAGTGTTTACAGGAGATCCTGGTAAATTCAGTTATCAATGCTCAAAGTCATCATTTTCCCATGTCACACTTGTGTATGAGCCATCATGGACTTATTTGTGAGCAAGAGAATATAAAATTCACCCTGATTCCAACACCCAGCTTCATTTTATGTGTGTTTTGCTAAGAAGACTTGGGCAGAGTGTAGGCTGAGATATCAATCTCCCCAGCATGATTTCACCATGCAGCACCAAAAGCTGGACCTCAAGCAGGATATGTTGTTCTAATATAGGAATTGCTGCCCCAATTGCCCCTTTTCCCACTCAGAGTAGTTTTCAGATCCCTGAGTCTCCTATGCTGCTCTCTGTGAGATCAATTGCTGAACAGAGAGCAGAGGATTAATTTCAAAACTTCACCCTCAGGGTTATGCTGCCAGTTCATGGCTGCAGGCACTGAACAGCTCAGAAAAGATTCCAGTGAAAAACATGTATGGGAAATTCAAACAGGCAGCAAGACACTTGCTGTCAGCATTTGAAGCACTAATGTGAAAGGCTGGAAGAACAGAGGCTTCATGTAGGAAGGGAGCAGATTACTCTGCAAACAAAACAGAAAACACATTTGGCCTTGTGGTCACTGTACATCAGGAAGCTCAACTGAAATCTTTAATCTTTTCCATCAGAGAGGTTTCTTTGCATCCTGTGAAGGAAAATTATGGTCAGACATCAAGATTTGCTCATTTGTAGATTGCCAGCAAACCTCAAACCTGCAAAGAAATATTTTACAGAAAGATTTTGTGATAGTTCCTGTAGCCAATACTTCAAATACTTTCATTATTACAAAGCTAACTGGAATTAGGGCATTTCTGAAAGTTTTCTGTTTAAGAGACATAGAAACCACCTTTATAAGAATTGGTGATTAAGTATCTGACATTATGTCCAACAACACATGTTGATGCCTGCTTTTAAAATGCAATATTTCAAAAAAGTAATTATCCTAATAAACTGAGAGCATATTCCTTAATAAAAAACCAAAAAAAATTAAAAAGTATTGCAGGAAAGGCATTCCTGGATGTTAAGTAGATTTGGGGAATAATCTGGGCACATCCTGCCTCAGACAAAGAAGCTTGGGACAAGAAGCTGTTCTTTGGTTTAATTCCGTGACTGCAAAGCTCTCGTGCTGAGCCTGGGCCCAGGATTTCAGTCTCCATGAATCTGAGACCAATATTAAACATGAAAACCACCAATGCAACACTTACATTCTTGTGATCCACTGATTCTGCAGCCTTTGTTATCTCATCCAGACACTTGCCAATGATGGGGATCACTTGGCGGTCGACTTCTGCAAAGGTTTTCATGGATTCCCCTATCCTCACGATTCTTCTTTCCTCCATCTCTTGTATTTTCTAAAATATTACATTTAATTCAGGTCAAACATCAAGATTAACTTCACAGTTTCACCCAATTTTCCTCTCCAGCTTACATCGACTACTTTAAAACTTAAGGATTAAATATATTTTTAAGAACAAACTAGGACAGCTGCTCTCAGGAAGGCACTAAGTGGTACTGTTCCCTCACACATCAAAATGTCATTCTTAAAGTAATCTCTTTTACTATTACTGAAAATTTTTCAATTAACTTTTTATGTTAAAAAATGCTGATTTGACAAACTCCAGCTTTAGACTTTTGTAAGGATGGTTCCTAAGGCTTTCTGCAACAAATTCTTTCATTTTCTGTGCATGTTCAGGAAAATCTCATTTTCATTCCACTGCAGAATCCAACCAAACAAAGATCTTGATGTCTCCCCTTCTTTTCCATAGAAGGCAATTTCTGGTGTTTAGGGAGTGCTGTACATCATGTTTTGTTCACAGTACATCATGTATTGATGTATTAATGCACAATAAAAACATCCTGTGTTGTTCACAGCACAGCTCCTGACTGCTCAGTGGATTCAGTTCAGGATCTCCAGCATCTCTTCCAGGGGCCTCTCCTTTACCAGGGAGGGAAACTGAACGTGGCATAATTCCATTAGCAGGATACAGAAGGGCATGAACAGGAGCAGCCTGTTTCACTGGGCTGCAGGAGCAGCCAAAAATCCCCTTTGCCTTGACTGACCCACAAGCAACACCAATTCTTTACAAAATAACTTATTTCAACATATAAAGCAAGCCCTGGAGCTCACTGTGCACTGCAGGGAAGAGGGCACATCTGCAGGACTTGAGATCAGAGTGCTCCTCCTCAGCTCCAGCCTTTGCTGGATTCCAGGAACAGCTTATCTCAAGGCATTGGTTTGAAATACCATGAGGCAAAAGGGGAGGTGGCCATTTAGCCCACAAGTTTCAGCAGTGGGTGAGAAGTGCGTGTTTGCCACACAAATATCAGCTCCTGCTCATCTGGTGACAAGCATGTGACATGTCCTCCCTTGAAAAGGTTGCATTTTCCACTTCTGATGCTCATGACCCATTACAAGGGAACAGTCATTTAGAAGTTCTGTTCTACTACATTAACCTCAATTCACTCATTCAAGCACAAACTCAGAACTTCACTCAGAATGAATCTGATGGATTTTTTATTCTTCCTCTGCAGCCTGTCCTTAGGCACCCTAAGATACAATCAGTGGCTTCCTTAAAACCCTTTGGACTCACTGCTGCAGAATTCTTGTGGTTCACATTTAACTATCTGTGCAGCCTGGTTTGAGCACAGGTTTTAAAGGGCTGCTGGACTTCACAGATGCAACAATGCCCAGCTGCCTCCTGCCCCAACAATGCCAGTGATGCTCTCCCTCATCCCCAGCTGCACAGACACAGGAGCTGAACAGAGCCAGATTGTCAGGATTCCAAAGGCTGTCCTCATCTGTCACGACACTTCAACGTCACCTTCCTTATCTGCTATTGATCCCTTTATATCTAATTTGAGAAAAGGGGACAATTTATCCTACCATCTCTTAGAGTGGCAGATTGCATGTAAAATTTGCTAAATGACCAAAAAAAATCACACAAAAATTAAAAGTCAGGCTCATAGAATTGAGGTGACGAGCAATATACTCTTGTCACAGCATTATGGGCGAATCTAGATCCCTGCCAGGGTCCTTCCTTACCTGGAAGATGTTTGGTATGTGTGTGTAATAATGCTCATGCTGCTCACTGTTGAACTTCTGTAGGGTGGAAGAATATTCAGCTTTGCTGTCTTCTGCCATCTGATGTCTTAGCTGGGCTTGCTGTCTTGCCTGAGGAAATACCAAAAGAAATTTATAATTTAGGCTACATGGAAAGCAATTGCATTGTGGTACTCCTTATCTTGTAATCCAGCAGCATTATGAGACTCTGAACAGCAGCTTTTGGTTGACTCCTCTTGTGTGAAACATTCAAGCTGCAGTGTGGGCAGTGCTGCTGCTCCTTTCTGGGGTTACAATGTGCTGTGGAGTTACATGAACCATTTGCATCCCATGAACAACCTCTGCTTGAACTGCACATCAAACACCAAACAGAAGTTGGTTCCTCCACGTGCCCATGGGACAGGCACCTTCCCAGCACATTGATGGACTCACTTCTTGTTCCCCCTGTGCCCTGCTGGGTGGCACCTGATGCTTTCCTCTAATAAGCTGCTTCCCTGTTGGTCAGCAGGGTTTTCTGGGGAAAGGGAAGTGAGAAAAAACCCAAGAGTTTTGTCTCATTTTAGCCAACATAACCATGACAAAACCTCTTAACTGTGTGCCCTGCAGAGCCCTTTCTCCACTCCTCACACAGCCCTGGCATGAAGCACACAAGGAAAGAGGAGCCTGAGCAGCAGCTGAGATGCCTCCCTTCCTATTTTTACCCACACAGATGATTTGCTTTGCTACCCAACATAGCAGAGCACTGGGCAATTAATCTCACTGCTTTCCCTAGAATAATCTGTCCCCAAATGACCCTTCCATGTTTTCACATTCCTTCCCTTACAGTTCTGTTCCCAAGGCCTTCTGTTATCTGTTTCACTGCCCAATATTCTTCCCTTACTGCCTCTCCCATCTGTTTGCTTTAGATGCCTTTTCCTTCCCTGCCTTTGGCCTTCACACAGCAGCTCTTCCTTCTCTTCTCTTCCAAAATTCCCTTTGCCTTCCCCACACTGAAGCTCCCCTTCCCTGCTGGAGCTCTGCTGCTGAATTTCTGAGTAATTCCTTCAGACAAGGCAGAGAAACGCTGCTATAAAAACCACGTTTCAGGGGACACAACACAACAAAGAATTTTAGCATATTTTAAGTGGGCTCCCATTAAAACCAGCTCAGAACAGGGTTGTTCTTTGAACTGTTCCAAGCAGACAATAGTTTCCTGACAAGAAATCCATGGAATACCAAATCATGGAACGTTTTTGTAATCAACAAATTCTGCCAGGAGGTTTCAAATCTCAGTTTGTAAAGAAGTAGCCTTCCTCCACATTTGTCAGGTTTGTACATCTCACCTAATAATTTATTTCACATCAATTCAGATATTGCTTCTGCAGTCAGTTGTAGGAATTTCTCAGATCCCCTTCACATTCTTTCTCCAGAAATAATTCAAGCAGGATGAGGAGATACTGGGCACTAAGTGCATCACAGGAGATGAAACAGCAGCATCAAATGGAGAAGAATGTGACTATAACCAAATAAGTGAATCCAATAAAAGACATATATTGAACTTTGCCTGTTCCCAGGAGTTTTAACTGTCCAAAGGATGAGAGCCTAATTCCAGAAAATTCACATCCTGCAATCAAATTCCACAAAGCCACATCAATCATTTCCCTGCCCAAGTGCTATAAAGTTTATTAAACTTTACCATCCACATGCTCACATGCAACTACATTAAATACAAGTGGAAAACAATATATCCTTGTGCCACAAATACAAATTTACCAGGAAAACAAAGTCAGCCATGGAAAGGCAGCAGCTGTAAGAGTGGTTCACACTCATCTCCCAACCCCTTCCTCACATCCCAGCTGCTGCAGATCAATATCCATTTGTGAGGCCCATTCTCCTCATCTACCTAAGAGGAACCCATTGTCTGAGCTGACTTTACACCAGCCCCACTCCCACTCATACAGCTGTCTCTCCCTTTCTTTTTTTAAAAATAATTTGAAATAATGCAGCTCAGGAATTTGTCCCTTGACTCTATTGTTGAAGCAGAAAAACAAGAAATCCATTATTACACATTTCCAGGCAGACCCAGCAAGCATTAAAGCCATCAGAGTTCATTTTCAAACTCATTGGCTGGATATGAAAAAGTAACTCTGAGCTAAATGTATACAAGAGTAGACACTCAGTTTCCAAAATTATTTTAACTGGCCCCAAATAAGAGGGGGCAGCAGATGAGTAAATAAAATTGGGTGCATTCCAAAACCAGAACTTTTTGTATGAGAGCCCTAGTGATGCTTTGTTTCTCTTGGCCATTTAATGCATTTGGCAAGCTTCAAACTGTTTAAATATCTTTCCAATGAGGTATTTGGATCTGAAAATAAATAGATTTCTTTAAAATCTTGAATTTTTTATTACTTCATTTCAGTATGTCACTTCCTCTAACATCATCACTTCCAGCATTAACAGAATTGTACCTTCTAGTGAGACTCCTGCACTCTGTTGAAGCACAGAAAGATAAAAACAAGTCAATGATGTTAAGTTTCACATTCAGAGTAATGGATGCAGTAGCCCAGAACTACAGAGAGTCACAGGAGCTATTTCAGGAGTAATTTATAGCTGGCCTTTACAGAAAATGAAGTTTTGCTTCTTTGCTGCTCACTTGTGCATGCAAACAGCTTCAGAGAAAGTTTTTTTAGGGGCTTCTTAGAGCTAATGCTAAAAGATTTGCTCTGAACAGTATTTCCAGGAGGAAAGGCTTTGGAATAATTGGGGTCTGGAAAACCAGACAATGACTTCAGATACAGAACAATACTGGGATGCAGCTTTCAGTCATCACATTCTCTCCTTTAACTGGGCAGGCATGAGTGAACAAGAGCTCAGTTTCCAGCCCCATATGTGAAACACAATCCACCTCTCCAGGCTGACAGATTGCTCAGTTGTAAGGGATGTCAGAGCCAGGGGCTCTGAATGCAGCAAAAACTCCCCTTCTTCAAAGGAAAAGAGAATGAGGTCACCTTTCAGCACTGCAGAAAAGCAAAAGGGGTATGTACACCTGAGGGGCTTGTGGAGAGAACAGCAGTGCTCTGCTTCCAAATGTCTGGCACTGCAAAAGATGCACAGATTTCACACATCTCCTACCCAAACATAGATTTGTAACAGTTTTTTGCCCCAAAATAAAGCTGCACAGTGCATACAGGCATTGTTCCTCCCCTAAAGTCTGGGTTTGTTAAGGCAGCTCCTGTCTGAGCTCGTGTGGCAGCACCAAAACCAAAAGGTCACAAATGTCAGTGCTGGTCTTATCCAGAAAAGTTCTCCCAAAATGCACAACAGCACCTGCAGCCTTGCAGGGAGCAGACAGGTAAACTTTGGGTTTTCCTGCACCTGCAGCCAGAGCTGAGCAGCCACAGCAGGGAGTGTTGCTGCAGCCCTGAGAGAACACTCCAGGGAAAGGAGAGCAGCTCTGACAGACTGAAACAGGTAACACTCACCTGCAGCAGGCGAGTTTTATTACAGGTGAGCTTCTCTCTCAGAATCTATGCAGAGATGCCTGCCATTAAATAGAATCAAACCCAATCCTGTTCCCTTTCTTTAGACAGCCTTGCTGCTTGATGGGTAAGAATGCAGCACAGTAGCTAACTGCAAGCAGTATTAACTTGCAAAGTGCTGGTTTCCGTGGCTGTCTTCAGTATTTTAAAAATATTCTTTAAAAAAATCAGGCCTCAGCAGCACACCCACCTTGGAGAAAAACACTAAATTCAAAGGCCATATGAGCTGTCACCACACACTGGCATCTGTATCTTAAGGTAGTGGGAAGAGCACAAACATTGTTCTCTCAAGATGATTTTAACTCCATTTCCTGCAGATTTGCTTCTTAAAAACTGAGTTGCAGAAACCAGACTCCCAAAATAACAATGAGTTAGTTCAGATAAATGACTCTACCAGGAGCTCAGAGATGCCAGAAAGGAGATGCCAGGGTAGGACACTGATGCACTGAAATCTGACTTAAGTATTTATGGGGGCATTTCTTTCCCTTTTAAAATAAAAAATTAGAAGGAACTTAACCCTGCAAACCTTTGAAATAACTCATGTTCGAGAGATATATTTAGTGTGAGTCTTCTTATCACCTGCTTGAAACCAATAACTTCATCAATAAGATGCAACTTCAGCAATCAGTGCACAGCAGAATGAGATCAAAGAATGACAGATGAGGGAATTTATCCATAATCCTTGCAAACATGCAGCACTAGTAAAGCTTTGTATATTGGTGTGAATTAAATCAGTCCTAATACTTTATGCCTTTGAACAGGAAAATTGAACAGAGAAAGGCAATATGGACACTTTATGATGGGCACTGTTAACACTGAAAGTGTAAAAAAACTTTTGCAAACTGCTACACTTTACAGGAAGGCTCTTATAGAATTAAATACTTTCATTTATATTGTTCCATTTACCTTCTCCCCCAGGCCTCCTTTGATAGGAAATGCAACTTGTGATGAAGTAAAGGAGAAATTTTTAAAAACCAAGTATATTTTCTGCCATTTTGGTCTCCAATACAGAAAAGAATGAGGATATTTTGCTGAGAACAATTTTCTGAGACACATTCCAGAAACAGCAGAAGGGTCAATAGACACACTGTCTTCTGGGTTTACACAGACAAAAAATGCAGCTCCTCAGGGCTGTTACGGTGGGAGTGATATGAATAACTGAAAAGGGCAGAAAAAAACTTTGGCTGTTATTCAGCTGGTCCACACTAAGTGGAACAGTTCAACTCCCCAGCAGTTGCTCTTGTCCAGAACGGCAGAGTTTCCAGTCAAAACTTTGGTGTCACTTTGTTTCTTCATTCTTTTCTCCCATTCTGCACCCCCTCTTTTCTTTCAAACTCAGACAGCATGTGAGATGCATCACTGCCAGGCCACTGCCTGCCAAAACAGATCTGGCTTTGGCAAATCCACGATCAGAATAAACTGCAAACACAAAAAAAAAAAAAAAATTGCCCCCTCCCCTCAACTACCCAATCCCTTTAAAATCCCTTAATGATAAAGGCAGACTCAGAAACACTTCCCCAGTTTCAGGAATGCTTTCTATTGCTCCCAGATTTTCAGCTCCAGGCTCTGGCCCTCCCTCCTGTGACCTGGGCACCAAGAGCAGCACTGGCAGCGTGGGCAGGGTCATTATTGATAGGGGGCATCCTGCCACAGACTCCAAAACAGGGCCAAGGCTCCAGGCTTGGATTTACAGCGCCTCCAAATCAAGCTCCACTCTTCACTATTTTACAATAGCCAGTTGGGTCTCTCTGAACTGGCAAGAACAGAAAGGATTTGGAATTTGCTTTCCCGAAAGAAAAAGAAAAGCAGAATGGGGGGTGCAAAATAACAGCAGGGAAAGCAACAGAAAGAAAAATCCTTTCTTTTAATATTTGAAGAGGTGGAGGAAAAATCTGAGACTCTGTGGGTCCCTGAAATCCTTTGGCTGAATATAATATACAAATGAGCAAACCACTGACAGAGGATGGAAAATCTTCCTCACCACATCTCAGGAATTGTTATCTAGAGCA
The DNA here is from genome assembly GCF_028551555.1 of Melozone crissalis. Lineage (NCBI taxonomy): Eukaryota > Metazoa > Chordata > Aves > Passeriformes > Passerellidae > Melozone > Melozone crissalis. Next base: position 5,165,166 of record NW_026535819.1, on the reverse strand, counting down.
GTCTCACTGCACACAATTCTGCCAGAATTCAGGAACTCACATTAACAAAAGATATCCCCAAACAACCCAGTCCTGTTGAAGTTTTAACAACAGAGATGGATTAAATTAATTAAGAAGAACAGCACAGCAGCCCCTCTCAGCACACTGCTCCAAGGCCCTGGGGAATAACTGTGCCTCAGACCCAAAAGTTTCTCTCCTTGCACTGCCATTCTCATGTCATGAATACTAAATAACCAAACTCTCTGGATGACTGAACTGTGAATCCCTGCAAACACTCAGCAAATCTAATTCATTATAAAAGAAGGATAATCTCTGTGGATGGAGGGTTATGTGGGTTTGATGGAGGAGGTAACAAGAAAAGATGTATTTGGAGCACTGGCCCACAATGTTTAAATGATTTCTGGAGGTCTGTTTAGTTGTACTACATAAGCAATTAAACTCTGCCATGTATAAATCTGGGTATTGAATATAAATAATGGAAATTATTTCTTGAATATAAATAATGGAAATTTCAGGCCTGGGTAATAGATTGCTTAGCTCATACTTGGAATACTGGGCACGGTTCTACTCCTCTCTCTCTGAGAAAGAATTTACAAACACAGCCAACACAGAAGGGACAGTCAGGGTTGAAAAAGTTACCAGGACAAATTCTTAGCCTTCAAGATCAACTTTATGGGTAAAACACACAGCTTTGTCTCTCAGGGAGGTGAATTAGTGTGAGTGACCAGGGTGATGCTGAGCTGCAGCAACAAGGGCTTTCCCAGCAGAGATGAAGCCATTGTCCCCCTCCTCTCAGCATTGGTCAGGGCACAGCTGGAATATTGTGTCCAGTGGTCCCCACTATATAAAAAGAACACCTGGACAGACCAGAAAGGCCACAGAGAGGATCCAACACAGGGAAGCTGTCCTGTGAGGAAAGGCTGAGAGATCTGGGTTAGGTCAGTCTGGAGAATGAAGGCTTAGGGTACCTGTCCCTGTGTCCCAGGGTTTGCAGGGTCATACAGGGAGCATGGAGACTCACAGGGAGTCACAGGGAAAAGACAAAGGGTAATGGGAACAAGTCACCCCTGGGGAGATCCCAAATGGACACCAGGGGACAACTCTTCACAGTGAGAACAATGAGCCATTGGAATCATCTCCCCAGGGAAATGGTGGAATCCCCAACATGGGGCACAATTCAGCTGAAAAGGGTTTGGGGCCATCTTGTCTAGACTGTGCTTTTGCCAAGGAACACTGGGCCAGACAATCCTTCAATTCCCTTCCAACCTGGTATTCTATGATTCACTGAAACTGAACAGCTTACAAACGAAATTAGCTAAATTCTGAGGCCTTCTCACGCAGGTGAAAAGATTTATTCCAATGTTTTGACAGAAAAAGAATGACTATAAAGAAGCTTTCCAACTGTACAGCATGAAATAATTGCTTTGAATTAGCTTAGAGCACCAGTTCTATTGCACTGGTGATTCAAACTGCAGTTGTTCAATTCAGAAGATATTCTTAAACCTCCCCTTCACACTCCTTTTCCCTCTCTTCAGCAATCACCTCCCAAAAGAGTTGTATTGTTACAAAACTCACTCAAATTGCCACGTAAGAGCGCTGCTAAAAGGAAATTTAAGTTCAGTTGGATTTCCTTGCCTTGCACTAAAAGTGGCTTATGATCTGCTCTTTGATCTCTTATCACCAAGCACAGGGGATGTATAGGGTACATATGGAGATTTATGAAGTTCCCCAGATACTCCTGCTGGAGTCATTAACTCTCTATTGAGTAGAAATCGACCCTCTTAAATTAGTCATGATTCCAAAAGGGAAACAGCTGCTCTGCATGGAGAGGCAGGGATGGCAGGTTGTAAACAAGGCTTACTCTTCCAGAAATGCAAATTGCTCTCCTGAGGGACTCCCTGAGTTCACACACTGCATCATCCTTTAGGAAGGAAGCAGTTCAGGAAGGAGACTGGGGTCTGCATAACCAAGAGAAATAACATTAAATCACATTACCCAGCATTTGAATTGATGAGAAATCTGACACACATCACGAGCAAAGACACAGAAATTTAGCCAGTTCTATTTGTGGAGCAAAAAAGAAGCAGCTGCCTACTCAACATACAAAAAACTCACCACCACTCAGGGAAAATCTTCTGCAGTGTCAAACTCTCCAACAAGAATTGCACAGGCCAGGCCTGCACCATGCTCAGGACTGGGCCTGGCACATCTCACCTGCGTATTTCACCTTGTTGCTGCTGCTGTATCTCTACAAATTCACAGCAGAGAATGGGAAAAGCAAAGCCTCTGGGACCATTCAGTGCAATGTTAATAATACAAGCCCTGCCAGTCCTCTCCACCTTGCAGCACCTTTGCATGGCACTGCATTTCCTACAGTGCTGGTGCACTCATGGAGTGCCTTGATATAGACAGAGGGAAGGGATCCAAGTCCCACAATCACAGAGCAGATGAGTTTGCATCTCCTGGAAAATTAGGCCTGTTAAGTAGCTACACAGTCTGCAGAAGGGAAACACCCACAACCTGGGTTAGGCTGAAGTTCACTGCTGACAGACTTTGCTGACCAAACCTCAGGGGGATGTGGCAACAGCAGAGCCCTGAGCTGGAGTTCCTCCAGGTTAGTCTGGGGGGTGTCAGTGACTGCATCTGCCTTCCCTGTAACCTGACTGCTGAAACACCCACCTGAGATGTCTCCAGAGCCCAAAACAACTTCCTACACCCCTCATTGTAAGGATGTCTAAGCTCCCAGTGCAGGGGCTTGTGTCCCAAAGCATGGCTGGAGCTGCAGTTCCCACCCGAGAGCACTGCTGAGCACAAGGAATATCAGCTAATCCCAGGTCCCAATTAGCAGGATTTCTGCACCTACATTCTGTCAGACTTTGCTCATGGTTCAGCTTCCCAAGCCATGCTAAGTGTGTCTCCTGTAGGTAAGGAGGGGGACAGACTCTGTGCTTTGTGCAGAAATTCAGCACTCAGGTAATGTGGTATGAGAAAAGAGAAAATGAAACCTCTAACATGAAACCTCAGTATCTCCCCACAGTTATATTTACAAACTAGAAAATTATCATGGTGATATTCTATTTTAAGGCTTTATGCAAATGTGAAGCTATTCTGGTCTCCAAAACATCTTGGATATTGAAAACATAATCTGAAAGTTGCAGTGAAATCTGAGAGATTTCAGTAAACTGGAGATCACTCCCATTTCCCTCAGTTTCTCCACTTCAAAACCGAAGGCAAATACACCTAAAATTCCTCAGTATCTCAGATTATTGCTTAAGGTCAACACTTGACTGTGTTTATCTTCAGCCAAGGGACAGATCCTGCCTGACACCAAGTACTTCAAACCACTCTCCTCACCACAACTGCTGAGCAAATCAAGAGACAAACCCTTCCCATGCCTGCGCTCAGCCACTTCCTCTTTAAAATCAGACTCTGACATGCCTATCTGGAAAAAAACCCTTAAAAAAAAAGGCTGATTTTTAAATTTTATTACAAGAAGTCTACAAAGGCACCACTGGGTACCACATTATCCCATAAAGATGTCAGCTTTTTAGTGATTGCAGCTCTGAGGAGAAGGCAGAAACAATAGAGCTCTGCCTTATATGTACAGTGGCTCCGTGCTGGCGACAGAGACCATTTCCCCAAATGGGCAAAAAATTGAAGCAGCTCCTCTGTGGTTTTTGAAAGAGAAGTGCTTTAAAGCACACAATCCACTGTGATCCAAGTGAAATAAAGCTTTCAGTGATACCTACAAGGCTTCCTGGAAGCAGCATCAGCATGTTGCAGCATTTATTTAGTTTATAAGGATATTTTCACAGACTGTGAGCTTCCTGACCTGACTTTGCTACACTTCATTTTGTGTTGACACAAACAAACATCTCTAGGTGTTTTGGGTGCTGGGGGTTTAGAGGCTCAGTGCAAGCAGGGAAGGGAGCTCAGGTGCCCTGCTCACTCTCCCTCTATTCCTGCACACTGTGATCATGGCAGAGACTGAGCACAGCTTCTGCTCCATGTTCCTACTGCCAAAAAGGAGCTGAGAGGAAACAAAGCCAAACACTCCTCCCTCCAAGATCAGCTACCAGGCTGCTGCCTGGCAATGATGGAGCCCATGCTGGCCACAGAAAGGGCAGAGAAGGGCTGTGCCTCCCACATACCTGGTCCTACAGAGGGAATGTGGACCTTGGTACATGATGCCCAGGCTCCACATCCAGCCCTGCTTTTAGGCTCTTTGCCAGGCAGTGTTGGAGAAATGAGGAAAGTGACTCTTATTCTGCTTCTCTGCCACTTTTCTGGTACCTTAATGCTTCCAATTTGTAATGCTTTGGGCAAAGTGCTGGTAGATGGCAGCTCTGGCACAGAATTTCCTGCTGCAGTTGTCAAAGGCTACAAAGACTTGAAAGATGAAGAGACGTGAGCATTTCAGAACCTCACACAGCTTAGCATTAGGAAATTGCAGCTGTATTCTCTTCTGAGTGTGTCATTGTGATCACTGTAGAATTTTAATTTCATTAATGCCATCCACTCTATCATGTGTGATGCAAAAAATAGCTCCACATTGGCAGGTACAAGCTGAGGCAGCCAAGGTGTCAATCTCAAGCCAAAGAAATGAGGGCAAGCAGCCCCAGTGCCTGAGGAGCACCTTGTTCTGCCAAGGAGAAGAGCTCAGACACAGCCAGACTGCCCATTCTCCTGGCCAGGTGGATTTCTGGGAGCTTTTAGGGGTAGGAGTGCAGCAGCCAATCCATAAAGAGTAGGAGAAATCAGAAGTGCTGCAGTATGAGGAGGTTGAAGTCATCCTATTCCTTCATCTGGAGCTGAGCAGCTCCTGCATCCCCTGGAGAGAGGCAGGGAGAGCAGCAGGGCTGTGGAACAATATCCCATTCTGCACAGGGAGTTATGCAAGAGCCTCCCAGTCACACGGGCAGGGGGGAGCAAAGAAAGGGCATTATTCACAGCCTGACATGGATGAACCCACTTTAACACATGCACTTGGAAAACACTGTTCTCTCTGTTCAGTAATATTATTTCACATTCCACTCATTTTGATAACCTTTTCCTTCTCCCATCTACTCTGCTGACTGCCTGGAAAGTGGAGTAATGCCTTCTCCTGAGAGCTGCCAACATGCATAACTAACAGATTTTTCTTTCAAGATACCACTGAGCCACATTTTGCAATAAATAATTTACAAATTCACACAATAAAAAGCTGGAGGAATTTAAAAAGGAAGCCTCTCTTCTTCACTTGACAGGGGAAAGAGCACCAGGGTAGGAAATTGCTTCCCAGAATTTACCTAACACTCCTAGATTGATACATCACCAATATGCCACCTTTTAATTTGACCAGAAAAGGGCAGCCTTGGAAAGGGATGTAGAAATGAGGAGTTGCAGTCCCCCATTTCAAACAGTAAGTCATGTCTTTGTATCCCTTTGACATGACCTCAGCTTTGGAAAAAAAAAATCTAGGGCAAGCCCTAATTTTATCTATGAAAGAAGTATTCTAAAATCACTTTACAGAGATAAAGCAGAGATGATCCCTCTCTGTTAGAAAAACCCACATGTGGTTCTACATCTTTAACAATCTGTACATGCATTCATCTGTCAAGTGCCCTGGCAAACCCAGGAGGCAACAAAGGATCAAATCTACATGGTGAATTTGCAACTAAGAGCCAAACAAATTACAAGACCACAGAGGTATTTTGTCCTTTGATATGCAATAGCACTTGGGGGAAATTTTCTGGGCTTGTTTATGATTTACTGTACTCATTTCCAAGAGCATCCTTGATGCTCTGTGCCACACAATGTCCTGATGCTCAGCACAGCAGAAACACGAGATCCCACAGATGTAAAGGGAAATTTATATTTCATATCTTCACAGGACTGCAGTAACTTAGAATAGAATGAAGCAGACCTCTTGAGAAGCAAACCCTACATTTTACAAGGAGACCTCAGACTAGAAAGATTTCTTACCTATAATTCACTTTCCTTTCCTGTCCCTGCAACAAAACATTTGGCATATTTTAAGCTTCAGCTTTTACTTTTCCCTTTCTCTTTTGGTTCCTTTTTTTTTTTTTTCTTTGAGAACTAAACATTTTCAAATGTTTTGGCTATTTTGTGCCTGTCTGACTCAAACTCAAGGAGGACAAAACTGTCCTTACATGTTGTAATGTGGTGTTTCTGATCTACATCAGTGCATCTTCTGAGCAAATGTGTAACTCCAAAAACAGAAGCTATTTAAAACATTTTCTTCCTCTTCATTGCTTCCTTAAGTTAGAGGTATTGGACTTGGACCAGTAAAATTTAAACTATAAGCATCCTTTCACACATCCAGTTTTGAATCAAACTAAAGAGAGAAAGTATTTCCAGACAGATGTGCTGAAACAGGACTGGATGTTTAAAATTAAGCATTAGTTCAAAAGCTTCACTGAGTGGGGATCATTGTAAAAAAGCCACAAATGATTCTGCAACCAGCCAGCAACTGAGAAATGAAAATAAAAGCCTTGTGCCATCTGTGACAAGCATGGATTCCAGGATCCTGCATCGCATGGAAAGCTGTCCTGTCTAAACCTACAACTATGAAAAACAAGTCTGGTAATACCTCATTGCATCCAATGACATTGGGACATCTTTGAAGTGCTGCTGCAAGGGGAAGAAATTTGGTTCTACCTGGATCACAGAGGGAATGAAAATGTGTGGAAACTGCAATCAGCCCTCAGGGAGCCCTCACAAGCCTGGCTGTCACAGAACCTGGGGTGTTAGTCAAAACTGAGCTTGCATAAACTCCTTTAGAACCATATCAGCTCTGTTAAACTGAGATACCACCCACTAAAAAAACCTGACTCTGTCTGTTTAGAGTTTTTATATAAATAAAGGTGTCTGCAGAGATCTCCCAGGTTTTAATTAACCAGCAGACTGACTCAAGTAAGGCATTAATCCTCACAGGGTTTATCCTAGCAGGAGGATTGAGGCAATAAACCTATCACATCCGTGTTTACAAACAGACTCCACCCTCCAGCTCACCTTTTCAACATCTGCTTTTGTCACATTGATGTCAGCATCCATTTTCTCAAAATACTGCTGTGCTCGGTCAGCTTCTTTGCAATCCCGTTCAAATCTCCTTTTACTCTGACAAGAAAAACCAGAAACCTTCATTATGGGAAGAAAAAGATCCCAAAATCTGCCTGAAATTCATGCCTGCCACTAAAACAATCTGTTGTAGCAATTGCAGGATTCTAGGGCTCTCTTGTTTACACTGGAATACATTTCCATATTTATGAACTTCACAAAAGGGAGTTACCAGAGGCACATTTTTGGTTCCATTATCCAGGCTGTTCATATTTCAGTATTTTTCCTTTTTAGCATCACTTCCACTCTAGTAAATGGAATAATTCTCTTCCAACACTTAACCCTTTCATTTTTGTAAATGAATGGGGAGTAACTAAGATTTACAAATTTGCCAGTAGGATTTCTGGTTATTGATAACTCCTTTTCTATCCTTTCCTGTACTTCAGCCTCACTTTTCATTCATCACATGAATGACAATCCCAATGTATATTTACTTTTGGGAAGCAGCACCTGGCCCAAGAGATGTTCCTGTTCAATTTATTCACACATTATGAAGCTGTTCAACTGGCAGTGGAATATCTGAGCAGGACCCTTAGGGACTCTGCAGTTTCAGCAATGCTTAGCACACTTTTCAAGTCATATCAAGTGAAATGCTGCCTGTGATAGACAAAGAGCCCACAGAAGCCAAATGTTCTGTTAAAACAGATTTTTTTCAGGACTGTGAGTGTATTTAAGACAGCAGAGTTTTAAAAATCCCATTTCTACAACTTTTACCCATATACCTTTTGTTTTCCAAATAAAACATTTGGAACCATCTCTTTGAAAACAATATATAAATGACTTGAATGTCACATCCGAGGAATTTGCCACTTACTGCTTCAAGTTGTTTCCAGCAAGTTTCAATGTGTTGTTGTGCCTTTCTGCCATCATGGAAGTGCTGTTTAGAAAAAGAAAAGAAAACATTTTGAACAACAAAAGAACAAACAATCAAGTATGCTCAAGAAAAAGCCCAACCAGAAATCATTCTGACAGCTGTGTTCTGCAAGGCTGGTGAATTGAGCAGGTGTGTGATGACTATCTAATGTCTCAGCAGGCTGCAGATGGATATTTGCATCAATTATAGTGGTTAGTTCGACTAAAGCTAATTAATCCCTTTAGCAATTCTACCTTGTATTGTTCACTGTATCTCATAATTATTGGTTTCCCATATCATGGGATCTGAAGCACTTTTATCTGATGAGTATTTCTTTGGTGACAGACTGAACACTGGCTCTAAATTAAAATTTCTCTCTACATGAATTTACCGAGATGCACTTGATTGGCACATTCTAACAACTGATGTTTGTCCTGATTTTCATTCAGACTCAACAAAAAACCTCTCTTCTTCCTAGTTACTAGCTGTGTGTCAAAGCCAGCTGCTCCTGCCTCTAAAGAGGTTTTTGGTCCCTCCAGAATCCCTCCTCTCCCACACACTGGGGGTGAGTGTGTGCTCACAGTGAGGTGTAACTCAAGTTTTAAATGGAGATGGCAGCTGAACAAGGAACTCCTCTCCTGACGTGCTTTTTGGATCTAAACTGCAGTTGGTTTAAGTAACAGTTCTTTACACAATGTTCTTTATCAAAGAGTCTTATCTGTATTAGAGTTCATCCCTCTGTAGAATCACAGAATGGTTTGGGTGGGAAGGGACCTCAAAGAACACTTTGTTCCAACCCCCTGCCATGGCAGGGACACCTTGCACTGTCCCAGGGTGCTCCAAGCCCTGTCCAACCTGGCCTTGGGCACTTCCAGGGATGGGGCAGCCACAGCTGCTCTGGGCAAGCTGTTCCTCCATATGCCTGGCTTTCCCTCAAGATAAGCAATTCATTCCAGATCATTCTGTAAATCAATGGCCCAGCTCTGGGCAGGAATGTGAATGCAGACCCAGCTGACTGCTACAACAGGTTATTCCCCTCCACACACCACCCTGTAAAATAAATAATGAAGCAAACTGAAACAGGAAGAGAGAGGCCTTTCTTTTGTATTATTTACTGGTAATTAGTTTTAGTCAAATACAGGAATGGTGTCACAAAGTAAACTTGAAAAATAAAGGTCAGATATTGCCAGATAATGCCACTAGAATTCATGTGCTCTCACGCCCAAGTGCAATCAGATTTTACATAAATCTTAAGGAATGTGATACCTATGGTTTGTTGGGTTAAAAAAAGCTCCCACTCCAGATCATTAACCTGCTACAAAATGCCACAGTTAGAAAAATCTGCCTGCAAGCATTTTACAATTGGCAGCTCCTTGGTCTCCTGCATCTTCCACTACCACAATTGGTATTTTCCTGTGTCAGGGGAATGAGGGACATTTCAGAGCTGCCATTCTGGCTCTATCAGACACGACACCAAAAAGCCCCAAACTGCAATTCTCTATCATGCCATGTCCAATAGGCTCATTTAGCTTTAAAAATCACAGTAATGTTCAACATGTGTGCAAGAACAGAACAGCACCAGGGCTGCCCTGGTAGTCCCAAACACTGTGCTGAGGAGGGATGCTCACCTGGAACTGAGCACAGGGACATTCTACAGCTGGATGTGTCTGGATGGTGCTTACCTCCACATGAAAATTCTTAAAGCAGACAAGAGAGGCCCAGTGGCAGAAATGTTTTCCGTCCTGGCACAGGCCATGCTCAGCTCTGGCTCTGCTCCTGCCCTCTGAGCAGGGAGCACGTGTGGCCACTGGGCCATGGAGGGGGAGCAGTGACAGCCTGGCACTGCTGGGACAGCAGGGACCTTCTCCAAACACTGCCTCACCACACTGTGACATTAAAACCCCCTGACATCACTGTGGAACTGCTGGGTGGCAGGGAAAGGCTCCAAGTTGATTTCAGTTCCCTTTGTAGATCCCCAAGTCCTTTCAACTCCGTGTGTGACAGATGCTGCCTCTTCCCTGCCAGCGGCTCCTCGTTTCAGCCTTTTGTCATCAGAGTTTAGGAAAACAGTCCCAAGGAGCAACAAAAACAGTCCCAAGGAACAACTGAAATTTAACACTACATTTTTCAACGTTTTGCTAATGAGCATGAAATTCATGGAAGCTTTAACAGTGAAGCTGGGAATAAAATGACTCTGATGGATTCATGTTGCCTTCCCTGCTTCCACCGGCCCCCATTTCTGTGCTCCCCACTTTGCTGGGGTAGGATGGACCTGATTTGGGAGCAGCTGGACTGTGTGAAACCCAATACTGTCAATGACCCATAAACCTCAGGAAAACAACATGCCAGGTTTGTTTAACAGGAAACAATTGCAGAGAGGAGCTGAAGGATGAACTTGGAAACAAAAGCCCATCAGATAACAGGACGTGTATTTTTAAACCATTGTAGTTGAATAATGTCATTTTAACAAGCCATCCCTGTTACTTCCAAATTTGTCATCTCTGTAAAATAAGCTGCACAAGCTTCTGGAAGTACATGCAAGAAGCAGTGAGACTGCATCCAGTTCAGATTTTGCTGCATTTTGATACTTTTTAATTTTTTTTATAAAAACTCTTCTGCACAATTGGAATGCTGAAATGTAAAATGAGCATTGTTGAAGATTATTAAACAGTAAAATATTAAATGGTGATAAATACAGGTGTATTACATCTTGAAGAGTTCAGGAAACATTTCATTTTTTTAGTTCAACCAATTTCTAAATATTCTTATATAACCCATAATTCTTGCTGTGTTGTCCCATATAATATCCTTATTGTGAGCTAAGGCACTTCTGGTTTTGCAAATCTTTGCCCTCCAATGGTAATTCCTGCCTTCCAAAAATTCATTTTTAAATACAGCAAATAAGTGGGACCTTCCAACTATTTATATTTCTTTACTGCCCCAATTTTATGGCTTAGAAAAGTCAAGGCACCATGGTCAAGTGATCTGCCTAAAGTCATACAGGAAGCCTCCAGTTTCCTCAAACCATGCACTATCTTCAACTTCTGCAAACTCATTTCCTTTACAATCCTCTTAAACAGCAAATGTCCTCTACCTTCACCTCCTCCCCTCCAAAACCCTAGCAAAAATAACTCTAAGTTCAACTGCTCCTTGATAAGGTTTGAAGATACAAGCTCTAATTGAAATAAATTTCTTTGAACAAGTTAAATAATTGTTGTTCTACACCTGAACATTTAGCAAATGGAAACATAACAAATTATTTACAAGATCCTATGGCAAGCTACTACTCTTAGTCACAGGCATTTCAGCAGCACACGATGATTAATTTAGAGTAATTGATACAATATTTCTTTTTTCCCCTCCAAACTGGATGGGTCCAAATTAATGGCCACAATCAGGCTGTTTAAAACAAATTAGAATGAGTGAGATAGTCAATTAATAAATCATGCCTCAAGTGTGTCAGTGAGACATTAGCAGCAGTGTTGGTGGCTCACACGCCATGATTTACTCCAGACTTTTCACCCATATCCACAGAATTCTAAAAACACATTAGAAACACAGTAAAGTGAAAAGTTTGGGGTTGTTAGTGTTCATTAAGTCAACCCCCTAAATCATCTTGAAGTCTGTATTTTGCAGTCTTTGGCTGGCAAACACTGTGTCAACTTTAAGATTTCCCTGAGCGATATTTTATTGAACTATTAAACCAACTAAATGGCTTAAAGCACAGCAGCACTGCCCAAACTCAAACCATCCACAACTGTCCTTTTTCCCTGTGTTAAAGCCCATTGTGTCCCAGGGTGCCCTGAACAATCCACAATGGCCACGTTTTCATTGGACAACTCCATCCATTCCAGCTTATAGGATTAACACAATAACGCAGGTTTTAGGTGATCTCAGGAGAATTCACAGATCAGTTTGGAAAAGATCTGCAAGTTTGAGCTCAACTCATGACCAACCATCATCAATTTTTAGGAAAAGATCTCCAAGTCTGAGCTCAACTCATGACCAACCATCATTATTTCAACCACACCCAAGTGCCACGTGCAGTCTCTCCTTGAACATTTCCAAGGATGGTGACTCCACCACCTCCCTGGACAGCCCAATCCAACCCTTTCCACGAAGAAATTCTTCCTGGAATTCCAAAATTCAGTTGTTAAGACTTGAGATACTTTTGCCAGAGTATTAACTCGCTCATGTGAGGACTGTGGATTAACTCAACTTTTTGAAAGCTTTTGTTATATTCAAAAAGCTCGCAGCTCGAGGAATGAGCTTTTCCCTTTGCAAATGCAGCCACAGGGATTGGTGTGCTCTCCTCATTAGGATGCTGCCTGTGTCTGGAACAGCTGGGGAGCAACCCTGGCTGCTGTGTAATCAAAGACAAACCTCTCATTGACTTTTGTTGGGCTCAGATTTCACCCGTGTTGATCAAAACGCCGGGAGCAGCGAGCGAGGGTCCCACAATGCAGAGCCTGTTCCTGCCAGCACTGCCACAATTAGGAGCAGCAGGATATTTTTGCAAAACTTCCTTGGTATGCACGAGGGTTTACACAGCCCCAGAGCTCACCCAGCAGACAACAACAGCTTGTTAGAAGATGCATCTTATCTTTTTTTTTTCCCCTGATCTTTTGAGAGAAGCGGGAGAAAAGATGTTGCTAAAAGCATCTAATGAAGGACAACACATTCCAGTGCTTTTGCTGAGGAGTTCCTGGGCAATTTTAAATTAAATAAGTGCCTGAAACATGTAAATTCCCAGCATGACAACAGGGCTGCTTAGGCTCTGTCTAAACTGATCCTGTGAAACCTTTTACAAAAGGCTGTTTAAGAAAAACAAGGCTGTGTTATTACAAACAGGAGTTGATTATATGGTTAAACTAAAGACTTGTACACTTATAGGATGTTTGTATTAGAAATAATCATAAAAACAGTCTTAATTTATATGCATAGCATATGGTTCATTTGACAACATCCTTTTCAAGAATTGTCAAAAAACATATCTAAGGCAAGGGTGCTTTATTCTCTTTTCTATGTACATGTGAGATAATAAAACAGACTGACAAAATAGTTACCTTTGGCTTCTGTAACAAGTACTCCCAGCTCACATTGATAATAAATAAAAATACAGTACTTCATCCTCCAATTCAAACTCTTATCTCCATTTTTGTTACAAGTGATTTCTAAAATAATGGCTGGTGATTAAAGCACACCAGAGACGGAAATAAGAGAACACTATTTCTTCCTCATTTTTTTCAGCAACATTTGCAAAAAACCTTGTCAAATGTTTTTCTTTTTCTGGCTGCAAAGACAGGAAACAGTCTCCTCCAAAGAAATCTTTGTTTCCAAAAATAGCAATATGTTCTTGAGGTCTTATCTCCCTCAGTTGTAGAAAGAGGAGCATAAGACAGTCCTGTGAATGTTGACATGAAATTCATGACCATTTTAACACATATTCATCAGCTACTTAATATTGGGGCATAACCCTCTTCTCCTTTGCAATATCCATAGGGACATTATTTTTAACATGTATTTATCAACTTAGTTGAGTCTGGGACAAGTTATAGAAACATCTGTACTTAATTTGATGGAAGTATCTGCTCCTGGAGTGGTATATTCCAAAGAAATTCCATTTAACAAGCACTATGGAGCAAAGCTTCAAATTCCAGATCAGCTGCACCTGACAACCTGAAGCAGCTGCTCCTGTTGTCACTGAGCTGTAACAGCAGAATGATGGATGGGATTTGGAGCAACCTGGACCAGTGGAAGGTGTCCCTGCTCTGGGCAGGGAGTTGGAATGAGATCATGCTTAAGGTCCCTTCCAAACCAAACCATTCTGTGACTCCCTGGTGATTGGCACAAATTTAAGAGACACTGTGGCAGTAATATTTATGGTAACTTGTCATTTTCATGCTACATGTGACAGATAAAGTCCTTACATTGGGAATTGGAGCTCAGAACTTCTTCTCAGGCACAGAGACAATCCTGCAGCTCCCAGTACAGCTCCATGGCAGCAGAGCTAAGGATCCTCAGGATCTCTGCTGCTCTGGCCAGCTCCTGGAGAGGTCCTGCTCAACCATCTGCCCTCAGGGCAGCAAGGCCAGCAGGCCCTGGAACCAGTGAGCACACAGGTGTGACAGGCTGTTGGAGATCATGTACCCTCCTCCAACCCAGCCCTAGGGACTAATCTTGTCCTAAAAAGCTCACCAGTGCCCAAGTGCTCCTCAAAAGCAAACCTAGGGCTTTTCAAATGGAGATTCATCACTACTACTAAAACTATGGTGTGAAAAGTTGTTTGTGCTTTTATATCCTTCAATGAAATTAGAGGAACAAGCAGCTCTAGCTTCCATCTTTTCTCATTCCCAGCATTGTCACCAAGCTCTCCTTCCACTAATCCACAGTTTAAAAATGTCATTTCAAACAGTCTGTGACATTCCTGTGGAAGACTTACACTACAGAAACTAGAAGATGTACAAGTTAATGCCTCAATATGCAAGGAAATACTTTTAGCTGCTTCCACAGACCTTTCATGCACACATTCACCTACATGGAAGTACCAAGATTTGCATCAGAAACATAAAATATTAACTATCAGCAAAAATGCCAGCTGAACGTGCCCACATGTACCACAGGCTTGGATGAACACCACTCTCTACAATTAACATATGCACTACTCATCTGGCTTTATTGTTGCTCTTTCTTTTCAGGCCAATCTCTGTGGCTGTACAGGCAGAACACAAAGGGAAAAATCATCCATGGCCAATGCTCAACCCTCAGCCTCAGGCATCTCTCAGTCATGCACTGAGCAGGAAATGTTACTGCTCATGGAAGGCATCTCTCATCTTGTCCCTCTAAAGGCTCTTGCTGTGCAGAGCAGTATTCAGGCTAATTCACAGAAAATGGAACTACATTTGTTAGTAAACAGATTTTGTTTTCCCAATCTGATTCCTTCATGTGGTAAACAGAAGCCAATTTATTTATTTGGGCTATCATTTCATAGTTCACTGTACCCATTCAAAACTGGGAAGAGCAGCATATGAAGTTCAGTGGTCTCAACTTTGAATCCTGCTAAATCCAAAGGTCACATTATACCGTTCAGTTGGGTGGGATATTAGCATTAGTTTCCCACACAAATGTGCTTTGTAAACTTCCATAATAAGCATTTGCTTTTTCCTTTCACAACACCATTCCATGATAACACCAATATTTAACACAGCTTCATTGTATTTACTATCCATAATTTGGTGAAAACCAACAAACACTCCATAAGAACACAATTTCTTATGAACTTTGCTAAATAATTTCTGCATTCTTAAATTTTTTAATAATTACCACTTAACACTCTACTGGTACAATTTAACTTAACAAAATACAGCTGAGATACCCCACAAGAAAGAGGATGAACATTTAGAGTAGGACTGTTGTGCAGTGCATTTATCAAGCACAACAAATTCCCATAAATACCTTTAGATTAAAATTAAGACCTTTATTTACAGGGGAATGGGCTGGAAGTGAGTTGGTTGCAAAACAAGAGTTGGGGAAAGCTGGTTTGAATTGCATCAATCTGAAGTTTGGCAAATCACTTCCTTTCACTGTCACTCTTTTCCTTTCCCCACCCCTCACTTGGCCATTGGTTTGTGACTTCTGGAAGGCAGCAAAGTCTCTGTGCCCCTGCAGCACAAAGCACAGCTGTGCTCCAAACACACACAGAGCTTGAGGCACATCCCAAATGCAACATGGGAAAATCCATTGTGCCCCTGACAGGGCTGTGTGCTGCCACCCTGCCTCATGCCTGCTCCACGCTGGAGAAATCCTCTGGAAAAACCACAGGAGTATTTGCAGAACAGGGCACTATTCAGAATGAGTGAACGGGACAGAATTCCTCCAATTATTTACTTTTCATCAACACCTGAGAACCTACTAGAAACAGAAAGTCCTCTGAGAGGCACCCCCTGGATGAATGCACACAAGGAGGGTCCACCAGAAAGAACCAGACCTGTTTTGCCCCCATGGTACCCATAAGGATTCATTCATTCCCTGTTCCCCTTCTATCTCCACACAAAATGGAATGTATTGACATCAGGTAAATTCTCTCCCAACCACAGAATCCCAGTGCTGCACCAGTTCAGGCTGCAGCAAAGCCCTTGGCTTCTACCTGACTTTCATGCTTGATTGTATGGAGCCAGAGCAGCCCCAAGGGGAGGTGGAGGCAGAGGTGAGAGCAGCAGCAGTAATCAGAGAGATGGTTCATGACTCCCAAATACATTTTTAGCAAAGCTGCCATGAGCAGTGGCCACACAGAGCGGCTGCTGCCAGAGGAGGCTGAGAGTCAGACCTAGTTTGTGACCAGAGATCTAAATCAGAATGGCCCCAGGAAATAATTCTTGAATTTCTATCCAAATTACAGAATTGGATGGATTCCTCAGCCATAGTTGGATATATAAATCAACTATGTCCTGTGAAGTGTTAAGGGAAAAAAATAAGCCAACAAACAGAAGTTCTCAATGGTTGGCTCAGTACATTTCCAGCCTAGAAGTGTATTACATGTCAGTGCTTGTGAAGTAAAGTCCAAACACTCATCTTGACATGACAGGATCACCTCCTTTTCTTTTGTCAAAGATGGACAAGATTAAGAGCCAATCTTAATTCAATCTTAATCTTAATTCACCTAATTCTGTGACCTGTAATACTGCAGGTCACAGAATCACAAGGTTGGATGAGACCTTCAAGATCATCGAGGTCAAACTTGACACCTTTGAGAGCCATCCCAAAGTAAGGCTTTGGTGACATTGGGGTGACATGAAGCATGACTGCAGAAACAAGTTCTTTCCCTGAAATACTCAGAGGTGATTCCCATCTCATTTGTGTGACTTGATGACATCTTCCAACAGCAATTCAGTCACAGGCATCTAACCTCAACAGCCTCAAGGGGAATATGGATGGGACATGCCCTTCACACAACACAGAACTGAAATTTGAGCTTTTAACCAGCTAACAAGGACCCTGAGGAAGAGAATGTCTCCTGAGAGAGCATGGACACAGTAAGATCAAGAGAGTACAAGAAGAAGTTCAAGTGAGGAACTGCACTATAAAGAGTTTCACTTCACTGGGCAGCTGGGAAGAACTGAAACAACACAAGGAGTTCTCCCTCTCACTGTGTGAAAAGCAGGCAGGGTGTGTACCTGACTGAGTGACTGTGAGGGCAAAACAACTCATTTGGTACAGTGACAGCACTAAGAGCAATCTTATGGAAGAGGAATGTGTAAAATGATAAAGTGTAAAATGATAAAGTCATTGATTTACCTTTACTCCTAAAGATATTCAAGTTTGACACAAGGAGTCTTGGCCTGATTTTTGTAACCACTTTGTAAAGGTCAAAAGTCATCATGCAACAAAGCAGGATCTGAAAAAATGTAAAGGTAACCCAGAACTCTCCCAAGTTTTAAATCAGATCACAGGAAGGAGGTATCTCTCTTTTGAACAACAGCACCAAAGCACTGACCTTGCACATCATCCCACCTGTCCAACCTGCACAATCGTCCTGCCTGGTTTTGATCAGTTACTTCTGTCTTTATTTTCACCACTAGCAACCATCTTTTATAGAAAAAACATGACATAGGCAGCCATTAAGCACACTTTTCAGAGAGCCAAACAAACCCAACATATGTACAATTTGCATGCCAGATGAATTTTACCCAGCATAAAACCAATGTAAGGCATGACACAGTATCAGTTCTGCACCACTTCCAGGCCAAGGAAAACCCAAGAAATTATTTATTACTGTGTGACCCCAATCATCTGCTGGTGTAATTCCACTGGAATCAATAGAGCTAAATGAGCATGAAAGCAGAGCAGAGCAGGCAGGCACCAGCCCCCATGTGCTCAAAGATCATCAGCCACACTCACTGCTCACAGCTCCAGCAAACACTCCTGGGCATCAAAGGGGTTTCCTTTGGAAACAGAAGCTGTATTTAGAAATATTTGAAAAAATTCTTCCCTGTGAGGGTGCTGAGGCCCCAGAGAAGCTGTGGCTGCCCCATCCCTGGAAGTGTTCAAGGTCAGGGTTTGGTGCAGGCTGGACCAGTTATCTCTGCCCATGGCAGGGAAAGAATGGGATGAGTTTCAGGTCCCTTCCAACCCCATTCTGATTTGCCTGACCCCTTTCTGCTGGACTTGAGTTCATCTTTCACACATTTATAGCTACGACACCTCTGTGTATAATTTCCATTTTCCAAGTAGAAAAGTAAAACCAAAAGAGTAAAGGTGCTTATCTACCACAGCCATGCTGAAATCACTGGAAATTTTACCAATTGACAGGTATTTGGACACCTGAATGACTTAATTCAAGACTCAGTGGACAAGAATGTGGGTCTCCCAACTCCTACACATGGACCCAGCCCCAGGAGTGGCTCATCCAAATGGTTCTTTGGACCTGGAGCACAGCAGCTGATGGCAGAACAAACAGTGAGCACGAGAACTCTGCCAACAAAATTTCTGGAAATACCAAGTCATTCATTAATTGATATCATAAAAGGTTTTGCCTAAGCTGCAGCTCTCTGTAATATTTACACAACATCCACCCTCCCCTCCTGCAGATCTCAGCAGGATCAATGCTGTTACAGGATGAAGTGAGAGGCTGGGCATGAAAAATGCCTGAGGGTGGGAACGGTTTCCTTTTCAACACAGTTTTCTCCTGAATGAGAAATCTACAGGAACCAGACAAGGATTCCTAATTCCTATAAGCTTGATTTATGTTGCAAGAACAAAACAACTCTGACTGACAACTGTTTTCTGTTAAAGGCCAGTAATTATCAGCAACAGCAGGTAAATACACTCACTTGCTTTTTGCTGTTCCCCTGTTCTTATCACTAGGCCAATATTACACTAATTTTCCTGTCATTCACCCCTTACTTATATGAGCCATAATTACTAGAAAAGTTTACAAACAAAGCAAAAACCCAATAGTTACTGCTCAAATTCTTTACAAGAAATATTGCAAGCCCTCTTCCATGGTACTTAAAACATCTAGATATTCCAATCAACTTATATACCCATGTAATTGAAAAACCAGGCAAAAAACAAGAGCTGACAGAAAAATGCCACACTAGAATCCTGCTTTTTTCCCCTTTTTTTCTCCTTTTTGCACAGATCCATGCTGGATATAAGGTCACAGAGGGGCTGAGAAAACATTCCCATCACAGTTACATGTAAAACATCCTTCCATGCTGAAGATTACACACCATTCTGCAGATTAAAGCTATGTCTATATATTCTTTTCCTCTGCTGACAGAATTATCACTCTAATGCTATACTTAGAAAAAGGTGGTGATTTCCAGGGCTCCGCTCCCACACAGCACCTCAGCACATGCTTAGTGTTTAGTGGGACTATTTATAAATGCATAAGTTCTGCAGGAGTATTTTTGCACTTTCCAAAATAGACCAACAGCTTGGAAATGAAATATAATGCTCTGATGCTCCCTTTGCACTTTGCTTAGTCATTTTATACCTGTTCTGTGACTATTTGTAGTGCTTAGAATCCTTCTTCTATCCACACATCCAGGACATAAAAGGATTCAAGGCAAGGAAGGAAATCACATCTCAACTCTCCATTTTACAGAGCTGGTGATGTGCAAATTAATCAGCTTTGAACATTCACTGCAGCAGGCACACAGGTCCCTAAAGTACCAGCTGCAATAGAGCACTAACATAAATCTATTCATTCTACCAGTCTTGAAGGACAACAGGTTGAAAACCACATTCCTTATCTTCACCAAACAAGACAAACCCCCTATTTATTATTAAAATATTTTTTAAAGAGTCTCCTTCACCAGATCTGGCTGAGAAGCACAAAAAATGTGAATCAAAATCCAAATAATTCTCTCAATCAGCCTCAGCACTGCAGTTCCTCTGTTTATTTCAGGCTTTACAGTGCTGCTGGACTCTGCCCCAAGCACGCTTTTGGCTAGCAGAGCCTTAAGCACAGATGGGTCTCTGACCTTATTTAGGAGGGATTCTCCTGCAGGCATTCCTGTCTGATTTTATAACATTTGATTCAAACGGTTCAGCGGCTTGGCCAGGGCACATAACCCAGTTCTTTAATGCTTGGTTCATTAGCACAGCTCATGTTTATTAACTACAAATAAATCTCACTTAACATTGAACTCCACTACCACTAATTAGCTGTTTTAAATAGCAATTCCTAGTGAATAATAAATAAAGAAGGATGGGTTACCGATTTCCTCTCCTGTTTCAGCTCCTGCACGTAGCGCGTTAACTCGGCAGTGATCAGAGAGGTCATGTTCTCTGAGATCACCTCATGCTGCCCAGCATAGTCATTCATCTCATTTAAAGTGGCTAGGAAGGCTCTAGTTGATGTGTACCTGCAAAGGACAGAAATGCATTTTTAGGCTCTTTATTTTCTGACAGACACACTGCAAAGGGAGCTGGGATCCTCCTTGAGCACTTAGCATTGCAATGAATTAGCACAGATTCACTGAAGGAATTGCTCCAAAGGAAGCCTGTCCCACACACTGACAGTTCTCTGATAAGTCTATCTCAATTTAGACAGTTTGACACTGGCTCTTAAATTATCACCACTTTAGAGTGCCAGGTTCTTTATCAGCACAGCTCTGGGGCTTCAGTTTTCTAATCTCTACTCACCAAACATTTCTAGTTGTACTGTCTCAATTCCTACAATTCAGTGCACAGAGTCATCAGTATATCCTACCTGGAAAAATCCTGTCTAAGCAAGCAAAATTTTGGCCAGCATAGCCTAGAAAAGAAAGTTTTTCATAGTGTGAATTTGATTTAAATCAGCTATAGTTTATAAAGTTTTCAAATAAATAGAGTTTACTAACCAACTGTTCATTGTCAACCCATATTTTTTTAGTACCTTCCAGCACAAGGCTTATTTTTTTCATATCAAATAATCTCCCATACAGCATTCCATGTATTATTGAAAGGAAGAAACATCTGTGCACACAAATTTTGAAGCAGCAGATTATGTCACTGGTGTATTCAGCCCAGCGCCAACAGAGCTGCATTTAAATACCCCAGCTGGCAGTGCTGGGCAGCTGGAAGCCAGCAGCAAGACACTACTACATACTAGAAAAACTATTGTTGTTGTTATTTTTATTCTAATTCTAAAATAGTAGTGGCCTGCGCTGGTAACATCACCTAAAGGTGAAAAATCAAAGCAAAGATGGAGATATTTAGAGGAAATAGAATGGAGTGGTACAAGTAGGGATGAGAAAGGCATCAGATGAAAATAAAAACAGGAGAAACTAAAAAGGGAATTAAAAGGGACTAAAAACATTACAAGCAGAAACATTCACAGTCAAGATGTGAAATGAGAGAAATCCCTGTAACAAAAATATCCCAAGATATAAAAGGCACAGAACTGAAGACTGACAATGAGCTTGAAAAAGCTGATTTTCAGCCAGGCTGTCTCCAAGCAGCATCTGAGGCACCCAAAGGTCACATGGCAAATCCCCAGACATTGTTTTGAGACATGAAGTAACAACACTGAGGTGAACACTGTATTTATAAAGGGCAAAGGATGCTCAGGATCTTCTGTGCCACATCACATAGAATCATTCAACTCCAATATCCTTTTTCAGCAATGAAGGATGTGCCAAAACCCATTGTAGTAAACTCAAAATACCCATTTATGGTGGAGCTATCCAAAGGCAGATTTATTCCTAATCTTGAGTACAGACCAGAACAGCCACTGTGCTGGTAACATAATCTTCCTTGTGTAAATATCAATATCTCAGGAAACAATGGCATAAATAACTGATTCCCAAACAATGTTCCTAAAAATAAATTAAAAAACAAGCAAAGAGCCTGTTATCTCTGTTACACAAGCCACTGGAGTAGCTGTATAGAGCAGCGTGGGGGGCTGACCCAAAAAATCTGTATTAATATAATCATCCAATTGGAGCCATATCCAAACTCTTTTGAAACATGTCAAATTTCAAGGTCAGGGGTTTGAGGCTGCTGCTGGGCTCTCCAGAGGCAGAGCAGCCCCCTGGAGCACCAGGCTGAGGGTCAGCCCCTGCCATGCCTTCCTTCAGAGCTGCATTACAAAACCCTGATGTTGAGAAACTCAGAGGTCACAGTGCTCTAAGGGGAAAGGTTCTCACTGTGATTTAGAGCCTGGTGGGAAGCTCATCTTCTAGAAAATTCTCCTTAAAACATATCTTTATTCTCCTCAAGGGCAGGAGTGTCCTTAGGGACCTGTGGTGTCTCATCTCCTGGACCTCGTTGCTCTGCCTGTGAGCAGAGCATCACTCCCCTGCCATGGGGACAGGTCTGAGCAGGGAGTCACAACCAGACAGGTGAGGCTGTGCCCATCCTTCAACAGCAGCCAGCCCCAGGACACTGGGAGTACAACCCTGATCCTCCACCCTGCTCTGCAGGAGCCACTGTGCTGTTGGAACATTACTCCTTTTGTAAGTTACTAATCTGTGTTGTCAGCCTGTTTGAGTCATTTAATACTTACACAGAGTGCTTGAGTTTCATGCTAAAATTAACAACTGCTTCTGCTCCTGCTGAAAGCAGATATGAATTTGGTTGTTCACTTCAGAGAAGCAGGATCAGTCTGGCTTGAAGGTTTTAAGGCACATTAAAAAAACAAATGAAACCAAAACCCCAACCCAGGCATCCAGAAACTGCAACATAAGGCAACTGAGTAGTTACAGAGCAAATCCACTCCTTAGTATCTACCCCACAAGCCTGTGATGTCTATATTCTTACACTTGACATTAAAACCTTTGGTTTACAAGCCAAATCCTAGGTGATGACCCAAACTTTGCCATTCCTCCATCAATGTGTGCTCACCCAGCAGGGGATCGTGAACATACCTGTATTCTTCCTCCTCTTTGGAGTTCTTCTTGGGTTGGTATTTCTTTGAAAGATTCCTAAAATTAAAAACACAGAGATATAAAATAAACTTTTAAAATATCCTTTGAAGCTTACTGATGGATGTTGAGCTGCACACACATTCTGTGAGGCTGCAGTTTTTATCTGCAGTGAGCAGACACCTCTCCTGGAGCATGACTATAATCAGGCTTTGATTGTGCTGTACTAACACTCTAAGAATGGGCTGCACTCTGCTCCAGTCTCTAACTACAGCAAAGCAGCAGATTCTGAACCCAAGAAGTTGCTAAATTAAGGTTATGAAGTTGATACACCTGGGTTGTGGTTCTGCTGATGCACAGATCTCCTTCACCTGATTTAGAGGAGAGGTTCTTTTAGAGCAGGAGTCACCCCAGGTAAGGGAGATCTGAAGCAGCAGATGACACTCTTGGCCAGGCAGGTTTGCCTGCCTTTAGCAGGATGATTAGAAGGCAAAAAAAAAACCCTTCACAAAGCTGTGGGAAGCTGCACTGAGATAGCAAGAGGGAGTTCATTTTGTGATTATCAACTAATGCTGGGGGAAGTGTGACATTTGATTATCCTAATTAGCACAGATGATTGCATCTCATTATCCCCCAGCCAACTACTGATTTAATTTTAAAACACCAATATGCTCTTGGAGTGATTGTATCTTAAATAAGAAACCTGAAGCTTGCTGTGAGCACATCTGACATTGTATGCTTTTTATTGTCCCACAAGCCTCTCATCAGCAGAACATCCAGGGATTTGGGAAGGTGTGCTGCCCACCTGGCCCTGAGTGCACCTTGCTGGTATCAGCACCAGGATGCACATTGCACTGCAGCACAGCACAGAGCTGAGCAGTTTAAGGGCTTTTCAGTGCTCCTGTGTCCTGAACTGAGCCCCATGACTCTGCTCTTTCTGGCAGCCTCTCACCCTGCTGTGGAAGGGAAGCCATTTGGTTTAGTTTTACAAGGTTGTTTCAGTGATGAAGAGCAGCACACAGAGAGTATTGATGGAGGCACTGTCCGAAGGAGGACTGAGTTTTATCAACTTATCCATGCCAAACTCTTTGGAGAAATCCCAGAATACATCAAGTTGTAATGAAACTGCTTTTTCAGAGGTGTAACCCATTCCTTGCTGATGCTGGTTTTACTGCTGACTTGGGGACAGCAGGGCCTCCCATCTCACATTTCTTACTCCTTTTGTTCTCCTTGAGGAATTAAGGAGCATCTGCCCCAACAGAGGAGTAGCCAGAATGCTGGCAGATTTGCACAGGCAAACATGTGTTCCTCAAAATTTAACTATCTTGACTGGAAGGGATCCAAATGAGTATCTCCCTCTCAGTCTGTGCCTTCTCTCCAAGAATATGCTCTGAAAAAATTAACTTCTCTAGTTCTGCAGCTTCTACCAAACACCAGAATGGGAAGGGTTCTGCAAACTGTTCTGCATGACGAAAATAAATTTTACAGCACCCTTTGTATGCCATGGGAATGCCTCCTTCCATGCACCAGCTTGAAGGGAAAAGGAAAAACCACAAGAAAAAAGCACAAAAGGCTACAGTAATAAGGCATTTTCACACAGTCAAAACTCCATCTCCCTGCACTGTCACGCTGCCCAATTAATTCTGACACACACAGCAACTGGCTTCCTGTGAATCTTTAAAGGTGCAGAAATGCTACAGAGCTGAGGGGGGGGGGGGAAACCCACAGTCTGCTTTCACAGACAAAAACCACTTACCAAGGATTAGCATCTGGGTTGAACACTTCATTATCTTCTGTGCAATTTACACAACACACAAATTGAGTCTATTTATTGAAGTTCTCTAATTATTTTTTGCTGTTTTCTAAAATAAGATGTAGGTTTAACCAGGTACACACAAAACTCCCACAAGTGCCAGTGAATGCAGAAGTATTGCTGGAGCTCAGCATGTCCTGGTGCAGTGACAGTGACACCTTCAGTGCCAACAATGATTACAGAGGGAGCTAACACATAATAAAACCATCTCTGGAAAGATTCTGTGCCACTCTGAGCACCCATCTCCAGGAGTGTTTCTATTTGCCTTTCACTCTGCATCATTTTTTCTGCCTTTCCAGCTTATTTCTCTGCTCCCATATTTCGACTTGGGTGACAAATGTGAGAGAAAGATGTCAGACATCAGGGGTTCTGATTCTCAGATTATCTTGACACCTGAAGCATTTTTTCCAACACATTTTCCTTGAGGCCATCTATCCATCACCACATTAGGCAAGGGTTTTGACACCCTTTGTGATGCTCTGAGTGCATGTGCTGCAAGGGAAGTGACAAGGACACAGCACCTCAGCACTGGGAGCACAGCATCCAGCACATCAGGGTCCCATGGAAGTTAAAATACCTAAAATAAGCATTCTACCAGAGTTCCTACATTCCAGCCTAGCTTAATTATTAAATAAACACAATGCAAAACAATTAAGAAAATAAAGTCAGATCTGGACTCCCGAACCAGGCTAATTGTAAATGGGATGTAAGTCTAACCTAAAATATTAAATGCACATCTGCAGAATTATAAAGAAGAAGAAATGTTTTTAAATAGAAGAAAATTTAACTTCAATAGATGACCAGGCTGAGATGTAGATAGTTAAGAGAGGAGAAATAGCTAGTTAGGTAACCCAGGGATGGAACAGAAAACACAAGTTGTACAGAAGGAAATAAATTTCAGCAGCTTTACTTACACTACAAACAAAACTGAGTTACATCCACAGGAGTACCTGGAGTTAACCTGTCTCTTTTTAATAACATTTTCTGCATGTTATGACATGCAGTGATGTGATGCAGCCCCTTTACACCAAATTGATGTGGTACAAAAAAGGTTTGCACCAGGCTTAAGGACACTTATGAAATAAAAGCAGATGCATGATTTATTTCTCTTTTTTAACGTCCAGCACTGCTTTACCTCAACACTTGACAAGTCTACATTTTTTGGTTTTTTCTTTTGTACTTCTAACTTCTTAGATGTCTGCAAGCAACCCTGTGTTTAAGAGCTCCTTGGGGACAGATCTATTTGTCCTCAAACCATAAAAATACAGAGAGGCAGGAAACAAATAGACCATGGTTTCTTGGGAAGTCTAGAACAGAATAAGAAATAAAGCTCAGCAATTCATAGTTTCTACATGGTCACAGGTAAAACAATATTTCACTTTCATTTATATGTTGTTTGGGTGTTTATTTGATTAATTAAGCTCTTTGTAGCTGGAATTTGTCATCCTGAATACCCCAGTGAGTCTAGTGCAGGATTGTTCCTAGGACAGGCCAGCTCACCCAGATACTCTGCTGGGCTTTCCCAGCCCAGTCACACTCTCTTTGTTCTAGCTCATTTTGCCTCTGTAATTCACCCTCTGCTCCTCTCCATAGGATGTGAGCAATTTGTTCCTGCACGAGTCATTTTCTGTTTCCTGCTTGTCTGAGGCAGAAACCCTGGGGAAGCCTCCTGGCATTCCCCTGGGAGAGCACACAACCATCAGGGCAGGGATTTATCTACAACCAGCTCCTCATGAATCACAGACCACTGTGCACCTCCAGTCCACTCAAACACAAGCCAATTCTGGGTGATTTTTTTTTTAATTGATACTATGTTAAATACACAGATCAACTGAAACCTCAGATCCCATCTCTTTAAAAGCCAGTAATAATGGAAAGAGTTCTCAAGATTTATTAGCACAGTGCAAATAAAAGATCAGTTTACTGGGGGAATTAGGAATAATTATTCCTGCTCTCCCCCTCCCAGTTAACACCAGCACTTCCAGTTTAGCACTGGGCACAAGTGGCTGCCAATAATGTTGTTCAGCAGGACCCCCTGTGTGCTTTACTCCCTTCTCACCCCTGATCAAAACTCAGTTTTTTCCACCTCACTGGGAAAAGCAGGGTGATATCCGCTCCTGTGGGAGGGTTCTTAGCACCTCTTCCCCGGGACCTGACCTCAAGGGAGATTTTTTCTGCGTCTGGTTCACACATTCTCATCTCTGACTACAATCAAACCAGACATGGACATGTAGTAAGTCCCAGCAGTGATTATTTGAGATTAATTCACAAAAATCTCAGCTCTGAGAGACAGAGATCAGGAGACATCTCAAAAGATCATAAAACTACAATTCAAATTTCAGGCTGTAACCTTCTTAACTACATAGAAAAAATTACCAAGGGCTGGGCCTGACTTTCTGACCTGTAATTCCTCCCCATGCACATTCAAAAAAAAGGCCTGTGTTAGTAAAAAGAAACCTAAACTTCTCCTAACAAATGATCATTATTCCATTGAATTCTTAAACCCTTCAGCATTTTTGCACAGCAGCCCCAATTTCATGGAAAACATGACAGTGCTGTGCTCAGAGCCTGAGCCATTAATCATGCACAAACTGTGAGTAAGCCCTAGCGTGCTGCTCAGCCACCTCAAGGACCTCTCTTTTTGCAAAACATATGATTACCAGCAGATATAATACAACAGGATCTTAAATTAGCTTTTACTTTCCAATCTCTAAATTAAAGCTATTTTCTAAAACATTATAAACAAAATCACCACTGACACAGCAAACTTAGAGTTGATTACAGGCTCTGAAGAGATGCAACTCAAAGTCCAGAATTTTACATATCAACTTACCTAAGCTGCTTTGCATAGCTGAGTTCAATCTCTGTTCTTTCTTTTACAAACTTGATGTACTTTTCCAGAACATCAATACCCCACTGAGTGTGTTTTTCTAAGTTGTCAAACTGGTCCTGCAATGAATAAAAAAAAAATAGTTTAGTCTTATTGAACACAGAGACAACTTAAAATTAATTTACAAAGGGAGTATCACCACACAGAAAGAGTTGTTAATATTTTCCATTACAACTTAGATACTTTTATAGTGAGACAGGTTTTTAACAACAGAAATCTGTATTTTACCACGAGCCCAATTCAGCAACACTCTTCATTACTCATTTCTGAATCAGTTTCGTTCCAGAAGTACTGGCAATTCTATTAAATACCCTCTTCTAATATAAATACTTAAATGTAGGATAAGAAATAGATACTCATGACAGTATTTTGTTTTACTCTGAAGAAGTAATAGAAGTTCCATGAATTTGGGATCTACTCCTAATTAGTAATCCTGATTTTCATATGAAAATTGTAGATTTAAACTCCAGCTTTGCCAGTGCTATGAATTTAAAATGTTATTCAGAACAGCTAATCTTTTTACAGAGCAGATTTCAATTCCTTTGTAGCCTGTTTGCTCTAAAACAGACAACACAATGCCCCCCAAATGACATAAACTATGTTTTCTGAAAGTTTTCTTGGCCACCTCCATTTAGATACAGATACTGCCTTGTTCTTCAAATATTGTTGCCCTCAAAAACAGTCACACATGTTTTCAATGAAATCAAGAACATTCCACAAGTCAGTCTGGGATTTGCAAATGCCAAGAGAAATTAAGCAACTCTAAATCCAAATTAATTATCCAAGCCAGTTTATTACTATGTGCAGATTTCAATTTTAATCACCTTATTTTTCAAAATTTGGTTATTTCAACAGCACTCAAATTCCACAATCCATTCCACACAGCTTTGCAGAAATTATTGTTTCTACAATACTTGAAATATAATTTTTAAACTGTAATACATTGAATACTTATTCTGACAGACATACACTGTAAAATAAACAAGGCCTTTAATATCAGCCTAACTTATTTGGCATCAGGTTCCATTATGGTTTACCAGGAAAACAGAGAGTAAGTTTGTACAATCTACAAATTAGATTGACAATGTTTTCTAAAAAACTATCCACAGCACTAGATATGGGTGGGATGCTGAGCTGCTACTACCAAAGGTTCTGACACAAGTGATGCTTCTCTAAATCAAAAGATTTGGCCCTGTGGCTCAGTGTGCAGAGTTATCACTGAGATACAAAAGCCAGACAAGCCCATTCCATTTACACACAGAGCAGAAAAATCACTGAAAGCTACAACAAAGCCTGGTTTGTGAATGTGTTGCTTTTATCAAACACCACTTTCTGCTCTGTAGCACATCTGGCTGTGACAGAGTTACACTGGTGGCAGGAGGGACTCTGCCAGCCTTGAACAGTCATGGACACAGGAGCTGATAAAGAAAATAAAGCTGCTGATAAAGCTGCTGAACTGTAATATGAAGGGGAGAAATAGGAACCATGTTAAGAAAAAAAATCTGCAAAACACCACCAAGAAGGGAGTTAAATCAGCAGGTAAAACTCATGGAATGGGACACACACAGTTTGTGCATTGTGTGCTTGCTCTGCTTTAGCATCAGGCACTATTTCAAACCAAGTCAGCCAAACCAGACTAGGTTTCAATTTAAGTTATGTCAGTTTTAGTCGATTAAAGAGGCACTGGAGGCAGAACAGCAAAAGGTAATAATACAAAGTTAGAAAAATAGTAAAGAACCTTAAGTGCTCCAGGACTAAGTGTTCCAGAAACTACAAGAAAGTGTTTAAGAGCAACTGGAGTAAAAAAATTCAAGCTACACAAAATAAAATCCTTACTTCCAGCAATACAAATCACCCTTGAACCAGTGTAGCATCAGTCACTCAGCAAGAGGATGTGTGCATTCTGAGGAAAGGGAATACACAGACTAAAAATGTACATGTTTGCCTATATACAAATCTCAATTTCAGGCAGTTTCACATGTGGGGAGAAGGCAAAATCAGGGGTAGCAATGATCCTCCTCCTGCCAGGGGGCTCAGCTCAGCCTGGAGTCTGATGCCAGCACAGAGAAGCACCTTCTGCTCTGCTTCAAATATACAACCTCTCCATCTCTGGGATTATGCAGGAATCAGGAGAGTAATGCAAACATGGCCTTTTTAAGGTTTCTGATAAAGAGGTCCTCTAGCTCTCCCACACCCTATTCTTCCACAATTTACATTATTTAACCTAAACACATGCATATAAAATAAATACCTCATGGGGAAGTCCATTAGTCACAAGTTTACATGGATTCACACACTCCTGATTTAGAGAAGGGAAATCTTAGGCAGGGAAATTCACCCTGTAATCCCTGTAAGCAAATTTAACCACCTTTCTTGGTACAAATCTGATCTGATAAACTAACTTATTATCCTACTGTGACCCCATCCAAAGAGGAAAGGTCAAGGTTTCCCAGAGGAAAGAATGCCTTTCAAGGAGATCCTGCCCTTCAAGGTAATCCAGATTTGAAGACAGAGCAGGTTCACCCTGAAAACGCAACCCTGGTGGTGGCTTAACCAAAACTCCCACCACCATCCCACCCTGCATCAATTCTCAGAGCATCAGTTAGATCAGAGTTGGAATAAAAACCCAGAAATGGGCTGGCATCCCACAGAGGGACCTGCTGGACTGTTCCTAAGGCCTCACTAGGCCAAGTTGGTAATAAATAATATTGGAAATAAAACTCCCTGAGGAGCAGTGTAAGAGGAGCACACGGTGGTGCAGCTGTCAGACAGATCAACCAGGGGAAGATGTTGAATTTCTATTTATAAAGTGAGATGAGGCACTCGCCCCGTGCCAAGCTCTAGGCAGAACCACCTCAAAAGTAAAGCACTGACCTCCACTATCAAGAGAGACAAGGGGAAGTTTAACTCTGCAAATTTGCTAAAGAGTTTCTGTTCTTTTCCGGGCATGGAACAGTGCTGGCCCAAGTGCCATTTCACTCAGCAGCCAACGCCCCACAGCACTGTGTTACACTGGGGTCATGCATTCCATTGTCCCTTCCCTTTGCTGAGTGCCTCGAGGATGAAAAAAAGTCAGTAAAATTGGCAACACCATCACTGGCTGAGCATGAGATTGCAAAGGAAGGGCAGTGCAGCCAGGGGGACACCACACATATTGTCCTCCTTGCTCCATGCATCTGCAAGGACACTGAAGGTAGGCAAAGGCTCTGAGTTAATGAATCAAGGGATGACAGAGCACACAAAATGTGTCCAGCATAACCTTCAATTCATGGAATCCCAAAATCCAGGGATACATGTAATCAATGCAAAATAGGAACTTCTGAAGAAGAGATTTTTGAGAGCAGTTAACAATATCATGCCTTCAAATAATCAATATTGAAAACACTTTTTGGAAATTGATTTACTTTTCTTCAAGTTCATTACAAAAATGCATTATCAATAGGAAACTAGAGTTAAAAACCCCCATCAATTATTCTGGAGTCTAATGAGAACAACACATGATTTCAGCACAAAGTGCACCAGCCCTGGCAGAGATGATTTAGCAGGTGAGCTGTGCCACCCTGCAGGGTCAGTCACCAGCTGCAGGAGGGCTCAGGTGCCCCAGGGGCTGCTGTTTCAGCTCTGAGTTTCAATACACAGACTCTCCTCTGTTCATTTTTGCACCATCCTCACCCTTCCAGTCAGGGAGAACATTAGGAAACAATAAACTCCACAGGGCTTTAGCATTCAAGAAAACAAGGCAAGAAATATGATGCAATGTTCAGTAAGAATGCTCCCACATGGCCACAGTGAGGGAGAGACAAAAGGTCACACCACACCTGTTTTCTCAGAAAAAGAACCACCAAAACATTTTCTGGAAGAATTCACTGCTTTCCTCTGCCTCAGAGACTGGTTCACACCTAAGAACATTTTCTGAGCAGAAATCCTGCACTGACAGTCAGCTGTCTGTCACAGTAGGCTCCCACCACAGCCTTCGTGTTACTATGTCCTTCCAACCTGCCAAATCTCACATTCTCCCAGTTTCAAGTGCCTGTGCTTATTGTGGTATCAGCTTACCAAAAAAAGAATAAACTTCTAATTGCCCATCACAATATGCATGTAATTAAACAACTTGTGGAACTGTAACTTACCCCCTTCATCAGATTCCACCTGCTTCCCAAAGGCAGCAACATGTGCCACTAAAAACTTCCCCAAGTGATGGAGGAGCTGGAATAGAGGAGCTGATCCACCTGACTCAGGTGGGAAAGCAGAGCCCCTGATGCTTTAAAAAAACTGTTCAGAGCTTAACATATTCTTGAGCATGCCCACAAAAACTGAAGCTCAAAGAGGGAAGTAGAACTTTAGTTATTAACTTGAACAGGAATTTGACATCCAAGTACCCAGAATCCTTTGACTATTTTAACCCCAAGGCAAAGTGTGTTTCTAAATTCATTTTCTAACTTCATTTCTGTTCCCATTAATTCTCTCCTGGTGCTTTTACCACTGCCCAAATAACCTCCCATGCGTGCATTCTTTGTGAAATTCAGTTGCATGCTTGTTACCCTGACAATGCTTAAAATGGAAATAGTGCTGCCCATTTGCTTTGCTTCATTTGAATGGTTACTTTAGGCTGTCAAATCCCCTTCACTTCTCAACTGCCCTCCTCAAGTCACATTCCCCAGCTATGTGAAGTATTTTGGGAAGAGGAAAGTTGACCATTAAGGAAAAAAAAAAAGGCAAAAGAAAAACCTTCTTCCCATTTCTTGGCCATATAACATGGAGTACAACCAATTATTGAGCAATAAAGTGTTATTCATGAGGTCTTTGAAGATCAGCTCAGTGAGATATTCCTTCCTCTTTCTAGCAGGCTTCCATCTATTGCAAAATAGTTCAACACATGGCATTCAGATCCAAAGATGGACCTTCACTCCACCAAGGGGCTTCTCCAGCCTTAACATTGAAATAAAGGGGATGCCCTCACTTTTCTTTTGAGCTGCAGCCAGACAGACTCACCCTGCCCAGCTCCACCACACAGCCAGGCCAGAAGGACTGGGGTTTCTACTGCGTTTCAAGTGTGAACAAAACATTAGATTCTAGGAGAATTTACCAATTAATTCTGCAATTTAAATCTTCCTGTCAAACCTGCCCAGAGTAGACTGAGCTGGCAGCATTTCCTGTACCAGTATCCAGGCTAAACTGTCACTGTCGCTCTTTCTGCTGCTGTCAGGGGTGACAGTGCAGAACTGTGAAATTAAGAATGCTAACATGGAGACAAATAATGAAGAAAGACTATGATGAAAAGTCAGATGCTAATAGCAAAGGAAAAGCCTTTATTTTTAGCATATGCCTCCTGTAATTCTCATGCAGCAATGCAATAAAAGACTCAGGATTCTTGAATACTCAGAATATTTAAAGACTTTCTACTTTCTCATTCCCCAGTGAGTCTGATTCTGTTTCCTCACAAGATTATTTGTTTACTTACATTAATAACAAAAATAGTAATAGGGGAATTAATAGCTAATTTTTACCTCTGATCATACCTTCTCCTCCCATATCTTTTTTTTTTAAAACACTCACATTCACTTTCATAGGCAAAAAGGAATTAAAGTGAAGATCAAGAATACATTACAGCGTTCAATTCCTAAATTACTTTTTTAGATTCCATGGTTTAACAACTTCAAATTATAAAAATAATTAACGAGAGGATGAGCCCTTCACAGGCTCTGCTGCGTCCCATATGGCACTCCAGTGCTGGCAGAATGCAGGGGAATTCAGATCACAGATCCTCAGAGACCTACAATAAAGCTATATGCAAATGTTAACAGTCTCCAGGCAAATTAATAATGAAAGAAAATGCATAAAATACAAGCTACCACTGCAAGAGCCTTCCAGAAAACAGAGATGAGTAGAAAATACCAAAGCAATTCAGCATCTGTTGACTCAGCCACTAGTGATGAGAATCAACTTCCCACACAAAACTTGTCAGCAAGTCAGTGAAACCCTCAGTTAATGACACTAAACAAATATCCTGATTATATATGGAACACAGGACACCAACCTTTCCCTTCCTGCAGCAGAGACAGGGAACACTCACAGCACTATGGAGCAGAGAGGGATGAGGCAGGGACACCATCTCTGCAGGTTCACACTCACACGGTGCTGAGGCTTCACTGGTTCTTTTCTGAGCCTTCCATTGCCCCACACATCCGGTTCTTGCTAACAAAGCTATTTATAATCACGTGCATTTGTCATGCAGATCACCTCTTCAGCCACACATGCCTAATTTCATTTTATCCTTCAAGTATTAAATAAATTCCTCCCAACCTTTTCACCAGGAGTTCTGCTTGAGCTGAATAACAAATAGAGCAGAGAAAAAAGCCATCTTACTTACCCATCTCCATCTTCCCTTCACTGCCACCCCCTAAACACACTTTTTCATGAAGCCCTCAAGGTTAACCATGCTATCACTTCCATTCACCTGGTAACTTTATCTAGCTAGGAGACCACAAAAAGAAATATAAGATTCTTTGCTGCATCATTAGGAAACTGAGTGTATTTCAAACCTGTGTGAAAAGGAATTGACAGAAAGCAAGAGTGGAAACAAACTGCTTTAGGTTGAAATACCTTTTATGTTGCTAGATAAACTCAC
This sequence comes from Melozone crissalis, assembly GCF_028551555.1. NCBI lineage: Eukaryota > Metazoa > Chordata > Aves > Passeriformes > Passerellidae > Melozone > Melozone crissalis. The sequence continues at coordinate 5,131,011 of NW_026535819.1, read as the reverse complement.
CTCTACTGTCCTGCCTGTTTCAATAGATATTATGAATAAAGCAGTTTCTGGGCCATATTTCAGTCTTGCAATGCTTAACCTCCTTCAGCATTTTGCTGAAGCTGGAAAGCAAAATAAATTCTAATACTTATGCCAGTTTTAATTTGGCTAGAAAATAACATTGTCCCAGTATAATAGCAAGGCCCTGCGCACAGCCCTGTAATTGCTTCTGAGACCAACCACACTCATCCCCACCCCTAAAACCACCTTCCACAAACTCAAGAGTGACCACTCCTGCTAATTAATCCAGGGAGCTGTCCCACAGGCAGGTTTTGGCCATATACCTTAACCCTACCTGGATAAAAACCTGACTTAATTCAAACAAGAAACACTTCTGAGAAAAATCATGAGCAGCTGGCACAAAGGCCAGCACCTGGGGAGCACCATGAATATTCCAGCTGCTCTGAGGCATGGCCAGTCCTGGGAGCACAACCAGATCATCAGGGCTGACAGGGAACCAGTTTGATTGCAACATCTCCCTGAAAGATCCACCTACAGCAGAGCTGCACAGGAACATCCCCACTAATGAAAGGGGTGAGCTTGGTGCTGGTGAAGGTTCAATATCCTTGTAGAGAAGGTGCCCAACACAGAGCACTGGGTCACAGAGCCCACAGTGAAAGCAGCACAGCCAACAGCAGGCTCCCCAAGCAGGGCTGGGAGGGAGAGTGGCTCTGTGAGCAGCAGCAGGTCAGCAAGAGGCCAGCTCTGCCTGCTGGAGAGGTCACTGGGAGTACAGCCATGCTGACCCACTTTAACAAACACCTCTTATGGAAGCCCTGCAAAACCCAGCACGTGGCTCAGGGGAGAAGCTCCTGGGGTGAGTACAACCAGTGTCATCCACTGCCAAGGCATTCACACACACACACACTCTCAGTGTCTCCTTCTCTCTGCTGACAGCTTCAACTGTGAAGTGAAACTGCTCCTTTTGCAGCAGCCAGAAGGTTGTGAGTCAGAGGCCACAGAAGCAGTGGAGCTCCAGGAGCAGGTGATCCTGCAAGAAACCTCCTGCTCTTGCCCCCAAGGGCTGCTCTTACCCCTTCTTACTCTGCCCCAACCCTCCATCATCCTCCCCATCCTGGGGCCAAAGCAAGCCTCCTCCTCCTCCCCCTACGCCTTGGTATCCTGTAGAGGATGTGGTGAAGCAGAACTTGCAGTTCCTCCATAGCAACAGGGCAAGTAACTGTGCTAACACAGCAGGCAGGAAGGAAGGTGAGAGGGGATCCACCATCTGAGAGAGGATGTGGTTGCTGCTACTGCAGCAGCTCAAAGATGCTGCAAGAGGTAAGATAACAGAGAGGAGTGATGAATTCTGGGGAGGGGGAAGGCAGGAGGATGTGATCAGTTCAGCTGCAGCAGGACAGAGCTGATGAGCAACAGGTGATGAAGAGAAACAGCAACTGAGCCAAATAGTGGATAGTGAGGGACAAATAAGACTACCCTTCATTTTCTTGGAACAAAGGAGTTTTTGATGATAAATTATGTAGGTTACATGTCCTAGACTGCGTGGACAGAAGTACATCCATCATGGAGCAGTAGGTGCTATTTTGGTTTTATTCAAACAGGTACTTGAAAAGGCCATACTGAGGCATCACATGCTGTTGTCAGTGGGAGATCCTTCTAAAGATAATGTCACATCTCTTGAAAAAGGAAATGTGCTTCTTAGAGGTGTCACAGTTTCGTGCTCTTGAAAATGAATTTTATAGCTCTCTTTGAATAAGGAAAAGGCAAAGCTCAAAAAACACCATTTCAATGTCCAAGGACACTTTTCATAGATGGCCATGATGCAGCAGCAATTCATTTCCTTCAAATAAATTTATGCACTTTGAGGTTTGAGGCACTGCACGACTTTGCCACAATGAGAACCATCTGTCACGAGCCGCCCATTCAGAAAGGAACACTTCTTCTCAAACCTACAATTCTGCTTATAAAACACACTCAAGAAACCCCAGAACAAGACACAGTTTTGTTTCAAAATACATTATAATGTGCAAATTACAACCCAGGATGTAAAAAAGCTCTTAAAGAACAAGATAATAAGAGAGAAACTTCAACTAATGCCAGATGTTAGGTTGGACTATTTTTATTGAAGGACTGAGCTCATTTCAACCTTTTCATGCACTTGTTCAGTTATTTAAATTGGAGACAAACATGCACATGCTACTTCTTTTGGTGATTCTAGTGCAATTCAACTGATTTAAGTGAACTTATTTGTACTAGGTATGAGGATAAACAGCAAAATCCAGACTTTAAAATCCAGACTCATTAGCTAAGCAAAGGCTCATAACTGCTAAAATCTACTGGGACCACAGAGATGATGCATCTCCACCATTAGAATTAATTAAACCCACAAATCTCATTAAAGAAAAAAAAAACCTAAAAACAAGGAAACAAAACAAAGCAATGCTAGCCTCCTCCTTCTGCTCATCCTGGGGGAACAGGAATGGGATAAAGATTTGGTTTTTGCTGACAAGATCCAGAGCTGCAGCCTGAAAGCTGCAAGGACCCACAGGGATTCGCTGTTCCGTGCATTATAAACAAGAACTTTGAAAATGAGCAGATCCTCCTGGTTTGTGGGGCTCTGCTGCTAGGAGGGGATAAATCATGAGCTGCAGCAGAGCTCCAGATCCGAGCTGCCTCCCCCAGGAGTTGCAGCATGGTAACAATGCTAAATATACTGCTGCTGTTGTTCCAGGAAGGTTTTTCAGTTGACAAATGTTGCAACTTTTCACTGTTCCCCAGCACCATCCCACTTCCCCCATTTAATACACACCCATTCGTTTCTTCTGGAATTATTTGAACAAATGCAATTTTAGAACTAATTCCCAGTAAATCTTTTGCTGTCTGGTCACATCTTGGATTAACTGTTGACTGATTTTCATCCTCCTTTTTTTTTTCTCTCAGTCTGTGAAGCTCTCCCTTAATAATACCAGCTGTTAAAACAAAGATCAACAAGAGCTCTTGCCCACGGTTTCCCCTTTGGGCAGCTGTGTACTGATTATTAAAAATGAGCCATAGAGTGTTCCTGCTTATTGCATGGTGTGGGTAACTACAATAGAAAGCCAAACAGGCCTGCTGATCCATTTAAAAGAACACACACAAAAAAGACAATTCTGCCCTCTTACCCAAAACCATACTGCACCACAGCAGCAGAATCTTATCCACAAGAACAATACTTCAAACTGTAGCAGTTTGTGGGAATGTTTTTTTTGTAAATTAGCTTTTTGCCCAACATCACCACAAACCAATGCCATACTGGTTTCATCATGTAGGATACCCAAGTTGTTCTATGCATCCTTAAAGTCAAAATTTATTCATTAGTATCAAACTTTTTTTGAATATGATTTGGCTCTGAGCACACAGTTGGAGTTTAAGAAAGGGGTTTGGGGAGATTAATTCGATTTTTTTTAATATCACCACTTAAAAACAATCAGTGACATTGTTATACCTTGCAAATAAGGGTCCTTGTTCTCCCTCTATCAAAATTAGCCCCAAAGATAACAGTTAAAAAAACTAGCAAAGGTCTTGTCAGGTATGCCTGGTATTCTCAACAGCAAAACTTCTAATCTCCACTAAATAAATCCCCTGGTGGGTGTAGGACTGAGCACGTGAGCAAAGCTCTTTCCTGCACAGGTTAATGCAAAGATGTATTTATTCACTAAACACAACAGCCTTCACTCCTTTTCACCTCCTCCCCTGGCTGTGAAGCCAGAACTGACCAAACCCCAGTGCAGGCACCGTGTCCTTCCAGGATGTTTATGCAGACACTCAGAAAAGAAAAATGCTGTAAAAATCAGTAATTCTGCTTAGCTTGAGGCTGAGTCCCAGAATCACTGGAGCAATGGCAATAACCAGGGTTAAAAAAATAGGCTCTCCCACTTCATAGTGTTCCAAACCGTTCCCTAAAGTTCAAAAGAAAATGAAGATGTGAACTGACTGTTCCCTCCTCTCATTTCCAAATTAAATGGAACAAACTGCTGAGAAACTTCTTTGTAGATGGGGTTCAGAAAGCATTTAATACCTTAAATACCATGACATGACAAATACAATCCTAGATTTTTCAAGAACCACTTCACACTCAAGACCAAATAAGATTACTGCTGTGCCTGAAGTATTTCTATCTGCCACTGCATTCCATTTTTAACCCAGAAATTAGATTAGGTGCTTCCACCATGATCCAAGAAATAGTGAAGTTTCCAGAACAGGAAGATTATCAGAGATATATGCAACTCAGAAATCTAATGCAATGGCTAGAACAACAATGTCAGAGTGTATAACATTTAAAAGGTCTGCAAACAACAAAGTTGGTTGCTTCAAAATATGCTAACAAACATATACTGTTCAAAGTGCATTTCATAATTCAGAATTATCTATTCATACACTCCACTCTGTGGAATGGAGTCAAGCTACACCGGCAAAAAAATGGATAATTTCTGGAACTAGGCCAGAAATATAAGCAAAGAGCCAAAAGAAAGCTGTAGAGACTATGCCTTAAATCTATCAGGGTTTCTCACAGTTTTATTACAATAAAACCTGGCCCCTCATGCAGCTGTAAAAATGGCAACCAAGACAGACCTCTAACATTCTGTTACATATTTTTCTTTTACCCAATACCTTTCTCTTCTCAGTTTTTCACTGATAAACATTCAGGTAAGAGCTTAACCCCAGCTGCATCTGCACTCAGCAATGTCCTAGCCAGGCCATTTATCTCAATTTTGACAAAAACATTGTTTCAGTCTGATCCCAGTTGCATAAAATATTCAGACTTCATGCTGATCCTTGCCATGCTTCTCCTCCTCTACAAAAGACAACAGCACCTGTACAGCCACAGAATTACCAAGCTAAAATATGGTCAGACCAAAACTAATGTGGCAACTCCACCACTGACACATCTTGCTAAGATCAGAAACATCCACCTGTGCATCAAAGCATGAATTGCTATTGATAATAATTCTTCAATTACTTAGTCTCTTATCCTTTGGAGGAAGAGAACATATCTTCGTATTCTCACATGCTCACTTCTGTGACATTTCTATGAAGTTTATCCTCAGGTAACAGCTCCCATTAACTGCAGTGTGAGCTGGTGTTACATCAAAGTTTAAATCTGAGGAAAAGTAATCGCATTTCCCTTAACCAAATAATCACTGCACAAAGCCTCTCGAAGTCCACTGGGTCTCCCCCTTCTCCCAACAGAAGTTGCTCTCAGTTCTGAGACTGCAGCAAAACGAAATGAATGCATCAAAGTAGGTGGAATAAGAAGGGAGAAACATTGTGCAAAATGCTGACCCACCAGAAGCATACAAAGCATTTGTTCAGTGGCGACAATGAATAATTTAATCTGAGGCAAATTACCAAACAAACATCAATTAAATTACATGCTAGACTACAAGAGAAAGTTCTCCCACACACATTTCAGGTTTGCAGAGGCAATAGAGCAGCACAATGCAGCCAGGATTGTGACAGAGTCATTCTGGCTGCTCACTCAGGGATGCTTGACATTCTCCACCGCACATATGACAATTGCAAGAATCTAAAGAGAAAGAGGTAAATTTAACTCCATCACACTAAACAAACATTCACAAAAGAATAAAGACACCACATGTCACCCAGCTTTGTAAAATGCAAGAAATCAGAGTTCCCTGCCCCATAAATGATGAAATGTGCAGAACCAGAGTTTATAGCACAATTGTCTCTATCACCCATCCATTTTCAGCACCTGAGCAGAGAGCATTCAAAGCAAGCTGCAGCAGCAGCAAAGACTCCCCAGTCCAACAGCAGCCTCGTTGTGCTGAGTGCTGCCTTCACCCCAAGAGCTCCAGAGCTGGGCCCAGCTCTCAGAAATCAGAGCCCCGTGGGGAGCCACAGCACGGTGTGGTTTGCTGCCTGTGCCACAGGGATGCTGCAGCACAGCCACACTCCCAGCCCCAGCACACAAAGCTCAAGTTCACTCTGCTGACCATGCTGTGGCAGCCAAGACAACCTGAAATTACAGTTTCTAGAAAGTAGGGCAGCTACACACTGTCCAAACCTTTCGGTCTGGCTCCCTGCACAGCCTCCGGCCTCTCAAAGAAAAACAGGCAGAATATTTTATGGAAATAAATCAACAATTACAGTTTCTTTTGACCAATATGGCTTGGAAACCTAAGCATTAGGAATAAATGACATTTTGCCATCCTGAGCTAGAAGAGCAACATCCTTTGATCCTTTAAGTAAGGACTGCTTCCCTCAGCAAGGAGATTCTGCACCTAAGCTGGATAGGCCAGTCTGGCTGAGCAAAAGGGGTAATCCAGTTTTCTTGTGACAACAATCTCATTTCCTTAGGTTCCAAAAACACACGTGAATATTTTATAACTCATGCTGCAACAATGATACCATGATAGAGATTTCAAGCTTTCACTGCACTTGAAGAAATAAATATCTTTACAATACCATAAGTAAACAGCCTCCTATTAATATAGTTTTCAGACAAAGTTGTGAAGAAAATCACTACCTAATCTAGAGCAGTGCCTATTGGAGCCAAGATTAAAAACCACACTTGGATCACACCAGTCTGACCACTTGCCTCTGCTCACCCCATCTTCTAGAAGTACATATTTGCCTTAATCCAGGAACAGAGAAACAAGGGACAGCATGGAACACTGGATTTTTTAGCTTTCACTAAAGTATTTGGTTCAGCCTCTAAATAAAATAATCTACTTCAAGACCTTGAAAATTGACTTCTAAAGTTTTAAACTTCTAGCAGTTGTTAACAACAGTTCCAGCTGCCAGGCAGAATATTGGTTTTGAGGAGGAGTGTGTTGTCTCACCAAAGACAAAAAAAAAAAAGTTTAATGTCATATCAGTTCTACTCTGGCATTTAAATAGTAACTTAAAATACACATAAAATCAAGTTGAGGCTGCCTCCAGCCTCATTAAAACCACATTATGTTACAAGCACCATAAAGTCACCCCAGGACATTTACCTAACTGCAAAGGCAAATATTTTTGCACCATAAATCCTATGCATAAAACCATGAAATAAACATATCCAATAGCATCTAGATAAAGGCACTAATAGGAGGCTCATATAATCAGCTATAGAGTAAAACCTAGAGCACAATCAAGCTCCAAGACAATTAATACTACCAGGAAAAGCTCTTACTAACTTTCCCAAGGCCAGGATGCAGAACCTTTCTGAAGTACAGATCTCCAAATTCTTTATAAAGCTGGTAAGGCTACGGCAAGCAGACAAGAATTTAAAACTCTCTTCTAAGGAGTTTAGAGCCAACAAAGCTCCTGGTATTTTAGTGCCATTGCAGGCTCTTGTAACACTGCAGGCATTTAGAAGCAGCAGCAAATTAATATGCTGCACCAACTCATTTGGTGAACAATCTCATTCAGATCTTAAGCTGCTTGTCCGGGGTTCTGAATGTGTGAGCAGGCTGAAAAAATCTGAGGCGCCACAGACATTTCCTGAAAGGGTGCTACAGTTCTTCAAGTGTAAAGCTGCTTGCTGGACTTTGCACTGGTTACTGGGACAGCAATAAAAAGCATTCTTGTGTCTTGAGGGCAAACAAAACCAAGACCACCACACCACATCCATCATGATGTGCTTAGTCAAAGGACTAACACAAACCATGGTTAAATGTTATTAAAATCTTTGTCGTGGAGAGCTGCTGGTTAAGTTTGGGTCAGTGTGACAGCACAGTGTGTGTTACAGGAATATTTCTTAATTAATTGGTTTATTAGGACTCTGTAATGGCAATGTATGCTGCTCACAGAGCACATGGGGTGGAACTTTGTGAGTAAAACTACAGATATGTCACCCCGATTTCCACTCTTCTCACATTCCTGGAAGATCAAGTGGAAGGCTATCACAGCACCACCAACAAATAAACACAAGGAATGCTTACATTACAACCTGCTCCTTGTGTTTTCCGAACACAGCAGTAACAAACCATGAAGCATTAAAAGAGGATGGCAAGCACAGTGCTGCTCTTTTCTGACATTGTTGTGGGAGGAAGTCTAACAAATGTTTGTCATTTCCACAAAATAATGGATTCCCCAACTCCGGCATAAACAGTGCCCACAAATTGCTCACAAATCTGTCACAAATTCACTTCTTCACAAGAAGAATGATTCTCCATTTAACATCAGCCGCTGATAACACAGCACTAACATCAAACACAGCCAGCTCCCAGATAAAAGTGCTGCAAAGAGCTTAAGAGCAGACTGACATCTCACCAGAGAACCATGAATTTAGGTCAGCTCATTGCTGTGCTGCTCAGCAGAGGAACATGAAACAATGTGATGTGCACAGTAAGATGCTGGGCACTTGGGCTCACTTTCCTGCAGCTCATTTTCAGTGCAACTTCTGCAAATTTGCTGCAACTGGACAGGCCTGCAAGGTGGAGACCAGGTCACTCCTTCAGGAGACAGAATCTCCCTTTCTGGTAACAGCCACAGGATCCACAGTGCAACAGTCTCCACAGACACATGAAGCTGATTCCTACATTATTTTTACACAGGGCCATGTAGGGCACCTCACAATCACATTTTTAAGGAGTAATTCATTCCTCAAATGAAAAGAAAACACACACATTACATCCTCCCTTTATCAGGGATATGTGAATATCACCCCCACACAACTTCAGAAGTCTAGATTGGGAGGGTTTTAAGCAGACGCCATTAAATATTGATGTTGTATTTCATTTTTTGCATGACTATTTATTTGAAGAGAATTAATTAGTACATTGAAAAAACTCTTTGAAATGTGGCTGTCAGACATACACACTTGTATAACATCCAGAGAACACTGAAATACCTAAAATATATTGTACTATCAGTTTGCTGTATTGATTTTCAATATCAAAAGATACCTAAAATAAATAGAGGATATCTATTTTATTGTTTGTCCCAGACTACAGTAACTGTTCAATAATTACAATTTCACAATACAGAAGAACTTCCATAACAAACATGAGCACAAGAGAAATTGCCATATTTTACCCCAGACCAGAGGAGTCATGAGATGGGAGAGCCTGAGGGTTTCCACATCCTTGAGCTCCATCCTTCCAATCCTTCTTGTCTTTAATTCATGTCATATAATTTGCAAGACTGGGACTGTCAGTGCCTGGATTGCACAATTCCTACCCAGCACAAGGGGGTGGGAACTTCAGCAAAAAATATTGCTAACAAATCCAAGTTCATGAAACAAACAAATATTTAAATGAAAAAAAAAACAACAAAACAAAACAAGGGGGTCTGGAACAGTACAGTACTTTAATCACTGCACTTACTAAATAAAAGCAGAAACCCAAACATTACAAGGATTGACATTTTAAAAATGACACTGAGGCATTCCTCAAAAGTCTTGCTGGATGGACTTGCAAATAATTTATTACTGAAATGAGACAGTACTAGCCATTTACTCAAAAGCAGAATATGTTAAAGGACAAGTCCTTATTTGTGTGGAAGAGATGCATAGCTTTGGCTATTACAGTTCATCAGAGCAAATGAAAACTCATCACCTCAAAACACTTTTTAAAAATTTTGAAATATCTTGCTGTTTTATTATCTTGCTAAATCACCATCAGCAAGTCTCTCTCCAGCGCTCTGGGTCTCCCAGAATAAGTTATTTTCTACTTGGTGTATTCAGCTGACCTGCAGGAGCCTGGCTAAATGTGACGCTTGTGACACTCAAGTCTGTGAGAGGTTATCACACTGCTCTTTAGGCAGCAACTTTGGAAACAAATGTTGCAAATTCTAAAGTACAAGATGATAAGATAAATCTTATGAGTAATGCAAGAAGGGCAAAACAAACTGGTTTGGAGAATAAATAATCTACTCATGGGAAGATGCATGGGGGGGACATGGGAAAATCAAGGGACATTAAAACAAAGAACCTGCCCTGCTGCAGAACATTAGAAAAGTAAAGTTTCCCTTTAGCAGAGGTCAAGACTGAGGTGCGAGGCATCTGCACAACAACATCTCAGCCTTCCTCTTCTTCCCCTTTCCCTCTTCCTCATATCTACCCTTTGTTTTCTTCAGATCCCATCCATTATAAGGCTGCAGCTCTGCCTGTTGGATTAAAGAGCTCCAACACACAAGAAATGCTTTTGTTAAAAGAACAAACAGGAACCTCCTGTCCAACCTTTGACTTCCATGGGCCTGAGCTACTGATCTTCACACAGCAACTGCAGCTTCTGGGCTCAGTTCCCTGAAGGTCCCATGACTCCCCAACCATTTTATAACACAGGGATACAGCAGTTGCTTGATGAGCAGTTGAATCATCTAAAAAATATGAAAGAGGATACTGACTTGAATCTAAGAGATGCTTTATCTGCCAAGCAGGGAAAGCAAGTTTGGCCTCTGAACCAGACTGATTCAGAGAGGAAGAGGAAAACAAATGTGTTTACCTACCTACAAAGAAGGCAGGGAAAGAAAGAAAGAAAGAAAGAAAGAAAGAAAGAAAGAAAATTTCTCACAAATTGACAAAAACATCCCCTCCCACAGTGAGGACAACGAGGTCACTCAGTGCTCGACAGCTGTTCCAATGACAATACCTTCCACTCAAAATAGATTTTTGGAAACTACAACTCTGGTCCAAAGCTGAGTCCAAACTGCTTCCAGCCAAGGAAGGGAAAATAAAAGGTTTGTTTTTCACAAACCCTGAAGTTCAAATCCACCTCTCCAAATTTTTGGCTGCTAATTCATGGCCCAAAGTGGTGGGGCAAGAATCACCAGGACCAGGGAAGCTTATGTTATGGGACAAGACTTGAGCAGAGCATCTCTGAAGCCAGGGGCTCAAAATGACAGCACCTGCCAGTTCCCATCATAGACATCCAGAATTCAGACAAATTCTCCAACAAAGAGTCACCCTAAAACACTCCAGCTTTCATCAAGTCCTCAGGCCTTATGGATATACTTGTAAAGGATTCCAACATTCTGGAAAAATAAAATTACTGCTTACCTGGCTTGGTCTGCAGAGTGAGACGGACCAAGACAGAACAGTTGTCATGTGGGCTCCTCATTTTTATTTTTTGAGTGCTTTTGTACATGAATGACATCCATAATGATCAGTGAGCACATCTAACAAGGCTATGGCACTTTGTAGTTAGTTCTTGTTTGTGAGCACTTACTACACCAACTAAAGCTCAGGGATCATGTTTCCTTGCTCCTCCAAGTTAAAGAAAAGTAAAATTCCAAATTAAGCTGAATGCAACCACAACATTTTAATCCTTACAAAATTCACACAGATTACGGACTCTGCAAATGCACACAAGGAAACAATCTTAACACTTTGTCAAATAAAGGCATAACACAATATGCATAAGATCCTACATTTCCTCTGTAGTGATTGTTGTTTCAAAAATGGTGTATTTCCTGGCTTTAAGATGCCTAATTCTACTAATTTGGTATTTGTAACCACATCTATTTTTGGAACAGCTATGGAACACATACACAAAGGAGAGAAAACAAGTTCTAAATGCAGTGCCATGAATAGAGCTGTATAGTGCATGCATCTTTTCTTCCCTAAGAGAATCTGAGCATTAAGAATTGTGCCACACAAAGAAAATGTACTATGGTCCCCTTTTTAAGGGTGGTTTGTGCCTGTAGCTTTTTTCTGTTACTTTTGGGTTCATCTTCTGATTATTTTCAAAATTCTCCTGTCCACAAAAGCCTCTTGAAGTGCATTAGGGCTTACACACCAGTCCCAGACTGTTTAATTCAGCCCTAATACCTTGAGGAAGCTTCAGGATGGATTGTTGCTGTTCTGATTAAAGAATCAATCCCACCCCCTGCCAGCAAGGTTGGATGGATGCCTTGTCCCCAGAGGGAGATCAATGGTGCTCCACTGACAATCACCTCCCAAACTCCACATGTGCCAATGTACAACGAATAAAACCCCCAAACACTTCATTCTTGCATTCTAACTGTAAAAAGGGGGGTCTGAAATTCCATTATTTTGACATTTTTCATTTGTTCAACTCTCCTAGTGTGGATTCTGAATTTGATTTCTCACTATTCAATTTATTTTTGTTCCCAGAGATTAACCCACAAGCAAACCACTGAAGGCTACACCAAGCCACCAGCAGTTTCAAGTCAATACAAATATTCATAATTGTGTGCATGAAACCCATAAATATCATGTAGAATGTCTTCTGGCCTCTGTGTGAATGGAGCACACCATTCTGTCATGCTGTTCCCAGCCATCCAGCACTTCAATACTGCTAATAGCCAAGTGAAATATTTATATTTGTATTGTTTAGCTCAGCAAAGGTTTTTGTTAGTGGAACAATTCAACACACTCCCTGGACCATTAAATGTTGGCACTGTGATACCTTTCTGTTCAAGACTAAGTATTTTCCAAGAGTGACAACCATGCAGACCCAGTCTCCAAGAATGCCTAAATTAGGTGCATGTGTTACAAACCAGCACATTTTCTAGCTGAAATTGTAGTTTGCCAACAATTAGAGCTTTCCTATTTCAAGATTGCTTTGTGTCAATCATACTGAACCTCTGGCACAGGAGCTTTCAGCAATTTTATACTTAATACAAGACTAAGGATGATGCAGACAAGAATCAGAATAGGAACCACAATGAAGAAATAAAACCAGCCCAACAGTTATCCAGGGGAGGAGAAGGTGGGGAGATGCTCACACACACCAGGAATGGATGCAAAATCCTACTCCCCCTTCAGGGTGGTCTCCTGATCTACTCCAATGCATCCCAGAGGGACACATGCAGCCACACAGCCAGAGACACTTGATTTTATCTTTAAATAGAGCTGGAACCCAGCTAGCCCCCCTGCCAAAAATAAGGCTGTAAATCCCCAGGGCACTGATTTAGACAGGCACAGTCACACATGTCATGTGAGATGCATTCTCACTACCTAAAGGCTTGGCTGGGGCAATTCTGGGTTTCAGGTAAAGCAGGCAGCCACAATCTGTGATAGGTGCCCTGAGCCTGGGGCTGGCAGTGCTTTGGGAGGATGGAGCCTCTGAGATCAGCTGATGGTGGTGACCTTGAGCAAAGGAACCTCTAACCAATATTTCCATCACTGAAACATTTGCTCAGGAGTTGTTTTGCACAAAGAAACCAAAACCTGAGGTAGAACTGTGCAGTTTTTCAGCTTTTGAATGTTAACTTACACATGCCAAAAGCTTCCTGTGTGAAACCCAGATGTTTCACAGCTCCAAAGACTTGTAAGGAAATAAAGGCTCTTGACCAGCACAGAGCCCTTTCCTCTCACCCCTCATTTTTAGGCTTTTCCAGTGACTACACATGAGCAAAATGGTCTCAGACTCTTATACGTGGGAGACGCAGCCAGGATGGGTGAAAAAATATTTCTGTAGTGCTCTATCACAGCTCCCCCTGTTCATCCACTGCCAGTTTTTCTTTGACTACAGCAAAACCTGAGTTACACACTCTCAATGATTGCCACTCCTGTAAGACCCACATTTGACAGATCAACAGCTCTCAAGAGGGCAAGAAATATTTCTCTTCCCCATTTAACTTTTGTTTGAGAAAACACACTTTCATTCATTCCCTGCTCCATGCCAATCGTTTTGTTCCTTTTTGTAAATACAAGATAAAAGTGCTAAAGCATTTCTCTCTGCCTCAGAGAGTATAACACAAAGTGAAAAATATTATCTAAACACATTTTGAACTTATTTGCTAAAAAATTCCTTCAGGCTTTCTGCACAGAATGAGTGAATGAAAAACAGCAGTGCACAATTCTGGATAAAGCTTTTATTTGGGGATGTTGTCAAATATTCTTCCACAGGGAGTAAAGATGCAAAATGCAACCACAGAAATCAACGTATACATTCTAACCAGTACATCAACTCCACTTAAACACAACATGGATAAAGCCATGGATAAAATAGCAATGCTACAAAGCCAGAAGAGGACTGCCAGGTCTCTGCACTCCTTTTCTGTTTTACTTCTTATCTAATCTTCATCCTTTGCTCCTTTGCTTATTCCTTCTCCTTGTGCACCCACTATACTTTCTCCTGATCCCATCAAACTCTTGACTTGCCATTGCTAATGCACTAATCCCATTGCACATGCTGACAGCAAGGCACAATCCCACCCACCCTGCCCAGAGCCCAGCCCTGCTCTCTCTGTGTGCTTTTATACAAGCTGGTTCCTTGTTACTGACTGGTTCCTTGTTTTCTTTGTTTAAATTAATTTGCTCCTCCTGAGCTCATTTCTGCTGCTTCCTTCATTCTACCAGTCCTCTTTCCCTCACTGTCAGAGCTGCCAATTTGAATTATCTCTCCTCAAATGACCCTCTCCATCCATCATCCCTGGCACTTCCATCACAGGAACAGTTCCTAGACAAGCAGACCCAACTGTCTGTAACCAGATCCTGCCATCATCTCCAGTCCCTCTCCACACTCAGCCTCCTGAACCAGGTGCTTTCCTGTGCCCACACACCTCACCCACCCTCAGTGAGTGTAACAAGAACCAGTCCACGAGGACAGAGGAATCAGTTTGCTGCTATTAACAAAGAATCAAAGTGGTCAGAGGGATCTTTACCCTGACTTGGTGCAGCCATGCTTTCCATCCCCCTCTCCCTGCTCTTCCATCACAGAATCACAGAAATTCTAGATTGGAAGAGACCTTTAAGATCATCGAGTCCAACCCATGTTCTAACACCTCAACTAGATCATGGCACCAAGTGCCACATCCGGTCTTTTTTTTAAACTCTTCGAAGGATGGTGACTCTACAACCTCCCTGGGTAGATGATTCCAGTATTTGACCACTCTTTCTGTAAAAAACTTCCTCCTTAATTCTAGCCTGTATCTCCCTTGGCGCAGCTTGAGACTGTGTCCTCTTGTTCTGCCACCTTCTCCCTCTGGGTGCCAACCAAGGAGCTGCCCAGCTCCACCCTGCCCTTCAGCAGCCATGGCAGGGCAAGTCTGGCTGCTCTCCTGCAAGGAGACTGAGCCCTGTTCAATTATTCTCTGGGTGACCTCATCTTGCCCCACAAAAATCCCTCCAAGCCAAAACCTAGCCAGCACCCAGGAAAATCTGGTCAGTAACATCTTCACTGGGTACAGACAAAGTGGTGTTGTTCCAAGAACTTACAGGTTTGTCTGATTGAGGAATATTTTCTCAACAACAGCAGCAGGAATATCCCTGTTCAACAGCTTCTGTCTGCCAAATTTCAGAACCTTGCTCCAATGAATGGGAATGTTACAGCTTTGCAAAAACCAGAGAGGCATCGTGTTCAGCATGTGCAATACACTGGCCCTGGGCACAACCCAATGATCCCAACTGCTCTGAAACACAAAAAGCAAGAGGCAGGCACAGAAATAGGAAAACTGCAGCCTGAGCAGCCTAACAGGGAAAAAATTTAAGCAGCAGAAAATAGATGACTTGAACAAAAAATGTTAATTACATTCTCAATAAGAAGGGCTGCCAGCTCAGTCTAGAATAGAGTCCGAGACAGAGAAAACTGTCCAAGGCACCAAATAAACAATTTCTTGGTGTTAATTGGAGAAAAATCTCCAGGAGTGCAGCTGGGAATAAGGAATATGCCCAGAATCCTTCTCCTGTGCACTCCTTTATCTGCACATCCACAGACTCAGAGCATTGAAATTAATTTTTGAACTATAAAATGAATAATTTATGAAAGAAATTGTACCTGCTATTCCCAAAGGAGTAAATCTAAACACTACAAACTACCCTTCCCCTTCAGGGAATGAATGGCACCAGCAGCATTTACACCAGCCCCACTGCAGGGGCAGAACTGAAGGTTTTATTTTATAGAAACACTTCAGGTACCAAACAGAAGCACTTTGAAAAACACAGAACAAGAGATGGCCAAGTGACACATTTAATGGAAGAAATCTATAATATTTCAGCTACAACAAGAAGAAAAATCCACTCTGGGATTGCCTCAGGATTAAGGACTATCTGGGTGATTTGGTAGCTTATTGGGGGCCATCCTTCTAAACCAGACATTAATTGCCAAGTGACTCCTTTTCAAGTTTTACTGCTTTACAAGGTTTCTGAGGGCAGCTGGGAGATTGCTGTTGTTCTTTCGATTGTTTTGCCAATTAGGCTGACTCTTCCTCAAATAAATTAAGGACAACATTCAACAGAACTGCTTCTTTCCATGGTTTACAACATGATCTGCTTCAGTGATCAGCAATGGACACCAGGCAAGCAGGATTTCATTCTTGCACTTTACTTACAGAAGAGTTCATCTACAAGCCCTTCTACAGTTTTTTTTCTATTTTTAGATGCAAGAATAAACATTTTATTTAATTATGCCAACAAGAGATTCTTAATAAAATGAGCAAAAAGAAATTATTGACCAGGTTAATAAGGTTGTCTCCAGACAAAGAGTGGTCATGTTAAATTCCAAAGGGATCCAAACCACCTCACCACACCTGCTTGAGAAGAAAGAGTAAAAGTATCATAACCTGTAAATACATACTATATATATATATATAGATAGATATACACCACTTTTTCATTATTTTGTATTTTAGAGACAAAGCTATTGACTGAAGAGAATGGCAAAGACTGCAATACACCAAGAGACAACAGTGTTTTACCAATTTAAACAAGTTACTGTTTTCAGGAAAAAAAAAATAAATAGAAAAGCAGAGTTTCTAGGGGTGAAAGGAAGAAGAGAAGTTTCATCTGAAGCGTACAATCGTACTGAAGGGGGAAGTTATTTAAAAATATTTACATGAACACTAAGGAAACTCAACAAACCATTGGATTTTGACAGCTGGACTGGATTCAATGTATAACCAATCTCAGCAGCAGTACTTCAAACAGGATGAAAGTGAATTTCCAAAAATTCATTAGCAGGTTACCTGTCCAGCAATCAAAGGCAATAATGTAAAGCAGGTTATTAAGTTAAGGTGTCACCGTGCAACAATGGCTCGTACTCTTTATGTGGAACTCAGCTTTTGAAATTCAGCTTTAAAAGAGTGTTTTACAGCTTTTGAAATTCTGCCGTAAAGGAATGTTTCACAACATGAGTAACACTAATGAGCTGCAAAGAGACCAGGAAAACATCGGCTCGTGTTTGACTGCCTTCCCCATATGGCTCAAGGAAGCGGGGGATCTCGAGCAGCCACAATACGGCTGCAAGGGAAAACACTGAATTCTGCACGTCTTGACTCACGCTGAAAGACCGTAAATCCCCCACTCGTTAATGAATAGGTAGGAAATACGAGAATAGGTGGTTTGACAATATTAGAAAAATCCTCTTTCTTAAAGCAAGTCAGAACTGTAAACGAAATTACTCAGACATTCAAACATGAAAGTCCCAGCAGCTCTTCAGGTACCCAAAGGGAATCTTTGCACTCCTGCAGGTGCCAAGGGTGCAGCAGGGACTTCTCACACAACCCCAAAAACCTCCCACCCTGCGAGCAAAACATCACCCTAAATTCTCTTTTTAAGCTCATGGAAAGGACTTTGATGGCAGTAACTCCACAATGCAGGAGCACAGAGGCTGCAGCAGCCCCGAATCCCCCCCTGAGCTGGGCACGCACACGAAGGAAGGTGTGAGCTGCAGAATGCAGATATTCTGTAATGACTCAGCTCCTATAAACTATTTCTCACTCACTAATCTGCATACACAGGCTGACCACTTAAAACAGCGAGTGAAATACGGGATATTAATGTCAGACAATTTTGCTACCTCAAAACTGTCCAAATAACTATGTAGAATACTAAACTAACATTACTTAATAAAAATTGTGTTTTGCTTTGAAGTGCCCATCTCCAGCACTCTGTGTACAACTTTTACTAAGAGTTTTAAAATAATCAAGCAAAAATTATAAATATTGTGCATTCATTACCGACCTCAGCCTTTCACAGTATTTGCTCTTAGGGTGCTTTTATCGTATATTTTTGTGAGTGAAATTCCAGACTCATTGAAATATACAAAAGTTAACATGTTACCACCCAGGAACCAAGTTTCTATGAAACTGGCACACAAAAAAGGGTCAGGGATACCCAGCTCTGCCTCTGGGACTTGTCTGAACGTCAACAAGTAAATTTCACAGCAAATTTAGAATAAAATAGACGTTTCAGAAGAGCATTTGCCATCACCACAGGGGAAGATTGTCTAAGCGGCCAACATGCACCCACCCACCTGTGAAGGTTTGGCCCATAATGGAAACTCTCAGCTAATCAGCGTTAACCCATGACTTATCGTGAAAGACTAATTACTTGTGTCCTTTTCCCATCAGACACCATCTCCTTTTCTTTTAAGTCTTGGAAAACAACACTTAACACCCAACCCCAAAGAGCTTAGGGGGGTGAGGGCGGCAGGAGGTGTGAGAATGGGATGGGTGGGATGACACACAATTCCTATTGTCTGCAATCAGCTACAGGGCTACATACAATAAAACTGGATGTTGGCTCAAGGATCAATAATCAAACCCACATCCAGCCCTGCAGATGCTCTTATAAACAGGAGAAAACGGGGTTTTCATTGGAGATCACATGTGAATACTGAGCCCATTACAGGCCCTTGCAATGCCACCAAGGTCAAAATCACCCAGGTACCCAGATGGGTCCAAAACGTGAGTTACCACCCCGTGCAACACCCATCCATTGCAAACACTATTGAAGAACAATGCTGCATTCAAGCAAATTGCAGAAATGCAAGATTACAGCTGCTTAAACACAAATTCTGCTGCTGAAACAGAGGCACAACTAAGAGGAAACGATTTAGCAGTTACAAACAGCAAGGGGGCCTTCAAGATCTCTGAGTTGCACCTATGTGGAATGAACTTGAAAAGACAAAACAAACCCCCATATGCACAAACCATGTGTTTTCATAGTAAAGCATCCTGGAACACCCAATAAACAAAAGGTGTGGTCCCCAGAGTATCACTTCCTCAGGAGTTGGCCAAGACAGCCCCTTGCATTCCAGCAGCAAATTAAGAGCCCTGCAAATACTGAATATCCACCTTCTCCCAGGCTGAAAGGACAGTGACAGCTGTTAGCAGCCACCCAGCTTTCACAAAGGTCAAGGAAAAACTTGATTAAATCACCTCCCTCCCCAGGCTTTTTTTTTAAATTTTACACTGAATGTGGAAAAAAACCCACAGCAACAAACCCACAGCATCTGCATCTCTGAAACATTCATAACAAAAAGATAAAACTTTCCACATTCAATCACTTGGCAACCTGAACCTGATGTGCTGTGACAGTGTTCTGAAAATGCAGAATTTTCCTGGGCTACCTAACCACAAATTTACACAAAACTCCCCCAAACTACATCCTGTACCAAATGTCACACTCAAGAAAGTCCATTCCATTCAATACACCAGCCAGAGTCTTTTCTAACCTGAAGACAAGCACCAAAGTGCTGAGGTCAGTCTGCAATGTAATCCCACTTGTTTCAAGGGCTTCATACCACACAAAAGGACACTGGTGGGAAGAGTGACACACACTTTTCATGATTTTGCCCACTAAAGTGCCCTTCAGAGGAGCTGTGGGTGCCATACTCCATGTTCTTTCCTATTAGTCAAGAGAGGGAAAAGGTGAAGGAGATCCCAGTGTGCTTTTCCCACCTGTTGTCCCCAAAGCACAGCACTGAAGGTACAACAAGGTGGGTGTGTGCACCCTTACATAACCTTTACTTATCACTTCCACTCAAGTATTTAGAAAACACTGCCAGTTTCAAGAATCAGACATGAAATAAATATGTACTACACCCCTACCTGTCAGCCCTCAATGCACCCTTGAACTCAGGTGAAAAACAAAAATATTTTGGTGCTGTGCCTGCACTTTGTCCTTAACCCACTGCCCCCTCCTCAGCTCCTGAATGTTTGGAGTACAACAGGAAGGATTCTGCAGGGCCTGGGTGGGCAGAAGCTGCAACCAGGGTTACAAGAGACCTCCAGGTTTTGTTCTGCACCACAGGATTGCTGGGAGGCCCCAAACGAGCTCATTATCCCCAGCACCCCACCCCATACAGGATATAAACGCTGCTTTAGGACATCTGATAATTCTGCTAGTTATGGGCTCTTTTACACTCACAGGGACAATGTTGAGATGTTACCCAAAGTCCAGAATCAAGTGAAATACCAGAAGGAACTCAACAATAGGATTTGCAAGCCAAAGGCACAGGATGCACTCACAGAGCACGAGGCTAAAAGCCTGGTTTGGGAATAACTCACACCTTGCCAAAGGGATTTTAGTGCTTCTGAAGTATGAGGCTTTCTGCAACCAGGCTTTTTCTCCCCCAAGGAATGAACAGAAATTCTACATAACTCCAAGCACATTAACATTCTATGAGCTCTAAAAAGCAAGCTGATTTTATTTCTTTGCTAAATTTAAAGGGTGAATCATGAACATGCATGCAGCCTGGCAGATCAGTAATACAGGGTGCAAATGATCAAACATTGCTGATTTTTCTGGCAAATCTCTGAACTACAGTTTAAAACACTTGCTTTTGCCTCAGCTTTCAGCCCTTCAAACCACATATGAGTCACATGTAGGACAGGCATTTGCTGCTTACCACACCTGCTCCTGAAAACCCATTAAAAAAAAAAAAAGACAACTGAGTTCTGAAGTAAATGGAAATTTAATTTTGTTTGAAAAAGAAATGCCATGATCAACAAAAGAAAGTGGCATATATTAAATACAGGTTGCTTGTGTGGTTTACTTCCCAGTGAAAGAGAGAACACAGAGTAAGAAATCAGTTTTGGCCTAAATACCCAAAGCACTGGAAACCGACTTGATTTCAGAGCTCTGCCCAAATTAAAATGGAACAACTCCTGCCAAATTTGTATCCAGAATCATTCATTCTCTTGATCCGACCCATTTCCTCAGTAACCTAGTACATTTCTCAGAGTGCTACACTGAGGACTTGAAAAAAAATGATACTTTGATGCTGCTGAAGACAATTTCAGAAACAAAATTATCGGATTAAAAGTTGTTACAAAAGCAATTTGTAACTGTTGCAGAAGATGTATATGGCTGCACACACCCCTACAAATATTACATAAAAGAAGAACTATTTATAGGCACTACTCTCTACTACCATCCTGGTTCAGGAACCTCAGTATTGCTTGCAGTCTTAAGAGTGAAGAAAAAATAAAAAAGTTCATTTTTTGAGAATTCAGAGTTTATTTTCCAGTGTGAAAATTGTCACATTATGCTGCCTTTTACTTTAATTCCACGCTAACTCTTCAGTCTCCTCCCAAAGCATCCAAGATGCAGAAAGAGGAGGCAACTGCAGGTTCTCCCAGAAACATTCCCATGCAGCAGAGCTGTTCATACACTGATGAATCAATACAGCATCACTACGCTATTTCACCAGCATTTATCACCTTTCTTTCTATGCCATATAAAACCACACCAAAACAACCTCTCCCACTCAGCAATTGCTCCCTAATTTACTGCATAGGTCCAACCAGGTCTGGCTAGAACATCACTCCAATGTCACGGCAAAAGGGGATGCTGAGCTGCCTGCCAGAGCGGGCCAGGAATGCACCCAGAAAGAGCAGCAATTAGCACATCTAAAATAACCATTTCTACAAGAGGCAGCTCAAAAGCTCAGATGTGTTTTCATCTCAACTCGCGCCACAAACACATGACTACAGGAGGGAATCCTGCAGTGCTTTACAATCCAGATGACCCTCTGCCACTTATTCTTGACTTCTTCATTCAAACACCCTTTCCATCTCCCTCCTCCCGAGCACGGATCTGTCCCAAGATGTTCCTGGTCCCACCGCTCGGGGAGGAGCCGCTCCACAGCCTCCTGTCCGCGGGTACCAGCCCTGCCAGAGCCAGCAGGTTTGCTCCATGCTCCACCATCAAACATGGCTGCACCATGTCCTCTTTGTGATTGAATATGTGGAACAGCTCTTCTGCCTTCCCAGACCTCTTTCATCTCCCTTCCCTTATTTCTTCTCATAAGCAAGGGACCCTTCCGCATCGCTGTTGGCCGCTTCTCTTTCCTTTTAACAGTCCGATATTTTCCATTAACGTTCCACCGTAAACCAAATGCATTTATACTTTCCAGGCTCTCCTCAAAAGCATCAAGGAGCTTTGTACATTGAAACCCGCTGCACCATTAAAACCTGCTTTATTTACACACAACACAAAACTCTTCTCGTAAAAATCTCCGTCCTTCAGCTCCAGCGTGGAGTGAAGCCCCTTAACAGCAGCGACAGGAAATTTTATCATCTGGCTTTTCTTCCCTGCAGCTCCCTCTCCTGAAACCGGACCCCTGTCCATAGATCCACCTCGGAGCCTCCCGCAGCAGCCGCACACAAAACCCACCCCACGCTCCGCTGCGAGCCGAGCTCCGCTCCCCAGCCGCCGCCGCTGCTCTCGTGCTATGGAGGTTTTTTTTAAAAAATATAATTCCTTCAGCAAAATTAAATCAAACTCCTGAACCTCCGCTGGGATTCCCCTGCAGAGGCTGCACATGAAACTTTCCGGAGCGGGGGGGACCTCCGGGCTGAGCTGCGCCGAGGCGGCGGCGCGGAGCGCACCCGGCTCCCCTCACCGGCCCCGGGCACGGACCGTTATGCCCCGGTGCAGCTCCCGCAGCCCCGCTCCCCCCGCGCCCGCACTCACCCACAGCTCCGTGCCCCAGCTCATGGCTCCGCCGGCGCTGAGGGGCGGGCGGGGGGCGCTCCGGTACCGCTGATGCCCTGGCTGTGCCTGCTCGCCCCGGGAAGGGCCGTGCCCGGCGGTGCGAGCGGAGCGGGCGGGACGGGCGCTGCTCACCGCCGCTCCCGCCTCATCGCGCCGCAAAATGGCCCGGGCGGCGCGGGGCGGGGGGGGCGACTGACAGCTCCGGGCTGCGCAGGCGCGGAGCCGCCGCCGCTGCTGGCACGGGGGGGGGGGGCGGCCCTGCCGGCAGAGCGCATGCGCGCCCCGGCTCGAGGGGAGCGGAGCCGTGGGGAAAGGGGATCGGAGGGGAAAACGGGGATCTGCGGGGAAAAGGGGATCTGTGGGGAAAAGGGGTTCTGTGGGGATCAACGGGGAAAGGGGATCGGAGGGGAAAAGGGGAACAACGGCGAAAAGGGGGATCGGCAGGGACCGGGACCATGAGAAAGAGAGGGATCAGTGGGGAACGGGGTCGTAAGGAAAGGGGATCCACAGGGAACCGGGGACCAGTGGGGAAAAGGGGGTCAATGGGGAACGACAGCAATGCGGGAGAGGAGATCGCTGGAGATCAGTGGTGGCTGGGGAACGGGGGTCAATGGAGGAGCGGGGCTTAATGGGGAACAGGCGTCAATGGGCAGTGGATCAATGAGGAACGCGGGTCTCTGGGAAATTGGCATCAATGGAGGAGTGGGGGGTCAGTGGGAAATTGGCATCAATGGAGGAACGGGAGTTACTGGGAAATTGGCATCAATGGAGGAAGGGGAGTCACTGGGAAATTGGCATCAATGGAGGAATGGGGGTCTCTGGGGAATTGGCATCAATGGAGGAATGTGGGTCTCTGTGGAATGGGCATCAATGGAGGAGCAGGGTCAATTGAAAGAGGGGGTCACTAAGGAATGGGTGTCACACGCAGGGAGTTGAGGCTCTCCCCGCCCTGCTCACAGAATCACCAGCACTGGCACAGGTTGCTCAGAGAAGTGGTGGATGCTCCATCCCTGGAAACCTTCAAGGCCAGGTCAGACAGGCTGTGAGCAATTGGGTATGGTTGAAGAGGTTCCTTCTTACTGCAGGGGGCTGGACTGGATGGCCCTTAGATGTTCCTTCCAACCCTAACTATGGTAACATTCTGTGCTTTCTAAAACTTGCACAAGTTTTACAAGTCCTTTCGCTGGATACGGTCCAGGACCTCAATGTCCTTTTTTAAGTGAGGGACCCAAAACTGAATGCAATATTTCCAGTGCCTCACCTGTGCCAAGTGCACAGGTGGTGACTCCAGCCCCACCCACCCTCAGCTGCCCTTCTCTGCCTCTTACCCAAGGCAAGTGAGGCTGGTTTTGAAGCAAATGTTCCAGTTTTAGTAATTTGTAAAGGAGGAGAGGGCCCCAGAAAGGAAGAAAACCTACAGCCTTAGAACCCAGAACCCTTGAAGCTGTGTCATGCGTGGACATCAGGAGGAATTTCTTCATAGAAAGGGTGATTAAATATTGTCATGGGCTGCCCAGGCAGGTGGTGGAGTCACCATCCCTGGAGGTGTTCAAGAAAAAACTGGGTGTGACAGTCAGTGCCATGGTCTGGCTGACAGGGTGGGGATTGGTCACAGGTTGGACTCAATGACCTCACAGGTCTTTTCCAACTGAATTAATTCTAGGAACTCACTGCAAGGGCTGACTTCTAACTCAGCTAAGCAGTATATACACCCCTCACCCCCAAAATAACCCAAATCCAAGAATATTAAATCCACCATCTGTCACCAAAATGCTCAGCAAGCAAGCAGGAAAATAACCAAATTATCTGCCTTTGCATAAATGTGGGTTATTGTAGCAATTACACAGGCCTTGCAGAAAATGGCTCATTTCCTTGCCAGAAAAATATTTATTTTGTGATCCTCTGTCATTTATTTGAGCTGTGTCACTTAATCTCATTTTGCATTTCTGCTTTTCAGCTACAACAAATGTAAAAAGAGCTTTAGACCAATCTATTTATTGCTGTTTCTATTCATGAGAGATTTTCATGGGGGGATAAAAAAGGGAAGCATATTAATTCACCTGAGGTAAAAGGCTTCTGCTCATAAAGGGTGGGGATGCTTTTGATGTGAGAAGATAAAAATTGACCAGCTGCTACAAGAAGCATTATCTCCCCTACATTAATGCACTTCTTCCACTGATGCTTGGCTGTACCCTACACGAGGAAGAAAAACACATGAAGCAATTCCAACATTTTCAACAACAATGAAGACAAATGTTAATAACAGAATTGCATTTATTTTTATCCAAGTTCCATTGATTTGAACATGAGAGGAGAGTGCAGCTCCTCACACAGCTGCCTTTGAAGAGACACAACAGGCAGTGCTTTTGTTCATCATTAAAAGTTATTACTTTAAAGGGCTGGCTTCACAACAACCAAGAGACACCCTGTTCAGCTCATTTTAGAATAATTCTTCCTTCTACTGCCAACATATTTGAATATCCAAGTCTGCCCTGCTGCCTGAAGCACAACCACAGTCTTCCAAGGGCTGTACCTCCACAGGCTCCCAGACACCATCCTTAGTCCTACATCCACCCAGGACACATTGCAAAACCAGACAGCCCTCCTCCATCACCGCTTTTTGAGAGCTTAACTTATAAATACTTGCAGAAAAGGAAGGTACAGAAACAGAGAGCAGCACTGGTATCATCTGAGCTGAGTTTGTGTGGAATTTCCTTTTGCACAAAGAGCTGGGAGGGGAACAGGGCAAACCTGTTACACCAGCATGGGCAGGGAAACCTGTCCACACTGAGAGATAGAAATGCTCCGCCAGTTCCAGGGAGATAAAGGCCAGAAATACAAGTTTTGTATTTTGATGGTACATTAGAATAAACCACGCCAAAAACTACTACAAGTTATCAAAATTTCTGTGGACAGAGACTCAAGTCAAAAACTAAAAAAAATGAGCTCTAAATGTTTCAAGAACAAGATTTTCCCCTATTTTTGATTGCCTTTATTGTTTAGCCTGAGACTCTCCAAGGCAAAGACTGCCACTTAAATTATTACTTTCAGTTGTGCAGTACCCAAAACAAGAGGGCCTGCAGCTTGGCTGGTCCCTAATTAATAATGTAATTAGCAGTGACAGGAGCATTAAGAGCCCTTTATGCCAGTTGATGCTGGAAAGCCCAGTGGGTTCCAGTCCTAAAAAATAATTCCAAATTACACTTAGAAGTTAGATTATGTAGCACTTCTCCACTGAGTCTGCACATCCATATCTGAGCAACAGAAGCTGGGGAGGAATTTTCCCTCAGCCAGGCTGAGAACAAGACCATGCAGATCTGCTATCCAGATATGGGCCTATTCCTGTAAATTCTCTGTTTATCTCCCCTGTTGTTATGATTCAGGACACTCCCAGATTCAGCTCCAAAACCCAGCTAGAAGCAATTCCATTTTTAGAAAGCCAGGACTTTGTTTAGGAAGCCCCAATCCCCCTTGAAAACTGCCAGATTGGCTGCTAAACGATTGAGAAACCATGTAAAGCAGATACAATAAATCCCTAAACTGCAGTTCAATCGAAACCTCTTTACTCTGTGTTTGTTTACTTATGCAAAGCAAGAAAAATCACAACTCTCAGAGCTGTGGACAAGCACTTCCAGCTTCCAGGACACAGCAGGAAGAGGATGTACCTTTCCCCCCAGAGTTACCACCCTTACAGCTGCTTCCCTTTGATTTTACAATTCTGCCCGAATTATTCATGTCCGAGATAAGGAACGTGGATATCGCTTGTAACCTCTCAATACACTGGGACCCAAACAGCACCAGGAAAGGAAGGGGACACTCCTTTCCTAGAGGCCATCATCATCATCACAGCTGTTTCCTCTCTGCTGTTACAACACTGCTCAGATCACTCGGACACAACAGGGGACCGCGGTGCTCTTTAATGCCCCATCAGAGCCCAGAGGGGCCTTATCAAAACCTGATAAACACCTGATAAACCCTGATGGCCCTGGCCAGCCTCACCTGGGGCCTCTGCCCACACCCTCAGCGCTGCATTTAAGCTCTGGCCTGAAAGCCCAGTTGTTTTGCCCCCTGTTTTAGGGGGTCTCAGTTCCAGCCCAGGCTGTGCCTGGCTGTAGATCCTGTTGCTATGGAGGCTGACTCACATCTGACCTCATCTTAGACTGCCCTGTCCTGTGGACCTGTCCAGCCATCGTCAAACCATGACTGACCTTGTTCCCATCACCCAAAGTGCAGATGGACTCCCCAGCTCAGCCTTGCCCCTGTCTCATTGCTGTGAACCCGGCAGATCACCTCGATTTTGGCTGCCTCCAGCCCTGAGCCCCGAGCCTGCTCTTCTCTCTTTCCCCAGGGAAAGATCCTGAGTGGTTCCTGTCCTGCTCTGTGTTATCTTGCTCACCTCCCCTCTCCACACCTGTACCCTGGCTCACAAAACATAAATTTGCCATGAAATGGCAATCTGGCTCATTCTGTGCTGAGCTGTGCCTGCAGGCTGCTCCTCCATCGTGATTTTCTGACACTGCTGATACCTTCCATCCAACCTCAACAATTCTCCTTGATACACTTAAAAAAAACCCCAAACATTCTGTGATGAGTTCTAATTATATGCTTAATTACAATTAAGGACTAAAGAAAACAGATATCCAGGCTAATAATAATAACTATAATAATAATAATAATAACTGCATGTACTGAGAAAAGCAGACTTACAGCAAAGTGATCTTGGGTGAAAGCTACAATGAAACAAATCAACACCACAATGAAAATTATTGTTACAGCTTATTAATGACAGTCAGAAGCTGCTTTGTATCTTGACAGAGATATAAATTTAAATACAGACATCTTTTAACATACAAATTCTTAGAAAAATGTATAGGCAAAGAAAATAAACATGTTATAAATTCTATTTTTTGATCATTTTGTATAGGTAATTGGGGAACTTACAGGTACCACAATATCCTAATAGTTGGTGAAGAAATATTGAAAAAAAATAAAGATCTTCAGAAATTTTCCATTCTGTTGCATAAAAATCCCTGATTGCTAGGAATCATCCTCAGGCTAAGGATGATTCTGGTACTGAAGGGAGCTCCTAAAGGAAGCATTCTCAGACTAAAAAAGGTTCTGCAGGTGAACCAAATCTCAGAATTATTGGGGAATTTTTGACCACTCAGGCAGTCAAAGTGCTCCTGATATTTGTTATCGGCACAAAATGCTCCGATATTTGTTATCAGCTGCAGCTGTGGTTGCAAGCAGCTGTTTCTCAGGAGTCAAAATTCCCCAGCTTTCCGAGGTGGTCTGTGCACAGGGATTATAATAATTACAATATTTTAAAACAAAAACAAAAAAAAAATCAAAAAACCGAAAAAAAACCCCCGCAGCTTCCCCACCCCCGGCCAAATTCCAAGAAAATCTCTAACCGGAGTTTCCTAGAATAAATGATGCGATGTTTGCAGGTCCGTGGGTTTTTTTCAAGCTGCGCTGCAGTGCAAGGGCTGATGCTGCCAGGACATCTAGTGGCACACAAAAGTACTGCCCAGAGAAAGAACATTACTAGAAAAACAGATTTTTTTTTATTTTTTTTTCATGCTTCCAGATATTTCCTGGTACCAGTCCAGGTTTCTTTGGCTCTCGGTGAGATTTCTCTGTTTGTTTTTTCACCTAAGAATATACAAGGAGGAAGTGAAATTGTGAGAAAAAGATGTACAGGAATATCTGAATCACCTCTCTAAATAAAGATGGGATATACTACAAAATCTTGATAAAATAAAGGTTAAGGGCATTGATTTTTCTCTCCCTTTTCACCCTCACTTGCCTGGCCCAGTCCAGTTCTTTATCAGAACTTGTACAGCTGTTACTCCACACACTGAAAGGGAAAATCAGAATATTTGAGTTTTAGGAGCTGAAAGCACAAGGCTCCTCACTGAAAAATTAGATTTATTGACATTGATGGATTCCCATTGCATAGTCTTCCAATTTTTTTTTTTCTTTAGCAATGTGCCAACCAAAAAGCCATTTTAATTGCCCCTATTCATGTTCACGTTGCTTCTTCTGTTATTTTCATTTTGAGCAACAAGTCATAGAAACCAGGCCCAATATACATTTTATTTTATTTGTAAATGTGACTACAACCACTAGCTTAAATAGGTGCAAAATATTTGAAATCGGTGCAAAACTAATCCTGTAAAGCAGCAAAAATCCCTTTGTTTGTCACATATTTTTCTGGCTATATTCAAAATCAATACTTTAACCCTGGCTTTAAATAGAAAAGCAATTTTCCTGTTGTTTGGACTACCTGATGTTCAGACGTCTGCTGTTGCCATAGCTCCCAGGAAGAAGCTGGAACTTGCTGGTAGATCCACGGCTGAGCTGGAAACAAGCACTTCAGCCCTCCCAGTAAACAACCATCCCACAGCTCCCTGTGGACGATGCTGCAGGGCTGAGGTAGGGAGAGCTTCACTCTTTTTTGGGGTTTTTTATTTTGCTGTCACCCCACAGAGGCTGATCTGAGGGAGGCTCAGGGGGTTCTTTTTGGCCACTGTACCCCTCTGAGCCCCACGGCCATGGGGGGACCCCACACCCAGGGGGGACCCCTGTGCCAAGGGGGTGCCAGGGCTGGGGAGGGACCAGCCCAGGGCCTGGGGGCTGCCATGGCCCTCGCTGAGGGGCTGATCCGGCCTGGGGGGCACCGTGGGGAGCAGCCTGTGGGCAGGGGAAAGCCAGCAGAGCCTCACGGGGAGAGAAAAGGGCGGGAAGCGCCGTCCCCATGGGGAAAGGCTGAGGGAGATGGGGGTGCTCAGCCTGGAAAAGGCTGTGGGGAGACCTCACAGCGCCTGCCAGGACTTGAAGGGGCTACAGAAGCCGGAGAGGGACTCTTCGGTAGGAATTATAGTGACAAGGCAAGGGAAAATGGGTTCAAACCGAAAAGAGGGAAAATTCAGGCTGAATATCGGGAGGAAATTCCTCCCTGGGAGGGCGGTGAGGCTTTAGCACAGATCGCTCAGGGAGGGCGAGGCTGCTCCCCGGGAAGCGTTCCTGGCCGGGTTGGAGGGATTTTTGGGGCCCCCTGGAGCAGCGGGAGGTGCCCCTGCCCGGGCACAGGGTGGCACTGCCCGAGCTCTCAGCGCCCCCCCAGTCCCAACCCCTCCATGACTCCCTGACAGGAGCCGGCCCCGCCCACCGCGGTCACGTGACGCGCCCCGCCCGACACGTGACTCGCCTGACCCGGAAGTGGCGCGCGGGGGACGCTGACGCTGGAACAAAGATGGCGGCCCGCGGCGCTGGGGCCGTGCTGGGGCTGCTGCTGCTGCTGCTGCTCCGCGCGGGCCCGGCCCGCGCCCGCGTCCACCACCTCACCCTCAAAGTAAGGTCTGCGCCGCCCCCGGCCCCGCTGGCTCGGCCCCCGGGAGCCCTGAGGGGAGCGGTGAGGCCGGCCCGGCCCCGCGCATCTCCCGCGGGCCGGGATTGGTCTCCCCACGTCTCTCTCTCCGTTCTGCTGCGTGCCCCGAACCTTCTTTCTATTCGCTTCTCTCTGAGCTCTCCCCCTGCGCCTCAGCCCGTCCGGGCCCCGCCGTGCTCTGCTTTTGCCGTTTTCCTCCCGCGTCCCCCAAGTCCCGTCCCGCTGTTTCTGGCCGCCTGTTTGAGTCGCGGGTAAAGCGTGAGGGGCCGGAGCCGCAGCACTGTGAGGGTGCAGCTGCTTCACCTTTTGTTAAAACCCGTGTGATAAGAGAGAGCCGAACGTGGGCTGAGGGAGAGCTTTCTGAAAGTGGGTTTTGGTTGAGTTTCCTTTCCTGCAGTGCCCTGGTCGCTGCGAAGGGTGCTTGGCTACAGTTGCTGTGCCCTAAGCAAGCCATTGGTAGAGGCTGAGGAAATTGGTGTTGGCAGCTTTTTGTTTTGTTTCCGTGGACTGCAGGGTGTGCTGTGAAGGGTGATGTGTTAGGCTGTGACTGTATTTGAGAAGAACTCGTTGTTCAGGGTTGATGGGGAATGCTGGAGGTCAGGGTGAAGGTGTGCTCTGCCTGGTGTGCTGTGCCTGAGCCCCTGCACAGCTGTGGGACAGGGGCTCTGCACTGGGGTGATGCCCCTTAACGCTCCTGTAGAGCTCATGGAAAGCTCTCTCGCTCTTCAGCATTTCAATTTTGTTTTGGGTGTCAACAACACGCAGTATTCTGCCAGTAGAAACATTGGAAAATATAATAAAGTGGTAAATGACTGGTTCCTGCATGCCCCTTAATGCTTCTGTAGAGCTCATGGAAAGCTCTGTCAATCTTCAGCATTTAAATTTTGTTTTGGTTGTCAACAGCATGCAGTATTCTGCCAGTAGAAACATTGGGAGGGATCATAAAGTGGTAAATGATGAGTCCTGCTTTGCTGTGCTGTTGGAGTTTAGGGAGAATCCAGGATTTGTATCCCCCAGACTTTGCAGCCTTTGGGATGCAATGATTGCTGGAGGTGTTCATGTCTTACTTGTGGGAAATTTTCCAGACTGTGCAGTTGTTTGAAGTGCAGCCACATGAATATTGTTGTACTGCAGGAGAAGTAAACTTGCTCCTGCAGCAGTCAGTGAGGAGGCTTATGCTGGTTATGTTATTGTTTTGAGGAATTTGTGCCAAACAGTTGAGCACTGATGGATTTCTCCTGGGAAGATTCTCTAACTTTTAGTAGAAAACTTCCCAACTTGCCTCAAGCAAATGTTCTCGTGGCCTTTAGTCCCTATTGGGGACTGCCTGGATCAATTACTGAATCCTGTTGGGTTTTTTTCCTCTCAGAGTGAGGAATGGGTTTGGTTTTGCAGGTGTTTTGTGCAAGCTGCAGCACAAACTTGCTGTGAGAAGCAGCAGTGAGTTAATGCCCCTGCCCACCTGCTTTACAAACAGCTTCATTGTCAGAGCAGTTGAGCTTTATTGCCAGGGCAGTCTCTCCCTTCCTCCTTCATCCCCTGCTCTACAGCCTGTGTGTAAACACCAGCTCCAACAACTGAGTCCTTTCACAATGAAATCTCCTGTCTGCTCTTCTTGCCAGTGGCTCCTGCTTTGCTTGCAAGTGTGCATTGACACTGAGCCAAGCTAAAGGCCACAGTTCTGTGGGAGTGTTTGATATTAAATTTCCTCAAACAAGCTGTTATTCCTTAGTTCAGAATAGCTTCATTCTTGGATCTTTGTAATTACTGTGCCGACGTGAAGCTTTCTTGTTGTCAGAAAAACAAGCCACAGTCTGAGCAGTTTCCAGTTCTAAAAATAACATTTTATCTTTATAAAAGTGTACAAAATAGGAGTTTTTTTTGCAGTAGAGAAATTATTTGCTTGAATTTTGCCGTAAGACTGACCTTGCCAGAGAAGCTCCTCCTTAGCAACAATTGTTATCAGCTTCATTAGTTTAATGAAATATATTAAAAAACCCAAAACACCTCAGCTAACAAAACCTACCTCCTACAAAAAAAATACCCCTACAAAAATTGGAAGTTACAGAAGACCAACAGAAACAGTTTTCAGAAGATTCCAGAAGTAGCTGCAGTTGAAATGTTTCTCTTGACCAAAAACAAAGCCTTTGTCAGACATGGAATTATAAAGAAGATGCTGGTTTTCAATGGTTGCTTGTAAATACCTGTGGCTTTTTAATGTTGATTAAGGTTTCAGACTTCAATAGCTCAGGCTGAAAATACCTTTCACAATAATTCACTCAGTCTTACACAAATTACAAGCCTTCCTGTTAGTCTCACACAAATAAGATTCTTTCCAGGTAGGGGTCACCAGTCTCTGGTGGAACTTTCACTGCACTGACAATGTAATCTCAATTAGGTTTAGGGTAAAATGATGGAAAATATTTTTCTGCACATTGTGAGCTACAGAATTGTGGATTCCACTTCCCTGTAACCTTATTCAGATATTGCAGCATCCCTTTTTATCCTACAGGAGTGAAAGAACTGGGGAGATTTTTATGGAAACAAGCTTGAGAACTTTGGGTATTGGTTTGACTGTAAGCTGTTAGTGATGAGTCCCAGATCATCTCCTCTCATTTTAAATGCATCCTGTGTCAATTAAATTAATGTGTGTATTAAACTTGGATGCTGAAGTATTCACTTGCATGGCTTCACACCTTTGTTGTAAACTTAAATATTTCTGAAGTGAGTAGTTGAGTGATTATAAATAAAAGCTGGGTTCTTCCAACCCCATTAGTTAGCCAATGTCTTTAGGCTGTCAATATGTGGAGCAATTGATGCTCTTGCTGTTGCTTGGTGGCAACTGGTGACAGTGTGAGTGTGTGTGTGGGATCATGTAAAGCTGAAGGATTTGTGAACTAAATCTGTAAACTCTAAGCACTCAAAGCTGAGATAAAGCCAGGGAGGAAAGTGCTGTGTGTTGTATATTAACGATCTGCTGGTGGTGGGGAGCATATCAGTAAATTACAGAGTAAATCACTTCAGCTGAGCTGAGGAGCTTTCACAAGTGCTCTGGATTGGGGAGCTGCCTCTGGGCACATTTCAAGGTACAAAACCGTGTCCCCCTCAGTCACCCAAATTCTCCTCTGTCCATTTGGGGTTAAATACATCTGATGTGCCCTGTGAAGAGCCAGGCTGAATTTTCTGTCCTGGCTGGGAGGTTTCATGGAGTGCCGTGTTAGAGGAACCAGGGGGGCTCCTGTTTCCAGCACCTTCCATGCCCCAGAACCCACAGACAGCAGAGCTCCAAACTCTGTTAAACACAAAATTTGCTGCAAGCCCTGGGGCACCTAACTCTGCTTTCCTCTTCTGAGCATCAAGGGAACCATCTGGTTATTTGCCAGGTGAACTTGATTCTATTAGGGTGATCTGATTAGAGCTGGATTCCAGGTTAGCTGTGGCAGGATGTGTCCTGCTGTTCCACTGGGGGATGTTTACCAGGCAGGAACGTTTTGTGCAGAGGCGTCAAAATCAATACTGGGGCAGAGAGAGAAAGAACTTCTTGTACTTGTACAGTTCAGAGCTCAGGCTTCCAGGCCTGTCTCCAGAACAGTGTGCCTTCAGCAGCTGACTTCTCTTTTTACACAATTCTGCAATCTGATTATCTTTTCCTAGAAGAAGCAGGAGGAAGAAACGTATTTTAATTGTTTTTTATTGCCGACTTGTCTAGTGTTTTAGATTCCATTTTAAATTTGCTTTTTGATTTCAAATGTTTTAGATTCCATTTTAATTTTTTTTTATTTCTGTTGCCTTGTTTTTGCTTTTCTTCCACTTAATGACCCAGTAGGTTTGAGGGACCAGCTGCAGAGGCTGGATGTGACCTTTTGTCATCTGATGTGGCAGCTGTGTGTGACGTCAGCTGCTTTTCATCTGAGGTCCTTCGTGGCCTCCTTATGTAAAATAAAATTAAAGCTCACTGTACTTGAACCTTTATAAGCTGAGCAGGGCATGAGAAGAGATCAATTGCTATGGTTTCCTTGTCAGACTGAGAGGGAGGAAATTATTCTGCAGCTAAACTGGGAGCAGAGGAAGGGATTTGATTTTTCCTGCTAGAGAAACCAACCCAAATATTCTGGTTTTGGTATTTATTCTCTTTTTATTTTTTATTTATTTTATGCCAAAAATCATTTGGAGGTGTGGGACTATATATAAAACTTTCTTTTCACACATAGTTTTCCAGTGTATTAATGTTTGCCTGTCCAAACACTGACCCTGCCCAACACAGATGATCTGAGGTGGTGACAATGCACTTGCTAAACACTTGGCCAAACCCCAGCTCTTGGTTAGGCAAGATCCCCAAAGTCTATTTCCTCTTCAGTCTGTGGCAATGACAGCAGCCACAAGTTAAACAATAGCTGTCTTGATGTGTCTGCAGTCACTTTGGGGGATTTTGCTGTATGCTGTTTAATCAGTGATGCCAGAATTTTACTTGAATATTTCCTAGTAGCATAGCAAGTCAGTAAGCAGAAATATGTCTGTGAAAAGTTCTTGCTGTTCAGGTTATTGGAAAAGTTGGTCCATTCCAGTGAAATAGTTGATTACATCTGAAGGTATCCTAAAGAAATTTGCTGTTTGCATAATTAGATGTTTTGCATGAATATTCAAGTGTCAGTCACTCACCCTGCTTCCCCTTTGCTGCAGCAGATGACTCTGCATGTGTTTGTAAACTTGCTTTCCTTTCTGACAGGATGATGTGAGGCAGAAAGTGCACCTGAATACCTTTGGTTTCTTCAAGGATGGTTTCATGAGTGTGAATGTCAGCAACCTTTCCCTGAATCCAGAACCAGGCCCTGATGAGAAGGACAGTTTATTAGTGAGTTCCTCCTGTGAAATTGCCCTCCACTTGTCTGAGGTGTCAAATCCAAACTCTTGATGCTGTTGGCTTTGCTTCCCAGCATGAGCCAATGATGAGGATCTGTGTATTGAGATTTATCCCTGAGCACTCTCTTTTCTGCTGTAAGGATGAACCTTTAACTTGTTGGATCTCTGCTGAACTCAATGCACACATCCATAGCTTACATTGAACATCAATTTCCTAACACTCTTCTGATGAGTTTTTTCACACTGTATCATGTTGCATTGCAATTCAGCTTGTGGTCATTGTGTCAGTAGGTTTCCAGAACAGTGACAGTCTTATTTTTAACAGAACTCTAATATTACATGTTATACAGCACATTATATTAGGGGTTTTAAAAGAGATTGGATGACATAACAGAGTTCTTCCTCTGCTGCACAGTTTCACTTCTTCATTATAAAAATATTAATCTTTTTGTCAAGCAAAAATGTGGGGAATAATACTGAAATAAGTGAAAATGTTCAGAGACAGAAGATACTCCAGATTTAGTTTGGGTTTGAATCATGATTTATTTTTTCTTCGTGGATATGGATGAGTTTGTTACATTGGAATGTATTTTTCTGCCTGATTTGGTGATGAGAAAATACCTGAATTCCACCTTAAATGTAGATTAACTTGTTTAGAAAGCAGTATTTATGACTCTTTCAGTAGTGGTTTGGCTTCCATTTGACAGATTCCTCTCACTTGTCTCCTAGGTGGGGTTCAGCTTGGACCGAACAAGGAATGATGGTTTCTCCACTTACCTGGTAAGAGTAAGGAAAGTGAGCTTGCTTTTCTAAGATGGGACATCTCACAGTCTACCTGACTCTGGGGATGGCTGGAAGAAATAAAAAAAATTAAAAAAAAAAAATTAAAAAAAAATGGGGGCCTTTAGACACGGGCAGGATGGATTTACACCTTGCTGGACTAGGAATGATAATCTCTACCTGGAGGAGAACATGTCCAGAGGGCACTTCAGAGGTGTTTTGTTCATCTTATCAGGATGAAGAAGTGGATTATTGTATCTTGAACAAGACTCCAGAGCCAGATGTCTCTGTTGTAATTTTACTTTTGGACATCCAACATGAAGTGTGAGTAAAGAATGTAAAAGACATTTTAAAGTTACTTCTTCAGTTGAGGATAATGTCACACTTGAGATTTTTTTAGGGGCTTGGAAAGCATCTGTGCATGTAGGTTATTTTTTTTTTAAGGGGTTACATGACAGTTGAGAGGAGGTGAGTGTAAAACATCTGCAGTATAAAATGGTCCAAGAATTCTTCCTGTACATTGGAGAGGTAAAAGGACAGCAGGCAAAAACAACCTACCTTAATTGTCCTGAATGAGCTTAATGAGCTTTGATTTCTTGAGTCACTTTTGCACTCAATGTGAAATTTTGTTTGTCTTGAATTATCTTTTATTATGGAGGTATCTTCAAGTCTGTATTGCTTCCTTTTGCAAGAGCTCATGTGTGGTAACACAATTTCTAGTGAGACTCTGCTTACCAATGCTGAAGAAACTTAATTTTCTTCATCTGCTCTTGTATTTCATGTAGAGGTGGAGTGTGACTTTTCCCACACTGATCAGTTCTGCTGTGAGTCATGATCTGGTTCTTGCCTGTTCTTTGTGGTACAAAACAAGTTAAGACAAGTTGATTTTCCTTTATTGGGTATATGGCTGTGACAACCTCTTTAAAAACGTTGGTTTACTTTCATTTTGTAATAAAATCTCTTTGTTTCTTTAGTGTGAAAGTACAGTTCTCTTCAAAAGCTGCTTCTTTGTTACCTAAAATTGTATTTGTATCTGAGGAAAATGGTACTGCCTTAAATACCAAGCTGCTAAAAACTTCTGAACTGAGCAGTGATTCTGATAGAAGTCCTCAAAAGACCAGTGAAAATACAGGTAATGAAGGTAAGCTAGCTAAACCTGACCTGTGCATGCTCTCACTGCTGATTCCTCATTGCTGTGCATCCAGCACTGAGTTGTGGTCACATTCTGGGGTCCCCTGGGGCAAGAACTTCATGTACATCCTGTGTAACCTGTGCATAGAGCTGCCTGTGGGGCTGGAGTCTCCTGCTCAGTGATTTGTGTTCACCACTCCTGTTGATCCATCAGAGTGTCAGTGAGTGTTGGAGACCTTCAGTGCCTCTGAGGAGGGGTTCACAACTTGCTTGGCTTTTGTCTGGCAAAAAGAAGGCTAAAGGGGGAATTTTATGGCCACCAACAATTAGTTGAAGAAAGGTTAGGAGGACAATTTCAAGCAATTTTTAGTAGTGGCACATGATGTCTGTTTCTCTTTAAGTCTTGGATTTCTCAGATGGGATGTTAAGACAGAAAATAAGTGAAATAAATAAGATTTCTTTCCTAAATAGGTATTCCAGTATTGTAGCAGATGATTTGTGCAATCCAATCTCCATATTTTGTGGTTTTAAATACTTGATAAAGTAAAACCAGGGCCAACATGATGCAGCTGACACCAGGTTTACTTTGAGTCAGAAGTTGGATTTGTTTTCAGGAGTCCTTTCCAGCCAACATTTCTATGAGTCTGTGTCTGTCTAAAGAGTTGAACTCCTATCACTTAGAAACTATGGGGAGGGAGGAGTAATTGTCCCAGTAATCTTTCTAGGAGGCACAAGCCTTTGTCTGGCTTCCAGACCAGCAGACAAAATAATTTTATAATCTCAGCTCTAATGGGATTAGCTCATGTTATCCCTTCCTGGCAGAGTTTAGATTGCTCAGCAGTCTGATCTGGGGTAGTCTGAGTCTGTCTTGGCCTGACACATTCACCAGCTTTGATACCATTCAAAAGCTTGGACAGCTGTTGTAACAAGTCAAGAACCAAGGGTGGATGGCACTGAGAGAATGGATCTGACAGCTAAAGTTTTGCTTTCTCTGGTGTAAAAAGTGCAGCATGATTGTGGACAGTGCACTGAGGTGTGGGAGCCAAAAGCAAAGCTCAAGTATTGAACTTTTGCTTCCTGGTAGAAAAGGAATGACCTAATGTTTGAAAAGCTTCTTGTAGGAGTAGAGTCAAACTGTGAACTTGACATGCTGCTCTGCTGAAGGCTCCTGTCACCTCAAGTTCAGAGGAAATGCTGACCCAGCAGGCCACCTATGCTTTTGTGGGTTTTTTGTTTGTGTTTTTACTGGGAGCTTAGTGGAAAGCTGTGAATTTATTCCTTCCTCATATGGAAATTAGGATTTCCATATGTTTGTCAGGCCATGTATTAATGCTCAGATTGAGATTTGTTAGTGAGGTTAACAGTACTCAGTCATAACATAAGTCAGAGCTGTGTCTTGCATCTGCTTTAGGTCACCTGCCTCTGGTCACCTAAAGAGAGGTTGGAAAGATTTCTGGGGTAGATTTTTGTAGGGGGTGTAAAAATAGGGAAACATATCCTGGCATGTGAGGATGCATTCAGAATGAATGCTGGCTGTGGGAAGAGTCCTCTGAGAGTAAGGAGAGACTGGGGCAGCATTTCTGTCAATGATTAATTAGCTGGGAAACTGCCACGCAGACAAGTGTGGGAAGGTGTGAGCGAGGTATTGACAGCGTGGTGGTTTCTGAGGGTGTCTAAATGCAAACACTGAATGTACCATTCATACTTTTATCTCTAGATAAGGAGTCCAAACGAAGTACAACATCCTCCAAGGTAAGAAACTATCTGGAGTTCTCTTTCACAAAGACCCTGGGGGGATATTCCAGTATAATCATAGCAGAAAGGTGGAGAGTATTTGCTATTGCTCTCAGCCTCCACTGTAAATATACGAAATGCAAATTTTATTGTCTGCTTGATGTTTTAGTTACCTGCTTAAGAAAATCTAAAGGTCTTTTTCCCTTTTCCCAGGACATGATAGAACAACAACATCCTGTACACCATGTGCAAGGAATTTTTTCATTTCAGGTAGGGTGTCTGCCAGTGTCTAAACTCAGTTCCTTCACTGTCCCACTTTGGAAAAGTGAAAGTCTAGGATATAGATGTCTCTCTGATAGCAGGAGTTTGCCTGAAAATTTACTGAGCTAAGCATCAATGATGGAAATCTTTCTTTATAAGTTGTGGGAGCTGCTTTTAAATTGGCTTTGTTGTGATGCTGTTCTAAATATCATAGTCTATGAGGCTCAGCATATTAAAGTTTACTGTGATAGTAGTGCAGATTGCTGATAACAAATAGCTGTGACCTGACTGACTCAAGGGAAGATCCTGTGTATGAAACCAGATTAATGCTTTGTTTGAGCACCCTGGTTCACTTGTGACGGTTGGTTACTACAAACACATTTGAAATTCTGTTATCTGACACAGATCTCATTTCCAGAGCTATCACAATTTGCGTAGTTGGGGGAGGAACAGAAAAGGGTGGGTATAATAAAAAATTTATGCTTTGCCATGTCAAATATATTATATTTGTGGTTATCTTTTCTCTGTGCTGAACTGAGTTAAGCACTGACACTTAACAGGCTTGGATTACCAGAGTGCATAGTCCTAGACAGGTGCAATGATTTTGCATCTGGAGTTCTGTTGAAACTTCCAGATGTGCTGCTATCCTTAGAACAGTCTGTATGCTCAGGGGAACCAGCTGACCTCAAATGACTGACTTCTTTCATGCTTCAGTAGAGATGACTTCCTACCAGGGCAACCCTGTTGTGAATGAGAAGAATGCTGACTTCTCTATCCCTCATTTCCAGTTCTATTTTAACATCAGCTCGGACAAACAAGAAGGTCTCTACAGCCTGTATTTCCATAAGTGTGTTCGTGAGAAAGGGCCAGCTAATGATCAGCAGCTGTTTAGTCTTGATGTGAGTATGGCTTCTAAAGGATAATTAACTTGTTAGCTTAGACTACAACATCCAACTTCCAGCTCCAGCTTGTAACCAAGCACACGCTGCACATGAGTGCACATGTGGGGTGGGAAGTGATTCACAATTGTGTGCCAGTCTCTGCAGTGGCATTTCTGAAAGAAGTGACTACTGTAAAAAATAATTAAAATACAGTTTTTGCAGAAATGCCTGAAAATCTGAAGGCTGAATGTGGGCTGGGTTCAGTCTACAGAGTTGTGACCTGATGCTGTAACGAGATGGGAGCTGCATCAGCTGCTTGTGTTTTGCTGCACTCAAAAGTCACTTTTCTCTTTACATGATTGCAGATATTAAGGCTGTTGCTGCAATGTAAATTGTTGGTATTTGAATTCAGTGTTTTTGCTTTTTCTGGCCTAATTAAAGATGTGTTTTTATGGTGTTAGATACACAGCCTAAAGGCAATATGTTCTAGCAAATGCCTCATCTCTTTTGATGTACAGGGGTTTGTTCCTATGTGGTTTTGGTTGCTATCAGAGCTTTCTCTTTTTTCCCTTTCCTGTGCTCATGCTGGTGTGTAATGAGCTGGTCTGGTATGAATCCTCTCACTGACTGAGGTACCTCAGCCACATCAATCCCTGAACTGCTTTTTATGTGTTTGTGTTAATGCTATTGCAAGGGAACATGGACGTGATAAAACTTAGCAGCCCTAATTTGACTCAGACTACTTCAGAGCTGCTTCAGAAGTTACAGGTTTAGAAGACCAGCTTTCATAAATTGCTGTGTGGGTCACTTTGACCCACTGAGGAAATTGGAAAGAGAACAAAATGTGCATGATTGGTCTGCTGGGGTGTACTTAGAGATGCAGGGCAGCTTCAGTGCTTCAGACCAGACTCAATGCGTGATTTTATTGAAGTCCTAGCACATATGACTAAGCCACTTAAGGGTATAAATAGAATGCTAAATAGTACTTCTGTTTTCTCAGTCACAGGAAAATAGGGTGGCAGCCCATTGTAGATATTGTTTCTGAATCAAAGGTGGGCAATTTGTGACGTTTGCTGGAGAGAACAACTTATTCTTTGGGAAAATTGCCTTTCTGAATTATGTTTCATAACCAAAGCATTATTTTCCAAGGAGATTATTCTGGTGGGAATAGTTTTGCAAAATGTTTTGAGATTCTTAATGATGAAGAATAGATTTTGGTTTTTTTTCTCTGAGACTCATAAGGAAGCCCTTCAGAAAAGCTCATGTTAAATGAATGAATTTGATTGCAGAATGTAATTGTTAACTCAATGCTTTAACAAAATGATATTTTTTCCAACTGCACACGTAACACACTTTTAATATTCAGATAGATGTTACGGAAAAGAATCCTGAAAGCTACCTCTCAGCAGGTGAAATCCCACTGCCAAAACTTTACATTTCCATGGCTCTCTTCTTTTTCCTGTCTGGGACTGTATGGATCCACATACTTCGGAAACGCAGGTAGGTTCAGGGTCTGTGACAAGTAGGGGCCAACCTTGTGTGGTTTTTATTTTTCATTCCTCTTCTTGTAATGCCCATTTCCCAGTCAGATCTGATCACCTCAAACTCCAAATCTGGCTCAAGGTTTGTATGCTTAATACAGATAGTTCATATTTGAAAACTGTTTCAGTCAGTATTGTTGTTGCAGGCTGTCATTCTAAAATTCCCAAATCTTATGTTGAAAGTTCTTCAGGTAGTGTACATATTGTGGCAAAAAATAGACAGGAAATTCCTGTAGCTGATGTTAAAAGGAGAAGACTTTGAAAATAAATAGTGAGAAAAAAATTAATCACTCTACTTCTTTATGAAATGGCAAATTATGGCAGTAGAGAGCCATAAACATCTTGATTATGGTCTGAATTATCTTTAGCAAATTTTCTAACAGTTAAGAGATAAATATATATATATGTGGGATATTCTTATTAGTTAATAATTTCAGTAATCCCAAGCAGTAAAAATCAGGGGTTTAGAACATGAGGCTGAAATATGGCTCAGGATGTGGCAGAAGCTTGGACTGCAGCATTAAGGGGAATCTTTTTACACTGATGGTCAGCTCAGCCTGGAAGCAACTGCTTGACACTTACAGGTTTTAAAAAAATATGAAATGTTTACTGCTGGCTCTTAAGTAATGCTCTTCCTTCTTTTTTTTTCTTCCTAGAAATGATGTCTTTAAGATCCACTGGCTCATGGCAGCCCTTCCTTTCACCAAATCCTTGTCCTTGGTCTTCCACGCGGTGCGTGCAACATCTCTGCCTGAAGTTGTTCAGCTAGGAAGGAGAAACATGGAATCCAGGACATGCTGTTAGGGAAATCTGCTTTGGAGAGAGCATAGTGGGAGGCAGAACTGGTCTTAATACTGAAGCATTAGAACTGAACTGCAGCTCTTTGCTGGAAGTGTTGTTTTTATCACCAAATTCTAACTTTAAATACAATTGAGATCGTGGCCTGAAGTGTTAAAGCAGCAAGGGTTGGGGTTTGAGTGAATTTCACAAATTTTAATGTTTTGGCCATCTGCAGTGGGCCTGAAAGCTTGGGCTGTGATGCTCTTCAGCTCCAGGGCTTGCGGTAAATATTAATAAATTAAAACCTTGTTTGTAAAATTCAAAGGCAAGAAAGTATTATGGTGTGTGGCAACAGACCTCACCTTATCAGCTCTGAGACTTTCCATAGATAATGTCTCTGTTGAATTGTATTGACTTTCTACTGGAAATATATCTCATGAACAAAGTAATGGCAAGCATTTAATCCTTCAGTGTTTGTGCCAGCCATGATCTTCACCTTAATGCCCACGGTGTTATATCTGCTACAAATATTTTTGGAGTCTAATGAAGTGAATCTGGCTTCCAGTGAAAATGAAACTAGCAAGCCTCTAGTCACCTAAAGCAACTGAACCTGAAAAAAAAAGAATGAAAAAAAATAGGTTTCAACTGCAGTTGTTTCACTGTAGTTAAGCAGGGGGAGTTGTGTGGGAAGGATGTAGATTGTACAAGATACATCCACTGGCACTTGGGAAATGGAGCAAATGGAAATGATCTCATTGTTGCTAAACAAAAGTAGAATGTGTTGGGAGGAAGTGCTCTCTGAGTGTGACAGAGCTGGGTTTGTACACACTGACTGGAAAGTGAAAATGGCAGTGGATGTGGAGCAGACCTGTTTTTAGAGGGTGGGGTGTCAAAAGCAGCTTGTAAAGTGTTGTATTTTCTGTTTCCAGATCGACTATCACTACATCTCCTCTCAGGGATTCCCCATCGAGGGCTGGGCTGTTGTTTATTACATCACTCACCTGTAAGTATGTCAGAAGATTGATGTGATAGATTCAAATTGTCACTGGGGCTTCTCCCTCCAGTAGAGAGTGGGAGATCTTTGTTCTCATGCAGACCACAGTACCAAAGACTCAGCAATCAGCCCTGTGTGAAGGGGAAAGCTCCACTTACAGAGGGCAGCTGCAGAGAATTGGCACTTCTGTGGGTGGAGGGGTAAAAGGATAACAAATGCTTTACTTTTCTTTGTTCGCACTAATATTCAAGTATCTCATTTGCTCCTGGTGTGAATGGTAAGTGGATACAGCTGTCAGTATTTGCTGCTGCTCACAATGGTGAATGGATGACTCCCCCAGGAAAAGATTGCATATATTGTGAATGGAGCCTAATATTGCTCTGTGATACAGAGTTGTAGCAAGTACATCTGCTTCACTGTTGTGGGATGGATAAGTGCTTGCCAAAATTATGGATAGGGAAGCATTTGTTTGGGTTTGTGGCTTTATTGACAGTGGGAGAAACCTGGGCAGAAGAGGAAGTGTGATGAAATAAAATAGTCTCTCACTGCAGTGTCTGTTTCTCTTCCAGACTGAAGGGAGCTCTTCTGTTCATCACTATTGCCCTCATTGGCACAGGCTGGGCTTTCATTAAACACATCCTGTCAGATAAAGACAAAAAAATTTTCATGATTGTCATCCCACTTCAGGTGAGGACTGAGCTGTGCTCACACTTCCTGTCTTGTGGGAGAGCTGCTTGTGCAAACTGGAAAAGGCTGTGAAAGCTTCACACAGTACCATGTAGTTCTTGCTTGTGTGAGCCTATTGGCTATTTCCTAGTCCAGAAGTTACTGTATTT
This sequence comes from Melozone crissalis, assembly GCF_028551555.1. NCBI lineage: Eukaryota > Metazoa > Chordata > Aves > Passeriformes > Passerellidae > Melozone > Melozone crissalis. The sequence continues at coordinate 5,087,202 of NW_026535819.1, read as the reverse complement.
CTCCTAATTTTTCTTCTATATTGAGCATGAGATAATAGTGATCAAAGAGTTTCAGCAAATAAAAACTGGCTGTAAGGAGTGGGACAAAACCTGGGCTGGAAAACAGTGCTGAATAAGTAGAGGAAATGAATTATAGTTGTCACTGCTGAAATGCTTGCTGAATGTCTTAATGAAATAAAAATTGGGAAATACAAGACTTGTAGGTCTGATGGGTCTGAGGGAAACATTCCCAGTGTTCAGAGTGCTCAGTGCTGGTCTCCTACTTAAGGAACTGAAATACACAGGAGAACAGCACTTTTGTTTGTTGTTGTATGTAGAAGAGATTTTCTGCCTTTCCAGATGCAAGCCCTTAGCAGAAGTAAATATAATTAGTGATTGAGGCTCTTACAGAGCTCAGGTGGGGAGTACAAAAGATGGTCAATGTCCAGTCTGAATTACTGGCTTGATTTAGCATTATGTATTTTCACTATTGGCTGTATGTGCCACACAGTCCTGTGTCTGTGTATCAAAAGTAAATTTTGCTCCTTTTTATCTCAACTGACACAGTAGATAAGGCACAGTATATAACAAAAGAACATTTCTGAATGTCAGCAGGAATAAGTTCCCATCAGTTTTATTTCTGTAAATCTTATGAAGATGCTGCTGAACATGTGACTTTTGGATGTAGAGCTGCAGAAAAATTACTGATGGTACTGGCTGGGCTTTTGCTGAATTGGCACCCACCTGTAGTGGCTCCTTGGGCAGTTTCTAAACCAGAACTTTGTGTTGTTGTGTAGGTGCTGGCAAACGTGGCCTACATTATCATAGAGTCAACAGAGGAGGGGACAACTGAGTATGGACTGTGGAAAGAAATCCTTTTCCTGGTGGACTTGCTGTGCTGTGGAGCCATCCTGTTCCCAGTGGTATGGTGAGTTGCTGGATGTGGGAAACATGTGAACTAAAGGGCATTGACAGCTCTGCCAAAGCAGAAGAACTGTGGTCCTGTGGAGTCAGGCATCCTGTTAACTTTTATATCAGCCTTAACATTTCAGTCTAGTGCTGTGGAAGATGCTCCTTTTGGGGATGTTGGAGTGGGGATAAGGGAAGGTGGGTGGCAGTTTAAATGTGGCCAACACTATGCAGGCTGTAGGTGCTTTTGAGACTTGGAATTTTGCAAAGTGTTGACTCTCTAAATTGAAAAAAATGGAATTTGACTTCACTGACTGAGATTAGATACTTGACTGCTAAATTTCAAAACAGAAGTGCTGTCTAAGATCAGGGCTGCCTTCAAGCAGAAGCTGCATGTTTATTTGACTGTTTATAAGAAATAATCCCACAGGGAGCATTTCCCCGCCCTTCCTTCCACTCTACTTGGCAGGGAATAATGTTGGTTATATAAAACTCAACCAAAACACAGATAATTCAGATAAACACTATTGTTGCTGCTTGCCAGTTAGCCAGAACATTTATCTTCTAAATGCATTTTGTCTTAATTGGATAAACAGCTGGGTTTAAAGGAGGATGTCAAGGAGCTTCTGGCTCCTTGCTTAGTAAACACAGAATATTCCTCTTTCTCCAGTATCTCCATTATTTTTTTCTGAAATGCAGATTATATAAATGTCTGGTAGCATGGCATCACTCTAGAGTGTAACTCTTGAGTTTTTCAGAGGTGTGGCTCAGTAGATGGAAATAAACTCCAGCTTGACTTGTGAAGGTGGGTTTCAGCTGCCCTTCTCTTCCCCTGCACACTCCTGGTGGTCTTCTGCCAAGGTTGGGAGATCTCTTCCAGGAAATTTGCTCTACCCACGTGTCCTTCCCCTTGCTCCAGTCAAAATGCTTCATCTCTGAGGTTGAGGAGCATTTGGCAGTGGTAAATAAAAGCTGAGAGACTCAATCTCCCGTGATAAAGGTGACTTCTGCAGTCACAGTTCTTGTCACCTAATGCTGGGATCTGTATGCCTAACCTAGTGAGGTGGTGGTACAAAACTTATTTCCGTAAAGGAATTGTATCTGAAAAACAAATGTGAGCTGTCTGGTGACTGTTTATGGTGTGCAACCAGTGTTCCTGCATTGCCATGGTGCCAACATAAACTGGCAGTGAAGCCCCTGACATAAAATCCTGCTCCTTTTTCCTCTGGATAGTGTCACTGCAGCTGGTGGGATGACTCATGTGAGCAAGGTGACTAAGACTTGGCCCCTGAATTTACATTCCTGCAGGGTAGTTTCTGTTACATAAGTTGCCTATGTAGATATGTAAGCTGTAATCAACTATTTAAATGAAAAGACCTTAAAAGAGCAGTAAGATGCCAAATGCTTGGCAGTACTTTGAAGAGTAGCTCAGCTTAATTGTACAAGTGGAAAGCATTATGCTGGAAAATGCCCCAGTTTCTCACTCTGCTCCCTCCCTCCCACAAAGCCTTCTGTAGGCTGAAGTAGGTTTTAGCAATCTGCTTTCTTAATCCCAAGGAAATGGAGGTACTTGAGCTGACTGCCTGAGCTGGGGGCATGAGGGGTGTGCAGTGCTAAGCACAGTTAATTAAGATCATACTCCAGCCATAAAGAGCTAACAAAACTTATCAGTGATCTAGAGGACTGCTGTGAAAAGGGAGTGTAAAACATATCATTCATCTATTCTTTATTTTTAGGTCAATAAGACATTTGCAAGAGGCTTCAGCAACAGATGGGAAAGGCAAGTAATCTGTATTCTTTCTCCTCTTTTATGCTACATGTTATAATGCCAGAATTTCAAACATGTAAAAACCAAACTAAGGCTGTACATTTACACTGTATTAGTGCCCCTCTGCTTTTCCTCAGTGGGCTCAGGGGAATAACTTTTGGAAAATTATCTTTTTCCTGTATTGCATTAATTATCAGAACTACAGTGTATAACCCATTCTCTGCTTCTTGCACAGCTCTCAGTGCTCAAGCTAGACATGACATCTAGAGCAAATCATCTTGACAGATTTGCCATTTTTTCCTCATTAGAGTGTTCAGAAACAGAACTAGAAATTAATTCCAGAATTGCTGACTATTAGCCCAAATAGACCCACTTATTTCAATTTCTGCACAAATGTGTTCCTGACAGAATAGAGGGAAATAAACTTCATTATGAAACAAAACATAACTTGGCATTCAATATAGCACAGTCCCTGACTTGTCCATGTTTGTGCAGCAGCTCCAAGGGCTGCCTGGGGAAAGTGGAGTTGTGTTTATTGTAGCACTGAAAAGGAGCTGATGGATGGAAAGGCCAAACATGGCTGCAGTAGAATGTACTTTTCCTGCCTTATCTGCTCATTTCTTCTGGATTAGGTCCTTGGATACAAGCTGTGGAGCACAGCACTGGCTTCCTTGGAAGCAGGCAGCCTTTTCCATCTTCTGTCATTCTGTGGTTTACTCTCCAAAGTTTCATCTGTAGAAAGTCATTTGTTGGCAACAGCCTTTTAACTTCAGTCCCATCCTTCAGCTCTTGGCTCTCCTTTCTGGAATTCTGTAGCCAGGTCTGGATACTCTTCCTGCCTTTTCCTTGGCGTTCACAGACACTTCTGCACTTCACTGATTGTAGGTGAAATGTAAGGCTGGGTACCGAACTTACAGATTAGTTCATTTTCTGCCATCTGTTAGATTTAAACAATACTTGTGATGAGTCTAGAATGCTTTCTTGATGTTCCAAGCTGTTAAAAAAGCCACCAAACAACAGCCCTACAAGTTACCTACCCCAAACCTAATGGTGGAAAATTACTAATTTCTAATAGAAACAAATGTTAAAAAGGTCAGTTATCAAAATAATATAATTGTTATTGGTAGCTTTCTTATCAGTGCACTCACTTGGGTTCAGTGATTTACTGGTGGATTTGTTTTACCTTGCCCACTGAACATCTGTTCTGGAGTATTTATGCTCTTACCTTTGATAAGTTCAGATTTCCTTGAAGCAGCCTGTCTGCTGAACCAAGGACTTCACTCCTGACAGGCCTGGTTCTTAGCTCAGTGGCCATGGATCTGTGTCCTGGTGATGAGCACACAGCAATTAATGCTTGTAATTAAGACAGAAACCCTGCAGGTCTGTGTGGCCCCATGTGATCCCCTGTACCTACCGTGGTTGTTATCACAAGGTGGTGCTGTGGAGTTTGATAAACCTCAGACATGCTGCGAAGGAGAGAAGTGAGGTGGCCATAGCAGGGATGTTCAGTGTATAGGCTGAGCCTATCCACTGTCCCTCATACCAGGTGAAATCCAGATCTGAGTAAATCCAGGCAGTTCTATAGGATGGTGTGTAAAAAATATGGAGGGAAAGAAATTCGAGAGGAACTGGCTGTGTCTTTACAGCCAGTCAGTGCTATGCACAGTAGCACTTAAGGTCTGGTTTAGTCCTGTGTTTTGTGTTGTTCCCATGGGTGATGATGCTCTTTATCCTGAATGTCACCTCTGCTGTTCCCAGCTTTACCTGCTGGTGTTGCCCTCTGGTTGTGCAGAGCCTGCAAGTTCAGTAACTCTGTATTCAAGGGGACTTAGCAACTCTGTTATGCTACACTGATAATAAAAGAATAGCTAAGATTTTCAGGGCAAACATTGCTCAGGCTGAGAGCAGATTGTGGCTGCAGTGCTGGGACTCACTTGTGAAACACAATCTGGTTGGACTATTTAGAGGCTGTTGAAAGGAGCCCACGGGGAGCAAGTGAATGGCAAAGTGATGCCAGCAGCAGAATGTTATCTAGTGCTGTCATGCTGCTAGTGTGGCTGGTTGAGAAAACCAAAAGTGATTTGGTTGCACTGTAAAAAAAGTGAAATCATTCATGTTAGGCTTATCAATGAATTCTTTTCATTATAACCACATGCTCTGTAAGCTTCCTTTGGAGGCCCTGTTCTTCAGAGGGGCTGCTTGATGTCTCAGCTTCTCATGGGAATAAAAAATAGAATCAATGCTTACTATTAAATCACAAGCATGTTTTCCCCCTGCAGTTAAAGGCAGTTTTCTCCTGAACTAGTAAAAGTCACTGGATTTTCTCATGATGCAGTTGAAGTGTCCCATGGTTAGAGCTGGCTGGGTTGTGTGCAGACATTGCTAGCTGGGCTGCCTCTGCCTGCTGGGATTTATTGTCTAGTCAAGGGCTGCTCTCCCTTCTTCTCTCACACAGACTTCATTAACTTATAGGAATTGGGGAATTACATATTACACATTCAATTGCTGTTTTTCCTGTTTCAGTTCCTGTTTTTCCTGAGTCTTCTGGTGATGTCCTTGCTGATGACAAAGACCTAAAGAAAATTATTTTTTCTTCCTTGCATCTGTTAGGACTAACAACTCCAGGACTTCATGGCTCAGTATCCTGGTGGTGTTTCCTGCCTGTTTGTCCTGCTCTCTCCCAGCTGCTTCTCCACCTGTTTATTAGGTAGCAGTGCCCTGGGTCAAGTGGCAGCCATGACTGGAGTGTGACTGGATTAGGAATGAAGCAGATTTGGATTTACCAGACCTTTAGTCTGGACTTGTCATAGGCTTTTGTTTTAGCAACATACAATTAATAAAAAAGCCTGCTATAAGTGGCACTAAATTGGAGTCACTAGCTAATAGTAATTTAAACTAGATGTGATATTTTAAAAGAAAAACAAAGTGGGAAAGCTGGAGAAATAGATTTCTATTTCTAAAGCCATAATTATCCAGGGAGACCTTACATACCCAGATGCTCTGGATTGCTAGTGAGGAGTAGGCAGGGCACAGTGCTGTGGCTGAGTTTGAGCTGCCTGGTTGTTTGCTTTTTTCCCTTGAAGGTAATCTTTAAAGCAGTATATCTGACCTACACAGGCTTCTTATCTTGCACAGCAGTGGGCGTAAACATCCCATTTTTAGAATCTCTTTTCCTCCCCTTTTGAAATCGCCACCTTCAGACTTAAGCAAGTGCTTAGCTGCACCTTTGATCTGTCACTATATCTTCCTTCAGGTGGGAGCCTTTGCTCTCTGTCCATTTGTAGATCTGCATTGCAAATGTCTTGCAGATTTAAGGAAATCAGCCTTGCAAACTGACCTAGAATTGCTCAGCCTGCAAAGCTGCTCAGCTGCCACCACCTTGTTTACAGGCATCTTGAGAGAGGGAGTTTGTATAGAATTTATACATCATTTTTGTTTGAAACTCCCAGTTTTTGGTCACTGGACCAAAAGGTCTCATAGCACATTCTTGTGATCACATCCTGTGTTGTTTGAGGGAGGAATGGGTTGGAAAGCAGTTTGTTGTGCTGGTACCTGTGTGTTTGTGATGAGGGATTTGACACAGCACAGTTGGATCATGGGTTGCTGTTTTCCTGGAGCACTGCAGTTAAGAGTTGGCAGCAGAATTAGGGAATTACATGGCAGCCAGTTGCTTCCAGGCATCATTCATTCCCTGTGCTCTGTGCAGTGGGCAAATGATGATTAATGCTTTTGTGCTTGCCCCCATGTCAGGAAAAAGCATTTGCAGTATTCAGTGTCTTCCTGCTGCTGTGCCATGGAAATGCTGTGAACAAAGAGGCTGGTGCTGTGTGGTGCAGAGCAGCCTGTGCTTGGCTGGGCTCAGCACCACTTCCAGGTGCCCCAGAGAGCTGTCCAGGGTTGATGTGGCAGCTCTGTGCTTATCCTGTGCTTTGGACTTTCATCTGACCCTGGTGGAGCAGTTTTGTGCCAAATGGCTGATGTGGTTCAGGACATTCAAGATTAACAAGTCTGTGCCACCTTCTGTGTGACACTGAGCCTTGCTGTATCTGTCTGACCTCTTCTTTCTAGTACAGGAATGCTTTTAAGCAGAGAGCTCAGGCTGTCATCTCAGAGCTGATTTTTCAAGGGTTAGATCTACATGTGCTGCATCATTGGGGGAGAGCAGAAAGCTTCCATTTACAATTTGATAATGGCACAAATCACATCTCAAATGCATCAGCATGAGCAGGGCAAGCAAAGCATTGAAGAAATACTCTCAGCTGTACCTTGAGCACGTTCACAGGCTGCATTATGGTTTTTCTTTATGGATTGTATTGTCTGGTCTCAAGCTCCCTGCACCCTCAGCTGCAATCCTGTGGTTGTTATTACATACATATCCTGAAAAGGTTGGATTTATTCATCAAAAGGCTATTGTGTACTGTGCAAGTGGATGGTCCAGCTTCTTTTTCCATCTTCTAGAGAGCCTCAACATTGGAAATTAGCATGGGGACAATCTCAGAAAGAGACTGCTTCTCAAAACACTGGGTGTGCTCTGTTTTGATCGATGCAGATCAGGCAGGCACAAGCTGTTAAAGTAGATGGTGATAGAGAGGGAAAACTGAGCGAAGCAAGGTATAGATGCTATAAATCTTCTGTGGAAGAGTGGAAGATGGCTTTTATCTTTCTAATTACTGTTTGAAAGAGCATGAATTAATTTCTAAAACCTTTGGTGGAAGGTCTCTTTAAATTTTTTCTCCCTTCTCTGCAGTTAAGTACAGTCCTTTGCAGAATGGTTATCATACTCAAAATATAAATTTACCCAACCTTTACTGCGTGCTGAGATTGCTGCTGTGTTATCACAGCCTTACAGGTTTGGGTTGCAAGTGATTCAAGTTGTAAGTGACAGCTGCTGGCTGAGCCTTGCTCCTTGTAAATGCTGCTGTTGCTGTCTGGGCTGCCAGGCTGAGGTGAACAGAAATCTTGGAGTGTCCATGATAGCCAGACTCAAATAATACTGCTTGGAGCACATTCAGCCTGTGAAGAAGCAATTCACAAGCTGCTGATGCCAAGCAATGATGATTTTAGATTTTTCTCCAGAACAGTGTGTCCTGTAACTTTGAGTTTAAAAAAAAAAAAACTGGCAGAGTTTTGTAGACGTGCATTAATGCTGACTTACGTATCTGATAGTGGAGAGAAATATTGCTGCAGTTCAGGAGAGCAAGTCAGCTTCCACAGGTGCTTCCTTAGCCTTTCTCCTTGGTGGTGGCTGTCTTTTTTTCCTTTCCTTGCCCTTCCTTCCCATGCTCAGACATTCTGGATATGTGAATATACCAATTTATGACTCTTTTCTGTTGATTTTCATGATGAATAGCTGTTGAGCTGTGCTCCATCTCTGTCTGGGAGAGGTGGAATTCTGACACTTCATCTGGCAGTCAGATCTTTGCTTTGCTGTCCTTTCCTCCTGTGCAGTGCATGAATCCAGCAGAAATGACTCCCCAGCTCACTGGTGTTGACTGTAAAGCACTGATAGCCTGGCAGTTTGAATCACAGCTGTTGAGTTGGTGTTTCTTCATCTACAAAGCCTGGTAATTCTCCTGGCCTGTCAATGCACCAACTGGTGGCAGTTCTTGAAGTTGGACATGTTGGGATCAAAATAGATCCTTCTGTGTGCAAACCAGTGTGTGGGAAATCACAAGATCTTCATGGTCACACTTAATGCAGCTCTTCTTTAAATAGGACAATATTGCTTTCCTGTTTCACAATTCACTGCACTTACCATCCATATTTACATGCTTTCATCTTTCACCAACTCTATTAGGAAAAGCTTTTAACTTCAGATCATCAGTCATTTCATGCCTTGTGTTGGTCAGGTTGCTGCTCTTAGAGTGTGTCTGCTGGAGGAGGGTTTGTATCTGCCTTGAGGTGTCTGTAGCATTCAGTGGTACCCCAGGAACGCTACAGGTGAACTGGAAAGGGACTCTGGATCTTTAGATTATAAAAGGAGTTTCATAACAGAATGCTGGCTGTCTTCACTGTAGTTTCTGTAGTGAGAACCTACAGGAATTTATTTGCAGTGGTGCATTTGACACTTCCTTTGCATAAGAAAAGCTGCTTTGTTTTCATCAGAGAAGGTGAAGCATTTCTTAGGGAGCTATTAGCTCTCCTCTCCCTCTTTTGAAATACTGTATTTTGCTGTCTTGTGAACCTGGAAGACCTTACATGCAAATATATGCAGCCTTTTATAAATCATTGCAGTGGGTGAGTTCTGTGAGGGGGTGCAAGTGAACTTCAGCTCCATGTGTTGCACTTCCACACCTGATAAATACATTGTGAGGGCTTGGAGGGAATACCAGTAAATATGGGGCAGTATTTTTTAACTGGCAGCTCATGTTCATTGGCTCTGAACTGCATCTCTGGATGCTGTCAACAGATCTTGGACTCTTTGCCTCTCATGTTGTCACAAAAGCATCAGTGGCCTGTGTTTGTAATCCTGCTGCACATCTAAAAGCTGACTCTCAGAGCAGAGCTGACAGCTGCTCCATCTGTTGTTGACCTCAGCTGGTTCACATGCTCTCTGTGCTCTCCAGCTGATGTGATGTGTGCAATAATGCAGGTTCACCCTGAGGCCTGGGCTGGCACATTTGGGGAACTGCTCAGGATGATTTCCTGAGCTTGTGAGTTGTGCCTGAGCCATGATAGAGGAGCTTGGTTAGGTTTTCAAGTGCTTGGGCTGCTGTTCAAGGTGCAGTGGTTCCCAGAGCTGTGATTACCTGCAAGTTGCACAGCTCAGCTATAGGCATGGAGCAGGTCAGGGAGGGCTCTAGAAAAGACAGGAATTTTCTAGGAGGCAGTGTCAGGTGGAATGGCCCTTTTGGCAGGAGGGAGTGACAGTATGTAGTTGGCTGTACACAGGTAGAGGAGGGTTCTGTAAAGCAGTGTGTGTGTATATAAAATTTAATGCAAAAGCAATCTCAGTTCCCTTTTTAAGAGTGAATTCACCCCAGCCTGGGAGTTATCCTGTATGTGGACATGCCAGGCTGGCACTCCTCAGTACAAATCCTTCTAGCCTCCTGCTTTTGACCACTTGCCTACCCTGCAGACAGGCATCAAAAGAAATTGTCTCATATTCACAATTTTCTGATGGACTTTTGTGTTCTCTTGATAGCTGCCATTAACCTAGCAAAGCTGAAGCTCTTCAGACATTACTATGTCATGGTAAGTGAAACACCTGCACACATGCATGTGGGGAACTTGGAAGCTGTTCAAAGCTTTTGATGGAATACTTATTGGAAACTACTGCAGCTGGTGCATGTGGTAGAGGCTCTTGGCACTGCTGTGCTTTGGCGTCTTGGTCAACTGGCTTACAATCCTAAAAGCAACTTCCTTTTTTCTCCTAATGGTTATATCCTTCTGTCTCTCTTTAAATTCCAGCTATTTGTAATGCTTCCTGATTTCCTCTGGAGACAGCTTGAGCTGCCAGTTGAATTGATGGGCTTGAATAACATACTGTAAACTTGCTAAAAATTAAACTTGGGACCAAATGGTGCCTGGAGATGCATGTGTGCAGTTCCTGATTAAATCAGTGGGAGCCATGAGTACGTTTCCCAGGAGAACACAAGCTTCTTAATGATTTCCAACGGCCTCATTTCAGGCTCTCCTAAGTGGCAAGAGTAATAAATTACAGTTGTGATTCTTGAAATTCTATGAAATTGTAATACTTAAAGAATTTCCTGCTGTAACTTGAGTATGTTACCAATAGTTTGAGTTATTGGATGTTCAAGCAGTAGAACCCTCAGCCTGTATCTTCCATGTTTATTGAGGAGCATAATAATGCTGATCTGACATAATGAGTTGTCTGGGAATTGCTTGAGCTGTTTCTCTGGGGTAAGAAGCTTCTGTATGGATGGTGCTATTGTTCTCATGCTTTCTCCTTTTCCTTCCCAGATTGTGTGTTACATTTACTTCACACGGATCATTGCAATTCTCATAAAGATTGCTGTTCCATTCCAGTGGAAATGGCTGTACCAGGTATTTGCCAGCAAAGGAAAATACATCCATTTCTTGATGTTTTTCTCTATTTTTCTTTAAATATAACTGCACAACAAAATTCCATAAAGTGTTCTTCATGTTGTACTAAAACATCTCAAAGCACAGTGCAGTACCCTGTCTCCTCTTGATTTTATCACTGATGTGCTTAAGGTGAAAGAATATATTCTTGGTTTTATGTTTGTCCAGCAAGGCTGCTGGATTATACATGAGATGTCTGAAAGTAATTGCATTATTGATTTTCAGTCTTTCAATTTAAAAATGTCTGAAGGAAATTAATCAAGAACATACAAAGGAGAAAAAATTAGTCAGGTTTGCTCTATATAATTGAAGCCTGAGGGAGCCAGGGAAATGGACTTTTGCTCTTCCATCTTCAGGCTTCTTTTGCCTATGGACTTCTAAGTACTTGGTTTCTTAACTCATAATCCAAGTGACTGTGCAGGGAGTCCTTGGAATACATTAAGTGTTGAAAAAACTAAGCAATGTAGTGATGATTCCTTCCCCCACCATTTAAAAGCCAAGTCTTGCCATAGTTCTTTTAAAGCTCTGGAGACCTGGATAGAACTGTAACTCTATTTAAAGTGACAGGGAAAACTGAAAGAACAAAGGATTTGACAGCCTTTAGCCTGGGATTAATGACAACCAGACAGGAATTATTTTATTTCTGCTGTGGCCCAGGCCTCTTGGCCATTAAACCTTGAACCTTATGAATGAGGAGCAATGTTTCATGACCACAGAGCATAGCAGGACTGAACACCTCCATCTGAATCTCATGTTTTCCCTTGCAGCTGCTGGATGAAATGGCCACACTGGTGTTCTTTGTCCTCACTGGGTACAAGTTCCGTCCAGCATCAGACAACCCTTACCTACAGCTCTCTCAGGATGATGAGGATGACTTGGAGATGGAAGCTGTGTAAGAACCCCTCTCCCCTTCATTTGATTTGAGAAAAGTAGTATTTAAAACCAGTTTACTTGAATCTCTCTAAATCCTTCTGTGACAAAGAACAAAAATCTGCCCACGTTTAAAGAGGAGGTGTCTGTATTATTGTGTGTAAAGAGATTTGTGGTGTGCACAGGAGCCTCTGACCTGGATATTGCAGTAGTGTGGAAAAAGCTGGTAAAAGCTTTTCATGGGGCAAAAACGTGCCCATGAAAATGTGAAGTAAGAAAGCTTTTAATTTTAATTTAGATATGGAACATGAATGAGTTTTACAGTTCATCATTAATGCTTCATATTTAAAAAAACCCAAGTGAACACCACCAATCTGCAGAGCATAAATAATAATAACTATATAAAAATATAATAAAAATAGATGAACAGGGTGTAAAGTCCTTTCTGCCTTGGTGTTCAGCATATAGCTTTGCAGGAATTTATTTTAAGCAACACTGAGCCAAGGAGATGGATTTTTATCAGTATCTTCCCTGGTTTATTCCCTGCTGTGAAACCATGAGGCACCACAAATGCTTCAGGACCTGAGCTAGTCTGGAAAAATTATACAGCAGGGCTCAGGCTAAGTCCCTGTCATTTTCCTTGCAGTGGTTTTCTGAGGACTTAAAAACTGAGTGGCATTTTTGAATGTGTAATTAAAAATGCCCTAAGAAATTCTGCCTGCCAGGAGTGTTGGATGCAGTTTTACATACCCTGGAGTCTGCTGCCTTAACAGGAGCAGAGCTAGCATAATCCTTTGGTAGTTATAGGTTTGATGCATAATTGCAATTCATGTACAGGCTCAGAAGCCTGTTCCTCAGAGTTTTTTCAGTTTGGTAAATCTCCTTTACCTGGGTGAAATAAATCAACACTGTTTTTATTACAGAGGCAAAAAAAGTCCAAATGTGTTTGCTGTCATAGTTAACTGAAAAAGAAATTAATCTTATTTGAAAACTGCTACAAGGAGGTTTGAATCATAGAATCCAGACTGAAATGTCATGTAAGGAGTTTAACTTCTCAGAAATATGGCTAGTAACAAAGATCTTTTTAAATGCTTAGCTATTTTTGCTTTGGGTCTAGAAAATCTGTCATTTTTGCAAGTGGAATCCAACTAGTGGGTAGTGACCTTAAAATCACTATCACTTACACGTGTTTCAATGGTTTATGTAAGAAACTGGTCTCAGTTTGGAAGCTGTTTGGTAAAAAAGCATTCACATCAGGAAGTCACTGTGTGAACTGGCAGGATTTGTGATTGTACCAAAACAAGCTTTTTTCCTTTTTGCCTGTTAGAGCAAATTTCAACTTTGTATTACGTGCTTAATGAATTTTTGCTTGTGGGGGTTTTGCTAGGACTAATAATAGGACACCTGTCAAATACAGTTATTTTAGTCAATTGAGAAGTTGCTAAATTTAGAAGAATCTGCCAAAAATGAGCTGGAGGAAGTTCAATGAAGTAATTCAGTGATTTACATCTCATCAGAGTTAGAATTCCTTGTGAGCCTTTTCCTAGTAAGGCATTTTGCTCTTTGCTTTGGGAGTTTCCATTGTTGTGCCTCGTGGGTTGTTCCCCTTAGCCTTGCTTAAATTTTCTGATCTGATTCACCAGAAGTTTTTTTCCATTTGGGCACTTGGCAGGGTATAATCTGTGCCTGGTTCTCCCTTCCCCAGCTCCATCAGGAAGGTTACATTTGTAGATATTTGAAAAACAGAGTTTATACACATTCTGAGACAGGTGAAGCACTGCAATGGATGTGTATGGAATTTCGCATTGATTTGGTCTTGCTGGTCCTGTTTTTGTGTTCATAAATATTAAATGTTGTTTGTGTGGGGGGAAAAGATACTTGGATTTATTTGAGCAGATGACTAAGTATCTGTCAGTGTCCTGACTAACCACTGCATGAGTGTTTTGTCTTTCATGTGATAAATACCCCACTTGTCTTTACAAGGCTATGGCAGAAACTAAAAACCTGCAAACTTCATGGTGTTCTGCTATGTCAGTTTTATTGTTATTTTCCTTTTCCAGAGGGTTTTTGTTTAAAATCAGGTTCTCTAAAACAGAAGCATTCAGTTCCTTTAGACTCAACATTTCTATGAACCAACAGAGGGGAAAGCTGTGAGGTTATGAAACCTCTTTTCCAGGCTTGCTTGTCTTCCATGAAAAACATTAAGACATTTTAAGTGCAGCTCTCTAGTTTGGGTCTGTTTCCATGCATTGCAGATGATACAAATCTCAGTCTGGCAGTAAATGCAAATATTGTTAAGGACGTTGGAAATCTGGAAAGTTTCAAGAAAAATCTGCAAATTAAGTGTCTGCACAGAAGCAACACAAGGCACAAATCCTCTCTTTGTAAGTCCTTGTAACTCAGGAATAAAATACAAATCAAGAACAGCAAAGATAACTCTGGCTTGGGGAAAGAAACACAGACTTTGCTGGAATCTCTTCAGTTGTTCCAGGCTCCCCAGAAGTTGCCCTGACAAGGAGGAGAGTGTGACTAAAGCTGAGCTAAGGAGCTGTCTGTCCTTTTTCAAGCAGGTTCAATAGCCATTCATCATCAGCAAAGTGGCTTTCTGTGTATTCTGTGCTGGGCAGCTCCTGAGCTCTGTCAGTACGTGGGCTCATTGCTGACAGTTTGTTAGGTCCAAGTTCTCTGCTTGAGAAGGTGCAGCCACACTTGGCAGAAAGAGCTGTCAGGCTTCCAGTCCTAATGCCATTTCTGGGGCATGAACACAAAAATATGAACAGTACAGTGGATGAGGTGGGGTGAGGAAGAGGAAAGGAAGAATTTTTTGTTTTTCTTTTCCTTTTTTTTTAAATTTCATTAACTGAGCTGACTTTAGCTGCTGGATATCAAAATGCTGTTTAACAGGTCTTGGTTGAGAATGATGTTCCTGCATGCAGGGGAGGTTAAGATATTTCCACTGGAGGAGGCATTGCAGCACAAGAAACCATTAATGGTTTTGTTCTCAAGTTGGTAAATCTATCTTACTCAGTGTGTGGAGACTTTGCTTCTCCTTAACACCCAAAACAGCCTCAACACAGAGAACTGTTGTGGTAACACTGATCTTTGCTTATGCCTTGGGATCTGGAGTTTCTCTGTGTGTCATGAGGAGGCTTGTCCTGAGATTTGATGACCTTCTTGGTTGTTTTTCTCTGCTTTCTCTCAGGTTGTGCTTCATGGCAGACTGAATCAGGGTGCTCTCCATTTGCAGTGATTTTCTTCACCTAACACATCTTTTCCTTGCAGAGATCAGCTTTTTTGTTCTATGGCTGATCAGTTTTCACTCCAGTTTGCAATAGCTTGTAAGGACTGGCTGCTGCCAGTATTGCAGTGTTTCTTGTTGGACTATAAAACAAATAAACGGCAGAAAAGACAGTTGAAATCCACCACTGTGGAGAGCTGGAGATGTTCTGAATGTTTAGCCATTCCCTGATACCTTGGATACAATGCAGGAGAAAAATAAACCCTGTGAAATCTGCAGCACATAGCAGTGTGTGATGGAGTGCTTGGGGAACTCCTTCTCTGCCTCATTTGTGACAGATATCCCTCTGGCAGGCTCAGAAATGCTCTCTGGAGAGGGATGCTTCACTGAGAAGGATTTGTTGCATTTTAACTGCTGCTGATTTGTGGGCTGGAAATGCAGTTCAGCACACTGCAGGTGAGGAACATTTCCCTGCTGTATTGCAGGTCAGAGCTGAAGTGCTGAGGACAATGAGGATTTCAGTGTGCTTGGTCTTAGTGCTGCTGCCTTATTTTATTGGGCACTAAAAGGTGATGACTGGGCTGATTTTGAGAGTGAGAGGAATTGCATGTTGTGCCTGAACAGTCTGAGAAAAGGATGGACTTTTTCATGCTACTTCTTCATGCACTTGGCACGAGACCAGAGCAGTCTCTTCAGCTCTTCAGATGGGATTTAACCTTCAGTCTTGGAGAATCCACACAGAAATGTCTCCCAGCTATTTGCTGTTACTGAGGGGGGACACAGTAAATGGTCTCTCTGGTAGCAAAGGATGTGGTTTGATCTGCCTGCACTTTCAGTGTGCAGCTGTCTCATAAACATGGGAAGTGGATCATTCCCTCCTGGCTGGAATCTTCTGTAACATTACTTCTGTCACCACCTTGGCGTGCAGGGGCTCTCTGATGGCATTGGAGTGCAGTGCTGGAATCTGGGCTGTGTGCCAGGTGGGATCTTCCCAGCTGGGAGTCGAGTGTTGGGACTGCTTTGGTGCCATGCATGTGTGAAACACCTCTTAATACATCCCAGTGTCTCTGCTGCTGCATTGCTGTGTGAGGAGCTCATTTCTGCTTTGCAGTTCATGGCAATCTTCAGCTCCTCCCCGAGGAATGGATACTTAGCTCCTCATTCTGTAATTATGAAGTTGATTATTTCTGAAGAGTAAACTTGGTAGCTGTCTTGCTGCATCCTCCTATGCTTTTCAGACTATTGCTTTGATTTGCCAGAATCTTTCTGCATTCTAGTCTTGTTCTCCAGTATGTAACTCTTAGTGTCTTGTGCAGATTTAATAAGCAAGTTCTCTATTCCATTACCCAGGCAATTTCTGAAAATACTGAGTAGAAGTGAACCCAGGACAGAGGTTCCAGGCCTCTCTGGAACCACACTCAATGTTCTTACATTTTTGACAGGAAACCATTAAATAAATCTCAATGCATATTTTTCCAATTAGTTATCCATCTACTTTGGTTTTGTCTAGCTTATGTTTCTCCAGATTTTTTCCTATCTGACTGTGGGAAGGAAACCTTTGGCAACAGGGAGAACTTAAAAGATCTGCATGCCTCTGTACTGATTAGTTTGATCTCTTCTAGGAAATGTTTATTGTGTAGTAATTCCATCTTTCTCCTTTAAGCAACCTGCTTACTTTTCTCTGTACTTGCCTTCTTTTACTTTGGTAGGGATAAAAGTTATTTGATCTGTACTCTTGTGACCCTTTTCTATTAAGCCCAAGCTCATCTAGGCCCACTCTAAAGTGAGAACCAGTGATGATCCCAGTATGGCCACTGCTGGAATGTCACTGAACACAGCAGGCTGAGTAAATTATTTTTACAGTACATGAGCAAAAGCTGGGATCTAACATGGAGCTAAGGGAAGAGGAGTGTTATCTGAAGATGACTTCTCCTCTTGGGGTGATGCTATGGAGATGTTGTTAGCAGCTCTGATCAAATAAAGCACTGTGACATGGTAAACAGCAGGTGAAAGTGCTCACAGACCAACAGGGGCAGCTTTGAACAGGACAGGTCTGTGTGTGCTTCCAGGCATCCCTTGGGAATGCATTGAGCTATTGGCACTCTTACCTTCAGCATCCAAAATAACCTTTGTAGCATGTTTGTGGGGGGAAAAAAATACCTGTATGGAATGAGAATCACACTGTGCAAAAGAATAAAGGAAATGTGTTGTGCATCCAAATTACCTGTTTGGTGGAGCAGCAGGGAAAAGCTGAAGAGGTTTTGGAGAGCCAGGGCAGTTCCAAGTGGAATGGCGCTGCTCTGCCTGCAAAAACAGCTCAGCCTGCCTCATATTGAGTGTATTGTGAGGCTTTGTAGTTCAATGGTCACATTGCCATGACAAATCCAGGCTTGGATGGTATAAAAGGATAACTTCTCCTTTCTGTTTTGTGGCTGCTCATTTTGCTATTAAGAGGAGCTGGTGTGCATTAAGCTAACAAGGTTCATCTGGGGCACTGTCCACTGTGTGTTTGTGTCATATGTTGTACCTGTTAAAATGCAGAAGAAAGTCACAGAAGTAAGGGTGGTCAGCTGCATAGTAAATGGGGTTTTTAAGTGAACTACACAAATTTAGCAGATAAACACCTGGTTTAACTGTTTTACCACCTTTTTTGAAGTATGGGCCAATATTACTTGCTGCTTTAGTTTAGCGGTAGATGGGAAGGGCCTTGAGGTGCTCAAGGACAGTGGCTGTGCTGTGTCAGGATGGCGCAAGAGATCAAACCTGGGACCTGCTCAGTGTGGGTAAAGAGATGTGAGAAGTGTTGTTTGATGGGTGTGAGCTGTTGTTGAAATGGATTTTACAGTTCAAGGTCTGATGTCTGATGCTTCTCCCTTCTCTTCTAGGGTGACGACTTCAGGAGTAATGGAGGGCATGAAGAAAGTCAAGAAAGTGGTGAATGGTTCAGCAGAGCCTCAGGGCGAATGGGAGAGCACAGCATGATGGACTGGACTAAGGCAGCACTTTCAGAGAAACTTTTTTAATTTATTAATATTACTCTCAGTGGAAAGGGAGCAACTTGCACTCCCCACCACTGAAACTGCAGAGTGGGGTGTGTCTAGGGAGAGCAAAGCAGTGCAGAAATATAACTATTCCTTTGATCATAAGAAAATGGGATCTCCTGGTACCTGCAAGGAGCCTGAAGCTTTCCTAGGGATTTTGGGTAGCTTTTTTTCCCCCTTTCTGGATCGGTTCTTTATTCTGAATTGTTGTGTTCTTCAGAATGTGTAATACTAATGTGAAGAGGGATCTTCAGTGTGTATGTAAAGAATATATTTTATATAATGCTCATATATATGCACACACACACACACTTGCTTTGTAACATGAATGCTGGGACTTGCAAAGCCTGTCAGAAGGTGGGAAAAGAAGATAAAGACATGTAAGTATTTTTTTTTCTTTTTATAAACTCTCCTTTTGGCTTGGATGGAACATTGCAAAACAAATGGATGGGAACAACTGCAGTTATTTGAGAGACTGAAGGGTATTGGATCAGATGACTTCTGCCACTGCTCATGCAAGTGTGAAAGGTGATAAGTATCTTCTTGTCTTATCCCTGCAGGTGTCCACCTGAATGTGTCAGGTTTTCAGATGTGTTGCTATACAGGAAATGAGTGACTGTTCTCCATTAAAGCACTAAGCCCATAGTGCAATAAGTGTTTATGTACATTGTCCACTGTCCATGGAGTTGCTCTTGACTCACCCCCACCTGACAAGAAGTACACAAGAGGTGTAAGACTCATGGTTGCTTTTTAGGGGTCTGCCTAAATGTTTACTTTCAAGCTGTGACCCAGAGCTTCATAAAATATTTTCAAGGTATTTCAAAAGTCACTCCTTTCTAGCACAGTGTAAACAGTATCAGACTCTCCAGTGGAAATCTGTCTAGCCATTTTACTGCACCATAAATCTCTGGTTCACAGTTACCCTGAGTTACTGGGCCTCTCTGGATGGCTACTTGCACCTCTCTGGCTGTGTAGGATTAATAACACTGCTGTTTTGGGTGAGCTGAACTGGTCAAAGTAGTATTGCCACCAAAAACAGTAACTCCTAGTCCTATTTTTTTTTTTTTTTTTTTGGCAGGAGAGGAAAAGATTATGACCAGAACCTTGATGCAGAGGAATATGGAATCCTTCACTGTTAGCTGCAGTCTTGCAGTGGAGTCTTTACAGACGCGTTCCAAAATGCCTCAAGTGTTTTCTCTGTAGTCCCTGGGGTTGTCAGTGGGGCAGTTGGTGTCCAGAGCTGTACTAGTGAAAATGGGTGCTCATTTGGGAGAGGATGGAAGTGGCTCCCTGGTGGAATGAGGATTAGCTTTAACAAAAATAAATCAGCTCTTAAGTCATTGACCCACTGCAGCCTTGATATTCATGCAGAGACATTTTGCCATGTGGTGCTGTGGAGCCAAGAGCTTCTGCCAGGGTGTCAGGAGAGGCATCAGCAGAGCTCTGGATGTGCCAGCATTGCTTACAGACTCATTCAGGAATTGGTTTTGTGGAGGGACTGCATTTCTGGGCACACCTGATGAGAGGACTGTTAGCCTAAAGTTGATTTTATTCTTCAAGCTGAGGAGGATTTCCTCCAGAATCTTGAACCACTTCCTCACTCCTGAGCAGGGATTGTGGAGCTCTTGGTGAGCTGTCTGTAGCAAGCCTTGCTCGTTGAGAAGCAGCATCCCTTTCTTCCATTGCCAATTCTTTTCCCAGGTGTTGGTTCCATGCACCATGGAGGTGGTAGAAACAAATCTACCTGCTTTGATACCTGGAGCTGCTTTCTCTTCAGATAAAGCACAAGAAGAAGAGCATTTGTCTCTAGCTGCAGAATCTTCCTCTGATTTCCTCCTCAGCTGTAACTTCACAGTTATCACAGCAGTGATGGTTCCACTTTGCTGTCATTGCATTGCAGTGAGAGTTTTAGTGAGAAGAGATCCTGTACCAAGCAAAGGCTGTTTGGTGACCTATGGGCCTTTAGGCCTCCTGGAGGAAGAAATCTACATATTTAGCCTGAAATGTGAGAAATTGGACCATCAACAAACACAGGCAGTGCCAGCTCTTACATGTAAATGCAATACCTGGAAAACTCATCCTCTGCAGTTCCTCTGTCCCTTGTCCTGCATCCAAAGGGCTGCTCAGACAGGCTGTAAAGCTTGTTCAGAGAAGCTCTGAAGACTTGAAGTGTGTTGGCACTGAGGTATGTAAGGGATGAGGATGTGCTGTCAGGAACAAAGTGCATCTGGACAAGGCCATTCTAGAGCCTGTTAATCCTTTTCTGAGCGAGATGTGAAATTGTCAGAGGTGTGCCATTTCACCCAGAACCACGAGGGTTGTGCTGTGATCCCAGGGAATGCTGAGCTGCTTCCAGACAGCTGCCTGTTCCATACCTCAGCATCAGGGGAGCTGACAACTTGACAAGTGCTGTTACCTTAGTCTCAGGTTTCTTTTGGTTTTTTTTAATATGCACTTTTTTTACTAAAGTTGCATATGGTGTAGGTTTATCTGCCAAGTCTCTGGCTCAGCAGTCAAAGGCCAGAAAAATGGGTCATTTCTTTTTGTCTTGGCAGGAAAGGCCACAGCAGTATTATGAAATTTCATTTTTTTACAAGAGCTTTTTCCAAGTTCAGCCCTGAGCTTCAGCAGTCAGCTCCACAACCACCTTCTGCTGGTGTTTTACACAGGATGCCAAGCAGCAGGAAATGGTCAGACCTGAGCATTAGGAAGGAAAAGATTCTTACTGTGGCCATTTCCAAAATGAATTTTTTCTGGTGCAATTCCTTAGATCAGGACGGAAAGTCTGTCTTGATGGATGGGAAGTTGGAGATTGGAAGGGATGGCTGCAGTTGTGCTTCTCTCCAACACAGCAAGTGCTGCACTGCAAAGCATCAAAGGCAGGACTATTCCCTCCCCTTCCCAGGCAAACCCAGAGCTGCATGGCTGGCATTGCATGGCTCCAGGGCCAGGGGAGTGCAGCAGCTCAGAGCTCCCCAGGCAGGATAATCAGTGCTTGCCTTTCACGTGCTGACAGCTGCTTATCTGCCAGGAAGCTCTGCCTCTCCCAGGGAGGGAAGAGAGGAGCTGTTGTGGATTACAGATCGTTTAGGAATGTGCAGCTTTGCTTCCCTGTCGCTGCTTTTAGTGAAGTGAGGAGCTGGAGCAATCTCCAGCAGTGCCCAGCAGAGAGTGACAGGAGTCCCGGAACAGCAGCTCTGCTGCAATGAGAATAAATGGTGTGAATGCTTTCCCAGCCCAGCACTCAGTCCCCTCTGCAGACAAAAATGAGATTGGTTCAGTCTTCACTTGCAATGCAGGATGTGCCCCGGTAAATCCCCGTGGATGCTGACATGCACGTGGCACTGCTGCTCTCCTTCCTGCTCAGCAGGCTGTCTTCCAGAGGAAGCCTCTGTGCAGTGCCACTGCCAGCCTCTTGCATTCTTCGGGCTGGAAAATGTTTTCCTTGATGGTTCATCAAGAGACATACTAAAAGAAAGCCAGACATAATGGGGTCATGTGGAACAGTGCTGCTGCCTGCTGGAGTGGAGCAGTTGGAGTTGAAGGAGCCACATGCTGTCCTATTAAGATGCTCTTTCATGTTGTCTGTTGTGATGTGTGCAGTGCATTGTTCAGTGTTTCCCCCCAGCTCAGTGCCCTGTTCCTGGATTCCCATGCTGGCATGCCCTGGGAGAGCATGTTGTAAAAATTTGCTGCATTGCAGCATTTTGTCTGGAGCTCATAGTGTGGAAGATGTATTTTTTCTGAGCTGAGTGGACTCTCTCTGGCACGAGTGTGCATCCACCATGTGTCCTTGAGCACTGTAGCATTCCTTCTGGCCCTGAAAGGCCATGTCCTGATCACTCCAGTGTGCACATCTGCTGCAAGTCCTGTAGAAGATTTTTAGTGTCTTTTTTCCTTACTGTGTGTTCCTCTTAGAGAAAAGCAGTTGAGCTACTGACAATCAAATTGATGAGAAGGGAGGGGATTTTGTTTGTTTGAAAACTGCCCAATTTGAAGCAAATACTGGGTACTGTAGATTCTATTGAGCTCTGAGAACTGGAGTTCTTTAGGTACTAAGGAGAGGGAAGGAAATCTTTCTTCCTTTAGCCTACTTGGTTTGTCTCCTTCAATTTGACCTGTCATGCTAGCTAACAGATTGCTGTCACTTTAAAGATGATGTTTTATAGCTCCTGTGTGATGATTTCTGCTTCACTCCTAGAGCACATCCCCATTTTTCACCTGTGTACAAAGAGAGCAGCTGTGGTGTGCAGCAGTGGGAGGTGCAGTGAGGTTTGAACATAGTGGGACTCACACTGAAACTGTGACCCTGTGTGTAGTGCCAGTGGCCTCAATGTTTCATGAAAGCTGAGGTGGTGCTGCCCAGAGACACTTGGCCAATGTTTCTTTGTGTTCCCTGGGGCTGATGCGCTGTAAAACGTTGTTTTAAATTGAATTAATTTGGCTTTTTTTTTTGTAGCTGCTGGATACAATACTTTTGGGCTGATAAATCACTTTTCCTTAGCAATACTGGGAAGCTGTGCATTTTCCCTTTGTAGTGTCTTGCCTGGATATAGCAGTGATCCAGTGAGAGCTGCACATGATCTGTGCTCCCAAGTGGCTGGAACAGGATGTAGGAAAACATCAATACTCAGGTGTTGAGTGGGGTAGGAAGAAAGTGGCTGAGAAGAGTCACTCCTTTTAGGCTGACTGGCTCAAGAACCCATTTATGTTTTCACTGCAGCAATCCTCTAGAAAGGACAATTCTAAATAAATATTTCCCTGTGGGATTTCACTCAGTGTTCTGCTCTCTATGTACTGAAGTAGTGTCTGACCTCCACATCATCAGAAGCACTTCATCCTGCAGCCAGTGGAGCTGGTACCTGCTCTCTTACAACAGAGTATGGGTCTAAATAGCTTCCCTTGCCCTTTAGGAACTATTAATAATTAATTCTAGATCCTCTTGTGTCATTAAGCAGCTTTAGGGCACCTTGTACAATGTAGCTTTGAATTAATTCAGTAAATGACCTCCAGAAGAACTAAAAAAGACTTTTCTGTGTACAGCAAGGTCAGTTCTTGGGGTTTTGGTGACCTGTAAATATCCTATTCCTCAGTTCCTGTTCAGATGTAAAAATGGATTTTTTTCAGTATTTTTTTAAACTTTATTAAAAGAACAGCAAACAGTATTTGAAGAGAAGCAAGGTAGTAGTAGACAAGTCAGGACAGTCTGTGTAACTTGGTTTCCCTGCTGTGATGCAAATGTGTAAAATAAAGATTGACCAGAAAGAAGTTTTTAATGCATCTCATTTTCTCCTTCTGAACTGCCAGCAGCCAAGCTGACCCATTGTTCCCAAAGTCTGCATTTCCCTCTGCTCAACTTCTGTTTCCAGCCATCAACATCTGCATCATGGATTCAGGGCCAAATCACAAAACTTGTGTGGAAAAACTTCTGTTGAAGGGAAAAGCTTTCCTGTCAGTGACCCAGTGAGGTTCACTGAGGTGCCTTTTCTTGAGCTCCAGGTACTGGAGCTGTGTTTGTGTGTGCTCAGCTGCTCTTTTACTTGTGCAAGCTGAACTTAGGCAGTGTTTGTGGACTGACTCTTGAACAAGTGTTTCTCCCAGCCCTGTGTCTCCTGCAGTCTGGGGCAGGCAGGAATTCAGGAATACCTGGGCTTGTTGCTGCTCCCCAGCCCTGTGGTCTGTGTGTTCTCTGCTGTCAGCTGCCAGGTGAGGGCAGATGGAGCTGATGCTCTCCACCTTGGTGTCCAGATACAAATTAAGGATAGAAGGTTACTTTTAAAGTAGTATCTATGGTGGATCTGGCCACACTACCTCAGAGGGGCAAGTCCTTGATCTTTAAGTTAGACTGATGGTGATCTGGGACTCTGTAGTTGTGCTCTTTCTGAGGTGTTGGTATCTAACCTGGCATTCAATTCTGCAGACTGGTTGGGTTGGCAGGGATGAAGAGGGCACAGCATTCCTGTGAAATTTTCTTCCTGATAATCCCCCATCCCTCAAAGGCATCTGTCCTTCAGCACCAAATTCCAGTCTTCAAGATGTTTCTTCCAGTTCAGCCTGTGGTTCTCATCCTTCCACTGAGGGGTAATGCCTGAAGCAGCCTCTCTTCTCTACCCTGCACCTCCCAAGCAGCCACTTCTGCACTGCCTCAAGCCTCTGGGTGAGTGTTTTACCAGAGAGCAAAATATAAAAATGGTTCGAATTTGGATTTCTTAATGCCTCACTGTAGGTTAGAACAAACTTTCCTGATGCAGGTGGTTGCTGTTGTTGCACTGGAGTGGCCTAAATCTCTTTAATGCAGGTTTCTCCAAACTGAACATCCTCTGCATTTTCTGTCTGTTGTGTATTTGGCCTTAAAACATTCCCATTCCCCCTTGGCATTCCCTGACAGCAGCTGAGACTCATCCCCAGAGCTGCCTGCACTCAGCCATAAGGAAAGGTGAAATGTTAAGGGTGGAGTGGGTAAGGTGGGACTGAATTGTGGGAACACTCACTTGACAAGGAGACCAAATGAAATTATCAGTGGAAAAATTGATTCCTGACCATTTTCTCCAAGGAGACACAAAGAAGAGCTCCCAGTATTTGAAGTCTATTGCAAGCAAAGGTCATCTGGCAGACTTCCACAGGGAGCAGAAGAAACAAAAGCACAGCTAACAAAACTTTCCTCAGTGTTGTGTGTTTGGATGTAATTTTGTAGGTGTTTTCCTGCCCAGGGGAGGTAAATTGTTCTACCTGCACTGAGGTTTTTCTTGCAGTGTCTGACATTCCCAGCTGTCTGATCATTTGCAGCTCCTCATTGCACTCCTGGCTGCCTGCTGCCAATGCTTTTGCTCAAGCAAGGTTATCTTCATGACTGCAAAGAGCTGCCTTCTCCTTAAATCTGCTTTTGCCTTCCTTTGCCTTCTGACTGACAGGCTCTAATGAGAGGAGAGTGTTGTAGTGCCCTGTATAGTGAGTGGTCAATAAAAACCAAATTGCTTTGTACAGCAGAGGTAATAACACAGCTTGTTATTGGCACAGCTGATCCTGATATTGGGACCCTTGGTAAGGAGACAAAGGCTTTCTTCTGACTTAAGGAGTAAAAAGAGAATATCATCAATTTCTTTTGTCCCCTCTCAACCCCGGAAAATGGTAATTGGGGGTGACACTGCTTTGTTGTGGCTCTTCTCCCCTGTGGGATATTTTCTGTGGGGTGGCTGAGACACAATATCTGAGATAGCTCTTGTTTTCCTAAGAAAAAATAAACAGGGCTGTGAGGTTGTTACAGGGTGGCAGGTGGAATAGGTGAGGATTGAAATGGAAGAGGCAGTGGGAAATTCCTTTAACTGATCCCTCTTGGGCTGATTGTGCTGAGCTTGGCAAGAGCATCCTTGATGAGAGGAGCAGTTAAAACATGGGTCACCTGTAAGTGTAGCAATAAATTTGGGGTGTTTAGTCCCTGAGGACATTGCTCTGGGGTGCAGATCTTCTGTATACCTTCAATGCTGAGTCATTTGGGTAAGGTGTCACAATATCCCCTGATGTTCCATCACCAGCTTCTCCCTGAGATTGCACCCACTGCTTACCTGCAGGTGTGAGAGTCCCTGTGAGTGCTCCAGCTGCTGCTTCCCTGACCTGCTCAGATCTGTGTTCTGCAGGAGCTCTGTGGAGCTGGGAGGAATCCTCCACCCAGCCCAGCTGTGAAGGTATTGATCTGCCTCTCCTGAGAGAAGCCAAACTTGTTCATGCAGTAGCCAAATTGGAGGGGCTACAAAGAACAGCTGCAGTGACTGAGAGGAAGGAATTGGGCAATGGCAGAAGATGACAAGAATTAAAGCTGTAAGCCTGACTAAGTGATGATTAAAGAAAGCCAAGAAGATGTAGCTCAGTACAAAATGGCTGCATGGGGATAACCCACAGAAATGGGTTTGGAATTAGTGTGGCTGAAGGCTGGGCTGTGGAGGAAAACAAGATGTTAGGAGAAGCCTTTTGCCAATGAGTTTGGCTGCACACAGTCTCCCTGGAGAAATGGAGGCAGTTCTGTGTTGTTTTAGATAATCAACACTAGGCTGGACAAATCATTGCTAAATACACTGCAGGGAATGACCCCTTGTCAGCTGTGAGCTGGATGAAATGCCTGGCTCAGCCAATTTCCATTTGCTTATCTCAGTGGGAAATATATTGCATGCATAATTTCTGGTTTGGGGGGTCATTTTAGTTTTACTGTTAAACCTCACAGATGCCTTGCGTGAGCCTGGCTGCTCCATAGGAGGAACACATTGAAATGAAGCTGGTTGGTGTGTGCCCTGATCTGTATTCTGAGGCAGTCAGGGTTTTAACTGTTGCTGCAAAATCTGAGTGGAAATATCTGCTGGGATTTACCAAGCACGCAATGCCTGAGTGTTTCCATGAATCAGAGCAGCCTTATGGGAGGCAACAATTCAAACTCTTAAACAGCAACAAAATTTGAAGAATAGGTACAAGTTGATCAGGTTGATTTTTTTGGTATGTTTGAATGTTTTTGGGGATTGTTGTGGTTTGGGTTGGTTTTGTTTTAATGATTGCAGGGTAGGATTTGGGTGGGCAGACATCACTGTTGACTGCACAGTTTGCTTACAAAGCTTGCTCAAGAGACTTGTGTCTTGTGTTGAAACCAGAGCAGGTCAGCACCAGCTGCCCCAGCAGACGGACCCTGGGCACTGAGGGGCAGATGAGCCAGTGTAGGATTCATGAGTACTCCAGAGGTTGATTTCTGTCTGGTTTGTGGTGGAAGCCACCACCACACCATTCCCTGTGCCCTCTGCAGGCTCAGAGCTCAGCATGGAACAGACACGGAGCTGCCTTTGGAGCAAACATCTGGGCAGGATCACAGAAGAGCTGGAAGCCACGTGACTTCCCTTTATTTTGAAGGTTCTTATAAATATGTATATTTTCTAAAAGCTCTGTTCTGCTCCAAACCTCTTTCAGATTTAAGGACGCTTCTGTCACAGATGTGGGGTTTGTTTTTGAAGCCCCCTGCTGAAGCTTGGCAGCAGAGCTGGTGAGCAGTGCTCAAGTCACCTGCAGTGGGTGGAGAGCAATGTGGAGAACAGCTCCTCCAGCCCCTTTTCCAGCCCTGAGGGTGCCAGTGGAGTCTTTGCTGCAAAATGCTACTGCTGCCTCTGTGACGGTGATCTTATCTCCCCCAGACAAAGTGCACAGCACTCCTCGCTTGTCCTTACAAGGAGCCTTTTTTATTTTCAGTCTGCCTGGAATCAAGCCTTGGCTCAAGGTGGCTGGGCTGAGCTCTGCAGGACGAGGACGGCAGGAGCAGAACAAGGGGTGATTTCCCACTTGCCAGCCGGGATTTGTGATGTGCCACGAAGGAAGATCGAAGGAAGATCCACAAAACCTCCTCCTGCTTGGCTTTGTCTCAGCCCAGGGCTGCAAACTGCACGAACAGCTGATGAGTTCACCACAGCCACCCTTCCCGGCTTCCTACATTAGCATAACAATTACAGCCCCAGAGGCTGTAAAGAGAATACAGGCTTTAAAAAATAAACTAGAATTGAACAGAGAAATTAATAGCGTAGCAAATTGTAACGCTGAGCGTGCCGGCTGCGTGTCAGTCTCGAGCGACAGCTGTACGTGCAGCCCTGGCACAGTTTGATTTCCAGACCTTCCCCTGCATTTGGCCATCATTTCAACATTTCCTGGGGAAAGAGCCTGCAGGGCACCATTCCTGCTGCCGCTTTCCCCAAAAACCTGGAGTGTTTTGTGTCTGTCGCGTTTCTCTGCAGCCATGTGAAGTATTGGCATTAAAATGCTGTGCCATAGAAATTAATTTATGGCTGTAATAGCCATTAGATGCTGTAGCCTGAATCTTGGAGTGTTTTGGGTTATAAATCTTGGGTTTTGAGGGCTTTCTTATTTAGTCATATATAGCTCAGCTATCAAAGCAGCTGGTAAATGCCAGCACTGGGTGCTTGCTGTGACCTGCAGTGATACCAGGGGCGAAGCAAGAGCAGCTCACTCGCATCTTGTCAAGCACAAAACAGCTTCAGGAACACCCTGGCTGGTGAGCTGGAAGCTGCGGAGTCCCGTGGAACGCTGCTCACAGCCTTGAGATCATCCGGATGTGCAATGGTTGTAACCCGAGATGCGGGTGATGCCTGGGAAGCCGAGGGTGTCCCCAGCAAGAGCCGATGCATTCCTGTGCTCGTGGTTGTTGCACCAGGATGTTGAACTCATTCTAATGGCATTTTTGTGTTCAAACCCTCTGGAAAAGCAGCTGTTTTGGTGGCTCTCTGTGCCAGCGGTGACCATGGCTTGTCTGGGGGAGCAGCCAGCACTGATGCCAATAATTCCTTTGGCTCTTTTTCTGACTGAGTCAGATCACTCAAGCATTAACCTTAAAATAGCAACTATTTTTGTAGTTGATATAATTAATCTCCTCTGTGTGTATGTTCCTTCCCTATTCCAGGCTCTGATGCTTCACCACTCCCCTGCTGACCCACTCCTGCTTTGGCACAAGAAAACTCTGAGCAAAACTTGGCTTTTCCACAAAAAAAGCACGAACTACAGGCTGTGTGTGCTCTGCTCCGTGAGTTCACTGCCGGGCTGGTGTCTCCAGTCACAGATTCCTCGCTCATGTGGTCTGTTGGTTTGGAGCATCTTCTCCATCTGTTTTTGGGTGGGTGGATGTGGAAGGGGGATGTTCACAAGCTGCCAGGGCTGGGGGTGACACTGGCCGCAAAGACAGCTGTGATGGATGGGTGGGTGTGTGCGTGGGTTTCGTGATGCAGAAGGAAAAAGCGCTTTGGAGAAGCCTGAGCGCACCCTGCGAGGCGCCTCGTCCAGCCCTGGGAAGGGGAGGAGCGAGGAAGGGGATGGGATGGGCTAACCGGGGTCCATCCCCTGCCTCTCTTCTCCCTTTCCTGGGGCAGCTCCTGCGTCAAAGCACGTCCAAGAGTGCAAGCTTGCCATGCTGGATGCTACCCCATCCCCAGCCTTCCACCCCACAAACAGCTCCAGCCGTGCCAAGGTGGGGTTCAGGGGGTGGGTGCTGTGCTCGGGCTGTGTGACACCAATGATTTTTTAGGTCTGATTTTTTAGGTCCTCACATCAGTGAGGAGGATGAAGGGGGAAAGAAAAGACCATCTGTGATGAAGCACAGAGTGAGCACACGAGATTGGGACAGTCTGCACCTCGCTGCTTGCGTGCAGTGCTATTCCCACGAGGCAGCTGCAATCCTGGCAATTAAATCAGGAAGGATGAGCTGGGGAGAACCCCCGTGATGGCGTCTGAGGATGCTGATTAAATGTGCACAGCCTGGTGAGCCCACGTGGAACAAACTGCTGCGTGGCTGAGCCCGACAGACTTACTGTGTCCTGGGCAAAAAGAACTCCGGGGTTTTATTAAACACTTTCAAGCAGATACCCGAGGAAGGAAAAGCTTTCTGCAGACACACACTGGGCTGTGCAGCCCACACAGCTCCCAGCTTTTACAGTCAGAACGTGCAGCATCGGATCCATCCCAGCCTGCTGGCATAGCAGGAGGGTAAAACTTGCCTTGGAGCAGGAACCCGCTCTGACCACAGCAGGAACAGCAAACATTGCCCAGGGAATGCTCATTTCCATGGCTGCGGTGTGAGGATCAGACAGCGGAAGCCCTGCGAGCACACACTGCTTAATCAAAAAGCCAGCCCGGGTCAGGGCTGCCTCTGAGCTTGTCCTGCAGTTGCTGGTGGTGGGAGATGTGAGCAAAGCCTGAGGTCTGTCTTGGAAGAGAAAGCCAGGGGGATTTATAAAGCAAAACTCCTCTCAAGGACTGGCCTGCGGTGGATTTTCCTCTGAGCAAACAGCCCAGCTCCTTCCCGGGCACACTGACCACACTCAGCTGGGCACGATTGTTTTGTGTCCCAGCCGCTGTTCAGATTTCAATCCTGTCGGCCCCAGGAGTTTTTCCAGACTTGAGCTGTGTTTTTCTGCCTTCAGAAATGTCACTTCATTCTGGAAAATGTCACTAGGGTTGTTATTTAAACAGTAATAGGGTTAAAGCTAATAATTGGGGAGTGAAAGTGACTGGCTTGCATAGTTTCCGATTACTTTTCTCCTCTCATCTGTGTGATTTGAGTTCTCAGCGTTTTGTGTGATGGAGGCAGGGTAGAGTTTTAAATAGAATTAAATCCTTTCAACATCAGTTTTGCAGCAGCAGAGCCTGTGCTGTGCAGGGAAGGTTTGGGACCTCGCTGGAGCCCCAGCTGGGCACTGACAGGTCATGCTCTGCACACAAAGGACACTCCTGCTGCGATGTGGTTACAGCCCAGGGAGCACAGATGAAGGGAAATACTGCAAAAACTGGAGTTTTGCTGATGGGCAGCAAAGAAGGGGCTGCACAGGATGGTTTTACAGCAATCTGCTGAGGCCTGTTGGAGTTGCAGGCAGGCCTTTGTCCCTAAAAGCCATGCAAATGCTGGGAGCAACTGGGAGGGATGCTGGAGGGGAAACAGAACCTCACAGAGCTCTGGCTGCCACGTGCTGCCAGTCCCCTGTGCTCAGTGCCATCCCTCCAGCTCATCCCCAGGCTGTGCTGCTGCTGGGACATGGTGATGGTGTTTTTATCCTCTTCTGCCTTAATGAGCTCGTTTGTGTGAGGCTGGGTGATGGAGGACGAGGCGTTTTAGAAACATCCACTTGGGGAATGTATCCCTGGAGAAGTGAGTGTCAGGCAACGTTTGGCTGGTTAAAAACAATAAAGGTGCAAAGAGCAGTGCTGTGTCAGCTGTGCTCCTCTGTGTCCTCTGCAAACACCCCGTGTGTGTTGTGCTGGGCTCTCCACAGCACCACAGACAGGTTTTGCTGTATCCAGGCACAGATTTTCCCCCCCTCTTTGGCTGCTGCCACGGGAGTCCAGGCATGCCCAGGCAGCTCCAGCAGGGCCCTCATTGCAACACAGGCAGGAAGAAAAGTGTATTTATCGTGTGCATCAGCACAGCTAATGACTGCACACAGGCACTGAGCTATTGTGGAGGCACAAAGCCCTGCACGGGTTTGAGGTGGGGAAAAGCTGGGTGCTGCTGCTTTTAACACTTGCATGGTTTCCTGGCTGCACCACAAACCTGCTGTGGGTTGAATCTGTGGGGCTTTTGAAGTGATTGAACTTCATCCCTCTACGTACACATTGCAGAGAGTGAGCGAAGGCTCGGTGGAGCCCTGGTGTGAGAGAATGGTAGAATCACAGAAGGGTTTGGGTTGGAAGGGACCTTAAAGATCATTTAGTCTAACCCTCTTTCCAGGCAGGGAGACCTTCCACTCAACCAGACTGCTCAGAGCCCCATCCATCCTGGCTTTGAACACTTCCAGCTTCTTTGGGCAAGCTGTGCGAGGGCCTCACCACCCTCAGAGCAAAGAATTTCTTCCTGATACCTAATCTAAACCCTGCCCCCAGTCAGTGTGAAGCCATTCTTGCCTGTCCTGTCCCTTCATGACCTTGTCCAAAGTCCCTCTCCAGCTCTCCTGGAGCCCCTTTAGGCACAGAAAGTGGCTCTGAGGTATTCACCGGGCTGAACAAACCCAGCCCTCAGCCTGAACATCCTGAGCTGAAAGGGACCCACATGGACCCAACTCCTCCACGTGGGGAACAAACCCCTCTTCATCTGGGGAGCCCAGGGGTTGGAAAATGCTTCTACAGCTGGAGGAGTTGATGTCCCACCAAGGTCACCCCCAGACGCTGAGCTCAGCCTCGCTCCAGGCTCTGTGTTCCCACCGCCATCACCCCCCGAGCAGGACCCCGATTCCTGACATTTCCCTCCGAGCGTTTCCCCGCGGGGCGGCTCGGGGGGGTCTGGAACCCCCCTCCCTCCGGGCTCCTCCCGCTTTGGCAGCGGCGGGGCCGTGCGGAGCCCCCTCCCCATCGCCATCGCCATCGCCATCCCCATGGCGCTCCCGCAGCGCGGGGCGGGGCGCGCCGCCCCCCCGCCCCTCCGCGCCCCCGCGCCCGCTCCGCGCCCGGCGGCGGAGGGCGGGGAGGGCGCGTGGAGCCGGGGACACGGACACGGACACGCACACGGACACGCACACGGACACGCACACGGACACGCACACGGACACGCACACGCAGCGCGGCCCCGCAGCGCGGCTCTGCGGCCAAACCCCGCCAACAAAGACCCCTCCGCCCCGCTCGCCGCCGCCCCCCCGGGATGTAGCCGGGCCGGGAGCCCCAGCGAGGCAGCGGCCCCGCCGCTCCGTGCCCCGCAGCGAGGCCGGGAGGCGGCGGGCTCACCGGCGCTGCCGCCACCATGGGCAAATCCAACAGCAAGTTGAAGCCTGAAGTTGTGGAAGAGCTGACCAGGAAAACGTACTGTGAGTGCCCGGGGGGCTGCCGGGGGGATGCCGGGGGTGCGGTGGGATCCGCGCTGCCCCCGGGCCGGTGCCGCGGCGAGCGGCGGCTCCTGCGGGGCCGCTCCCGGGGAGGGCGCAGGCTCGGCCGGGCTTTGTTGGAAGAATTCAGGGATTGGCCTGGGAGGAGGAAAAAACCCATAAGGCAGCAGAGACACGGAGAGGGGCAGCGAGCCAGGGGAACGCGCTGGTTTTTTTACAAAAACCATCCTCCGTGGCCTATTTCTGAGCCTCTGGGAACGGCGGGGCCAGGGCCGCATCCTGCCCGCCCGGCGGAGCATCGCGCCCTCCATCCCGCCCCCCGGCCCTGCCCCGAACATCCTTCCCCGGGCCCCGGTACCCAGGCAGGGCCCGCCGCGGGGCTTGTGGTGCCCGCGCTGCCTCCCCGGAGCCCGGCAGCAGCTCCCGGAGCAGGGCGCCGAGCCTCTGGGCGCCTTCCAAAGTTTGGGTGCGTTACTTGGAGGGGTTCCCTTTGTTTTTGCGCTCTGAAGTGGAGAGAAGAGCCCGACACCGTCGAGTTCGATATTTATCTGAGTATCTCAGTATCGGTTTAATAACCTGATTTTCTGAACGAGTGGCTTTCCCGTCTGGACCTCCACCGTAATCTAATTAACGTGGCTGGTGCCTCAGCCATCCAGTTTTAGAAAAATCATTTTTTTCCCCTGAAGGATGCACAAAGGAAACAAAGGCTTTGGTGGCTCAAGTTTGCCTCCCCGCTTGCAGGTCGCAGATATTCCCCGAACGTGCAGCAGACCTGCGAGCTCTCCCCTCTGTCATTGCTGCAGTCCCACGGCAGCGCTTACCCAAAAAGGCAATAGATTAGGATGCAGCAAGTTCTCCCATATGGAGAAGAGGCAATTCTGGTGCATTGCACAACCCTACACGCGGGGCTGCTCTGTGCCTGGCACAGCAGAGGGCAGGTGCTGGGGGCACGTCCGCAGTGCCCAGCCGGCTGTGATGGGAGCAGAGGTTGGGGTACCCCGGCTGGGCTGCCTCAGAGTGCTGGGGGGAGGGAGCCGTGAGAAGGTGACGGTGCCAGGTGGGCACAGCCCCCGCTGGAGCTGAGCTGGGTTTGCTGTCCTCACTGCAGCTGTCGCCCACGGCGGAGCAGCCGCGCCGGGCCAGGTGCCGGCAGCGCTGTGCTGCAATCGCCGCGGGCTTTGCAGCCGCTGTGCCGGGCTGGTCTCACATGGAGGGGGATCTGGGAGCTGCCAGCCCCAGCACAGCCCTGCCTGCTGGGGATCTCCTGTGTGCTGGGCTTTCTGCACACCCGGGGTGGCTCCCCTGCCCAGGAAGGTGCCAGCACCAGTGGGGCTGACACGGGGCACACAGGCAGTGCTGCCCCACGCCTCACTTGCAGCCAAAGCCAGCCAAACACAGCACTGGTGAAACCAGTGTCTTTGGGCACAGGGATGTCTCTTAGCTGGATAAGGCCAGCAGGTCATTGCTTTTTTGAATCACTTCATTCCCAACTTTCTGCTCCTCTCTTTTGGGTGCCCTCCTCTTTCCACTGCATCCTTTCCAAGAAAGATTGTGGTCCTCTGATCCCTCCCTCAATGAGTTTTCAGTCTGGAGCTCTGCCTGCCTGCTCTGGACCTCTCACTGCCTTTTTTAAAAGATTCCTGTACCTGTGCAGGTGAGGCAGCAGCACCCAGCAGCACGTGGCCCTTTGCATGGCTGGAGTGTGATGCAGCATCCCAACGTGCCCCAGCAGCATGTGGCTGGTGTGTGGTGCCTGTCAGGGAGAGCTGTCACTGATTCCAGGGCCTGTTTGTGGAGCTCTGCTCATTCCGCCTCTCGTCTCTGGGATTAATTACTTTTGCTGTGCGCCTCTGCCCCTTCTCTGCAGCTGTCAAGGCGAGCGTGCATTCCCTTGTCTGGTGAAGGCTTCACAGGGCCTCTGGTTTATCCTCAGACCATGGGAGATTGGAAAGATACCAATTTCCTTCTGTGTTTTGGGGAAGCCAGGCAGAGGAGAGGCAGGGAGGAGGGCAGGGCTGTGCTGAGTACAGTGGGAGGAACTGATCCAGGCCCCTGTGCTGTGGCTGGTGGAACAGCTGGAGCAGGGGACGCACAAATCTCACACACAAATCCATGGCCTGCTCAAGAGTTTCTGAGGGCCTGCTTGGAAAAGGGTTTTTTTCCCAGAGTATGTTGATGTTTTGACACATTTCTGGCAGGCAGAAGAGCATCCCTGGCCTGTGCTGCCTGTCCCATGTCCTGCCACATTGCTGAGCAAGTGCTGTCCCTGCCTTGTGTGTGGTGCTGTTCCTGCTGGTGCTCCAGCACATCTGGGCAGATCTCTCCAGCAGCCCAAACTGATGGGAGCCTGCATTTGTGCCAGGGAGGTTCCTGTGGCAGTGTGAGCCGTGCTTGTGGTACATGAGGGCTTCTCCCACACTGGGATTTCCTTCCATTGCATCATTTTCTGCTTGTATGGATTTCCACACAAAACAAAGCAAATACCAAAAAGGCCTCTCTCAGTTCTGCAGGATCAAAGGGAAATGTCACCACCTCTCTCTGACCCATGTGGCTTTTCTGCTAATTTATCCCATCCATGGGACACAGAGGACATCTGCTTCCCTTCGGTGTTCTTCAGTGACTGGTGACTTCTTGTGTCCCCTCTGAGCTCTCCATCCCCTATTTGTGCTGTTTCTCTGGCCTTGCCTGAGCTGCAGCAATCCTGGGCAGAGCAGGAGGTGGGAGCAGCCAGGAGAGGAGCAGGGGGAGGCTCAGGTGCCAGGGCAGCTGTGGACAGGGAGGTTGAGCTGAGGGTACTGCAGGGCAGCCATCACAGCCTCTGTGAGTGTGAGAAATGTTTTGCTGTGTGCCTTCAGGGCAGGTTGTCCCAGGCCATGCTGGGAGCTGGACATGGAAAGGCAGGAGCCTGGAAACCTCATCCCTTGGCTCCCCTCCCCACTCTGCTCCTGACTTCCAGTGCTGGGGGCCAGATTTTAATGGCACTTGGACACCTCAAGGCGCAGAAGGGCTTCTTTGGAGGGCTGGCTGCCCAAGGCCTGTTGGGTTGGACCCATCTCCGTGTGCCTTTCTGTGTCTCTGGGCACCTGAGTGCCCAGGAGTACCTGGCAATGTCAAGCTCCACCGTCTGCCAGGGCTGTTTAACCCTCCTTGGAGACCAGGCTGGTGCCACACAGGAGCGTGCTGGAGAAGTCAATGTTGAGTGATAATAATACCGAATAATAAATTGTGTAATTCTTTGTGCTTTCATAGATCCTTTCATTGAAAAGTGCTTGATAATAATTAATTTATTAATCCTCCTGATGCCTCATTGGGGTAGCTCACAGATGCAGTTTGGTGGTGTGTCCCAGGTGGAGACTTGCAGGAACCACCATCCTCCCTGGATCACACCCTCTTCCATGGGGATTTAAACCTGAGCTTAACTTGG
This sequence comes from Melozone crissalis, assembly GCF_028551555.1. NCBI lineage: Eukaryota > Metazoa > Chordata > Aves > Passeriformes > Passerellidae > Melozone > Melozone crissalis. Next base: position 5,051,591 of record NW_026535819.1, on the reverse strand, counting down.
GCCAGGTGCTCAGGGCTTAGGGCCACAATGGGATTTGGGATTGTGTTTGAAAACCTTGTGGGACCACAATCAGAGGGTTCTGCTCAGCTGGAGATTTATGAAGGTCCTGAGGTGTGTGGCTGCAGCCTGAATGAAGTTGTGGGAACACAAAACATGTCCTGGGTGGAAAGGACTTGGTGTGGGGTGAGAAACACAGTTCTGAGTGTCCCTGCTCACAGCAGCACTCCCAGGCCAGGAACCCTTAAAACCATGAAGCAGTTTTAAAAACGTGCACTTGTTTCAGAACAGCACCTTTTAGCTCTTCTTTCCCAGTCATTCTGGGGAAGATTGGCTTTCAGGGTTCCCTTTTTACAGCTGTTGCCCATGTCCAGACCCAGCTCAGTGTTATTTTAGAGGCTGCAATAGCTGAGCAATCAGGCATGCTCAGAGCTGTGCCGGTGCAGCAGCGTGGCTCTGGGGTCAGGATGGTTGGGGATGCTGCTCCTGCTGCTCCTGAGGCCACAGTGGGGCTCAGGTGAAGGTGTGGGAGCCACATTGAGGGTGCCAAAACGACAGCCAGGCTGCAGAGTGGGTGCGAGGAAGATGCTCTTTTCCCAAGAACCGCATCCCACCCACTGTGATCTATTTTGTGGATTTTTCAACTCACTCCAGCATCATCATTTTCTGCTCTTTCACAATAAGCCACAAAATTGGCTCCATTGCTCGACAGTAATGCAGGGAATTAAAGGGCATTAGCTTAAGAGCAAACTATAAACATATTGATTTGTAGTTACAGGGGAATGTGGTGGCGGGTGGAATTCTCTGGGAAAGGAAAGGAAATTCTACGATTGCAGCAGTTTTCAGCCAGGAAAATGGATTGGTTCCTTGCAGGCTGAGCCAGGCTGGGGCTTTGCTCCATCGTGCCACCACAGTGCTGAGGAAATGAGCTGGCTGGGGCAGTGGGCAGGAGCAGAGGAGGGACCTTGGTACCTCCCCCACTGCTGCTGGTTTATTTTTAGCCTCCAGAGTGTTTGGCCCCAGGCTCTGGGTATCTCTGCCAGGTTGGTTTGTGTTGAAATCCCTCCGGTTGCTCACCCAGCAGAAAGCAGGGTGAGCTGGCCAGGTGGCCACGGACCCGTTATCCCTCAGTGGTGAGGGATGGGTGAGATTGTCACTGTGGGTGCCTTTTAACCGGGGTCGGAGTGACAGGAATGGCTTCAAACTGACAGTGAGCAGGGTTAGATGGGATATCAGAAAGAAATTCTTCCCTGTGAGGGTGGTGAGGCCCTGGCACAGGTTGCCCAGAGAAGCTGTGCTGCCCCATCCCTGGATGGGGATTCAAGGCTGGGTTGGTTTGGGGCACTGGGGATGGGCAGGAGGTGCCAGAGGGATGCCCAGGGGCTGGGGTTTGTTTGGGGCCTGGTTTTGCTGCAGCCAGAGCTGTGAAGGGTTTGCTGTGGTGGAGGTTCACTGCAAGGTCGATGTGGACCTGCTGTGCTGGTGCTCTGGAGGCATCTCCAGCTCCTCCTCCAAGGCAACCCCAACCTGCTCCCAGTGAATCCAACCCAGGGCATCCCACATGCCCATGGACCTGGGGCTCCATAGATGCAAGCAAAACAAGTTTTGGGATTTCAGCAGCAAGTTTGGAGGATTGCCTGCCTTTGAGGAGTCTCTGGGAGGTTCTTGCAGTGCCAGGGTGGGCAGGGGAAGCCATGACCAACACCCTGAGGGTTTCTCTGCGGCAGAGCAGAGCAGCCGTCCCTGCTGGCCGCGCTCACTGCTGCTGCTGCTGCTCCAGCATCACAAGAATCACATTTCATTTATCCCCTGACATGTTAATGGATCTGCTTAACCACTCTCCTGACCTTTGCTGCTGCCGCTATAATTAAGGTTGTGAAACAAGAGGCTCTGAAGGCATCAAAGGCAGCGGCTGCTCCAGGGAGGAGCCTCTGGGCGCGCTCACTCCGATATCGGGGTGACATTTGTGGGGTCCCTTTGTTCCTCCTTCCCCTCCTTGTTCTCCTGGATCTCCCGGGGAGCTGGGTGTCAAGGGAAGCCAGGGTCCATGCCCTGGGCAGGGGTGGCCATGGGGGCTGAGCCCTGGGCATGGTCTGTGTGATTCCATCACCATTCCTGCCATGGGGGCTGAGCCCTGGGCATGGTCTGTGTGATTCCATCACCATCACTGCCATGGGGGCTGAGCCCTGGGCATGGTCTGTGTGATTCCATCACCATCCCTGCCATGGGGGCTGAGCCCTGGGCATGGTCTGTGTGATTCCATCACCATCCCTGCCATGGGGGCTGAGCCCTGGGCATGGTCTGTGTGATTCCATCACCATCCCTGCCATGGGGGCTGAGCCCTGGGCATGGTCTGTGTGATTCCATCACCATCACTGCCATGGGCTCCCCAGCACAGGGCTCCCTCCCCACACCTCCTGCTGGAAGCAGGGCTGCCTCTGCTTCATCCACCTGTTTCTGCAGCATCTTCTGATTGATGGCTGGGCCTGGTGGAGCTGCTCTGGGTCTCTGTGTCACCCCTCAGTGCACAGTAATGCCTGCAAGAGACCAGGAGGGCAGCAGAAGTGGTCCTGCTGCCAGCAAGGCTTTGCCTTGAGCATCCTCCTGACCTTCCCATGGCTCCAGGGAGTGATGGCTGAGCCAGAGGCACTTCCTTCCTACTGCCCACACTGGTCTGGAGGGAGTTTTCTCCTCTGCCCAGTGCAGGAATTGTTCCTTGGGTTGGGGATGGCACCTTGGAGTGCCAGAGCACACTGAGATCCCTGTGGCCAAGGGGTGAATTTAAGCAGGTGGCAGGACACAGCTGCCTCTGCTCCATCCCTGCTCCAGCAGCACTGGGAACCCTCTGCCCCTCCAGGCACTGCTGCACTGGCTCGTGGGGAAGCTGGGATTCAATCCTGGGATAGACCTGCCCCAGGCACCAGCTCCTGCTGTGGGGCTGCTCCAGCCTGGTTCATTAATTTCCAAATGAAGGCACTGTCTTTGCCCTTCCTCTGCTGCCTTTGCTTCAAAGAACAACTTCTGCTTTTTCCCTAAACCCAATTTCCAAAGCCTAATGTCGGGCCCTTAAATATTTAATAAAGTCTAAAAAGGATTTCAGCTGCATGTTGGCTTTCCTGTTGGTACCAGCCCCGGGGGAGATGAGAGCTGCTCATGGACCTGTTTATCCAGCCTGGGAGCAAGGCAGACCACTAATGGCAATGCTGGTGAGGAGGGTGCCAAACACCCTGGTGCTGCTGTGAGCATTGCTCCGTGTCCCAGAGTAACAAATGGCACCAATAACTCTGTCAGGCTCGAGCTCAGATGTCCTGGAGGTGCTGGTGATGCCTGTGTGTGATGGGGAGAGAAAAGCTGGGATGGGGATGTCCCACTGTGACAGGCAGCCAGCCCTGGCTGTGTTGGGGGCTGCTCCCAAATCCCTTGGGCGCGTTGCAGGGATGGGCTCCCACACAGGGACACTCTGGTGTGTGGGTGATGTCCCAGGAGCAGGGATGGGCACGGGGTGAGCTGGGGGAGCAGTGGTTGGGACAAGCTGGGAGCAGAAGAAAATGGCATCAGTCACATTCCAGCTGCTTGCATGGGGGTGACACTGGTGCCACAGATGTGTTTTAGTGCCCCTGCCCCAGAGCTGTCCCTGTGTCCTGGGGAGCAGGAGCAAAGCCCAGCCAGGGGTGCTGTGGTGGCCCCAGAGCTGGCAGAGATCACAGGACTAGGACATCATCAAGGAGTTCAACCTGAATTTGAATGACACCACATCATCAGGACCAAACTACCCAAATTTCTGAAGTGCTGACGTGTGGTGTATCCTAAAAGTTACCGTGATCAAACAGGGACCTGAGGGAGCTGTGAGTGCCCCAGGATGGGCTGATGGTCAGTGCCAGGGGAGGACTGAGCCCGTGGCAGCCTGCAAGAGTTCACCCCATCCCTCCACCACCGTGCAGCTCCCGTGGGCACTGGGCTCTGTGCTGGAACTGGGTCTGTGCCCTGGGAGATCCCTGTGCTAATGCTCAGCTGTCCCTGAGTGCTTCCCCCTGACTGCCCCAAACTGCACAGAGCCACCTGACAGCCCAGGCTGCCACAGGTGACCCCAGGCTGGCCTGGCATGCAGGGCACATTGTTCTCTCTGCAGGGAGGTGCCCCAAACCAGCCAGGCCTGGCATGCAGGGCACCTTGCTGTGTCTGCAGGGAGGTGCCCATTCTGCACCAGGCAATTTTGGGGGCTGGATGAAATCCCCAGTGCTGCACTCACCTGCAACAGCGGCTGCCGTGCTCTTGGCTGAGGGTTCTGTAGGGACAAGGCCTGGAACTGGGGATGATCCCCGAGGCTGGGATGTGTTTAGTTTAGCCCAGGTAACTTGCTCTGCAGAGCCAGGGCTGACCCTGGGCCGGGTCCCCCTGTGCAAACCCACGGGACCTCGCTGTGTCCCTGTTTGCAGTGTGAAATCTGCAGTGAGTGCCTGCTGTACCGAGCTGTGGTCACTCCGAGGGACCAGAAGTGAATTCTGCAGGGTCTGTGCAGAGCCTGATGCTGACTCTGTGACCCTGGGCTGGAGTGCAGCGGGGCGAGCACACCCACACACACACACACCCTGCCAGGCTGGGCAGGAGGGAGCGGGGCGCTCCTAATGGCTCAATATTAACATTGTGATGGTGTGAGAGTGCAGTTTGTATCAGATTGACGTTCAGAAATTTCTTAAATGTGTGTTTCGGAGGTTCGAGGGGCGGAGTGTGTTTGGCATGAACTGCAGGGTGTGCGGGGCCGCATGAGCACGACGGGCTCGTCCGCATCGGCCCCGTTAATTCACGCATGGGCACCCGATTAACACACACATGAGCGCACAATTAATAATTTGCATACGAGCACCCAGCTGGGTTTATGCATGGCTGCCCAGCGAATTCCCGCTGGATTGCACGCTGCTGCTCCGTGCATGAGCGCCCCGGCTGCTGATGCATGAGTGCCCAATTAATTGGCGCACGTGGCTGCAATTAGCTCATGCCTGAATGTCCAATTAATTCATGCATGAGCACCTGATGCATTCACACCTGAGTGCCCAATTAGTACGTGCACAAGTGTGCTATCTCCTAATTACACTAATTTACACATGAGTGCCCAATTAGCTCACGCAGGAGTGCCCAGCGAACGGACGTGTGACTGCTGAATTAATCCGTGCATGAGCACTCTGTGAATTCATGAATGCCCCCAAAAAAATGGATGCATGAGCCCCCAGCTGGTTCGTGCATGAGCGGCCCTCGCACTCTCGCTGCAGCACCCGGGCAGTTCATGCATGAGTACCCAATTAGTTCACCTAGAATTATGCATAATTTATGCACGAGTGCCCAATTAGCCCACGCATGATGTCCCGCTGTGTTTTTGCATGAGTCCCCCTCTAGCTCAGGCATGGGTGCCCACTTGGTTCGTGCATAAATGCCCCATTCCTTCACGCCCGAGCGCCCATTGTGGGTGTTTAATTCCCCCCGGCCTGGGCACTGCTCTGAGCACCCCGAGCCGGTTTAGGCAGCCCCAATCCCGATGGGAGCCCCATTTTGGGGTGTTGTGTCGGCTCCCCCAGACTGGGATGCTCGGGGGACCCTGTGAAGGAGCCACAGGAGCTCCCTGGGGGAAATAAATGCCACAGGACTGACCCAGTGTGTGGTGCTGGCAGAGCCCATGAGCTGGCATGGTTGCAGTGCCCTGTGGCACTGAGAGAAGCATTTTGTGCCTGGAAATAATTAACTGGTTTCCCTGATAAGGCTGCGGTGCCCCGCGGGATCAGAGGGGCAGCTGGGGCAAAGGGGAACCTGTGGGGGCTCAGGGGAGATTCCTCACTGCTGCTGTGTGGGGACGGTGCTTGCTGAGCCTCCGGGAACCCAAACCTGCACCAGCACAGAGTCGTGCCCTGGTTCTGGCACACGGGGCTGAGCTGGGTGTGCCCAGCCCTGAACGGGGTCCAGCCCTGCGGCATGGCCAAACCCCTGCCCTGCACACAGGGGAAGGGATGCCAGCACAAAACAAGGCCTTGTACACAGGGGAAGGGATGCCAGCACAAAACAAGCCGCTGCAGGGCTGAAGCATCACATCCCTCCATCGCATCCCGCCGTGACCGGGGGTTCCTGAACCATTTGGATCCAGGTTCTGCCGCCCCGCGGTCCAGCGAGCTCCCTGCGGCAGGGCAGGGATGGGGGTTTGCAGTCCCGGGTCCCTCCTCTCCTCTCCTCTCTGCCCGGAGAACACAAATTAACAGGCTTGAGCACTAATTAACCAGAGCTGGTTCTTGCTGCAGTGGCAGCTGGCTGGTGGGAGGAGAGGGGGCCCGCGGAGGGCGGGTGGTGACGGAGCTGTCACTCCTCGCCTGTGCCACTGGCATTGATGGAGAGGTGGGGGAGAGGCCTGGGGGGGGGAGCCAGGTAGCGGCAGCTGCGGGGAGGGGGCTGCGGCTGCTCCGAGGCTCTGCCCTGTGTGAGAGAGACGCCAAAACCTTCTCGCTGAGGTGGGATAGGAAAGGAACAGACCGGCGGAGAGAGAGGGCCCTTGGATGGGGTTTGGCAATATGGGGCAGCTCCTGAGCTGCTCTGGGTGCCTGTCCCTGTCCCTGTCCCCGCTCCTGCCCTGAGTGTCCCATGTTCTCCCGTTCTTTGCGGGGCTGAGCGCCCGGGCCGGTGCCTGCGGGGCTGCGCTGGGGGCTCCGTGCTCGGCGATGCCTCTGCCAGCGCTGCGGTTCGTAACAAACGATAACGCTGCCTTTATTAGCGCCTTTCATCCCCGAGCAGCCCGGGGCACGCTGCTCCTAACGAGCTGCTACGGGCACTATTTATACTATTTATAGCCCGGCACGGCGGGGCCCGGAGCGCGGCACGGCGGCTGAGCCCGGCCCTGGCTCGGGTGGAGGGCTCTGCTCAGGTGGGACCCGGCCCTGGCTCGGGTGGGACTTGGTCCTGCACGGGTGGGACCCGGCCATGCTCAGGTGAGGGGCTCTGGGGGGCTGCTGTGGGTCACCCCCTTGTTCTGGGGGGCTGCTGTGGGTCACCCCCTTGTTCTGGGGGGCTGTTGTGGGTCACCCCTTTGTTCTCGGGGGCTGCTGTGGGTCACACCCTTGCTCTGGGGGGTCGGGGGCACGCCTGGCCGAGGTTTATATGGCTGAGAATTGATGTGTGTGGGCTCAGCACCGCGCCGTGATCGATGCTGCGGGAGGGAAATGCAGCACAGGGAGTGCCTGTGAGCCCGGCTGGGCAGTGCAGGACAGAGGGACAGCCCTGTCCCCACCCTGTGTCCTCTGTCCCCAGCCTCGGGACAGCCACACACTCAGTAGCGTATCCCCAAGGCTTCTGTGGCTGCAAATCGGGCATTAGCATTCCTAATCGGTGCCACTGGAGTGTGACCCCAGCAGGGCTGGGAGGTGGCAGCCGGGAAGTCATCACCTGTCCCGGACCATAACAGCAGGTGCAGGGAGGCAGGGACTGCTCAGCCACTGCATCAGGGCTGGGGTGGCTCCTCTGGGAACACTCTGCCCCTGGTCAGACAGGAGGTTTGGTGGCTGTGGAGGGGTGAACCCAGAGTTGGGTGTTTTTCCAAGGCCTGGGAGATGAGGCCGCGCTCCCACCCCAGGACAAACCCCACGCATTCCCCACACCCAAAGCTGGAGGAGAGGCGGCGGTGCCGCTGTGCTGGAGGAGGGATGGGCTCCGTGTGGCTCCATGCCAGGATGCACATTAGCAATTCCCTCCTCGGGAGCCCTGTGCTGATTCCCAGCCTGGCACCTGAGCGGTTCCCCCGTCGGAAAAGCCTCTCCTGGGAGCATCACACATCTCCTGCAGCACGGCACGAGGGGAGCTGGCTCCGGCCCTCCCTCCCGAGCTGGCATTACCAGCATTTCTCCCGAACTAAAAAAAGCACAAATTTCTTAATTGTTTCCTGCTGGAGTTGAAAGGCAGCTCCCGGGCCCAGAATAGCTCGGTGGGGGGAAAGCAGCCGAACAAGAGAGAGCAGAAGGCGATTTGCCTGGAGGGGCTGAGCCGAGCTCTGAGGCTGCTGCTGCGCTGCATTTTGCCTGCCCTGAGGGCTCACCATCATCCTCCTCCTTCCACCTGCCCTCCTTGGTGCTCATGGGCGCCTGGGCCTGCAGAGCTGGTGCCTGGGGCATCCCCTGGGCATCCTCAGGGTGGAGGTCATGGTGTCTCAATGCAGGTGAGGGCAGGGAGGTGTGCTCCTCTTGGAGATGTCACTCAGCATCTCTCTTTTGGAAGGACGCTTCTGTGCAAGCCTTTTTTTGTTTTTTGGGGTGGGGAAATCCCTTGGAACTGCTGTGATTGATGTTTTAGCCCACCCCAGCTCGGCTGCTGGGTGCAGTGTGTCCTTCCTGCCTCCCTCCTGCCAAGAGACTGCTGTGTGCCCAAACCAAACATCCCTCCAAATCCCTGCTGTGGCACTGCCAAAGCCCTCCATGTCCTTCATCCCAGATGCTGAGCATCCCTGTGCCTGTGTCCCCTCTCCTGGGGAGCTGCTGTCCCACATCCTGTTGTGGGTGCTGCTTTTGCTGAACCCCAGGGAAAATGGGGAATTGAAGGCTCTGTCCCTCCAGGACCCCTATGCTGGGCTGGAGGGACCCTCCAATGCGTGGGGACAGCCTTGGGCACAGAAATTCGTGCTGACAGGGATGCAGGAGCCAGAATCCAGCTGGTGGTGATGTGGGGGCCGTTGTGTGCCCTCCTCCTGCCCCAGCCCTCACCTCTGAGCTCTGCACCTTCCGCCAGGCACGTCACAAATCTTCCTGATGGAAAATTGCCTGCTTTATTTTTCTTGCCATCCAAGGTAATTGGCATCTGTTGGTGTGTCCTCGGTCTCTATTTTTATCGGCCGTTTGCACATTGACATCTCCACTCGCCTCATTATCCCCGCGCCTTTCAGACCCGCGGCTCTTTTATCGCTATTTAGATGCAAAGGAAATGACAAAAGAGGCCGTTCCCCCCTGTGCCCACCTGCTGGCACCTGTGGGGAGGCTCAGGCACAGCTCCTGCACTGGGACACGCAGTGACGAGTGCCAGCCCTGCCCAGCATCCCTCAGAGCCTTCCCTTTGCTGAGGGCATCGTTCATTGCAGCAGCTGCCCTTTGGTGGGGACTCTTGGGGTTGCCAGTGCTGTGTGTTTGCTAGTTTGTTGTATTTTGGGGGTTTTTTCAGAGCCCAGTGTGCTGAGATGGGTTTGAGGATGTTTATCCAGGGACTGCTGGTACCTGGGGGATGCCAACCCTGTGCCCACCTTCAGTGTGCCAGGGCCAGGCAAGTCCCTTCCCTGAGCCGCCTCCAGGCAGATGTTTTGGCAGATGTTTTTGGGGATGTTTTGGCTCTGGGAAGACGAGGCAGCAGGGCCAGATCCTCCTCAGGCGTGATCAGCTTGTCCCCTTCATGCTCCATCGTTGTTCTGCATTCCCTGAGCCCAACAGAGGGAGTCTCTCTGGTTTTGGGGGTCCCCAGCACCTGCAGCCCCGGCCCCATGGACCACCTGGGCTGGCCCAGGCTTTGCCTCAAAGGCATTTTCTGCCACATGGGGAAAGCTTGGCAGCTCACGGAGCCAGTGAGCCCTAGGGCATCCCCCAGGGAATTCATTGCTGGGAGCCCCAGAGCATTCCCCAGGGAATTCTCTGATGGGCAGTGCAGAGGAACAGCTGGCACTGCAAAAGCACTAAATTTCTGTCTCTTTTTTTCTCTTTTCTCCTGTTTTCTCTTGCAGTCACAGAGAAGGAGGTGCAGCAGTGGTGAGTGCCCGCCATGGGGGTGAGCTGGGGCATGGGGCTGTGGGCAGGGGACAGGAGCTGGTGGCACTCAGCCACCCATTGCAGGGCAGGGTGGGACATGCAGGAGGTGTGGGCAGTGCCCCTGTGTTGGGGTGCAGGTGCTGCCTCATAGAGGGGAGAGCAGAAAACAGAGGGGTTTTCCTGGGTTTTCCTGGCACACCCTGTGCAAGGGCTGGGTTCTAGTGGCCCTTCCCTCCCCGTGTGAGCAGCCAAAGAGTGTGGGGACATGGGGACTGTCCAGCTGGTGACCTGGTGCAGGAGGCTGCTGCTGTCCCTTTGGCAGCAGAGGCTCTCAGGGGTAGGATCCACAGTTTCTCTCCCTCCATCCCCTCCGCCCCACCGAACACAGCGCCCTAGAAAAGCCACTGCTTCCCTTTCATCTCCCTATCCCACCAGTCAAGGTTTGCTTTCTTTATCTGTCTCTGTCTCCTCCTTCCCCCCCACGATGAGTCATAGCTGCAGCAGATGAAGAAGATGTCACCGGCGCTTCTTCGCTTTCCCACCTCGCCACCCCCTTCCCCTCCTCCTCCAGCCCTTGTCCCGCTGCAGCGGGCGCCTGACAGATCTGGGCGAGGGCTTGCATAACATCCCCGTGCCCCACGTGGTGCCCATGTGGTGCCACATGCTCCCTCCGTGCCCCCTGCACGGTGCCCACACCCACGGAGCCACCGAGCCCCTTCCCTCCGGCCCAGCTGCGCTTCCCAGCCCTGTCCAGCCTGGAGCTGGCACCCAGGGGTTTTGGGGTGGTAAAGCATTGATGGGTTCTGGGAGTGACCTGGGCTGTGCCACCTGAGGACACAGGAACCTTGCTGAGTGTTCCAGCTCTTCTGAGCAGCTTTCATTTGTGGTGGTGCAAAAATTATCACAGAATATCCTGAGCTGGAAGGGACTCACAAGCGTCAGCATAAATCCAACTCCTGGTCCTGCACATCCCAAGAATCCCATGTGCCTGCAAGTGTTGTCCAAACACTTCTTGACCTCTGGCAGGCTTGGTGCCATCACCACTTCCCTGGGGAGCCTGTTCCAGTGCCCAGCCACCCTCACAGACCTCAGTGGTCACTGTGCCATTGTTTTTTACCAGGGCATGGCTGCAGCGTGGCATCGCTGCCAGTCCTGGCTGTGCAGTGGGTCCCTGTCACCTCCCATGTCCCAGTGTTCAACACAAGCCTGGTTGTGGCCCCTGTGGGCTGGCAGCAGGTTGGAGCAGTGCAGTGGGCATCACTCGGTGTCACTGGTGCCACTCACTGCTTGTGTCATCACTTGGTGTCACTGGTGCCACTCACTGCCTGTCCCCTCTGCCACCCTCGCTGTGGTGCCCACAGGGACCTCATCCACAGGGCTGGGGTGCTGTGGGTGGGTGATGGGTGTGATGGTGTTCACAGGGGTCTTAGGATGAAGGAAGAGATGAGAATCTTGAGTCCATGTTTCAGAAGGCTTGACTTATTATTTTATGGTATATATTATATTAAAACTCTACTAAAAGGATAGAAGAAAAGATTTCATCAGAAGGATGGCTAAGAATAGAAAAAGAATGATAACAAAGGCTTGTGATTGACTGAGACAGTCCGGACAGCTGGACTGTGATTGGCCATTAATTAGAAACAACCACATGAGACCAATCACAGATGCACCTGTTGCATTCCACAGCAGCAGATAATCAATGTTTACCTTTTGTTCCTGAGGCCTCTCAGCTTCTCAGGAGGAAAAATCCTAAGGAAAGGATTTTTCAGAAAATATCCTGGCTACAGATGGGAGTGACACAGGGAGCACCTGGGGACCTCCCCAGCTCCAGCCCACTGCAGCACTGGGGAGAACCTCCCAAATCAGTGGGGAGCCCTCCTGGGCCCACGCTGTGCCCTCCACCCACAGGTACAAGGGCTTTATCAAGGACTGTCCCAGCGGGCAGCTCGATGCCGCCGGCTTCCAGAAGATATACAAGCAGTTCTTCCCCTTCGGAGACCCAACCAAATTCGCCACCTTTGTTTTCAATGTCTTCGATGAGAACAAAGTAAGTCTGGGATCCAGAGCTGGGTCCAGAAGGGTCAGGGCTGGGCCCACGGTGGTGGTGGAATGGGTTTGGGATGTGCCTGCCTGGCACTGGAGGGGCAGAATATTCCAGTGCTTCCTGGGGTGTGAAATTGCAGTGGTGCAGCTGGAGAGAGCCCTTGTGCTTATTTTAGTTGGGGAGAGTCGTGTGGGGAAGGGCAGTGAGGTGGCAAAGCAGGAAAGGAGAAATGGTGTTCTGGTGCCCTGACAAAAGCCCGTTCCTGTGGTGTCCCCTGAATTCCAGAGCTGCTCCTGCTGGGATGTTCTGGGCACCAGCAGCTGGATCACAGTGCTGGGGATAAACGTGCATCGCTCCTCCGTCCCTGCTGCCTTTTGGGATGTGCCCCCCCAGAGGGCACCATGCACAGGGAGGGAGGACTGCACCATGGGCAGGGAGGATTTTGCTGGGCAGGAATGGCAGCAGCCTGACCCCTCCTTTCCTGCTTTCCTCGCCCAGGATGGCAGGATCGAGTTCTCAGAGTTCATCCAGGCGCTGTCGGTCACCTCCCGGGGCACGCTGGACGAGAAGCTGAGGTGTAAGTGCTGCCCAGGGGCTGCTGCTGGGCTCAGCCCCACAGGGTGCGGGGTGTGTGCCCATGCCCAGGGTGGGGCACAGTCCCAGCCCCTCGGGGCTGCTCTGTCTCACAGGGGCGTTCAAGCTGTATGACCTGGACAACGATGGATACATCACCAGGAACGAGATGCTGGACATTGTGGATGCCATTTATCAGATGGTGGTAAGGGGGCAGGGGGGCATGGGGCAAGCAGGGCCTGCTGGGCTGGAGCTCGGCTCTGTGGGAATGCTGAAACACCCCCAGTTCCTTCTTTGGCCTTTTTTGATGGGGGGTTGTGACCATCGTGGCCATCATGGCCAGGGCAGTGTCTGGATCTGGTCCTGAGGGTGGTTCTGGTGCCAGTGTTGTCCCCTTGTACCCTGTCCTGATGTGTGTGGGGGGACAGTCCTCACCTGGGGACACCCTCCAGGCATGGCACAGGTGGCTGTGTGACCTGGCCCTGTCCTGCTGCTGCAGGGGAACACAGTGGAGCTTCCTGAGGAGGAGAACACACCAGAGAAGAGGGTGGATCGGATTTTTGCCATGATGGACAAGGTGAGGGTGCTTGAGGGTTTTTCCCCTGTGGCCAAGGGATTTAGGAAGTGCTGCAGGTCCCTTTACTGCATCTTGACTCCTGCAGGTGCCTTCTTGTCCTACCAACACAATATCCCAGCTGCTGCCAAGGTCACTGTGGGATACTCAAATCCTTCTGGGATCCCTGTGTCCATTTCAGGGTCACTGTGGGTTGCCCACATCCCTCTGGGATCCCTTTATCCATTTCAGGATCACTGTGGGATACCCACATCCCTCTGGGATCCCTTTACCCATTTCAGGGTCACTGTGGGATGCCCACATCCCTCTGGGATCCCTGTATCCATTTCAGGGTCACTGTGGGATGCCCACATCCCTCTGGGATCCCTTTACCCATTTCAGGGTCACTGTGGGATGCCCACATCCCTCTGGGATCCCTGTATCCATTTCAGGGTCACTGTGGGATGCCCACATCCCTCTGGGATCCCTGTATCCATTTCAGGGTCACTGTGGGATGCCCACATCCCTCTGGGATCCCTGTATCCATTTCAGGATCACTGTGGGATGCCCACATCCCTCTGGGATCCCTTTACCCATTTCAGGGTCACTGTGGGATATCCACATCCCTCTGGGATCCCATTTCAGGCTCTCCAGGGTGGCATTGTCCCCTCCATGGGTGACTCAGTGGGGAAACCGAGGCTGGGGCAGCGGGGTGGGGAGGGTGCATGGGCTGGTGTGGCCGTGCTGGGTGCTCAGCTGGGTGCAGCAGTGCAGTGACAGGAGTGTTTTGCAGAATGCAGACGGGAAGCTGACGCTGCAGGAGTTTCAGGAGGGCTCCAAGGCCGACCCCTCCATCGTGCAGGCGCTCTCCCTCTACGATGGGCTCGTATAGTCCCGGGGCCGAGCGGAGGTGAGTGAGTGCAGCCCCAAATCCCCCGTGCCCACCTTCTCCAGGCACAGGCAGCTGATTCTCCTCTGCTGGAGCACCAAAACGTGGATATCCCCCCAAACCCAGCCAGGGGGAATGCTGCCCCCATTCTGATGGGTTTCTCCCCATATCACAGAGCCCCCTCAGACCTCATCCCACGGAGATGGAAAGGTTTGCCTGCGGCACAGCTCGTGCCCTCAGCAGCAGATGTGGCTGCACAGGAGGCAGGGAGGCAGCTGGTGTGCTGGGGGCATGGGGACACTCCAGAGACAGATTATATTAAATGGTTTATTTATCTTTTATCTTATTATATTATGCCCTGGAGCTGGCTTGGCACGGCAGTGCCAGGGACACTGGTTCACAGCATCATACAGGTGCTGGGCTGAGCATCCCATGGTCCTTTCTGTGTTCTGTGGAGCTGTGCAGAGTCCCTTGCAGTGTTTTTGGTCATCACAGTCCAGGAGTGTGCTGGGGGTGGGATGTTTTTAACCCCACTGGAGTTTTGTGATTTTCAATATCTGTTCTGTTTCCTGAGATGGTGCTGCCCTGAGATGCCCACAGGGATTTCTGGCCGTGCTTCTCACCCCGTTTCCCTTCTCCCCCCCTCTCCTGCAGATGCCTGGGGGAAGATGCTCTCCGTGCCATCCGACCACCGCCGTGCGAAGCTTGCCTGTCCCTCCCGGCCTCCCTTTCTGTCCTGCGAGCAAGGAGTGCCCTCAAAGCGCGAGCTCAGCCCTCTCCGCGCTCCGAACCAGCCGCTGCCATCGCCAAACTCCGCTTTTCCCGAGCGCTCCCCGCGCCAGCGCCTGGTCTGGGCGGCAGCGCGGAGCTCGGGGAGCGCTGGGGCATCGCCCCCTCCGAGCCCCTCTGCCCCCTTTGCCCACATCTCCGGATGGCACCGCGGATGCGCTGGCGGGGAGGAGCCCCAAGGTACCGGGGACGGCCGGGGAGGCACCGACGGCCATGGGGGACAGAGTCCTGGCGTCACCCGCGACGCCGCTGGCAGCCCGGCTCGGCTCACTAGGGATATATATTATATTATTATTTTATTTTTTTCTGGTGAGACAGTATTGTGCTTTTTTTTTTTGGTTTGGTTTTGTTTTGTTGGTTTTTTTGGGTTTTTTTTTCCCCCCCTTCTGGTGGAAAAAAAAGTGAGGCTTTTTTTTATATGCCTATCTCGACGATCGATATCCTTATTTATTTGTTGTAAATGTTGCTGCTGTGTTTTGTCTCTCGTGTGTGTGTGTCCACCCACCCAGGTGAGGATTTGTAAGGTTTACATGCTCGTACACTATTGCGGGGACCCGGGAGCCTGCAATAACAATGAAGCCAAAAATCTGCCTTCCCCCTGTCCTCCCACCCCTCACATCCCGAGCTCCGTGGGCTGGCTGCTGTTTGGAGGGGATGCTGTAGCTTCTTTTCCTCTCCCCGTTCCCCTGTTCCCTGCATTTTCCTGTTCACCCTCTGGGGGCTCAGTGAGGGCTCACTCAGCCCAAACTCTGAGCAGACCAAGCTCCATCCCTCAGCTGGGCAGGGTGAGGAAACTGCTGGGCACCAGAACATCCCTGTTTCCTTCATTCCCTTCATTTTCTCACTGCATGAAAAAGTATTAACGGAGCCCAGGGCTGGGTTTTGCTTTCAGGCAGATTCCTTTGCTGTGTTCTGCTTTGCAAATGGTGGGAAGGTGTTTGGTGGTGGCTGTGAAGCATCCTGTGTGCTGGAGGGGCAGCTTTGCTCTGTCTGGCTGGGACAGGGTGACAGGGGAGTGCCAGGCTGGGCTGAGCACAGCTCAGGGTGCTCCTCACCCCACCACTCCCATAGCACGTGGGAGGATTTGCTGTGACCCCAAATGGAGCTGCTTGTGTCCACCTTGGAGGAGGCAAAGGGCTGGGAATTTACACCTGGGGACACTGAGCTGCAGCCTCAGGCCTGCAGGGCCCCTCCAAACTCCATCAGCACCCAGCTCCCCTCTGGGATGTGCCCCCAGCTCAGCCCGCACCGTGGGGCACAGTTGGCATCTCTGCTGGAGGAACGGAAATTTGTGAAAAGGAGAGCTGTGCATTCCCTCAGGAGCAGAGTGCAAGAAGCCTCCGGGACCCCTGAAGCCACCCTGGGGCCTCCCCCTCCCATCTCTGGCCCAGCTGATGGCAGCAGCACCTTCCCACCCAGCTGTGTCCCAGCTGCTGTGGCTGAGCCCAGACACAGGACTGTCCCCTGGCAGGGAGAGGTGACATCTGCCTGTGGGGGACAGTGTGACAGTGTCTCACCATGCAGGGGACAAGGTGGTGCCTCCCTGAGTCCTCCTGGCATGGCAGGGACAGGTGTCCCAGCCAAGGGGTGCTGGTTCTTCACCGAGCAGCCCCACTCCCCAGCTTTGGGATTTTGTGCTTGTGGAACTTCTTGATGCCCATAAAAACCACCTTTCCCATCCCCAAGGAGACTGACCTCACATCCACGTGCAATATTTCTGCCTCTGCTGCAGTTCCTGCCCTGAGGATGCCCCTGTTTCACTGTGGGGGTGCTTCTGGAGGGGTCCCTCACTCACTCCCATGGAAACCTCCTTCTCCTTGTTGCTCTGTGGCCAAAATGCAACTCTCTGGGGTAGGTTTTTGCAGTGCCTGCAACTTGTTGAATGCTCATCTGCCAGCCTGGTCCCCTCCTGGTGCCAATCAATGTTCCCAATGAATGTGACACTGCTGTAATCACCTCTGCTGATGAATGATGGCCCCTGCCACGTTTGACAGAGTTCCCAGGCAAAGACAAACCTTGTTCACTCTGACACTGTTCCCCTGGAAAGCTTTCAATTTTTGGAGGACCTGTCATGGGTTGAGCTCCATGAGTGCCCACAGATGTGGGATCAGCCCTGCCAGGGCTCTTAGCACACTGCATTTTGCCCCAGTGTTCCCCCTTGGTTGTGGATTTGGGACCCTGGCTTGGATGCTCCTTGTCCCACTTTTGGGGTGCACTGAGGGCTCCCAATTCCTCCTGACCACCACCTGGATCTGCAGTGTCTTGGTATCACTGAGAATAAGGCTTGGAGCATCTCGTGCTTGGAAATGTTGGCCTTAACCTCCTCGTGCCTCAGTTTCCCCTCAGTGGAGTGGCTGGGGTGAGCCCTCCCCTCTGAAAGCAGTGTGGGGTCTGTGCTGGGTATGGCTCAGGGCTGTGGGCACGGGGCTTGGCAGGACCCACCGGGCACTGCAGGACAGCAGGAGCAGTGCAGGGAACGCTGGGTTTGTCAGTGGGTCTGTAATCCCAGCCTTGTCTTACACCTGCTCACGATGGAACAGGCAGCAAGCCCTGGTTTGTCTCTGTTTGTGCTCGGGTTCCTGGTGCCTGTCCCAAATAGGGCCCTGGCCATGGGGAGGGGGCCCCAGCACAGCCAGGCAGAGGTGAGGCTCCAGCCCTGGTCACTGTGGCATGTGCCCCCCTCTCATTTGTCCCTGTCAGTGTTGCCCCATTAAATGCCATGTTTGTACTTTCCTTTCTTTTCACTTTTCTGTCTGTGTGCTGACTGTTGCTGCTTTGTGTCCGTCTTTCCTTGAGCTCTGGGGCTGGGCTGGGCTGAGCTGTTTCCCCCAGGAGCAAGAACGTGGGAGGGGGCTCTGGGGGCAGATTCCCCCCTGCCCTCTCCTCACAGCACAAACCAGGACCCAGGAGAGAGAGAAGAGAAGGGTTTTTCCCTTAATTTAATTAATGCAATTTCTAATGAGACCAGGCTGGTCCCAGGAGCGCTCTCCACTGGATTGGTGCAGGGGGGTGTTTGCTCATGGGGGACCCCAGACCCTGTTTGTGCCAGGTGCCAGCTGCATCTCACCCTCCCTCACAGGAGCCTGGTGGTTCTTCCTGTGCCACCAGGACACCCCATTCCTGTGGGATGGGAGGATCCCAGCCCAGATCACTGCTCCTCACTGGGATGCAGCTCCCAGAGGTGGAATTGTCCTGGGGTTTTGGGATCTGGGTTTGAGCCCCTCTTGGAGCAGGGCCAGGCATGGCGTGGGGGCAGCTGAAATCAGTGGCAGAGCTGCCCCCTTGCCATGTATTTAGGGTATTTAGGGCTGGGGGTCATTTGGGTGGGCTCACTGTCCCCATCCAGGGAGGAGATTTAGTGAGAGCATCTTTCACCTGTCCTCCCCAAGGGCATTGGAGGGGAGGGTCTGGCTGGGACAGAAACAAGGGCTGAGGGCAAAGCAGGGAGCTGATGGCCCCATCAGTGCACAGTTTTGGGGTCTCAGTTCCACATTTCAGCCCTGCCTATTCCAGCAGCGCTGCAGCAAAACCATCCTTCCCTTCTCTCTCTGCTCCCCTGGCCACCAGCCCTGGGCTGGGTGCCCTGTGCCACTGCCCAGGGGGTGGCAGAGCCCTGGGCTGGGAAGCAGCAGCTCCAGCAAAGAGCCTTGTTTGTGGAGATGAAGCCTGTGTGTGTCTCGGCTTGCATGCCCCGCTGCGTTGTCTTGAGATGAATTCAAGAGCAAACCAAGCAAATGAAACAGTTTAATAACAGAACAAAACAAAACCCAGGAACTTTGTGACAGTGGAAATAAAAGCTTAATGACAGTAACAAAGTGGCAGTGCTTTGTGATGTGCTGTGGGATATGGGGGGGATCATGGGGGTCCCCAAAGATGCCCTGGCACCCGGTGGGGCTGGGGGTGCCACTGTCCTGTGTCCCAAGCCCAGGGCAGTGATGGCACCAGCACAGGTGTAAATGGGGATGCCCTGAGCTCTGTGGGCAGGCACTGTGCCCACACTGTGATGAGCTGCCAGGAATCAGCTCCAGGCATCCCATACAGGGCTCTTCCCACCTCCTTTTACCCAGACACAGCTTTCCCTGCTGGGTCCCATTCTCACACAGTGCCTGCACCCCTTTTTCTTTGTGCAATAAAGACACAGCCATGTGCCCATGGGCTCTGTCCCTGTCCCCTCTGAGCCCCCTCACTGATGCAGCGGGCTGGGAGCCATTGGGTCACTGTTGGCACACAGTGCCTGCAGAGGAATCTTGATACAAATATTCCACAATCGTGTCCCAGTGCCTGGCGGTGCCCCTTGGCAGCCCCCTGCTCCTGGCAGGGCTCTCAGGGGGCTCACAGCCTCTCACGTGCAGCCTTGGCCATTCTGCTGTGCCAGCTCTCCTGGAAACGAGCCCTGCCAGGCCTCCCTGGCAGCCACAGCCCCGTGTCTGCTCCCCTAACGAGGCTGGTGACTAATTGTTCTCAGGAGGCCGGAGGAGATGCCCTAATGGTCTGAACAAGGGGGCTGTGTTTGTGCAGGGGGCTTTGTGCAGGGGTGCTTTGTGCCAGCGCATGGTGGGAGCTCCCAGGGATTCCTCCCCTGTGCCATGGGCTGGGCAGGGGCAGGCACAGGCTCCAAACCACGCTGGTCACCCAGAGCTGTGCCTTAACCCCCAGCAGGGAAGGGGTTAAAGCCCAGCTAACAGGTGGGACTGGGAGCACTGGTGGGTGTGGGAAGGGCTGGCTGGGATTAATTTGGTGAGGAGGAGAAGCTGTTGGGTGTTGTTTGTGCCAGCAGTGCAGGATGGAGCTGGCATGCAGGCTGGGGATGCTCCAAGGTAGGTTTGGTGCACTGTGGGGCTGGGAGTGCAAACTCTGGGGGCGTGCAAGCGCTGGTTGTGGGACAGGAGGGGAACAGGCCACTGGCACAGCCCCAGGGGCAGAAGTGTCATTGTCCTGCTCTGAAGGGGATTTCCTTGCCTGCTCTGAGGTTGAGCTGGGGATAAAGAAATGCACAGGGCGGCCCCACTGTTCTGTGTGTGGGTTTTGAGATGGGTGATCCCCAAGTGTGGGTTTTAAGGTGGGTGATCCCCAAGTGGGGGTTTTGAGACGGGTGATCTCCAAGGTCCCCCATCTCCTGTGCCTGGGAGGAGCAGGGCTACCGTGGGGGTGCAGGAGGTGCATGCCCAGCCTCACCTGTAGCGGGCGTTTGGCCGTGGCTGTGCCCTGGCTGCGCTGCGGGGGAGTTGAGCAAGAGCAGAGCATCCCAGCGGAGCAGCGTGAGCTCAGCGCTGCCGGCCCCGGCCAAGGGCTGCCTGCCCCAGCCCAGCCCAGCCCTGGCCCGGCTCTGTCTGTGCTCTGCGGGCTCTTTGCTCCCTGTCCGTGGGGTGGCTGCGTGGCTGAGCCCCCACAGAGCCCCCTGACCCCCGAGCCCCCTCGCAGACCCCCCATTCCAGGGCTCTTTGCCCAGAAAGGGGGAGTTTGGGTCCTTTCACAGCTGCCTCTCCCCCGCTGGGGTTTGGCAGGGTTTCCTCACAGGTGCTCAGCTGTGACCCCCGTGTCCTCCCCTAACCCCAGCAGAGCAGGGTCTCTCTGAGCCAGGGGGTCAGGGCAGCGTTTCTGACAATCCCGTGGGCTGCAGGCTCTGCTTCCCAACCCCTGTATCCCCATCCCTCTTCCCTCCAACTCCCACCCACCTCCCCGCCGCGTCGCTGGCTCCAAAATTCCGCTTTTTCCTCCCTCCCTCGCTCGCTGCTCCCTGCCAGAAGCTGAGCGCTGGAGGAGCAGGTCCGCAGCTGCGGAGGGCTGGGCGTTCCCCGCCCGGGTCCCTTCGCTGTCCCCGCCGCGTGTGGCCCCTCGCACAGCGCGTCCCTCCCTCCCTGCTGCCGGACGGTCCCCGCGGCTCTGCGGGGACAGCGAGGGGCGCTCCCGACCCCTGAGCGTGTCCCCCGCCATGCCGCCCCACGGAGGGGCGTTGGTGGCTCTCTGCACGCTGCTGGCCCTCGGTGCGGCCGAGACACCCCCGGGATGGGCCACTCTGGCCTTCGTGTTCGATGTCACCGGCTCCATGTACGACGACCTGGTGCAGGTGATGGACGGCGCCTCCCGCATCCTGGAGCGGACGCGCAGCAGGAGCACCAAACCCATCAGCAACTACGCCCTGGTGCCCTTCCATGACCCAGGTAGGTCCGGGACAGGCTGAGGGTGTGTCCTGCCAGGTATGGGGCTGTAGGGAGCTGGGCTGGGTCTGTGTTTGAAGCCTGCACTTCACAAGTGCTTGCACTGCTCCTTCTCCCTGTTTTTAATGCCCTGGTGAGTGCTGTGGTGGGGATGGCACCTCAGCAGCTGGGCTGGGGCTCCTGTCCCCAAGCCATCCTGTGGGCACAGGGTGGGTTGTTTTTCTCTGTATTAAACCCGGGGGTGCTGACACTTTGTTGTGGGTGACTCTTCCCCTTCCATCCTGCTCCAATCTCCCTGGAGTAACCACGGGGGAATTTCTGTCCAACTCCACAACGAGCTTCCAGGTCACCTCAGTAAAAACACCACTTGCTAAGAGGCTTTGGTAACTTGCTGTGATACCAGAATCATTTCTTTCACCCCTACTTTTGTCCTATTTGTGTACACTCATGTAAGTGCAGCTACTCCCCAAAAAAGCTCTGGCCTCCTCCAAGGAGAGAGGGACCCAAGCTTTATTTTCAGCAGAAACACTGAGTTGAGTGAAGCCAGACAGGGAAGGAGGCAGAGGCAGTGAGTTGATTCCTGCATTGCTTTGCTGGGAGCCTCCCCAGTAGAAAAGGGCACAGGGTTTGCAGCTCATCCTGTCTGGGACCACCCAGCATGTCAGGAGAAATTCCTGGCTGTGGGAATAGTCTGCCAAAGCGATCACAGTGTGGGCACAGGGGCTGGTCTGCCCAAAGCCACCTCTCTGCTGGTGCCAAGCCAGGGTAGATGCTGGACCCTGAGTCTCACAGGTGCCAGGAGCACCAGCAGTGTGGGTGGCGTTGGAAGGAGCTGGTGCTGGGCTCAGGGGACTGAGTGGTGGCATCTGTGTGCTCACAGAGGTGGGACCTGTCACCCTCACCACGGACCCCCAGCTCTTCCAGCAGCGCCTGCGGGAGCTCCATGTCCAGGTAGGCAAACCCAGCCCCCATCCTTGGCACTGCATGGTGGGGGGTTCTGGGGGCAATCCCTGCATCCCCCACAGGTGTGATGGGGGTTCAGGCTGAGCCAGCCTGGCTGGGGGCTGCACACAGGGCTGGGGGTGGAGAGGATGGGTGATACTGGTGCTGTGCCCCAGAGTCCTGCAACAGGGCAGAGAATTCCCAGTCCACACCTCTTATGCTGATCCCAGAAGCGTTTGCACATACTCTCCATGGAACCAAAAATCTCTTCTACAACCACTGCCTGATAATTGAGTTTTTAATTTCTGTCTTTTTTATTATTATTATTTTAAATTACTTTGTCTGTTTTCTGCCAGCTGAAATGTTCCCCGGGAGCTTAATCCTGCTTTATCCATCCCCACTCTTGCCCTGCCTCCTGTGAATTGCTAAATCCCTGTGGCTTTTCCCTTCAGACGCAGCTGTTTTGGCAGGAACTGTCATGCTGAGGCTGCAAATGGGGACACAGCCATTTCCCAGCCCTTTGGGGTGCCAAGCCCTGGGAAGGTGGGAGCTGGTGCTTTCTGAGGCTTCCCTGGGCTGGCTGGCACAGATGTGCCCACTGAAGGTATCTGTGGGAAGCCAGTGGCTTCTGTGAGCATGGGTCCCCAGATGGGTGCTTTAATTAGTGAGGCAGGGCCGGGTCCGTGTGATCCTCAGCGTCCCTGCAGCTCCATCCCACTGTAAAATGGGGCTGTTCCTGGCCTTGAGCATCCCCCGGGGGGGATCCTGCCGGGTGTCCCGGTGCCTGTGCCACGTCCCCGCCTGTGTCCCCCAGGGCGGGGGGGACTGCCCGGAGATGAGCGTGGGTGCCATCAGGGTGGCCGTGGAGATCTCCCATCCCGGCTCCTTCATCTACGTCTTCTCGGATGCTCGGGCCAAGGACTACGAGCAGCAGGAGGAGCTGCTGCGGCTGCTGCAGCACAAGCAGAGCCAGGTGAGCGGCCCGGGCTCCTGCAGAGCCGCATCGCTGAAACACAGCCATAAAACCCCTGGCTGGGGGAATTCTGCACCCCTCGATGTCCTGGGGTGCTGGTGGATGCCAGCTGTGTCCCTGCCGTGGGTTGCTGTGGCAGGTGGTGTTTGTGCTCACCGGGGACTGCGGGGACAGGAGCCACCCCGGGTACCGCGTGTACGAGCGCATCGCCGCCACCAGCTCCGGGCAGATCTTCCACCTGGACAAGCAGCAGGTGACAGAGGTCAGTGGGGACACCTGGCCCCTTGTGCTGGAGTGAGGCTGTGCTGGCTGGGATGGGAGATCCGGGTTTAACCCTCCCCTGACTGCCTGCAGGTGCTGAAGTGGGTGGAAGAGGCCATCCAGGCTTCCAAGGTCCACCTGCTGTCCACGGACCACGAGGATGGTGGGGAGAAGACGTGGCAGGTCCCCTTTGATCCCAGCCTGAAGGAGGTCACCATCTCCCTGAGTGGGCCTGCCCCAGGGATCAGGGTCCAGGATCCAGCAGGTAGGAGCTTGGAGAGGGACAACAAGGTGGGGTTGGGGCTTTAGCCCCCACAAAGACCTCAGGTGAGGACAAGCAGCAAGGGGTTCACCAAACCCTGCCCTAAAACTCAAATGAAAAGGTGATGAGCTACAAAGTTCTCAGTGAACACCAGCACATCTCCCCGCTCCCCTCCCAGGCTGGCTTTGCCTCTGCCTTTGAGGGATTTCCCTGGCTGTGAGCTGTGATGGGCTCTGCACTGCCCTGAGCCCTGAGGGAGGTGATTCCCAGCTGCTGTAGGAGCCAGGGGATGCATCTGAGTTGCCCACTTGAGACATTAATTTCTGTTACAGGAAAGGTCCTGGAAAAAGGCCGAGGTCTGAAGGAGCTGCTCAGCATCCCCAACTCAGCCATGGTGGTGGCCCTGGAGCCCTACGAGCCAGGGATGTGGCTGGTCACGGTAGGCTGCTGGCAGACTGCACATCCCCTGCCTTTCCCTGATGATGTTTAGCTTGCCAGGCTTTTCCAGGTGCGGACTATCCCCATCCACCTCCAGCCAAGCAGTTAAAGTTGTGTGAGCAGGATAAAAGGGGCAGCTGCAACTTCTCCCTTCCCATCTCCTCTCCCTTCCCATCTCCTCTCCCTTCCCTCCCTCAGCGCTTGACTCTCAATCTGCTTCCAGACCCGGAGCAGCGGCCGCCACTCCCTGAGGATCACGGGCATCAGCAATGTTAATTTCCAAGCCAGTTTCTCCACGCAGCCGGAGTTTGACGCCGTCCAGCGCGGAGAGCGGCCGGTGCAGGGTGAGGGTGGTGCTGCCCGGGGCTGGGTGCCGCATTTGGGCGATTTGCAGCCGGGAATGTGGCTGGTGTTTTTTCCCTCCCCTTTGCAGGTCTGCCCATCTCTGTGCTGGTGAACTGCAGCGGTCTGAGGCCAGCTGGGCGCCTGCAGGAGATCGAGCTGTTCAACACCTCGGGCCATGTCCTGCTCTCGCTGCCCGTGCAGCCGCTCCTCAACTCCTCCTCTGGCCCCAGCGCGCAGCTCTGGGTGGGCTCGCCGCTCTGGGTGCCCCCGGGGGACTTTCTGCTGAAGGTGAAGGGTGAGGATGGCCAGGGCCACCCCCTGCACCGCCTCTCGGGGGTCACCTACACCAGCGTGGTCCCCGGTGAGTGCAGCCCGCGGGTGCTGAGCAGGGAGCAGAGGTTGCGGCGCTGCCTCTGCTGTGGTTTCTCCTTGGTCATCCTGCTTCCCAAGGGTGCTGTACATCTACACACCCCCAACCCCTTCCAGGTCTGCCCAAAGTGAACATCTCCAGCAATATCCAGGCTTACAGCCGTGAGCCACAGCTCATCTCCTGCTCTGCACGGAGTGAGATCCCTTTCCAGCTGCAGCTCAGCCGCGGCAGGAGGAAGCTTGTGGAAGAGCAGCTCTTCAGGTGAGCCTCTGGTATGGCCCAGTGAGCCCCAGGAGGGTCCCATGTGGGTCCCTGAGCTGTGCCAGATGAGGGGTTGCTTGTGCTGGTGAGTGCCTTCAGGTTCTGAGCATCCCAAGAGGAAAATCCCAAGGGACAGGTCCATGGCAAGTGGGGATGCACCTCTGCCTGACTCAGATGGAAAAAAAGCCCCAGGGAGTAGGACCAGGATGGTGGCACAGCATCCCAAGGTGGGAGTGATCCATATTTTCATCTCTCCCTTTTTGCAGGATTTCAGGGAACATCAGCTGGTTGATCCCTGCAGTGTCTGAGGGTGATGAAGGCTTTTATGAGTGCACGGCCACGAGCAAGGTCGGCGTGTCCCGGGCCCGTGCCTACCTCTCTGTCTCAGGTGGGGGCTGCTTGTGCCAAGCCTTGGAGCCCTTCCCATGGCTGGGCACGGGCTCCTTTCACCCAGGCATCCATCCCCTGTTTGCAGAGCCACCACCACGTCTCATCACCCCGGGCAACATCACGGCTTCACCGGGCCAGGACGTGGTGATGTCCTGTGTGGTGCTGGGGGACGTGCCCTACAACCTGACCTGGAGCTGGGATGGGAAGGTGGCACAGCCAGGGGCTGGCAGGGCCCGGCTGCTGCAGAACAGCTCCCTGGAGATCAGCCACGTGCAGCCAGGGGACGGGGGCCTGTACGAGTGCGTGGCACAGAGCGCCGGTGGCACTGCCACTGCCTCGCTGTGGCTCTTCATCCAGGGTGGGTTGTGCCCCTGTGTGGGACCCTGCCCCATGGTGATGGCACCTGGAGGCTGAGCCCTGCTCCCACCCGTGCAGAGGCGCCCTGGGTGAAGGTGGACCCCAGTCCCCGGCGCTTCAGGAGGGGCCAGGAGCTGAGGCTGAACTGCACGGCTGGGGGGCACCCCCAGCCCCAAACCACCTGGAGGCACTGGGGCTGGCCTCTGCAGCAGGATGAGAGGTAACCCTGGGGAGCCAGGAGCCTCCATCCTGGTGTCCCACAGGGATGGGGCTCCCTTGCAGGGATGTGTGAGGTGAGGGAGGGAGGCCTGGGGCTGTCATAGCTCTGGGAAGAGGCAGGCATTGCAGAATCCCAGCCCCTGCTCCTGAGATGCTTGGCATGCTGCTGGCCTTAATTTCCTATATTTATTTTTAAGCTGTCCTGCCTTATCCAGGTCACTGTCCCCACTTTGCACACCTGGTGTGAGCTCAGGTCTCAAAATACACCTTGTACTTCTCCTTAATTTCTGCTGCTTTTTGCCTTTCAACTCCTGCCTGTGTCGGGCTGTGAGTGCAGGGGTTCACTTTGGGGAAGGCTTTTGGGCTTTTGAGATGAAAAAGCCCAATTCTCAGTGCTTTTCCCTGCTTCAAAGCAAAGTCCTTCCCTGCAGCAGCTGGCTCTGAGTGCTGACCCACATCCACCACATGCCCAGCATGGCCTGAAACCTGCTCATTTATATCCACACATTTTCCATCATCCCTGTTTCCACAGGGCTCCTTTCTCCCTTTCTCTCCCATTTGCTGCAGGGTTTTCAGTGATGCTGAGGGCACCCTGCACATCAGGTCTGCTGTCCCAGAGGATGCAGGGAATTACAGCTGCTATGCCAGCAGCACTCTGGGCTGGGATGAGCAAGTGGTCACCCTGGAGTTCACTGGTACTGGTGGCACACTGGGAATGGGGCTATGTGTGATAAAGGGTGTGATAAAGGGTGTTGGGATCAGCAGAATGGGAATGGGGCTGTGTGTGATGGAGGGTGTTGGGCACAGCACACAGGGAACAGGGCTGTGTGTGATGGAGGGAATTGGGGGTCAGTACAGTGGGAATGGGGCTGTGAGTGATGGAGGGAGTTGAAGTCAGCAGAATGGGAATGGGGCTGTGTGTAATAAAGGATATTGGTGTCAGCACACTGGGAATGGGGCTGTGTGTGATGGAGGGAATTGGGAACAGCACAGTGGGAATGGGGCTGAGTGTGATAAAAGGCATTGGGGGACAACCCATTGGGGATGGGGATGTGTGTGAAGG
Organism: Melozone crissalis; assembly: GCF_028551555.1. Lineage (NCBI taxonomy): Eukaryota > Metazoa > Chordata > Aves > Passeriformes > Passerellidae > Melozone > Melozone crissalis. The sequence continues at coordinate 5,024,958 of NW_026535819.1, read as the reverse complement.
AGGGCATTTGGATCAGCACATTGGGAATGGGGCTGTGAGTGATAAAGGGTGTTGGGGGTCAGGACAGTGGGAATGGGGCTGTGAGTGATAAAAGGCATTGAGGGACAGCACAGTGGGAATGGGGCTGTGTGTGATGGAGGGAATTGGGGGTGAGCACAATGGAAATAGGGCTGAGTGTGATAAAGGGCATTGGGGATGGGGATGTGTGTGATAAAGGTGTTGGGGACTGCACCCAGCGCTCTGGGGTCCCCTTGGGCTGCATGGCACCGCACCCAGAGCAGCAGAGGGTGACCCAAGTCCCCTGTCCCCACGGCGCAGAGCCCCCTGCCATCCTGGCAGTGACGCCCAGCCTGAAGGTGCTGGTGGGCGAGGATGTCACCCTCGAGTGCTGGGTGTCGGGGGCACCCCCACCCCAGATCGTGTGGTACAAAGGTGAGCCCGGGGGAGGGGGGGCGCACACCGGCACCCCTCCCCTGCCCCGCGGGGCCGCCCCCGTGGCTGTGACCCGGCAGGGACCCACAGGGTGTGGCGCTGGCTCCGGCAGGGCAGCAGGCGCTGGCCGCGTTCCCGGCGGGCGGCCCGCGGGCCGTGCTGCGGCTGCAGGCGGTGCGGGAGGAGGACGCGGGGCTCTACGGCTGCCGGGCCCTGGGCGAGGCGGGCACGGCCTGGGACAGCACCGTGCTGCGCGTGGGATGTGAGTGCTGCTGTGGGATGTGAGTCCCCCAGCCTCTTTCAGCCTCTTCCACAGCTCCCCTCTGTGCCTCAGCTCCCCTCTGCTGCTCTCCCAGGCTTCCCAGCAGGGAGGTGTTGGTGCCTGGCACAGGAATTCCAAGCTTTGGGACGATGCAGGAGGCTCACCAAGTGGGAAAAGACAAGGCAGTTTTTATTGCACGGGGACATGAGGGTTTAGGATGCAAAGTGCATTCAGCGGGATTAGGCAGAGGTGGGGGCTGACTTCTGTGTGTGTGAAAATCTTTTGCTGGAGGTAGAAGGGATGAAAGAGCACGAGGAGGAGGAGGAAAGGCTCTGTGTTGAGGGCAGCAGGGTTTAAAGCAGTTAAAGATGGAAAAGTGCATGTTGTTTTGCTGAGCCGAGGATTGATGAGTGTAACTGGAAGAGGTGGAAACAGCAAAGGCTCTGACAGCTTTGGAAAAGCACCAAATGTGGGTCTTGTACCTTGTCAGGGCACCCAGCTCATTGGTTTTGCAGCCCCATCCCTTCTCCAGGCTCAGCCGTGGGGATGCTGGGCCTGCCTGAGCCCTCTCTCTGCTGCTCTCTCTTCCAGCTGCCCCTCACTTTCCCGAGCCCCTGGGCGACCTGGAGGTCCAGGTTGGGGACAGAGTGAGCCTGCCATGCCGTGTGGAGGGATCTCCCCTGCCCCAGGTCACCTGGAGCCGGCAGGACGGGAAGCCTGTGGTGGGCTGGCAGGGCCCACAGGAGGTTTCCAGCCAGCTGGAGACTGCCCAGCTCCTCATTGACAGTAAGAGCTGAGTGTGCACGCATTTATTTGTATTGTTAACTCGTGCAAGGTGTGCAGCAACAGCCTGCAAGAATCCCGCTCTGAGGGGTCTGTCCCCACTGGAGATGGGATGGGGCAGGGGAGGGTGGTCCCTGCCTTGGAGCTGGCTCAGGGCTCTCCAGCCCCACCAGGCTGAGGCTTCTCCCCACTGTGCTCCAGGTGCCTCGCTGGATGACCAAGCCGTCTACATCTGTGAAGCCCAGAATGAATTTGGGAAGATCCAGGCAGAGGTCAAGCTCACAGTCACGGGACAGGGTTTGTGTTCCTGTGCTTTGGTCGTGAGTCCATCCCAGAGTGCTGGCAGGGGTGAGGGCAGAGAGCAGAGCAGGTCTCTGGTCCGGAGCTGGCCACAGTGAACACTCAGAGACCCCAGGGCAGGATTGGGCAATGCCCTTCCAAGCCCTCTTTGGCTTCATGAGCTGCCATGGACCCACACTGCAGTGAATATCCCCAAATCCCTGGGGAGTGGAATCAGAGCTGGTTTATGCTGAGCCAGGATCCAGACCTTGGGAGAAAGCTGATCTACCTCCATTCTCCTGAGTGCTCCTGCCCAGTTTATCACTGATTAATGCTGGTTCCCTTTCCCCTCTTCGAACAGCCCCAGAAATAGCCCTTGCATCCCCTGTGGTCAGTGTGCTGCCAGGCCAGCCCGTGTCCCTGCCCTGTGTGATCCTGGCTGGGAGCCCCTTCCCCGCCCGCCGCTGGCTCAAGGATGGGCACATGGTGAGGATTCCATGCCTGCTGGCACCCTGGCTGGGTGGGTGGGCACCTGCCCCTTGAGGGGGCTTCACTGCAGCATGGGTCCCCCAGCCTTTGGGGTGAAAGCTGCCGGTGAAGGAATCCAACAGAGCGTTTGTGTTGGGAAGGCACCGTGGGTTTACCTCAAGGACTCGTTTGGGGAAGGCTTTTGGACTTTTAAGATGGAAAATCCTAATTCTCAGTGCTTTTTGGTGAAAGAATCCTTTCTGGATGTGCCCCAGAGATGCAGGGATGTGCTGGTGTTTCACCCTGCCACCTGTCCTGATTCCTGCTCTCCCCCATGTCCAGGTAGCCCCCGGTGGCCGCTATTCCATGCGGGCTGACGGGAGCCTGCACGTGGAGCAGGTGTCCCAGGGGGATGCAGGAACCTTCACCTGTGAGGTGAGCAACGCCCTGGGCTCGCACAGGCAGGACGTGGCCCTGGTCATCCACGGTGAGTGACAGGGAGCTGGGTGTCCCTGCTGGCAGTGACACGGGGCAGTGCTCTCTGTGCTCTGCTCCCTGTGCTGGACGTGGCCCTGGCCATGCAGGATGAGGTTTCTCTTCCTTCCCAGCTCCTCCCAGCATCGAGCCTGGCCCTGTTCTGGTCACTGCCACCGAGGGAGCTGCTGTCACCCTGCAATGCAATGCCACCGGCGTGCCACCCCCCACTGTCACCTGGGCCAAGGTAGGGGACAGGACAGGGGGCTGTGTGCCCCTGCGAGCCCAGCTGAGGCCACCCTTGGGTTCAGGGAGATGTGTTTGAAGGGTGTAGCTCTCCAGAGTGGCTGTGGCTGCCTGGGGAGGTGCCACCAAGTGCCCTGGGGAGCTGCGACCAGATCGTGCCCAGAGCTCTCTTCTTGCCTTTGGGATGATCATGGGAGAATCTCTTCCCCTGCAGGGCACAGAGCCCATTTCACCGAGCCCACACTACCATCTCGACCCCAATGGGACCCTCCTGATCCCTTCATCGTCCCCTGGGGATGCTGGCACCTACTTCTGCACAGCCACCAACGCAGCAGGGTTCTCCAGCCGGGAGATGCAGCTCTCCATCAGCAGTGAGTGCTCAGGACAGCTCCACTGGGGACTGGCAGGGAGAGAGAATGACCTGGGAGCACTCCTGGCTTCCTTGGAGCACCAATCCAGGTGCCAGATGGGTTTGGAGGATGGCAAGAGGAGCAGTGAGGGCTCTGAAGTGTCCCTGCACCAGCTGTGCTCTCTCTCCATGCAGCAAAGCCCAGGATCAGCGTGAATGGATCACAGACAGCAGAGCCTGTGCCCATCCTGGCAGTGCTGGGGCAGGAGACCACCCTGCCCTGCGAGGCCCAAGGGGTCCCCCCTCCCCTGGTGGTGTGGAGCCGGGAGCCCCAGCCCCTGGCCAGCACCAGCACCAGGTAAGGAGGGCTCTGGGTGCTGGGGCCACCATCTCCTGGGGTTTTGTGTCCCTTCAGGTCCATGCAGGGACTGGGGTGCTTGGCAGAGGGATGTGAAGGGCACCCCTGGCATGCTGTGGGCAGTGCAGGAGCTGAGGCAGTGAGCAGGGCTGCGTTGGCTCTGCTCTCCTTGGAGAGCACCAGGCTTTTCTTCCACCTTCCAAACATCTGGGACCGAGCAGCTGCTTCCCATCACTCATGTGCCTACCCTGGACGTGGGGCTGGGAAGGAAAGGCAGCTCCAGTGCAGCTCCTCAGCCTGCTGTCTGTCTGTCTGTCTGCCTTCCTGCACATTCCTGCCTGGTGCTGTCACAAGGTCAAGGATGTGCCTGGGGATGGTGGATCCCTGTGGGAAGTGTTGGAGCAGGGCCTGATGCTTCTTGGGACGAGGTTTGGCGCAAACACAGTTTTTAGCCCAGCAGTGGCTTTGTCTGCCCTGGGATGGGGGTTTTAGGCCAGTTTTGTTCCAGTGAGTGACTTCTGGAGGGGCAAATCAATTTGTTGATGGTGTTGAAGCTGATGACAGCCATGAGACAGTCAGTTTGTGTGATTTGATGGGTGAGGGTAAACTCATATCCAACCATTCTTTGGGTTAGCTGGTGTCTTGGTCTTCCAATGCTTTCCCCAAAAGTTGGCACCATGTTGAAAGGGATCCCTAAAGCCACAGGTCCTGATCTTGGGGTTAAACACTTCTTACCTGTCCCTGAGGATTGCTGTGGCCTGGGGAAGCAGGAAGGCATCTTGGTTTTGCTCTTCTTGGGGCATATATTGCCTTGCTGTTCATGTCTGGTTTGCCGTGGCTGCTCCTGGCTGTTCACACACCCTGTCCCTCTGTTTCTGCTCCCCCCATCTCAGCTGCCGTGTCCATGCTGGGTGATTGATGGGAGCACACCAGGAGGGATCCGCAGCCGTGGGCTGAGATGAGGTTATGTCTGTGGAGCACAGATGGGGCTGGCAGTGAGAGCATGGCCAGCTCCAGCTGCAGGGGCTGTGCTCTCGGGGGACCCTGGTCCTCCTGCATCCCCCTGGGCTCCTGTGCTGCCTCGTGCTGAGCTCGTGCAGGGGCTGAGCAAAGGGGATTGCCCCCATGGGCAGCTGTGCCACTGTGGTGGTGTTTGCAGGGGTCCCAGGATGGGGGAAGAGATGGGAATCTTGACTCTGCTTTAGAAGGCTGATTTATTATTATTTATATTAAAAGAAAATTATATATTAAAACTATACTAAAAGAATAGAAGAAAGGATTGCATCAGAAGGTTGGCAAGGAAAGGAAAAGAATGATAATAAAATTTTGTGACTGACCAGAGAGTTCAAGACAGCTGGGCTGTGATTGGCCATTAATTAAAAACAACTACATGAGACCAATCCAAGATGCACCTGTTGCATTCCACAGCAGCAAATAATTACTGTTTACATTTCATTTCTGAGGCTTCTCAGCTTCTCAAGAGAAAAATCTTAGCAAAAGTATTTTTCCGTAAATACATCTGTGACAGTGCCACCCTCTTTGAGTGGGAGGTGGCCACGGTGAGCTCTGAGCCCTCAGTCCTGCTCAGGGCTGGGTGATGGATGACATGGCTGTTTCTCCCATCCAGCTTTCCTGTTCCTTCTCCCCCAAGGTTCAGCGTCCTCCCTTCAGGATCCCTGCACCTGGCTGAGCCCCAGGTGACAGACAATGGCCTCTACACCTGCACGGCCACCAACGCTGCGGGGAGCGTCTCGCTCAGCTACAGCCTGCACGTGCAAGGTTCAAACACCCTCCCCGTGTGCCCCATAGCCCCCAAAGCCCTGGCTGTGTCACATCCCTGTGCCAGGGCCCGAGGGTGGGCACAGCCTGAGGTCCCCTCTCCCCCAGCTCCGCCCCAGCTGTGGATTGGTGATGGGGAGAGGCACCTGGCAGCTGTAGCCAACACCTCCCTGAGGATCCAGTGTCACACCAGGGGCATCCCCCCAGCCCAAATCCAGTGAGTGCTGCAGTGCTGAGCTCCCTGTGCCCCCAGGATGGGTGGTTGGGGTGTCCCTAAGGGTGGAGGCATCCATTCCTTCTCCTTGTCCCTGGTATCCTCTGCTGGCACTGCCAGTCCCATTCCAGGGGACAAGGGGACAGCCCTTGCTGCCAGCACCCCGTTGGTGTGCAGAGACAGGGTGTGGGTGGTTGCTGCCTGTCCCCTTGCCCGCAGGTGGCTGAAGGATGGGCACCCTCTGGACGGGCAGGATGGCGTGGAGGTGTCCCAGGATGGTGGCACTCTGCTGCTCACACGAGTGGGGCTTGGCCACCAAGGGCTCTACGTGTGCCAGGGCAGCAGCTGGGCAGGGCTGGCCCAGGCAGAGGTGCAGGTTTCAGTGCATGGTGAGTGCAGGGTCTGCGGTGAGGGGGGCTGTCTATTCCATGTGTTGGGAAGAACGTGGCTGCCCAAAGGGGTGGGAGTTCTTGGCCCAGTTTTTGGTAGGTGCTGTGTCACTGGTTTGATCTCTTGGGATCTTGTCCTTTGTCAATGAAGCTGAGAGGTGATGGCATTGGCACCACAGTAAATCCCTGAGTGGTGTTTTCTCCTGGAGGGTCCTCCCCCAGCCCCATTTCCCCTCCACCAGCAGGATGTGGCTCTGAAGGTGCCAGGTGAGAAACCAGGCAGGGAGCAGAGATCCCTCCCTGGGAAGAATGGATGTCTCATCGTGGCAGGGACCAAACCTCTGGCTGGTTTGGGCAGCAGTGGTGGCACCATGGGGGGATGTGTCCCCTCCCAGAGCAGGGACCGGGCTGTGCCCCGGCTGATGCTGTGCCAGGCCTTGGTGTGTGCCAGGAGCCCTGGGAGAGCCTGGCTGTGCCCCGGGCCCTGCCCTGTGCTGGCTGCAGGCAGACAGAGCCGCTGACAGCGCCGCTGGGTTGCAGTGCCTCCCAACATCGAGCCCAGCGCGGTGGATCTGACCATCCCCGAGAACAGCTCAGCATCCCTGGAGTGCCTGGCCTCGGGGCTGCCCGCTCCCGGTGAGCCGATCCTGTCCTCAGCTCCTGCTCCTGAACCCCTGGGGCAGCAGTGCCGTTCCTCAAGCTCGGCTCCCTGCTTTCCTGCAGACATCGCCTGGTTCAAGGGGCAGGAGCGGCTCTGGGCCGGAGCGGGGCTGGCGCTGTCCGGGCACGGGAAGCGCCTGGAGCTGCCCCGAGCGCGGCTCTCCGATGCCGGCAGCTACCGCTGCGTGGCCTCCAACGCGGCCGGGCTGGCCGAGCTCCGCTACAGCCTGCGGGTCACCGGTGAGTGCAGCCGTGGGGGCTCCCCCTGGAATACCGTGTGGGACCGGTGGGGTTGGCCCAGCCCTCAGGATACATCCCTGGAGGACGGCTCATTTGCAATTCCACTCGTACAATCCCCAGATGATATCCTGGAAAGCCTTGGCCCCATGGATGGGTATTTCAAGGTCTCCAATACAGGGTCACCGACCCATCCTGTCCCTTTTGCACCCCGAGTGCCTGGTGATGTTTCTGTCCCACCTGCCTCAGTGGTGACTCCAAGACAGGCACTGGATGCTTTTTCTGCCTCGATCCAAGCATCCCTGCATCTTCCCAGACCACTCAGCCAGTCCACAGCCCCGGGGGCTGAGCCAGGCCCTGGCTTTTCCCAGGGATGCTCCAGCTGGTGGAAGTCCTGCAGGCAGGAGGCCAGGGCGTGGAGAAGATCCAGTTCTCCTGCTCTGGGCTTGTTCCTGCAATCTCTTCCCAGGGAAATGTTTGCACGTCTGCCGTCCTGGCTCGGGTGCATTGTTTGGGTTCTGCTGTTTTTGTTTTCCAAGGGTTTCTGGGTGTTGAGGCTTTTCTTCTCCAAACTGATGTCCCCCATGGGAAGGAGTTACCATTTTGCAGCCAGCTGTATTTATGAGCAGCTGAGAACATCACCCGATAATGGAAAGAGTTGGGTAACCTTCCCAGTGAGCAGGGCTGCCTAATAAGGTTGTGTCTGGCCAACCTGACCTTGGCTTGTTTGTGGGATGCTTGGTCATCCTCTGCTCTTGGCCACGTGCAATTAAAAGCATCCCTCGCTTGGCTGGAGAGACAAGATTATTGTTTGCACATGGAGCCAGGGCAAGGGATGTCACTGGGGTTTTGTGGCAGCCAGCAGGGCTGCAGGGGGTGTGAATCCAGCAGGATGGAGCTCCAGTGAGGAGTTGCCCCTCTCCTCTTGCCCAGTGCCATCACTGAGCTGCTCCTCTCATCCCTGCAGTGCCTCCATCGTTCTCCTCACGGGAGCCCGAGGCCGTGTCCGTGCTGGAGGGACAACCTGTCCAGCTGTCCTGCGAGTGCCACGGGACGCCCCTGCCCACCCTGAGCTGGTGGAAGGATGGTAGGGCCCTGTTCCTCAGCCTCATGTCTCTCCACATGGGTTCACCCAGCCATTGTTCTCCTTGAAGCAAGGAGCACTTGTTGTTGAGCAGAATCCAGGTTCTGGGTAGGGATTTGTCCTGCTGGGAGCCTGAGGGGAAGCTGCTGTCCCCTTCCCTGGGCAGGTGAGCCCCTCTCCAGCCAGCCAGGGAGCCCAAAGCTGGTGTCCCCAGGAGGGAACGTGGTGTACATGGAGAAGGTGCAGCTGCTGGACCAGGGGACGTACACCTGTGAGTGCAGGAACGCTGCTGGCAGCAGCAGCAAGGAGCATCACCTGGAGGTGCAAGGTGAGTGTGGGGCATCTGAGACCTGTGGGGGTGAGTGGATGTGCTGGAACTTCTCTCAATGCAAGGTCCAGCTGGATCCTAAAGCCATTTCCAGGTGCCTTGGATATTTTGGAAGGGATGCTGCTGCCTGGGTCAGCTTTGCCCCTCCATTTGTGCACAGATGTGGGAGCTGCTGCTCATCCTCTCCACCCCTGTCCCTCTGCCCACAGCACTGCCAAGGCTCCAGGGCAGCAGTAGCAGCACCCTGAGGAAGGTTTCTGTCATCGAGGGTGGTGAGACAGTTCTGGAGTGCGAGGCCATGGGCACAGCAGTGACGTGGGTGAAGGACGGGCAGCCCGTGGCTGCTGGGGATGGGCTCCTGCTCACGGAGCAGGGCAGGAGGCTGCACATCCCCAGGGCAGAGCTGGCCCATGCAGGATACTACACCTGCCTGGCTGCCAGCCCAGAGGGGCAGGAGCAGAGGGAGTTTGAAGTTGTGGTGCATGGTAAGGACGTGGGATGGGGCTGGTGGGTGAAGCAGGATGAGGAGGGTGGTGATGGGGAGTAACTTGATGTGCAGCAGGTGTTGGACAACCCAGCAAGTGGCAGGTCCCAGGGTTATGCTTCAGGAATAGCTGTAGAACTGTGTCCATCAGGCAGGAGTTCCTTTCCAGAGCCATCACAGCAGATCATCTCATATAAGGTCCTCTACTACTCATGGGTCAAGGTCACTTGATTTATAAAAACTCTGAGGTTGTGTGGCCATCCCAGTGTGAGCCTGTAAGTCTGGGCTCAGGTGAGTGGCACATCTTTGCTGTGGTCACCTGTCCCAAACACCTGTAGAGTCACCATCTCCAGGTGATGCTAATGGTCCTTCTGGGTTTGTGTCCTAAAGCTGTACAGAGCAAGAAGGTGGGAAAAACCAGATTCACCCAGTTCTCCCCTCCTTGCTTTGCTCCTTTGATGTCCTGCTTGCTTTGCAAATGGATGTCCATCTTCTTCTGCATCCCCAGTTCCCCCTGAGTTCATTCAAGGATCAGGATGGACAACCAATGTCAGCGTTTCCCTGCAAGGATCCCTGACCCTGACCTGTGAGGCCACTGGCATTCCCCAGCCCAGCGTCACCTGGTTCTGGGATGGCTCTCCCGTCACCCCCAGCGAGCACACACAGCTGCTTTCAGGTCAGAGGTCTGCTTTGGGAACGTGTTTTGCCCCAACATTGATGAGCTCAGACTCATGGTGGAGCTGCAGCCCCAGAGGAGCACAGTTGGGATGTGCTGGTGCCTGGATCAGATCCCTGAGCCCCCTCTGCTCTGTCCTTGCAGGGGGCTGGCTGCTCAGGCTCGCCCATGCTCGAGCCCAGGATGGTGGTCACTATTCCTGCCTGGCCAGCAACATAGCTGGGGAGGCCAGGAGGCATTTCTACGTGCAGGTCCTAGGTAAGGAGGGCTCTTCTGTCTGCTGCAGGATTCCTGCTGGTGTTTCAGAGCTCCACCCTAGCAGGAACAGACATGAGTTAAGACTGGACATGCTGGGTGTGCTGGAGCCCCTAGGATGTGAGCTCAGAGGCCAAGCTGGCCAGCTGCTGAAGTCCCTGGGGGCTTGTGTTCCCAGTTCCTCCCCACATTGAGGATGCAGATGAAGAAGACACCTTCAAGGTGCCCGAGGGCCACCCTGTCACCTGGTCCTGCCTGGCTTCAGGTGAGCATCGAGTGGGGAAGGGAGGTGGCATGAACAAGGAAACAAGGGGGCGATGGGGCTCAGGGGCAGACCCGAGTCTCACTTTGGGGTGTGGAACAAAGGGATGGCTCCAGACAGAGCCATGGAAACAGCTGAAATTCAGAGCTCTGCTGGGATGGTCCCTGGCTCTGCGCTTGTGCTGTCCGGGAAGCGCTGGGGAGGGGACGCCCACATGGGGAGCCTGTTCCACAGTGCGAGATCCAGTCTTTCCCAAATGGAGCTGAAACTCCTCTAATCTCATCTCTCCTTTAGTGATGGGAGTAATTAATCACCTCCCACTCAGGACAGTTCTCTTTCTTCTTGCTGGCTCATCCAGCAGCTTCTAAAATCCTGATCCAGGTCATGATAACTCTGATTTGGGATGATGTCTCTGCTCTCCAGAAAAGCTCTGACAGTGACCCCAGCCAGGCTGTGCTCACACATGGAAAAACTTCACACAAAGGCCAAAACCCATTTTCCATCCCTCACAGGCAGCCCACAACCCCAGATCACCTGGATGAAAGACAACCAGCCTCTCCCTGGCACCTTCTCTATCTCCCCTGATGGCTCCTTGTTCCACATCCCCCAAGCCTCCCTGGCCCATGCTGGTCTCTACTCCTGTGTGGCCTCCAACTCTGTGGCAAATCAGACCAAGAATTACCTGCTGGATGTTCTGGGTATGAGATGCCTTTGGATGGAGGCAGGGTCTCAGGTGTGAGCAGACTTTGTGGGTTTTAATGTAGGTGGGGAGGATCCCTTGGTCCTGCAGCCAAAGTGTGGCATGGAGCTGTCCCAGAGCCCTTGTGAGACCTCCTGGAGGAGCAGAAAGCAGCTGCTCAGTGCAGGATCCATCTGTGGTGGTGGCTTGTGGAAGGGGGGATGTGTCTCCTGGATCTCTGTGGTTTTGGAGGGCAGCAGGACGGGGCAGAGTCTGAAGTTGGCACAAACTGTGTCAATTCCAACTCCCTGAACTTGGATCGTGCTGTTTGGTAGGGGAGTGAAGCACTGGGAAGCCAAAGTGTGTGCCAGTGCTGATCTAACACCCAGCCACGTCTCTGCAGCCAGTCCCACCTCTGCTCAAGGTGCTGCTGCTGCAGAAGAGGTGACAGTGATCATCAACAACCCCATCTCCCTGCTCTGCGAGGCCCCGCCATACCCATCTCCCAACATCACCTGGCTCAAGGACCAGGTTCCTCTCCAAGCATCTGGAAATGTCCTCCTGCTCCCTGGTACTGCTGCTGTCCCCTGGCTCTGCATGGCTGTGGTGTCTCCTTGCTGTGCATGCCTTGGGGAGTGGGTGTGGGGCTTTTTCTTGGTCTGGCAGGGGTCCAGCACAGTGGGATGGTGAGAAATCCTCATCCTGCAGGACCTGAGGGCTCAGGGATCAGCTGGATGCTGCTCTTCCAAGTGCTGCATCCTCTGATAATAATGAGCCTCCTCAGTGCTTGTTTTTATAAGCCTGGGACTGGGCTCTAGGAGAGCATCAAGCCCCTTCCAGCCAGGCTTGCAGGTGCTCAGCAGGTCCCTGGAGATGCCTTCTGGTGCTGCATGGGGAGAGAGAGCTGTGGCTGCGAGCAGAACCCTCTCAGGATTCCCCCTTTGCCCAGGTGGCCACGGGCTGCAGATCCTGAATGCCCAGGAGGAGGACACGGGCACCTACAGCTGCATCGTGGCCAGTGAGGACGGGGAGGCTATGAAGAGCTATGCTGTGAAGGTCCTGGGTGAGGGAGCTCCCCAAATCCCTCCTAACTCCTGCAGTGACCCCACCACTGCAACCAGCCCAGCGCTGCTTCCTTCGGCTGCCTTTTGCTTCCCTTTGTCTTTCCCCACCAGTTCCTCCTTGGATTGCCAGAGAGGATCCTCTGGGGGAATTTGCTGTGAAGGAGGTGAAAGCCAGGGTGAACAGCACGGTGGTGCTGGAGTGTGAGACCTGGGCTGTGCCCCAGCCAACCATCCTCTGGTACAAGGACAAGCAGGTGAGGTCCAGCTGTGCCCAGGGAGGAGCTGCTGGGTTTGGGACTGTCCGGCTGTGACCAGAGAGGAGCTGCTGGGTTTGGGACTGCCCCAGCTGGATGGGAGAGGGAAAATACCCTTTACACAGCTGGCTGGGCTCTGCCCCACTCCTGGATGTGTAATCCTCCTCCTGCCCTTCTCTTTCTTTCCTTCAGCTTCTGGAAAGCTCTGAACACATCCAGATCCTCAGTGAGGGGCAGGTCCTCCAGATCTCAGCTGCTGGTGTCTCAGATTCGGGGCACTACACCTGTGTGGCCACCAATGCTGTGGGTGAAGATGACAGGGACTTCATTGTGCACGTCCAAGGTGAGCCCTGGGCAGAGCCAGCACCCAGAGCAGGGGTGTCTCAGCAAGGGCAGGGGGTCCTCAGGGTCACCTGTGGGATCACAGAAAGGTGAGCAGGAGAAAAAGTTTAAGCCTGCTGGCAAGCAACAAACATCTCCTGAGCTGCAGTGAGGGCGGATGCTGTGGGTGCACCTGGGGGTCAATGTCCCTGCTCCCCACAGCTGACCACAGCCTGTCCCCGCAGTGCCCCCCATCTTCCAGCAGCAAACGGGCCCCAAGGAAGCCCTTGAGATCTTCTATCGGGAGGAGGACCAGGATGGGGAGGTGACAGAGCACCGGCAGGCTGTCCTTGGCCAGCCCACCGCCCTCTACTGCGACACCAGTGCCATCCCACCCCCCCAGCTCACCTGGTACAAGGATGGGGAGCCCCTCTCCCCCGGCCTGGGGGTGCTGATGCTGCAAGGTAATGGGCAGAGGGTGTGAACCCCAACTCTGGGGGCTGGGGGTGGTCCTGCAACAGCCTTGGGGTTGAGAGCATCCACAGCATGGAGGAGGATGGAGCCTGTCCCCTTCCTGCCACCACACACGGCACCCCTGGTCTCGGGTTTTGGTTGTTCATTGCTGCCCCGAGATGTGCAGGATGTCTCTGTTTCAGCCCGCTCAGCTGAAGAACAAGTCAGAGCTCTTCAGTTTTCGGTCTTGAGGTTGTTTATTAATTCTTACCTATAAAATTTTCTTTCTGCCCAGCCAAGATCTGCTCAGCAGGGCAGCCACAGGCGCTCTGTGTTGTCCTTTTATACTACAAACTACGTATAACATATTTACACTTAATTCCCAATGTCTATCACCTATGTTAGACAGTTCATTTCTATTCTAAATATAACATATTTACAATTACTTTCCAATACCTATCACCTGTGTTAGACAGTGCACTTCTACTCTAAACCAATCCCAAAGTGCCAACATCACTGCAGAAAATGGAGAACAAGAAGGAGAAAGGCTGGACACGCCCAAGTTCCTCCATCTTGTCCCCATAACCCCCACACCAAAAATCCTAAAATCTACATTTTCACCCTATGATCATTTTATTATTATACTATTCAAACCTCTGTGACTTTCAGGTCCTCATACAAAGCTGGTAACTTGCTCCAGGGGTCAGAATCAAACCCCCAGGTGTTCTGGGCAGTGTTCCAGGGTCTCTGAGCCCCCCGGTGGGGTCCTCAGCAGCTCTGGATACCTGGAGGGATGCGCTGAGTTCTGACACCGTGGGACCTCTGAGTCCCTGGGGCTGTGCAGGGCAGGGCTGGGGGACATCCCACAGACCCTGAGCCCTGTCCTGTGTCACAGGGGGCCGGGTGCTGCAGCTGCAGGCGGTGCAGGAGGAGCACAGGGGCAGGTACACCTGCGAGGCCGCCAACACTGCGGGCCGGGACCGCCTGCACTACGAGCTGGAGGTGCTCAGTGAGTACAGGGATGGGGACACCGGGCTGAGCCACCTGGCAGCCCCATAACCTCCTGCTTCCAGCTGCCCCGGCCATCCATGGTGGCACAGAGGACCTGGAGGAGGAGGAGGTGACGGCCACTGTCAATGGCACTGTCCAGTTTGAGTGTGAGGCTACTGGGCACCCAGAGCCCACGGTGTCCTGGCTCTGGAATGATGTCCCCATAGAGGCTGGCCCACGGCACCAGCTCCTGGAGGGAGGCACTGTCCTGCAGGTTGGTGTTCCCCTAAGCAGGTAGCTATGTTGGGGAGAGACCAGGAGACACTGGATGGAGGGGATGGGCCATTCTTTCCTCCTAAAGGTGGCGGCTCTGGTCTCACCAAGGTTCCCATGGGAGCCCCAGCATCCCTCCAGCTAGTGGTGCTCTGGGGCAGCCTTCAGTGGTTCCTGTCCCCCTCTGCAGGTGGCAATGCTGGAGGTGGGTGACTCTGGCAGTTACACGTGCATGGCTGAGAACCCGGCTGGCTCAGCCGAGAGGCACTTTGCCCTCTCTGTGCAGGGTAAGGCATCTCCCCTTCCCTGGGTCACTGATTTACCGCCCTCCTCCTCCTCCTCTTTCTCCACCAACTGGAGTTCCCTGTGGCTCTGGAGCTGCGTGGCTGCCTCTGTCCCTTGTGCTGGTCATGCTTGCCCTGTGTGAGGAGGTTGAGCAGGCCAAAGGCTCGGTGTGTGTTTCCTCCTGGGGTGGCATTGACCTCTATGATGATGTCTCCCCTTTGGCACTGTTTTTTGGGCACAGAATCTCCCTGGAGTGTGGCTGCAGACCCCGAGAAGGTCGATGGCGTTGTCAATGGCAGCGTCTCCCTGGTGTGTGACATCCAGCCCCACCCGGCTGCAGCGATCACCTGGTACAAGGACGGCCACGTCCTGCGGCTCGGAGAGGAGGGGACTGTCACCCCAGGTGTGTTGGGATCAGCCAGCACCATTGCCTGTGCCTCAGCTCTTGATAACGAGCTCTAGGTCCCCTAATCCCCCTTTTTTGGATGCTACCTGTGAGTGTCCAGCTCAGCCTTTGTGTTGTGTGACACACTAATGACACACTAGTGACACAGGGCTGAGCGATCCCCTCTGGAGAGCACCAAGGGCTGCATCCTGCAGAGCTCCACGCTGCTGCTTCCTGGCAGCTCAGTGCCCCTTCCTGTGGGCCACAGCAAGGCTTGGGGCCTCAAAGATGGGAATTCCATGGCCAGACTCCTTTTGCATGGAGCTTGGCCGGGTGCTGGGGGATCAGTCCCCTGGTTCTGCTCCAGGCTCTCCTGACTCCCTGCTCTCTGCCTCTTCCAGACTCTCGGGTGCTGCAGCTCCCTCACCTGCAGCTCTCCAGCTCAGGCACCTACACGTGCATGGCACTGAGCGTGGCCAGCCAGGACCAGAAAAGCTTCATCCTCACCATCCACGGTGAGTGGTGAGGGCTCAGCCAGGAGCTGTCCCTGAGCCCACCCTGAGGAGCCAACAGTGAGCCCTGCTCTGTCTCACACCCCTGTCCCTGCTCATCCTCCTCAGACCCCCTTGGTACCCAGGACCCACAGCAGGAGACGCTGGAGGCTGACATGGGGACATCCCTGGTGCTGAGCTGCCACATCAGCGGTGTGGCCGTGCCCTCTGTCACCTGGCTGAAGGATGGGCACCCGCTGGGTGTGTGTGCAGGGCATTGCTGTGCCAGCCTGCCACCCCCAGCCTCCCTGCTGCTCCCCTCCATGCAGCCCTGCCTCAGTTTCCCAACTTCTAACCCCGCTGCAAGAGACCTTCAGGCTGCACAGGGAGGGGACAGAGCATGGAGGGTCCGGCCTGTTCCCTGCAAGCTTTTCAGAGATCTCAGGTTCATTCCTGAGGCTCGAAGCAATGGGATGTGGGCATGATGGAGGGATATGCAGGGGGTGAGCTCTCTGGGTACCAGCCATTGGGGTGCTTGCTGGGACAGGGGTTTGTCCCCAAACTAGTGGCTCTTTTCTCCGGTAAAGTTCCAGCAGTGAGCTCTGCAGAAACCCTGCTTGGCTTTAACATTGTCCCCAAACCTGAGTCTGGGGGGGGAAGGGGAAGGCTTGACATTGATCCTGGGGAGGGCTGAGTGGGGGAGCACTGCTCAACCCTGTCTCTTTGCAGAGATGAGCCCAGAGCAGGGTTTGGTGTCCGGGGGGGCCCAGCTCCTGCTCAGCCCCCTGCAGCCCTTCCACCAGGGCCGGTACACCTGCCTGGCACAGGGGGCTGAGACACACAAGGACTTCGTGGTGCTGGTGCGAGGTAGGGCTTCCCCGAGGCTGCCTGCTCCCTGTGGAGCTCGGAGCTGAGCCTTCCTCCCCTGCCCTCCTCAGCCTCCCTTTCTCTCGTGCAGCACCCCCCCGGATCAGCAGCGCGGGGGACCCCAGTGAGCACAGCGTGCTGGAGGGCAGCGGGGTGAGGCTGGAGTGCCGGGCACAGGGGCAGCCCACCCCCCACATCTCCTGGCTGAAGGACGGGCGGCCCCTGGGGCTGCAGCCCCCCTCACACGCCCGGTGAGTCTGGGGGGACATTCCAGGGGCTCAGTGGTCCCATGTCCAAAATTGCTGGGCAAGGCACGGTGAGCTGTGCTGCTTTCTGTGGGATGTGCTCATCCCGACTCCTTGCTGGGAGAATGTCATCCTGGGGTAAACCTGGCAGTCTGGGATGGCCACTGTCACCCTGGCAGAGTCCCAGGTGATGCCCTGAGCTTGCAGTGTGCCCAGAGTCCTCATCCTTGGCACAACAGAGCACCTGTGCCCCACGGGATGGGCACAGGGTCACTGTCGCGCCCTCCCCACGCAGGGTGACCCCGGATGGCAGCGCCCTGCTCCTGGAGGGGCTCCGAGCCGCTGACTCCGGGGCTTACACGTGCCTGGCCCGGAACAGCCTGGGCGAGGACACGCGGCTGCACACGCTGAACGTGCTGGGTGAGCAGGGCTGGGAGCTGCAGGGAGCACCGGGGCCAGCCCGCCCCGACAGCCCCAGCAGCCCCCGTGTCCCCCGTGTCCCCTCTCCAGTCCCTCCCGCCATCGAGAGAGGCGCCGGTGAGGAGCCCGAGGTGGCCCGCGCTGTCCTGTCGGCCGCGGTGACGCTGCCGTGCTGGGCACGGGGGTCCCCTCCGCTGCATGTGAGCTGGCTGAAGGACGGGCTGCCCCTCCGCCTGTCCCCTCGTGTCACCCTGCTCTCGGCTGGGCACCTCCTCCGGTGAGAAGGGACCCTGCAGCCATGGTCAGGCTCTGGGGCTGGTGCTCGGGCACTGCTGCACCCTCAGGTGCCACCCTGGGGAGCAGGGGCTCACCCGGAGCTGATGTCCCCTCCCCATCCCCGTGTCCCATCCCGCGTTAGGATCTCCCAGGCTCAACTCTCCGATGCTGGACTCTACACCTGCGTTGTCTCCAGCCGGGCGGGGGTGGCCGATCGCAGCTTCGTCCTGCAGATCCAGGGTACGGGGCGGGGGCTGGGAGGGCACGGCACGGGCACCTGGGCACTGCTTGTGTTGGCACAGCACACTCTGTGCACTGCACCCATCCCCGAGCAGTCCTGAGCCATTCCTCCGCTGCTGGGGTGGGAACAAAGCAGGACCAGCCTGGGAGCAGCCCCAGAGCATCCTGCAGGAGGGCTGAGCCACCTCTGGCTGCTCCCAAGATGTGTCCCAGGACACATGTTCACCCCGTGTTCACAGGGGTCCGAGGATGAGGGAAGGGATGAGGATCTGACTCCATGTTTCAGAAGGCTTGATTTATTATTTAATGATATATATTATATTAAAAGTATACTGAAAGAATAGAAGAAAGGATTTCATCAGAAGACTAGCTAAGAACAGAAAAAGAAAGAATGAATAACAAAGACTTGTGGCTCGCACAGAGAGTCCGAGCCAGCTGACTGTGATTGGCCATTAATTAGAAACAACCACATGAGACCAATCACAGATGCACCTGTTGCATTCCACAGCAGCAGATAACCATTGTTTACATTTTGTTCTTGAGGCCTCTCAGCTTCTCAGGAGGAAAAACCCTAAGGGAAGGATTTTCCATGAAAGATGTCTGTGACACGCAGGACAGCAGGGAGTGGCCAAACCCACCCCCAGTGCCCGGGGTTTCTCTGCCTTTTCCCCCCAGTGCCCCCTGTCCTGGAGAGCCCCGAGAGCAGCGAGGAGCAGATGGTGGCCCAGGGCTCCGATGTCACCTTCACCTGCAAAGCCACCGGGTCCCCAGCGCCATCAGTGACCTGGCTGAAGAACGGGGAGCCCCTGGGGCAGCAGAGGGCCCAGGTGCCCGGGGGCCCACAGCTGAGCCTGGTGGCTGTGGCTCCAGCTGATGCAGGCATTTACTCCTGCCTGGTGGTGAATGAAGTGGGGGAGGTCAGCAAAGCCTTCCACCTCGTGGTGATGGGTGCGTGCCATCCCTCTGGGATTTGGGAAGGGCAGCTTAGCCATTTTTTTGAGAGCAGTAAGGGGATGAGCCCTCCTGCTTTGCTGTGTGCCTTGCAGAGCCACCCCGTGTCGAGGCTGGGTCCCATCCCACTGAGATGTCCATCGCTGTGGGCACCCCTCTAGGGCTCAGGTGTGTGGTGACAGGTGTCCCCATGCCCACTGTCACCTGGGAGAGGGATGGACAGCTGCTGGCAGGGCCCTTGCTCGTGACAGGGAATGAGAGCACCCTCCACATTGACAGCACTGAGGTAGGAGTTCCACTTTTTTATCCCTGCCTGGGTTTTCTTTTTGTGCCTCAATTTTTCCCTCTCCTGGCTGTGCAGGTGGCTGATGCTGGCTTGTACACCTGCCTGGCCACCAGCCCTGCAGGGGAGGACAGCAGGAGCTTCCATGTCAGCATCCAAGGTAGTGTGATCCTTCAGAGCAGCGAGGAGCAGGGGGGGCTGCAGGATGCTCCATCCCCTGGGGGACCAGAGAGCAGAACCTCTTTTTTTGGGATTGGTGTGGGCTCCAAAAGAGGGATCTGGAGCCCAGTGCTGGTCCTGCAGACTGGGGGCCTGTGCATGACTGATGGGGACAGGGATGGGGGTGCCCAGCCCCCCCTGACCCCCCTGGGCCGTGTCCCACAGCACCCCCCAGCACTGCCAGCACCGGGGACATCCCCATCATCACGGCTGTGCCAGGGGGGCAGCTCCTCCTGGAGTGCCCAGAGGGTGCTGAGCCCCACCCCAGCATCGAGTGGCACCGGGAGGGCTCCGTGCTGCAGGTACCTGTGAGGGGACAGGGACAGTCACAGTCAGTGCCTGGCTACCGTCACCAGCAGCACGGGGCTGTGCTGGGGGTGATGCTGGGTCCCTGCTGATGGGCTCACCGTGGTTTTAGGAGGATGCCCGCAGGCAGCTCTTGGCCCAGGGGCGTTTCCTGCAGGTCCTGGAGGTGACAGCTGCAGATGGTGGCGAGTACAGCTGCAGGGCCACCCCTGGGGACAGAGACCTGCGTGGCCGGGTGAGGGTTCATGGTGAGTGCTGCCTTTCCCTGCCTTTCCCTGCCCCGAGTTAAATCCAGGATGTGGGATGTTATAGGGTTGTCTTATTCTTGGGTGAAGGGCTGGCAGGGCTGGACACCCCCCAGCCCCCAGGGCTGCTCTGTGCTGGCTCCCTCCCTCCCCCAGCCTTGTCCCACTCTCTCGGTGCTGTCTCTGGGTGCTGCCACAGTGGCCCCCGAGATCCAGGAGGGTCCCCAGGAGGTGAAGGTGCTGCTGAATACCTCGGCCGTGCTGCCCTGCCGGGCACAGGGGTGGCCCGTGCCCCGGGTGACGTGGCGCAAGGACGGCCAGCTGCTGCCCCTGCCCGCGAGTGACAGGTATGAGCCTCTGTGGGTTGGTGGCACCAAGAGATGGCTCTCAGATCGTGCCACCCTCCACAGCAATAGGTGATTAGCGTGCCAGTCACCCTGTGAATTGCTGTGCTCTGTCCTCACACCAGCTTAGGGCAAGAGCTGCATGTGGCTACAATGGCACTTGTCACCTTCCCAACTTCTGCTCCCTGTGTGATGCAGCCTGGCCATGCAGAGCCCTCACAAGGTTCACCTGCTCTCCCTCCTCAGATTGCAGCTCCTGCCTGGTGGCTCCCTGCAAATTGACCCTGTCCAGGCCCAGGATTTGGGCCATTACCTCTGCATGGCATCCAGCCCTGCTGGCTCTGACCGCCGAGGCCTGGACCTGCACGTGCTGGGTAAGCGGGAGAGGCAGATGGATCCCCCTGGCCTCCCCCTTCCGCAACCCAGCGCTGCTCATGGCTGCCATGCCCTCCCACAGTCCCTCCTGCCATCACACCTGGGCCCTCCAACCTCACCCTGCTGGCTCAGCAGCCAGCCACGCTGGGCTGTGACGCCTGGGGGTCCCCTGAGCCCCACGTCAGGTGGGAGAAGGATGGCCATCCCCTGAGCCTGCACCTCCCACCCGGCGCCTACAGGTACCTGTTCCCCTCTAGGGTGGGGTTTGCCCCTCCTGCTGCTCCCTGGGGCACAGGGTGATGCTGATGTGTGCTCTGCCCGCACAGTTTGCAGTCCTTGGGGTCGCTGCTCATCTCCAGCCCCACTCCCCGGGACGAGGGCAGGTTTGAGTGCATCGCCACCAACGCTGCTGGGGAGGCTCGAAAGGCTTTCCTCGTGTCTGTGCATGGTGAGCTCCTGGGGCTGGGGGTCTTGCTGAGAGTGGCTTTCCCAGGGTCTGTCACCACCTTGGCTGTGACCTGGGTGTGTTCCAGCCCCACACTGGGTGGATGCCCACCCAAGAGCTGGGCTTGGGGGTGGACAGGAGGGAAAGAGAAATACTCATGTCCATAAGAACAGAGACAGAATCCTCTTCAACATTTGCCATGCAACCCTGCCCACCTCCTGTGACCGTGTTCACAGGGGTCTCAGGATGAGGGAAGACATGAGGATCTGACTCCATGTTTCAGAAGGCTTGATTTCTTATTTTATGATATATCATATATTAAAACTATACTAAAAGAATAGAAGAAAGGATTTCATCAGAAGGCTAGCTAAGAACAGAAAAAGAAAGAATGATGACAAAAGTTTGTCTCGGACAGAGAGTCTGAGCTAGCTGACTGTGATTGGCCATTAATTAGAAACAACTCTATGAGACCAATCACAGATGCACCTGTTGCATTCCACAGCCGCAGATAATCGTTGTTTATATTTTGTTCTTGAGGCTTATCAGGAGAAAAAATCTTAAGGAAAGGATTTTCCATAAAAGATGTCTGTGACAACCTCCCTCCCTCCATTCTGCAGTGCCCCCCAGCATCGCTGATGACCTCACGGATGTCGTTGTCACCCGGCTGTCCCCTGCTGTCCTCACCTGCTACGCCTCGGGTGTGCCCCCTCCCACGGTGTCCTGGAGCAAGGGGGGAGCTCAGCTGGGCACCAGAGGAGGAGGGTACCGCGTCCTGCCCCGAGGTACAGTGTCACCCTGTTTATTTAAGATTTTCTAAGCCTTCTGATGTGGACATTCTTGTAGTGAACTTTCCCACCCATTTTCTGTAAATAACTCATTGTTTTGCATTCCTTTATGAAGGAAGAGAAAGTTGATAGACTGTTAGTTTGTCCAGTGTCATTGGAGAGGTGGCACTGTCACCCTCCAATCCGCTGTCTCTCTTAGAAAACTATAAATGTTAGAGTCAGAAAAGAAACTTCCCTTTTATTCTTCACCTTGAGAACAGCAGTGTGCACTTGTGCTGTTTCACCTTCTATAGCGACAGTACAGCATGGGGCAGCACAGCCTGGGGGGGACAGGGGTCCCTGCCAGCCCTGCTGCCACCTCCCCTCTCCTGCTGCTGTTTTGCAGGAGCCCTGGAGATCCGGCAGGCGCTGCCTGCACACTCCGGCCGCTACACCTGCACGGCCCGGAGCGCCGCGGGCACGGCCCGCAAGCACCTCTGGCTCACGGTGCACGGTAAACACAGCCCCGGGCTGCTGCTGCTGCGGGTCCTGAGCCCTCTGCCCGGGGTGGCACTTCCCTGCCTCCACAGAGCCCCCTGCCTTGAAGCCCCTGCCCGGCATGGTGATGGTGATGGTCAATGCCAGCGTGGTGCTGTCCTGCGAGGCCACAGGCATCCCCCGGCCGGAGGTCACCTGGCAAAAGGATGGTGTTGGCATCGCTGGAGGTGAGCAGGAGTGGGCTGGGGGCTGGCAAAGCCCACACCACCTGCCAGCCTTTACCTAGGGGGAGATTGAGGTGCCAGGGGTTTGTCACTGTGCGTAAGTCCTGCTGGCTGCTGTCCATTTGGTGGAAGTGCCAGGTGCCCCATGTCCCCTTGTGTGGCTGGTGGCATTTCGCTGCCAGGCACGCTGGAGAAGCAAATAAAAGCTTGGGGCTCTGCCAGGACCTTGAGGCTGATACAGAGCAGGGTTTGGGGGTGTCATGCCCTTCTGCCCCATAGAGTGCCCTCCATCATTGCTGTCCCTGCCCTTCTGCCCCATCCAGTGGCCCCCACCATTGCTGCCGGCCCCCTGGTGCTGGCAGAACTCGCATCACCTGCCAGCCTTTACCTAGGGGGAGATTGAGGTGCCAGGGGTTTATCACTGTGCATGGGTCCTGCTGGCTGCTGTCCTTGGTGGGTGTGGCGGCCGCAGGAGCCACCTTTGTGGGGAAAGCAGTCCCTGCCCATCATCCATGTGTGCCCTGGCTCAGCTGTGCTGCCCCATCCTGTCCCTCATTTCTGCCAGGCTCTGGGCTGAAGGTGCTTCCCAGGGGGCAGCTCCGGCTCCTCCGAGCAGCCCCGGAGGACGCCGGCACCTACCTGTGCATGGCCCGCAACCCCTCGGGCACCGCTGCGGGGCGGACCCGGCTCATTGTGCAAGGTACAGCGGCCATCAGAGCCCCGCTGCTCCCCGCTCTGCTCAGCCCCTCCCCAGCACCCCACAGCAAAACGGGGCTGCCGAGCTGTGAGCAAGTCCCTGCCCTTCTGCCCCACCCAGTGCCCCCCATCATTGCTGTCCCTGCCCTTCTGCCCCATCCAGTGCCCTCATCATTGCTGTCCCCACTTTTCTGCCCCATTCAGTGCCCCTCACGATTGCTGTCCCTGCTTTTCTGTGCCACTCAGTGCCCCTCGCCATTGCTGCCCCATCCAGTGCCCCCACCATTGCTGTCCCTGCTTTTCTGTCCCACCCAGTGCCCCCACAATTACTGTCTCTGCCTTTTTGTCCTATCCAGCGCCCCCCATCATTGCTGTCCCTGCCATTCTGCCCCATCCAGTGCCCTCCACCATTGCTGTCCCCACTTTTCTGTCCCATCCAGTGTTCCCCATCACTGCTGTCCCTGTCCTTCTGCCCATCCAGTGCCCCCACCATTTCTGTCCCTGCCCTTCTGCCCATCCAGTGCCCCCCACCATTTCTGTCCCTGCCCTTCTATCCCATCCAGTGCCCCCACCATTGCTGTCCCTGCCCTTCTGTCCCATCCAGTGCCCCCATCATTGCTCTCCCCGCTTTTCTGTCCCACACAGTGCCCCCCACCATCGCTGCGGGCCCGCTGGAGCTGGAGGTGCTGCAGGGGCTGGAGGTGCTGCTGCCCTGCGCCGCCCGCGGTGTCCCCGAGCCCCGCGTGTCCTGGAGCCGGGAGGGAGCGCTGCTGCTGCGGGGCGGGAGGGCCACGGTCCTGCCCTCCGGGGAGCTGCTGCTGCGGGATGTCCAGGTGAGCACCGACCCCCAGGGCCGCTGAGAGGTTGGAGTGATGAGGAACAAGCGGCTTCTGCTGCTGAAGAGCTTTTGGTTGATTGTGGACGCATCTGGTAGAGGGAGAGCCTTGTGCAGTCCTGTGTTGCAAACTGAGGGTTGGAGCAGTGTGAGGTTGTTAATGTGGGCTGGGAAAAGTGGTTCTGTCCAAACTGTGACTTTTTAGGTGCACAAGAACCAACAGAGCTGTAGCTCAGCCCAGACTCAAGGTGATTCCCTCTCATCCTCACACAGGAAGGAGATGCTGGCAGCTACTCCTGCACCGCGGTGAACTCCGCTGGGAGGGCCGTCCGCCGGCTCTCCCTGTCCATCCACACCCTGCCCACCTTCACCCAGCTGCCCACAGACATCACCCTGAGCCGGGGCCAGAGGCTGGAGCTGCTGTGTGCCGCCGCGGGCAGCCCCCAGCCCCGCGTCTCCTGGATGGCCAACGGGCAGCTCCTCACTGGTACCTGGGCAGGGGACGCTGAACCTGGGGGAGATGCCATCCCGGTGCCACCCTGGCCCCACCTTTCAGTGTCCCCGGGATGCCAGCATGCCTGGCCATGAAGGGTTTAGCCAGCTGATGGCCAATGCCCCTTTTTGGGGTTTGCACCCCGCAGATATCGCCTCGGGGCACGGCGGGCGGAGCATCCTGCGGCGGGAGGCGGCCGAGCCCACGGACAGCGGCACCTACGTGTGCCACGCCGAGAACAGCGCCGGGGCCGTCAGGGCCACTGTCCTCGTCTCTGTCACAGGTAGGTGCTGGCAGGGAAACCGGGGAGCCCGGCTCTCGGGTTGCTGTTGATAATTGCTGCCCTGATGTCTCTGTTTCGGCCCGTGCAACTGAAGAACGAGTCTGGACTCTTCACTTTTCGATCTTGAGGTTGTTTATTAATTCTTATCTATAAAATTTTCTTTCTGCCCAGCCGAGATCTGCTCAGCAGGGCAGCCACAGGCACTGTGACCGCCCCCAAGTTGGTGTTGTCCTTTTATACTACAAACTAAGTATAACATATTTACTCTTAATTCCCAATACCTATCACCTGTGTTAGACAGTGCACTTTACTCTAAACCAATCCCGAAGTGCCAACATCACTGCAGAAAATGGAGAACAAGAAGAAGAAAGGCTGGACATGCCCAAGTTCCTCCATCTTGTCCCCAAAACCCCCATACAAAAAATCCCAAATCTACATTTTCACCCTGTGATAATCTTATTATCACACCATTCAAACCTCTGTGACTTTCAGGTCCTCATACAAAGCTGGTAACTTGCTCCAGGGGTCAGAATCAAATCCCCAGGTGTTCTGGGCTGCATGTCAGGGTCTCTGAGCACCCTGGCAGGGTCCTTGGCAACTCTGGGCTCCCGGAGGGATGCACTGAGTTCCGATGCCCGGCCAGCCCCTCTCCTCTGCCATCCCTTTCCCAGAGGCACCCGTCATACAGGGGGACGCCAGCTCGTACCAGGTGGAGCGCTCCGGAGGTGATGTCCTCCTGCACTGCCACGCCCAGGGTCACCCCGAGCCCCTCATCCGCTGGAGCAAGGACGGGGTGCCCGTGGTGGCCCATGGACGCCTGCACCAGCTGCAGAATGGATCTCTGTCCATCCGTGCTGTGAGGGTGAGCGGGGCTCAGGGGGTGCTGGCACATTTCAGGGTGCTTTCCTGGCAAAGCAAACGCTGTGCTGATGCTGTTGGTCCTGTAGAGCGCCGATGTGGGGCAGTACCGGTGTGTGGCGGAGAATGACGCGGGCACAGCAGCAAAAGTTGTCACCCTCGTTCTGCAGAGTGAGTGCTGGCCCCTTCTACACCCTTATTTTAAGGGATTGCATTTAACTATGTCGCCTCTCAGCCCCTCCACCTCCCCCTGCCCTGTGGGGAGTGCTGCATCACTACCTGCACCCTTTCCCTGCCAGGTGCCCCGGTGGTGACAGTGACACCAGCAGAGCTGCGGGTCCCTGCCGGGCAGCAGGTGCTGCTGCACTGTGCCGTGTCAGGCGAGCCCACCCCCTCCGTGGAGTGGCAGCGGGACGGGGAGCCCCTGCCCGAGGGTCCCCAGGCTCGTGTCCTGCCCAATGCCACCCTGCTGCTGCCCTCTGTCACCCACCGTGACGCCGGCAGCTACTCCTGCCTGGCCCGCAATGCCCTGGGCTCTGCTGCCGCCCACGCCTCGCTGGATGTGCGAGGTGGGTGCCTGTCCTGCCCCTGCAGGGCTGTTCCTGCAGGCTGAGACCTCCACCCTGACATTGCCTTGCTGGTTCTACCCCCGAGATTCAAACTCTGCCTTGTCCTCTCCTCTCCTGCGCTGCCCAGCTGGAGCCCAAGCAGGGCCTGTCCCGAGCAGCCTCTCCCTCACTTGCCTCTCCTCAGCCTTCCTGCCTTTGCTGTGATTGAATTCCCCTCTCCCAGGGGCTCTGCTGAGCGCACAGACACATCCTGTCCTGCTGCCCCTCGGGAGCAGAGAGTCAGGCTGGAGGAAGTGCCCGGTCTGCCCTTGTGTGGCTGGTGGCATTTCGTTGCCAGGCACGCTGGAGAAGCAAATAAAAGCCTGGGGCTCTGCCAGGGCCTTGAGGCTGATACAGAGCAGGGTTTGGGGGTGTCAGTGCCTGTCGGTGTGACGAGGCACAGGGCCACACTCACAACATCCCTTGTCAACGTGGCACTGTGCCTGGAGCCACGGGGTCCCTGGGGGCTGCTGCAGCCAGGCAGGGACACTGCCTGCCTTGCTCTGGCTGCTTTCACCTCCAGAAAATGAGATTTTTTTTGACATGCAAATTAGTGAGAGGGGAGCCAGGCAAGGGAGTGCAGTCCCAGCGCTGCTGCCTGACCTGACCCTGATCCCCTTTGGCCCAGGGGAGCTGCACCAGGTGCGGGGCAGCCTGGTTGGTGTCATCAATGGCCACGAGCTCGGTGTGTCCAGCCTTGATGCCAGCGTGTTGGGGGACTCTGAATCCAGCACCAGCACCCTCCAGAGCAGTATTGGGAGCATCCCACCTGCCATAGGTGGGTGGACATTTCTACCCTCACCCTTGTAAGAGTTTTGACCTCTGTCAGATGTAAATCTTGGGGGAAATGTTTTTATTTCCTTTTTTTTTCCCCAAAATCAAACTTTTTTTCCCCCAAACCTTCCACTGTGAGCAAGGAGGGATGGGACTGTGACCATGTTCACAGGGGTCTTAGGATGAGGGAAGAGATGAGGATCTGACTCCATGTTTCAGAAGGCTGGTTTATTATTTTATGATACATATTATATTAAAACCTTACTAAAAGAATAGAACAAAGGATTTTATCAGAAGGCCAGCTAAGAATAGAAAAAGAAAGAATGATAACAAAGGCTTGTGGCTCAGACAGAAGTCCGAGCCTGCTGACTGTGATTGGCCATTAATTAGAAACAACTCTATGAGACCAATCACAGATGCACCTGTTCCATTCCACAGCAGCAGATAATCATTGTTTACATTTTGTTCTTGAGGCTTATCAGGCTTCTCAGGAGAAAAAATCCTAAGGAAAGGATTTTTCATTAAAGATGTCTGTGACACGGGACATCCTGGGTGCCCCAGGAGGGTGCTGGCTCCATGGTGACACCCTTTCTACCCTTTCTTCCCCATCCCCAGGGCCGCTGATGCGGGTGCTGGTGACCATCATCACTCCCATTTACTGGTCCTTGGCCCAGCCCCGCGGGGCAGCCCAGAACGGGCTCCTGCTCACTCGGGGCACCTTCCAGCACGAGTCCCTGCTGCACTTTGCCACAGGTGAGGGGTCCCAGACAGCTCAGCCTCCACCTCCCCCATGCACCGTGCTGATCCAGAGCGCAGCTGTGTGTGGGGTGCTGTGGGTGCTGATCGCTGTCCCCCCTGGCAGGGGAGCTCCTGCGTGTCACCCACCGGGCCCGGGGCGCGGGCGGCGCTGGCGCTCTGCGGCTGGACAGCGTCATCAGCGGCTCCGTGCCCGAGGGCTTGGGCGATGCCGTGCTGCTGCTGCAGGTGCTGCCCCTGCCCTTTATCCCCATGGAACTACGGCTGCCGTGCCGGGAGCACTGGGGTGCATGGCCCGACCCTTTCCCTGCCTCTCCCCAGGATTTCAGCGAGCGCTACGTGCGGACGGGCGCGGGGCAGCTCTCGGGGGGCTCGGTGCAGAGCTTCCTGCGGGATGGGCGCCTCCTCCGTGCCCACTGCAACCACACCATCGTGTTCGAGCCCCCCGTGGGCCCACAGCCCCCCCGGGTGCAGCAGCTGCGGGCCAGAGCCATCAGAGCCTCCTATGACCCAGCCAAGCAGGAGCTGCGCTTCCAGCTCCGTGCCTGGCTCGATGCAGGTGAACAGGGGAGTGCCAAGTGTGGGGATGGAGATCTGTGGTCATTCTGGGTGTCTGGGAGGGTGCAAAGGCCATGTCCCTGCAGTGGCATGTCACATTCTCTCTGCTCTATTTCACAGGGGCTGACAGAGACCAGTGCCCACTGGGCTTCACCCCGGACCCCGGGCAGCTGTACTGCATGGGTATGGATGCTTTCTGAGGGGGCACAAGGATGGCAAGGGGACCTAGTGGCACTTCCCTGTCCCCCTAACGGTGTTCTCTGTCCCCAGATGTTGATGAATGCACCGAGGGATCCCATGCCTGCCGCTACAACCAGGTCTGCCAGAACATTGCTGGCTCCTACAGCTGCTCCTGCCCCGCTGGCTACCGCACGCTGGGCACGGGCTGGCCATGCCTGGGTACGAGCTGGGTTCTCAGGGCCCATGGTCACCCCAACTGCCCTGTTCCAGCCTCATGCCTCCATCCAGCCGCAGCTCCCCACTTCTTTCCTCCCCCAGATATCAACGAGTGCCTGAATTTCCCCCCTCCGTGCGCCTTCGAGTGCCGCAACCTGCGGGGCTCCTACGAGTGCCTGTGCCCCGCTGGCCAGGCCGTGCTGCCGGGCGGGCGCTGCGGCACCGCGGGGATGGAGGGAGGGGACACGGCCAGCAGCGAGCCCTGGGACACTCCCCAGGGCCGGCAGGGCCCGAGCAGCCGCCCGCGGGGACGGTCCCGGTACAGCCAGCTGGCCCTGCGCCGTGTGGCCAAGGATGCTGCGAGGGGAGCCCGGGGCCCGCCCTGCCCCACGGGCTACGTCAGGAGGAATGGCACCTGCACTGGTGAGCGTGCTTGGGGAAGGGTGTTGAAGGGAGTTCAGAGATTACTTTGTCCCCAAAAGGTGCCTGGTGTCCTCCTTGCTGCCCTGTCCATCGCTTTGTGCCCTGTGGTTTTTGCTGGGCTGGGAAGGGGAGGTGAGAGCCAGGCTGTGTGACCGTGCTCACAGGGGTCTGAGGGTGAGGGAAGAGATGAGGATCTGACTCCATGTTTCAGAAGGCTGATTTATTATTTTATGATATATATTATATTAAAACTATACTAAAAGAATAGAAGAAGGGATTTCATCAGAAGGCTAGCTAAGAATAGAATAGGACAGAATGATAACAAAGGCTTGTGGCTCGGGCTCTCTGTCCAAGCCAGCTGACTGTGATTGGCCATTATTTACAAACATCTAACATGGGCCAATCAAAGATCCACCTGTTGCATTCCACAGCAGCAGATAATCAATGTTTACATTTTATTCCTGAGGCCTCTCAGCTTCTCAGGAGGAAAAAATCCCCAGGAAAGGATTTTTCATGAAAGATGTCTGCAACAAGGCTGGCCCAGGGCAGTGGCACCAGAGGGGACTGACCCTCCCCTCTTGCCTTCACCCCT
Source organism: Melozone crissalis (assembly GCF_028551555.1). Lineage (NCBI taxonomy): Eukaryota > Metazoa > Chordata > Aves > Passeriformes > Passerellidae > Melozone > Melozone crissalis. The sequence continues at coordinate 4,995,770 of NW_026535819.1, read as the reverse complement.
CTCCTCCCACAGATCTCGACGAGTGTCAGACACCGCACCAGTGCCAGCACGAGTGCAGGAACAGCCCGGGCAGCTACAGCTGCCTCTGCCCCTCTGGCTACCGGCTGCTGTCCAATGGGAAAACCTGCCACGGTCAGTGCAGGGGTGCCAGGGGGGTGCCCCGTCCCCATGGTGCCCTGGGTGTCACCTCTTTGGGGCTGCAAGTCTTTCTCCTTTCTCAGGAAGGTTGTTCCCAGATCCCCATTGTCAGTGCTCATGTCTCCCTGCCTCAGTGTCCAGGCAGATGTGGGGGGGCTGGGGATTGAACCCCCATCTCAGCCACCCCAGAGCTGTCCCCTGTGTCCCTGCAGATGTGGATGAGTGCACAGAGGGCACGATCCAGTGTGGCCCGAGCCAGATGTGCTTCAACACGCGCGGAGGTGCCCTCTGCACGGACGTGCCGTGCCCGGCTGGGTACCGGCGGGGCTCCAGCCCGGGGTGAGTCCTGCTGTGGGGCTGGGAGTGCCCATCCCGCTCTGCCCATCCCACCACTCCCCCGAGTGTCCTGCCCATTCTCCAACACCCCCCACATCCCACACTGCCCATCTCTCCCGCAGGCTGTGCGTGGGGCGCTGCCCCCCGTTCTGCGGCCCGGCGGGTCCCCCCACGCTGCAGTACCAGCTGCTGCCCCTGCCCCTGGGCATCGCTGCCCGCCGGGACGTGCTGCGCCTCACCCCGGCCTCCTCCCTGCGCCACCGGCCCGTGTTCCGGCTGCTGGAGCCGGAGCCCCACAGCCCCTTCGCCCTGCGCAGCGAGCGGGGCCGGGGCATCGTCTCCACCGCGCGGCCGCTGCGGGAGCCCGGCCAACACCGGCTGCAGGTGCAGGCGCTGCTCCCGGACGGGCAGCGAGCGCCCAGCACCTTCCTCCTCCTCATCTCCGTCTCGCCCTACCCTTACTGACACAGCCCAGGGGCAGGAGGGGGTCATTTCTCCTCCTGTCCCTCCCCACCCCATCGGTGGGGCAAGCGGTTCAGGGAATGCTGAGCTTGTACCTCTTGTGTCCCTCCCAGACAGCCCTGCCCCTCTCAGCTGTGTTCCTTTCACCCAGGGCCGGGCCCTGACTCAGCAGGAGAGTCAGGATCCCATGGGGGATAAGATGTCCCACCAATCTTCTGCAATCAGGTCCCAAATCCCAGAGCAAACACAGCTTTGGGTGTGTTTGGATGGCCTTGGCCACTGTCAGTCCCCAAATGTGGGGGTGGGAGGATGAACTGGGTGGCAGTGGCCAGCAAGGGTCCCACCAGGGAGCAGGGAAGGATTCCCTGAGCTGAGGAGGGTGTGGGACACCCCAGCATTAACCATTATTAAACTGAAATAGTCTTTTTGTTTGTTTGTTTGTTTAATCCATTTGGTCTCTGTGCACTCTTATTGATTTATAGAGGTGTTTTGTGGCTAAATATTAGCTGTGCCTGAAGAAAGCAGCTTCCTTCAGTGTGTGGGAGAATTCCCAAGGCTTGGACACCTCCCTGCCTGGCCTTGGCCCATAAAGGGGAGGATGTCTGGATGTAGCAATGCCAGAAGGCCAATGTCCAGCCCTGAAGGTCTAATCCTGCCCTGGTGTCAAACCCCTCAAGCAGCAAGAGCAGGACGTGGCCTCTCTGCGCATGGTGAACATGGAGGCAGTTCCCAAAACACCATTTCAGTCCCAGCCGATGGTGTGGGGTGTGGGATGTGGGCTGCTGGCCCCAGGAGATGTGAGCCCACAGCCACCAGGGCTGGGCCATGGGGGCTGATGGTGGCTGTGCACCTTCCGTGGTCAGACCCTGTCCCTGGAGCTGCCTCTTGCTGCACCTGTCTGAGATTCCCCTAAAAACCTCTGTCCTTTGGGGTGGAGCTTTCCTGTCCTCCAAAGCCAGGCCTGCTGTGGCTCTGGGGTGCTCTGTGTGAGTGGGGAAAGGTGAGTTTGGCCCCATGGACAGCCCTCTGCCCTGTCCCCTCCTGCCTACCCTGGCCCTTGCATTTCCTCTTGATGGAGGCTCAGATAAACCCAACCTTCCCCTCCTTGCTGTCTGGGGAGGAAAGCCAGGTGCTGCCATCTCTCCTCTGTCCCCATTTTCTCTCTCCTCAGGGGCAGGAGGCTCCATGGGTGCTCTGTGGAGGTTGCTGAGAAGCTCAGGAGAAGTGGGAGAGCTGTGGCAGCAGCCAGGGCAGCCCTGCAGGGGCTGGGGCTGGGCACTGGTTCCATCTCAGGGTCAGCTTCTCCCCCGGTTCTGCGGGGCAGGAGGAGCTCCGGGCCTCTCCCGGGACGGTGCCCAAGAAGGGGCTGTCCTGCGGCGGCTCCGCCCGCCCGAGCCCGGTACAAAGGAGCAGCGGGAGGGGGAGGATGCTCCAGGCACCGGCCCAGAGCACCGAGGGCAGCCGGACGCCGGGAGTGAGTGAGTGAGTGTGGGCACGGCACGGGGGGAGAGGGGAAAGGGGGGCTTTGCCCTGGGGGATGTCCCCTCATGCTGTCTGTCTCCTCATCCTGTCTGTCCCCTTATCCTGTCTGTCCCATTTCCACCCACCCACGGGTGTTCCCCAGCCCTGGGTGTGGAGCAGGGCAGGGGGCTGCCAGCCCCTTCCCAGCACGGTGCAGACTGCAGTCAAACCCTTCCCAGCTCAGTTCGGGATAAGTGGGGAGTTTCCAAGTGAGTCCCATTTCATTGAGGGTCCCCTTGGCCATCTCAGGGAGCGAACTGAGACCTCAGCTGGTATCTCCTCGTGCCCTCTCTGCTCTGGGGATTTTGGGGGGCAGAATGGGACCTCCACGAAGTAGAGAAGCCCAACAGCACTGAGCACATGCCTCTCCTGCTGGAAAAGCTGTCCCTGTCCCTCCTGCCTGCCTTTGCCCCTATTCTTGCCCCTCCTGCCTGCTCCATCCCAGCCCACAGGCAGCAACCCGGCTGGCAAAGACGGCTCCTCTCTTCACCAAAGTTTCAGCCTTTTTATTCCCCCCCGCCTCTTTCTGTTTATTCCTTGGTTTTAAAACCGAAAGCGCCGTGTTCCTTTGGCGCAGGGCAGCCCCAGCCTCTCCAGCAAAATAAATCCCTGCCCCAGCTCACACGGAAATCGCTACGGAATAACAACAAGGGCTGAGAAAGTCCCGCCGCCTTCCCCTTCGCCGAGCTTTGTTTGCTCTGATTTATTGCCACCAAAACTTCGGGGCTCTCCCTTCCTGGGCAGGCAGATTTGGCACCAGCCGTGTTTCCCGAGCTGGGAGCGCTGCTGCTCCCACCCCGTCTCTGGGATGCAGGATGCGTCTCCGGGACAAAGTGCCCCCCGGCCCCTCGGGCATTGCGACATCGGGACGGGTCTGAGCAGGCAAAACTTGGAGGAATTTCCCTTCCCTATCGCCTTGCTGGGCCACTGGTAGAGCGAGTGTGCCCGCTCTCGGAGCTGCTTACTCAGGCTGGCAACGACAGCAGCGATGCTGGTGGCCACAGCGGGGATGGGTTTGGCACTAAAGGAGGGAAGTTGTCTCCAAAGGAGCCGCAGGAGCAGCGTCAGGGCTGGGCTGGGCCGTTTTGGGTGCGATTGCCTTCCTGTAAATGCCCCGTGAGGAAGGGGCGGCTGGAGCTCGCTGGGCAGGGACCCAGCTTGGCACAGGGAAATGCTGCTTGCACAAGCCCGGGCACCGGGCGCTGCCTGCGTGGCACGGCCCGACGAGCACGGGCAGGCTCGGGGAAGGGTCCGGGGCTGCCAGAGCTCTGTTCCTCAGCGAGAACCCGGCAGGAACAGCAGCTTAGAGCTGCCTGTGGCTGGCTTCCAGCCTCACCCCGCGGGATGCTGGCTCTGCAGCACACCTTGGTATAACCCCATCCATCCTGGGAGAGATGCTGGGTGGGCACGGCCCGGAGCGGCAGGCACGGCCCGGAGCGGCGGGCAAGGCCCAGGGCAGCGGGCACGGCCTGGAGCGGCGGGCAAGGCCCGGAGCGGCGGGCAAGGCCCAGAGCGGCTGCAGGAGCAGGATTGTGCTGACTTGGCAGCAGCAGCAGCGCTGTGAAAGTGGCTCAGGACAGGGCTTGGCCGGCTCCACGTCCGCCTGCCCTGGCCAAGGGTCAGCTGGCATCGCCTCCTCGTGGGGCCCCGGGATTCACAGCCTGGGGACATTCCTGTCCCCGGGGACTGCTGGGACAGTCCAGAGCCCCTTCCTGCCCGGGAGCCCCAACCCTCCTGAGATCCAGGCTGCTGCGCCCTTCACCTCTCCTGTTGTTGGCTGAAGTCCTCGGTATCCTTGGCTGGAGGGTGAAAGGTGCTGAATCCCCACGTAGGTGTTTGGTGCTGGCAGAAACCACTGTAGCACAATTAGAATAAATGCTCTGTAAGCATTAATTAAACGTGGGGCTGGGCTGGGCTCTAGATGCTGCCAAACCCCTCAGCCCTGCAGTCCTGATGGGCACAGGGGGCTGAGCCTGTGGCAGCTCTGCAGATGGGCAGGACGTGCTGGGGGGTGCCAGAGCAGGGCACTGAGCTGTGCCTCTGCCACGGTGCCTGAGCCCTTCCTCCCCAGCACTGCAGGGCACGTGCAGAGCGTGGGGCAGGCTGTGCTGGGGCTGCCAGCATGGAGAAAAGGTAAGAGCCATACCACCCTCCTGGCCGCCCTGGGCTCCTCCGTTGTCCAGCCACCTCAGGGTGCACAGGTTGGTGCACAGGCAGGGTGTCCTCCCTGGCTGAGAGCCACAACCTGGCCGTGATCACAGTGCTGTGGCTTTTCCCCTTGCCCCCAGCCCTGCCCTGGCTCCCTGCTTCAGCTGATCCTTCCTGATGCTGTGGCTGGTGGCTGCAGTAAGGGCAGGAGGGGCTCCATGACCCCCTTTTCCTTTGCTTTGGCAGCACCATGGCTCAGCCCAAGGGCACGGTGGTCCTGGCCTACAGCGGGGGGCTCGACACCTCCTGCATCCTGGTGTGGCTGAAGGAGCAGGGCTACGATGTGATCGCCTACCTGGTGAGCTCTGCGCTGTCCCTGGGGGTGCAGGGGGTGCTGGGCCATTGGTCTGGGGGGGCCGTGGGGGTCCTGCTGTGTGTGTGTGCTGTGGATGTGACCCTGCTCACACTGGTTAACCATGGCCCAACTCACTGCTGCTCTGCTGAGCTGCCAGCCCTGGGTGGCACAGCCTGTCCCTGCCAGCTAATGACCCTGTGCTAATGAAGGCAGGGAAGGAGGGCAGAGCCAAGGGGCTTGGCAGAGCAGGGCATGGCCCTGAGATATCCACCTCAGGGGGTGGAACTCCCCTCCTGCCCATCCTGGGTGTCCTCAAGTGCAGCCACCACGGACTCTGTCATACCACACTCAATGCCCTGTGCCAAACTGGACTTGCTCTGGGTTTTGTGGCCTTGTTTCACACTGAGTCTTTTTTTCTTTTCACTCCTTTCCAGGCCAACATTGGGCAGAAGGAAGATTTTGAGGCAGCACGAAAGAAAGCACTGGCACTGGGGGCCAAGAAGGTAACACAGTGTCCCTGCCCTTGCTGCCCACCATGGGGGTCTCACATACCCCAGAGAGGGGATTGTGCCCATGAGAAATCCTTCTCCAGAGGATTTGCCCCAAAGCCTTATAGTGCCATTTAGGAAAAGAGAAGCAAAGAGATTTTTGCTGCACAGTTCCTAAAACTGCGGAGTGGATTTCCCCTGCAGCAGCCCTTCCATCAGGGTCCCTCTGCTGGCAGGTTTACATCGAGGACGTCAGCAGGGAGTTCGTGGAGAGCTTCATCTGGCCGGCAGTGCAGGCCAACGCGCTCTACGAGGATCGGTACCTGCTGGGCACGGCCCTGGCACGGCCCTGCATTGCCCGGGGGCTGGTGGGCATCGCCCAGCAGGAGCGAGCTGCCTACATCGCCCACGGGGCCACGGGCAAGGTGAGCAGGGGGCACGGGCACCGAGCAGGGAGGGCTCAATGTGCTGGACTGGGGGAGCTGCTCGGTCTGCAGGGCGAGCTGGGGGTGCCAGGAGGGGTGCATGGGGTGTTTTAGGGGATCTGTGCAAAACTCAGCCGTGTTTCAACACTTCCTCCTCGCTTCTGGGATTTCTGTGCCCAATTTCGGTTCCGTCTCGCTGTTGGGAAGGTTGGAGTCACAGCTGAGTGTCTGGCAAGGATTTCAAAATGCTGGGGCTGCCCGGGCCAGGAGCCAGCTGAGACTCCTGGCCAGCACAACCTGACGTGGTTAGGGGTGTCCTGGAATTGCTGCGACTGTCCCAGAGTCTGTCCCCATTCCTGTCCCCAGTTCTAGCTCTCCCGGCCCCTGTCTCCATTCCTGTCCATGTCTCGGTAGTGCCAGTCCCTGTCCCGGTTGTTCCTGTCGCTATCCCCGTTGTACCAGTCCCTATCCCCGTCCCTAATCCCGATTGATGGGGTCCCTATCCCCGTTTTTGTCCCTATCCCGGCTGTGCCAGTCCCTATCCCGCTTGTCTCTGTCCCTGTTCCTATCCCGTTTGTGCCGGTCCCTATCCCAGTTGTCCCCGTCCCCGCGGTCCCCGCCGGCCGCAGGGAGGACGCTTTGCCGCTAGAGGCAGCCAGAGACCGTGGATAGGGGATGCTCGGGGCCAGCCCGTTCCTGGGGAGGGGGAATCCCCCTCGGGGGCCGCGGTGGGGCCGTGGGACCTGCGGGACGTGGCCGTGGGTCACTCCCGGGACACCTGGGACAGGCGAGGGTGAACCCAGGACCTGCCGGGTGCCTCCTTCTCCTCCTCCCACAGCCCCTGCCTTGGGCTAAGGCCAGGTCCTCAGGGTCCCCAGGGGGATCGCACTGGGTTTGGGGGTCCCCATGGTGGGGAGCCTGCTAGATAGGGGATGTTAAATGCAGCCAGGAGATTGCCGAGGGGCTTGCCAGCACTCAGGAGATGGGGTGGGGGCTACATACCCGGAATTACTCTCCCCTGCTGCAATCGGGTCCCTGCACCCCTTTCTGTCCATCCTATCTATCCCCACCAAGCTTTTCTTGAAAAGGTGCCCTGGATTAACACACCTCCAGCACCACGGTGTCCCCTCGGCTCCAGGTGCCACCAGCCCTCCCTGCTGGCAGGGTGTCATGGTTTGGCCTGAGACACTTCCAGCACCCCAAAAAGCTCACTCCCTCTCAAGCCACGGCACAGGGGCACCCCGGTGGCTGCACTCCCTCAGCCATTAAGCCGCGGGCAGGGGCAGGGACGGACGGACGGACGGACGGACTGCCGGTAACTCGAGCCGGCTGCGGAGCCTCAGATGGGACCATCTGGGGTGTGGGTCCCGCTGCTGCCGAGCAGATGGAGAGTGCCGGGCCCGGGAGGGAGCTGAGTGCTCTGCTGGATGTGTGTAATAGTCCTGTGGGAATGCCCAGCCCGGTGTAAATGTATCCTCAGGCCCACGGCAGGGAATGGGGGTCCTTACACCCCGTGGTGAGGGTGGAACATTGGTTTCGGTGAGTGCTATTCCCTTGGAAGTGCTCGTAATTCCCAGCCTTCCTGCTGCTCCCTGCCCCTTCCCAGCTACCTGGACTCATTAGTGGGATCTAATCAGCAAGGGACAATTAAGGTAAAGGGAGGTTTGGAGCTGTTTAATGATGAGTTTCTGCATCCCTCTGCTCGCTGTGGTCTTACCCCCACCTTGCCCTCTTCCTTCTTTGTCCTTTGATGTCTTTGGGGGAAAAAATACCCAAATCTGGTGTGAACACACGCCAAGAGCTATAGGAAAGGTGGCTTGGGGTCCAAACCAGTCGTGGAGATGGACCAGGAATGATCAGGATGGAGAATCCTTGCCCTCTGTGCCCAAGGTTTTCAACACCACCAGGGGAAGCTGTGGCTGGAGCCAAGCAGCTCCTCAGAGGCTGAATGTGATTGTGTGTGTGTGTCACACCCTGGGCTGGGGTGACCCCTCAGCACCTCCTTTCCTGTTCCAGGGCAATGACCAGGTTCGGTTTGAGCTCAGCTGCTATGCCCTGTGTCCCAAGATCAAGGTAAGGCACCCAAACCCATCCCCTGCCTCCCCACTGCCGGGCTCCTGGCCCTCTGCAGCTGCTGGCAATTCTGCTTTAACACCCCTGCAAACGGCCCTGCCTCACTTTAACAAGCCACCAGCTGCACGCAGCCACGTTTTGGCATTTCAGGGGGCTCTAATGATCCTTAATTGACCTATTTTTACCCCAAACACCACGAGGCCACAGAGGAGACAGCACCAAGGCAGCTGCTGGATAATCAATGCTGCCTGTTTCCCTCTGCATCCAGTGCCTGGTTAGGGCCGGGGTTTGGTTTACTCCCACCTTGTGCTGGGAGATTAAATTTCAGCTGGGGAGCAACACCCTGTTGGTCTTGGCTCCCAGGGGCTACAAGAGGGCAGGGGATTCTCATCTCCTGCTCTCCTGCCAGGTTGTAGCACCGTGGAGGCTGCCTGAGTTTTACCAGCGCTTTCCTGGCCGCCGTGAGCTGATGGAGTATGCCAAGGTAGGAGCGGGTGTGGGGTAGCCACAAGGTGCCCAGGGCGCCAAAATGTGCTCAGAGTGGCTGTGGAAGCTCAGGGTAGCCCTGGGATTGTTGGAGTGACCACGGGATGCTCAGGGCCACCGCAAGACGCTCACCAGGCTTGGCAGGTGACAGCAGCACACCCTGCACAACATCCCTGCAGCACCACTCAGGAGCCTCCTGGTCAGAGTTCCCCCCACCCCCCTTTCCTCTATTTCTTTCTCTCCTTCCTTTCTAAAAGCCCCATAATTACCTGGCTATTAATTGTAACCCTCTTTCCAAGGAAACGGGTCCCAGCTCCCTGACTTGTGTAACAGACAAAGAAAATACGTTCACCTTTGTTGTCCCTTCCTTTTTGAAGTACAAGTTACAATAAAACATATTAGAAGTTTTGCATCAGGTTTTTATGTGCCCACCAGGGTACCTTTCTTTTTTAGCGACTCCATGGAAATGCTTGACAACTCAGCTCAATCAATCAAAAGGGAAAAGTCAGCTCTGTGCACAAACCAGAAAATTGCTTCAGTTTTTAAATAGCTGCCACTGGAGCTGTCTGGGTAATCTCAGGGAAGGAGAGGTGTGGAGCTGGAGGGATGTGGCGTGGGGTGAGGAGCCCTCTGAGCCCATTAGGGCTGCCAGGAGAGCGTGGTGTGTTGAGGATTGTGTTTGCCATCTGCTGCTGTATTATGAAGGGGAGAGTTTACGAGAGCTTTCCATATGTTGCCAAACAAATTGTCAAATAGGGGAGTTATTAAGAGCACCGTGGTTTTATTATATGGAAAATGGAACATGTGTTTTGGGGTTGGGGGTTTTGTTTGGTTGTGGGGATTGTTTTGTTTGTTTGGGAAGGGGGAGGAAGGGAAATGAAATGGGTTGGGGCCCCATTCCATGAGCAAAAGGTTGTGGGTGAGGGTTTAAGTACTTTTCAGTCTTTGGTTATCTGTAACAAAAAAAAAAAAGTGGTTTCCCTTCTTTTTCATCCTGAGAAGAGGGGGATGCATGGCCAGGTCCTTTGAGCACATGCATGTGTCACCTTGGTGCTGGGGGAATTGGAAAATTATGATTTTGGGTTCCATTGATGCCAGGGAAAGTGAGGCTCTGTTTCACTGTGGCACAGCTCTCTCCATGGGTTTGCTGCCCAGGGGCTGAACCCAGCCTTGCTCTGGCAGCAAATCTGTGCAGTGGCTGCTTCATTCTCACAAACCTTGATGAGAGCAGCCAAACTCTCCTGGGTGCTGCCCCAGGAATAGCTTGGCCACTGGCAGAGCCGGTGAAGCTGAGAACAAAATCCCTCTTTGGTTCTGGCACCTTTGGCTCCTGCAAAGGCTGCCTAGGCTCTGTAGATAGTGGGTCTGGACTTGGACGATCCTGTTTGAAATGGGGTGAGGATGGGTTGGGGAGCACTGGCTTTCCCAGTTACCAGGAGAGGGCTGGCAGAGGGCACAAGGCTGCTCAGGATCACTGGTGTTCAGGTCTGGAAGATGGATTTGTACACCCCAGGTGAGGTGGGTGTGCCAATGCTGGGTCTCTTCTCACAAATAGAAGATAGGACAAGAGGAAATGGCCTTAAGCTGTGCCAGAGAAGGTCTAGATTGGATAGTGGGGGGTCTCAGCAGGCTCTATGCTGGAATTATGGTGGGGAACCAGCAAATCAGGACCCATGAGCCTGAGGCCATGTCCCCCCAGGAGCAGGGCTGAGTCAGTCCCTCTGCAGCATTAGGAGATCTCAGAACCCTGTTCCCACCTCAGGTGATGGTTTGAGGGCTGTGATGCAACAGCCATGAGCATTTCCTTCCCCTGTTACTGGCCAAAAAAGAAATGTCCCCTCAGCCCCTGCTCCTGTTCCCAGCTGAGCCCTTCACTGAGGCCCTGCTGTGGTGACACTGCAATGCCAGAGCTGCCCAGGCTGTACAGACACATCAAGGCTCAGTGAGAGCTGCTGTCCCCATCCCTGCCATGCCACAGCCAGCACATTGTGACTCAGTGTCCCTGCAGGGTGGGTGACATCCCCACTGGCTCCTGTTTCAGCCTTGCTGCCGTCACCTCTCCCGCTAATTCCCCCACGTATTCACCTCGTTTTCACAGGCAATTTCCCCCATTGAAGTGTCAGTGGATAAATGGCAGGCTGGTGACCTCGTTAGGGAGCTGGGCTCGGGGCTGTACATCCTGCTGGCCAGGGAGCTGCTCTGGGGCCACATGTCCCTGGGCATGGCATGTTCAAGGTGCCCTGGGCACTGAGCCTGCCTGGGGTGTGTCTGCTTCACCAAGGGTTTGCACCAGACTGTGAGGATGTGCTGCTGTCCCCTCATGACACAGCATTGTCCTCTGTAGGCTCCAGAGCATCCTGTGGGTTTGGGGACACGGATCCCAGTGTCACCTCCCCTTGCTGAGAAGCCTGGCTGGGGGAATTGCAGAATCATGGAACACCTTGAGCTGCAAGGGACCCATAGGTTCATCAAATTCAGTTCCTGATCCTGCAAATGACATCCCAACAATCCCACCACACACCTGAGAGCATTGCACCATCCTGGCCTGGAACTGGGAAAAGCAGACATCACCTGTGCTGGTGTCCCCATCTCTGGGGTTTGGGGTCCCCATCTCTGGGGTTCACGGGGTGCTCTGGGGCCCCTCCTCAGCCTTGGCAGGGCTGGGATAGCCATTCTCCCCCACCCAGCCACACTGTGTCCCTGATGTCCCTGTTGGGCTGGCCCTTGTAGTGGCAGCTGATCCTCAGGGACATGGGAGCGCACCTTGCTCTGTGCCGCCCTGCTGGTGCCATGGGCTGTGCCTTTGTGCCTTTGGGGCTGATCCTGCTGGGAACCAGCCTCGATGAGGACTGGCTTTCCCTGCAGGCTGTTTTACCCCCACTCTCCCTTTCTTGGCAGAAACATGGGATCCCCGTGCCTGTGACGCCTCAGACACCCTGGAGCATGGATGAGAACCTAATGCACATCAGGTGAGGAGCTGGGCAGGTGGGGACTCTCATGAGGCAAAGACCTGGGATCTGCAGCCCAAATCCCCTCCAACCCACATGTCCAGAATAGGCACATCCATTGCCCCAGGCTGCCCCTCCACATGCTGACCACACCAAATCCTCCATCCTCCCTTTCTATCTAATTGTCCACATTCCACATGGCAGCATTCATCTCCTGGACTCTCCTAAGCCCAGCTCTCCTCTCAGGGCTGCTGCTAAAACCCTCTGGAAATCCTTAACATGTTCTTATGTCCATCCTCATGGGGTGGGTGGGAGCGGGGGTCTCATCCCGGTGGGTTTTGGGGTTGCAAAGTTGCAGGTGCTGCAATAACCTCTCTCTCCCTCCTTCCTGCCTGCTGCAGCTACGAAGCCGGGATCCTGGAGAACCCCAAGGTAATCAATCGATCCCGGCAGCCGCGGGTCGGGGGCGTCTCAGGGTGTGTTTGCAGCCTAATTGGAAATTTCACGGCGGGGCCGCCCGGGGAGGTTCCGCCACCGCCCCCGGCGCGTTCATTGCCAGCTTGAACAGGGGACGGGACCAGGGTGACACCGGAGGGGACAGAGTGGCGGTGCAGCGTTAAAGGAGCAGTGAGATGCGGTGCTGGTGCGGCGGGCAGAGGTTCGCGGTGTCCCCTGCAGCTCGCCCAGCCCTCCTCGCTCTCCATGGGGGTAAAACCTCCCGTTAGATGGGTGGTGGTGTTGGACACCCTGTGGGCGCCCATGGGGCCACCAGCTCTGGTACCAGCAGGGACCAGGGGCCGGTGACGGCGGCACATCCCCGGCCATGCCCGCGGTGCTGCATCCTGGCGCTGCCTGCGCCGTTCACGCTCCAGCGGGTGCCCGGCCCGGCCGCCGTTGGAACTATCTATTTAAGCTATCTATTTAAACTATCCATCAGGGCTAATTAGACAGCCCGGGAGAGGAGGGGAAGGCGGGCGCAGAGCGAGCGGAGCCGCTGGAGCTCCGTGCCCGCAGCCGCTCCCGCAGCGGGGCTGACGCGTGCCTGCGGCGGGCAGCGAGGAAGAGGAGGGTGAAGGTGGAGAGGGGGTCCCGCTCCTCCTCTGGTGCCCTCCCGAGGGGTGTCTGTGGCTCCCAGCCGGGTTCCCGTGGGGTGTCCTTACAGAGAGTGGTTGGCACAGGGATGGGTGGTCACGCTGAAGGCGGCACGGGCCTGACCCGCGCCTATCCCGAGCCATCGGCCGCACCCAGCGCCTCTTCTGTCCCCGCACTCCCCGGGCTCTGCTAAACCCGGGGCTGAGCTGTGCCCTGACCCCATCCGGAGCATCCCCTGCTCGGGCACCTCACCCTGTGACTGTGCTGGGGATGGCTTCCCAGAGCTGTCCCTGTCGCTGCTGTCCCTGTCGCTGCTGTCCCCGGCCCGGGAAGCGGTGCTGGGCACAAGGTGGCCCTGGCAGGATCCGGGGTGCCAGGCACGGCGGGCTCCCCTCCCCAGACCCCCGGGACCTGCCAAACGCAGGGATTTGAAAGCAGATGGTTGAGCTATTTTCTGCCTCTGTGAGGCCCGATTGAAGGGCAATGAGGCAGCTAATGTGGAGAAAGATAGAAATTTACTTGCTTTAACTTCATATGGCACTCTGAAAGAGTTCATTCAGTCCCGGGCACAACAATATCAGCCGGATGAATAAACCATTTGCGGCATCGATAGCTCTGCATCATGGTTTACTTCATGGACCATTTGCTTCCAATTTCTTCTCTTCTTGCCCCGTTTTTCTTGCTTCTTTCTTCCCCCCTCCCTCTCTCACTTTCCACACACTCTTCCCTTTTTTTCCCCCCTTTTTCCCCCCCCCCTTTTTTTCCCTCTCTTCCCTTTAAAGATGACATTGCAGGACTAGCCCCCCTGCGGGGAGGGATAAATAGGAGGCATTGATACACTGCAACAAACTATTTGTCATTTGAACTGTGCTTTTAGGAGAGAGAATAAAAAGAGGACAGACTCGCACCGTAATGATGGAATGCAAGCCAAATGTCACTTTTATTTCTATTTAGTTATTTTATTTAATAGGGGTTTTCATAGTTGGCTCGGAAAATTGGAAACTACCTGACTTTGACTTCCAATGTTTAGTAAAGAGTTTTTAATACTTTCCGGTCTTTTTTTCTCCCACCCCCTTCCACCTTTTCCTTTTGAACTCAAAGTTTTTCATCATCTCTCGCGGGTTCATCTAGTTAATAAGTGTGATCAGGGCTAGGAAAGGCCAGACGATGTAAAATTGAAATCCACAGCCCGTGTAATCTGTGCGTGGGGGCACGGGGGAGATGAGCCTGCCTGCCGGTGCCTGTCCCTTAAAACGAAGGAAAGGGACAAAAATGGCATTAAATGGGAGCTGAGGAGGGGTTTGCTGCAGGGGGTGCTTGGGTGGCTGTGTCTGCATTGCCAGGATTGGTGTTGGGATGTGCACCCCGAGGTTTGGGGTGAGGCAAGGGGTCCCCCCAGTTTGGAGGGTGGGATGGGGTTCCCTTGCAGCTGTGTGGGGTTCCTTCAGGGGCTGGCAGTGCTTCAGCAAATATAAATATATTTGGACAAAAAAAAAACTTGAAGTTTTCACTAAAATTCTTGTTGCCAGCCTGGAAAATTTTTAGATGAAAACTTCTGCTGTAGGGAAATTACTTTTCCATTTAAAAAGCTTAAATTTTTTAAAAGCAGTCACTTTTGGGTGGATTATTATGGGGCTTTTTTCCTAACTTGCTTTATACCTTATCATTTTTTTCCTTGCTGGAATGCAAGAGAAGGGAGGAAAAGGGACATTTAAAGGTCCCTTCTATCCCAAACTATTTCATTGTTTGATTAAGTGAGCAGAATTGTGGATTAAAAAGGAAAAGAGGAACGGGGAGAGCGTGGGCCAGGCATTGGGTGGGTGAGTGCAGGCAGGGCCTCCCTGCCCAGAGATAACCCAGTTGGACAGAGCTGTGGCTCTGGGTTAGTGGGGAAATACCAGTTTGAAACCTTCAAAAGGCTGCTTGACTCTCCATGGTGCTGCAGCACCCTGGCTGCTCTGTGCCCCCATTCCCCCTCCTGGAGCTGTGGCTGGCTGGGGAGTCCCTCTGGAGGCAGCAGTTTACAAACACACATCTGAAAGTATTTTGGGGTCAGCCGCATCATGGGTGAGTGCTGAGAGGCCATGTGAAATTGCAAAGCATTTGTTCTCCGGGACGGAAAGCTTTTTTATATTACATTTCCCGGCCCCCACCCCCCTCCTGGCACGCACTTCAATTGCAGCAATTCACCGTCGGCACCCGAGCCTCTGCTGGCCTGGCTCTGATGGAGATAAGACGCCTCTTCCCTATAAATCTCAGAGAGAGAGAAAAAAAAAAAAAATATATATATATATATACATAAAGGTTGATATGCTCTGAAATGGGTTTTTGCTTTGCTGCTCTATTTTCCCCCGTGTGCATTAACCCCGGGGACAGCATGAAAGAGCCGGTGTGCCGGGAGCACCTGCTGGGGTCAGGCCGCCTCATCAGCGTTTTCGGTCAGTGCCGGATGGGCCGGGCCGCTGCGGGGCTGTGCGGGGCCCGCCCGCGCCCTGCTTTTCCCTGCCTGACTTGCTTCTGCTCAGCCAGCCCGCCTCCAGCTGCGGGGGCGGCGGAGGGAAAGATGAGATCAAGTTGAGGGGAAAAATTGGCTGATTCTGCCAACCCCTTTGTTCCCGGGGCCCCCGGTAAGCGCCGGTGCTGCGCCGTGCTGGTCCTGTGCTTTGGGATGAGGGATGTGATTTGGGATGGGGGATGTGATTTGGGATGGGGGATGCATCCCTGAGATGGGGGATGTGGTTTGGGATGGGGGATGCACCCCTGGGATGAGTGATGTGATTTGGGATGGGGGATGCACCCCTGGAATGGGGGATGTGATTTGGGATGGGGGATGCACCCCTGGAAGGAGGGATGTGATTTGGGATGGGGGATGCACCCCTGGAAGGAGGGATGTGATTTGGGATGGGGGATGCACCCCTGGAATGGGGGATGTGATTTGGGATGGGGGATGCACCCCTGGAATGGGGGATGTGATTTGGGATGGGGGATGCACCCCTGGAATGGGGGATGTGATTTGGGATGGGGGATGCACCCCTGGGATGGAGATGTGCTTTGGGATGGCGGACACACCCCTGGAAGGGGATGTATTTTGGGATGGGGGATGTGCTTTGGGATGAGGGATGTGCTTTGAGATAGAGGATGCACCCCTGGAGGGGAATGTGCTTTGGGATGAGGGATGCACCCCTGATAGGAAGATGTGCTTTGGTATGGGGGATGACCCCCTAGGATGGGGGATGTGTTTTGGGATGGAGGATGTGCTTAGGGATGGGGGATGCACCCCTGCAGGAGGATGTGGTTTGGGATGGGAGATGTGTTTTGGGATGGGGGATGCCCCCCTGGAATGGGAGATGTGCTTTGGGATGGGAGATGCACCCCTGGAGGGGATGTATTTTGGGATGAGGGATGTGCTTTGGGATGGGGGATGACCCCCTAGGATGGGGGATGTGTTTTGGGATGAAGGATGTGCTCTGGGGTTGGGGCTGCCAGCAGTGTTGGCCATGGCAATGCCACTGACTGTCCCTCTTCTCTCCCTCTCCTGCAGAACCAGGCTCCTCCCGGGCTCTACACCAAGACCTGTGACCCAGCCAAGTCTCCTGACACCCCAGACGTGCTGGAGATCGAGTTTGAGAGGGGTAAGAGCCTCCTTGCTGCCAGGCCCTCATCCCTGGGTCCCCAAGCCCCACTTCCCACCAGGACTGGGGTTCTTGGCAGATGGGTGGCCCTGACTCTGCCATTGGGGCAGAGGATGGTGCAGCAGCACACCAGGGCTCTTTGAGGTGTGCAGAGTCTGCTCAGAACTCGGGGGCTTTCTGGTACCCCCTCAGAGGGTGGAAAAGGATCTGAGCTCCCTCACCTGTCATCAGGGCACAGCGGGCACAGGGTCCCCTGTCCTGCAGGTGGCTCTGAGGACATGCAGGTGATGCTGGCCAGGTAACAGTTGGGGAGCTGCTCGGCAGGGTTTGGCTGGTGATGCCATCATGGAGGAGACAGGGACGCTCCACTGCATCCCTGGGGACGCTCCACTGCATCCCGGGGACACAAGGCAGGGCCCAGCACCGAGCAGGGCACACCGGGCAGCATCTCCACCTCTGCCAGCCCCAGCCATCCCCGTGCCACCACCCACCCTGGCAGCAGTGGAGAGCCCAGCACAGGCTGGGGGGAGACCCTGCAGGGAGGGGACGCCCCCTCCCCTCCCCGCTCCATTATAACGATCCCCCTGCGAGGAGCAGCCCCCCTCCCGGCAGCCCATTCAGCCCCTAGTTAATTTATTTGAAGTTTTAATCTAATTATTAACTATTTCAAAGGCTAAGCAGCTTTCAGCAACAACAGCCCCGACGTTGTCGGCTCTTCGCCGAGCGGACCCCGGCCAATATCCCGGTGGAAGATGAGGAGAGAAAGAGCCGGGGCGAGGGGAGGGCGCGGGCTGGGGGGGCCCACGCCGAGAAGCAGCTTAAGGTTCATTATTGCCGCGAGTTTACATTTAATAGCAATTTACAACTGAGTTTATAAACCCCTGGAAAATAGGGGGTTTAAGGGGGGGGCGCTGGGGGGGAGCTGACAGCCCCCATCACTAGACAGGGCTCTTGCGGGCGCCTATATAATAAAGACTAGAAAGGGAGGCATTGAGGCTGATTGGCAACTGATAGTGCGTTAAATGGTAATGAGGAGGGCAGATGGAGGGGGGATTAAGCCTCCAACTCCGCACCGCTTTTCTTTGTGGGCTCCGCAGCCCCCTTGTCAGCTTCCTAATACATTTATTGCTCATTTCACACCGCTAAAGAAAAAAATGCCTCTTTCTATTCAGCATTCCCCCCTACCCCATCACCAACACCACCAACACCCCGCTCTGCTTTGCTCCTGCCCGGTGCCCTTAATAAAAAAAAAAAAAAAAATCCAAAAAAAATTAAGGAGAGGGTAAAGAAAGAAAGAGAAGGTGCAATAATGAATTCATGGCGGGGAGCGCCCCGCCGCGGGGTGCGTGTGCGTGCGTGTGCGAGCAGCCCGGGCTGGGGGTCCCCCCCAGACACCCCCCGTGCTGGTGAGAGGAGGAGGGGGGGACACACATTTGTCACTCTGTCCCCCCTCCCCAGCAAGGGCTGGTGGGACAGAAGGTGCAGCGCCGTAAGACAATTGCGGAGCGTGAAATTCAATTAGTTAAGGGCCTGGTTGCAATTTCACAGGCCCTAAAAAAAAAAAGAGAGAGGGAGGAGAGAGAGGAAAAAGAGGGGGGGGGTGACGTTTTTATGGCCTTTTATTATTTATTTATTTCGCTCCTCTCCCGAGGTGGGTCCCCCTCCCCTCGCCTCCCCCTCTCACCAGCTTGGATATGCCTTTTTAAGAAGTTATTTAGAGTTCATATCTGTCACATCTATTTAACGCCCACGGGGTGATGTTCCGGGGGGATCCTGACACCGGCTGATGCTGCCCATCCTCTGTCCCCGCCTCTGCAGGTGTCCCAGTGAAGGTCACCAACACTGGGGACGGAGCCACCCGTTCCTCGGCGCTGGAGCTCTTTGTGTACCTGAACGACATCGCGTGAGTGCCACCCTGTCCGGCCAGCAGAGGGGACAGGGCAGCATCCCCAGGACATCCATGGTGGGGTGGGACCCCTCTGCCACCCTGTCCGGCCAGCAGAGGGGACAGGGCAGCATCCCCAGGACATCCATGGTGGGGTGGGACCCCTCTGCCACCCTGTCCGGCCAGCAGAGGGGACAGGGCAGCATCCCCAGGACATCCATGGTGGGGTGGGACCCCTCTGCCACCCTGTCCGGCCAGCAGAGGGGACAGGGCAGAATCCCCAGGGCACCCAGCAGGGTGGGAGCAGGATCTCACGTCCTGGTGAGCCCAGGGATGGTGGCCAGCGATGGGATGGTGCCAGTTGTGCCATAAATGCCAGCAGGCAGAGCTGGGCACCAAGGCCAGGAGCACAAGGGTATAAACACCTCAGGGTTTTGCCCACTGGGCGTGAGGAGGATTAAAAAGCCCTCTGAGCATTCTCTGGGCTGCCTGTGTGCCCCAGCTGCCATGCTCCTGCCTTTACTTCTTGTCCCAGCTCAGTCCTGGACCCCCTGCTCTCACATCTTGCCCTGCCCTGTCTCCCTGAGAGGGCTCAGCGTCCTTTTTGTTGACTTTTTTGGGGAATGGAGACCTGCTGGCCAAGTTCACTGCCCGTTTCTATTCCTGTCTCCACAGCAGCAGCTCCTTTGGGGTTTTCTTTCCATGTGCCACCCCATGCCTGGTTTCTGCTGCTGCTGGCACAGAACCATCCTCAGGAGTTTGCCCAAAAATACAGCAGCACCCATGAGGGCACCCAGAAGGGCGCTCACTCCTCCTAAGTGCCACCCAGTCCTGGCTGTCCTCCTCTGTGCCTTCATCCTCCAGGTGGTGAATGGGAATGAATTTTTCAAATTTATTCACTTTTTAAATGGTTAATAAGTGGTTTTAAAAGTGCTTTGGGAATAGAGCTGTGCCATGTCCTGTCTCCTTACCAGTTTATTTCCCAGTGGCCAAAGTTCCACGGCTGCCTGCAGCACTGGTAGCCCCAGTGACAAGCGGTGGAGAGAAAAATCCATTTCCTTGTCACCTGCCTTGTCCTTGTCCCTGCTGCTGCTCAGCAGTGCTGCCCAGAGGCTGGCCTGCTGTCATTTGGGGTTTTTCCCCATTGTCCACCCCTCTGACCCATAGTGGGGCTGGGACTGCAGCAACCTCCCTTCTCCTGACAGGGGCAAGCACGGCGTTGGGCGCATCGACATTGTGGAGAATCGCTTCGTGGGGATGAAGTCCAGAGGTGAGAGCACGGCCCTGAAAAGACAAAAAAATGGGAAAACCATGGTGGGTGCTCAGTAATGCTGGGGTGCTCTGGTTCAGGTCACACCAGCAGTCTCAGCATTTCCCTCCCCGTCAGATTTTGGCCGAGATTTCCTCATGACAGGGACTCTTTGTTGCTCTTTAATGAGAGCAGTTTCCCACTCACTGCCACTGCTGGCACCAGCCTGGGGTCCCAGTGCCCCCAGGTGAGACCTGTCCCCACAGAAAACACACCAGGCTCAGAGCTTGTGTGAGGATATGCTCATGGAAGGTCCTGGATAGTGCCAGACTCTCCAATACAAACCACAGGAAGCTGATGCAAATTACTGTTTTGATTTTTTTTAAAAAAGCAAATATTTGATTTATCCATGCATTTTTGAATCTATGTCTCCTAATATTGATCTTCCATTGGGATCAATTTCATTGGAAACCTCTGGAGGCAGCAAGCTGCCCTGTGCAAAACTAAGTAAGGAGATGGCTCAGCATCATTTCCCAACTCCTTGCTCCAACTCTTTTGTTTTAAATCTCGTTAATGCTTAATTAGATGCTTCCTTTCTTTAAACTTGCCCTCTGCGCAGGACAGCAGCAAAAATTTTGGTAAGACTCAGCCTGTGGTGTTCCTCCCCACCACAGAACAAGAAACAAAACCCCAAATCATTTGATCTGAGTTTGAATAATCAAATTGAAACCAAAAGAAGGAAGTAAAAAAAACCAACCCAAACCCACACACGCCAGCCTGTGCATTTGCATTCAGGATGCTGAGTAATTTGTCAAAATCTGCTTTATTTTTTTAAGAGCCACTGACACGCTCTAGTGACCCTTCCAGCATTTAATAATTCCTCCAAACCCCATTTATCTGTCACGTCTGTCTGCTGTGTGACACCGCCGAGCGATTGCTGCGCCAGGGAACCGGGGGGTCTGGGCCAGCCCTGCAGGGAGGAGACCCTGGGGTGGCTCCCTGTGGGGATGAGACCTTGAGGAAGCCTCCCTCCATTGCTTTGAGCAGGATCCTGCCCCTGCTTGGCTTTTTGGGATTGAGAGGAGCCTCCCATAAATGCGTTCTGCAGGAGGGAGGGAGAGTGGGATGGAGCAGGGGGCTGTGGGCACCTGCTCTCCTCCATGGTTTTGGAACTCAGGATGTGACCTGAGTGCATATTGGACCCCAAATGGATTTAGGATCAATGGTGCAGGAGATGGGAGCTGGGCTTGGAGGAGAGAATCCTTTAAACCCAGCAGTGTGAAGTTGCCCCACAGATTTAGGGCTGAGCGATCGCTGCTGCGCTCCTGCACTGCAGGACCAGGCCAGCCCTGCAGAGAGGAGACCCTGGGGTGGCTGCCTGTGGGGATGAGACCTTGGGGAAGCCTCCCCCTCTTGCTTTAAGCAAGATCCTGCCCCTGGTTGGCTTTTTGGGATTGAGAGAAACCTCCCATAAATGTGCTCTGCAGGAGAGAGGGAGAGTGGGATGGAGCAGGCCTGAACAGAAGGGGGCTGTGGGCCCCTGCTCTCCTCCAGGGTTTTGGAACTCAGGATGTGACCCCACCACTGCCTGGAGCATTTTGGACCCCAGATGGATTTAGGATCAGTGGTGCAGGAGATACTACTGGGGTTTAAAGGATTGTCTCCTCCAAGCCCAGCTCCTGTGAGGTTGCCCCGCAGATTTGGGGCTGAGGGATCGCTGCCGCGCTCCTGTACGGCGGGACCGGGCCAGCCCTGCAGAGAGGAGACCCTGGGGTGGCTCCCTGTGGGGATGAGACCTTGGGGGAAGCCCCCCCCTTGCTTTGAGCAGGATCCTGCCCCTGGTTGGCTTTTTGGGATTAAGAGAAACCTCCCATAAATGTGTTCTGCAGGAGAGAGAGAGAGTGGGATGGAGCAGGCCAGAACAGAAGGGGGCTGTGGGCACCTGCTCTCCTCCAGGGTTTTGGAACTCAGGGTGTGACCTGAGTGCATATTGGACCCCAAATGGATTTAGGATCAGTGGTGCAGGAGATGGGAGCTGGGCTTAGAGGAGATAATCCTTTACACCGCAGCAGTGTGAGGTTGCCCTGCAGATTTGGGGTTCTGCAGGGGAAACTGAGGCACGAGCAGCAGCATGGCCAGAGCCTTCCCTGTGGTGGAGGTGGCAGCGAAGGTGCCTCCTCTTCCTCATCTCCCAGTCCCAGGAAGTGAGAGAAGAGGAAAAATTCATTTGCATTGATTTTTACTAAGCTCCTAATTGGACTTCGTTAAGGCCTAATGGGCGAGGGGGCACGGAACCACTCGCAGCCTTTCAAGCCCAATTAACTCGGGTTTGCCCTATTTGTTTTAGTGGCAGGAGGGTGGCTAATTACGGGGTGCCAGGGTCGGGGGCACGGCTGGGCCGGGGGGCACGGCCCTGCCTCTGCCTCCCGCTCACATCTTCATTATCAAATTATCTTTTTAACTCCGAAGGGGGGCTAATTAAGTGAGGTAAATGAAATCAGTGGGGAGGAAGAGGGAAGGAGGGGGACGGCCGCTGCCAAAAGCCGAGCGCTGCCTGTGGCTGGGGCTTTTCCTCCCCTTGGCTCCCTCCTTTTTCCTCCTCTGGATGTGATGAGCTGATGGAGGAGAAAGTGGAAAACCCTTTCCCTTCAATGAGCACCAAACTGGGCCTGATGGCTCAACCTCAGCCCTGGACCAGCGGTGGAAATTTGGGCAGCATTTTCCCATGGGCACAGCATCCCCCTGTCCTTCCCCACATCCCTTCCTGTCCCAGGGATGACGTCGGGAGTGACAGCCTGCACTCAGCACAGCAGAATTGCTCCGATGGAGGTGAAGTGACAGCCGAGGTTACAAATTAGAAAATTTTAAGTAGCGGCAGCTGTCTCCTTCGCTGCCTCCCTCCCTGTCCCCCCTGCTCCCGTCCCCCCTTCCTTAGCAGTAATTATGGGGTGATTGAAGCATCGTTGGGCTGCAGTGCTGACACCTCTGTCTTTTTCCTGTAAACATGGGGAGAGGAAAATAGACACTTGGAGACTGCGCAAGTGTCACTTTGAAGGTGTCTCTTGTCTCCTCGGCAGAGGCTGGAGAGTGGCTGTCAGCTGCCCTCCCCTCTGCCCCAGCTGACACACTCTGGTCCTGTCTCCCAGCACCCCCAGAGTGGCAGGAG
Organism: Melozone crissalis; assembly: GCF_028551555.1. Lineage (NCBI taxonomy): Eukaryota > Metazoa > Chordata > Aves > Passeriformes > Passerellidae > Melozone > Melozone crissalis. The sequence continues at coordinate 4,973,366 of NW_026535819.1, read as the reverse complement.
GTGGGGGTCAAGGCATGGACCCAAATCTTCAGCCCAACTGGCTTTAATAGCCCTAAGGGGAAGGAGAGGGAATATTAATTGTAATTGTTTCAATTGTGTTAGTGGTGGGCTCAGCTCCACAGTGAGGGGCTGGAGCAGCTCCCTGTGCCCCTGTCACTGCTGTGCCCATGGGGTTTGGTGTTAACTTGGCTGTCTGCTCCCACATCCTGAAGGAATGGATGTTTGGTGAGCACCTGGGCTGCACCATCACTGGGGTGGCTGCAGAGGAGGGGCTGCTCTCCTTTGGGACAGTCAGGCTGTGGTCCTGTAGGATGCTGAAATCATGGGCACTGCTTGGGACGAGGTGTGATGGAGGAGCCTTGGGCTGCTGCCCTTGTGGCTCCTGTTGTGTCTGTGGGACTGTGGCCACGCTGGCACAGGACATGCTGAGCCTGTGCCACCCTCCAGGGCACTGAGAGAGCAGAGCAGAGCCTGGTGAAGCTCTGAGCCCTGTGGGCTCCCCTCAGCCTCTCCTGGGGCTGGGGCTGGTTGGGGACACATCCCCTTCAGTGGGGACTTTGTTCCCTTTGCCATTCCCAGGACTGCACCACAGCAGATGCCCAGCACTGCTGTGGGCAGGCAGGGGACAGGGACATGCTGCTGTAGCAGCCCTGGCTGTGGGGTCATACCCTGAGTTCCACAGCCCTGGCTTGGGATGAGGTGTGATGGAAGACCCTTGGGCTGCTGCCACAGCCCTGGCTGTGGAACTCAGAGTGTGACCCCACCACTGCCTGGAGCATTTTGGACCCCAAATGGATTTAGGATCAATGGTGCAGGAGATGGGAGCTGGGCTTGGAGGAGACAACCCTTTAAAGCTCACAGCCTTTCCCACCACACACTCGCAGCCACACCAGCTCAGCATTTCCCCACAATATTTCCACCTCCATGGACGGCAGAACCGCCTGGCCACGCTCGCCTTTAAACACCACGCACAAAACAAGCCTCGAACGGCTAGAACAAAGGAGCAGCACGCCAAAATAATTAAACACCCTCCATCCCCAGGCCTTGTGCAGCAGGAAGGGCCTGGGGGGGCCCTGCCAAGCCCGAAGGAGTTGCCCTGGCAGCCCCAGGTAGCCTCGCTGGCTCCCGGCAGCCGCGGGGAGAGGAGGGCACTGCGCGCTCCCCATGCCTGTGCCCCGCTCGTTCTGCTAATTACAGGTTTTCAGCTGCAGACCGTTGGGCACGGATGGGTGGGGGGATCGGTTCCCAAACCCTGTCATTTAGCCTCGTCAGAGTGCCTCTTCAAAGAGGGGAATCTAGAAATTTTCTCCGCAAGGTGCGGAGTGGACTGTCTCGGCCCCAGCATGAATATAATGACAGATGCATTTTACAGCGAGCTGAGACTGAATGCGCTCGACCACGGCTCCTTCTGTCAGCCAAGTCATTATTTTTTGTCATTTGCTGACAGTTTTGGTCTCATTCGTTTCTCTCTCTTTTTCTGCTTTTCCCCCTGCCTGGAAAAATGGCTAGGTATCTATGAGACCCCAGCAGGAACAATCCTGTACCATGCACATTTAGATATCGAGGCCTTCACCATGGACCGGGAAGTGAGGAAAATCAAGCAGGGGCTCTCCCTGAAATTCTCAGAGCTGGTGTACAATGGTAGGTGCAGTCCAGTCCTGCCACAGCAGCCTCCTCCTCATCCCCCTCCTTCCTGCTGGAGCTTACAGGTCCTATCGGTAGTGAAACTGAGTTGGGGATTTTGAGGCTGCTCCTGGGGAGAAATGTGGATTTGGGCTGGGCAAAGCCCCACACTGTGCCTGCTTTCCTGCCCAGGGAGCTCTGTGCCTCTTTGGGAGGCAATGCCATATTCCATGAGGGCTTGCTCATGGCATCTCTCCCAGCCCAGTGCCACCACCAGCACATTTGGATGGTAATTCACCATCCTTTTGTCCCCTCTCGTGTCACCTTTCCCCAGCTCTCACTTCCAACCCCTTCCACCTCTGCCTCACATATCTGGGATATGGGGCACTCACACTTTAGGCTTCAAACCCTGCTGTGACATTTGGAGCTGGAGAACTGTCCCTGTGCCCTGGCAGTGTGGCACAGGGGGCTCTGGAGTGTTCCTGTGCCCTGGCAGTGTGGCACAGGGGGCTCTGGATGTCCCTGTGCCCTGGCAGTGTAGCACAGGGGGCTCTGGATGTCCCTGTGCCCTGGCAGTGTGGCACAGGGGGCTCTGGATGTCCCTGTGCCCTGGCAGTGTGGCACAGGGGGTTCTGGATGTCCCTGTGCCCTGGCAGTGTGGCACAGGGGGCTCTCTCTGGATGTCCCTGTGCCCTGGCAGTGTGGCACAGGGGGCTCTGGATGTCCCTGTGCCCTGGCAGTGTGGCACAGGGGGCTCTCTCTGGATGTCCCTGTGCCCTGGCAGTGTGGCACAGGGGGCTCTGGATGTCCCTGTGCCCTGGCAGTGTGGCACAGGGGACTGTGGAGTGTCCCTGTGCCCTGGCAGTGTGGCACAGGGGGCTCTCTCTGGAGGACTGGAGGGTCCTGGCCGTGCTATGTGGTGCACAGCCCACACAGGGGCACTGCGGGTTGGGGCTCCTGCTCTGGGACAGGACAGCACAGCCTGGAGAGGGCTGGAGCCATGAGGAACGAGGGGACAGGGGCTGACCCAGCACTGAAGCTCTGTGTCCTCCCTCCTGTGCAGCAGCCACAGCCCCAGACCGTGGGTTGAGTTTAGGGGGTCACAGCTCAGCGTTTCCCCTGTGCCCTGTCCTGGCACTCTGGGGGGAGAACCAGCCCTGCCCTGGGGGCTGCTCCATGGATCCACCCTGATCCAGGCCCTGGTGCTAAGCTGAAGGAAGTAGGATTAACCCAGAATGCCCTGAGCAGGCTCAAACCCTCTCTGCCCACCCCTGGGTGCTCAGAGCTGTCACCCCTGCAGGCCCCACAGCAGGAGATTCCAGTCCCATGGCCAAACATTTGTCAGTCACTGATTTCTCAGCCTTCCAGCTCCTCCTCCCATCACTTCAGGGGTCTCTAACCACTGGGATGGGATGATTCCTCTGGGGTTTTCAACGGGAAGATACCCTGAAATAACCTGATTTTGGGAGCTCAGGCTTTGGGCAGCAGCAGATCAGTAGGGCTGGGTCAGGCTTTTCTCCCCTGCAGTTTGTGGCACTTGTCACCTTCCCCTCCAAGGACATTCACTCTTGCATCTTCCTCAGCAGCTGGCATTTAATGCCTGAGCCCTTTTGCTGCTTAAATCACATTTTAGGGCCCTGTCAGGAGCTGGGGGAGCCTTTGTCACCTTCCTTTTGGATCACAGCCCCTGCTCTCATTCATTCTCCAGTGCCACTCTTGCCTCTGGCCATTTTTATTAGACTTTGACCTGGCCTGCCATTCTTTTAACTTTTTTTTTTTTTTTTGTAGTTCAGGCTTAAACCTATTTGTTTGTTTATTCCTAACCTATTCCTTTTTGTGCAGCACCAGGTTAAAAAGCCACTGAGGGAGCCATGGTTTAAATTCTCCCTACCTACCCCTGCCAGGCAGAGGATGCTGTTTCCCTGGCTCCACGTGCTGAATCCCCAGGGATTCCCATCTTGGACCAAGACTCCCCTGCCAGCCCAACCCTAAATCCAAGGAACAACCCCAGCAAGGTGCAAAAAGCACCCGTGGGTCCCCATGCCCGAGGCCAGGCTTTCAAGCTCACCTTCCTTTAACACCTCATTATTGCAGCCAGTCCCGTTTTTAGGAGAATTAGTGTTTATCTTCCCCCTGTTCCTATTGATCCCATTGTGGAGGGGTGGCTTTGAAGCTGTTCCCTCCTTTCCAGGTGCGGAAATGCCATTGTCCCCCTGCCTGCGCCGTGATTAGGGCAGGATGGTGGAGAGGTCATTAAGGGGGATCGCTTCCAGTGCCTGCAGTGGGGGGTCGGGAGAGGGGGGGACGCTTCCTCCCACCTGGAGCTGTCAGAGGCAGGATTTAAGCAGCTGGTTATTATTTTAGTGTGTCTGGGCTTTATTTTTACAGGGATTTTTTTTACATCAATCCTGCTAGTTGAAGAGTTGTACTTGGAGGGTGGGGACCAAAAAAAGGAGTGGGGTTGCTATTGGCATGGCAGTGCTGATTTTTGGGAAGGGGTGCCCAAATCCTCCAGTGTAGAGCAGCTGAGGGGGATCAGTTTAGTGGTGAGGGGCTGCAGGACCGTGGTGCTGTGTCTTGGAGCAGGGGGGATCAGTTCAGAGAGGTGGGTTTGGTGGTGAGGACCATGGTGCTGTGCCTTGGAGCAGGGGGGATCAGTTCAGAGAGGTGGGTTTGGTGGTGAGGACCCTGGTGCTGTGTCTTGGAGCAGGGCCACACAGACCCCAGGGACAAGGCTGCAGGATACAGCCCTGCTTAGGGGCTGCTCAGGCCAAACAACAAAAGAAATTATTTGTTTCTTTAATGGCCTCGGCCCCAGAGCCCAGCTGGGAAGGGAAAGGTGAGAGGGCACCGGTGTGAGATGGGAGAGATAAAAGCGGGGCATGCCTAGAGGGCGGTGAATGGGCTCTTTCTTCCTCCACCTCTATCTCCTTCTGCATCTCCCAGGCTTTATTCCGGGTCTCCCAGGGCTCCCTGGCTAATAACCCTGCCTAGGGACAGGAGGGGCGTGGGGGTGGCAGGCAGGGCATGGCCCCTCCATGCACCTGCAGTGCCCCAGCTGCTCCCCCAGGATGTGTTTGGGGGGCTGGGGTGTGATGCACATCACCCCAACACCCAACCTGGGCTTCAGCTCAGGGCATTTGGGCTGCCAGGGGATGCTGCCTCCCCTGGAGCCAGCCAGTGCTGAGGGGGTTTCCCTTCCCAGAGCTGCTGGGAGTGAGGGGTTCCTGTGGGGCTGCATCCCCCTGAGCACAGTGTGCCATTTGGGGCAGACCCCTACTCTGCCCATCCCAGAATGGCTCATCCCTTTCTTGGGGGGCTGGGAGCTGATCCTCCCCCATTTCTCTGTCCATCTATTTCCACCTGGCCTTCCCAAGATGGTGGTGTTTGAGTGGCAATTTCATACCTACTTAACAAATCTTTTTGTTTTCATGATCACCCCTGCCCAGCAGAGCTGGAACAAGGACGGCCCCATGGCCTATTCCTAGTTTGTTCCATCATCTTCTCCCATCCTGAGGGCCACCGAGGAGAAGGGAAACACCTGAGATCTCCATCCCTCATGGCTCAGCCTGTGTGTGAATCCCAGGAAAGCACCTGAGATCTCCATCCCTCATGGCTCAGCCTGTGTGTGAATCCCAGGGAAACACCTGAGATCTCCATCCCTTATGGCTCAACCTGTGTGTCCCAACATTTCATTTCCTCGCCCAGTTCTACAATCGCATCCCTTCCCCTGGAAATTACCCAAGCTCTGCCTTGTAAGGGGACCCTGGGGACCACCCTAGGCTGCCCTGGGGTCCCAGGTCCCTCTGGTCTTCCCCAAGCCCCTGGCTGATGCCATTTTGTGTCCTCAGGCTTCTGGCACAGCCCTGAGTGTGAGTTCCTGCGGGAGTGCATCGGGCGCTCGCAGGAGTCCGTGGTGGGCACCGTGCGCCTCTCTGTCTTCAAGGGCCACGTCTACATCCTGGGCAGGGAGTCCCCACGCTCCCTCTACAACGAGGAGCTGGTCAGGTGAGTGGGGCAGGAGTGACAGTGAGCTCCCCTTCCCTTTCCCCTTCCCACTCCATCCCATCCAATCCCACCCCACCCCACCCTTCTCCATCCCATCCCATCCCATCCCGTCCCATCCCACCCTTCTCCATCCCATCCCATCCCCACTGGCACAGGTGACACAGCTGAAGCATGAGCCATGTTTCAAGTCAATATTGGGGGGTTTTTCCCCCCCTCTGGCTTTTCCCTTTTTCTTCGTGTTGTTTTCTCGCTTGCTCGCTCCCCCCTCAGCCCTCCCTCAACTCCTTTCAATCTCTCTAAACACTTTATAAGCCATAAATACACCCGAATGAGTTTAGATCAGTCGGAGTCAAATTATCTTCTCTCTTTCTCTTCTCTGGCTTTTTTTCCCCCCTTCCCTCCCCCTCAAAATCAACAGCTCCTAATAATCCGTCCCAACCCTTCATTATGCTTTGCACTCTCACTTGGAGAGATTAAGTGAATAAAGTATTAAAAAAAAAAAGGAAAAAAAAAAAGAGGGAAGAAAAAAAGGGAGGATGGAGGGGGGTGGGACGGAGGAAAAAGAGAGAGGGAGAGAAAAGCAGGGGCACTTATTCTCCCTGCGTCTCCAACCATTTTCCTTTTCTTTTTGATTTCTACATCGCTGGTTTGAAAGCCTTTGAGTGACGGCGTCACAGGAACCCGAGAGAAAGCTGTGAGAGGCAGAGCTGTGTGGAAATGCCTCTGCACAGTAGGTAGAAAGTAACGTAATTATAGAGCAGGTCAGAACCACTCGAATGAGCAAAAATAAAAGCACAGAGGTTTTTCTGTAGCCCGTCAGGGGAGGTAAAATCGTTGTAAACTCTTTTTTTTTAAATTTTTTTCTTCTTTATTTCCCTCCACTTCCTGCTTTAAGGTTTGTGGTTTCTGGGAAATGAGCCGTGTGCTTTGGGGATGTAGGAAACTGTTGGAGCTGGGATTCAGTGGGTGGCTGCAGCCTTGGGAAAGGGGATGTGCTCTGAGGAATCACTGCCAGGTCCATGAACCCCCACACCAATGTGGGGCTGTCCCTGCCTGCCCGGAGCCCTGTTTGTGCCTGGGGCAGTGCCTCCTGCCCAGGATCCCATCCCTTTTCTAGAGCCAAACCTGTAGGATTGCTCTGGAACAGGGTGAGCATCCCTGGGCAGGGCCAGAGCACGTGGTCAGGAAGGCTGATGGTGATGGAAGGGTGATGATGATGGAAGGGTGATGATACAGTGAAGGACTAAGGAGGGATTTTGGGGCAGTGTCCCTGGCAGGGCCTGTGCAGCCTGGGCATGGCAGATCCGTGTGCCCCTTCCGCAGGGGCTGGCAGGGACCCTGCCCTGAGCCCCCCACAGTGGATGAGGGGGCAGCAGCAGGGCAGAGCAGCCAGTCTGGGATCCCTCACACTTTCTCCCATCCCAAAGGGCAGCCCTGATTCCATTGGGAGTCCCATGGCAGTGACAGAGCCTTTCTCTCTGCAGCATGAACGTGCAAGGGGACTACGAGCCTGCTGATGCCACCGGCTTCATCAACATCAACTCCCTCAGGTCTGTGGGTCCAGGGGGACCCTCCCCAGCACCCTGGGGCTCCCCTCATCCTCAGTCAGGCTCTGGGGGTGATCCAAGCCCCCTTTGGAAGCCCCCCCTGAGCAGTGGGGCGCCACCAGCACCGCCAGTACCAGCCCTGTTTAATTGCAGCCTTCCCCAGCACAGCCAGCCTCGTTATTTTACTTATTTCTCAGACCCCTCCCAACTCCAGGGCTGTAAAACACGCTGAATTTACATAATGGGCTCTTAATTTTTCCTTTGCCTGTTAACTGCTTTGTTCTCCCCGATGCTCCGTGTCCCCCCGACTCCTCTAAGATTAATTACATTATCTCGTGGGGGGAAAAAAAAATAATTAAACTGTACAGGCCTTAACAAACGCCTGCTCTTCACGCCCCCTCATTCTGCTTAAATTAATTGAAAGGAAATGTGTGTTCTTACTGTTAATTTACAATTAATTTATTTTTTTTTCCAATCCCGGTTTCCAGGCTGAAGGAATATCATCGTCTCCAGAGCAAGGTCACCGTAAAGCAGGATGAATAGCAATCAATGCCTCCCGCTCCCCTTTCTAATTTCTGGAAGAAGTAGCACTAATTGTGGTGGCAATTGGTAATTGTAACTCGTCTCCCTGGAGCGGAGGTGACGGCTTTGTTACGGGGCTGCAAGTGAAATGCAATCAGGGGGGGAAAAAAAATGTGTTTGTCCATCGGAGGAGAAGTGGGGAAAGAAATAAACCCCGGCCATGCACAGGTCCGGCATTGAGAGCCGGGCTTCATCGCTTTATTCCTGCCTCGTTTGTTTGCTTCCCCCAGCCCGGCTTTGTGGGTTTGTGATGGGTTAAGTGGCTGCGAAGGACGAGGGGGGTTGGTGGTACCTTTTGGGGAAGGTGGGGAGCGGGAAACGCCTCTCAGAGAGGCATTTCAGGGGCTGTAGTTGTGCTAAAGGGTCTGTCTACAGGGCTTGATCCTTTCTGCTGCGTTCTGGTGAGTTTTAAAGAGCAGACTCGGGAAAGGCGAAAATGCAGGGAACACCCTCTGGTGGTGCTGCAGGTGAGCAGGAAAGGAGTGCTGGGTCCAGGCTGGGCAGGGCATCCCTCTTTCAGAATGCCTGGAGTGCTGCAGATCCCTGTGGTCCCCATGCTCACGCCTGGCTGGGAGGCTCAGAGAGAGAAACCTGGAGTGTGGTGGAAGCAGAGGGAAAGCAAAGAGGAAAGGACTGGATTTCCTAACTATGCAAACACTCAGGATGTGCTGGAGCTGGGGAAGGACACGGGTTGGGATGTCCCCACATTGGGGACCCCAGGAGAGGAGCAGAGATGCTCCCTGGAGCTGGGGTGCACCAAGCACAGCACTGACTGTGGCAGCCCCAGCCCAGCAGCAGCAATGTGGGGCTTCCCAACATGAAGGGAAGCATTTTGGGGAGCAAAAGCAGAGCTGCCACCAAAAAGGGGCACATTTTAACAGCCCCTATGGGACAATCAGGCCAAGTGGCCATTTGGGGACGTCCAGGCGTGCCCTGCCCACTCTGCTGCCAAGCCAGTGAGTGTGACAAGTTCTGACATCACAGCTGGGAAAATAACATGTTATTTTCCCAGCTTGGATGTGAATTTCCCTGCTATTACTGGCAGCGACCATCTTGGGAGGAGAAAGCAGCAGAGGGCTGTCAGGAGAGGGGAGGGAAGGAAAGAAATGATTTTCTGGGCTGGTGGAGCCTGTCCAACCCCTGTGGGCTGTGGGGAGGTGGGGATGCTCTGCAGGGACACCCCATTCCCTCAATCCCACTGCTTCCAGCAGCGAGTCCATGCTGCACATGGGGTCCTGTATGGCCCCAGTGGGGCTGGTGGGCAGCAGGTTGTGCTGAGCAGCCAGCCTGGCTGGGAGCCCAGTGTGGAGCCCTTTTCACCCCACAGCAGCCCCTTCTCAGCTGGGGGAAGGGTTGGGAACCTCACCTGAGGAATCATCCACAAAACCACAGGAACAGAGCTGCTTCCCTTCCCCACACCAGGGATGGATGCTGTGCTGGCCCATGGGGCAGTGAGCAGCCCTGGAAGCTGTGAGAGTTCCCTCTCATGCCCATCCTTGGCTGTGGTAAAGCACTCCATTGGAAAAGTGGAGTTTGAAACAGCTTGGTGCAATGGGGAGCTGATGTCTTTTATTTGGGGAGAAACCCCAAAACAAAACAACAAAGCAAAGTGTCTTGGCACAAGATTCTTGTGCTCCAAAGCTTGAGAAATGCTGGAAAAGCTCAGTGAGGGTTCATTGAGCCAGCTGTGCTTAAATCATCACCTGGAAAAAGCCATTGCACTCCCAGTCCTGGAATATCCTCCAGCACTCACCCCAGAGCCCAGATCTGAGGGGATCCTGTCTCTCTGCACCCACTGGAGTGTCCAGAGAGGTTTTTGGCTCCACCATGGCAGCTCCAGCTCCTTGGGATGCTCTCAGAGGCAGTGATGGCCATGACACCTCAGCCTTGGAGGAGTATCACGTGTCAACTTCCAGCTGCTGCTTCCAACTGGGCTGCACGTGGGTTGTGCTGGTAAGGCAGAGCTCAGTGTATTCAAAAAGCCAAGTCAAACCCAGTGTGAGTCTTGGAGAAGGGGAAAAACTCTCAGAAATCTTGGTTTCAATGCATAGAGGACACCCACCAAAGTGCCTGTGCTTCCTGTTGGGGCTGCAATGAGAGGATGCTGTGAGACAGACACCACATTTAATTACCTTGCTGCCTTAATTGCTGTCAGCCCTTCCAGTTCACAAGATTTGGTGGTTTCTCAGTGTCCTTCCACCCCGTTGTGTCTCAGGGAGGTATTTCAGGGACTGGGACTGCCAGGAGGGAAAAGCAGTGGGTGAGGAGCACTCTGTGAGAACCACCTGGATCTCCTCAGCAGAGAGGTTTTTGGGGGAATATTTTGGCCTTTAAGGTGAAAGCTTGTTTCTGCAACACCCAGAGGGTGCTGAGGGCAGTGAAGATGGGCTGGGGGCTGCCCATTGCCAGGGCAGAGCTGCACTGGGAAGAGCCCAGAGTCACCCTGGGGAGGGACCTGGGTCACTGCTGGGATCTGAAGCTCTCCTGAGCATCCCCCAGAGCATCACCCACCACTGCAGCCCCTTGCCAACCCTGGGGATGCCCTTGGGAAGGTGCAGCCCCTCTTTGCACCCCATGGGGCTGCTCTGCCACCCTCCCAGGCTCTGGTGCAGGGCTTGGCCTGGGTCACTGCAATCGATATCTCATCTGCAGGCTCTCCTAGCGGAAGTGATGGTATATTGGAACATGGTAATGGCTCTTGTCTAGTGGAAAAGGCTAATCTTCCCCAGCTGTACGGGATCTCTGCAGGTGTCCTCTGGCTCTCCCCGCTGCCACCAGCCCTGCCAAGGAGCAGACACACTTCTTTAAAGCTGTAGCACTGCAATTTGCTGCGGTCCTGGGGAGGGAGAGCTGCCTGCAGCCCGGCTCCATGGGGCACAGAGCCGGGGCTGGGGATTCCCAGTGAGGAACTGGCACCCCCAGTGTCACCACAGAGCTGCTCACAGGTGCTGGGTCGAAGAAGAGATGGTGATGTGTTCTCCAGAGGTGGCATTTCCCCAGGGAGAAGAGGAGAAGGATGTGGGGATGATGCCAGAAGAGATGAGGACCCCCAAAGTGCCACCTGCACGTGTGGGAGGGAGGCAGGGAAGAGCAAGGGTGGCAGTTTCTTGCTGTTAATTTGGCTTCTTTGGCATCACACTTGCTGCTTGGTGGGACTCCCCAGCTGGAACTTGTCCTGTTTTGCCCATCCCTCAGGACTACTGCAGAGCCAGGTCTGCCCTTCCCCTTCCCCTTGTGCATCACACCCAGATGGGCTCTGGGCTCTGTGGGTTCTGTTTTTTGAAGCTGACCAGCCATCCCTGGCTACCACATCCTGCTGGATACCAGTGCCATAATCCATTTTCCCATTTTTCTGAGGTAATTACCAGGTGTGAGGTTTATTATGCATGTGGATTTGAGCATGAACTGCCAAGAACAGCTCAGAACAATGCCCAGGTGTGTGCAGCACATCCTGGGGGCTCAGACCAAGGTGTGTGGAGCCCCCAGATGTGGGCTGTAAACTGGGGAGCCCAAGGGCTTGGTGGAGGCCCCTCAGAGGCTGAGTGACCATCACAGCCCACAAAAGTCAAGCCAAAGGTTGTGCTAACCTTGTTGGGGCAGGGATTTTTCCTGCAAAAGACAGTGAGGATAGATGGATTTTAAGAGAAAATTCCTAGAGAGATAGAGCAGCTGTGGGGCTGCAGGGTTTTTGCTAAAACTTTATTTTGTTGGGCAAAGAAATGCATCACTGAGTCCATGCAAGGAAAAAAACGTGTTTTGAAGGAGGGAAGCAGGGAGGTCTTGTGTGGTTGTGCCCATATCACATCCCTTCCTGGGGCACCATTTCCCATCTGTGGGGTGTGTAGGAGGGGACCCTGGCCCACCTCTCCCAAAAAAGGGACAGAAAATCCTGTGGTGCTGCTCGGTGTCTCATCACTGTGTGCAGATGGTGTTCCCTAGCCCTGGGTGACATCCCCTCAGCAGGGACACTGCTAGTCAGTAGGGACAAGGTTTACTCTTGGGAAAACCACAGGATTCCCCAGATGAGTGTTTTGCTCCCATTTTCCTTTTGAGATGTGGCTTCCAGTGGTCCATGGGAGCACAGAGGGTGCCCTGGGCTCTGCACAGGTCACAGGGCTGCGGCTCAGCACGGCTGCTCAGCATTCCCATCCTTCCAGGGCAAAGCCATCCCCGCAGTGAGGTTGGGAGTCACCAGCCCTGATCTTCCCAGGCAGGGGGGAGATGGTGGCCTTTGTAAAGCCCTTAACAAGGTGGCTTTGTCTCACGTTTAACAAGGAGCTCCCTCGCTCCTTTCCCAATGCTGTGTCCCTGAAAGCCAGCTTTATGCTCTGGCTGGGGACACGCTGCTGTGGGGCCGGATCAGAGGGACACAGGGGCCCTTTGCACGGCCCTGACAAAGGCTGCCCCGGGGGGACAGAGCCTCACAGCTCAGCCGGCTCGGGGAGGGACAAGGGACCCACAGAGGGGGCTGCGCTCAGAGCCCAGCGTCCATCTGGTCACTTGATCACAGGGAATGACCTGAGGATGCTCAGGGAGGGCCAGGGGCTCCTTCTGCTCTGTCCCCCCGCAGAGGGGGCAGGGGGAGTGGCTGGGAAGGGACAGGTAGGTTTTGTTGGCCGCAGGTAACAGGATCTGCAGCCGTTGGTGCCTCCCTGCCCTCTGCTCTGGCTTTGGCGGGGGGTGGGAGTGAGGAGGTGAGGGCTGGAAATGAGACCTCATTCAGCAGGGATGGTTCAGCAGGGATGCTTCCCTCATCTGGAAATGGGTTTGGAGCAAGCCTTGAGGTGTCTCAGCTCTGGCACCCCACAGATCTGACCAGGCAGGTGCAGCAGCAGGAAGGGAGCAATGGAGTGATCCTTGGCTATGAGTAGCATCCTGGGGCTGGGAGTGAGGAGATAAGGGCTGGAAACGGGACCTTATTCAGCAGGGATGCTTCCCTCACCTGGAAATGGGTTTGTAGCGAGCCTCAGGCACCCCTCTGGCCTGGACCAGGCAGGTGCAGCCGCAGCAAGGGAGCACCAGGAGTTATCCTTGGCTATGAGCAGCACCCTGGGGGTGGCAGTGAGGAGATGAGGGCTGGAAACGGGACCTTATTCAGCAGGGATGCTTCTCCTCACCTGGAAATGGGTTTGGAGCAAGCCTTGAGGTGTCTCAGCTCAGGCACCCCACAGATCTAGGCCAGGCAGGTGCAGCAGCCGGAAGGGAGCACTGGACTGACTCTTGGCTGTGAGCAGCACCCTGGGGGTGGGAGTGAAGAGATGAGACCTCATTCAGCAGGGATGCTTCTCCTCATCTGGAAATGGGTTTGGAGCAAGCCTCAGGCACCCCTCTGGTCTGGACCAGGCAGGTGCAGCAGCAGGAGGGGAGCACTACAGTGATCTTTGGCTATGAGCAGCACCCTGCTCATGGCAGAGCCATCACCCATCTCCGTGTCAGCATCCAAGCTCCCCTCTCCCACCTCCTCTTCCTTCCCTGGGGGCTTTGCTGGCCTCTGCTCAGTTTGGGAGCTCCTGCCCTTCCCTGTCCCACCCTCTCTCACCTCCCCCTCAGCCATCTGCCTCTGAGCCCCCCACCCTGCTTTGCTGTCACACATTAAAACCAGGACCCAGCGCCAGGGTCAGCGTGTCACAGCGGCCCCTCATCGATTTGTTTTACCTCCCCTTGGCTAAAGCACTTTGCCCTGGCCCCTTCCATGGCAGAAGGAGCTTCCCAAGGCCCTCAGCTCTCCCCTTGCCCATCCTGGTGCTGCAAGGCTGGACCCTGTGGGCAGCAGGGGCCCAGCTGAGCTGCTGATCTCCTGACCCTCCCCGGGGCACCTAATGTGTCTCCCTGGTTTATCTGGATCAATATTTCTGCAGGGGCAAGGAGGATCCCTCCAGGGGAAGGAGGGGATGTGGGGATCCTGCTTGCTTGCACAGCCCCATGGCTGGTTTAATGCTTAGCTGGGCTGGGTCATCTCTGGGGATTGGGAAGGGAGGAAGACCCCAAATCAGGGGTGGAGCTCAACCACTGAGGTCTCCTCCTCCCAGTTCTCACTCTCTGCACTGGGGCACAGTGGTTGGGATATCTTTGCCTTCAAAACCCGAGGAGCTGGCATGGCTTCAGCAGGGGTGGGGCTGCTTTGGAGGATCTGCTTCTTGCTTGTGGTGTTTGGGCCTGGTGGAGGGGGTTTGGAACTGTTCTACTTGGTGCTGGGACTGCTTTTATAGGAGCCTGGAGGTGACAGTAAAGGATGATCATCAACTTAATAAGTCCAAGCAGTGAGAGCCCTGGCTGGGACAGCAGCCTCCAGCCCTTCTTGCTGCACACTGGGAATGCCCAAGGCATGAGGATTCTTGATTTTAGGGCTCGGCTCAGGGAATGAAGGCAAAGAACACATGAACAACACTCCATCACCAGCCCTGCTGAAGGCACCACACCTCCAGAACCCCTCCTGTCCCACAAAACCACCCCACAGCCATGCCCAGCGTGCCTGCGCCAGCCGCCAGGGCAGCCCGAGGAGAAAAGCAGGGAGCTCTTGGCAACTCTGCCTTTTGCTTTCAGCCTGGCCCTCTCGCTATTTATTGGTGACTTTTGTCCTTGGCCAGCTTAGCGGCTGAAAGGGGCTGTATTATATCACATGGAGGCAGCTCCTGGGGGGAGAGGGCCGCGCTTTCTGCGCGAACAAAGCGGGGTTGGCTAATTCCCCTCTCCTCCCGCGGCACCCGGGTCCCATCTGGTTGACACAGTTTGCTCCAGTGTCTCCTGCTATTAAGCCCGCACTTGCCTGCTTGAATCACCGGCGCTCCCCCGCCCCTGCACCCTCGGCCGCTTTTTCTTGCTTTATTTTTCATTTTCCCCTAAAGCCAGGCAGAACTTGCTCCGTGGAGTGATGTCAGATGTGTGCGAGGCAGACCAATAAAACCTAATGCATCCCCCTCTTTGTCTGCCGGCCTCTCCAGCGCCTCACATTTTCCACTCAGAAAGCCACTTAAAACACATCAGCAACAATCCCTCACAAAACAGCCACTTGTTGGCTAATTGTGCCGAGGGCCCGCGCTGCGCTCTCCTGCCAAGGAGGCTCTGATGCTGCCAGGGACCAAGGGAGTGGTGGTGGGAACCCTCAGCATCCACCAGGATGGGCCCTGGGGTGCCTGAGCTGCTCTGCAGGGTGTGGTGGGGCAGGGATATGGGATTGGGATGTTTCTATTCCCCACAGCCTGGAGAGGATGCCCAGAGCCATTTCCATTCCCCCTCAGAGCCAGGAGTGGGGCTCTGCTCAGCCCTCACTCTGCAGCAGGATGGATGAACAGATGGGTGCAGCAGAGCTCCCTGGACTCTGTCCTTCCTGCTGATTCCTTCCAGCATCCACCAGGATGGGGCCTGGGATGCCTCAGCTGCTCTGCAGGGTGTGGTGAGGGATGTGGGATTGGGATGTTTCTATTCCCCACAGCTTGGAGAGGATGGTCACAGAGCCAGGAGTGGGGCTTTGCAGCAGGATGGATGAATAGATGTTTGCAGCAGAGCTCCCTGGACTCTGTCCTACCTGCTGATTCCTTCCTGGGAAGGAAAGCAGGCAGCTGCAGTGGGATGGGAGCTCTGGGGGGATGAGGTGGGTGCCACCCTGCCAGACCGGTGACTTTAGCTCCGTGGCTGTGACTCTGGAGGCTGGAAGAGCTGCCCCATGCTGGTGGGAGAGAGCTTTGTTGCAGCTTAGAGGGATGCCAGTGGGTTTCACTGGAGGGGATGGAGATCCAGGTACCTGATGGAGGGCAGAGAGGGTGCAAATCAGAGATGCTTCAATGCAGGAAGGGAGGCAGAGAGGTTTGGACCTTTGCCTCCAAAAATCCCTCCCAAGGAATCCTTTGGGCCCTTTGGGATATGGGAAAGAGATCAGAGGATGGTTATCTCCCCCTCTGCAACCAGGGGACCCAGCCTTCCCCTCCCCAGAGAGACACAAGTATGTGCAGTATCTGCATTTATTTTTCTGCAGAAAAACTTGGAGAGCTTCTGCTGCTGCCACCCCCGGCATCCTGGGGAGCGGGACAGGAGCAGCGTGCGCTCACTGCCGCCTGCTCTGGGGGTGGGGAGCTGTCACACCTTTATCCCACAGCCACCCAATCACACCCGGGTTTGGGGCTAATTTGAGGCAGGCAAGGAGGTTCAGAGACAGTGCCAGGGAGTGGGAAGGCTGCCTGTGGGCGCTGTGCTGGGCAGGCAGCCCAGAGCCCTCCCTGCGGGCACCGAGCACACCTGCCCCTGCTCACCTGCCCACGTTCACCTGCGCAGTTCATTGGCACAGGGCAGAGTCAGAGTGACCCACAGGGACTCAGCTGCTGCCTGCTCTGGCTCCATGGCCAGGCTGAGCCTCTGCCCCAGCGGCAGCCCAGGGATGAGGCAGGAGATGCAGGCAGCTGCCTTGAATTCCCATCCCAATCCTTGTTCCCAATCCCACGTTCCCATTCCCATCCCCATTCCCGTTTCGATCCCCATTCCCATCCCCATTCCCCTCCCCATTCCCATCCCCATTCCCGTTTCCATCCCTATTCCCGTCCCCATTCCCATCCCCATTCCCGTTTCCATTCCCCCATTCCCATTCCCATCCCCTTTCCCATTTCCCATCCCCATTCCCATCCCCATCCCCATTCCTATCCCCATCGCCTTTCCCATCCCCTTTCCCATTCCCATCCCCATTCTCATCCCCATCCCATTCCCATTCCCTTGCTGTGCCATGGGGGTCCCTGCGGGCTGGTCAGACCCCACCCCACACCTGTCAGGGGTGGGTACTGGGGAGGAAGGGGTTAAGCAGCTGCAGGAATCAGGGATTACAGGTTTGTGTCCGGACTGTCCCATCTGTCAGCAGCACAAAGACGAGCCCTGTGCAGGGCTGGGCTGTCAGCGAGGAGCCCACCACTACATTAGGACTCCATTAGGGAGGCTGGTGCTGGGAAATGGCAGCTGTCAGGACACTATCATTTCTCCTGTAATTCCTCCTGCTCCTTTCTCAACTGCACTTAAATAGCAGCTCTACCCACTGGGCCAATTTTGCATTTTCGTCCTCCCTGCTGCTCCTCTTCTTTCTTTAAAGCTGCAGCTCCCTGGGCCCCTTCCCTGCAGCCTGATGGTGCCAGTGCCAGTGCCAGAGCTGCCAGTGCTGCCTGTGCCAGTGCTGCCTGTGCCAGTGCTGCCTGTGCCTGGCCACGGCATCTGCACAGGGAGGAGGGCTCAGGAGCATTGGCAGCATCCTCACTGTGGAGCCACAGCAATGCCAACCTGGTTTGAAATGGGAGCTCACTGGCTCCTGAGCTGGCACAGGCAGGAGAGGAGGTGGATCACCATCTCCAAGGATGGTTCTTCCCTTCTCCCATCGCCTGGGGCTGTCTCTGAGCTGGAGGATGTTTCCCAGGCTGTGCTGCCCTTGTACACCAGGCTGGCTGCTGATGCAGGGCTGGCCAGGATGGGGACAGGATGGGGCAGAACAGCTGGAGAATGGGGCTGGGGACAACGACCATGACCAGTGTGTCAGAGCAGAATTTCTTCTTCCAGCCACAAAATCTGTCCAATCTTCCAGCATTTGCCAGAGGCTCCTGGGTCACACTGCCTGCCACATCAGGGTGGGATGATCCCTTTGTGCCAGAGGACCCAGAGATAAAACCACAGACAGATTTCCTGATGGGACAAAATCACCTGGAAACTCTCAGCAGCTGCAGAAAAGCAGCTCGGCATGGTGAGGGGAGCATGCTGGGGGTCTCTGTGCTCACAGCTTTCCTGGGAATGCCTGGATCCTCCCACACCCTGCCCTGCCCTCAGCGCATCTCCAGCCGGACCCGGCGCTCCCCGTGGAGCCTCCTCTTCCAGCAGGGGATCAAAACAAACACTCGTGTGGGGAAGTGCATTGCAGTGGTGCTCGAAATAAATAACTAATTTCTCCCTACATGATCTCAAGGAGCAGGAGAGGTGTGAATAGCAGGGCCCGGTGTCGGGCTGACTGGACTCCCCGGGGCGGTAATTCAGAGGATGACAAACATAAGCCAAAGAAAAATGTTGAAAAATGGGCACTTCCCGCAGCCCTGAGCAAAGGAGCTATTGCAGGGTTTGGAAATAACGAAGGCAAAGAGAGGGAGAGAGGGGAATTTTCTCATTGAGACCAAGTGAAGTGCCAAACAAGCTGCTATTATGGTGGCTTTGAGAGGCACAGGGAGGGGGTGGTGGGGAGGAGAGTAGGGGGAAGGAGAGGAGGGAGAGAGGGCTGGAGGAAGGGAGAAGAGTGGGGGCTCTGGGGGAGAAGGGGATGTGAGGGGCCAAAGGTGTGAGGTGACACAGGGGACATGGAGAGAGCACCAAGGTGTGTGATGGTGGCAGGGCCACCACATGCCAGCACCCCAACCCTCACCCCCACATCTCCCCATCCTCATTCCCAGCCACTTTCTACCCCCTACAACCACCACCACCACCACAAGGGAGGAAAAAAAAAAAAAAAAGAGTAAAAAAAAAAGAGATGGAAAGAAGGAAAACAAAATATCTACAGTTGTCGAGACAAGGGGAGAAAAATAGAGGCAAACATCCATAATTTTCTCTGTGGGGCTTTGCAGTAATTGAGCCATTTGGATAAAAATAAAGGCAGCAGGCCCTTTAGGTAAGAGGAGCTTTTGCAATCCAAGAAGGCTGAATTATGCGTCTTGTATCACTTGAAACCCCCCAGCACATCACCCCCCTTCTGCCTCCCCCGTGCGACACCAAACCACTTTCCTTTTTCTTCTTCTTCTCCTTTTTTTTTCTTTTTTTTTTTTTTCCCTTTCCCTCCTCCTTTTTTAAGTACCCTGTCAAACAGCATCCGATGAGAGGAGAATTTCAGCTGTCACAACTAATTTCAGTGTGTGTGTGCAAAGGTGTGTGTGTGCCTCGAGAGGGGGGAGCTGGGGATGGAGGCGTAGAATCACTCCCTTGCTCTTTTTTTATTTATTTTTTATTTTTTTATTCCTCAAAAAGGAAGATTTACATCAGAAATTTGTTTCTGGAAGTGTTTAAGGCCTGTAATTTCCCTCTTTTCAATCACTGCCTGATGTCTTCTTCTTGCCAGCTCCAGCGTTGAGGCTGGCTGTCACCCTCCCAGCAGCCTGGTCCTTTTCAGCTGCTCCTGCCCAGTGCCAAGGAGGATTTTCCATCTCTTACCAGGGCTTGGGGATCCCAAAATTCAGCTCTCACAACCCTGAGCACCACTCTGGGTCTGGTAGGGAAATTTCCAGTTTCTCCCTGCCTGTGTCCCAGTGCTGGTGGATTTATGCTGCAGGTTTGGTCACCTTTGCAGCCACTTTGAGATTGGCATTAGCTGGAGGCTCACAGGGTGGATCCTGCTCAGAACAGGGCAAGTGGGGCTGTTGGGGTGATCCCCCACCCAGGATGTTCCTGGGGAAAAGGGGCAGCTGGTGCTGAGCACGTTGGGTCTTCCCAGCCAGGAAGGGGAAAATTCCCCGAATCCAAAATCTCTGGGTGTTCCCAAGAGAGGAGGAAGCAAAGCCCGGGCATGGTTGGAGGTGTTGCCTTCAGCACATTCAGAAGGTGATGGGGTGGCTGTGGAGATCATCTCAGGTGCTGAGGAGCTCCAGGCCAGGTTGGATAGAGCTCTGCTCACCACCTGGTCTCATGGGAGGTGTCTAATGGGTAGAACCAGCAGAGCTTTGAAGTCCCCCCACCCCAAACCCAAACCTTTCTGTGGTTAAAATCCTTCCCCCATGGGCTGTGTCCCTTTTCCTAAAACAAATGGACTCTTTGCTTAAAATGACCCCAGCTTCTGAGAGGAGGAAAGGCTGATGAGAAGCCAGCCCTCTGCTGTGGGGAGGTGACAGAGCAGACTCTGCAGCCCAGATCATTCCATCAGCTCAGCAATTCCTGCTCCTGTAGGCAGAAATGGGATGCACAGAACTGGAAAGAGCAAGACCCAGCCAAGGAGGAGCACAGAGCTCTGTGGGACGTCCCTCAGGTGTTGAATTTCCTACTCAGGGCTTTGGGAAATGGGCTGTGGGGTCAGTGAACCTTGTGTACAAACCCTGCCAGGCCAGGAGCTGGGGGCAGGCAGCATTTTGGGGGGTATCACCCAAAAATGACACTCACAAAAAGCAGCAGGAAGGGCTGTGTCGGGCCCTGCTCAAGGAACAAGCTTTGCATGTTCTTTGCATGAATCCTTGACTAACTGGTCCTTGCATCACCATCCCAGAGCCTCCTGCTGCTCCACTTGGCAGGAGAGGGGGCTGGACCAGACCTGGGGGCACCTCCAGAGCTGCCCATGCCCAGAATCTTTGTGCAAAAAGTGTCACCAACACCATGGCACTGTCCAGCCATGGCCATGAGAGTCAGGAACCTCAAACACATGGACCAAAGCAGGCAGGGAATGGGAGCTGTGGGATGGGAAGCGTGCTCCAGGGAGGGGCTCAGTGAGGGCACAGCCTGGCATGGGATGGCACAGGCACAGAGAGGGCACAGAGAGGATTGCATGAGCAGGGAGAGGATGGCAACAGGTAGGGATGGAATGGCACGGGCAGGAGTGGGAGGGAACAGGCAGGGATGGGGTGGAATAGGTGGGGATGGGATGGCACGGGTGTGGATGGCACGGCACGGTCAGGAATGGGATGTCACAGGTAGGGATGGGATGGCACGGAAGGGATGGGAGGGAACAGGCAGGGATGAGATGGAATAGCAGGGGATGGGATGGCATGGTCAGGAGCTGAATGTCACAAGTGTGGATGGATGGCACGGTCAGGAACGGAATGTCCCAGGTGGGGACGGGCTGGACCGGGCTGGCACAGGTAGGGAGGGGATGGCAGGGTCAGAGCAAGGTCCGGGAAAGCGACGCTGCCGGTCCCCGCGGTGTCCCATCCCTGTCCCCTCGGTGTCCCAGCCGTGTCCCATCCCTGTCCCATCCTTGTCCCATCCCTGTCCGCCCCGGTCCTCTCGGTGTCCCCTCCGTGTTCCACCCCTGTCCCATCCCTGTTCCCCTCGTGTTCCCTCGGTGTCCCATCCCCGTCCCCGCCGTGTCCCATCCCTGTCCCCTCGGTGTCCCATCCCTGTCCCCTCAGTGTCCCAGGTCCGTCCCGTGGGCGGTCCCGGGGGTCCCTGTGGGCGTGGCCTATCCTGACCCCGCCCCTCTCCCCCATCCCCACCCCACGGCGCGCGAGCGGCCCCGCCCCTCACCGCGAGCCCCCTCGCGGCCCCGCCCCCGCGGGGCACTTCCGCCGGAAGCGGGGGGCTCCTTCCCTTTCCGGGCGCGGGCCCCGGGTGGAGCGGCGGGACGGGCGCGGGCCATGGCGGAGCTGGCGCAGGGGCAGAGCCAGAGCGCGGCGCCCGTGGGGATCAAGCCCGAGGGCTTCGTGGACGCTCTGCACCGGGCCCGGCAGGTGAGGCGCCGGCCGGCGGGCCGGGGGCGGCCGGGAGGAGGAGCGGGGCGCCGCTAGGCCGCGGAGCGGAGGCGGGGCACGGCCGCTGCCCCTGTGCCGGGAGAGCGGAGCCCTGAGGGGGCGGCGGGTCTGACAGCCCGGCCGTGCTCGGTGCCGGGGCGGCAGCGCTGCTGTGCGGGAGGGGGCGGCCCGCAGGCTCTGGCGGGGCTGAGGCGGTGCCGGTTCGGGTCTCACAGCGGCCGGAGGGGCTGGGGAAGGGGCTGGGCTGGGTGTCCGTGAGGAGCTGGAGGCACTCAGCCTGGAGAATAGCAGCCTCGGGGGGACTTTGTCACAGTGTCACTCCCTGAGAGGAGGCTGTCCCCAGGTGGGGCTCAGGGAAACTGTCACAGTGTCACTCTCTGAGAGAAGACTGTGCCCAGCTGGGGTCGGACTTATCTCCCCGACAGCCACCGACAGGACAGGAGCACTCAGTCTCAAGCCATGCCACGGGAGGTTTAGTTGGGCATTGCATGGAATCCCTTCACAGAAAGGGAATTAGCCATGAATGGGCTGCCCGGGGAGGTGGTGGATTCCCCGTCCCTGGAGGTGTTTAAGGGAACCCTGGATGTGGCACTCAGTGACATGCTCTGATGGACAAGGTGGTGATCAGTCAGGTTGGTCTCTATGGCCTCAGAGATCCTTTCCAAGCTGATTGATTCTGTGAATGCAGCCCTGGGCAGAGCAGGAGCTTGGCATTCCCTGCAGGGAGAGAGGAGGGGGCACTGAGGTGCTCCCTGAGGAATCCATGAGCTCACTCAGTGCTGAAATGGGAAGTTTCAGTGCAAGTGCCCAGCCCTGCAGGAATCACCACCCTTGCCTTCAGCACAGGCTATTCCAGGTATTTCTGTGCTCCTTGGTTTGTGGAAGGTGCTGCAGAACCAGAAGCTGCTGCTCCCAGCACGGGTGCTGTGGCTGTTGTTCCCATCTGCTGTTGCAGGTCTGCCTCAGGGGTTTGTTTCATCTCTGAGCAGGTTGTGGCTGCACATGAAGGAGCTGTGACACAGCTGAGTGCCAGGAGCAGCTGCTCAAAGACCCTGACTTTGCTCTCTCCAGGTGGGAGAAATCCCCTCCTGCTGCCCAGACTTTGTCATTTCACTGACAATCTTCTGAGGGAGCCAAGCTGGACCCTAAAACCTCCCAAGTGCTCTCTGTGGGTGCTGTCCCCTCACTCCCAGCTCCCCTGGGAATCAGGGGCAGCCAGTCCCTGTTGTGTGCAGCCTGCCCAGGGGCACCTGGTGCTGCAGATCCACGCCCTGCCCCTCCCAGGACACTGGAGCTGCTCTGGGGCCACTGATTTCCCTCTCAGCACAGGCTGGTGGGTGTGAGCTGCTGCAGGGTGAGCCAGGCCTTGCTTCTTGCAGCCCCTGTCCTTGAAATGTGATGTCTGAGTAGCCAGACTGGGTTTTGTGCTTGGTGCTGCAGCTGCTTTTGTCTGACCTGATTCTATCTTACTCCTTGCAAAAAAACATCTTATTTAAATATCTGATAATGCTGGCACCTGTTAGCAGCTGAATAACTCATTTATGTAAAAGAAAATAATTATTTGTTGAAGTGCAGCTGGTTGGAATTGTTTTGTGAGTGTTTCAAGTCCAGAAGAGGCCATGAGGTTGGTCAGGGGTGTGGAGCAGCTGCCCTGAGGAGCCAGACTGGGAGAGCTGGGGCTCTCTGGAGAGGAGAAGGTGCAATGGGGACACCACAGCATCCTCCAGGATCTGAAGGGGCTGCAGGGAGGCTGCAGAGGGACTGGATTCTTCCATCAGGAGAATGGGCTCAAACTGAAAGAGGGGACATTTCATCAAATATTAGGAAAAAATTCTTCCCTGTGAGGGTGGTGAGGCCCTGGCACAGGGTGCCCAGAGCAGCTGTGGCTGCCCCATCCCTGGAAGGGTCCAAGGCCAGGTTGGACAGGGCTTGGAGCCACCTGGGACAGTGGAAGGTGACTCTGAGGTGGAGCTGGATGAGCTTTGAGGTCCCTCCCACCCCAAACCCTTCTGTGTGTACCACTGGTGATGCCTCAGAGCATCCTGGGCTCAAACAGCACAAACTGAACTCAAACTGCAAATGGATCTGAGCTGGAGCTGCCTCACTGCTCTCATCCTGTTTGTAGGGGGAGTCTGAGAGACCCCAACCCTGCATGAGGGAGGTGGAATAATAAACAGTAAATAATTCTGGGTTGTTCTTAAGCTCATTATACTTGCTGCAATTATTCTGTACCTGCAGGGTTTCCATGAGCCCAAAACTGGAAGATTCCAGCAGCAGCCTTCTGGCTGTCTCAGCCTGGCAACAAGAGTGTTGGGAAATGTGGGCTCTGCACGTGTTTGTGGGAGAGCAGTGTCCTACATTTTTGTGCAGTGAGTTGTTTGCTGCCTGTTGAATATGATTTTTTTTTTTTCTGTTAGGGTTTGTGGGATGAAAGGAGCTATTGGAGGGCTGAAATGTTTCCTTCCCCAGTGAAAATAATTTGAGTTTGAGTTCTAAATTATAAATTGAGATTTGAGTTCTGTAGAGGCTGGGTGAGAGAGCAGGTGGTTTTCTCTTGCACAGAACCAGGTTGTCACTAGTGACTCATTGCCAAATGTCACTGAAAATGCTCCTCATTGCTCAGGTGATGGATATTTCCCTCAGCACCCTGCAGTCTGTGATGGACCTTCCTGGCTGAGAATCAGGGGAAAATGGAAATGCAGCTGCACCTAATATTTCTCTGGAGGTGATGGCAGAGCTTTCACCAAGGGTTTGGTGCTGTGCTTGCCTGAGCTGTACTGATCTGGCACAGCTTTTGGCCTTTTTGGAGTATTCCTTTTGCTCTGAGGGAGTGAGGGAACAGAGGAAAGAAATTCAGCTTCTTACTTTATGGGTTGCTCATCCCTGCCTTGATGTTGGAACCTTTCAAGGTTTTGTGTCACATGCAAGACCAGGAATCAAATTTGCTAAATTCAGTTCTCATGAGAGCCACACACAACATCACAACCAGGCTATGGAATAGAGAGCTTGGCTCTGAACATCTGAACAAGGACAAGGAAGACTTCCCTGACTCAAGGAAACTGCATTCCTCAGAGCCACTGGGATGTGAGATGATTATGGGAATATAAAATAGAAACCTGGAATATATTTGAAAGAAATTACCTTGCATTGCTTTCAGCATTTGTGCTGGACTTGCCTGGATTTTTTGTGGACTCTGAAATATTTGGGATTTATGAATAATTACTTTTTCAAGGCAGTGCTGGGACTTTGGATTGCTCTGTCCTGCATCTTCTGCACCATGTCCCCAGTGGATTGGTGGCTCTGAGGTGGGGACAGGTCTGTGCAGCTGCTCCCAGGCAGGCTGGCTTTGGGGTGGGAAGAGAGAGAGAGGATGTTTGCTCCCCTTTTGAATAGTGGGGTCAGAAAATAAGCAGAGCTGCTTGTACTTTGGACTAAAATGAATTTCTCTCAGACTGCCATTAAGTTTTGTTCTTATTGACCAAGCAGTGCCTTGCTGGGGTTCTGGGAATGCTCTGGAGAGGAGAGGCTGAGGCTTGGTGAGCCTGTGATGCGCTATCCTGGCTGCCTCAAAAATGGGGAATATCCTGAGACTGACTGGGAGTCAGCAGGCTGTGTTTGAAATCTTTCCTTGTATCAGGCTCTGACTTTAATTTCTGTGGTGATGGAGGGGTCTTGGACAAACTTTACCCCTTTGCAGAATCCATTCTCAGGACATCTTCAAGTAGATTTAGGCTTTGCCAATTACTCTGGTACTTAGGAAAAACACCTGTGACAAGAAGCTGGAATGGTTGTGGATGGTTTTATTGCTTTCTGCAGAGCTCTGGAGAAATGTCTGTCTGCCCAACTCAAGTGTTCTGCTGAGGGAATGGGAGGAGCAGCACAAGGACCAGAATAGTCTGAAGGGTCAGATGACAGTGCCTTGTTGAGTTTTTTTACCCTGCTAATACCTAGAATTGGTGATTTTATCTGTTGCTGTTCTTTGCAGGGCACCATGGAGAGGTTTTTCCTAGAAGCTGGGCCTGTTCTCTTGAAATTCTGCAGATGTTTGTGTTTGAGTGTGCCTAGCAAAGGAGCTCCATGTTTAGAAGTGGTTTTGTATTAACTCTGTGTTTTGTATTGTCATTTTTCTGGCTGTTAAATGTATAGGAGAACAGAAGTGCAAGGTGTAGGAAAACTTGTATCTCTCACATAACTTCATGGATTAATTTGATTTTCTTGGCTTTCAGTGCTATTTGCAGCTGGGGGCTTGTGTTGTTTTTTGAAGTCTTTGTTGCAGAGCTTTATTTTGGGATGCAGAAACAGTGATGCTTTTTCCCCAGTGTATTTCAGAGCTTGATAAAATGGATGCATTGGGTTTTAGTGGAAGAAAAAAGGAGGAAAAAAAACTAAGGCTGGCATGGAGCAGGACAAAAACAGTGGCTAACAGCAGTACATTACTCAAGGTCGTTGAGGCAGATAAGGGCTGGGGCTGCTTGCTTTTGCCATGTCCTAATTTTTTGTGCTTACTTCCCTGCTGAACTTGTCATAAAATCTGAGCTTCCCATTTAAAGTTGAACATGAGGTGTTAAAATGTATTTTAGCTGCTCCATGTACTTGGAAAGCTCAGCTTTTCATTTTGCAGGGTGCATTTTCCTGCTGTGGTGGGGTGGCACCATTGTCTGCCTCTAATCCAGTGGCAGCTGGGAGGCTTTAGAGATAAGGGCACAAGTTTAAATAAAGGGAGAGGGGGGGAGAAAGGAAAATATCCTAAAAGCTGATAATGTAAAAATTGCTTTAACACTCTTGCTTTGCCCTTTACTTGGAGGGTTCTGTGCCAGGGTGATCATTGGGGTTCACAAAGCTCCCTGAGGTGGGAGGACACAGCCTTGGTGCCAGCAAAGGTCCTGAACAACTTTGTACTTCAGGCTGCCTTCCCTTCCTAAGCAGCTTCTGCTGTCCACAGACTGGTTTTTGATTTTCCTGGAGTGTGTGCTGAGTGGTTTCATCTCTAAAAGATCATCCATAACTTGTAAATCATGGTAAATAACCACTGACAGAAAGAGTTCTTGAATAGGGTGTTGAAATTAAATGTCAGGGTGTGTTATACCTGACACTGTTCTTTTTGGTCTAAGTTACTGTATGAAAGCTGTTCATAGATTGCTGTAAAATAAATTTTAAAATTTACATTTCAGCATTGAAGTAGTCAGAAAACATTTCTGCTCTTTGTATTTCATTGAAATTCTCTTCATCCCAAGCATGAGGGAAAGGGGAAAGGGCTGAATCCATGGATTACAACATTTATCAGAAGAGCAAAGCATCACCTGGCCCTCGCTCCTGCACAGGACAAGGTGTGTTAATGCTTTCAGAACCAGCTGGCTGGGGACTGATTGAAGATGTTGCTGTACAAAATGCTTGTCATGAAAGCTGCACTACAGGATTGCAGCTGGTACCAGTGGAAGATTTTATTCTCTAGCTCTGACATTCCTGACACAGCAAAGTTTCTGACTTTCCAAAAGGAGACGAGACAGGATGGACTATAAGGAGAAAATGGTCCAAACTTGGGGCCCTTTTCATGGAAGGCATTGAACAGAATGTTTGCTGTTCTCTTTCTAAAAGCAATGCCCTCAATCTTTCTAGATTATTTCAAATAGCTTTTTTCCAGTGCCCTGTGGTTCTGCATCTTGGGCAGTTGTTTGTTCCACTTCAGCAGAAGATAGTGTCAACAACCAGAGCTGCTGGAGATGTCTTTCTGTTGCAGTGAAATGCAAATTTTAGAAATCTTTAGATATATTGGTCATTTAAAACATCTCTGTGTAAAATGCTCTTTCATCTGCTCCTGTTCCTTACTCCCTGGTGAAACCCAGTTATAATGGAGTGAGATCAGTCTCTTGGTAAAGATTTGATGAAATTATTTTATTTTTGCTGGACAAGGAAGCAAGTGCTGTAGCATACAGTGTACTTGATATTTGTTCTGTAAGTGCTTTGTTCTGTGCTTGCTTAAAGCAAAATACTTTATGTGGGCAAGGGGAGCTGTGAGAGTGCACTTTGCCTGTCCTGTGAGGGTGAGATGGGCTGCAGCACCCAGGGAATGCACCTGGCTGTTTCTGGGGTGGGTTTCTATCAATTAGCTCAGAGAGCAGCTGGAAGAGCTTGTGTTGTCAGCACCCACCTGTACAGCTGTCCCCAGATGTCACTGGAGATGAGCTTCACTTTTCTCTTGCATTGAGTGGTGTTTAGGTGTGTGTCTCAGTTTATTTGCTTACCTCAGTCCCCTCACTGTGACACCTGCCTCTCCTCTTTGCTGTGAATGAGCTCCTTGTGTCCTGGCTCAGCAGGGAATGCAGTTTCCCTTGTGCAAGGCTTGGAAGCGGAGGCACAGGCAGCGTTGGCTGTGTTTGTGCTGCACTGACCACTGCAGGAAATAGAAACTGCTCTGCACTGATAGTTTGCCCACTGGCTTATTCCTCACACAGCAAACAAGAGTGATCCAGTCTCTGACAGGGAGCTCCCAAACCTGTCCTTGTGCTGTGTTTGCACTCTCCTCTGCTCCCCCATGGGTGTGAGTGCATTTCTGTGTGCCTGGATCTGCATGGATGCAGGAGGAAGCACAAGTCCTCCCACACAGCTGCTCCAGGACAAAGTTGGTGGGCTAGTTTGAACCCTCTTCTTAGCAAGATTTAGCTTGTCAGCTGTCCATTGAGCAAATAATCCTGAATGTAATGTTCCAGGGCTGCTTATGATCAGGAAGAGGAACTGGGTGAATATGATCTTAATTAAGCAAATATTAAAAGCAAGCAGAAAACTGTTTGCTTTACAAATGAAGCACCTTGTTACAAATCCACCTATATAGTAACAACCCGAGAGAAAATTGGCCTGGGGTCAAAACTTTATTGGGAGAAACAGTATTTAGTTGTGGTGGCTGATAATGTTTTTATCTCCTTTTTATAGATTGCTGCTAAAATTGGAGATATTCCTCACTTGAATAATTCTACAACACTTGTGGACCCCTCAGTCTACGGTTATGGAGTGCAGAAACGGCCCCTGGATGATGGAGGTAAGCTGCCTGTGGTTAGTCAGTCTTGTGCATGCAGCTCCTGAAATCCATCTATGGAGGCAGTTACGTTTTAAGGATGGAAAATGCAGCCTTCTGTGTGTAGAGATTTTATACAAGATGCCCTGTGCTGTTTACTCTTACCTGGATTGCACAGTGTTCTTAGGCACTAGTGTTAATGTGAAGCAATTCTTTGGTGGTTCATGACCTGTGGGAATCAGCAAACAAACTGTGTCATTTAAATCTTGGTCTGTGGTAGTTGAGGGAGGAGGATTTGTTCATTGGGTCTGTTCTGGAGCCCACATTGAGAGCAGCAGGTGTACACAGCACATGTTCTTCCCTGATAGCCCTTCTTTTCTGAGAGCAGGGAATGTGTAGGGACAGCATTACACATGTTCCTTTCCACCTGTGACAATAATCACAGCCCAGGAGCTGAGTTGCTGTCAAGTTCTGGTTGCTTTTTACTTGAATTTTAAGGAGAAAAAGTATTTATGTAAGGTGATTCAAGTTGGAAGGAAACATCCAGTATTTAGCTCTGCTTTCTCCATTATCATTTGAGAATTCTGAAATCTGAAGAATTCAAAATTGGCCATAGCCAAAGGATGGTTTATTGCAAGGAACATAACTGGTAACTGTCATAAGTCAATATTGTATGAATTGTTATAATTTTAAAATAAGCCACTAGTTTCTTATCTTTATTGGAACAAGAGTTCTAACAAAAAATGTTAGAACTCAAAAAATAGTTTTTTAGGCTTTATAAATCTAATGATATGCATTGTTACAAGTGTTTAACCTGTATTATCTGCTGCTGTACAGATGCAAAGAGCTCACCTTTTCTTGTGAAGAAATAAAAAGCATGGCTATGTCTTCCTTTTTGTTATTTCCTCTGGTGTTTTTCCTGACACTCACAGCCCTGCAGGGTGATCCTCTCCCCCATGAACATGTTCAGGAGTACTGAGGAGATAAGCCAAGCTGCTACCTAGCACTTCATTTTGAAAAGAATTTTTTTCTGTCTGATACAAAGGCTGAAAATAGCTGCATGTCTGCTCCTCAGTCTGAAAAAACATGGTGCTGCATGGGGAGAAGCTTCTCTCATGTGGAGCTTGCCACCATTACTGTTTTCTGAACACATGCCACCCCCACTTCTGTTCTCTGCTCTTGGCTCCATTTGAGCAACAGATTGCTGCTGCTCCTTTGGTTTGGGGGTTCAGGAGAGAATGGATTTATCTGGGTGAGCCCCACATTTTGTATCTTTGTTGAGGAGCCAGAGGTCTGGCATTGCTGGTGTGTGCTGGTTCTGCAGGGGAAGGAGCTGGGCAGTGCTGGGGAATGCTGAACAGCTCTGAGCTTTGGGATGTGGCTGTGTGTGAAAAGGAGTAAAAATAGCCCTCTGGGAGCCTGTCATTCACAACATTTACCCTGCCTGTGTTTGTCACTGATTCATCAGACTGGAGCTCTGACCTCCTGGCAAAATGGGTTTTAGGAACTCCTACCACGTGAGCTGGTTGTAGTGTTTCAGTGACAGGTTGGACTTTGCACTTAAACTTGTACTGGTGAGCCCCAGAACGTGGTGAGCCTGTTTGTGTTGACACACAGCCTGTCAATACAGTGGAGTCTGGGCTAGAAAAGTGCATTGCTGCTGGTTTCTTGTGCTCTGGAGATAACTCCATGGCTGGGTGTTGTTCCTGGGAGAGCCTCCCAGAGTGGCTGTTCCTGACTCCTGCATCAGCACTTGTTCTGCTCACCCTGTCCTCAGCACTGGACCTTGTTTGTAATTGTTTTTAAATGCTGTGTTTGCCCTTGGGTTGTTCATACACATCTGTATATAGCTTTGTCCAACTCCCTTCCCAAAAACCTGTTTTTTGAGAAGGTGAGAAATGACAGAAGTCATATTTTAAAGGGCTGGAATTTAACAAAGAAGCAGGAATTGTCAGGGTTGTAGCACTTCTTTCAGCTTGGGTCATGTTGGGTTTTATTTCTAATGGTGTTAGTAAGTCCTGTACTGAGATGCAGCTGTGTGATGGGTTCCTCCCTACATGTGGGATCCTCCTGTGCTGTTCTTTACCTGAAGCTGTGGGTGCTTCTTGCTCTGTACCTCTTTGTGGTGTGATCCATATCTTACTCTTGGGCTACCTGCTCTTGCTGCTGTGTAATTAAATGTCTGTAATGCAGATTTAGCTTTAAACATCTGGAAGATAGAAGTTGCTTTTAATAGGACACTTAAATTAGGAAAGCATTTCCTATATGGATGATTCTTTGGTTCTCTGTTAGCTGCAACAAGGGGTGTTGGAATTTCATGCCCACACTTGTCTCCATTTTCTGCTTGTCCGTGAAGCACAGTTTGGAGGTGTTGTTGTCAAGAAGTGATTATGTTGTTACACATGCTTTAGAAATGTTATAGTGCATATTGTAGTGAATTTGGATACATTCTACTCCTCTGGATGGGTTTGAAACAAATCTGGTGGGAAATTTCCCTGTATCCTGCATGCTCACAGCTGGGTGCAGGTCTCACTGCTTCCTTATCCCCATGCAGCTCTTGGGAAATTATCTCTGTTCCTAATACTGCTGAAAAAATTGTCTGCAGAGGAAGTGTTTAAGGTGACAGGAGAACTGTCTGTCTTTCAGGACAATCTCATTCTTCCCATCTGTTTTTGTAAACAGCTGCTGCTGTGGCTGCCTGATGCCAGCTGAGGAAGTGGCCTTAAGACAGGTGTCAATGTGTTGATCAAAAGAAATTCAGCTGCTTTTCAAGCATTTCCAGGAAAAACAGATTTATTATAATATCAGAAACCAGGATGTCTGAGTGCTTTTTGCACTACCTTTAACATAACCCTCATCTGAACTGAGGAGCAGCAGGATCAGCCCTGGTAACCTGGCTCTGGTGTTAGATGGACCTTGAGACTGATTATTTCTATTTCCCCTGGCTTCTTTTTTTTCCCTTTCTGGAAACAACTTGAACGTAATCCTGCAAACAGCTGTAGTGCAGGGAAGGGATCAGGTTGATTTGTGCTGCTCCTGGGAAGTCAGAGCTGGCATTTCTGTGGCCACTTGCAGGGGTTGATGTTTGTGGGGACAGGTGAGTGTGAGCTGCAGACAGACCTGGTGGCATCTTGCCTGTGGCTGCTGCTGGGACAGACCCCAGCCCACCTGTTAAGGGCCAACTGCTGCCCCGGCTTCTGATGTAATTAAAAGGTCCCTCTAATTATCAGCAGAGATTAATAAGTTTGTTTAATGCCAAATAACCTTTAAAGAAGCAGCCTCCTTTTGTTCAAAGGAAGCAGGGGTCTAGCCTGCTGCAAAGAGACTGATGGACAGAGCATTGCGCTTTGTTTGGGCTGCTTTAAAGGAGTGTCCTGGGAGATCCATGGGATTAAGCAGCAGCATTACAGCTGAAGGCTGGGGCACCCTTTGATTCTGGGAAAACAAAGGTGAGAGACCTTGGAGAAGCCTCACCTCCCTCTCTCCACTCCTTTCTCCTCCCAGAGCTCCTGTGGTACATCCAGATCTGAAGATGACTTGTTCTGGTGTAATAAAATTTGATTTTAATAGAACCAAGGGCTCAAACACGACATGATCCTGCTGTACAGAGTATTTTATTCTTTCCCTCCAATGTGTTTTCAATGAAAATAGTGATGGGCAGAAGGGAATTCTATCCTTTACTGCTGATGGAAGTCAGTACTGATGCTCTGACAGATCTGCAGCAGCAGTAGGACCAGGGCAAAAGTCCAGATCTCTTGGCAAAAGATTTTATTTAATACACAAAATGCCACTGTTCTTCAAAATTGTAACTTTACAGATGGTCACTTTTTAAAATGAGATGGTTTAAGGGAGAGGAAAAAACCTCCAAAGATTTGCAGTGAAGTCACACACAAAAATTATTAGGGTTTGACTATTTAATTCAAGAAAAACCTATCAATATTTAATGATGAGAAGTAGGATAACAATCTTTGTAGCTTTCTAATATTTATGATGATCCCATTTTGGCTCTAAAGTATGAAAAGCAGCCCTGTTCCACTGCTCTCAAGGAGATGTGTTGCTCTGATTTTATTCTAGCCATGCAGATATTCCTGAAGAGATTGCATATTCCCATCATGCACATTAATTTAGTGGGAGGCACTGCTCTGTTTTATGGGGTGGAAGAAAAATCCACATTTGTTTTGAGTGTCTGTTAGGTAGGATTCAGTTAAGGTGAAGCGTAAAGCAGATTGAAGAGTTATCAACCAGCAGGTGCCATTAATAGGAAATTGTGCTGATTTTATTCAGTATTTTTCCTTATTTGCAATAAAATGACTGCAGTTACAGTTAAATTGTACTGAATAGATGTAAAAGGGGGAAATATGTGTGTGGCTTGTCAGGGTTCAGCCCCCTCCTCGGTGTGAAGGGAGACAGTGGAATGGTGCATCAGCTTTCAGAATTGTGGCTGCCCCAGCCCTGCCTCTCTGTCAGTCCCTGCTTTTCAGAGAAAAATGGACATGTTGGAGAGGGAATGGACTTTTAGCTTGTTGGAACTGGGAGCCACATCATTTTTTCCCCCTCAAAACAGAGAGAAATCATGAATGACTTGAAGTAAATAATGTCCATTTCTCTCCATTTGCCTTCAAGTTCAGTTTATCTGTGAACTGTGGAAGGAATGGTCTCTCACATCATTTACTGTGGCATAATTTTTCCATACTAATTTGTCCAATAAACATGCATTAAGGCTGATATCTCCCTGTGGGGATGAATGGCTTACTCTGGAATCTGCAACTCAGAATGAGTTGGAGGGACATTGCTACCTGCATCTAAAGCATTAATTCCCTGACTGATTTAACTCCCTGTGCTGGTCCAGGTTTCCCCTCCAAAGCTGGCTTTTTCAAGTGTAGGATTGTGTTACAAAATGAAGGCTCTTCCCTTCCTTGCATGAACTTGGGGAGTTGATTATAGGATGTGTGTCTGTCTCATAATTTGTGGGCAGCGGCTGCAGCGGAACAGATTGCTAAGGGAGCAGTTCTGGTGAATTGAAATGAGAAGTGGAGATTTAAATACAGCCTTTGCAGGGTTAAAACCACTCTTTCTGGCATCTTGATAATGAGTGGCCTTGGCTGTGGCAGCCCCACTCTACACCAGTACCACCAGACCTACTGCATGGAGTTGAAATATTCTGAGTTTGGTTGTATTTGCTCAGCTCTGTGGTAGAAGCTTATCAGCCAGAGCAAATATTCCCCATTACATCACCCACCTTTTTCAACTGCAATATTCACAATTATCAAATTAGAGCTTTTCATATTCAGGGTGAGAATATGCAAAGACAAACTAAATGAGTCAATTAACACAGCAGTTGTCTTATCGCTGAGCTGGAGAGAGTAATAAAATAGAAACATTGTCAATATTTTGGTCCTGAACTATCACGGAGGTATTGACACGCAGCAGAAATACACTATTGACTCTCTTTGTCTATTTTCTTTGAGTAAAGTGTTTGGCCACAAACTTGATGCATTTTTCTACCAGATTTAGTGAGTGTGGGATGCATCCACTTTCTATCCCTGCCAGCTGATTGCCAATTTATTTCAGGTCAAAGAATGTGCAGCTTGCTGCAAGGTAGTTTGAAACAGCATCTTTATTCTCACAGCTCACATGTTGGCCAGTTTCATTTGTTTTGTTCTGTGCCCTCCAGGCATGCAATATAATCTTTCAACTGGTTGTTAGCACCAAATGGTCTGGGTTTTAGCTGGTTTGCTGCAGGCTAAGTCCAGTAGGAAGCCCAGCAGGGCTCGTGTTCCTACTTTGCATGAGTTGGTCTAATGATATTTTCCCCGTTAACATTTGGAAGAACGATCTAATCTGTTGGGGCGGGGGGAGAAGTCTGTCTCAGGGTTGTCAGTAGGGAGATAATTGCTAATCATGGCTGGACCCCCAGCTAGCATGGCAGAAATGCCTGGAATGTGTTGAAGAACATGTGTTTTGTGGGGTTGAAACAGTGTTTGGGTGCCACGAGGTTATTTAACAGCCCTATTCCTTTAACAGGTCTCCGTGTAAGTGGGCTCCATGGAGCACAGATCAGAGACACTGAGAGAAGTATGTGCCAGCCCTGTCAATGCTTGGACTGAGGGAATCTCTGAGGCTGCTTGGCTTTTATTCTTGTTTATTAATGCACACTGGTCTCCTTCAGATTTCTCTCCTTCCTCCTCCCTCCCCCCCTTTTCCCTTTTTTTACTACTTTGGGTTTAATTTGGGAAGGGGGGAGGTTAGTTGCAGGGATTTGGATTTGGGCAGGCAGGATTTTCTCCCATGACTCTCAGCATGGGGAGACACGGATCAATTCCCTATCCTGTGTTCAGCTGGACACTGGGCTGTGCTGTGTGTTGATCAAGAAATCCCCTCCTGTTTTGTAGCACATAACGCATTCATTTCAGCCACTGAACCTAAATTACTGTTTTGCTTTTCTTTCTTTTTTGATGAAACGGTAAGAACTCTTTTTCTATAGGGATGAAGTTAGTTTATCCGTGCTAATGCTTTGATTTTTTTTCCCTTTTTTCTCTCTCTGCCACAGTAGGTAACCAGTTAGGGGCCCTGGTACATCAAAGGTAAGCAGTGGGTTATGTTTTATTATTTATTGATCAATTCTAATTGTTTATTGATCCACCATCTGTAGTAGTGTTAGAAAGTCAGAGGTTGAGAATGTGGAAAAACTGTCAGCTTGGGTTTTCTACAGCCTGGCTTGTTTGTTCTGTTGAAAAAAGAGGAGTTGATGTGAAACTTGGATTTGGTCTCTGCAAATCTACAGGACTGAAAAAAAGAAATTCTCTCTCCTTTCCCTTCCCCTGCCCTGGCAGGGGCAAGGCAGAAAAAGTGAAAAAAGATCTGGTATTTTGGTAAAAGATGGAAGTATCAAACAGACACATGTAACTGTTGTTGTTATTTAGTTTTGTTGGTGTAATTTGACCTGGGATGACTCCTTTGTCAAAGAGGGTTTGGGAAGACTGAAACAAGTAGGAGTTGTCATCCAGCATGTCTCAGCATCCAATAAAAATGTAAAATTCTCAGTTTTTCTCAAATCCTGCTCCTGAGAATTTTCTGTGTTGTTTTTAAGGGAAGAACATTTCTAAAGCTGGATTAGCCTGAAGGTGAATGGTAGTGCATTTCCATCCTAACCAGCTGTTTGGGGCCTCAGCAGAAGGGACAAACAATGTGCATAAGGCTGTAGAACCTTAAATTTTTAATGGCTAAGTTAAAGCTAATGTCCTACTACAGCATCCTAGAAAGGGGTAGGCAGTGTTAGTACTTATCTGCAACTTAGCTAATCAAGTCTAATGTGTATTTTACACCTTTCCTGACTGATCTAAAGCAAAAAAATGGGAATATTTTAATATATCTGCCCACAAAACCTGCATTGAACTTACAATGCAGATGTTTAATTGCTTTTTAGATTGCTGAGCAAATTGTATATAATGCATATTTGCAAATTCCATGTTCATGGTGTTGTGTTTTTTCTAAGACAGAAAAAGCTAAACAAAAAAAACAATCCAAGTTAATTTCTTTCTACTTGACTATAGTCAGGTCTTAGGAAACTGCTTTGAGTGATTTGTTTTGAAAATGTCCAAAGAGCAATAGATATGGAAGTCTAGAGATAATAAGAATTCAGAGGATAATTGAAGACAATTCCAAGGAAAAGAATTATAAGGACAAGCGAGTGAAAAAGAGTCCCAAACCACCAAACCTGTGAATATGAGAAGGGGGATTTATGTCAGGACTGGCTGTGGTTGGTGTCTCCTGGGAAGAGAATACCCAGAAGCTCTGGGCAGACCCTGCTGCTTGGAAGGTCCACGCTCAGTGATGAGGAAACTTTGTGCTTTTTTTGTTAAATCTATCTGGAGCAAGAATGACAGAAGGAGCTTCTTCCATCAGCTCCATTCAAGGTACCAGAGACAGACTGGAAATGGATCCAGCGTAGGAGGAATTGTGTGACCATCAGAGATCCCTTCCAAAACAAAGAATTGTAACAGTGATGTGCTTTTACTTGTGAGTGCAGAGCCCCTGTGCTGAGCCCAGGCTCCATGGCAGGGCTGTATTTTCCTCCAAATTGTTCTTTGTAATGACTTTGGGATTTTCTTCCTTTTTCTTTTCTTTTTTTTTTTTTTTTAGGGCTGTAATAACAGAAGAGTTCAAAGTGCCTGATAAAATGGTTGGATTTAGTAAGTACCTTGGATGCTTTTGATGCTTCTTGATGTGTTTCCTGTGCAGGAATGCTGTTGATTCTGACACAAGTTTTTGTGTTTATTAGCCTTGGAAAAGCCTTGTTTAATGCTGTCTTCATGGGGAACAGAGGGTCTGTGTTTAAAATCCAGATGCAAACTTCATGGAAAAGCTTGGTGTCCCAGTAATAAGAACAAGAATGTTTGGTACAAGTTCCTGGGCATTTTAGTGATTTTCTCTTTTAAATTCCCATTAGCACAGTACATAAACAAGTCAAAAGTGACTTTATTTCCCTTCATTGCAGCATTTTACTTTGAGTATGCAAAACTGTGAGAGTTGAGCACAGAAAACAACATTTAAATGTTAAAATATGAGTTGACCAAAGGCAAGTTAAACAGAATTTTAAATTCCTTACACATCTGCTGCAGGGAAACAACCAGACCAGAGTTTTTCCTAGATTTGCATTCCTGATGCTGTTCTCTTTCAAGCTTGATCCTAATTTCTCTCTTCCTCTTAATGATCATTACTCTGGCTTTCAATGGCACCTCCTGCTGATGTGTTACTGCAGTGATTGCATAGACTCTTCCAGTGCTGCCTCTCTGTGTATCCCTTCCAATTTGATATATGGAGAGTAAAGAGGAAAATAACAGGCCCTGCTAATTACCCCATAGCGCGCCAAGTTTTGTCCCGACTCTGTAAGACTGGAACTCAAATTCCTGCAGAGGAAAAGCTCCCTCCTCTCCTGCCAGACCTCTTCATTTGCCACTCCTGGTGCTATACATGGAGCCCTGGGAGAGGGGAGCTTGCAGGCATCACCTCTGTCTCACCCTGATTCAGGGGAATGCAGCCCCACAGCTGAGATGCTTCTTTGGGAGCATCCTGAGCCAGGAATGCCTGGTTGACTCAAAGCTTTGCTGTTTCTGCAGTCTGGGAAGGGTAGGAATGGTGATTGGCACAGCCTGTGCTCTGGGTGTCTTGTTGTGAAACAGCAATTTAACTCTGAGAGTTAAGGGAGAGGGATATTTGTGTTCCCTGGAGGTTGATAGAGCATTTCAGGATGTGGTTCTGGCTGAGTGCAGACAGCCAAATAGCATGTCCATTCAAAAATGGCAGTAAAATAGGAATTATAAAGAAACAAGTCTTTACCTTCTTTAGTACTCCAAATAACTGGCTTATTGGTTCAGACTGAACAAAATGTACTTAAATTACTCTCCTAGCATCATCCAGACTAGTGCTTTATTTCTTTCATGCTTATTTCTTTCCATTCCTGTGCAAGACAGGCTTTTTTGTTTTGTTTTTCCAAGCAAATAGAATAACTTTCAGCAGTATTTTAATGTTTTTCTGCTATGATAAATTTGGTCATGCTGTGGATGCTCTTCTGCAATCCTGGAGTCAAACTGTTCCTTTATGAAAAGCTGCAGCAGAGTAAAAGGGGGAAGATGCTCTGCAGTTTGCAGGAAAAGCAGTTTGTTCTGATGCTTGTTGCACTCATTGCAGTAATCGGCAGGGGAGGAGAGCAGATCTCACGGATCCAGATAGAGTCTGGCTGCAAAATTCAAATTGCTCCAGGTAAGCCCCTCTTTGTGTGGTGGGTGAGCAGGTTTTGATGTCAGAGGGTGTTGTGTGCATTAGATCAGGCACTTTCCATGCTCAGGGTGTGTTATCACCATTAGCATGGATCCACAGCCATGGGAGAGCTGTTGTGGGACCCACCTCTCAAGCAGGGTAGAAAACAGGTTGGTCAGGTGGTTTGGGAATGGAACAGTGAGGGAGCTGCCTTTAACCAGCAGGTGGTTGCAGAGCAAATGAACAATCCATGTTGTTCTCAGACCTGAAGCTGCTGGGTTTTCTCACTTTGCTCAGCTCTGTGCTTTGCCTCTGACTGGTGTGGTCAGCTCCAGCTCCTGGTAGAGTCCATTTCAGCAGGGTTGGCAGCAGCTTTCCATACAGCTGGCTTTGCATCATAAAAATGAGACATTCATCCAAATGGGATCATTTGGTGCCAATTTGCTTTGGGGAAGACTGTGCTGTTCCCTGCTGATCAATGTTATCCGAGTTTTTACCCTTCCCTTTAATTGGTGGGGAAGGCTTTAAAAGAATGCAGACATCCAGTAAATAATTTAAAATATGTTGATCCTGGATGTCTTTGGATTCTTTAGCATGCTATGTGTGCAGGTGGGAGGTGCTTCCATTGGTGCTCCATGGTCACTGAAATAGCTGCCACATTTTTAATTCCATGTATCACAAGTTTTCTCCTTATTTCCTTTGCAGACAGTGGTGGAATGCCCGAGAGGCCCTGTGTACTCACTGGGACACCAGAGAGCATTGAGTGAGTTCTGATTTCATTTCTCTCCTTTTTCCTTCTTTCTCTTCTCCCTAATGCTGTGCTCTGTCAGTGGTGCTACTTGGTTATTAGCCACACCAGCAAATGTTGGCCTAGAGAAACTTGAGGGTCTCTGGAGCATAGAACCTCTTGGTCTGATGCTTTAAACTGTGCACCTCAAAGGCTTTTTTTCCACTTGCAGTTTGACTCCTCTGCAGAAATTTCCTTGGAATTCCCCTCCTCAGGGTGAGGTTGCTCTTAGGGCACCTAGGATGCAGTTTAGTAACTGCAGCTTTCCAGGATACTGAGCTAAGCTCTTGAAGGGCACTTCTCTTCTCCCCTTCGCTTCCCCACTCCTATTGAGATGAGCATCCTTCCAGCTGAACAAGGGCTGCATGAGGCCTCCAAAGCCTGTGGGTGCCACTCCAGGATACCCTGGGGGTGTTGGTGTTGTTGCAGAGCAGCATGAGGCCCGCTGGGTGCTTGTCTCTGCATTGCTGCCAACAAGAAGCAAAGGACTGAACCCAAGTCTTGATTCTCTGCTCCTTGCATGGTAGAGACACGTGGCCAGCCAGCAGGGATTTCTATCTTTAGACCTATAGAAACTTTAGGGACAGTGTTTCCTCCCTCCCCCTTCCCAGGAGCTGAGTTTGAGACTCTCACAAACCAGTTGAGGACCTCCTGCTGGAACTGGATCCAGGATCCTCAGGCTTACAGGAACACACTTAACATATGGAGCTGCTCTTTCTCTCCCCAGCCTTTGGGTAGGTGGGTTTTTTAAAATCCATCTGGAAATCTTTGAGTTGCGTTTGAAAATACATTGGTGCAAAGATTGTCTCTCTAAAGAGAAGACACTCATCATTCTTCCATTCCTAAAGAGATCTAAGGGTACTTAAATCTCCTTATTCTACCATAATACTGCAAGCAGTGAGCCCCAACAAATATAATTGGCAAACTCATAGGGTAGGCAGTGTATTCTTGCTGATATTGAGGTGGTTTTCCCCCTTTAGCAAAGGATATTTAAGAACAGGAGCAAAATATAAAAAGCTGGGATGCTTCATGAGATGCAGTTGTGGGAAAATGGGGGAGAAGTGTAGTTAAAACTTTGTGGTTCTGAAATAAGCAGTTAAAGGTAGTCATGTCCAATGCTGTCTTTAAATAAAATACGAGTAAATCTTAAGTGAGACTGCTAAATTTGTGAAACAGAACATGGACATGGAATTAATTGAAATTTAATTTAATTTTGTGGTAAAATTCTTGACAAATTGGTTGTTTGAACTGTTTTTTTCAGGCTACTTGTAGAAAAAGAAAATTAAGTAAGGAAGCCATTCTAAGTGTCAGACTTCTTTGAGAAAGGTTTTGTGAGGAATGTTTTCCTTATTCATGTCCAGTGACAAACTTATAGGGTTAATTTCCAAGTGACCCCTTCTGATCTGAAATATGTTGTGTATTAACTGTTGTGGTCTCTATATTGTCACTAAAAAAACTTTGCACAAAATATGAAGGCAGATAAGTAAAATGTCCCAGGACTTTTCCAGAACATTTGAAGCAGGCTTCCAGAAATTCCACCTTTTCCCTTTTGTTGTGAGAAAGTCAAGGGCAAGCAGTGCTCTGCTCTGAGTGCAGCCTCAGAGCACCACCCCCTGAGCTGCCTTGGGGGAATGTCTGCTTGAAGGGATGAGTTTGCACTGGTTCTTCAAATCTCCAGAGAGAATTCAGTCATCCTTAGCGTGCCTGATATGGCTTGGTGTGAAGTGGAGAGAGGGGAAGGTGCTGCATTAGGCTGTCAGGGAACCAGTGAATTTCTTCTGCTTTCAGAAGGGTTGTGGGACAAGGGCAGGAATGGGATGTGCTGGTATAGGAGTCTTCAAGATGAAGGGAAACCCTGTCAGTTAGCTCTGACATGCTAAAGATTTTAGAGAAGGGATCTTTAATCTCCCAAATGCTTCTTTGTGTGTCTCTTCTCACCAGGAGTAGAAGAACCCAGTCTTTCACTGGTGGCTGCTGCAGTATCCCTGCCTTGCTTCGTGGTGTAGCTTCAGCACCTACTGCTTGGAGCAGAGGCTGTGTTAGGACAGTGTTCTGGTGCTGCTGGTAAGAGCAGGTAGAGAAGAGCAAAGCAGTTGCCTGTGACTGATCAGAGAATGGTTAATCCATGGGCTGTGTTAGTATCAGAGCAGTGTGTGTCTTTTTGTCTTGACTGAAAAGGAGACCAGAGCTTGAGTTTTATTATTGTATATGTGTTAGAAAAGTTAAAACCTAGAGCATCTTCATTTGAAGCAAGCATCCCGAATG
Source organism: Melozone crissalis (assembly GCF_028551555.1). Taxonomy (NCBI): domain Eukaryota; kingdom Metazoa; phylum Chordata; class Aves; order Passeriformes; family Passerellidae; genus Melozone; species Melozone crissalis. Next base: position 4,932,395 of record NW_026535819.1, on the reverse strand, counting down.
CTGTAGTTCAGCTATTGTCCTTAACTTCCTAAGAGGTCAGAGCATGCTGCTGCTCTTCCTTTTCTCTTCCCCTTCAAAAATCAAACTGCTTATAAGTAATCATGACAGGGGAAAATAGACATCAAAGAGTTTATTTTAAAAAAAAGGGCAAACATTGTGCTGACTATGGTTTCCTCCATCTTTCCACTTCTCCTCTCCATTCCGATGGTTCCTGGTCTCTTGGTCTCGTGGAGCAATGTTGTCTAATGGTTGTTTCCCTCGATTCTTTTCCCAAGACAAGCAAAACGGCTTCTGGGGCAGATTGTAGATCGCTGTCGCAACGGACCTGGTTTTCACAACGATGTTGATGGCAACAGTACCATTCAGGAGATTTTGATCCCGGCATCCAAAGTGGGTCTAGTCATCGGCAAAGGAGGTGAAACAATAAAACAGTTGCAGGTGCGCAAGATGCATTTCCTTGAGGGCTCTCTTCCCTACTGCAGCTTCTCTAGATCCACTGGAACAGGCTGAAATGGAGAGCCTTGAATGCTCTAACCTTCTCCAGCAGGGACTACTCTTCTGCCTTCGGAGATTGGGCTCAAATCCAATCTCGTGTTACAAAATCGGTGTGGCCCCAGCTACACAAGTAGTGGAGTTTTGCCAGAACTGCGACAGAAACCCATGTGCTGTAGATAACACTTGGTGTGTGCTGTTCAGGAGGGGATCCCTGTAGCCAAGGAAGGGCCATGTCTGCTCTGCTCTGCAGTATTTTAATGCCAGCCATGCTCTTGTAGAGTGCTCTGCTTCTCTTTTGTTGCTGGTCTGTGGTAAAGCTGCCATATGTCATCTTTTTTTCTCATCCCACCCCTTTCTAATTAAGTGTTGTGTTATGTAGAAACTGTGTTCCTGGACGTTCTTTATTCCTCCATCTGGTACAAGTTTTTAAAGAATAGAGGGTTATAGCAAAACACCTAGGGTCAAAAATGGAGGGGTTTTGAGTGCCCTTATTAGACCTCTGTCATATAGTTTGGAGGCTGGTCACTTAATAACTGTTACATGCAGACAGCTACACATATTGGAAAGGGCTGGAAAGTCAGCAGTTGAGGTGGAGGGGGTTGTTCTTGCAAGGATTTCAGCTATTTGAGAACCTCAAGAGCAGTGCAGTTTCTGGCAGTCCTTTACACTCTAGGACTGATCCTGAATTTGTACGTTCTGTAACGGTGCTGGTTTGACCTTCATAATGTTTAATGACCAAAATCTAGTCCCTTGTTTTAGGGACTCTGCTTAGAAAATTGCTCTGTGCTTTTTCTTCAGGAGCGAACAGGTGTGAAAATGATTATGATCCAAGATGGTCCTTTGCCTACTGGAGCAGATAAACCTCTCCGTATTACTGGAGATGCATTTAAAGTACAGGTATGTAACAAAAGCAAACTGGTTCCCCAAGAGAACTGAGGAGAAATTCAAACCTGACTGTATTTGTGAGCACCTAATGGAGTCAAATTCAACTGTAAATGTAATCATCTTTCCTGGTTTTGTTTGTTCTGTAAGGTTGAGTAGAGCAAGTTGAAACAGCAGAGTTTGTTTTACAGCATGACTTAGGAGCTGTCACTCCATAAATACTGCACATGGGTAGGAGTAGAGATGAGGGGGAGGGTTTAGAGAAAGTGGTTTTGAAATGCTCTCCAGTCTGTGTGACAAAAAATCAAAGAGAGCTCTGTGTCACTCAAGCAAATGGGTTCTTAGTGACTGACTGAATCACACGTTTGAGACAGCAAACCTTTCACAAAATTACCTCAGACAGCCAATCGACGCAGGTAATTAAAAACCAATCCCACAACAACTCCTGAAACCAAGGGGTTTGCTTAATATTGGTGCCTCAGTCTCCTTGTGCCAGGGTTCTGCAGATGTGGATGTACCTGTGGTTTGGAGAAAATCCCCCATCCGCTGCAGACTGGGAGATTATAGTGAGATGGGAGCACCTGAATTAGAACAATAAAGTTCAGCCACAGCCTGTTCCACTTCTCAGCAAGTGCCTTTCATAACTTGCTAAGTACTTAAATCTAGCTTAGCATTCCTGTCTCCAATAGAAGTAGTTCTGTTTCATAGGATCTCCCTAATCATAAATTACTACAACAGTTGATGTTGCTCAGGCATAGTGTTTGGGTAGTATTTTTCAAAGCTCTTATTGCAAGTTTTAGAGTTAATTTTTTTTCTCCTTGAAATTCTTACTGTGGAGGTATCACTGTGCAAAAGGAGTTTAAAGACAGTCTGGCTACTTTTAACCAAATCATACTCTCAGTGCTACCACTTCCCAGGTGGCTTCTGCTGTCCAAGATTTGCTGTTGTCACATCTTCCATTCAAGGGAACATGGAGACTGCACAGGCTGGAAGATCATTGAGGCACTTAAGGCTGAGCACACTTAGGAAGTGTTTAAGAAGTGTGAGGAATCCTTGGGTTTGGTGGGATTCTGTAGATGCTGCAACAGTGTTTCTTAACTTCCTCAAATCCTTCTGAAATCTCTCCATCACCCATATTTCTGTCTTGGCATCTCTGAAATGTCTTTGAGTTGCTTCTTTCTGTTAAAAATACTTTGAGGACATGGGAAATATGTAAAAATGAAAGGAGAGAGATTCACCACTGTCCTCAAGCTTGGAAATAGAACCAAGTTGTCAAAAGCTTGACTGGTAGTAGAGAGAAACAAATGCTGGGATTTGACATACAGGCTTTTTTTATTTTATTGGTGAATACTGTTGGCTAGTTTCCAGGGTAGACTTTCACTAGCTGGGCTTATGAATGGCCTTGAGTGCTGTCAGTAGGTAGAAAAAATATCCATTTGTCTCAGAAAATGTCTTGCTGGATTGCTGCAGACTTGGGTTTAACTTCTCAGAGTCAGTGGGCTCAGTGCTGCCCAGCAGCCTCCTTGCTATGTGCTCTGTAGCTCTTAGTGGGCATGACCTCTGCCAGCTTCTACCTTTTTGTATTGGTGTCAGTTCTGTCAGTAGGAAAGGGCATCCACTTCCAAAGACATTTTAAAAGTTAAAGGACCTTTTTTAAAAACTGGAGGAAGCAATTGCATCCAGGAGTTGTGCGCCTGGCAGGTTTTGTCAGACATAGAGGATGCCATCAAGAACAGACTGTGGTAAAAGAAATCCTAAATCAGGCTGCTGTTCCTGTCAGCAGATGGAGACCCCCCTGCCTGAAGCCTGACCATTCCCCATGTTGAGGCCCTGACACCAGGAGGGCAAGCAGAAGAATTTGAAGCTAACTGTAACTTCTTTCCCCATGTAGCAAGCGAGGGAAATGGTACTGGAGATCATCCGAGAGAAAGATCAGGCAGACTTCCGAGGCGTGCGCAGTGATTTCAGTGCTAGAATGGGAGGAGGCAGCATAGAGGTACGTTTGCTTCTCAGTGCTCTGCTAACCTCCCTGTGGGATGGGTACTGGGGGGAGTCATCCAACTGCACTTGTAACCTGTAAGCTTTTTTTTTTAATGTGTTGTGTTCTGTTTTTGCCAGAAGAATTGAGTCTGGCTCTGCAAAGAGGAGGAGTTCTCGTGGACTCCCAGATGGCACTTTATAATTGAAGCTGCATTCTTGTAGTGCAGAGTTCATTTAGTGGGGAAGGAATTTGTGGCCACGTGTTTGTTTTTCTCAAGAGATGCGGTTCTGTAGCCTGGAGCTGCCTAACATGGCCCACCCTCAAAGTTAAGAGCATCTCCTTGTAAAATCAGAGTCATTCAGTCTAGTTCTCTGCACTTTCATACTCCTTTGCCTTTCCCATCAGGTCTCTGTGCCCAGGTATGCTGTTGGAATTGTGATAGGAAGAAATGGAGAAATGATCAAAAAGATTCAGAATGATGCTGGAGTTAGGATTCAATTTAAACCAGGTTTGTGTGAGGATGGAGAGCCGTTGCTTTCTGACCAGTGTTCCACTTTTGGGTTCCAGCAGCCAGGCTTTCCTCATTTACAGGTGCATTGTGTCTCTTTCTGAAACCCATTTAAATGTGATGTGCTGCCTCCTCATGCACTTCCTGGTTTTCAGAGAGTAAGATTATGTACAGCAACATTAGATGTCACAACAGTCATGTCTTGAGTGATAAATAAAATAACAAAAATCTTTTATTTCCTGTTAAAGAATTCTCCTTCAGGACATTAAAGCCTTTGGGGATCAGGAGTTGATTAATTCTGAGTAACTTTCTCTGGGTCCTTGGCTGTCTGATCACCTATCAAAGCTGCCTTTTTTCCTCTTAAAATTATATCAGTCTCTTTCATAGCTTTTTGACATTTGAAAGTGTTTTCTTTTGAGTGTTGTTCCCTCTGCAGTGTGGGCTGGGTTTTGTCTTCTTGCAGTCCAGGGAAGAGGGGCTGAAGGTGGAGGGAAGCAGTAGCTCCTGGGATAGTTCTGTGGTGTGAAAATGCTGCCAGCAGTGTTGGTGCTGCAAGGAAGCTTTTGTTGGTGAGTGGATGTTTTCTGCTTTTAATTGAGTCTTTGCCACCTCTCTCCACAGATGATGGGATTAGCGCAGAAAGAGTCGCGCAGGTCATGGGGCTCCCGGACCGGTGTCAGCACGCAGCACACATCATCAGTGAGCTCATCCTCACGGCACAGGTGGGTTCTGCAAGTGCTCTTTGGGAATGGGGGCTGCATGGAGGGATGGAGGCCAGCTTCTGAAAAGCAGCAGTGTCCAGTTTTCCCATGGTAGGGCATACCGAGCCCAGCTCTGCTGCCTGGTGCTGCTGGGTTTGAGGTTTGTTTCTTTATGATAAAGTTCTTTTAATGCAATGTGAGCTAACTGAGCTGTGGGAAGGCCTTTTATTCCCAGGCCTATGAGGCATCATTATAGCTCTACATCTATCTCCTGTTTAGTTGTTGTTAAGTTTGGAAACAGTGACCTGATGGAATGGAGTCCATCAGCATCAGACAGTGACTGGGGGCTCTGCTTAGACAGCAGAGCACTGCCAGTGCTCAGTGGAGCCTCATCTTCAGCCTCCAGCCCTTTGGTCTGGTGGAGGCACAGGAAGGTGCTGAGTGCTGAGGTACTGTGTCACTGTGCTCTGAGACACACCAACATTGCATTGCACAAGAGCAGGAAAGGTGAAGTACTAGGGCAGACTCCTGAAGGAGGTTGTATATTCCCTTTGCACTATGAGGAATTAAAACTTTAGGCCATTTCAGAAACCTGAGCATAATTTGTCCAACAAGGCCTGTAATTTGTCCATCTTGATGTCTCTTCTGGCCCCAATACCTGAATACTTGATTTCGTAACTTGCTGTAATGATTCACTTAAATATTGTGATATCATGATAGTCTCTGACTGCCCATGGCATTTGCTTTTGGAAAAATCACTTACCCAAAATGGGTATGTCCTTTAAGTGCCTTTGAACTTAAAGCTTCCTTTGGAAATTTTGGAAAATGTGCATTTCTGCTGAGTAATTCCAGCAGGGTGACACTTGAAAGGGTTGGAAAGCAGCTTTTGTGTGTGTCAGTGCCAAGATCCATTGTTTGCTCTAAAGAGACCCCCATCACAAACTGAAAGTCCTTTAGTAGTTGATGCTTATTTATAGGTTTATTTCAGCAGATGTAAAGGCATGCATTTAAAAATAAAAATACCTTCCTGAATCAGGAAGGCAACCTACATTACTTGGCATCTTTCTAGAGCGCTTCAAAACCTTGACTGTGAAACTGAGGTCCAGCAATATCTCAGTTCAATGCCATTGATTATGAGGGAGTTTAACTGACCTGGCTTTATTTTGTTTTTAATGAGCATTGGTGCCAGCATAAAAACACTGATGCACATGTTTTTCCTTCTCAGGAACGAGATGGCTTTGGGAACTTGGCTGTTGCCAGAGGAAGAGGTCGTGGCCGTGGGGACTGGAGTGTTGGAGCACCTGGGGGCGTGCAGGAAATCACCTACACTGTTCCAGCTGACAAGTGTGGCCTTGTTATAGGCAAAGGTGGGTTTGGTGGCTTCAAATACCACAGCTTGCAATCCTTCTCTCTCAGGATGGTCATGTTCTTGCTGCCTGACAGCAAAGCTTTGGGGTTTTCTGTGATTGTAGTGTTTAGTGCCCAGTGAATGCAGCATAGGAATAAGCTGTTGTTGTTGTTGTCTTTGTGGTGTTCTCACTCATAATTGTGTTCTCCAGGCCCTTGTTCACAAGCTGTAAGAGAGGCTCTTAATGCAGAGCTGTCAAATAAGCTTGTTTTATAACAAGCAGCTGGCTGAGAAAAGGCAGGTTCATTTGTGGAGTCCTTTTACAGAGAATTCGTTTGAAGGACAGTTTATCAGGGACAAGCAGAGCAGTCATTTCATGGTGCTGGATTTCTGTGAGAGCTCTGTGAGGAAATGGAAGGTCTCTGGGTGTGCTAATAGCAGGAGCTGCTTCCAGCCCCTGAAGTGGGTGATGAATGAAGTGAAGCAGGAGGATTTCTCTGCCTCTGCTGGCACCTGACCTGGCACAGAAGCTTGGTGCACCTTGTGCCACTTGGCTGAGCGTGTTCACTGCCGTGGAGGCCCCTTGGCTGCTTGGCCAGTGGATCTCTCCATGCTCAGGAGATGGATGAGGAATCATCCTCTCAATCAGAACACCCCTGGTGTTGGTTATGAAACTGAGCATCAGCAGCAGACTCAGTTTGTCACAGAGCAGCAGCTGCACGTGGGGCAGTGGCAGGACTCAGGGTAGAGCCAGGAGCAGACAAACTCTCTGGCTCTGAACTGCTGGGATGTGTCTGAGCTCATGCACTGACCTATCTAAGGCAGTGTTTCATTTTTCTGTCTGTTTATTTCAGAAAGAATGACATATGCCTGAACTGGTGTTTAAGTAATCACAGCTGGCTTTCAGCCTCAGCAGAGAATAGAATAGGAATAGATAAGCTACAGCAGAAAAGGAGGCAGAGACTTGAGGGCATTGGGCCAAGTTTCAGTGGCTTTGAGTGTTCCTGGCAGGAGGGAGCTTGTAGTGAGACTTGTTGTGGCCTCTCTCCCTCCTGCACATCCCTGCTGTTCCCTGCCATGGGCTGTCCCCACAGCACCCTGAGCTCCTGCCCTGTTGGATGACCAGAGACATGGGCAGGTCAGCCCTGTAGCTGCATTTGTTTTCAGATGTTGTTTTTTGCCACAGGCCTGTTCACAAACCTGAAAACTTTTTTTTCAGTATGAAAAACCACCTGCTTTCTCCATTATGCAGAAATTGCAGTGATTATGCTTGTCCTCACTGAACAGTCCAGTTGGCCAAAAGATCAAGCAAAGTAAATTTTAAGCCCACGAGTGAGACTTACATGTACAGAAAAATCAAATTATAATGAAACTTTATTGCTGTATCCATTAGTCATCTTTAATAAAGGATCAGAAAAGGTCACTTGTTGTTCAGCAGTGCACTGAAGTGGAGTATTTGTGACTACAGAGAGCACAGTGTGCTGAAAAGGTAAATGCAGGTAGTGGAGTGAATGTCCCAGCATTCAAGTGCAAGGCCTGGCACAGCCTCACTGGGGGGTGAAGGGTGGCTTTTTACCTTTGTTTCCACAACAGCAAAATAGGGATTCTTACTTGGCCAGATCAGAAGCTTTCTGGAGTGACTAATTACTAGTTGTATGGTGATTTGAGTGCTGGTAGCATTGTAATACCACCTTGTAATCGGTGTTCTCACAGTGCCTGTGCTCTTAGGCTGCTGCAGCCTTCACTTTTGTCAAGTGAGTGATGGCTGTAGCATTGCCTTTTGGGGTCTGGACCAGCATGGATGTGCTGCACTCTCCACACATTGATGCAAGACAGGCAGCTCTTGTTATTTACACCCCTGCTGCCTGTGGGGCAGTGCAGGGCAGAGGGGATCTTAGTAGGGCTTTCTTAACTGTGACCAATTACAAAACCTTTGCACTCCCTGGCAGTTTCTGAGCAGTTCCCAGCTGTTGGGTGTGAGTACAGGATGGGGCTGTTGGCCTTTTCTGTAAAATCTGGCTGAGGGCTGTGGGCTCGAGATCAGCACCCAAGCCAAGAGTGCTGCCCCAAGTGCCCTGAGCACCCAGGTGTGGTGTTTGTGACCTGACCTGGTAAGCACTCGAGAATCTGGGAAAAAAGGGAGGCTGGGAAGTCTCTCTCAGCTCAATTCTGCAGCATTCATGACTAAAGACCTGGTGCCTTTTTCTTGTGGGCATCACAGCTTGGGAGTGTGAGCTTTTAGGAGTTGGCCTGCAGCTCCTGCGCATGGCTTTTCCCCCTGAAGGGTGGGAAGGTGCAGCTTTTCTTTCCCAAAGGCCCTGAGGAAGGGTGGAGGCGAGCACCATACACATGTCAAAGTCTGTCTGTGTTTGGTGGTGCTTGGAAACAGCCTCTGACTGCCTGGGCCCCCCTGGATTTCCATGATAAATACGGCAATCCTGACAGATACCGCGCCCGGCCCGGCTCTTGTCAGGCCGGCCTTTGAGCAGGTTTGATTAATTGCTTTAGGATTTCACATCCAGCCGGGAGGGAGGCTGCTCCTGGCTCACTCCTGCCCCCCGTCAGGTGGAAGAATGGAGGGGATGAATGCTCTATAGACAGGCACCATGTGTCCAGCAGTCACCTCGCCGTGGGGAGGGGATTCCTTCCGGCACCGCGGCTGCGTCACGGCGTTTCCATCCTCTGGAGCTTGCCTTGGCTGGAGGGAGCACTTCCACCTGTACCAGGCTGCAGGGGAAGAGCAAAAGGGCACTGAGTCCTTCTGGAGTCTCCCACCAAACCTGGAAAGGCAGCTGACTCGTGCTGTGTGGTGTAGAGGAGCTGCTGTAGAAGCAGGCCCAACAACCACGGGCTTGGTGCTGAATGCTAAATGGGGCAATGATTTGAAATCTGTATTCTCCTTGCTTCCAGTTTGAGAATGCTTCGATTTTTAATCCCCTTTTGGAAGGAGAAGCTAGTCTGCAGTGCAAGTAGCAACCTCTGGTTGTGCCTCTGTCACCCAGTAAAGAAGTTGTGCCACTCCTTCAAATTGTGTTGCCTGAAAGGGTCCTCTGTTTTCACTGAGCAGATGAAATGGCTGTTGATTCAGATCTCACCTCGATATGTAAAAAACAGAGCTTCAAACAAATCTGCATCAGACAAAAGCATGACACAAAAAAAAAACCTTCTTGGTTTTCAAACTTCATCTTGCTCCTTTCCCATGCTTGACTGAAAGTAAGTGGGTTGGCTTTTGGCTGCACAGTACAATCCCTGTTGTCTGCCCAGGGATGTGACATGATTATCTTTTGTTAAATGCATCTTCAAAAATTCATTTAGAAAGAGTTAATTGCCCTTTGGCAACTTTTCCTCCTCCCTTCCCCAAGAAGGCTTTAAAATGTTAAAAAGGTCACGAGTCCATTACAATGAAATGAACAAGTGTCTGCAACATCCACAGTTTGTTTTGAAATTGTGCTGGATGTATAGAGATGGAAATGTGAGCAAAATTGAGGCATTTCTTTTTTGGAGGCTCTTTTTAATGAAAACCAAATAAAAATCCCTGGTTAGTTTCCTTTGCTCTCTGTGCTGCTTGCTGTCTATCCTTTGAGCTGGTGAGTTTTTGGTTTGTGATTTTAAAACTTGTAAAACCCCTTCCTTCCCCACACCCTTTAATTTCTCCAGTTGAGTGGAGCTGCTCTGTAAGTTGTGTGAGCTTCCAAAAGAAGAATTGAACCATTGTAACATTGGCTGAGGCTTTTGTTAAGCAAATTTCATGAAGAGACCAGGACCTAGCAGGTCTTGAGGAAATCAGATCCACTTTGACTGGCCCTGCTGCATCCTGCTGGAAGCACTCCTGTGCTCTTGTGCATCCAGATGGCAAACGAGCCAGACATGTTCACTGCATGCACAGCTAACTCTGAAATAGCAGGAGACAGCCTGGAATCGTGGAGGGATGTGTGGCTGCAGGGTGAATAGCAAACTCTGTAAGCAGAGGCTGCTCTAAGGCAACAACCTGTCAAACAGCTCATGTTTGGGAGAAAGCTTAAGCTTTGTTATGTGGCCGGTGGCTTTTTGCCTTAGTGATGGAAAAAAGAAGAAAAACCAGCATGTTTAGATTGCAGGTGACCTTCATTTCATTTCCTAGAGGATTTGAACAGCTGTGCTAAAGCAATGGAATTCAGTCAGTGCAGGTTTTGCATCTGTGTTGTCAAAGTGTATCCCAGTCATGCTGCATCTTGCTGGGACCCTGGCAGTGGGCACTTAGCAGGGCTTGTGTGTTCTTTAAGCAGCATCATCCATGACCCCAAAAACTGTTAGAGCTCAAGGTTTCAGGTCATGCTTGTGAAGTAGATTAAAGGAGCAGCGTGAGCTCAGGTACTGCAGATTCTTTTGCTGTTGCCATCCTCAGCCCACCTCTGCTGAGGCACACAGAAGGTGCCTGAAGCTGTAATCCGTTCCCAACACCTGACTTTGATATGATTTTGTGGAAAAAAAATGCTGAATATCCCTTCTAATGTCTTGGCTTTCTTCTCCTCAGGTGGTGAGAACATCAAGAGCATAAATCAGCAGTCAGGAGCACACGTGGAGCTGCAGAGAAACCCACCCCCAAACACAGACCCTGGTGTAAGAATATTCACAATCAGAGGGATCCCCCAGCAAATCGAGCTCGCTAGACATCTCATAGATGAGAAAGTTGGTGTAAGTTCCATCCCTGCTCTCTTGCTCTGTCCCTTTCAGACTTGCTGTTGCAACTCTTGGGTACTTGAAGGCCTGGACTCACAGGATGGCACAGAATGCACGTGCTTGCATTGTTCAGCTTCAGAACCATTTGCCTCTTAGCAGCTGGCTTGAACTGGATGGCCCTCCAGCATCCATTTGGTTAATTTTTGCTGTGGTCCCAGAAGGATTTGACTGTTGACATAATCCTGGGTAGTGTGTACAGCTAGATGAGAGGGAAGAACAGCAATAATAAGGTATGAAAAGGCTGTCAGAGGAGGTTTTTTGAAAGGCAGACAAGTGTGTCACTGTGTGAGAATGACACAGTCCTGGCAGCATCATCCTGAAAGTAAAACACTCAGCTTGCTCTGTAAGTTCAGGATGACTTAGCTTACACTTAATGCAGTGCTGTGGTATTGAAGTTTAATGAAGTCATGCTGCAGTACTACTGAATGAGGAGACTTTGGTTAAAAAGTATGGAAAACACTGAACTGGGGCATGGCAAAGCTGAAAAGCTGCCTTCATGCTGAATTGAGAGGAGAAGGCTTGACACCAACCTCAGGATCCACGTGTCCCAGGCTGTCTTCTCTCCTTTCTTACTACTCATAGTAGCTGCCTCCATCCTGCACTTGGAGCTGGCATTAAATATTTGTGGATTCTGTGGCAGGGTACGAGCATGGGTGGACCTGGAGGATTTGGTCAAAGTCCCTTCAGCCAAGCACCTGCTACACCTCATCAAAAGTAAGCTGCTGCATCTCCTCACCACGGGCTGGGGGAATGGCTGGGAGCTAGAAGGTGCTGGGAGAAGGGTGGAGGGCCCTGAAGGGGTGGGGTGTGAGTGGAGCCTTTTGAAGACTGAGCATTCAGAAGCAAAAGCAAGTGAGCTCAATGCTTTAAGCTTGGCTACAGCAAAGATTTCACCTGTTAAATGATGCACAGGTAGGTATTGGCATCTCCAAAATTCCTATCTCTAGTGATAGGAGTGAGAGCATGGAAAGAAGCCTGCACAGAGCACAAGGAGTGCTGTTCAGTGTGATGTATCTTCACCTTGGCTTCATGAACAGACTGATAGCAAGGCAGGACATAGCAGTTCACACCTGCACAGCTTTCCTTTTGCTCCCATGTTGCTGTTTGATCAGCAGCTGCTGACTATAAGTGACAGCTTCTCTTCTCTGGGCAGCTTCATGTCTGTGCCTTGGTAAGTATTTTATTGTCTACCTGAGCATGGCTTTTTGTCCTCTGCAGTGGTCCTCAGGCGTTCATGACACAGGGCTGGGGCAGCACCTACCAGACGTGGCAGCAGCCTGGACAGCAAGTCCCAAGTAAGTACCAGGGCCTGGAGAAGGGTTGGTGTTCCCTCTGCAGTCTCTGCAAAAGGCAGGTTCACCCATGAGACCGAAATGTCCTGAGCAGAGCAGAAGAGGTGTGTGGAGGCACGTGGTGGTGGCTGAGCTCAGAACGAGCTGAAGGCCATGGAAAACTTGCTTTTTGTGTGCTTAAGTGTTTATTGCTTCTTTCTGCTCTTTGGGTAGAAATTTGGTCCTTGCTCTCTGTTCCTCTCTTTACAAAAACATTCCTGCCTGTGGCTCTCTTCTCCCAGGATTCTCCAGGCAAGCACTTCCTAACCACACTTCTCCCTAACAGGTGCTGAGCCCTCCCATCTCTTTGTTCTAGACCTTATAATTTCTTGCTTATTTTCTTATTAAATTATTCCTTACAAGCTTTTCTCACTGTTCAGATTCCAGACTGATGGAGAACAGGGGAGAAGGATGCAGGAAATGGAAAGAAGGTTAGGCAGGGCTCCTGTACTGGTCATTTCTTCCTGAAAGTCTGAGTCAAAATTGAGCAGTTTGGAATGGGGAATTGCCTTTTCAGAATAATTCAAGTGGTAAATGCTGGTGGTGATGCTGCAGCTGCATCATCCTGTGTCTCCAACAGCTGAGGAATGGATTGCCCTGAGCAGAGCAGATTCATGTCTGCTTGGGGATCTCAAAGCTCATGTGATGGTGATAATGTCCAAAGGACCTTTGCAGTCACAATATTTTAAGAAATACAAATTTTTTAATTGTCTGGTCTCATAAACTAAAGCTAAGCACTAAAAGGTGTGTGGAGGGGTAATTTTAAAGGGGTTTAATGGCAGATCCTTTTCACTGCTAAGGCTGATTTAGCAATGAAGCAGATTTTCAATTTTGGTATAAATTCCCACCCTTTGCAGTGCCTGAGATAAAGGAATCATTGCAGGGACAATGCCTGCAATTGCACTTGTGATTCCCTGTAACCCTGATCACCTTTGAGTGTTTATGACTCATTATTGTGAATATGTGAAATTTGGAAATCTCAATGCTGCTTTAACTTGTTTCACTTCTGAACTGTGTTCTGTGGTGGCACATGGGAACCCTGCATGGGAAGTGTGTGTTAAACTCTGGATGAATCCTCCCTCTGAGCAGTTACAGCCAGAAATGATGACTTTCCCTTTGAGCTCTAGGGTCTTGGAGAAGGTCAGCAGTTGTTCTGGTTTCAGCACATTAAAATGCAGTGATGGACTTTTCTTGTGTACAGGAATGGTATGGTACTGAAGAAGAGTATTTTCTCACTAATTTGTTTTACAGGAGAAATTGTTACTCTGCTCCTTTGCTTTGCATCCCCAAGGGCTCTGAACTTCCCTGAGCTTTGGGAAGCAGAGCAGTCAATGCAGTAGGGAAAGCTCCACAAAAATATTTAACTTTTATCTTCCATAGATACTATTCCTTGGAATAAATGCTTACAAAACTGCATTGCTCTTTGCCTTGCAAGGTGCCTTTAGAAACTCACCTTGGTAATTTAATTTCTTCCTCACCTTCCTGAAACATCCCCTCATGCTGCCCAGCAGTCCCTGGAGAGAGAAGAATCTCCCTTCCTGCAGCAGATAATCATGTCTCAGCTCACCCCTCCTGGCTTTGGAGCCTGCTGTTGGAAGCACAGCCCCCTGATGACCAATAATGCAGCTCATACTCCAGTTGGGCACTGTCAGGTTCAGGTGGCTCCCAAAACCCCTGGAGCTTGTCCTTCCATTGTCCTTCCCCATGTGGGTTTAGTCCCACTCTGCTGCCTTTTGGAGGCAGGTGTTTTATTTCTGCAGTTGAACCTGATGGAAGATGTTGGCTCTCCAGTTCCCTGTGTGCTCAGGATGCTCCCTGTTCCTGTTTGTAGGCGGGCTGGGTGAGCAGAGAGGACGCACATAAAATGCTTTAAGAACCTTCACCACTGTTCTCTGCTGCAGTGGTGCCCAGGTGCAACTCACCAAGGTGTAGGAGGATTGTTGTAGAAATAGGTAAATAATTGCTTTTGCAGTTTTTAATGTGCAAACAGCCTTGTGCAGGGTCCCTGGCCTGAGTGCAGCCTGTGTGTCACAGCTCTGTCAGCCCTGTCACAGCACTGCTGTCCTGGGGACAGCCTGGAGTGCCCTGCTTGTGGGAGGAGGGGCAGACCCCCACCCCCTACACATGTATTTAGATTTTAATTACTTCCCCCATCTTAAATAAATTAACTGGCTGGGGAAACATTTTGCTGTGAAATGCATTTAGCTGCGTGTCCTTTCAGCCTGCTGTGGACTGTAATTCTCCGAGAAGAAAAGGCATTGAAGGAGGTCCTTTGTTGGCATTAGCAGGTGGACAGTTGAGGCAGCCTTGACCTCTGCCTGCAAAGGTCCTGACTTGTAGCGTTGGTCAAGTCTTTTAACCCGCTTTTATGCCCCTGGACAGGACACTGCTGCCCTGTTCCCTCCACCCACTTCACACTTGCAGTGTTTTATTTTCCCCTTCCCCCCACTTCAAAGCCCCCCTTGGGCCAGCATCGGGCTGGGCTGTGCACAGAGCTGGGATGGGACGGGGAGAGCTCTGCTCCACCCGTGTCCTCTGTCCCTGCTCTCTCCTTGTCCCCAGTGCTCGTGCTCCCCACTCCTGCTGTGCCTCTCTGCAGCTCCAGTGCCGTGTTTGCTGCTGGTGTGTCCTGTGGCTCACTGAGGGCTCTGTGCTCCTGCTGGGGTCCAGGGAAGTGTGGGAAGGGCAGGGATCCTTCCTCTCTCCCTGCTGTGGCACTTGGATGTGCTGGGCTGAAGGTTCCTTAGTGCTTCAAAAATGGGGGATCTGTGCTGGGTGGAGCCCAAGGTTTGGAATCTCTGAGGAGACGCTGGCACCGCTTCCCTTGGAGGAGTAGGAGCCCAGATATGACACCATGAGCCAGCGGTGGCTGTTTGGGATATTGTGGCTGCTCTTCAGTGATGCCTGGGCTGTGCCCCCTGGGCAGTGCAGCTGGCCATGGCCAGTGGAGCTGGCTGTGCCCTGTGCGGGGCTCATGGCACCTTGAGGAGTCAGGAGCTGAGTGGCTGCCCCAGAGTTGTGCAGGTCATGCTGTGGAGGCTCATGTGTGTGCAGGGTGTATTGAGGGGCATTGCTCACAGGTCCCTCAGCTCTGCTCGACTGAGAAGGGCAGGGGTGAAGGATGCAGACCCTGAGAAATCAATGAGTGACTCAAAACATGGCTGTTCCCTTGGCAGCTCTGTGGAGGTGACAGGTCTCAGCTGGTTGCAGGCTGGGCAGCTCCCACCACGTGCTCTGGCTTGAGCAGGTCCCAGCAGGGTGACATTTGGCTTCATGCCCTTCAGCAGATGAGGTGAGATCAGGAATTCAAGCTTTTCCTCAGCTTCCCCTGAACTGAAGATGCCCAACACTGTAGAAAAGTGGAAGCTGAAGTGTCAAGTCTGGGCAGCTGGGGTAGACCCAGGGCCTGTCTAGTGGAGAGGTGGATGTCACTGGCTGGAAACTGTCACCTGTTCCATACTGACGTGCCCCTTGTTGTCATCTTTGCACAGGCCAACAGAGCCAGCAGCAGAACAGCCATCCCGATTACAGCAAAGCATGGGAGGAGTATTTCAAAAAACAGAGTGAGTGAAACAGGCTTCCTGGAGAGGAATCAGCTCTTGTCACAAGGAGTTAACTCTAATCTGATGACTTGCATCTCCATCCCTGCCGTTTTTAGCTTCCAGTCCTTTGCAGATGCCCCCAGCCCTGCCCTGTTGGTGATGGTGCATGTAGGAAAGCTCTCGGTTGTGCTGTCGCGTCTCGGGAGAGCAGCTCCCACCGAGCCCCTCGTGCCCCTGCTTGCAGCCAGCCTGGCTGGGGGAACACAGAGCACGCAGGAGCTGCTGCTGGCAGAACCCAGGGAGCTGCAGCTGGGTTGTGAGAGGGTAGGAGAGCTCGTGGAAGGTCACAGGCCTGGCTCTCTGCGCCGTGTTCCCGAGTGCATGATCCCGACCTCTGGACTTGCTTTGACATGGAGCTGCTGGAGGCTTTGCACCGTTGAGGATGAGGGGTGTGCAGGCTGTCAGGCTGTCCCTGCAGCTGCAGGGATGCTCTGGGTGCTTTCTGCCTGCTCTTGGCTTGTCCCTCACAGTCAGCTTGGAGCCCATCCTGCCGTCCCACGCAGCGGAGCCGGTGTCGCCCTGTCAGGAGTCTGCAGCAGCTGGAAGGGGGCTGGCTCTTCATTATGCTTGGCAAAAGGAGATCCTAAGCCTGGGCTTGGACTTCTGGAATTGCTTATATCCTCCTTTTTTCTTCTTTTTCTCCAGGTCATGCTGCCAGTGCTGCTTCTCAGGCAAGTTCCCAGCCGGACTACACGATGGCTTGGGCAGAGTATTACCGACAGCAGGCTGCCTACTATGGGCAGACACTAGGGCAGGCTCAGGCCCACAGCCAGGTCTGTATTCACCTTCCCCAAACCCCTCTGCTCCTTCTCTTGGTCAGTTGGGTGTATTGGCCTTGCTTTAGTGTGGGGACTCTCCTTCAGGCTCCCATGGTGAAGCAGAGATGTTTTGTGGCTGAGGAAGTGATCACAGAAGCGTTGCCTCAACACTAAAGTCTTATTTTCTTGTACAGGGTGGGTGAGGGGTTTTTTAGGAGAGGACTGGGAGGTTATTTGTTTCTCCTGGGAGCCTTTCCTTATAGACCCCAGACAGTTGTTTGACTTCGGGGAATTAAAGTAAAAGGAATGATGAATCCAGGCTGGTGAGGCAGCACAGCACTGAACTGGGAGTGCAGGCACTGCCTTTTCTTGTGCTGCGACAGGAGCTGTGTGCTCACTATCTCCCTGTTCAAAAAGAGACCAAAACCATTGAAAGATAATTTATATTAACCTGCTTTTGAGTGAAACCTCCCCTCAGCTGTCACTCAGTGCACCAGAGAGTTGTGTGAGATTTATCCTGATCACACTCGGTGCTTCATGGAGCAAACAAAGTGGCAAAAACTTTGTGCAAAGCACAGGGGCACCTTGCTGTGGTCTGACACTTGTCTCCACTGCTCCACATTTAGCTGTGGCTCTGGGGAGCAGAGGCTGCTGTGGACGGCAGCCCCAGCAGCTGCTCTGCCCAGCCCTGCTCTCCCTGCCCTGCCCAGCCCTGCTCTCCCTGCTCTCCCTGCCCTGCCCAGCCCTGCTCTCCCTGCCCAGCCCTGCTCTCCCTGCCCTGCCCAGCCCTGCTCTCCCTGCTCTCCCCAGCGAGGTGGAGCCGGCGCTGCCGCGGGCGCTGGCCAGGGCTGACCTGGACGCGGTGATGATGAAAGGGCTTCTCTTCATTCCTCCCGAGCCTGCCCTGCTAGAGAGAGGGATCTTGTTTGGTGGGGGCAGCGGAGCTCTGGGACAGCGTTGGGGCAGGGGGCTCCGGTGGCAGCTCAGAGCATCCTTTGAGCTCTGTTTCCCGCTCAGCTGCAGCGGGGACAGACCTGTGCTCGGCAGCTTGGATCATTTTCTGCTGCTCTGTAACTTTTCCTTTCCTCTCTCTTTTTCTTTCCAGGAGCAGTAGAACAAGGTCCTCGTGGCAATTTTTTTTCCTTGGAATCGTTGTGGAAGAAAACCTTTTTGTAACAGAGGTTTCTAGATTTGCAACATTTTGATGAAGATTTTTTCTGTTTGTGAAACACTAGCTGTAGGATAATCTATACTGAACTTTCCTAAGAATCAGGAACAATTAGTAATGTACTAAACGTATGGACATGGTGGTAATTTTGTTTCCAAATTTATATTAAAAAAAACCTCCGGGATTCTTTTTGGAGAGAAGCCAGAGAATTTGCAGGCACCAAAACGCACCCCAGAGCTGTGACATTTCAACATGTGGGTTTTTTGTGTGTTTTTTTTTTTTCCTTTTAATTTTCGATCTTTTCTGTTGGAACAGAAAGAGTGGCTTGGAAGTCTTAGGTGGTATGTAACAAATCTTAAAAAGAAAAAAAAAAATTTAAACAGTATTTAAATATTCTTAAATATGTAAATTCATTAAATGTTTTACTTCTAATTTCTTGTATCTTGGCTGTCTTTGATTTTATTGCATTTTTAAAAAACTGAACTATGATATGTATTGTAATTAATGATATGATTTCTGTATTTGAAACAGTTACTGTTTGCAAGTTGGGGGGGCATTTTGTAGGGTTTGTATAATTTCTAGAGTCTAAAGGGGTAATATAAGAACGTGTTAATTTTTTTAGCAATACATGTTTTCATGTCTCCATTGGTAGTTGCATTTATGTATCTAAGACCTCCAAGCTTGTTTAAAAAAAGAAAAACAAAAAAAAAAAAAGAAAAAAAACTTCTTCTATGCTCTCAGAAATATAAATACTGTTATTTTTAATATTAAAATGAATCTGCTATTAGTACCTTTAACAAACACTGTGGAACTTAAAACCGTATAAAAGGTAGTAACTATTTTTTAATTCCAAGGTGTTTTCTGCTTTTTCGTTTCTTTTAAATATTTTCTTATCTAATATTTGTCAAATTACCTAGAGAAATAAATGAATCTAGTATTAACCACAGTATGCGCTAAATAATTTTGATTTAATAAAAGGGATAATATGATTTCTGATGTTTACTGTAGTGTTTCTTGTACAGATAACAGTGTATTTTTAAAGGAAAAACGGAATTGAAGCTATTTTTTCTTGCATTTTTAATTGCTCTCCGGGACATTCCGTTTTTAAATGTACTGAATTTACTGTTCTTGGGTTCTTTCCTTATTTTTCCTTATGCTTGAAATGTCTAACTATAAAGAACCGCGATTGGATAATGTTGAGCATGGTGTTAAAAAAAAAAAAAAAGTGTTCTTTTTATTTGACTGACAGTTGCATTTT
Organism: Melozone crissalis; assembly: GCF_028551555.1. Classification (NCBI taxonomy): domain Eukaryota; kingdom Metazoa; phylum Chordata; class Aves; order Passeriformes; family Passerellidae; genus Melozone; species Melozone crissalis. Next base: position 4,913,644 of record NW_026535819.1, on the reverse strand, counting down.
ACACTCTATATAATAAAATCTCCACAAGGTGTCTTGTGGGCCAAGTATTTCCCGTCTCTTGGACTCCGTTGTTCCTCGCTCATCGCGCCGCGTCCCGGGGAGTTTGGGGTGGTCACTGAGGGCAGGATCAGCTTTGATTTTGGAGAAACTCTCACTGTCACATCCCCGTGATGCTGTTCTGGGGAAACTCTCACTGTTACATCACTCTGGTGCTGTTCTGGAGAAACTTTGTTGTCGCAGACGTTTTTCACAGAAATCTTTTCTTTCAGATTTCTGCATTTTCTAAGAAGTAGAGGCCCCAGAAGAAAATGTAAACAATTGCTATCAGCTGCTGTAGAATGCAATAAGATGCACCTGTGATTAGTTCATGTTTCATGTTTTTAGTTAAGGGCCAATCACAAGAGCAAGCTCGGGGAAAGATTCCCAAGATACAGAACTTTGTTATAAATTCTTTCTTTCTATTCTTAGCTTAGCAGCCTCTGCAACTTCTCTCTTTATTTCTATTTAGTATAGTTATAATGTATTATATATCATATATCAATAAATCCAGCCTTCTGATCAAGAAACAAGATTCTCATCTTTCTCTCACCCCAGCGACCACCTCAAGTCGCTGTAATACTTTGTCACTGTCACATCGCCCTGGTGCTGTGACACCGAGGATTCCCAGAGAAGTTTCTGTGTTTACTGCTGTTTGGGCCAGAAGGGTCTGTGTTAACACCAGGAGGTTTCCTCTGCAGCCCTGTAAGGTTTTACTGCTTAGGAGTTGGCAGCCCCTGTTTTTAAGGCTCTGGACTTGTTGCTCTTCCCCAACTTCGTGGCCGAATCCATCAGGATCCGTCCCTGCACGGGGGTTGCTGGAGCAGCACTGATGGGAGGGATGTGGCTCCGACCTTATCAGGTATGGAGGGCATTAATTGTGCCCAGGCCAAGTTTGGCAATAACTGCAGCTCCTTCAGGGATCTTTTTCTTGTAAAATGTGAGTTTTGAGCTCCTCCAGCCTAAGGCAGCTCCATCCCCTGCTCCCAGGCAGCCGTGGGGCTTTGTGACGGGGGAAGGGAGGAAAGAAGATCCCATCTGCAGAGCTGGGAGCGGGAGGCGCATTGAGAGCCGGAAGAAAAGGAGATGTAGCATCTCTAAATATACCTCCAGAGAATCAAGAGAGACATTGAAAGATGGGATAGTAAAAGCCACTTGGAAAGAGGGGAGAGGGGGGAAAAAATGGCTAGAGGAGGGCATAAAGGCTGCTGATGGGAATTGGGAGCGGGCATTACCGAGAAGACTTCCTTCTAATTCATCTTCCAAGCTCTGTGCCAAAACAGCATTTGGCATGGTTCACAGGGAGCAATTGTGTGATAATGAACCCTAAGGTGTCCCTTAATTGAAGACTGAGGATTACAGATTGTGCCAATAGTCGTAAATGGCGTAGGATTGTGGGAGGATGCATTTTCTTAAATGTATCTGTAAGTACAGATGAGTGAGTCTCCCCAGTGAAATGCCCCTACTATAAATTATGGAAATATCTCTTTCTGATGCAACCTTTTATTGAGGGGGTGGGGCAGCAGCACAAGAAATAGTTTGCAAGCCTTTGAAATTTGGCCTGTCATTAAGATGGTGCCTGCAAAGCTGGGGTTTCATCAGCAGTCTGGTGTCCTGGAAGGATGAAGTGCTTGAAACGTTCCCAAGTTCACTGATTTGTTTTCCATTATTGCTGCCTGTTCTGGGCAGAGAGGCCGCGGATGTTGAACTGTTGTGAGTCCATGATGGGCTGGAGAGGGGCAGGGTTTGAGGCAGAGATGTCTCAGCACTTCATGAGGAGCTGGGTTCCTCCAAGGCCTCCTCCAGCCCTGCTGCTTTCCTGGTCTGTGTCCATGCAGGGTGTTCTGGGGCTGCTCTGATGGTCACTCCCACCCAGGGCTGGACACCCCTCACCTCTCACTCTGGGTCTGCAGGCAGCTCCTCATGTCCTGGCTCAGGTGTGTGGTGCAGCCCAGAAGCTGCTGTGGTGCCTTCAAAGCCAGGTCTTGGTGTCCAGGAGAGAAACCAAATCTCCTGCTCAGCCCCGGGCAAATTTAACCCCAGGTGATGTGGATTAAGCCCTGGCTGCACTGGGTTTTGGGCAGGGAGGGTTTGTCTGTCCCTTTGGCAGGATCTGGAGCAGGAGCAGTCCCTGAGGGCTGGGCAGGACAAGGGACACATTTGGGACTTTGGGGTCCATGAATGGGGATGGGGATGGTGCAGCCTTTTCCTCCTCACAGGGAGCCAGAGCCCAGCCTGGGGCCAGGACAGAATCCTGAGGGGCAGGGAGGTGATCCCATCAGTTCAGTTTGGGGAAGGCTCAGCCTCCAGAGTGTGACATTTGGGAAGAGCAGGACTGAGTCAATGGCCCTGGCAGGAGGTGCCCAGCTCCTGTTCTTTCCCACCTCTGACAAAAATCCTCAATCCCTGTCCAGAGTCCTTGGCTCAGGCACATGATGTCTCTGCTGCCCCAGCATGAATCCATCTCACTTCTGCCCAGCTCTGCTGGGTTTGTGGGGGTGTCTGGACCATGTCCCACAGGACCCCCCAAGCTGGCAGCACCCACCCCACTCTGCAGGCAGAGCCTGAATCCTGAGCAGACATTAAACTGTGATCCTCCTGCAAACCCTTTCTGAGCAGCAGCCCTAAAAACCCTGACACTGAAGCATCTCACTGAGTCCAGGATGACCCTGCTGCTCTCCTGTGCTCTGAATTTGGTGAGCCTGAATGGGAGCAGTGCTTTTAGAAGTGAGAGACTTCGAGACAGACTAAAATACTTTAATTTTGCATGATTTGAGAACAAACTACATTATGGCCATTGCGAGTTAGACTGAAATTACTGTTGAAAGAGACAAGATGTGGGACCTTTTTCCCCCCTTCTCCAAGTATTTAATATTTAATTGCATTAAAGGAACGCTGTATTTACAGTAATGGGCAGCATGGTCAGAGTGAGAGCTTCTGGTGTTTAACACGGAGCTTTCCAATAGGATGTGGATGTTCACAAGGTCCCACCTGTGCTGCTGCTTCTCCCCTAAACCCACCTGGTTCCTCCCACTCTCAGGGGGATTTTCAAGGTTATTGGTGTTTGCAGGGTGAGGAATTGGGATCTTGCAGCGTCAGTGTATCCTGTCACACAGCACATGGGGGTTTACTCCATGCAGGGAGCTGCTCATCCTTCATTTGACTGGTTTGGAGGTTTTTTCACTGGATTTGCTGTGGAGAGCAGCAGTGCAGGGTGCCCATGGCCAGGCAGCGTTTCTCTGCTCTCATAAGGCTGGAAAAGACACAAAAGAAACTTTCCAGAATTTTAATGGTGGAAATGAGCAGGAATTGGTGTTATGTGATGTGAAGATGAGTTGGAAGAGCCACAGGCCCTGGAGCCAAGGGCAGTGGGAGGGCAGAGAGCCCCATCCATGTCTGGGCAGCTCCTCAGTGATGCTGGGGATGGAGGAAGATGGCAGAGGGGAACCAGCCATCCCTGGGATGCAGGATTTGGGGCAGAGAGTGCCAGATCTGCCCTGCCACTCCCCTCCAGGTCTGGGGCACCACGCACAATGCAGGTGACCCAAAAGAGCATCCCTGGGGATGATGTGGGGGCAGGTACCAACAGCCCCCCAGATTATCTCCCTACCCTGCCCCTTATCACTTGAGGAAATCCTATTTCAAGGCCGCTCTAATGAAGCCTCTGATCTTTGCAGAGCCCGGCTCGCTGCCCTCTAATCCGGGCCGGGCCGGGTGCAGGTGCCGCGGTGCCGGGGATTAGACCCTCCCTGCCCTTTGTGGGAGCCGTCACTCAGCGCTGCCTCCCTGTCCGGCCCATTCGCCAGGGAATATTGAACTTTGCTGCCGTGCGGTCCCTACACGGGCAGGCCGGAGCTGCTGCTCTGTTTGTTTGGGGGGAAATGGGGCTGGTGAAGGGCAGGAGCTGCCGGAGGGGTCACCCGCCTGCCGGGCAGCCCCGTCCCTGCCACCCAGCCCGGTTCTGCCGTGCCAGGGCTGGTCCAGCCGCGCTGCCCCGGCCCTGGAGCAGGGCAGCTGTGCCTGGAGCTGGGACCCTGCTGCTGCCAGCCCAGCTGCCCTCTCCCGCAGCCGGCTCCTGCAATCCCGCGGTTTCGGCCGCTGCTGGGGAGGCTCGGCCGGCTGGTCCTGGCTGTGGGCAGGGGGAGCAGAGGGGCTCACGCACAGCCCCGCACTGTCACACTGTCACACTGTCACACTGTCACACTGTCACACCGTCCCCTCGGGCACCTCCCGGGCTGATGGCTCAGCGCACTGGGTCACAGCCCGCAGCTGGATTGGAGCTGATGCTGCAGGAGGGATGGGGTGGGGACAGACGCTGGTGGGATGCGGGACAGGCATCGCTGGGATGTCACTGCCCCGTCCCCACATCACTGCCAGCAGGGAGGAAAAGGCGCAGAGATTTCCCTGTCCTTGCAGTCCGCATCCCCGCTCTGTCCCTCCGGCCACCCCGTGCCGAGGAGCCGCCCCCGCGATCCGCCACAGCCGCGCTCCCTTCCGAGGCCGCCTGAGCTCGGGCGCAGCTGGGAAGGAGATTTTCCTCCTCTTGCTCTTGCGTGCCGTGACACCCTCGCCGAAACAATCCTGGAAATAACACTTAAAAGAAAGGAAGGCGGGAAAGAAAGGCAAGGAAGCGAGCGAGAGCGCAGGGGAGAGCACTCAGCATCTCCGCTCGGCTCCGCGGCCTCCCGCAGAGTGAAATGAAGGCAAATAATGCCCCGAAGCTCCTTCCCCGAGCAGCGCGATCAGCCCGCGGCTCCAGGGGCTGCCGTGCCCGGTGCCGGAGCCTTTCCCCGCACCGAGCGCTCCGTGCCCGGGGCCGCGGGCACCGCCGAGGGCTGGCACCGCTCGGGAGCACCGGACCCATCCCCAGTGCTCCAGCCCCGCGGAGGGCAGCGGGGACAGGGTGGCAGTGCGCGGTCTGGAGGGAGACAAGGGACCGTTCAGCTCCGTCCATGGATGGGGCACCTTGGGCATGGTCGCTTTCTTTTTGCCCCTGGGATGCGGCAGCGCATCCTCTGCATCGCGCACCTGCATCAGCGCTGTGCTGGCGCTGCGATGGGGAACTCCAGGAGCTGCTCGGAAACAAGGGGTGCACACATGGGGACCCCTCCTCGGTGTCCCCTCGGGCCCCGGGTGAAGCTGCCCAGGCGATGGTTCAGGGGTGCTGCGTGGTGCGGGTGAAGGCACAGGTGGGATGGAGATTCCCTCCATCCTACAGAGGGAACTCGCCAAGGATCCGCCGGCCCCCTGAGCCCAGGCTCACCCTGGGCATCGCCTTGTCCTCGCCGTGTCCTCCGGCACCCCCTGCTCCGCTGGCAGGAGCGTTCCCGGGCGCAGGGAACATTTGGGCACATTCCCATAACCGAGTGTCACCAACTGCTGCGGCGGCAGGGCCCGAGCCCCTCTCCAGCGCTGCTGTTTGCTTTGCAGCCTCCTTAGCCCCCATTGAGGCTTTTCAGCTCCAGCCCCTTCAGGGGGTTTAAGTAGGTAAAACCTGAGGAAGAGGCTATTTTCCTCCCTCCCTTTTGAGCCCTGCCTTGTGCCCAAAAGGCCCCCTTGTTTCACGCGTGCCAGTCACCTGGCTGGGCCCCCAGCCCCTTTCTCTCCCAGCCTCCCTTTTCTTTCTCCTTTCTCTCTTTTGACTTTTCCAGGAGCCCTCGCTCTCCAAACGAGCTTCAGATTGGATCCAGATTGAGGTCCCTTTGTCTTTCAAGGGTTGTACTAAGCTAATTAAATGTGATCCCAACAAATAAACGCAGATCTCCCCATTACATTCAGCCCTGCCTTTCAGGCAGCACCGGGCGGCCCCTCGCCCCCGCCCGCTCCGCGCAGGGTCCCCCTCAATGAGTCCTGGCCATTGAAAGCACTGCCAGGATTTCTTTTGTGCCGGGGGTCTCCGAGCCCTTTTTCCATCAGAAAAGACCCCCAAACAGCAGCTCGGCCTTTGTGAGTTTGCAAGCAAACGCCAAAGAAAAGCCCCCTGAATGCTTTAATAAATGACACATTTAGCAACTTCGGAGGCGCCTGGCTCCTGCGGCAGCCGCAGGGGTGCGATGATCCCTCCTGCCCCGGCTCCCCCGGCTCCCGCAGGGGTGCGATGATCCCTCCTGCCCCCCTTTCCCTCCGGCTCCCGGGGCATTTGCAGCCCGTGGAGGCGCAGAGGTGGCGGCCGGAGCAGCTGAGCGTCCCGGCTCGCAGCCCGGCTCTCGGCCGTGTCCCTGCCGGGCGCTCGGAGCCCGTGATGGGGTCGGCCGGGCCGCCCCGCGCCGGCCGCGGGCACCGGAGCCGCGGGCAGCGGGCAGGGCGCGGCGGGGCGGCGGGGCCGGGGGGCTTTTCAACTCAGAGCCCGCGGGCCCTTCGCCTCGTATTAGCGCTGGCAAATCCAAAATCGTTTTTAATGACACATACCAGCCCCCCCACCCCGGATCGGGGGCTGCGCTGGACTTTTCTCAGCTCAACTAATATCTTTTTAATGACTTTGGGAGGGGGCAGAGCCCGGCTCTGCCCTAGAGCCTGGATTGCTCCAAACAGATGTTGGGGCAGAGGGAGGGGGATGCTCTTCCCTGCCAGGGACTTTCTTCTAAAGTTCAAACGAGAGGGGAGCTTTCAATCACCGCTAAAAATGTATTTCTCCCCATTGAACAATGGGCTCCTTTCTGCGCCCGAGGGGACTCGGCTGCGATCGCGTTTCTGCTGCCGGAGAGGAGAAACCTCCGCTTTTAGGGCAAGAAAAACTCAGCTTCGAAAAGGGCTCTCCCCTGAGCCGGTTATTTTCTGCATCCCTCCTGCGTTCTACACTACAAGGGGAAAAAAATAAAAATAAAAATAATACAAAATTGTACTAACGAAGCACAAAACCTCCTTCTGCCCTGCAGCCCTTCCCCGCCGCACCGGAGCCGCCGCGGATCTTTGCAGAGAAGCCGGGCAGCGAATGCGGGGTTTGAGGAGAGAATCGCGGCTGCACCGGCCCGGGGCAGCGGCCGCTCCATCCCCTCATCCCCGCTCCATCGCCGGCGGCCCCACAAGAGTTAAATTTTAAAGCAAATCAAATTCCCATTGGCCACTGTATATTATCTCAGCAGTCTTCATTTGATACCTCTTTAATACAGAAAGGAGCTTTTCAAACCCCTTTTCTCTCTTTTCTCCCCGCCACTCTTTAAGAGCAATAAATGTTCAACTGCAATAACTATAAATCAATCTCCGCTCTGTTCAAATCCTATTCATGCGAAGGGCTGGAAGAGGGGAGAGAGCTCCCCCCTCCCCCCCGCCCCCCAAAAAGCAGCTGCTGGGCTCTAATCTCCTTTCTTGCACTGTCATTCACCCTCATTTTTCCTCCATCACCCCATCCCTGCAATCTTTTCTTGTTTTGCTTTTCTTTTCTCTCTTTGCTGCATTATGATCCCATGTCTCCCCTCATCAGACCCCAACCTTGTCCAGATCCTGACCATCCCCTTGTAGGCTGTGAAAGAAAAGAAGAGTCCATGGATGTCAAATTGGTCTCAAAAAGACCATGAAAGATTGATTTGCTCCACTTTTCTTCTGCCTGACATTATTTCTGAGGGTCCTGAATGGGAAACCAGAAAGTCTGGGACTGGAATAAAGATGTTCTCTCTGTAAGGGGGAGACGGGGGGGAAAAATGCCCATTTACTCCTGGCCCATCAACCCTGCAAAACAGAGCAAAAGAAAAGAGGACTGTGGCTATTCAGAGTCAGACCAATATGTACACCTCCCAACAATATGCCAATATACTGAGGGCTTCTCTATTAACACCCATGAATATTAAAGTGCTCACTAAACGCTCAGAAGGAACTTTGGGAATATACACATGAAAATACAAGCAGCATTGTGCGGGGCTCAGAACAATGGGGCGGCGATAATGGCCCTTCTCTATTAACAGCCATGAATATTAAACTTGTTTCCTCTTAAATGTTAAAAAGGAGGGATAGCTGCGATATTAAAAAAGAGAAATGAGTAGGGGGTAAGGGGGGGGGGGGGAACACACAGCAAAGCACCTTCCTAGGACCGGGAAGAAGCTTGGGGAAACAGCTGGGGATATTTAAAACCACGCAGAAAATGGAAGAATTTTTTTTCCCACCTTTTTTTACCGTCACCCCCCCACACCGCCGGGCCCCCGCAGCCGGGAGTGGGGTTCAGCTTAGCCCGCACCGGAGCCGCAGGGGGTTCAAGACCATCTATTATTGTTTTTTGTCCCGGGATAACTTGAAGGTTGAAGGGTTTTCCTGGGGAAACGGGGAAAAAAAAAATAAAAAAAGCAATCCGATGACTGGCTTGCCTCGGCGGCTGGAGGGAGCCGGTGTTGGGAACCTTTCCACCTGATGCTTTATGTTTAGCAAGGCTGAAATATTCTGACGGCTCCTCTAGCCCAAGTCCAGAAAAACAAAATAAACTTATTTTTTACGTTTATTAAACCAATCCCTGGCAGGTTGTTAACATCCCCTTTCCAGCGAAGACCCGAAAGTCAGCGCAGGTTTGGGTGCGTTCCTGACATCTGCGTTGCTTCTTGATTGGAATAATAGAAATAATTAACTGCACATGGGTTGTAGCGTGATTTCACCCACGCCAGAAGACACTCCACAGTTTCACCCTATAAGAACCCACCCAGGGGCAGGCTGGGGGTTTGGGCTGTGCTCGGCTCTGCTCCGGGCACGGTGAGACCCGGCGGGGCTGCCTGGGGCTCCGGGCTGCGGGGACCTGCCTTGGAGCGCCCGAGGATCCTGGGGGCCCAGCCTTCTTCCCGCAGCCCCTTCCAGCCCCTCGTCCCCATGAAAATCAAAAGAACAAGGCTAAGGAGAGGGCTCTAAGCTCCGACACAGCAGGACTAGGTTTAAATCCGGGAAAGATTAACCCTTTGCTGCGCCGGCAAAGCTCGGGCCCCGAGGGGAGCGCTGGGTTTGGGGGCACCGCTCTGGTGCCGCTTTGCTGGGGAGCAGAGGCGGCTGCGGAGCTCCGGGCTCGGCAGGGCGGGGATGGGCGCCGAGGCTGGCCGGGGAATGCCCGCGGGTGCGGGGACGGGGCCGATGCGGCGGCAGAGCCCCGGAGATGCCGCAGCCTGCCCGGGTGCGGGTCCGGCCCTGGGGGGACACGGCAGGGCACGGTTGTGATTGCAGGGAGACCGCGGATCCACCAGCGGTTCCCAACCCACACCTGGGCACAATTCCTGCGGGGATGCGGGATCGGGGACCGGCCGGGCTGGCGGCGGCAGCTGGGTGAGCCCTGCCCCGGGGTCAAGCGGGGATCAGCCCCGGGGCCTTGTCCCACCCTCCCCGTGCTTGGGGACCCTCTCCGGCATTCGGGGGAGCAGCGCGGGAGCCTCCCGGTGCTGTCGGTCCCGGTTGGGAAAGCGGGGGATGACGGGGGCAGCGGGGAGCCGGGCACGGTCGGGACCAGCTGCGGGAGCCTCAGCCCGTTCCCCCGGGGCTACGAGGGCCGAACGCCACCGAGCACCGGGAGCTGTCGGGCTCGGGGCCGCCGATTTCGTTTTGGTGCTCAATGGCCCCAAAGCGCAGCGTTTTAGTCCTAAAACGAGTGCGGGGCCAGGTGGGGAGCGGGACCGTGCCCGAGGGTGCGCCCCGTCCGTGGGACACCGGCGGGGACATTTCTGCCCGTTTCGCTGCTGTTGTGCAGTGCCCGGCGCAGGTGCCCGGCTTTGGGTTTGCCCGGGCCGGGCGGTGCGGGGGGCCGAGCCGGTGCGTGTGTGTGTATCGGTGTGTGTATGTGTGTGTGTGTATCCTGTGTGTTTGTGTGTGTGTGTGTGCTCGCCGTGTCCCTCCCTCCCTCCAGCCACCCCACCCCCGGGAGGGGAGGGAAGGAGGAGATGGGAGGGGGGGGCTCCGACGGCTCGCCTCGCTCCGGCAGCCCCAGTCTCTCCGCCAACGTCAGGGAGGTCATTAATAACCAATTAGGAGGGTCAATGAAGCTCATATATAGCCGGGCGGGAGCCGCCGAGCCTAACGGAGCCCAGCCCGCCGCCCACCGCCCGCCGCGCCCGGCCCCGTCGCGCTCGGCCCCGCCGCCTCGCCCCCATGATGGGCTCGGTGCTGCCCGCCGAGGCCCTGGTCCTCAAGCCCGGGCTGAAGCCGCAGGGGCTCTCGCTGGCCGAGGTGATCACCTCCGACATCCTGCACAGCTTCCTCTACGGCCGCTGGAGAAACGTCCTGGGCGAGCAGCTCTTCGAGGAGAAGAGCAGCCCCAAGACAGCGTTCACGGCCGAAGTGCTGGCTCAGTCCTTCTCCGGAGGTGAGTGACTCCCCCCCCGGAGCCTCCTCGATCCCCCCGGTTTCCCCCATGGGCCCCGGGCCGGCTCCCGGAGCCCGGCGGCGGGATGCGGTCCCGGCGCCCCGCTCTGCCCAGGCGTGGGACTGGGGAAAAAGGGCTTTAAATTCATTTGGTTAACTTGGGCTTGACCTGAGAAAGTTCCCACTTAAACCGCGGGCTGGGGGGGCCGGGGCCGTCCCGCATTCAGCCGCCCGGGACAATATCTTTTCTCTCGCCCCGGCATCGCCGGGGCGTCCCAGCTCCCTTTTCCCCCTCTCGGATTTCTGTTCCTCTCTTAATTTACCATGAAGGCTAATTCCATTTCCATTCACGATATGTCAACCATCTCATCTCCCCATTTTGTAAGAGGAATTCCTGGGCCCTTTTAAACAAGCCCTCGCGCCATTCAGGCACAATGTACCGCTACAGCATTCCTAAAGGACTAATGAATTTAGAATTAGCAATTTCTTTCTAGTTGAGTTTAATGAATGCAGATCACTTTAACAGCATGACAAATTGCTGGATGGGCCGAAATAGACACCATTTAACCTCCTTTCCCAGCCCCGGTCCCTCGCCCAGCCCGGGATGCTTTTCCCAGGTACCTCCTCAATGCCCCGGGGGAACCTTGTAGCGCTTTGTGGGAGCCCGGTTGGGCGTTTAAAAGGCTCAGCCCCGGCTCTGGGCTGGGGCGGGGTCCCCGCCGCCCCCGATCTCCCTCCTCTCCCCCACCCCCGTCCCTTTCTGAGCTGCTCTCCCCCCTCGCAGAGGTGCAGAAGCTCTCCAGCCTGGTGCTGCCGTCGGAAGTGATCATCGCCCAGAGCTCCATCCCCGGGGAAGGGCTCGGCATCTTCTCCAAGACTTGGATCAAGGCTGGCACCGAGATGGGGCCGTTCACGGGCAGGGTCATCTCCCCCGAACATGTGGACCTGTGCAAGAACAACAACCTCATGTGGGAGGTAACGACCCCCCCCGAACCCCGAGCCCCGACTGGTCTGGGGAGAAGCGGGGATGGGGTCCTGGGGCTCTGCCCCGTGCTTGGGCACCATCCTTGTGCCTCAGTTTCCCCATTCATGCGAATATCTGGGCAGATGGGTTTAGGAACCCCTTGCAGGAGAAGGATGAGTTCTCCCCAGCCCTCGGGGTGCAGCCAGCCCACAGAGGAGCCCCGAGATGCTGTTGCTCGCATCCTGTGCATGCGGATCACGCCCTGCCCTGCCCTGCCCATCCCGTCCTGGTGCAACACCCGACTGGTTGCTGCCTGCACTGGCCACAGTGGACAAAACCAGCTCTGCCCTTACTCCCTGCTTTGCCCCAGCCCTGGTGAGGTTAATCCCGAATGAAACCGTGGAGTCTGGGGGGATCTGAGATGCCAGGACACTGTGCACTAATGCACAGTGAATAGGGAGGGTTTTCCTATTTTTTTCATTTGTTTGACTCAGAATTGCACTTCTTAATTATTGTTAATTATTATTGTAATTTTATGCCTAACAGAAACTTGCCTCATCATTTTCGGCACCCTGCTAAGCATCTTTCCAGACCTAGCATGCACCTTCCCCCTCCACCCAGGGATTCTCCTGCTCCCATGGCAGCTCCAGGATGGTGAACAGCCCCTTCCTGTAGGGCTGAGCTGCTGCTGGGGCTCTGATGAGAAGGGAAATTGAGGAAGGTTACGCAGGGAGATAGGGGCTGGCAGGACCAGCCGTGCCAGTGAGAGCAGGACACATTTCTCAGTCCAGCACCATGAGCAGGAAGGGTTCGGCATCTCCAGCTGCTGTCAGGATCTCAGCCCCGAGGCTCTGCTGGCTTTGAGCTTGTCCCAGGGGTGGAGGGGCTCAGCCCACAGCAGGCAGCATCGCTACCAAGCGCTCTCTGCCCTCACAGGTTTTCAATGAGGATGGCACCGTGCGGTATTTCATCGATGCCAGCCAGGAGGATCACCGCAGCTGGATGACCTACATCAAATGCGCACGGAATGAGCAGGAGCAGAACCTCGAGGTGGTCCAGATCGGGAACAGCATCTTCTACAAGGCCATTGAGGTAAGTGGGGCTGAAGGGCAATGGGAATCTGCAATAGAAGAGTAGGGTGGTGGGATCACCCGCCCTGCAGACTCTCCCTCGCTTGTTCTTTGAGTTGTTGATGGGCTGTCTGTGGAAGAACACAGCAGCTTTTCCATCCTTGGTGCTCAGATCCACCAGCAGAGGTAGAAACCACAGAGAAGGACCATTGCATGGGCTTCAGGAAGTAGTAAAGGTCCTTTCTCCTCTCTGTCCTCTTTCCATGAGCTCATGGAGTGATGTGTGTTAAACAGGGCGAGAGTAGATCCTTGTTTGGGGTGTAAAGCATGAAAAGAGCTGCAGTTCTGGCCCATATGGGGCTTTGGGGAAGAACAGGGCTTGGATGCTCTATTGAAAAAGTGGGATTTTGTGCAGAACCTGCTTCTTTATAGCAGGGTAAAGTTTGGGGGGTTCTGTGAAACCCAGGTGCTGAGCACAGGCTGTGCCTGACTCTGCACTTTGCCTGGGCATCACTCTGGCTGTGCAGGGAGCCATGGAGAGGGCAGGGAGTGGGGCTGGTGCAGTTCTGCCCTGGGCTTTATCCTGTGGGGAGGGGGCTCTTCCTGCCCCCTCATCCCTGTGCTCCTGCATGAAGTGCTGGTGTGCCGCAGGGTCCCAGGGGTGGCACAGGCTGCCGTGCAGGGGGGTGATGGCTGAAGGGTGCCCACAGCTCTCCACAGGAGACTCTGGGATGGAGGTGGGTCTCAGCTGCCCGGCATTAGTGGTGACATGTGCATGCAAATCCCACAGTGCCAGAGTGGGGTGATGGTGGGGACCAGCCCTGCTTATGGGCAGTGTCCCCATAACCCAGTGCTATTGCAGGTGGAGAAAGGTGGTGGCTTGGGGAGATGGCCTTGTGCAGCAGCTTTGGCTTAAAGAGTGGCAAGGGGGACACGTCCCAGTCCATCCCAGACCCGTACTGGGATTGTGCTGCTCCAGTCTCAGGTTCAGAGTCTCACCTGGGGAGTGTTTGCAGTGGGAGAGGGTCTCAGCTGGGAATGACCATGAGTGCCTGCTGGCTCTGTGGGCACAGGCAGTGCTCTGGATCTGTCCAGGCTCCTGCACTGGCTCACACAGCAGCACAAACCCAAATGCTCCACGGCACAGGACCACAGCAGGGCTGGGTTAGAAATTGCTGCCATGAGGTGGCAAAAGGAGAATGGGTGGGTAGGAAGAGGATCAGATATTCTCCCTCCTGCTGGAGAGTCCTGTGTGCCCTTAGGGCTCTGCCACCTTTCCCAAGAGCTCCAAGCACTTCCCTGCTGTTCTCCTGCTGGACAACAAGCTTCAGGTGCTCCTAGTTTTAAGACCTGATATTCCTGTGGGCAGCTGTGCCTGTTGTGACAGCACCTTAAGTACTTTTTACTACTGTTCTTAAATTATGCAAATAAGTAGAATAATCCCAGGTAGCCGTGGTGTAATTAGGAACACAGCTGTGGTTTTTACACCTGCTACAGGCACAGAAGAGAGGGTGGGTGAACAAATGTTTGAGTATAGCCATGATCCAGCTGTGGGCTTGCTCCTAGGGCTGGAGCAGCGAGCAGTGGAGCAGGATGAGTTTAATTCCCTTGGCACAAGCAGTGAATTTGAGATGCTGAGAGTGCAGAAGCCCAAGAGATGTGTGGGAGGAGTTGTGCATGAAGGGTCCCTGCTGTCACCCTGCTCCTCGAGCTCGGCAGGGCACGCACACACTGACCCAAACTTAGGTCCTGCCCTGCTCAGCACCAGAGGTGTCTATGCATAGCCATTGTCACCCTCCGTCCCCTACCAGCCCAACCAGGGAATCCATCTGTTTGGATGCCTTTCTCACCTACATGCCAAAATCCAGATTGATTTGGTGCTTTTTTTCCTGTTTACCTTGGATATTTTAATGCATTTTGCCCGTTCCTGCCCTTATTTTCTGATTTGTTTTTCCCATCCTCTTTCTCAGCAATACCAAGTTGTTGCTGCTGGAAAATAAAGCTAAGGCAGAAAGTTTTGGCCTTTGATCTGAAAGCCACAAGATTTCTGGGGGGCAAATTGAATTTCCTTTGGAGTGTATGCACATGGGTGCTCACCTGCTGCTGGTGTGGCTGCAGCAACTTCAGCAGAAAAAACCACATACCCATGCATGCACCCATGCAGATTGTTTTTTTCCTTTCAGCAATATTTTATTTGCTTGTATTAAAAATGACTAATTTTCTGTTAAGAGTAAATAATGCCAAGAAACAGTGTCATCAATTTGGGATGCAAAAGGATATCAGCTTCCTCTGAATCCCAAATTCCTCCTCTGCAGCCCAGTGAGGTCTTTATGCAGAGGGACAAAGATATGAAGTCAAATTCCTATTTATTTCAGATGTTTTAAATTCAACATATTTTCAGTGTTGAAGTGATTGAACTTAGCATCTGTGTTTCATGTGAATAATGTTCTACTGGAATCTGACATGCTCAGTGTACAGAAAGCCATCCTCCAAAACGCAGGACGTTCCTATTTCTAAATTAGGTTCTTAACAGTAGGGACTGCTAGGGAAAACATGTATTTCTTTATGAAGTGATGTTGTTATTAGTGTTGTTTGAACTGGTCTGAGAGGACCCATCTCCCCAGCCAGGGCTGCTGCACGAGGGGAGCCGTGAGCGGCGTTTCCTGGCCGCTCGCCCCGGCCATGCGGGAACACGGCAGGAACAGCAGGGACAGGAGAATCCCATCACTGCAGGGAAATGGGAGTGTGGATGAGGCAAAACCCCTGCCCTGCTCCTGTAGCTGTCCTTGGGCTGTTCCAGGCAGCTTTGTGAGGGATATAAGCAGCGCTTCACACCTGAGCCATGGTCTCTGACAGCAGCCCCGAGCTCTCCTCTGCTCTGCAGGCTGATGAGCCCTTTGCTGGTGGATCTGCATTTCCACCTTCTAAAATCAGCCCCAGCAGGGATGGGTGTGTGGGAGATGCTGCCTGTGCCCTGCAACTGAAGGGTGCTGATGGCTCTGTCCAAAGAGAAAATGCTCTGCTGGAGCCCTGAGGGCTCCATGTCCCATCTCTTTGCTTTAGTCTCTGTCACTTGTGCTGGCTGTGACTTCACAAATGTTTTTTTTTTTTTCTCCCTGTCTCTGTGTTCCACCCTGTCCTGGTCTCCCCAAGCTGCTGGGACCTCTGGGTCCTGCACTCCAGAGATTCCAGATCTGTGCCTGTGCTCTGTAGCTGCATATTTACCTGTAAATATATTTGTACCCACCTGGGGGGAGAGCCTGGAGTGGGTTTGTGCTGGTGCTGAGCTGTGCCATCACCTCCACTGCTGCATCCTGGGCTGCTCCGTGCCTGCCTGTGGGTGTTGGGGACTGCTGGCAGGTCCCAGATGGCAGAAGGGTCTCACAGAAATGGGGCACAGCCAGGGTAGGTCCCAATGGATCATAGCGGGGACGGATGTTCGTCGCCCCTCCCAACAACCCTTTCTTTATCTCTCTTTCTAGATGATTCCTCCAGATCAAGAGCTGCTGGTCTGGTATGGGAACTCCCACAACACCTTCCTGGGCATCCCAGGTGTGCCAGGGCTGGAAGAGGAGCAGAAGAAGAACAAACATGGTAGGTAACATCAGAAAGAGCCAAGGGTGCAGCATCCCTGCCTGCTCACCATGCCCAGCTCTGAGGCCGTTGGGTGGGCACAAGGCAGGGACACCCCGGGGTATGTCAGATATCTCAGTTCTCTGTGGACAAGCACGGGGACTATGAAATGATCCACACAGCTTGAGCAGGTCCTCAGTAATTCAGGACAATGCCTCCAGGGCAGTTTGCTCAGTTTGCTGTTGCTGGTGGGGTGTTGGCAGTCGCTGCCTGACCCAGCCAGGCAGGGAGGAGCAGTGCAGGATGTGAGTGCAAGGCAGCCCCAACTCTCCATCAAACACCAAGTGGATGCAGACTCTACAGCCTCACTCTGCCTTTAAGGGATCTTAACCACCAACACAGGAGGGTTTTCTCTCCTTGGGCTTTCACTCTCTGCTTATCTCAGTGGCTCCCTGAGGTGCTTCTATGTAACACAGCAGTGATCAGGCTGTGTTTGGAGCCACTTCTGTGCTCCCTGACTCTGCTCCCCACTCTGAGAGAGCCATGTCTGAGCCCAGCAGAGCGAGGGGACAAGCTGGGACTGGGGCAGGGGCTGGACAGTGTGGTTGGGGGTCCCTGAGAGTTCCTGCACCCACCTCCTCCAGCTCTGCTTCAGCCCAGGGAGGGGAAAACTGGTTTTATGCCCATTTATAAGGGATTCATTCAGCTCAGCTTGAATGTACCCCTTAGCTAAATCTGGCTGAGTGCATTCCCAGCACTGGCTGCATCCCAAAATCCTAAGAGCCAGCGAGGATAGGTGACCTCAGCAGCAGGGAGCCAGCAAGAGGGCAGTGGGGATTTTCCAGAGCACCCAGCACCTCAGGAGCTTATGCTGGGGTGAGATGCCATGCTGGAGGGCAGCGCCTGACTATGTCCTGTCGTCCTCAGAGGATTTCCACGCGGTGGAGACGGGGGCCAGCACGACGGGGCGCATGCGCTGCGTCATCTGCCACCGCGGCTTCAACTCCCGCAGCAACCTGCGCTCCCACATGCGCATCCACACCCTGGACAAGCCCTTCGTGTGCCGCTTCTGCAACCGCCGCTTCAGCCAGTCCTCCACGCTCCGCAACCACGTCCGCTTGCACACGGGCGAGCGGCCCTACAAGTGCCAGGTTTGCCAAAGTGCCTACTCCCAGCTGGCGGGGCTGCGGGCGCACCAGAAAAGCGCCCGCCACCGGCCCCCCAACGCCTCCCTGCAGGCCCACTCGCCCGCCCTGCCCGTGCCCCACCCTGCCTCCCTGGCCCATCACATCCCCACCATGGTGCTGTGAAGCCCCGGCGTGGCAGCAGGATTTGGGACAGCAGAGACTGATGCTCAGACATGCGATGAACTGGGGGGTGGCCCTTGGCTGAGCTGCTTTGTGTCTCACAGGTATTGGGTTGTTTTTGGGCATCGCTGACTGCAGAGGGTCGGCAGAAAAGGAGCCCCCAGCTGTGCAGCTGAGTTGTGGGAGTTCATCCCCAGGGAGATGAGGCACAGGGTGGGCTGTGGGTTTGTGTGGGTTTGCCAGTGCACTGGGAGAGCCAAAAAGCCAGGTTTGGAGGAGTCATGCCTGGGTTTTACAGAAAATTTGGTAGAAAGAAAGAAAAATTCCTCTTATGTGTCCTCCTCTGCTCTAGCAGACACGTGCCCCACTGAAAGGTTGGCACAGCCCTGATGAGGCCACCCCAGTCATATCTGTTTGCCCCAGGAGTGGCTTTGGCCCTGGTGGCTCCTTCCAAGGGACACCTTTCCCTGCTTGGGAGCCTGGAGTTAATGAACATTTGCATTTTCCTGTATCCGAGCCCCCTCTGCCCGCCCTGCTCCAGCCGAAGCCCTGTCCTGGGGTCTGTCACTGCTCCAAGCCGAGCTGTGGGCAGAGGGGACACTGTGCCAGCTGGGAATGCCCTTCCACAGGCAGGATTTGTGGGGACCGTGAGCTCTGCCGGGCTGTGCCCGTTCCAGCCCTGGCAGCTCTTCTCCCCATCCCTTTCCCAGCTCTGAAGGAACATTTTGCTTGGAACTGCTACTGCCCTCTGGGGACAGAGAAAACCTGTCCCCGAGCCAGCTCCGTCCCCAAGGACAACTCTAAGCGCCCTCTGGAGTCCCCACACTGCGGAGGAGAGATGTGTATCATAAATCTTAAAAACAAAAAAAAAAAAAAGGTATTCTAATATTAATTATAAGTCTAAGATGTATAAAGTTCTCACAAAACGTGTTTCACTTCCAGAAGAAAATAAACAAAAACAAAAGAAAAAAACCCCCAAAACTGTCACTTTAACTTTGTAAATATTTATGTAAACATTATTTACAAGACTTTGATATTATATATTATTTGATTGTATATGTACACAGTGTAAATACATTTGTACCTTTCTTGTATTCTAAATAAAAATTACTTGGAACATTTATCATTTAGAAGAGGGATTGCATGGAGAGCTTTATTTTATGTGCCAGGGGAAGGATGTGAGTATTGGAATGAGGGAAGGTCTTAACTAACACAACAATCTGTGAGTGAGGAGATATGGTGTCATCTGTTGGATCAAGAAGTGCATCTGGGAGGGGAAAAAAACCCAGGTTTTGGCTAAAGAAGCCCTTTTTCAGGTTTGGAAACTGGGGTAAGGGCTGGCTCACTCCAGAGTGCGTGGTATCTACTGCTTCCACCCTGCTAGTCCCTCTTCTTGTGAACTTGTACAGTCCCTCTTTGAAGCCACAGCTACTGCCATCCTTTGATATATTCCATGAATTAGTGCCCAAATTTCTGCTGTCATTCGACACAGGTGCAAGCCCTGCTGGAAGGAAGAAATATTTGCTGACGGGCATCTTATGGCGGGCTGCTTTTGGCATTTCCTCCGCAGCCCTGAGACCCTAACCAGTGCTTGAATTGATAAAACTTTTCCACGGACGTATCAGTTCGTGCCGGCACAGCTCGGCCGAGGGGAAGGGCTCAGCGCCGAGACCTGCGGGGATGTTTGAGCCCAGTGTCAGCCGGCCAGTTGGGGACGGCATGAGAGGACTGCTCTCAGGGGGACACGCGCTGCACCCCGCCTCGGCCCGGGCTGTGAGCCCGGGGGGAGGGTTCCCGAGCTTCACCCCAGTTTGCCGGGCAGGTTCTGAGGGAGCGGGTCACGGCCGGGAGCTGCCCGCAATAAAAATGGCAGCGGTCCCCCTTGGGTTTCACCGGAGCGAAGCCAGAGAGGCTCTCCGCTGCCAGGAACAAACATGGCTGCCCAGTCACCGCCCCTGCTGCCCTCACTCAAGATGGCGCCGCCCGCGCCCTCAGGCGCGCTCTCGCCAGCAGCCAACATGGCGGGCGGAAGGCGCGTGCGGCGGGGCCAAGATGGCGGCGGTCACCATGAGGCTGCCGGCGGCCCGCGCGCCCCTGGATTCCAGCGCGCTCCGGGGCGCCGAGAAGCATCTGGTGGCACCGGGGGACACCATCACCACGGACACGGGATACATGAGGTACGGGCAGCGCCGGAGGGGAGGCGGCGGCGGGGTGGCGGCGCGGCTTCGGGCTGTCCTTAGGTAGCCGCTGTCTCTCCGCAGGGGCCACGGTACTTATGTGGAGGACGACAAGCTGATCGCCTCGGTGGCCGGCGTGGTGGAGAGGGTGAACAAGCTGGTGTGTGTCAGGGCGCTGAAGGCCAGGTGAGCGCGGCCGCGGCGGGGCAGGCCGGCGGCGGGGCCTGGCTCGGCCGGGTGAGGGAGGTGAGGTGTGTGACCGCCGCTCTCTGCCCCAGGTACAACGGCGAGATCGGCGACATCGTGGTCGGCAGGATTACGGAGGTAAAGCCCCCTGTTTGCCGCGGTGCTGAGGAGGAGGAGGGTGGTTGTGTCTCAGTCCCACTCTAAGCGCTTCCCGGAATCCTAAAACACTGACACACATCAGTGTCCCTGCACTGGGTGCTTGTGGATTAACCGGGATGAGACTGGAAGAAGCCAGCAGAGCTGTCCCCTCCTGCAGTTTGGTGAGCTGCAGCTCCTATTCAGTTTTTAAGTGTGTACCTATAAGTTTGGGTGGTTTTTTTTCCCTTAGGTTCAGCAGAAGCGATGGAAAGTGGAAACAAATTCCAGGCTGGATTCAGTCCTGTTGCTCTCATCTATAAATTTACCTTGGGTGGTTTTTTCCCCCTTAGGTTCAGCAGAAGCGATGGAAAGTGGAAACTAATTCCAGGCTGGATTCAGTCCTGTTGCTGTCCTCTATAAATTTACCTGGTGGGGAGCTGGTGAGTGAGCTGGTTGTGTTTTGCATGGCATCCTAAGGTCCCCCACAAAGAGCTACTGATGGATGTTTTCTCATTCTGGGCTACATGTAACTTTCCTTGTGATGTTTCAGAGAAGGAAATCAGCAGAAGATGAGCTTGCAATGAGGGACTACCTGCAGGAAGGGGATCTCATCAGTGTATCCTTCTGCTGCTCCCATTGACAGAAGAGCCAAGGGTGTGGGAAGAACAGGGAGAGCTTGGCTGGCCTGTCTGGGGGTGAGAGCTTTGCTGGGGTGGCACTGGGCAGCCTTAGGGACCCTGTTTCCTTAAGTGGCACCAACAGGCAGAGGTCCAGTCTATATTTTCTGATGGGGCTGTATCGCTGCACACCCGGAGCCTGAAGTATGGGAAGGTGAGTTATTCCAAAGCCCTTGATTCTGGGTTCATTCTGCACCAGCTGATTTGTATAAGGCCTCTTGGAGGGTTTGTTAAGAAAACAGCTACAGAGTAGAGCAGGATGTTGTTATTATTCATTCCTGCAGGATAGGAAGACCCTCAGCTCTTCCATGGGACCACCAAGCAGAGTTTCCCCAAAGCAAAGGTTGAGTTGCCCTTTGATCCACTGCTCTCCCTGTCCAGTTTCAACCTGCTAGTTCTGTTTTCCCCACTAGCTACTTGGGAATTAAATCCTGTGGAGAGATCTCCTCACTCCTCTTCTGCTGGCTGTTGTCCCTGTGACTTGTTCTTCTCCCCAGGGCTCTATTTTAGGCTTTACACAGTTGGCATTTATCTCTGGTTTTGTGCATTGAAATAAGCCAAGGGGCCGTTGGAGCGTAGGCTGCACTTTGGGATTACCAGACCAAGGGTATTAGCACTTAAAAGATGAAAGGGAAGTGTGCTTACTGCACAAAGGGTGAAGGACAGTGATTGGATTATGAGGGAAAATGTTCTGCTAAATTGGGCCTCTGACTCCTCATTTTTCTGCAGGGATGGTTGATGTGTAGTTACGATCAAGATATTATTAACATTTCTGCTAAGCACTTAGAGTATTCTTCATCTTCAAAGGGCTGCACAGGCATTAGCTAATCCTCCCAGTGCTCCCAGAGGCAGCCAGGTTTTATATTCACTGTTTCACAGGAAAAGGTGTTAAAACAGAGTTGTTCCTAGGCCAGGAGTGGAGTGAGTGTGTATCAGTGACTTGGTGTTATCAGTGGTGGCTCATGATGCCTCTCACACTGAGTTTGTGGTCTGTTCTCCAGCTTGCCCAGGGAGTGCTGGTTCAGGTCTCTCCCTCCCTTGTGAAACGGCAGAAGACTCATTTCCATGACCTGCCCTGTGGTGCCTCCGTGATCCTCGGCAACAATGGCTTCATCTGGATCTACCCAACCCCGGAGCAGAAGGATGACGAGGCTGGAGGCTACACTGCCAACCTGGAGGTGAGTCCAGGGAGGTGAGCCCTGTTCTGCCAGTGGTGGTTTATAGTCTGACACAGTCAGAGGCACCTGAGGAACCTGAGACTTTCAGGATCCTGTGTAGGTTCACAGCAAGGCTTTTTTCCTTGTATCCCTGTGCATTCATCCCTTTTCCTCTGTCCTTCCTCAGCCAGTTCCCTTGTCTGACCGGGAGGTGATCTCACGGCTCCGAAACTGCATCGTGGCTCTGGTTACTCACAAGATCATGCTCTTTGACACCAGCATCCTGTATTGCTATGAAGCATCCCTTCCTCATCAGGTACAGGAACCAGCAGTGTTTATTCCACGCTGAGGGGAGGGAACAGAAAGGCTGCTGAAGTCAGAGTTTCATTTCAGTTTACCAAAGCATCCTGTAGTATGAACTTTCCTCTTCTGCGCAACATAAGTTGCCTTGCACAATTTCAGGGATAGTTTGAAAGGTTCTGCCTCTGGCAACTATTCCTAAAGAGAGATCAATCCCTTTTTTGATAGATGTTGTGTATCCCTTGCTGGGATTATGGGCCTTTAATTCCTGTGAGAACAGTGTTAAATTTGGCATTGTATGAGGGCACAGTGCATTTTATGAAGCAATGAAGAAGTAAATGTCATGTATTTTACAGAGAGCTCATGCCTGTATCCACATCCTGCACTGCTGGAGGACTGCTTCCATTTGCCCTCTTGCTGTACAGCTTTTCACTGTGATTCCTGCCAGCACTATCACAGGCAATTCTCTTCCCACAAATAAATGAGATCTGAATTCTGCTTTCATTCCCAATGAGGTGTTAATTATGCCTTGGACCCTCTGCCATAGATCTTTTTTCACCACAGCCCTATAAACTCCTTTGCTGGTTGCTGCCGTGTGTCAGGGACCTTTGTCTCCCCACAGAGTGCAGAAGTAGTTGTTGATTCCTGGTGCTCATATTGCTCTTCTTTCCACTGCAGATCAAGGACATTCTCAAGCCAGAGGTGACAGAGGAGATCGTTCTGGAAGCTCGACAGAGGTTGCTGGATTCAGAGGGATAGGACAGGGCACGTGGCCAGAAGCAGTCATTTGAAATCCCAGCATGGCAGCTTTGATTCTCAGTATTATATGGGGTTTTTTTCAGTGTTCTAGTTCCCAACATTCATTCCACACTTCAGAAACCACCAAAATTCCTCACTCCTAGGATATCTCCTGTGTCCTTTTAGTACAAAGTAGTACTTAAGTACAATAGCCTTTTAGTGCAACGGCCTGAGAAATTGATATCTGACCTTTATAAAGATCAGATGCAACTGGGACCTGTCTCCTAGCACCTGTTGCTGTGTCTAGTGCCCCAGAACTTTGTGCAGAATGACAGAGAGGAAGAGATTTGCTTGTGACGTTTCTCTCTCCCCAGAAGATGATTTGGATTTTAATTGTGATACAGATCTGCCAGTCTGTCCCCTGATTGAGAGCCCTCATTTTTAAGAATGTGTTTAGAAAACAGGAGTATCCACAGCCTTGCTAACCACAGTTTGGGTCTGGCTGTTCATGGCTTGAATGTCTCAGGGGTATGAGATGGGATGTGGCTGTGTCTGTCCATATGAGCCAGGAGCTCTGGACAAGCAGTGTCCTGGTTTGTGTATATCCTGCTGGTCATTTTTATGCCTGAGAGGTGAGCTCCTCTTCTGAGGAGTCACCAGTATGGTTTTGTATTAAGTATTTTACATTTCAATAAATTTTTTGAAACAAATCAGTCCTTCAGCAGTGTGTGCATTGGCTTGTTTTTAGCCTAGCTTGTGAGCTGTGGCTGGCTCAAGTTTCCTTGTGCTAGGACACTTGGAATGGTTCCACTGTCTTATCTCCCCTTCAGCTGCTGCCCTTCATCCCAGCAGGACCTGACCTTCCTCTTCAGCCCTTACAGGGTTCCTCTGTAAGGATTGCCTGGTGTTCACAGTGGTTTTCCAAGCACTGCCTCCCTGCAGGATCCCTTGGAGAGGTGAGTCCAGCAGAGGTGACTGGGGGTGACAAGGAGCCCAGTATGACACTGGTGAAGATCTTCATGCTGTTGGTTAGAGGTGGACACATTGAGCCAAAGTGTTGGCAGGCAGTCAGTCACGTTCTCAGTGAAGATTGTGATGCTTTCCCTGAGAATCCTCTCAGCTCCAAGTGCTGTATTACAGCTGGTTTATTATATCTGTATTCCATCTATTTGTATTGCAAATATCTCCTTGCACCACAGCACTAAATTCCTAAAAAGGATGATAAAACATCCCTGAATCCAACTGCACGTTTCAAATTCGCACTCTTGCCTCAGGCACACGGGAAAATTCTTTCCTCGGTGTTTTCCTGGGAATTTCTAGTTCTTGTTGCTGTCCCTGCAGCTCGGGCCGCTTTCCCTGTGCCGAGCAGGCACTAGATGGCACCTTTGGATCGCGTTTGTGGCACTTCCCTTCTCCAAGCAGCAGGGCCTGGGCGGCTGCCACCAGCGCTGCTGCCCAGATCCTAAAGCACAATGGGGTAAGGACAAGCAAGGACATGGCTAATCCGTTCTGCTGCTGCACAACTGCCCGTGCTGCCTCTGAAAATAGCACTGAACTCGTTGGGGGCATCACTGGAATGCCCCACACAAGGTCTGGGAATTGCTGGTTTTGAGTTTTAAGAGGATTTCATAGTAAGTGTTGCAACCATCAGATCCTCAAGATGACTGGGGAAATTTGAAAACCAAGGTTTGATGGTTACACTTTCAGGTCTCCATGAGGCTGCTGGTAGCCACATAATGCACACCACCATGGACAAAACTGGTTCAAAAAGGCTAAAAAAGCTTTAGCAGTCTGAATTTTTCTCTTAGAAAAGTACTTTTTTTTCCCCTTACCCAATGCTGTATTTAGCAGCTGTTTATCTTATTACAGGGGGAAATTCAAGGATTTCTGCTAAAAACCAACTCAAGATCTGGACTGCTTCAGCTCTGACCTTTCTGATTCCTCCTGCGTGCTGCAGGATTCCTGATATCTTGCATTAATGATGAGTTAAATGGGGGAGGCATGTGGCTCATCCAGTTCCCTTACTCCTGATTACCTGGCACTTTTGTTTTTAAACCCAAGTAGAACACCAGCTGGTGAGGTTTGGTTGTGGATCTTTCCTGATGGGAGGGAACCAAAGGTCTCAGTATTTTCCTCAGTGACCATGAGAGGTAATTATTGATCTTTGCACATTCAGCCAGTGCTGTGCCAAGACCTAAATTGTGTAACAAGGCTTCAGCAAGGTCATTGCTGGCAGTTCCCATCCAGCACAGCTCTGCAAACCAGCAGCAACCAAACAACAAGCCAGCAAACAGCAGTGGCCCCTTAAATTCTTGAAATAGTCTGTGGGATTGTGCTGGGCAACTTCTAAGCAGGAAAGGTGAAAGAGAAGAAACTATGGATTCTCTGGTTTAAGAATAAATAAAAAAAAAGTAGTTGAAAGGAGGGTCAGAATAACCTAGTAAGTGTTCATTTCTCTGTGTGGAACTAAAAGGCCCATGCAGGTATTAAAACAGCTCAGACCAACCTGATTTCTTTGCTCACCAGTGTCTGACACTGTAAAGCAGCTGTAGCACCTCCTGTGCTGCCTCCTCCAGGGTTAACACAAGGTGCAGCTGTGCTCAGAGATGGGGTTGGTAACTCACCCTTCCTGGTGAGTGTTGTCTGTAGGAATAAGAACACAATATCACTCATCTGCAAAAAGAATTTTCTTGTTTCTTGGTGCCAGTGTTCATGTACTAATAGCAAGGATTCCTTTACTCCTAGGAATAACCACTGAGATTTTAAATTTGTGCTAATGGGTTATTAATCCAATTACTGCTGCTTATTGCATTACTTCTGTACCAGCCGTGCAGTTTTGCTGTTCAGCTGAGAGTGGCACAAATAAAAAGCTTTGCACAGACCTGAGAAGAGACAAATCCCACTGAGATTTGAGACATCTTGAAATGGTTCTCTCAGGTTCCTGAGGACTGTTAATTAGCATGCTAAGTTTTATTATTTGGTGAAGAGGTTGAGTTTTTAAAATACTGTTATGGAGAAAATGTCACTGCAGCTGTTGGGTGAGAACCCACACTTAATGGGAGGTAAACAGAAAAAGTGCTGAAGTATCTCTTAGGAAGAAAATAAATGGTGGCATGTACATGGACTTGATTGAAAAAAAACAACTCTGAAGCTTTTTTTTAAACTTATTCTGTATTCACACAACTTTTCTGTCTCTGTTTTCTCTAACAATTTCTGAATCTACTGGGCAGCTTTCAAGTTTAACAGGAGAGTCATGTTCACAAAAACTGGCAGCAGGGCTGGGGGCAGAACATGCAGTACCCTTCAGGAAGGGGAAGGCAGGTATCTCACCATGACATTTGGGAGTGACCAGCTGACTCATCTGCCTCTGTATTGTCCCAGATTAACCACAGCAGTGCTCTGGGAAACAGGAAATGCTTTTGGAGAAACTGCTGAGTGGAAAGAGGCTGGGAACTGCTGGCAAAGGACCTGCCCCACTTTGCTGCTTGTGATTGCACAGCATCAGGAGGAATAACTGCCTGTCGGCCTGAATGATAAACTCACCTGGTCTGTCAAATAAAAAGAAGTGCATTCCTCTGCACAGATCTCAGGCAAGGCAGGAAGAGCACATTTACAGCCTGTACTGTCCACAGCACAGCCCTGGAAGTGTTCAAGGACAGGTTAGATAGGGCTTGGAGCAACCTGGAAGATGTCCCTGCCTGTGGCAGTGGGGTGGAACATGATGGTCTTTAGGGTCTCTTCCAATCCAAACAGTTCTGTGATTCTATTGCATGTTTGGAATGACTTTTGCTTAATTTGGTGAAGGTTTTTCTGACTATTGTGGACCCATGGTTGTCTTCTGGAGTTCACTCTGCTTCAGCCCTGCCATGGTAGGAGAGATTATCCAGGATGCTGCAGTCAGACCCAGAAGGGAGGAACTTTTACAGTGAAGAATGGTTGGTATTGGGTTTTGTAACAAATTTCTCTTGGGCTGCTTGGCCTGTGCTGACAGCTTCATTTCCTCCCTTTCCCCCAGTCCGTGGGAGCCCAGAGGGGGTTATATCACCTCGGTGAGAGGCTGATCTCCATTACTGAGATAAACCTGGAGAAATTCCACAGAGTTCAACAGATGTGACCTTGGATTTGCCTCAGCATGAGAATTTCTCTCTCCTGTGTGGGTGTGTGCGCAGCACAACCAGTCTCAGTACCTGCAAACGGAGTGATTGATGGAGAAATCCAATAGAAATGGTTTGAGCTCAGTCTCCTGACTAAGAATTAGTGATGTAGGAGCAGCCTGGCACAGCAGAGATGGAGGATCCCGCAGGGCTGGATGAAGTGCTCCATTTTAGAAGCTATTGTTAGAAGATGAAAAATGCAGGTCTGCCAGAGACCTTGAATATGGCACAGGAGACAAGGAGTGTGTTTGGATTTGTCACAAGGGAGGAGTCAGTATAAACAAGCTGCTCTGTGTCCAGATGGTTGCCCTGAGCAGGAGGCTACAGCACAGAATTGCAATTGTGTGTTCTCCTGTTGTCGAGTGGGAGCAACCACAGACCTTTGACCAAAACACCCTGACCTCAAGCTGCTGCCTTGACCTTCTTTATCCCCAAGGTGAACTGGAGAATGTATGAAAAACTAAATATCTTCAGCACCACGGTCTGCTCTTAGCTCAGGGAACTCTCAGTGCCTGCTGAAGAATTTGGTGGTTTAACTCCATCTTTGTACTAAATGGTGCACAAAAATAGGTCAATAAAATATTTTGTCAACTGTCACTGGACTCTATGGCTGGTTTTGGTATCGAGTTCTGTGTATGCTGAGAGCATTTATAAGGAAGTGAAGTCCTTTGTGCAAGCAGGGTGACAGATTCCTGGCTGTGCACACAGCTGATCCCACAAAGATCTCTTCTTCCCTGTCCATCTCTGCAAGCATCCAGGGTCCAGAGCTGGCCAGAGGCTCTGAGACCCCTGCAGAGTCAGATCTGTGGGAAAACAACTTCGGTGGCCCTTCTAAAGAGGTAAGGGATTTCACATGAGCTTTTTGGGGCCTTTTCACAGGTTTTTTTCACAGAATCATAGATTAGTTGGGGTCGGAGGGGATCTCTGGAGATCATCCTGCCCAACCCTCCTGCCAGGGCAGGGTCACCTGGAGCAGGTGACACAGGAATGTGCCCAGGTGGGTTTGGAATGTTTCCAGAGAGGGAAACTCCACACCCTCCCTGGGCACCTGTTCCAGAGCTCTGCCACCCTCAACGTAAAGAAGTTATTCGTCATGTTGAGAGGAAACTTTTAATGTTTTAGTTTATGGTCATTGCTTTTCATCCTGTCACCGGGCACCACTGAAGAGAGTCTGGCACCATATTCGGACACGCCGGGGAGATACTGACATGGATATTGACATGGATTGCTGAGATCCCCTCTCATCCTCCCCTTCTCCAGACTGACCCGGCCCAGCTCCGCAGTGTCTCCTCATCAGAGAGCTGCTCCAGCCCCAAATCCTCTGGGTGTCCCCTCACAGGACCCTCTCCAGCCGCTCCTTGCCCATCTCGCCCTGAGGTGCCCAGCCCTGGGCACAGCGCTCCAGATGCGCCTCACCAGGGCCGCCTGAAGGGAGGATCCCCTCCCTCGCCCTGCCGGCCACGCCGCTCGGAGGCTTCTCCCGGGAGCCTCCCCTGCCCTTCCCCGCCCGGCCGGTGCCCGGAGCCGGGAGCGGGGCCGGCATCGGGCGGGAGGCGGGGGCGGCGGAGGAGGAGGGGCCGGAAGGGGATGTGACCGCCCGCCCGCCGGCCCGGGGGTTCCGGGATCTCCCTCGCCGCCTCCGCCGCCCCCCGCCAGTCCCGCAGCCCCGGGCTACCCGCGGCCCCTCGCCCCGCTCCGCCCGCCCGGCCCCGCTGCCGCCCGCCCGCCCGGGGATGCGGCCGGCGCGGTCTCCCCCGGCTGCCCCGGCCCGGCTGCTGGGCAGGACCCGGCCTCCCGGAGCTCCCCGGCCTCGCAGCCCCGCGCCCGGCTCCGCCTGAGGCAGCGGGCACGGGGCGCCGGCCCGGCCGCCCCAGCGCTGCTCCGACGCCGCCATGGCCCCGCCGGGCCCCCCGGCCCCGAGGTAGCGGCGTTGGAAGGAGCCCAAGCCCGGTGACCGAGGAGCCCCGGTCCCATCCCTGCAGCCCGGGGAGCGTGCGGAGCCCACCCCGAGCTGCTGCTGCTGCTGCTTCGCCCGGAGAGCTGCCATGGTTCCAGCGCACCTGACCCTGCTGGACTTGAGCGATACTTGAAGCCAAATCCCCGTGGCTCTTTGGCCTTTGCTAACTCAATGCTATGCAAAAGAAAAGGAGGAAAAAAAAGAAACCTTGACACTCGCTGTGGTGGGAATGGCTGTTTCCTGCCCTGGGTGAGCCCGTGTGTGGTTTCTTGCTTGTGAGATGAACTGATTCTCCGTTCCCCGGTGGAAGACACACTACATATGGCAACCTGAAACTTTGGTACTGCTTGGTCATTGCTGAGTGGTTGGAACTTTTACTCGTTTGTTTTGTTTGCTTGTTTTCTTTTTTTTTTCTTTTTTTTCTTTTTTTTTTTTTTTTTTTTTTTTTTTGCATAAAGTCACCGAAGGAGCCTTGTTGCTGTCTTCAGGAGCATTGGAGGAATTTGTCTTAATTCTTCACCTCAAGTGACTTTATCCCACTGTGAGTGCCGCCAGTGCACCCATCTGAATACCTTCCTCCTTCAAAACTCCTTCCCAGCCTGGAAGATCAGGGATCACGGACTTCTTCGGAAACTTCTCGTCCCGGGAAAGGCTGCCCATAGTTACTTTATGGGGCAGCAGCCTGGAAAAGTTCTTGGGGACCAAAGGAGGCCAAGTCTGCCTGCCCTGCACTTCATCAAAGGAGCAGGGAAGAAGGAGTCATCGAGGCATGCGGGCCCACACTGCAACGTCTTCGTGGAACATGGTGAGAAGTTTCTATTTGTAACAGAAACTATTCCATTTGATTTAATTTTGGTTTGCTGAGCTAGGTACAATATGGATTTATTCAAGACCATGGAGCAGATACAGACATGTACTTTATGGAAGTCTTGTTTTCTTTCTCTTGCTGCTTAATGCAAATCTTCTGTGATTTGTTTTTTAAGAAAATACTTGGGTCAGATTGCTTGAAAGCTGGAGAGGGGTTATTGTACAGCTAAAGGTGAAATGCAAGGAGGTAACTTTTTAACATTGTAAAAGTTTCTCATTTCTGCCTTGGTTATGTTCTGGTTTGCAGTCTGGGGAAGTGTTTGATCCTTTTTGAGTTGTCTGTGTCATAGTACAGACCAGCCTCAGCCAGTGGTGATGCTGTGGTCAGTCACAGGTGTCCTTTAATTATCTTTACTGAAGGGACTTTGCTACTTGGAAAGGAAAAAAACTTTATTTTGGAAAGTTTGTGACCTTACTGCTGTTGTGAAAAGAGTTTCTTGGTGCATTTGGAGCAGCTTTGCTCAGTGGTTTCTCATGGCTGGTTAAACCTTCATCCTGTGCTGTGATGGATTAAAGTGCTTGAGACCAAAAGTTTGGGGTAGAGCAACTCTGTCACTTGCTGGCCTTCTGCAAAGTATGGGAGGAGTTCAGAATCTCAGGAAAGAAGCCAAATGAAAAACTCAGTAGGACTCAGAGGTAGATTTGGTGACTGCATTAAATTCTTCCTTAAACAGCAAAAAACAACCAAACAACCCCCTCCCAGTCCCAGAACTGTAAACTGAAGGCATCTCTGCAGAAATGAGGTGCAGAAATGCATTGTTTCTGCTTAAACTTTGGAGTAATCCTTGCTTTTGCACAACCCTTTAAAAATTCTAATACAATATTAGAATTTTAAGAGATTTCTTTGAAATGACGTGCTGTCTTTGGCTGGAGAATGTGACTTTGACAAAGCTTCTGAAACAGTTTTGTCCTGTAGAGGAAGTTTATCTGTGAACAAAACAAAGCTGCATCTGTAATCTTTATAGAACTAAAAATTGAAATATTTGCTGTGTCCGAGAACACAATCTAGTTAGAGGAGAAGTTTTGATTTGTTCTTACTTTTAAAGGGCTTTGCTTTCTAGCTTTTTCTCATTCTGTGTTTCTAGAAGGGCCCAAGGAATTCTCTGCAGTGTTCAACAAACACACAGAGATCCCATGTTTGTGCTGCCCTGCTGAAATACTATTTTGAGTTACTTCAGTGTTTTATTCTCCCATACAGTGTTAGTGCACTGAGGAAACTTGAGGTAATTAAGGGAAGGTTAGAGAGAATACCAGGGCTAATTTGTCCCTCTGATGTTAAACCTGCTGCTGGTTTTTTTCCTTGCTTTCAGTGCTGTGATATACCCACTCCTCCACCCCCAGTTTGGTTCCTGCTTTTACTACTTTGGACAGAGTTTCAAGGTCAGGTGAGGTACAGCCAGAGCACTTGCTGCAAGCAATACAACGTTCTTAGTCCCTCTGGTGCTTTGCTGTGGCAGAAAAGCCAGAAACATTCTTTTTTGATCATCTAACAGCAACAGGCAGATGGTAACTTCTTCCCAGTGTGACCTGAGGTCAGCAGATCCCAGCACATTCACGAGGAAAAATGGCATCTCTAATGTCCATGTGCCATCTGTCCACGAGAGACCTTGGTGTCTTGATTTAGAGGAGAATAAACTTGAAAGGGGACATTAGGGCTAGGACATCTGTTAAAAGAACTGCAAAAGAGCAGCTTCGTTTATACACATGAGGAAAAGGTTCTTCCTTTGAATGGAGGAAAAGGTTCTTCCAGGTCCTGGCAGTAGAAGGCAGTATCACTGGTGTTTGTTCAGCTCTCTTCTGAGTTTGGGCTGCTCCTGTCCTGAAAAATGCCGTATTAAAAATCTGGACAAATTAAGAGGGAACAGAGTTTGTTTTAGAAAGTTCTTCCTTTTCCTTTCAGTAGTTTCCCTTACATAGAAATACATAGACTGACATACTTTACAATTAACAAACAGATCAGTATTTAATGCCTTCACTTTATTCAGTTATTGTCCCATGGGCTGTAGTTCATAAAACTAAGATCGGTGTTTTTCCAGGGTTTAAATATTTGCATGTTTCCCTTTCAGTATGTTATTACACAGTTTCTTCTAAATACCAAACACTGTATCTGGTTTCTGTGTTGCACTGTGGGAACTGGTTTGTCCCGGGAAAATTGTGTTTCTGGCTTTTCATAACTAAGAAATGCTTTAGGAGAAATTCCATGGTGGGCCACTTAACCCCCTAGAGACAGGTGAATTCTTAAATGTGCTTGTCTGAAGTTCTTGTGTATTAAAGCCCACGATAAAACAAACACGAGAAGTGGAACTTTTGGTAGCAGGGCTCTCCTTTTAGGGTTATTTTTATAAAGGTATTCATGATCCTGGTTTGGTGGAACATGCAGAGTTCTACTGAGGCTCATCCAGCAGGCACTTAGTGAAAGATCTGGATTGCTTCAGTGGTACCAGATTTTGGCTGAAAGCGTTGGTGAATATTATCAGATACTAAAAGTGTAAGGCAAAACAACTTCCAGCAAAGTAATTCTGTTTTTTGGTCGTTGCATTCTCTGTAGCACCCAAAGCAACACATGGAGAGGCTTCTGAAAAGCCAAGGAGGCAACTGGCCAGAAATCAGCTCTGCTGGTGCTCCAATGTTCTGTGAGAATAATGCAGAAAGGCTCTAAATTTTGTCCTGAGCTGACAATTGAGGAGTGCCTTAAGGGGAATAAAGTAATCTATGGGCAAGTTGTGGGCTTGTCTCTTTGTGCTGCTGCTTTCCCCACGGAGGGTGTTTTACAGGCTGGAGTTCACGCTCGTGTCGTTACCCTGGGCAGCAGAGCAGCCCTTGCTGGGATTTTACAAATTTCACCCTGATGCAGATTACTGCAGCTCACAGCTTGCTTGCAAGCTTGAACTTGAGAGGAATTATAAAGGCAAACTTTGCTTCTTTCTCTCTGCTTTCCTTGGTGAGAGTTGAGTCTATAGTCACTGCTTTTTGGGGATATCAGCTGAGAAAAAAGTGTGGCCAGCAGACAGTTAAGGGGAAACTCTGTCAGTGCACCTTGAAATTGGCACACTTGTGTATCTTGTGCCTTTCCAGAATGTTAATTTCAGCAAAACTCAAACTTTCTGAAAAGAAAGGTGTGTGCTCAGAGGGCTCAGCTGTGATCCCAGAGTTGGCAGGGGCTGACTGGAGGGGCTGGCAAACACCACACCTCCTCTGACTGACTCTCATGGAGGTGTTGCTGTGCTGAATGATGAGCAGATCCCCTGAAGCTTTTTGGTAGAACAGCATCTCCAAGCAAAAGCAGCACTTGAAGGCTTAAAAAATGAACTCTAATTATTACATACATGATGCTGAGATGAGGAAGAGATTGATAAAGCACTCAAACAAAAATGGCCTTTTCATAGTCTTTCATAGTGTTAAAATGTGGTCTTAGAGTTTCTCTTCCAGCAGGTGAGTGATAGGGGAGCTTAAATGAGCTGTTTACCTCACTGTAAAGAGAGATAAACTGCAGAACTGGATCCATTTTTCTTAAACATTTTGTGCTGAATATAGCTGAAGTCAGCCAACTACAGTCTCTGTCATATTAGATCTGAATTCTTTTTCTTACAAGGGTGCTGAAAGATTTTACTGCTTTAATTAGGAAGCAGTTGTGCAAAATGGATCTATAGCACCAGCTTGCCACAGCTGCCAGTTGGAGATGTGCCCTGTACAGTTCACTGTGAGGAAAAACCCCAACAATTAAAAGTACCATTTCCTACATTATCGATTAAAAATAAATTTTCAGGGTCTCTATGTTTAATAATCTATCTTGTTTTATGCTGTCAAGTTTCATGTTTCAAGTACTTCAATTGTGAAAATGAATAAATTACTTTATAATCACTTCTAAGCATATCCTGGGCTGATCCCACAGTGTGTGCAGCAGGGCTGGGGGGGAAATTCTCCCCCTTCTGCTCCACTGTGCTGAGACCCCAGCTGCAGTGCTGTCTCCAGCATGGGAAGGACATGGAGCTGTTGGAAAGAGTCCAGAGAAGGCCAAGGAGAGCTCCAAGGGCTGGAGCTCCTGTGCTCTGGAGACATTTTGGGAATGTTCAGCTCAGAGGAGGCTCCAGGGAGGGCTCAGAGCTCCTTCCAGTGCCTAAAGGGGCTCCAGGAGAGCTGGAGAGGGACTTGAGACAATGGTCTGGAGCAACAGGACACAGGGAATGGCTTCAGACTGAGGCTAGATGAGATATACAGAATAAATCCCTCGCTGTGAGGGTGGCACAGGTTCCCAGGGAGGATGTGGCTGCCCCTGGATCCCTGGAAGTGTTCAGGGCCAGGTTGGACAGGGCTTGGAGCAGCCTGGGGTAGTGGAAGGTGTCCCTGTCCATAGCAGGGGCTTGGAACAAGATTTGGATCCCTGGAAGTGTTCAGGGCCAGGCTGGACAGGGCTTGGAGCAGCCTGGGGTAGTGGAAGGCGTCCCTGTCCATGGCAAGGTTTTGGAGCAAGATTACCTTCAAGGTCTGATTTTTGTACTCATTATCCTTTATCCTACAGGGGAGCTCAATATGTCTTCCTTATATGCAATATACATTTATTAGATAGTCAATTGCCCATACAAGGAAATGATTTAAATGAGACTCCTTCCATACTAGAACTGTTTCTTCAAACCCATGTACTTAAAACCCCTGCATTTATCTCTTTCCATTGTACCTCAGGGAATTTTTATACTTTGTCTCTGCTTCACCAACTGCAAAACCCGAGACTTCAAAGAAACTGCTTTACTACTCCTGACTCCACTTTAGACCATTCACCTGAAATTGGATCATTAGCACTGGCTTAATTGGAAACCATTTTTTAGTCTGCCTTCAGTATTTCAGGTTTTCATTCTGAACTGACAAAACTTTCTTTGTTGTCAGGCTGGAGATTTGGCAGCTCCCAAATTTCAATTTCCATCTCTATTAGGAGAGACTTATCTCCAGCTTTTGGGATCATTGCTTATGAATCCAACTTCACTGTGCCTCAGTATTAGCCTGGTTAATGCTGACATCTGCTGCATGCTGAATGCAGATTTGTTTACTGCCTCTGACTGTATCCCTTCTCATCATAAAAATCACTTGCTGTATTTTTTTTTTGCTCCAATTATCAAATACTACTAGGTTTTGCTAAGAAGCTCTTCCACAAAACTTGATCTATAGTTGGAATATATATGGAAAGAGACCTAAGACTTTCTAAACTGCTTTTCCACAGGCTGAGGTGGATGATGATGATGATGGGGAAAGGCTAATCCCTTTCCCGGGCAAAAGCAGTTCTGTTCTGTGCCCTGGCTAATCTTTGATAACTTGCCATATTTAAGCAGTTGATCTCCTTCATGACTAATAGGTAGTGGTTGCTCATAAGTCAGAGTTTCATTAACAGATTATGGTAGTTCTGCATTCTTATTTTCAAATTTTAATAGGGAGGTTGTGGTAGGAAATCAGGACAGGGAGGCAGGAGAAGGCTACAGGGTATTAGCATGGAAATCTTCCCTCGCAGGCGATCATCTCTTTCAGCACACTTCAACATTTCCCATCAAACTCACAATATTTTACATTGGAAAGTTTAAATCTGAAGCTTGAAAGTGAGGAGTTGACA
Source organism: Melozone crissalis (assembly GCF_028551555.1). Classification (NCBI taxonomy): domain Eukaryota; kingdom Metazoa; phylum Chordata; class Aves; order Passeriformes; family Passerellidae; genus Melozone; species Melozone crissalis. The sequence goes on along the minus strand of NW_026535819.1, from coordinate 4,878,490 downwards.
CAGTCCTGTTGCTGAGAGTCCTGAATTTCATTCCTGGTGTTCTCAGTGTTAGGCTCTGTGGCAAATCATGAGGGTGCAGAAAGGTGGAAATGGCCTTGGAAAGTCTTGTCCTGTTGACTGTCACTTTAGGGTGGTGATGCTGCTATTGGGTTGTGCCTTGGAACAACAGGGATGTGTTTCCTGTGTAGGAACTGTGACAAAGCAGACAAGAAATAATTGTGAGAGTGTTTTGATAGCCCTGGTGTGGATGGGACTGTGAGCAGAGCCTTGGCAGGTGCCAACGAGGAACGCTCTTGGCTGGCAGCAGAGTGGGGATGCAGAGCTGCAGGAGTTAGTCCAGCTCTTCACACCCAGCTGACACCAGTGTTGTGTTCAGTAAAAGTTCAGAGCACCTGCCATGGATTTTGAGCTGTTTGGAATATTTCAGCATCACCAGGACATTCCTGCAGCTCGCTCAGTGTACTTGAGCCACCCTGTAAATTTAAAAACCTCGATGGCTGTGTGGGTGGACATTGGGTGTGTTGCAGGTGCCATCTCTTTCAGCTGTACAAAACACTCTGATTTGCATTTACAAAGACTGAAGGAAGTGTTTGAAACACTAGTGACCTCCTGGAGTATTTTTGCAGATGGAAAAATACAGATTTTGCTTTCCTTGTTCTTTGGCAGGGGTAAGGGGCTGCCTTCCCTCTGCAGTGTCTGCACCCAGCAGTGTTCTGTCACTTCAGCCATGCTGTTCCATTCTTGTGAGAAGGAGTTGGTCTCCTTATAAAAGGTCTGTTGTGAAGTCCTTTGCTGTAGGAGCATCCAGAGCAGTTCCAGCAGAGAGAGGGACTCTTGCTTCTTTGCTTCTGTGACTCTCTTATCAGTCAGCTCTTACTCTGCTCTATGTTGATTGAAGATCAATCTAAACAATCTGTAGAGGTTATTAATCTGCTTGCCACAGTGTCCATTTAATTGGTTTAAGGAGGATTCTTGGGCAAAAAGGTAATGAACATTCAATTTTAGTGAGTAAAGCTGCCTAAGGCAGTGTCTTTTCTTAGTTCTTAACTAAATTAGTTCTTAGTTCTTAACTCTGGTCTTTAAACTTCTGTGTTTAATGCCAGTGTTGCACTTAGATATTATCATTAATTTTTGTGAGATGGCTGGAAGTTTCATCATGCTGGTGGCAAAATTTGATATAATTCTGCTAGAATGGTGTGTTGTGCTCTGGGAGGAGTCCCTCTCTACACATTTCCTTGTGCGTCCTCAATACCAGCTTGCTTTAGTTCTTGCTTAAGTACTTTCTGAAATTAGTGTTGAAATTAGATTTAGGGTTTTTTCATGTATATTTTCTTTTTCTCCAGCATTTTTTCCTGGCTGTTACCAGCTGGGTTGTGAAAAGCAGGAGCTTGCTTTTATGCAGAGTGATTGCTGCTAATTTACATGGATGCGAGCAAGCTCATCATTCTTTCATGAGTGAGGAGACTGCCTGATTTATGTTGTGTCATTTCTGAGCACTGTTTTTACCTAATGAATAGAGTTTCACAACAGATTATTAATCATTAAGACTTTGGTTTCATTGTGTGTATTAAAGAATCAATATTGCTACATGTTGCCTGCCTTGAGAAGCTGCTTATCCATTAGTGCTGCTTTTCTAAGGCATTCTGGTGCATTTATCATTTTGGCTGACTTCAGTTCCTACCTTATTCCTGCCACGTTTTCCAGGGCCTGAGCTGTGTCCAGCCTGCCTCTCTGCAGATTCCTCCTTTGAAGTGCTGTCTGAGCAGTAGCAAATGTTATTTGCTCCAGCCTCTCCTTAGAGCTCATGAAATAGTGAAAGGCTGGACCTTCCTCTGCTGTGGTTTGCACTCCACATTTGCATCAAAGAGGGAGTGATGGCCTCAGAAACTCAGGGAATAACGTGTGATGAAGAATATATTGAATTACATACTCTGCTGCCTGTTAAATGCTGGGTTTGGATGGCAAGGCTTGCTGAGGACAGGATTCCCCCACTGTCTGACCTGCTGTTTGTTCCCTGTCCAGTGTCCATCTCTGCTGGAAGCACAGAGCGACCTGGGCATGTTCCCTGTGCTTCCTGTCACTGTGAGCTGCAGAGGAGGAAATTTCATTGCTCTGCACATCCAGAATCCAACACACACCCGCATGGGCTCTGTCAGGTTTGGTGGTGACCCCAGTGACTGATCTCTGCCACTCCACACCTGGGGGAACTGATGGCTGATTCATGGCCTTTTTGTGTGTCTGTGCATTCCCAGAATCAACAAGGTGGTTTTTCCAGAGGCTGAATGTGTGAATGGTAGTGGGATAAGGACATGGAAACTTTAAATAGGAAATTCCTTGGGCTTTCAGGAAATGTTTGCTCTGTCATTCGTGTTCAAGTTGCCCAAGTTCAAAGGCTGCCTGTTATGTTCAGCCTCATTTCACATACCTGGTGAGGGGCTGTTCCCAAGCTCTCAGCTCCTGGCCTGACCACAGGGCTGTTATGCAGCAAACACTACTGTTTTCACTTGGTTTTTTGTGAATGAAATTATTAAATTAATTTGAAGCGTTTCTAATTATTTACTTAGTTAAAATTTAAGCTTTATCACAAAGGTGTAAAGCAAATGAAATTGTCATTTGGGGCAGTGGCCACCAGATGTCTTCTGTGACTCTTCCCTAACTTGCTCTGATTAAAACAATCCCTGCAGTGAGAATCGTCTTGGAAATGAACAAAAGTTAATTGGTGAGAACCAGGGTCAGAAGTGACAACTGTGAATTTCAGAAATAGTGGCTGTCAGGTCTTTTTAGATACTACCAGAACCTGTAATCTTTGTGTGCTTGCTTGCTGATGAAAAAAGCTTGGTAGGTGATGTTTGCTTTCACTGTTAATGGGAAAATCTTGCTCCCTCATCTCCTCAAGCTCCTGTTCTTTGTTAAAAAAGAACATTTTAGCCTGTTCTTTGTTAAAAAAAATAAAATAAATGGTTTTCAGTTCTGCATTCCTTTTCACTTATTGATGTCTACCGCAATTGGTCTAATTCCCCTACTACTTTTGTTATGCTGCACTGACTTTTTAAAGCTATAAATACTTTCCCAATATTAATATTAAATATTAGATTCCTCTCAGTATAGAAATTGATTTGGTAAATCCTCTTGTAGCATTGAGTTCAACATTTGTGAACATGAGCTTTTTATGGCAAGGATGCTCAGGGAATATCTGGAAACAAATTCAGCCTGTGACACTTATTTACACAGTTGGTGTTGTCTGAATGTCAGAATTGCTCTCACAGAGCTAATGGTGGAGTTAAATTGTTATCAAGTCATAACAATGCTCACTAAAGCAAAGCTGTAATCTAGTAATACTCTATTTTACTTAAATCTCTTTTGGGTGGGAGAATTTTATAATAATGAAGATTTAGTGCATCTAGCAAAATAGTTTAAGCTATAAATATGTATGTGTGAATGGGGCTTTCTTTTTATTATTTTTGTTGGCTCTAAGTTCTTTTCATTCCTGATATAAGTCTGACAACACATAATGTTCATTTAAAAACTACATCCCATTTTAGCCTGAATAACTGGAACAGCTATTAGAGCCATTGTTGTCTGGCTACACCTCATGTTTGCAAATAACTTAGGAAAGCTCAAATGAAAAGTTTTGAATAAATGCCAAGCTGTTATTTCTTCTTTAATATATTTAGCTGGATGGATAAGAAGCTGCATTTAAAAGTCTCTGCAATTAAACCATTACTTCTTACAAGACTTATTGATGGATTGCACTAAATGTGTTTGCTATATACATTCTTTTTTTTTTTTTTTCCTCAATGTGCAGCTATTTAATAGAAAATAGATGTCCTTTACAGGAAATGAACTGGAGGGAAGACAAAGCTCTTCCCATCATTTGATACTGTTGATGTTCATCTAGAAGCTGTAATTTCCCTGGGCTCTGCAGATTGTCTGTTATGTCTAAATAGTGCCTCCCACGCTGAGGGTGGATGTCAAGGTGCTATCATGTTTCAGGTTTTAAGTAGTAATTATTGTTATGAGGTGATCACATAAGACAGTGTAAGTGTTGCTCAACCTTTCAAATTCCGTGTCATTGGGGAAAAAAAAATGTGTTGGGGGAACTTCATTCTGATTTAGACCTCACTGTGAGAACTGCTGGTGGTTTTTACCTTGCTCTTGCTGAAAAGTGGGATAAAAAAGGCTTTTCATGACCACAGGTACACCACCAGATGTGGTGTGGGTTGTTGGGCTTGTGAAATACCACTTGGAGACATAATCTGGGAGTTAATTCTGGATTTGCTGCAGCAATTAGTCTGGAGAGGGTCAAATCCTGAAGGCTGTGGATGGTTACCAACACCACTGAGCTACCTCTTAAGTAGGTAATATTTTGAGCCAAGCAAAAGGAGGAATTAGAATAATAAAGGTTGGATTTTTGGAGGCAAATGCTAGCTTGAAATGCTAATATAATCATCTTGGTGAGTGCAGTTTTGCCTCTGCAAAGCAAAGGCAGTGCATGACATTTCATTGAAGACCTGCTGCAATGTTGATAAGCCGACCTCTCCTGAGAGGAATTGTGAACTTCACTGAGCAGCAGCATGGCTTTGTAATCGTGGTTAAAAACACAGGATTTGAAAAACATTAAATGAAAATAGATCAGTGCTGCATTCATTATCAGGTAAAGATTCAAAGAACCGTGAAATGTTAACTTGAAGTATTTTGCATTTCGCTCATAGGAGTAAGTAGCACAAATCCAGGGAGGTGTTTTTGCTCTGATTTGTTAGCTAGGGCTGCTTTTCCCCCAAAAAAGTGAATATTGCATTGTGTTTTGCCATGTCCACATCATTTAGTCCTGCCTGACTAGAGAGGCATTAAAAACAAGGAGGTGAAAGTCACAGACACCAAGAGAGCCGTGGCTGTGCAGCCCAGACATCTCTGTCATCCGCAGCCTTCCCAAATTAGGAAGCAGTGGGCTTCAGCAGCCAGGCAGCAGGGTGATGTGGAGCCCCTGGAATGAGACACATTTCATGGCCATGGACAGGCCTGAATCATTGCTGGGGGTGCCTCGTCACCCCAGAGCCCTGAGTCACAGCAGGGGCAGAGCTGTGTCTGCCCGGAGATAAAGGGTGGATGTTGTGGCTGAAATGGGGAGATCACCCCTCAGCCACTTCTGAAATAACTACACCATGTGGTAGCCAAAGTGCTTGGCTGGGCTGAAATACCTTGGCTATTCTACCTTTAAATTCCTCCATGCATGTCACAGTTTTTAAATTGCAGATTTAGGAGGAAGGTGGCTCTTCTGTGGTTATGAGGCTTTCATCTGCTGAAGTTGTATTTTAGAAAGTTGGTGTGCTGCTTGTGAAATGCTCCCCTAAGGCAAACAAGCCCTTCGGGGAGGGGGACTGAGGGCTGGAGTGACTCAAACAGGCATTTTACATCTCAATTATTAATACAGCACTTTTTATGATTCTCAAATTGGAATTGCTAGAAGCTGAATTTTAAAAATGTAGTAACTTCTAAAATTTTTAGGAGTAAAACTAACGCTGTGCAAGTAAAGGTGCTGTCTTCTACTCCAAGACCTCTTCACTACAGTCTTGCACAATCACACTTGGATTTGAGTTCTCTTTGTCTTGCTGCAGTGGGTCCTGTTTGTATCCATGGTCAGCCATGTGGGGGTGTCCATAAGGGATGAGTCCAGGGGATTTCTGCAGAGTAAGGTTTTACCTGAGAGGGCTCAAACTCAAAAGGTAATTGCAGGGTGCATTCCTGACCTATAATCCAATTCTGATTTATTTAAAATGGATCCAAATAAGCAGTGCTATTAAAAATTATTATCACAAGGATGCCGGATGCAAAGCTGAACAAATGGATTTCTTTTAGACTACAACAAATTGGATTAGAGTGTGTTGGATGCTTCCCCTTGTGCCTCTCTCCCCATCAAAAAAAGGTATTTAAAAAACCAATCTGAGTGCAATACTTTAGCAAAAAAGGAATGGAGGAGGAGGTGTGTGAGAGAGCTTTTGCTGAGTTTTGTCAGTGCACCTCCACTTTGACTCCATATTGTGGTGGGGCTGAGCTGTGTGAATGCAGCTCCTGCCCAAACAAAGCCCCACAGGAGCCAGGGATGTTGGGATTCACCTCCTTGTGCCATGCAGCGATTCTGACTCCTCTGGAGTACAAATCACCTCCCTGACTCCTGATTTCAGGGGCTGCCATCTCAGTCTGGGCATCCAAGGTTTGTGGCTGTGGGGAGGGGATTGCTTTTAGCCTGGGATCATACCTGGGGTGTTTTATGAAGCTTGAGGAGCTGTCCTTGCCAGGGGTTGGCCTGGGGGTGTTTTGTGAGATGCACCAGTAAAAGCAGATAGCAGGGGTGGAGCAGGAGAGCCATGGAAATGTTCTTTCCATGTTCTTTTCCAGCTTCTCCAGGGCTCTTCTGCGAGCCAGCCTGGGTGACAGCTCCTGTTACTGTGACACCACAGATAAACCACAACAGGGACTTTGGATCCTGCTTTTCCTTGTGCCACCTCCTCTCTTCCTCCCACACCTGGCCCTTGCACACAGTAGCAATGTGCTACCAAAAGCAGACCAAATAGTACAGAAAAAAACCCCAGCTTTTTCTTTGCACCTGACATAAGTGTTACATTGCAAAGAATAATTAAGATTTATTTCAGTCATTTCTCCTCTGTGCTGGGCTTGTCCTTGGATAAGTAAAATGTATATTTTTAGGCTGGGTAATTGAGGTTTGTGTAGGCAGTGATTCCAGGGATGCACTGGTGCTGAGGCAGATGAAGTCCTGTGTTATTTCTTGTACCAGTGAACAGCACCACTGATAGTTAACAAGGACCTGCTTGGATTATTCCTAAGTCAAAACCAGATCCTTTATCTTTATGTTCTTTGCCATCATAAAGCTGCAACTTCTTGTTCTATAACCCATTTAAATGGTCAATAAGATTTCTTCATAGTAGAGAAAGAGGGTTGAAAGTGTGCTTGAAGGTGCTCAGAGATGGAATAATTTGTGTTTGCTGGTTTGAATTGGAAGCTCTGCCTTTGTGCAGGTATTGATGCCAACATGGAATGCTGTGCATGTTTATTTGGCTTTGATTTATTCATTGGAGTGGGTGAAGATTAAACTCTCCCTGGATAACACCTCCAGTGGATGCCTATCCTATTGGCACCCGAATTTGATCCTTTGAAAAATCTGTGTTGTAAATCCCTGATATTTCACACTCGTCTTGTAACTGCTCACCTTTTGTCTTTCAGTGTGTTAAAGCTGTTTATTTTTATTTGTTTTGATTATTTTGGAGTTGGTTGTTGTTGGCTTTCTTTGTCTCTATCAAATTGTTCATTTTTTCTCTTGGAGAAACAACTGTCCATTTTCAAATTGGATGCTCTTGCAGGTTGAGTGATTGCTTTGTATTGTGTAAGACTATGGAAATCCTGCTGTTGAGCTGAAGCAACTGAAATCCTTGTTTAGAAAGGAACTAATAATTTCTTACTGCCTGCTGGAAAAGCTGTTGGCCTGTTCCTGCAGGTGACCTGCCAAGGATTTAAGAAAGAAAAATTGGGTTTTATCCTCTTTTTTCCTGGTTTTAAGATGGTCAAAGCTGGCATGAAAAATAGTGATTTTCAGAGAGGGGCTTTGTCTGCCCAAAGCAGCAAAAAAGAGCAAACCTAATCTTGTTTTTCTTCTCAGGTCAGCTTTTAAGTTCTTGGATATATTAGCTTGCTATTGAAAATAATATTTCTTTCTTTCTGCCCCTTTAAGTAAAGGGTGATGTCTGCTTTGCCCACTCAAATTGATATTTTGGCACCTTTCTATACTTGTTCCTTCTTGCTGCATTTTGAGAAGATTGTCTTTAGGGATTGGCAGTGTCCTTTTTGGGGCAGCTGGATTTGAAATGCTGGTGGCATTTGGGTAAAGTGATATTGAGACATCCCTGACATCCCTGCTCTCCTCTCCCACCACAGCCCGTGACCCTGGAGCTATTGATCACTGCTTCTGTAATTAAACATGCAAGTTGGTGTAACTCCTGAGCAGCCTGATGGTAGGGAACACTTCAGCAGTGTCTAAGGTGCAAAACACCACCTCCGACAGCTCAGTGGAACCAGAAAATCAGACTTGTTCTGGGGAAACTTGCTTTTTAGCTTTCTCGATGACACGGATCAAAGCTTTTAGCCAAACTCATCTGTATGACAGGATCACTCTGAACGAAGCCTGGAGGATTATGTGGACAGGAGGCTGTTGTGAGTTATAACAAGAAGCTTTGTTTTGAAAATCTGTGTTTTTCTCCTACCTTGCAATTACAGGGGATGGGACTTGGATTTCCACTTTGTTCTTGCCAGTTGTTGAGGCCTGACCTGGAGCTTGCTGGGAGGCTGGCAGTGTGATTGCAGCACTCTGGAGCAGGACAGACACTTGGGACTTCCAGTTCAGACACTTTTTCTTATCCAGCCTGCAGGTTTTTATCTCTTTTAACAAACAGTTGCAGAAATTGAAGAAACAATGCGCAGGTTCACGTCTCAGCAATTTCTCTTCTTCCATGAACCCTGACCAACACAGCAATGGGAGAGAAAGAACATAATTGTAGCAAAATGTTATGTGTGTCTCCTTCATTCTGCAAAGCCTGTATTTTAGGGAAGATTGTGTTGCTGGACTCACTAGTCCAGAAACATTGTCCTTCCATTTCCTCTACATTGTCTCTTTCCTACAAATACTATTTTCATAAGATGCAGTCAGAATGAATACCTTTTTTTTATATATATATGTCTTTTCTGTGTCATAAAATAACCATTCCAGCTGAGATCAAGTTCATCCTTCATCCATATTCAAAGGAGGAGTCTTAAGGATTTATAAAAAGCTGAATCTGGAGGAGGCCATCTTGCCTTCATGATCCTTTGGGCTTTGAGATTTTGGTTCGGAGCATTTGGTATTTTTTTTTACCTCATGTCTGGGGACATTTTATCATCCTCCTCTTTCCTGTTCCAAGCAATTACCATTTATTTTATCTTCAAGCAGCAGCCTGTGGCAATAAATTTTAGGAAATTCCTTCCCGCCCTTTATTAAGCCCCACATAATAGCTTCCGCTACTCACTCATACATTCATTAGGAAGAATTAAACGAGTGCTGGCTCCCATTAGCAGAGAGTTTAATAACCTCTCCAAGGGAAGGTGCAGCAGATTGGAATAAATGAACAGGAGCAAAAACAAATGAAATAACTCCGTAGAATATGCTCAACTAATTCGTTCTTAGAAAAACTACTTATTTACATGAGCGTCGCACTTCAGAAGTTGTCGGTTTGAAACCCCTGGCAGAAGAGTCCCTGAAGATCTACAGGCAGTGACAGTGGGGAAGAGTTCTGGGTATTTTAGGGAGAGAAAGGGGATTTTAGTGTGTCCTGCTCACTTCCCAGCTGCTGGTGCTGTCAGCAAGGCTGATGGCTGTGCTTATGGACTGCAGGGAGGACATCTGTCCTGCAGGAACTGGGCCATCACTAATAGCTCAGCTCATCTGCTAGCAGCCACACCACAGCCCTTGCATGCCTCTGATGGCTGGTCCCTGCCAGGAGGGGCTGTGGGGAAAGCACAGTAAGGAAATTACCCCTCCTCCATTGGTTTTTAACTGTTGTTTTAAAGGAGATTCACGCTCAGCTGACAGTTGGCATAGGAGAGATCAGGGTCTGAGCACCCCTAAGTGGCTTTTCCACAATAAAAGATAATATTGGAGGCATTGCTGTGGGGAATTTCCTTAGGAAATTTCAACTTTGACTACAAATGGACCTGGAGTTGCACATTACAGGAAGAGTTTTGCCACTAGTTCTAGTACTTTCCATTATTTGACAGTATTTTAATTTTCGTGTGTATGATCTGATCCACGCAGATGAAAGTTGCTGGGACTCATGTAGATCCAAGTGCTCTTTTGCTGGAATTTCTCTTGTCTTGGTGGAAAACAAGCAGAGCTTTGAGATCTGCTCCTGTGTGTGACTCGTGACAGCTCCGTACCCTGGTGTAAAACAAACACTGTGCCCACCGTGGGCTCGCAGTGTCACACTAAGTGTCTCTCAGCTGTGCTCAGCAGCCTTTCCTCCTCCAGGATCTGATACTGACACTTTGTTTTCACACACTTCAAAGCTTCAGACTGATTCGCTCTCGAAAAAAAAAAGAAGAATTCTAGTAAATAAAGCAAATGAAAACTCTACAGTAGCAGTTTTCATGGCTAACGTTTCATATTGGCAGTGCTGACAACCTTGTTTTCATTTTGCTGTTACCTGTTTTGGAGACGAAAATGTCATTGTTCAAATGTAATTCAGGTCTTGTGGATGAGAGAGTTTTTTGAGATTTTGTGTTGTTGGGTTTTTTTTTTTCTGTAGTCATTTCTGATCTCATTTGAGGAGCTCAACGAGTTGAGAACAGTGACACAATAATTGCAGTTATTGAACCAGAGATGCAGTCTAAGACTTTTACCTGGATCACTACATTTGATTGATATTTTAATTTGGTTTTCTGGCAGATGAAAGATAATGAGAATCAGTTTGTAGTTGGAAATATTTGCACTGGAGAATTTCTAATTTTGTTTAATTATTGCTTTTTCCCTGCTTATAATACATATGCAAGTTTCCTGTTTGAGACCTCTTATTATATTTCAAGCATCAACATATCTGAATGGAAGGAATCTGCACAAATCATTTCAATATGCTGCTAATACACTCAGAATATCTTTTTCTTGTCTGTGTGCTGGATAATAGCTCGGATAACAGCTTTCAGACACGTAAATAACATTGCAGAGACATGGTGCAGACTCCTTAATGGATAAACGCATTTATGAACCTGGTTATTTGCATTGCTTTTTAAATGGCCTGATGACCACCCTTCATCTGAGGGAAGGAATAACTCAGGAAGATTTGGAGCAGATTGGTTTTGGCTCTGTCTCCTGCTGTGGTAGGTGGACAGTGAAGTGTTACTGAGAGCAGGATTGAACCTGCACAAGAGCAGGGTGAAATGCTGCTGATGAGTTGATTTATTCCTGCGGGGTCACTCCCCTGCTAGTAAATAGCAGCGTTGGTAATTTTTGCTATTTTCTTGCAAGTTTGCAGTATTTCCTAGTTGAAATCCTGCTGGATAGAGGCAGGAAAAGCGCTGCTCGCATCCCTCCACCTCCAGCTTTCCCTTCTCCCCCACCGCTTTCCTTGTGGTGCCAGTCTCTGGTACTGGAGATCTCTTCCCATTTTAATTACTCTGGGAGCTTTTGTCCCGCATTTGAGAGACTTGCCTGAAGGCACAGCGTAGATTGCAAATGGCTGCCCCCTCGTATATAAGCTAATAATTGTAATAGAAGCTAAAAATTGTAATAATATCTTTATCGCCTTGGAACATTTCCCTGCTCCTTCCATGCTCTGGAGCGGCAGAAGCCATTCAGCGCTGTGACATTTGATCAGGAGCTCAGGCGGAGCCGCAGCTTGCTAATGGATTTCTGATTGTTCTCCCGGCCCATTCTCCTGATGAATGGTGCTCCGGCAGTCTGGGAGCTCATAGAAAGGCTCTGCCGTGCTGTCATTACCTTTCTCTGGGAGAGAACAAGAGCAGGTTTCCTCTCCTGTCCCCGTGGCTGCTCTCCTGCTCAATTAGAGAGATGGAGAAGGGCTGGCTCTCTGTTCGAAGCTGAAATTAGTTTTACAGCTTTTATGAGCTCTTTCCTGGGCGTCTGGTGGAATCCCTCTATGCTCTGGGGAGGCTTGAGCAGGTTTTCCTGTGGCTGTTTCGCTCTGTGGAAGCCTTAAAGCCCTGCTGTTAGAGCTGGCTGATGTAGTGGGAGGTGTGTTTTGGGTGGGGGGGTTTCTCTGCCTCCTGGACAAAACCCCTTTTTGTGCCAGACCTCTCCATTTCAGGCCAGGGAAGCCACGTCTGCCTGGGGTCAGCATACAGGGTGCCCCTGCAGAGCTGCCTTCAATAGGGCTTTTGTGCAAGGAGCTCTTAAATGTGCTGTGACTGCTGCTTTAATAACTCAGGTGTATGGTTTGGAATATCTGCTTCAGGGCTTGTGGGTGCTAGTGGGAAAATTGGGGGTGATCTCTTTACTTCAGTTTTTACAGGACAGCAAACATCTTTATAATAAAATAACATTGTAGAAAGAAAAAATTATTCTTATGAGTAATTAATTAAAATGTTTTTATCAACTTAAAATCAGCATTTGTGGCCCCTTTACCATCTCTAAGAACCCGAACCAGCTCATTCCTTTCTCTTGAAGGATTGTTTCCCTTCCAACAACTCCCAGAGAACCGCAAAAGTGAATTCTGAGCTTTGTAATTAAGCTATCTTGAGTTATTTCTGATTTGTCAATATGACTGATGAAAGGGGTTATACATTTCTTTTGCTTTCACTGGTATAGTTCTGCATGGGGAGGCGTTCTGGGGGCTTTGTGGGTGTCAGTCTGCAGAGTGCCAGCCTGCAGACCTCACTGCAGGAGCAGGGGCACAGCTCTGCCTAGGGAGATCCCTTCAGGCTCTGCACCCTCATGTTTTGTTTTCTAGAAAACTCCAGGCTAATTCAGCCAGGGGGGTTGAGCTTGTTGAAGATAGCCAGTGATAAACGATGTTGTACCAACCTACATAAATAATAAACATTAATAATACCTTGTAGGATGTTTTACTCCCATGCATCTGAGGAATACCTGCTGAGTGATCTAGCTCACATTTCAGCAGATATGACCAGCTTTAAAAAAAGTAACTAATGAATTGTTGGCTTAGCTCAGTTTTATGGCTTAGAAGTTCAGGCTGTGCATTTCATTCCGTCACAATCTCATTATATCCAACAGCTGCCTCTGGCCCGGTTCAGATAAACAGAATTAACTTGTATTTAACCCCAAACCCTGTGTGCTTAGGCTGTGCTGCCTTTCCCTTGCACAGGTGATTTGTACCAAGGTAAATCCTTTCCCTGCAGGCAGCTGGCCCTAGGGAGAGCTGATGGGCTGTACAGGAGGGATCCACGATCCCTGGGTTTTCAGGAGCAATTCTGATTGGACTCATCTTCTTGTGAGGAGAACATTGTTTTCTCAGGATGTGCTGTCGTTTGGTAGGATTTTGAAATGGTGCTCCCATAGTTCTAAGAAGCTTTTCCCCAGGATCTTCCTACTTGTCTAGGAAGAAGGCCAGTTTATCCTCCTCTCTTTCTATTACTCACTTGTTTTGACTGGTATTATCTCTCTTCCTGATTTTTTTCCTGTTTCCATGATCTTTCTGCCTCTTTGATTTCCTGCAAACCTAGCAGAGCTTATGGATCAGTTTCAAAGCCATCAAGTGCAGACCTCCTGGGCTCCTCACAGGGCCACGATACCTGATGGTGTCACATTGCCCACTCCTGTCCCTGCTGAGGTGTGCAGCTGGAGCTCCCCTCTCTGCCCTTTTGTTTGACTCCTCCATAAAAGCAAGCTGATTATTTCAACTTGCAATAGTTATACCTGTGTCCTGTGGACAGGCTAATACCAGCTATCTGTGCAGGCTTCCATTATCTCTTCATTCATAGTGCAGAAAATGGGAAGAAATGCGCGGAGTTCTTTTCCTGTCAGTCTGTGGTGCTTTGGTTTAGTAACTGGTCTGGGGCCTTGTTTGCTGTTTGAACTACTCCATTTGGGTTTTTAGTGTTTTATTGAAAGCCTGCCATCAGAACAGAGTACTCAAGTGTTTCCAAACTTCCCAATTACGTAGAGAATAATCACTGTGCCAGAACCACCAGGAATCTTTCTTATCATACATGGAGTTTTTTTTCCTTTGATTACAGTCTTGCTGAAAGACAGTGTTTAGGCAAACATTCCTTTTTGTGTTCCCTGGGATGGGCTGTCAGTTTGTTAGGCTTCCAGCAGTCCTGTTTATTCACGTGTGCCTTTGGAAGAGTTGCGACACAGCAGGCCCATTTTGCCTTTGTTCACTGCTAAACAATTAGAAAATAATTTATGGCTTTGCTTTTGCTTTTGAATCTCTTAAGAAAATGATGGCATATTCTTACCCCAAGAGCTACAGCGCTGAGCCCTTTGCATCAGAGAGAAGCTGTTCCTCATCCGTGTTGGCACAGCATTGGGGCACTCTGCTGATGATTGGGCCATTTGGCTGTTACTTAGAATTAAATGAATAATGAATTTTCCCATTCATCTAGAACGGGCTAAGTGTTAGAAGTGATGTATGTGTTAGATCCCTGCCTGGGAGCAGCAGTGTGGCTGAAGAATTGAATGCAGCTCAGGCAGGCTGAGTATCCATGAGTGTGTGGGATCATTAGTGCTTTAGGGTCCATCTGCCCCCCACTAGCAGCCAGTTGCTGTGTCTAACAAGCAGCTGAAGTTTCATCCTAACCCAGGAAAACATTTGTGTTGTGTGTATGGAATTAGCACCCAGGTTTATTGATCATATAATAGCCTTGTCTTGGGCTGTTTAACCTGTTGAAGGTTAATTAAAAAAAGGAATGGCCAGCACAGGGACTTGATTGTTAATCTGAGTGTGACTGTGCAGAAGTGAGTTCTTTATGTACTGAAATTGGTTTATAAGCCTTTTCTAGATTGCTTCCCCTCCGCCTCCTGCTCTGTGCCTGGCATTTTTTTCCCAGCTTGACATAAATATTTGGCTAAGGCTAAAGGGATGAACAGAATTACATACTATCAGCAGAATTAGAGGGGGAAAAAAGGTTATTCTGCCAATCACATCATGCGCTGGGTAGAGCAAAGGCTTGACTTAATGCATTTTATTGTACTTGGCATATGCTAAGCAGGAAGAGGATCCAGTGGGTGCAGGTCATCGCCCACTGCCAGTTTCCCAGGCTTTGGGAGAGCCTCCATGCAGGAGCTGGAACGAGCGGCATGTGCCGGTACCCGCTCTGCAATGTGACCTCTGCTGCATTCCCCGGGCTCATTCCTGGCATAACTTGGCTTCTCCATCCCCACCCCCTGTCCTGGCTGCTTCATGGGCAGGCTGGAGAACCGTGGTAACCCCAGAGCCAGGCCTGAGTTCCGCTTAACTGGAGCCTAGAGACCAGCTCAGGGTCTGAGCCCACCATGGCACAGCAACAATGCTGGGACAGGAGGGGATGGCACCTAGAAAAGTCATCCTGTCACTAAACCAGCCAGCTCAGCTTGCCAAGCTTCAGACATGGGCAGTCATCACCATATGTGCAGCGATCACCATACAATGATACTTAACCTTGTTAAGGGTAGGGTAACCTCTTCCAAAGTAATTTAAGCAAGAAAAGAAATCTGTAATGCTGGAGTAAGTGTAAATTACTGGGTTATGTGTCTGTACGTGTGACCTTTGGATCACAGCAAAGTGTCTAACAGGCAAGACCTTTTGCCTTGGGTTTTCTTCTAGAGTGTGCTCATCAGCCTGAGAACAGCTGCTGGTATGAGATATAATTAAGGTTTAATTGGAGATGTCCATTAGGAGAATAGAGAGAGGAACACTGGGAGAAAATAAAGAGAATAAACTCTGAAGGTTGAAAAGAAGAAGAAAGTTTAAAGAATACTAAACTGAGAAATGGGAGCTGATGCAATATTGGTGCACTGGAGGAGAAAAAGAAAGGGCTGAGGAGCCACACTGGAGCCAGAGGGCATTAGAACAGCTGAGCTGGCAGAGCAGATCTCAGAAGTCGCCTGAATTATTCTGGGATGGAAGAGAAGAGGAGCTGAGGAACATCAGGGCATGAATTTGAAGAGCTTGGAAGTGAAAATAAGTGGGTTTTAGATGGCAGAAGTATAAATGTTGAAGGGCAGGAGGCCTGTTGGGGTGAAACGATGAAGTGGAAGGTTTTTGCTGGAGGGCCCTGCAGTTCTTGGAGAACGGATTGTAATGGTTCTGCCCCAGTGGATGGGAGTGGGTGTTGAATTACTAGCAAAATGCCTTTTCTTCAAAGTATCCTTGTTAATCTCTCTTAGTGTCAGCGCTGTGTTCAAAGAGGAGTTTACAGCCCATGCTTTTGCCTTGTCAGTGTTTCACAGGGGGTTGTTTATGTCAAGCACGCTGGCAGTGGCACAGGAGAGGTGGATTGCTGTTCCAGTGGCTGGTGTCCCTGGTGCTGCTCTGGGACAACACCAGCAAACATCACAAATCAAAAACTCTGCAGCCAACCCAATGCTCCAGAGCCCTGCTTAGCAGGGCAGTTTACCCTGGGGGAATTGTAGGGGTGAGAAAACCTCAGGGGGTGTGCTCCCTGCCTTCCTCGTGGCTCTGCAGGATCAGAGGCACCAGGGAATGCCTTGGATTGTCCTTGCCTGTGCAGGAAGTCCAGAGTGGATGAATTGAACTGAAGGCTGATGGCCATTATGGATTGCCTGGGATGTTTCACCCTATAAATTCTAGCCAAAATGAAAATAGTTCCCTTAAACAAAATATTTAGGCAGGCTCTATTTAAACATCCCCTGCAGTTTCCTTTCTTTTATATTGCTTGCCTAAGTAAGTTTGAAATTCTGCTGTTGAAAATGGAAAACTCCACAGTGGCAGTTTCCAGTGAATTTTCTAATTGTGAGCATGTGCACTCGGTGCCTTCAGATTTTCATCGTGCCCTTTAGCAGGGTTGCTTCAAACTCTTTATGGAGGGAAGTGCCTTTCCCTAAGAACTGGGGAATATTTGAAATGTTGAGAACAGATTTAGTATCTTTTGATGAGAAGGTTACTCTGGTGCTTAGAGCAAAGTCCTGGGAGCTGTAAAAGTGCAGGGCTATTACGCCAGTGGAGCCAACTGACTTTCCTCTCTGTATGACCTCCAGCAAGTCCTCAGACCTCTTTGCATATCATTCAACCCAGCTGGAAAACCTAAGTAAACAGCAGGAACCTTGCTTCGAGCCAGAAGCCTCAAATGACTTGAGTTATTCTGGGGAAATGGAATAAGTTGTGAATTAGAATCAGGTAAATAGCATGTAGATTGGATTGCTTTAAAGAGAAAATAATTTTGTAAATGTCCAAAACCACTTTAATTTGGCTTAGTTTGAATGGGTGGAGTGATTGCTTTGTCCTACTTTACAGTAAATGGGGGAAAAAAAAATCTACTTGCAGTTTCTGTTTTCATCAGACTGTTTACAGAGTCTGTAGAAATCCAGTTAATCAATATTTCTATTAGGCACCTCTTTGGGCCCTCTGCCACATGCACACATTTTTAAAGCCTTCAATCTTGTATCATTTATGGAGATGGTATTGTCAGAAATAGTACTGTAAATAATTTATTCTGCTGCCAGTGCTTTTCTAAAGGTCTCTAGGCATGAGGCAAGATTTCCTCCAGGAGCTGTAAAGCGTCCAGATCAGTTTGCTGTGGCAGAAGGATTTATTTTTTTTGAGAGAGACAAGAAGGATGGTGGAAATGATGGGTTATTTCAGGGAGGGGCTGGCAGCTGTTTCTTTTGCATAATTTTTGGGATCTAGAGTAGAGCAATTATTAAAGTGGAATCATTGTTTTGTGGGTTCTGTGGGGCGAGTTGGGTTCCTCGGTGCTCCCAAGCTCCTGAATCCCCAGATTTGTGTCAGTGTGGGGATGATGGGTTCGCTGAGCTGTGCCAGCTGGGAGCAGCCAAGGGCAGCTCAATGCCCCTGTGTCCAGCCCTGGCATGGGGTGTGCTGTGCTGTAACAAACACCAGCCTGCAGACTGGGCTTTTCACTGCATTGCACAGGGACTCCAGTCTGCAGATTTGATGCTTTCCTCTCTCAGGTGATGCTGGTTTTAACTACCCTGTCATTTGCAGAGGAAATGTGGCACCGTCTTCTCTTTGTGCTGTTGAGAGCAATTCCTGTGTGGGTGGCTGGTGAGTCCAGGCCCATTGCAGCTGGACATGCCAGCCTGGAACAGAAGATGGAAATCTGTCAAACTTCTGAGAGACTGGAAACTTTGTTGATTGAAAACTCCATAGCAGGCCTAGTAAACATCAGCTGTGTGTTGGAAGGCTTGCAAGAAAGTCACCACCTCCAATTTACTCCTGAAAATCTTCCCAGGTCTTTAACACTGTTTCGGATTTCTGGCTAATGAATAGAGAGTGCAAAGAAAATTCCATGTAAACTCACTTGGTTTACTCCCAAAATAAACTAGAAGGCAAGTTTCTAATAGGAAAGCAGGCACAGGTAGCCTAAATTATCTCCAAGCTTCGGGGCTTGATGACCCTTATGGGTCCTTTCCAATCCAGAATATTCTGTGATTTGCTGCAGGTTTAGACTCAGAGAGCTGATGTGGCTTTAATGATGGTGCATCAAAGCTCTTTCTGAAGCACTGACAGCAGCTGTCAAGAGACTACTTGGGTATCACGTGCTCCATCATTGTTCTCTGATGGTCTCTGCTCTCTGGATATTGTCTGTATATAAGCAGTAACCCACAAAAATTGATTGTTGTTGTTGATGTAAATCTTGGTGGTTCCTGGCAATGCCCTTCCCTGTCTTCACTCACCTTCAGTTACACGTAGAGAAATCAACATCTTCAAATGAATTAAGATTAAAAGCAATTTAAAAGAGAAACTGTGGTGTTTTGCTTGGAGGAGTAACAAAATCACAGCCTGGCTACTGTTGTAGTGCAAATGGCTGCTTACAGGTATGGGATGAAACAAATCCATCCTGTACATCCTGTATGGATCACAATGTGCCTGATGAGCTGAGGAGTCTCCCTCCCTGCGGGTGCAATGGTAATGCAGTTTGCTAACAGCTCCACCAGCCAGGCTCCAGCTTGATTAATAGATGAATCCTCAAATGCCTGCTTTGCCTAGATGTATGTACTCTTAAAAATTGCCTTTTTGTAGTGCTTTGGGAAAACATTAAGTATAATAGTTAAAAATAACTTGTATTACTTCATGTCAGGTATAAAACATTGCATTTTGACTCAAACTGCAGATTAAAGTGGGAGGCTGTGTCTTTCCTTCTCTTTGTTTTACAGCCCCCAAGGTGGCTGTTTCACATGAAACAGTGTCATCAGGCTTTGTTGTCAGTGATTTTTGTGCTTCAAAGGGAAGAATAAAAAACTGAATCTACCAGTTTTTATACTGACAGAACAAACCTCACAGTATTTGAAGTTTCCTTCTGAGATAATTTATTTTTTCCTTGGCTTATTTTGATTTAGTTGCCGATCTACCCTGACATTTCCCTCAGTGTGCTGAGAGGTCCTGGGACATTTGGGTGGATTTTTGGCTGTCTTGCCCCAGCTGATGGTGTTTGCAGCTCTGCTGACCTGGTGCAGCCATTCGGAGCTCTGCCACTTGGTGACAGTGTTTTAAAATAAAATCATCCCCACTAAAGGGGAGGCTTGAGCTCAACTGACCAGTGTGTGTTTCTCAAATCTCAGAGTAAAGAAGGCTGGGCTACAGGGATGTATTTGCATGTGAAGTAAAGTGCAGGGATTCAGCTCCTCAGTGCCAGTTTGCTCTAAATACCAGGTTATCACTTCTCATGATATCACTCCCTGGAATATCACTGCTGGTAGGACTTTTTTTGTGGAGCAGTAAGTGGCAGGTCTCCATCACTGCAGTGTGTCTCAGGTTGTCACCAGGGGTGACACATATCCACACGTTCACACCTTGTGAGCAGCCTCCGAAAGGCTGTTCAGGCCCTGCTGCTCATCTTTCCATGAAAGAAAGGCACAATCCTGTGCTGGTGAGGGTTTTGCTAATTTATTCTAGACAGTGAATCTGTTAGCTGGACTTTTTTCAAGTGAAGAAAATATGTTTCAGGCAGGTTTCCTGCATAGTGTCTGCGTGGTAGCTGGTCCATACCTTAGAACTTGCAGCCAAATTTAATCCAGGAATAGAGGGAGAAGCAGGGAAAGCGCATCTGTCAATCTTCCTGCACAGTAAAACCTGGTCAGATGAGCATTTATGTTGTACTGGACTAACCACAGAATATCTTCATTGAATCATTCCGCTTTATTTTCTCTTTCCATTCAAATCTGGCAAAGTTCTCCAGGAAAGTCAGAGCAGTAGAATAAAATAAAAAATTAAGTTTGCTCTTTTTTGTGCTGCTCTATGGCAACACTTTGCCTGTTGAAACATTCATGAACCCATCTAGTATTAAGCTATTTTAGTGGATTTCATGCTGCTGGTGCCAGGGGAACCTTTCTAGTAGCCAGAGTCCTGAAGCAAATCAGTAATCTCAAGAATTTGGGATCAATTTTCTTGGGTTCTGAAGTCTGGTGTGCTGCAAAGTGAGATAATTCTGCACAGTTCAGTGCAGAATTGTGGAGGTACCCAGTAAAGTCAAAGCACTAGTGCTTTTCACAGAATTATGGAATTGTTGAGGTTGGAAAAGCTCTCCAAGACCAAGTGCAACCATTAACCCTGCGCTGCCAAGACCACAACTAAACCATGTCCCTTTTAGTGGTTCTTTTATTAATTTGCAGCTATTTCCCAAGATTATAAAACAGACAGAAAGAAAACCTGGTGAAGGCCAATTTGTTCTAGAATAAACCTGCTTGATGGAGTTGAAGGCAACAGAAATTTTGACATTGGGCCTGCTCCTCACCTAATGCAAGCTTCGATTAAAACATTACAATGTTTCGATTAAACATTACAGTGGAAGTTTCCTTGTTATATTTTGCTTGTTTCCTAAATTCCCAGGGTGGGAACATTGCTGTTACAGAAAACGATTTTCCATTTTCAGCGCCATGATACCTCAGAGCTGTTTCTGAGCTGTGTGATGCAGGTACTGGCACAGCACTGGCTGGGTGAGCAGGATTTCCCTTAGCAGAGGGCAGGTGCGCAGGAGAAATCAGACTTCTGGAACCACAACAGCAATCCCCTTATGCTTCCATCTTGCTCAGCTCCAGACAAAAAGTCATTCCCAAGACAAACTGTGAGGGATACTTGTTTTTGTGCAACCTGAGCCTGTTGGGGTGGTGTGGGTGTCTGCTGTGTGTCTGACACAGGAGGACAGCAGGCTCTCTGAGCCGTCTTTCTGTCTCCAGCAGCAGCAGATCCTCTGTCTGGGCAGAGGATCCTGTCTGCTGTGCTGCCTCAGCTGCTGCTTTCAGACAGCCTCGGCTCTCACCTTCTGATTCTTAATGGTCTGGAGAGGATGGAAGTGGGAGGTGGGGGCAGAAATTTTCTGTATTCACAATTTTGACATGGCAGGAGTGGTGGAGCTTGGTTTTTATGCTCCATGTTTAAGCAGGGCATGGTTCTCTTCTGTAAATTCTCTAATGCAAAGAGAAACACTCAGAAAATATATCTTACTGCAGGTATAGAATGCTTTAGGGTTACCTTGCTAAGCTCCAAATTTCAAACAGAATACAGTGCATTTCTGGGAGCTGTGGATCAGCAGCACCAAGGGTCTGATCTGCTGTCAGTAGGCTGGTACCTGGTTTTGGATTGTGTAAGTAATTACTTTGGGACACATGGCACAGAACCATAGCCAGAGGACAATATACTGGATTATTTAGATAGCTTGATGTGCCAGGGAGATGAATTTTGACTCCATTCCTTTGAATCTTGCTCATACACTGGAGGAGCAGGGGAGCAGCTTCAGCAGCTCAGAGCTGGCCTGCTCCAGCTGCCCCAGAAGAGCTCTTGGTTGTGTCAACACTGGAGACTCAACTCTCTTGGAAGCCAGGTCATGAAGGATAGCATGAGGCCGTTTCTTTCTGAGTTCTTTCCCTTTTCTGCAATTCCTGAAATATTAATCAGCCTTTTTGAAATAGCTGCCACGGTTTTCCAAGCAGGGGTGTCTGTGAGGCAGTGCTCCATCGCTGGCCACGATGACACTGCTTGGCACGAGCAGCTGCCAGGTGAGTGAAAGTTGATCTGGAGCTGTGGAGAGAGTGGAAATAATGGGGCCTGGGACATGTGTATGTAATTTGTGCAGATGATTCAAGTGAGAGCCATGGCAACTGAGATAAACAGAGGGAAAGATACTGGAAAACCAGCAATGGCTTCGTTTTAATAGCACAGCCTTGATTCCAGACAGCTCAGATGTTTACTAGAAGAGCTTCATCTTCTTGCATCTCTTCCTGCCCACCACCCCCATTGCTCTGCATGCACTTAGTCATGAGATCAGATGGCTGCTTGGATGAAGCACTGCAGGCCAAATTCCACTGTTTCTACTTGAGCTGGGCTGCAGAATTTCTCTCCCTGTTTGCACACCCATGATTCAAAGCACCCTCATAAAAGCACATCCCATGGAACAAAATGAACTTGCTTGAAAGCACTGTGGATTATTAGGCCTAGTGCTGAGCTTGGGATGTGCTTTTGCTAGAGGTAAAACCATTGGGAAGCTCCCAGCCCGTGCTGTCTAAAGGTAAAGCCTGGAATGGGAAGAGTGGAGCCAGGGTTAAAGCGCTGCTGCTCTTCCCGCGTGAAGTCAGAGCAGAGCTGGCTCATCTGTGGCTGTTGAATAACAAGCAGCTCTTGAGAAGATCAAGCCCAGCTTCCATGCCAGGGCTCCGTGGCGTGCTTGGCAGCGGGGCCGTGCTGGTGTGTGGGCTTTGGGCAGCAGAAAGCTCAGGCTGCAAGCGGGAACAGCCCAGCGAGAGCAGCAGGCGCCGCGCGCTGCTCCGCCGGGACAGGGCTGGGAACCAGGACCTGAGCTCTGCCTCCAAGTAAATCATCCTGTGCTCGCTGCCCTGGGTTGTGTAATCTGGCATAGGGCTGCACTTCGGGTACGCTTATCCCAAATTCGCCCCGCAGGGGTGCTGCTGGTGATTCACCTCTCTGAATCATAATTCCTGACGCTTTTCTAATCGCTGTCCTTAGTGTGTCCCTGGTTCAGTCCAGTCTGATTGGGAGAAAAGGGCTTTCAAACATTTTAAAAGTTTGCCAATTTCCTACACCAATGCATTAATCCCACGTCAAGACTCTGGCTCATTTCTTTTCCTCTGTTGCTTTAAGACTGAACCAGAAGACACAGAAAAATTAGAGAAAGAAATTTAGTTAGCTGTAGAAATGTGATAAATGACCAGTAATTTGACTGTGAGCAAAAGCATTCCTTGTATGCAGTTTTCAGTTCACAGTTTGTAAAACAGTGTGTGTTTGCCTGTTTAGAAAATCTGCTCTTTTTGTTAAGATCTGGCAGGATCCTCAGTCCTCTCTTTCCAAGACAGTGTAAATACTAATTAAAAAATCTATATCTAAATAAAGTTGTTTGCATATATTAACACTAGATATCTTTTTCACATATGGTTTGATATAAAACTCCCAATTCTGCACAGAGAATGTGAAGCTTTGTGTGCCTTTTTATGAATGACTGACAGTAAGGATTAAAGCAAGCTTTGCAGGTCCCCTCCAAGTCCTTGTTTTGGAGTAGGGATGGGGCCAGGGCACTGATTTCTGAACTCTTGGCCCATGTGAAGCCATCCTGCACTTCTTAGCACCTGCATGCTCCAATCCTGCTGCCTGCTTTTCTCCTGGTGTCTCCAAGCTCCTCATGTGCTCCATATTCCTGGTTTTAGATATTGCAGTGCTTATGCTAACACTTGTTACTCTGCAGTGTGAGGAAATGAATGTTTGGTGCTCTCTGTCAGGCAGGAATCAGGACCCCTCTGCTAGCAAAAGGCTTTTGCCTTTCTGCCCTGAAGAGTGAAGTGTGAACAGGTTTGTTTTAGACATTTATTTTCCTTTACTTGGCTTGAATGCAATGAGCAGCCTCTCCAGCAAGGAGGCCTTTTCCCTGAGATGTGTGTTACCAGCGTTAGTGGAGATGATAAAACAAGACACTCCTCTTTCTCTCTGAATTTGTTCTCCACTTCATTATGTAGTTTTACATTTTTATGTCACTTCCAGTTCTCTTTATCATGGTGAAATCTTTCAGAGAGGATAAAAGCTGAAGGCAACAAGCAGAAACCAGAATTTTTCAGCTGCCTCTGCTATCAAGCTGCAAACATCAGTCAGAAGCCCAGTGTTTATTTTGCTTTTGTTACCATTCCTGTATGAAAAAAAAAAGTGTACATAAAAGGGCTGTTTGCTGACTTGCAGTAATTGGGAGAACACAAAGAGCTGAGTGAAGGGATTCAGAAGGAAGAGAAACAGAGTTCACTTTTGAGTCATGGAAAATGCTTTTCCCAATCCAGTGTTTTTTGCATGCATGTCTCCCCATGGTGGTTTCAGGTCTCTTCACAGAGTCCACCCATGAGCACATGTGCTTAACCTGTTGGAGTGTTCCCTAAACGTTCCCTCCTGGAATAGATTTTCTCTTCTTTTACCTGCCTGCCCTCACTGGGAAGATAAAACTGAGAAACTGGGAATCAGCTTGGAAAATGTAGTGTGATTTTGAATTTTAAGGGTGCAGCTTGAGAGCAGAGGTTTGCACTCAATAATAGAGCTGGAACTACAATCCCATGGGAATAGGGGCAGAGCTGGATGGGTCAGAGGAAGTGGTGGACCAGTGCTCGTAGGTATTCTGTCAGAACCAAAATATTTTCCACAGAATTCAGAGTGGAAACTTAAGGTTTCCTAGAAGTATTCCCAGGAAGAAGTGATGCCAGCGATGAATCTGTTTGCAATAAGGACAGGAACTGAAGTTTGCCCCCTGCTTCATGGGGTGATGCCTGCTCAGTTAGAACACCTAATTTCCATGGTTCTTTGGTGGCCACTTTGTGCCTGGAAATGTTTGGAGCCTGTTTTGAAGCTGTGCAGAGGAGCATGCTTGCGTCATCCCGAAAATGCAGTGAGTCAGTGCAGTCCTGAGGGAGCTGTAACGGCTCAAACAGAAACTTGGAAAATGAAATGGGGATGGATTTAAAGACACAGCATTTGTGGCTGCTGCTCTGTTTAGAGATGGTCTGCACTCATCAGAGGCGTTGGTGAGGAAGGGGTTCAGGGAGGACTTTGCTGCTGTAAAACACAAGTGGAGCTTTATGAGCGATCCACCCGGGACAGGGTGTGGAACTGGAAGAGGGTGTTGAGCAAGTTCTCCTTGTCACTATGCTCAGTAATTTGGTATTCAGAGAATCTCCATGAATTCTTCATTGATACGTGTATTTTGGTATGTTAATGAATAACTTATGGGGATGGACAGGAAGGAAGGTGGGGGCAGCCTCTTGGTTTGGCCCCCACTCCTCCTTTTCCTCAACGTTTTCAACCGCCCTCAGATTTGGGATGG
Organism: Melozone crissalis; assembly: GCF_028551555.1. Taxonomy (NCBI): domain Eukaryota; kingdom Metazoa; phylum Chordata; class Aves; order Passeriformes; family Passerellidae; genus Melozone; species Melozone crissalis. The sequence goes on along the minus strand of NW_026535819.1, from coordinate 4,853,491 downwards.
TTTCCACAGCATTACGAGCTGTGTGTTGCTGCAGTGCAGCTGGGTTGGGATTGCTCTTGGCCCAGGTCCTCTGGCCCAGGAGATGCCCCAGGTCCTGTCACAGAACCCAGTGTGGCTTGTAAGGACAGGTCCTTGCTGGACCATGTCACCACCATGGGGAGGTTTGCTGTCAGTGCATGCTGCTCTTTCTCTTTGTGTCCACCCACAGCTGGACAAAGTGGGAATGGGATCCCTCCTTCCTCCAAAGCCAGCAGTGATCCAGAGCAGGACATTTAGAGGTGTGCTCTCCTTAAAATGCTTTCAGTCCTGTCACAGATGAAATAGCCAAGGTCTGTCATGGTACTGTTGGTGTGTTGGTTGTTTCAGTTGAAAGCTTTCAGGGGTGTGAACCCCTGTAGTGTTTGGGTGCCTGAAACCCACAAATGAATTCATCTTTATGGTCTGTTTCTGGAGGGAAAAAGTACAAAGAGAAGAGGGAAAGTGGCCTAGCAGTGAAGTCAAAGACAATGTCTTGTGCTTATATATTTCCTATTGGTTCTGCTTCAGAACTGAGCCCATTTTCCTCATTTACCAGACCAGCAGAACGAGGCTGTTCCTCCCAGCAGAGCACAGCAAAAAATGCTGAAAAATCTCCCCTCCAGGCAGGCTCTGTGACTGCTGGGACTGAGTGACTTGAGGTGCTGAACTTTGTTGGTTTGTCTGAGCAGGGCATCAAAGCAAGCTGGCCCTTTACAGGTAAGATGAACCTCCAGAGTAACTTTTCTGTAAATAAAAGAATGAGTTTCTGGAGACCCAAGAATTAAGAAAAATAAGAAAACACGGCTTTTTCCATTCATTTGGGTTTTTTGAGCAGGGGTAGCTCGGTCCCTGGGCTCCCTCAGAGCTATTCTGACACTTTATTATCAAGAAGATAAAAGCATTTTGTAACTGTGATGTGTATGCACCTCAGCACTTCGGTTTAGCTGTTTTATTCAGACCAGGAAAGCTTCATTAGTTCATGTTGATTGAAGAGTGATATGGTCCCCAGCCATCCTAATGCAAATTGATGACTCATTTATATCTTTAAAGTTGAATTTAAATTTCTGTAAAATTTTAGACTTAGGCAAGTAATTGCATTACAGTTTTGTGGCTTCTGTGAGAAATCAATTTTTTTTTTTTTTAACACCTAAAGCCATATTTCAAGCCTGTCACCTCATTCCCATAAAGCAAAGCTATTTCATTACATCATAGCTGTGCAATTTGCCTTCTGATAACTGGCATATACATTTATGTTGGATCCATTAAATACTTCTCCATCTAAAGAGCTGGCAGGCATTAACATGTTATCATGTAAATATTAATTTTAAAAAAATTAGAAATTGGTATTCTTTTGGCTTTCTTGCTGGCAGTTTTGTTAAAAAATGAATCGTAGTTTTCCCTTCCATCATCATCCTTTTGGTTTCCAGAAAAAGTGATTAATGAGCTTTAGCCTTTGCAGCTGCAACATTTGATTGCAGTCTGACTTCACTAGTGATGAACACGGAAATATTTCTGCAGTTAATTGGATGTTATCAAATCCAGAGCAGGTGACTAAGACCATACTCAGATGTAGTTGTTGCAATGAGCAAGATCTTTGAGGGCAGCTTTTCCTCCATGGCACTTTACTCCTTTGTATAGTGATACCAGTTCACTCTTTATATTAAATAAATACTTGAGGAGCTTAGTGTCCAGATTTGCTCCATTCCCTTTGCTTTGGAGGAGCTTAGTGCCCAAGATCTGCTCTGTTCCCTTTGCTTTGATTAAAGTTAAATTTCAGAGAAGTTGGATGGATTTAGGGTGGGAAGGGATCAATGTGTATTTGGAAGAGTACAATGTGTCAGTCTCATACAAGATGCCCATTTATAGGCTCCACATAAATGTGAAATATTTTAGCTTAATATTTATCCTTAGCAATGGTCAACCGTCTTTGAATCCCCCTGAGTTCCAGCACTAGTGCTCTGTGCTGAAATGACTTAAACCACATCTTTCATGGCTCTGCAGCTTTAAATTGCCTTATTTTTCCTTCTCTGAGCCTCTTCTGTCACCTCTGTTTTGCCAGCAAGTCTTGTGAAAGCAGCATCCCTTGTGGTTCAGATCAAATGACTGCCTGGCAGCAGGACAGGGACCCTCCTGTGCGGAGCAATGCAAGGGCAGACCCCCACCCTGGACCCCTCACTGCCTGGGGAGAGGATGCTCTGTCCATGGCATTGAGCAAAACTTCCTCCCAGCACGCTGGGAGAGGGCAGCACCAGCATTAACAGGAATATTTTCTTGGCACCATCAGCTTGGGAGCTGCGGAGTTAAATTCCTCCCTCAAGCTTTGCCCCCTTGGTAACACCTCCAACACCCTGATTATTCATGTTAAAAACAAAAACAACAAAGGGATAATAGCCCAAATTTTGTAAAATGGTTATTTCTGCACATTCAGCCTCAGATGGCGTTTGACCCTTAATACATATGGTTTCACTTAATGTATTTTGTTTAAACAATCCCTGTTCCTGGAAGTGGTTTCAGAATAGGCTGTTCCTCATTGCTGTTCATGTTTGCTTTTTCTTATGATATTATAAGAAGCTTGAAGAGAGTGGATTCAGAAAAGGGCAGTAATCAGTGTTCACAGGCATTTGTGGAAGCCTTTGTATTTTCCAATTAATACCATGTTGACTCCTCAAGCTTTCAAGACTGAAGTGGTTTGGAGCACTTTTGTTCTTAGGCTGTCGAGCTCCCTGAGCTTCTGTTACTCCTCTGAGTGTGCTAAGAGACCCCAGGGAGTCCCAGCACGTTTCTGTGGAACAGAAACCAGAAAATATCCCTATTTCATCAGGGATACCTGGTTTTCCTCCCAGGATAGGCCTCTTAGTGCTCCAACACATGAAAGCCTCCTTTCTTTCCATTGCAAACGAAGCGTTTCTGTGCAAGGGGAGAAACAATTGTCTGTTGTGCTTGGTACTATCTCCTTGTCATGTCTGTTAGAATTTCTGCATGTGCAGACATTTCGCAGGTGGTGCAGGGTGTGTTGGTGATACTGAGCACACCCTGAGTGAGCTGTGAGAAGCCTCCCTCAGATTTGAATTCAGGAGTTTTAAAATCCTGCCCTGTGCCACGAGAGGCAGCCCCACTTGATGGAAAGAATGTGAGTGTCTCTGAAGTACATGGGAAGTGTGGTTTCGGAGCTGGAAGTTGGTGTGTTACTGAATGTTTCACATTCGTGTAGTAACTCCTAGCAGTGGGTCCTGATTTGTGGTTTGAAGGTTTGTAGTAGTTACATTTGGAAAAAAAAAAATGAAGATGCCAAGTCAGGTAATTTATCTACAGTGATTGGAGAAATCTAAAGAAGAGTTGGAAATAAAATTATGGCATGTCAGTTCATATGATGAAGCAGAATAGTTAATTTCCCCTTATTTTATTCCCTTTGAATACTTAATTTTTCCCTTATTTATTTTCTGCCAAAATTATTTTTTTCTTAAAATCCAGGCCCTGCTTGGGGGGTTGACAGTGTAAGCAAAAGTGACTCAAAATATCATCAGGTCTTTCCAAAACAATAACCTGCTAATCCGCCCAGTGATCTTGTGATGTCCTTTATAAACACTTCAGGTAGAATTAAAAAATGAGAGATCACATGGTCTGTGGGGTTCTTCCATTTTATAAATGGTTTGTTACATGGCTTAAAATCCTTTTGTGTCACCTCCTCAATATCCTCTATTGTCCATGCAGTCCTTGCTTCATCCCCCTTGACTCCAGAGCTGTTGAAGATTTCTAGTTCTGATTCTTTCTATGAATGTTGCTCTACTTTGAGATTAACTTTAAAATGGGTTCTCCTGGCACCCTGGCTGCTGTGCGTGTGGGAGGGAGGGATTAGGAGAACACAGCAGCTCTTTCACCATCTGAAAATCCTCTGGTCACGCTGGACGTGCAAAGACTGAACCAAGGAAGGGAGGAAATCAGGATATGTGGCCTAACAAAAACCAGTTCATTGATTTTTGCTCTGGGTATTCCCACCTGATGTCAGTTCAAGCCAGAGCCTTCCTCCTCTGATGTTCCAGGCTCACTATTTTTTAGTCTTTATTCTTGTGGTAACTGAATATAACATCTCTAACTTGGCTGAGCTTGTTTATGGCTGGCATGAGACCTCACTATGGGCTGGCAATGAGAAATAGGAAAAGCTGTGAGTTAAATTACAGAGTGCTATCTTCTGTCTGGAAGTTTATGGAACAACCCCAGAATCAGGAGAGGCTCAGAGTGGAGCTGCAGAGGAATTCCTTACTCCAAAAGGTTTCTCACCAAGCTGTGTTTTCTGGGACTGCTGTCTGTATTGCAGCACTGCTGCATATCTGGGTATCTGTCAGCTCTCTAGGAATTTGAGGCATTGCATTCCCTAGATGCAGACTGGAGTGCAGCCAGTTACTGGAGGCTGGATGAAGTACTCCCATTTCAGGTGGAAGCACGTCTCCCAGCACAGAATAACTGTGGTCTGTTTGAGGGTCTCTGAATGATTGATGAACTCCATCTATAGCTGGTCCGGTTCTAGATTCATATATTTATTTCTTTGGGATCTGTTTGTAACTGTCTCAGTAGGAAAGGTTGGTAAGATTAAGCTGTTTATATACAACTTGTCAATACAGATGGTTTACTCAGTATTTTGAATTAAGGAACAGCTTTGCTGGCCCCCTCACGATGCCAGCACTGTTATTTGTTTGAACATAAACTGACAAGACTCTTGACATTCTTGAACTGGGTCACCACATGGTTGTGTGAGCACCAGTGCCAGCAAGAGGGAGAAGATGGGAAAGGTGGGACCGAGGCACTCTGTTTAGATGGGGTTAACTGCCTGAAGACCCTCACTCTGTGTCAGCAGGATTTCTTCCCAGCTCATCTCAGTGTTTGTCTGCAGCACTTTCCTGCTTCCCACCCTGCTGCTCCATTGTGCAACTTTTCAGAGCAGTCACAGGTATTTTAGTTTTGTGTTTGTTTGTTTAAATATTTGTGCACATCCTCAGGGTGTTTGTTGGTTTAAACATTTGTGCACATCCTCAAGATCCTCCTCTCTCCCTGAGCAGTAAAGTGACTCAGCTGAGCCTGACATGACAGCAGCGTCTGGCTCACCCTTGGAGCAGGGTGGGATGGCTTGGAGGGTGCCACTGGCTGTTACTCCTTGATACTTGGCACTTCTCCCTATTTTCTGTCTGGTATGTGGGCAGACAGAATCAGCTCAGACCACATGTAACATATCTGCTCTGGGAAAGGCTCTGATTAATGATGGGCAGGTAAAGAGGCAGTGAATAGAAAGGAACTTTTGGGGTTGCTGGAGATCAGTAGCACTGATTTCTTTTTTACACCTTGCTTTATCTTTCCATTTGTGCTTGGCAAGGCAGAAAACATGTAGAGGTATTGCACAGTCTCGTGCCATTTTGTAAATCTATATTCAGATATGACAAGCATGATTAAGCATACAAAAAACCCCTCATTCTTAAAGAGCTTAGATTAATAACTTTTCCGCCTTATGAATTCAGCGTCAGTCTTTTGCTTTGTCTTAATGGCGCAACCCAGGGACAATGTTCCCTAGCTTTTTCATAAAAATCCAAATTAAAATGCTTCTTTCAATGTGTTTTTATGTTTAGCAATTGGAAAAGAGTGTTGTTCAGCCTTTGTGAGAGTTTATCACTTGAACTGCATCCATTTGTGCTCAGCAGTGCATGAGTAAATTAGAGATCCTTTTCCTGCATCCTTGCTCCAGTTGGACCAGGACAGAGGTGTATATATACATTTTGCTTTTGCCTTATTTCTGTCTGAAGCTTCTTCCTGTCGGCCCCAGCCTTCACAGGAAAAAATACTGGTCCTGCCTTTACGTCATAGTCCCAGCAGGACTCTTAAAACTTCTTATATTGTGTCCTGACAACAAAATAAAATGCTGAACTGTTTGGAGGGAACCATTGCTGCAGGCAGTTCTAATTAACTGGAAGCTTTTCCTTTCTGGGAGCATATATTTGCTTTCTTACACTGGGAATAATAAGCAATTAGTGCTAAGGAGCACCAGGCACTTACCTGCACATCTAAGGGAGGCTGAGAGTGGATCCTGAGGGTGGATAAGTAGAGTAATTCAAATCAAGTGACTGTAGATGGCTTTATATAGTGGGTTTTATGCTTATATGGATGCTTTTTTATTTCTATAGTTACAAAGGGCTTCCACTACTTTCTCAAAATAATATGTATTCCCCTGTGGATGAATTAGTGACGTCTGGAATTCCTGAGCAGAAGGCACTGGAGTTTGGGGCTTTGGGTTGGAGTTTTGAGGGCTTTTTCCCTTGGTTTTAAAAAAAAAAATAATTTAAAAGAAGAGGAAAAAAAGCACACTCATTTCAGTGTCAAAACATCTGTGTGTTTTAAAGGTTTCTGCCCGTTGACGTTGATAGTGTTCAAAGGCACTGTCAAGGATTAGCTCCCTAGAGAAAAATGATCTCTGCAATCAAATTTATCCTATTCTCTTGTGGCCGTGTGCATGTGTTACTTGAAATTTTCTGCATTTCAGTAAATTAGGATAATCTTTGCTGAATTCAGTGCTGAAAAAGCTTAGGTGAGTGAGTACAGAAATGATGTGTGGCAGGGAAGGGAACCTTCACCTGCCCTGAAATGGCTGTGAGACCTCCTTTGTGTGATCACCTTCAAGGCAAAGGAATTGAATTGCTCCTCGGTTTGATGGATTATTTGTTTATTTGTGCGCCATTACTTGCTCCACGTGGCTTTCATCCCTCTGCTTTTCAAGTCCTTGGGTGATTCCCACACCTGTGGCAGCAGCAGGACACATCCACAGATCCGTGCCCCAGCCCAAACTCTCCAGCTGGGAGAGGAAAAGCAGCACAGCCACTTTGCCTGGGTGGGGAGAGCCAGAGGGAGAACGGAGATCCAGCTGGTCCCATCACTGGAATTCCACAGCTGATGCACACAAGGTTTTCCACACTGACAGGGCTCAGGGGCTCAGGACAGGTCGGTGTTCCTGCAGGGAATTGCGAGGTGCAGGCACGGATTGGGTTTGTGTTTACAGCCAGCCCTGGATAAAGCTCTGCTCCTCCATGTTCTCCTAATCCCCGCTGGGTCTCATGCGGCAGTGGTTCAGTAATACTTGTTTTCTTTTCTTCTTCTCCCCTTCCACCCCCTCCTCATGTGTAATTTGATCTGCGAGGCCTGCTCTTCTGCTTTGGCAGATTTTTCAGCTCTTGAATGGAAGAAATTAACCACTTAGTTACTGCCAGCACTAACCCCTGTTCACTGGTCCCTCTGGCTCTTCTTGCAGATGTGCTTGGATTTACCCCAGAAAAGCCCACAAAGTCATCAGCTCTGAGCTCCCCTTTAACCTCTTCTCTTACCTTTACTTTCTCATCTGCATTTCCTTGCCTTTTCATTTAAAAGAAATACGGAAATGCTCCCACTCATGATTTGAGTCAGTATTTGGCAGAGATATTTCTCTAAAATTTGCTTGCTGGTCCTTTCCAAGCATGTATGTTTTGTGATTGCATCCTGGCTGTCTGTGATTCCTCCCTTCCCCGGGCTGGCAGAAAATACTGAACTTCAGCAGGATCCCTAAACTTTGGAATTCTACCTAATGCACAGGAACTTCCAGTCCCTGTTCCCTCTTTCACAATTTTAACAAACTGCCTGGACAATGGAAGTTCAGTCCTTAATAGTCAGGAGGAATTTATGCCATTTTTGTGTCTTTAAGGTACACTGCTGTTTTTTTCAGATCTGAAAAGTGCAAGAAGTTTCTTTGGTTTCTTTTTTTTTTTTTTCCCCTTAGCCTACAGATGTTCATAAAGTGTTTAGTGGAAGGGGCCCAAAACTTTTTCAGTGATGGGTGATGAGCCTCTTTGGATTTGAATTTAACCTTGCAGGCTTCAAATGATAATACTCCAAGCAATTCCCTGCAGAGCTCATGACCCATCTTGTGTTTTTACATGAGTACAGTGAATACATATCACCACTGCAGGAATTTAGTAGTACCTTCTGCCTTGTTACTACCTTAAAAAAATAAGGATTCTGCTCTGTTGCTTGAAAGGAATTTCAAATAGTTGAGCATTCCATCTCTGAAATCCCACCACTTCCCAGGCACCTCCTTCACTCATGAAAATTGCAAATAACAAACATCTGTTAAATCAAGGAGAAAAACCAACAAATGCACATGGTTTATTGCAAAATCCTTCGCTTTTCTGTTGATGTGTACAGTGGACTTTTTGTAACCTGGCTTTTCTTGTTGGTTTTTTTTTTTTTTTTTAAGTTTCTACCAACAAGAGTGGGACTTAGTAAGTCCAAGTACCAGAAGTGTTTAATGTCTCCCTGTACATGCATTTGCCTTTCTGTGCTCTTGCAGGGCTATTCCAGCTCTCTTGGATGGTGACTGAAGGAAGAAAAACACTCTTTGCCCTCAGGTGTTAACTTGCCTTTATTTGTGGGGTTTTTTATTTTATTTACAATAATACCTATTGTGGAATGGTCTGAGTAATAGCAAGAGGCTTTTGTTTTTAACGTGCTGTTTTAACTGGCTGTTGTAAACATGTCAGCTGGATCTTGAGAAGAGCTTAAACAGGAAGGTAGAACAGTGGTCTGTAAAATGTTTTGTGTGTGAATTGGAAAGGGAGAAACAGAGGTTTCTACATGAAAAGCTGGAAGAGAGACACTGGCAGCACTGGTGGAGTGGTTCCAAGTTAGGGCAGTGGTGGAGAAAGGCTGGCATTTGCACACATCTCTGGCACAAAGGTTCATCTGGGCAGAGTGGTGAAACCACTTGAGCCCTGTTTATCTGGGTGTGCATTCCTAATTTCCTAATGCCAGTGGGATTCCTAGAGCTCACCAAATAAGTGGTAGTTGTAGACCCTCAGTATCCTGGTTTCCTGGGCTTTCTCCTGTGGAGAATCTCACTAGGAGATCTCACCAGGCTGATGTAGAGCACATTCTGTGTGATAACACCAGCAAGGACTTTTCTCACCCTCTCCTCATTAAATGGCTGATATTACAAATAATTCCCAAATGTCATTGCCTTCTTGTGTAGTGCTGTCATAGCCAAGGAGATGAAAACCTTGGGGTATTCTGGAAGACTTGTTTTCACTTGTCCTTTGGAGTGTCTGAACAATGTCTTGAGACTAAGAGGTGATCCACTCAGGAGACAGTTGTTGAAATCTGAGGTGGCTGGGTGTGGGATGTGCACTCACCCCTAACCCTGCCAGCCTTGGGAATTTCTCTACCATAACAAAGCTCTCATTACACAATGTGCTTGACTCACTGAAGTTGTTGTATTCACTGCAAACAGCTCTACAAGACTCCACCAGAGTTTTTGTGCTGCACGTGCCAAGAAGGTAGAGTTGAGTAGCCAGAGTTTGAAAGCTGCTAGCCCTCTGTATCTGATAGATAGCACTGTCTTCCCAAACGTTTGGCACTTTGTGTCTAAGAGTGGATGAAGTTGTTTAACAGTGCAGGGTCTGAAAATCCAAAGGAAGGCTGGAACCTGTCAGACAGAGCAGGAGTAACCCCCAGGAAAACAGGCAGTGCTGCATTTGCTGTCGGATCAAAGCCCAGCTCTGTTACAGCTCCATCTGTAGCACATGCTGTGGTCATTCATGGATTTCAACATCGGCTTCTTTAATTATTTGCATATACACATACACACACACACATTTTTTACAAGGTAATGGTGTTAGGATGTGTTACTCCACTATGTGAAAAATGCCGTCAGACAAGAGCTGTGTAGCATGGGAGTGTTCTGTGGTATGGGTGTATTTTTAATCCTAAAGACAGTGACCTATGAATGTGCCAAATCACATGTAATCTCACCACTTACTAAGAAAAATGCATCTCATAAATGATGTGATTCTACATTTTGTTGCTCCAGAGACAAAAAAACTGTTTTACAGCTGGCACTGAGTTAGTCTTTATTGTGAGGAAATTCTCAACTGCATTTATAGAAGAGAAGGATAAGGCACAGGTAACTTTAAGCAAGAATTTGCTCTTTTTCTGGCACACTTGTTTACTCTTTTGCTTTAGACACTGGTTTGAGATGCTTCTATTTCAAGTGACTTTTCCCATCTCTAATCAGCTGAATGTGCCTATCAAAAAATGCCCAGACTTTGGGACTTGAAACTCTGTTAACTTTCCATGTTTCAGAAGAGAATTTTAAAACAAAATTAAGCTCAGATTTTAAATGGGTAACAAACGCTCAAGCTGTTTTTAACAGTATCGCAACAAAATTCACTCCAGCTGCTAACACGTGAGATCATGCCAAAACTCACTTTCTGTTCATGGAGTCCAGTCCTTTTGCTGCTGCTGTCATGTGTGTGTGTGTGATCATTTTCTTTGGGATAGAAATCTGTCCTCAAATTCTGGGTAGTGTTAAGAATGTAAAGAATAAATATCTGTCTGCTAGAAGCAGCTCTGACACAAAGGCTAAATAGGTTTGTGCTCTTGTAGGAGACTGAACAATAAAGGCTAATGGATGCTGGATTGCATTAATGAGAGCAGAGCCAGCAGGTCGAGGGAAGTGATTATTTCCCTCTTTTTGGCTCTTGTGAAGCCACATCTGGAGCTCCTTCCCCTGCAGCAGATGCTGAGACCCTGGAGGGAGCTGGAGGGGGCTGGAGCTAGCACTGCCCCCCAGGACCGAGGCAGAGAGGGGGTGGAAGGGGTCCCAGAGCTTTCATAACACCCCACTGGTGGCTGGAAAGGCTCTTGTCAGAGGTGCACAGCAAAAGGACGAGAAAGCAACACTTAAAACTGGCAACCAGGCAAAGCTGGGTAGGTATGAGAGGATAAAAAGTGTTTAACTGCCCAGCAAACTCTAAGCCTGGAAAATCCTGATGTAGGGAGATAGCCTCCCTCCGAGCAGGAGCTGGAACTGGAGACCTTCTGAGCCTGCTCCCAACCAAATTGTTCTGCCATTCTGCAGCAGAGAGACTGAGTTGAAGGCTGCATCAGTCACTGTAACCCAGAAATCTGCACACATTTTCATGACTGATCTTGTTTAAGATGTGTATGACAAACAAATGTGAGAGGGATTTATAGCTGACAGCACTAAGAGTGGCAGAGGTTGTGTGACACTACCAGTATGGCTTTTATTTCTATATCACCAGTTAATTTCATGGCATTCAGGAATGGCAGAGGGTGTTTGCTCAAAGTATTTACAGCCCAGTTTGCCATGACACAAAAGAGGAAATGTTGAAGGATGATGTTTGCAGCACAGGGACCACACAAGCGTGTCTGCCTGGAAGCATAAAGGGAATTAATTTGTTTATCTACAGAGGAAGTTATCCCAGATAGCCCTTTGTGTTTAACTCCCCAAGTGGATGTGTTTCTCCTACAGTGAGGTTCTTCTGCAGGCGAGTTAATTTAATTTGAGATGAGGCATTCTTCTTCAGGAATAGGAACCCCAGGAGTTCATCAGAGATGTAATCCGCATTAATTCTGCTGGCACTCATTGTATTAACTTTAATTGTGATGGCTGGGTGGTGCTCGTGGGGGGCAGCCTTTGTACTGCAGGGAATGCTTTGGGGATTCTGAGTTCCTACAGCTGCAGGAGAAGTGGGGTAGGGATGAGGATGCTCATCTCATGGAAAAGAATTTGTGTGCAGGATGCTTGGTCTGCTCTTAAAACCTCATTTCATCCTAAAACATGACACTGGGCTGAAATATGTGAGGACTGAGCTCCTCCTGTGATTTATGTAACCTTTCTCCTCCAAATCTGTGTTTAACTCCTCTTTTGTTTCCTGGTAGTTCTTTTTTTCACTCCCCAGTGCAGTTGCACACAAGTTCCCTGTTAGGCAGGCAAGGAACAAGTAGATAGGTGTTGGCTTCTTTTAAACTCTGGTGCTTCCATAAAACAGAAATTCTCCAGAAGTGGAGAGAGGATGGGATAGATGGGGAGAACTGTATTGTTTTCCCAATGTCCATGCAGGCTGCCAGCAGTGGAGATGAGAGCCTCAGCTCTTTGTCTGAATTGAGGAAATGTTGAAGTTCTCTACCTGCTTTCTGGTGTATTAAATGGGAATATCCATGTTTGTGTTTTCTGAGAAAAAGGTGAAAGCACTGTAAACATCACACTGTCCTTAGTGTTATTTCTTTGCTAGGAATGTGACTTGTGGTATTTAAAAAACCAAAACCAAAACCAAATGCTCTTATTGCAGTTCAGTATGGGTTGAGAGATCAAGGATTTTTTTCCCAGCTGTCTTTCATGTTTTTACCCCATGGATCAGAAGACCGGGGCAAAGTGATGCTGTAAAATAATGTTTAAAGAGTCTGAGCAATGTTTGCTGTTTCGGAGACACAGACCTCAGATGCTGGAAGCATGCAGAGTTTCCCCTAAAGTATTCAATGTTTGAAAACCATGGAGGGCAAAAGAGCACAAGCACTAGTCAGAAACCTTGCCAAAATAAACTGTCAGATGTGAAGGCAAGTTTTCAGGGACAAAAAATGAAGATTTGCTGATCTGTTGACTCTGTGTGTGACACACCGAGGGCTCCACACATTGTGGGGTGATTTGTGCTGAGATCAGATTCCCAGGCCGTTTTCCCCAAACTCTGTGTTCTGCACCCTTGAGCACCTCTTGCTCCAAGCAGCAAGAGCACCCCGAGCTTTGGGAGGTGAAAAGGGATTTTTGAGTGGAAATAATGCAGTTGTATACATACCCAATATGCTATCTCCTTTAGAGAGAGATAGGTAGATAGACCATACCTACTATATATAAATATAAACATGTAAAAATACATACAAATACAAATATAAATTATATATAAAAGACATAACTAGATATAAATATAAACAAATGTATTTTATTATATAAAATATATATATAAATTTATATAAATGTATCAAAAATTTATATAAATATATAAAAATTTATATAAATATAAATATGAATATGAATATAAATATATGCACCCCAAAAATTATGTTTGTTTAAATGGGACACACACAATAATGCCAGAAAACAATCTATAAAAATACATGAGCAGAGAGCATTAATTGGTGTGCAGCCTTGAGAAACATGCCGGGAAAAAGAACGGTAGGTAGTGTGAGAGTGAAAACTTTTGTGCCCTTGTGCCGGAGGAGCAGCAGTAACCGCATGAACCTGAATCCCTGTGCCTGTAATGAGCGTAGGGATGCCAGGACGGGATGGCAGGGCAGGAGCTGCGGCTCCCCCGCCGTTCTGTGCCGGGTTACCGTGGGCATCGCTCCGGGCTCGCCGCTGATGGAGCAGCCCCCGAACGCGCTGTGGAGTGACGCGCTTTGGAGGCTCCCCTGGCGGCACGGAGCTCCAGCACCCCGCCTTTCCCCCGCTTCCCCAGACCTGCTGGTTTCCCCCCCGGCCTCCTGAGCGCTGGGAGAGTTGCAGGCAGGAGGAGGTTAAGGAGCGAGGGCGTTGCTGCACGCCTGATGTCATGGAGGCCGGCGGCGGCGGAGTGAGGGGCCCTTTGTTGGCAGCCGAGCCCCAGCAGCGCCCGCCGGCTGCCGCGCACGGCCGGCACCGCTCACTCTGCCCAACTTAGTTGGCTGCGCTCTTTTTTTTTTTTAGTTCTTACTGCTTTTATTCTTTTTTTTTTTTTTTTTTTTATTCTTCTCCCACTCCATTCCCCGCCTCCTTTCCTCTCTCTCCCGCCAAAAGAGTTGGGAAGGAGGGAAGATGGCTGGAGTTAACTCCCCGGGAGAGGAGGTGCGGGGCCCCTGCATTTTCCGCCTCTCGGGCTCGCCCTTGTAGTGCTTCTCGGAGCGCTGGATTTCGTCGAGTTTTCCTGGATATTTTGTTTCAGGCTTCTCCTGGATATGTTGTTTTAGACTTTTTTTTTAGACTTTTACCGGGATCTTTTTAGACTTTTTTTTTTTTTTTTAAAGACTTCTGACGGATAATTCCACATAGAAAAGAAGCTGGAGGAGAGGGGGGAAGGGAAAACAGAACAGCCGAAGCCAAACTCTAACAAATGAAAATGTTGGAGATTTGCTTGAAATTGGTGGGTTGCAAATCGAAGAAGGGGCTTTCCTCCTCCTCCAGCTGCTACCTGGAAGGTGAGTACCCCGATCCCACCATTCCGGACAGAGTTTTATCCCTCGTTTTTAAACTGGGGCCAGGTTTGGGGGATGTTTGGAGCTGGCCACGTTCGGGCTGGGTTTTCCCGAGCCAGGGTGAAGAACCAGCGGTGTCGGACCCAGGTGCCTTTCATTAATGCAGTTACAGAGGGAGCGCGGCTCTACCATTTATGGTTGTAAAATGTCAAGTGATCTTATTGCCGAGCCCATAAACAAATCCCTATCTTCAGGCCTCAGCTTTATTATTTTTTTTTTCCCTGGGGGGAGAATCTTCCTTATTTTGGGACGTGAAAAAACCCAACGCCGTACTCAAGAAAATTTAGATGAGTCCATCGGTAAAATATTTTCAGCATGTGTTAATACGTAACACATTAGTCAATTTTGGTTATCCCCCTTCTTAGTGTGCTTTCCACAGGCATTCGTTTAACTGACTTTTCTTGCATGTTTGCTTTTAAAAAGTGATTTTTTGAGTCACACCCGTGGTTACTTGCAGACAGCGGGATATTAAACATATGGAGTCAACTGGTTTGGATGGAAAGCTTGGGCTTTCCAAGGGGAGACTTTGGGCTGAGGTCTTGCTTGGTGTGACCTCCAGCAAGATTTTCACCCTGCCTGGACCAGCCTTGTGGTCCCTCCTTCCCTGCGCTCCCAGCGCTGTGTCCATCCCACAGGCTGCTTCAACTTCTTTTGTGTTGCTGGATGTTGTTTCAGTAAAAATAATCCTCCTGCCAGGAGGACCGTGCTAACTCATCAAATCAGAGGCACGGAAGGCAGCAGCTGATTTCCAGGGGCCTATCGCAAGTCGCTGTTGCTCAACTCTCAAATATTCGCTGCAGAAACGGCCCTCGGAAATTCATAGGTTAGGAATCTCAGAATCTACAAATGGCTGCTCGTGGTAAACTCGCTTGAAGAAGTTTTGGATCGAGAGTCTGTATTTATTGGATACATTCAGTGACTCTGAGGAATTTTTTCTGTTCTCTAAAATCAAAGAACATTGTCCAGAGGACTTTTTCCTGCTTATTTAAAGTTTCAGAAACCAAATGGTGGGCAGATGCATGAATAATTTTGATGTTTTTATATGACTGAATTCTTCTGCGGTGTTTTAAGTGTACAAAGCCTGTGTCTGCGTTCCCTGCCTCTGGTATTGCTCAGGGTGTGTGTGGAGAAGGAGCCCCAAGCTGTGCTGGGCCTCCTGTCTGTGCTGCTGGATCTTTCAACACAGCCCTGGGAGAGCAGGCAGAGCATCTGGGGCCTCATTTCCCTCTGCAGAAATGAATGCTGAGGGATGATGTTACAAGGGTGTTGCCCTGACTCTTTCTTGCAAGTTTTCTCTTTTGTGTTCCTTACAGCCACTCCCCCCCCTCCCCAATTTGCAATGCAGTTTCATAATAGGATTAGAGCATAGTTTGACTTGGCTGTATAGGCAGTGTGAGTTAAGAACGTTGGACACAATTAATATTGTAGTATTTCCACCTCCTGCTTCCCTGAGACTGTGTTGTATATTTGGTTTTTTTAATGATGTAATGGGAAATGCATATTGAAACGACTTTTACTCAATTTCAGAGTAGCTCAGTCTCACTTCTCAGCTCATCATGGGGCAAACCCAAAGCCAGTGTCAGAGCTGATGTTAAAGGTGTACAAATGTGGCAGCTGCAACCTTAATGTGGCAATCAGGACATAGACAACCCAAAACCCCCATAATTGATTGGTGAGCTCCTGGAGAGCAGCATGAGATACTCTGCTGAGGAAAAAGAAGTTTAAAAAATCAGCATTTTCTGTTATTCCTTTCTAAAGCTGAATGTCTTCCTGGACAGCTTTCTTACAAACATTACTGTGAGGTTGAAATCATTGTTGAGGACTCCTCCAAAAGAGTGGTGGTGGCTTGTCCCAAACTCCTGAATTCCAAGAGCACAAGCGAAATCCATTTGCTTGTGTTGCCCTTAAGAATGTAACAAGTTTTTACATATGGATTTGTTATTTTAAGCTTGGCAGATCATGAGAAGGGGGCAGGGTTGTGTCAAGGGTCAGAAACTCTGGATCATTGCTCCTGGATCCCTGTGAACAGCCTGTGGTGGCCACTCCATTTCCATGCACAACCCTCAGCCTCTGAAAGAAACAATTAATGAGATGATGGTGATATAATTGGAGGATTTAAGTCTGCTGTTATTTCAGTTGTATGAAAAGCTGAAAGTTTCTTTACTGTAATAGATGAGAAACCTTAAACATAACTGCTTAAAGGCTGGAAGGTCCATTATGTGCTTGGAAAGCCAGTTGCAGCCAGGAGGATAGAAGAAATTGTACTTAATTCCTTATTTTTGTATGTATTCCTTATTTTTGTATGTACTCCTTATTTTTGTATGTTAACAGAAATAATTCAGTTCTTGGTTGATGAATAGCATGAGATGTAACAAAATCAATTCTATTTGTTGTATTTTCAAACACACTTTTGGAGAATATTGTGCTGAGTCTGGATTTGCTGTGAGGCTGATTTGCTGTCAGACACGTGTGTAGGTGTACGTGTCCTTTGACCAAGTAATCAGAAATGTGGTTTTCTTTTCATGGTGGTCCCTTCTGAAGGGCTTTTATGCTCTGTTGGTTTGCAGGAACGAGGGTTGTTTGGGGCTGCTCTGTGTGTGGTGTGGAGGGCTGGCAGGTGCTGTGGCCCATGGCTGTGTGCTGCTGTGCAAGGGCAGACTGTCCTCCCTGAAAAATCTGAAATAATTCTCTTAACTTGATCAGAAATACGCTCAAACTGGTTCTGACAATGACTGAGTTTTCATATTGACGTGTGAGCTGGGCATTTCTTTGCCCTCATTTCTATTCCCACTAGTAAATATTATTTTAAAATGTGACAGATTTGAATTTCTCTCATCTGCTTTCTCGTATCTGCCTTTGCCAAAGTGAATAATTCCTCACCCACTTCACACCAAGAAAGGGTAAAGAGTAGAAGGGAAGAGGCACAGCGAGTACTGCTGCCAATCTGATCAGGAAAACAGAATGTGTCCATGTCCCAAATAGGGGCTGGAATAGTCTTGCTGCCTTTTTGGGCTTGGCTCTGCCACTGAAAGGCAAAAGCCTCGTTTAAAACCTGTCAGTGTTCTCTGTGAAGTTTAGAAAAAAAAACATTCTGGGAACACTAGTAAAGTCCTTTTGTTTTTTGACTGAAAAGACTCCTGTCCTGCCAGCTGTCAGACTGATTTTTTTTTTTGTTTTTTTCCTAATTTATTTCTTTTAGCATGTCTTGTTACAGCTAGAGGAGACAAGCCTGGGGAGGAGCAGCAGCCTGTACCCATTGCCCTGTTCCTGGAGAGGGATTTTTGTCGTGCATTTGGGCACACATTAAGCCAGGCCTAAATTGGCAGCACAGTGACTCGTCTGCCCCAATGTCACTGGGAGAGCAAAATCATCTGCCCCTGCTTGGGAGAGCAAATGCATTAACCTGGAATTGCTGCCTCCCTTCTGTATTTCCTCTCTTCCTTGGCTGTTTTCTGCTCCTCACCTCATGGCCTCTCATCTACCACCACTCACTAGAGTTCTTGCTGTTATCCACATTTCTGGCTTTGCAGTGGCTTCTTTGTTGTGTGCTCGTTCCAGTGGTTCTTATTTGCTCAAAAATCTGGTTGATGGTGCTTGCTACAGTTTCCCGTGGGATGTGGTGAGGGAAAGGATTATCATTTCACAGGAAAAGTTGTAACAGGTTTGAGACCTGAAACTGATCATCCACAGACCCGTCAGTCCTTCCCTGAGCAGTCTGTGGGGCTGCTCAGTGAAACAAGGGAATAGAACAATAAATCTTGATGACTCTTGCTTGGTGCTTTCCCTGCCCCAGGGCTCAGAATCAGGCAGACTTTCCTACTTCTGCTCCTCCAGGAAGGAAACAAAACCAAAAGCTATAAAAGTGAAGTTGTCAGAAATACTGAAGTGTCACTGAAGTTCACTTGAATCTAGTTACTCTTTATTCTTCCTCTCCCAGACGTTATTGTCTAAGGTCAGGCAGAACTCAGTGGCAGATTTGGGAGTAAAGTTCAGATTTCTGCCATACCCACTGTTCTACTCCATCCATTTACAGCTGTGATTAGCTGGCTGGAGAAAGATGATGTTTGCCATGTCACTAAGGGGTTATAAATGGAATGAACTCAGTGAATGAGTTCAGGTAGAGCCTACAAATCTGTGTAAGAGTGAACTTGATGAAAAACCCAGCAGAACAACCCACAAACAAACCAACAAAACAAAAAAATGATGTTAAAAGCCCCAAAATTATGGAATCATCTCTTGGAGGAGTGGCCCAGCTCAGGGGAGTGGGGCTGTATCAGTTTCTGCACTGCTTCACCTCTGTGTATAAATACACAATGTTTAAAAAGTGGTATTTTTCCTCATGCTGACCCTAAGGACTTTCCAAAAATCAGCCAAGAGCAGGAAAACCATCAATTGCCATTGCTGCAGAAGGGTCTGTGGCCTGGGCTGTGCAGAGGGTCACAGTAGAGGCTGAGCCTGATCTCACTGGAGGGATGAGTCTGAAATAAAACATGAGTCCCTCCTTCTTTTTGGAAAGATCTGCTTTACAGGTTCTTTAATTTTATATTTAAATCCATATTCCATCAGGCATAGGGAATCTGTGAGGGCCACTAAGGAGCAATACTGAGACAGAGAGACAGCTGCTCCATCATATGTGCTCAGAGTGGGAAACATTTGGAAGTATTAAATCTGCATTGCTATTTATCATCATTTCTTCCAGGGGAAAAGGGGAGTAGAGGGAATGTAGGGAAAGGAGAAGGCTTAGGTGGCATGTGCTGTGCCTCCAAAGAGATTACTAGATGTGTTCTGCACTCCCTTGCTCTACAAACCTTGTGGAAAAAATGCCAGCACAGTTTGTAAGCCCACAGGATGTTTGTTTTGTAGGGAGACAGGAGGTCTCCTCCTTCCCTCGGGACTGCCTCGCAGTCAGCTCTGGAGGAGCCAAGTGTAATTCTGTGCTCCTGCCTGTTTGCCAGCCCTTCCCTTGCATTGTGAGGGAAATTTGCTTGCGTTCATCTCGACCAGAATTGTTCATACTCAGAAGTTCTCACACAGCCCCTAACCATGATTCATGGCTTCGTATGAACAGTAATGAGTAGGAGATAGTTATACTTACGAAACCTTTTAGTGTGCAAGCATAAATACCTTCTGGGGAAAAAATTTAGGGAGGAAATGATGACATTCTTATGGCTAATGCCTCAAAATACAAACTGCTGTTGTCTTATTTCAAAGTCGGCACTGCTTTAATTAAGAGTCATCATTTAGTTGATGTTAGTGGAGAACTCAATTACCGTGCTGCTTTAGGACTCCCATCAGGAACCCAGGTGTTATCCAGAGCAGAGTAATAAATTGCAGCCTTGCTGGGATGCAGCACAAGACAAAGTGGATGTGTGGAAGGAAGGACAGCCCAGCGATAACAGATTGAATTACGCTCGCTTCCTGCCCCATCTCCGTGCCAGGATGGCCTCCTGTAGGTACAGCAGCCAGGCTGATTTATTAGGAGGAACCTGGCCCACTGAAGATCTCAGCAGTGCTGTAAAATTGTAGTTAAAACCAGCAGTAGGAGGTGAAGGAGCTGTATGTTGAAAAAGACTCTCAATATGTAGGAGCAGCAATGTCTAATTCCTGCTCTGGAGGACTGGAATGTCTGGGCAGATTTGCTGGAGGATGGCTCAGAGGGATAAATGCTGCTGACAGCCGGCTGTACGTGGCTCCCAGATGGACATGTCCTGTCTGCTTCTCTCGCTTCATGGTTTTGTGTCCTCAGTCTGCTGACAGTCTCCTCTTGGGGCCCAGACCTTTAAAAGTGTGTTTTGTCACGGTCTATCAAGCTTCTGCTACACTCGGGTCACCACAATTCTGCTCTTCCCTTTACGCTCTTCTCTGTGTTGACTCAGGGCCTCGTCCTCCCTTTCTGGACACTCTTCAAGCTTCATTCACCACCTTCCCCACCCCAGTTCTTAACTTGGGGTCCCTAACTTCTGGAAAAACCAGCCCCACTCAGCCCAGGAGTTGTCTGGCATGTCCCCATTGTGCTCTCCTGCTCAGCACGTTCACACACAGCCCACACCTCTGTTGGGGTGCCTGTGGCTGCACAGGAGGGAGAGACAGAGGGTGTGAGCATCCCCTGGTTTCACTGGGAGACCAGTGTGGTTTTCCACTGTAGCAAATTCTCCTGTGTGTGTGTGTTCAACAGCCCTTGCTCCTGCAGGTCCTTGGTGTCGCAGGTGTTGTCACTGAGTCAGTGTCTGTAGGAATGTCCTTGAGCACAGCCAGCCTTCCCCGACTCTGTACCACGCTTGTGGGTGTTGCTGGCACTGGCGTGGTGTTGTCTCACAGCTGAACTGAAGCACATACCTTGGCATCCCAGTGCAGTGAGTCAGTCCCAGCCTCACCAGGGCCTGGGCACTAGGGAGGGATTCTTGTGGAGCGCTTGGCTTTGCTCCCACATCCCCATCCCTGCTTGTGCCTGAGCCATCCTCGCTGAGCTGCCATGTGCTGGAGTTGGAGGGGAGCCTGCCTTGGATTTCCTGCCTTCCTGTGGAATTAGTGCCCGTGTGGGAGGCATTTTCCTTCCTAAAGGAGTTTATGGTCCATCCCACAGAGCAGTGACTGCTGCTTTGTCCCATTTTGGGGGAGAGCATCACAGCATTGCTGCTTGCTGAGGTTGTGTGTCTGTCCCTTGCAGCTCTGCTGTCTGTCTGTTCCAGGTGTTCACTGATGGTTTAACTCCTTGGAGTACCTCCCATCACTCTAGTGCCCTGTGTTTGATAAGGGAGCTTAATGGGCTTCAGAGTGTTTTCATGGTAAAATGATTGTAGCCTAATTTCTCAAAGTGGATTTTCTGTTTCTTGTCTCATTGTCACTCTTGAGGGAAACCAGGCTATTAAAATATATTCTCCTGCTGGACACAGGAAGAGAAAGCCAGGATATCAAGGTGCTTTAAAATAACCCCCCAACACACTATCACTTTTTCTGACTGTGGAATCATTTAGAAAGTGGAATTATTTAACTGCTCTGATTCACTATGGAAATATATTTCCCTGCAGTTACAGTTTGGCTAGGAAAACTGTACAGGCCCAGCAGTGTCTGTATTTGCTATTTTACTCACATGCATCATATACTTTTTCCAATGAATACAGTAGTATTTATGTACATAAACAACCACCCAGAGAGCATTTACCAGTGGTCACCTGACTAACACATCAAGGATGCCAGATTGTCTTTGGGTGAATAGTGGCCACCACTACTATTTGCACTTTCACTATCAAAGATGATATTAGAAAATAATGTGTATTGTTATGATTTGTAGGTTGAATTTTGGGGGGTTGGTGGGATTTTTTTTTTTTTTATCATTTCTCCACTGGAAACATATTTTGGACGTGTCCCAGTACACACTAAACTTCCATGTCTTTTCTGATGTCAATTGCCTCAGTTCTTTGCCGGTTTACTGGCACAGCTTATACTCAATTTCCAGGCCAAACCAACAGTAGTGTTAAAATCATGTTTTGACAGCATTGCATCTGTACAACAGCACAAAGCTACTGAGTATTGCAGGTGTAAACAGAGTTCTGTGCCCCCAAGTGACCTGACAGTCTAGGAAACACTTGGCATGGAATCTCTGTGTCCAGAGCCCTGTGTGTGCAAAGAGGGGCTCAGCAGGCAGGGGCTGATGCTGTAAGGAAGGGCAGTCCCTGGGGCAAGGGGCTGCAGTGACAGTGCCGTGTTTCCTGTCCCCAGAGCCACACTGACGCGATGCTTTCTGTGCAGCTCTGTGACCTCGCTCAGCAAACTCATCCAGATGGAGAATGACCCTTCAAAATACAAGAGTTTCACAACTTATTGTCCTGGCTCTGTGCCACCACAGTCAGGCTTGGTGCTGCCAGCACATCTGGAGGTAGCGTGTTAAAGAGCGAGGGGGCACAATTATCTGGAGCATTTCTGCTCCAAACTCTACAGTCGGGCCCCAAAGTGAAGGACTTGCAAGGAGCAACTGCAGTAAAATTCCCTGGTGTATTGGGACTTGCCTGATACTTACTGAATATTACATGCCTAATGTGCTGCAGGGTATAAAAAACTTTGGAGGTTGGCTTTTATTCACCTGTAAAGCTCAGTTTTCAGGAATCTCTGTCTTTTGAGTTGTCTTAGGGTTCCTAAAAATGTAGAAGTATGCTCAACACTGCTATGGTTTGAGAGTGATGGGCAGGAGAGAGGGCAACAAAAAATATGGCCTTGTTCTCAAATAAGAAGAGAAATGATTAAAAAAACTGTGAATACCAGAAAGACCTAACTCCTTCTTAAATACCATGTCTTATAAATCTCACCTTGCTTGGCTCAATTTGCTGCACGTTCTAGCCATTTCATTTATAGGATAATTAAGGGATTTACCTTTTAAAGGTCTTGGGTTTGTTTTCAAATCTAACCATTCCAGCAGTTAGGTGTGAGCCAAAGGATTTACAGGCAGCAAACAGCCTACGTGAGCTGCATTTACTGGGGGGATGGAGAAGGGCTTTCCCTTTCCTGCATTTCCTGAGAGGCAGGAGCTGGGGGCTCTGGGAGGGTTGGGGACAGCTGTGGAACAGGAGTGTCCTGCCCATGTGGCAGGAGATCTGCATTGAGGCACCGTCCATATCTGTGCTCTGACGCACGAGGAGCACACGTGTCATGAAACAATGCAGCTTAGAAAGTCCGAGTGTGTGGCTTGGCCAGCTGGTTTTTATCAGCCAAAATGAACCTGCTTTTTCCTTTCTCTCCCTCTTTCTCCTGCAGAAGCCCTTCAGAGACCGGTAGTGTCAGACTTTGAGCCGCAGGGTCTGAGCGAAGCAGCTCGCTGGAACTCCAAGGAAAACCTCCTCTCCTGCCCCAGTGAAAATGACCCCCATCTCTTTGTTGCACTGTATGATTTTGTGGCAAGTGGGGACAACACTCTCAGCATAACTAAAGGTAAGGTCACTGGCCAGAATTCCACTGGGAGTGTGGGAGGAGGTGTAGGAAGGAAGGTCGCTGTGAAATAATTAAGTTTTACACCAAACCCTGTGGAATTTTTTTTTACTGTGGGAAATCATCTTAAACAAATACAAATATTTCACAAAGTCATGACCTTTTTAAAGGTTATAACTGTCTTTTTTTTTATTGCATTGGGCAAGAAACTGTCAAAACTAAATTCTCCATTAGGATCAAGAATTTGAACTGAGAAATCAAACTGAGCTGATTTTGGAGGCTGGCCTCTTATTTTCACAGTTCTCCAAAACACAGTCCCTGCATGAAAAATGACTGTACAGATGTAAGGACCAGAAGGATTGAGAAAGAAAACACTGTATGTACTCCAAGTCACATCTACTTACCTTCCTAATTAAAATTATTTTTTAATTGTTTATCCACTCCAGTTCTTTCCTAGCTCCAAGAAGCCAGCTCAGTTCAAATAAAATTTGCTGGATTCATTTCTTAAACTTGAGCAGTATTGGAGCTGGTGCAGAACTGCAGGAGAGCCTAAAAATCTGAAGCATGTGACTTTATTTGGCTTGGAGAGCTCCAGTCAAGCTTGAAGAGAAACACATGCTCCCTGCTGAGTCAGATACCTATTCTTATAGGAGATTATTTAATGATCTGCTAGGCAGAAAGAACTTATCTTTGTCTTCAACTCCCAGGCTCACCATGTATAAATCTAATCCTGACTCTCTGCTGGGCTAATTTGCCCCAGAGCAGGCAGCAAGGGCTGGATAGCTCAGTCCTTCATGGGGGCAGTGTCCGAGTGCCCAGGCCACTCTCAGCCCCTGGCTACCTTAGCAAGCCCAAGGGATATCAGCTCTTTAGTGATTATCAGCTCTCTTAGGATTCCAGCTCTTTGCTTGCTAAGGTGCCCAGGCTAATCAGGAAGCAGACACGAGAGAGGAGAAGAAAACATCCTGGGGTTCCACAGCGATGGTTTTATTGAGGGGTCTGTGAAGGGTTCCAGTGGTGGCTCTTCTAAACCAGAATGGGCTAAACCAGCCCCTTTTTATAGGGTATAAGGGGATCCAAACTTGTCCAATAGTAGAGGTTATGGGAAAGTGACCTGTGGGGTTACAGAGATAAGCTGGGGTCCGAGAGGCAGAAGACAGGAGCTTCTTTTGCTATTTCATCATGGCTTGGCAATTCCTATCTTTGCACCTCAGCCCTCCACGGGGCCCTAGCGAGCTCAGAGCCTGCCGCATAAATCCATCTTCTCTTCCCCAAGGTGAAAAGCTCCGCGTGCTGGGCTACAATCACAATGGGGAGTGGTGTGAGGCTCAGACCAAGAACGGGCAGGGCTGGGTGCCCAGCAATTACATCACGCCGGTGAACAGCTTGGAGAAGCACTCGTGGTACCACGGGCCGGTGTCGCGGAACGCCGCCGAGTACCTGCTGAGCAGCGGCATCAACGGCAGCTTCCTGGTGCGGGAGAGCGAGAGCAGCCCCGGCCAGAGATCCATCTCCCTGCGCTACGAGGGCAGGGTCTACCACTACAGGATCAACACTGCCTCCGATGGCAAGGTGAGCTCCAGGCTCTGCTAACCCTGCTGGGATATTTGGTGGAGCAGTAGCAATGGAACTGAGCGTTTCTGAGCTCTGGTCGCAGGACTCGTGATTTATTACAGTAAACTGTGAGATTCTGACGTGGCTGGGACAAAACAGTTCTGTTCCTGTAGAAAACTATACAATCCAGAAACATTTTAGCCCTTTCTTTAAGGGAGAAAATAATAGAGTTAGATCAGAGCAGAATCTAATACATCATTTTATTGACATCTTGAGAATTCTTATCCCCGATGTTCAAAAGATAATCCCTGACTGTCAAATCAGTGCCTGTTGCTAATAATCCTGTAAATATTAGGGACAGAATGCTTTCTGAGGTATTCTGCAGTATTTTTAACTACTGTTTTGATTTCTCTACAGTATTTCAGCGTGATCATTGGAGACGGGTAGGCACTTTCACTTTTATATGGGCTTTGTCCCCAGTTCCTTCATTTTTCCCCTAGATTGTTGTGTGCTGTAGCAGTGGTGCAATGCTGTGCTTTGTGGATGCTGCAGAGAAATGTTAGCATAAAAGTGTAGTTTTCCACAGGTTTTTGTTTTGATTTCATGGAAACATTTCCACTGGCATTGGAATTTGGAAAATGTTGTTTTTTAACAAATCTATTTTAAGCAGTGTCTCTTTAGATCCTGTGCAGAAGTTGAAGTGTGGGTCTGGAGCATGGCTGCTGAGGCTCTTCTTGCCAGCATCTAATAGATGACAGATTCTATACCATTAAATTTCCTCAAAAGAAAAAAACAAAAGTAATCAAGTATAGTAGCAGCCCACTGTGCCAAATTTTCCTTTGTCCTATGAGACCTTTACTCTTCTTACAGCAAAGGTGACAGCAAAATCTTTAGTATGAAAATACAGGGAACCAGTACACTGTGTTTCCTATTTATTAGACTCAGTACTCTAAAACCTCCAATAAGATAACCAGATTTTATTCAGTGATGGAATATTTGTCTGCTTTAGCAAATGGGTTGTAATTGAGACAATTCTGACCATGTCATTTAAGGCAACATATTTCCAACTTATGGCATTTTGATTCTTCCTTCTCCCTCCCATGCAGACACTCTCTGTGGTCAGCATCAGTTCAGTGAAGTGCTGACATGCAGCATACTTGAAGGACTACATGGCAATCTGGAATATTATTCCTCCTCCTCTCTCTCTAGTGGATATTCCTTCTATTCCCATAGATGCTGGCAGATGAGCAGTGCTCACATGTGAACGTTTTGAACCGAAGGCTCCTTGGGTTGGTGTAAATAAGCATGTGTCCGTGAGGAGATAGCACATGTTCTCCATTTGAGCTGTAATAGAGTTTGGCATATGAAGGCTTTCATCCCAGCAGAGCTGTTTTTATCCCAGAAAAACAGTTCTGCAGAGCTCCAGTAATCCATTCAGGTCTGTGTTAGCCAGGTTAACCGTTCGTTTTCCACAAAGTTGCTTGCATTGGTGTTTTTGAGAAAAAGCAAAGCACAGGTTGGAACAATTCACTAAAGCAGATCTGCAGCTCATGATGGGTGGAAATACAAAACTGAGCAGCAGCAGTGACCGAGACCTGTGGCTTTTGGGCGTTGCAGGATCAAGCACAGAGGTAACCAGAGTGCTCCTGCTGCTGTGCCAAGTGCCAGCATCCCTGCGGAAGGGGCAGTTTGCCACGGCCATGCATCATGAGCTGCAGTTTGCAGCCTGGCCTGTTAAAGCTCATCGCTTTCAATTTGCGTTAACGAGCCGGGCAGTGAATTGCGACATCTCAGCGGCAGATGTGCTGCTGGGCTGGGGACACTGTGCTCTTCCAGCACCCTGTCCCTGGCTGTCAGAGCTGAGGAGCTGGGTGGAGAAACAGCCAATATCCCTTTTTATCCCTCTGCAGGATGGAGGCTGCTGGAGCAGGTCCTGCTCTGAGCTGCTCGTGTCGCACTCTATTTATTACCAGCTTTGCAGCAGATCATGGCTGTGCTGGAGAAAAGCTCTTACCTTCACTGCCCTGAGCACCTGGGGCTCTCCCAGCCTGCTGGATCATTAGTCAGCCTGTCCAGGGAATTTAATGTCTCCCAGTGGTGCAGTAAGGATGAATGGCTTTGGTGGGATCATATCCTGTGCCTGACAGAACACGCTCCAGGAGAAAGAGGTATTAGAGGAACATGTGGAGCAGCTGCTGCTCAGCTCAGTGCTGTGTCCTGCATTGCAAAGCCTTACCCAGACTTTTTCCTGGGAGAAAATTGAAGGGACTAGAGAGATCAGAGGTTTGTGCATCTTCATTTTAGTACAAATTATATTGAATGCATTGGCCGACTTAAAAAAAATTCTTCTGGGAATTTTTTTCTTTATTTCCCACTTCTATGGGTCATATTATTTTGGACCACCCTCTAATGTTTGGTTTTGTTGGTTGGGGTTTTTTTAAGGAAGGTATTAAAAGCGACCTTTCTTGATTTGGCTGGCACAGTGCAGCCAGTCATGTGGTAAACCACTTCCGTGGTACAGAGGCCTTGGTTTTCCTGGGTTTGATAGTACTTGAGGGAAAACCTTTTATTGAGTAACCCAACTGAATAAATAGCTTTGTCCAGCCAGTTCTTCAAATCCTGCTGTCCTCAGCAGGAGGGAAACAGGATTGGAGTCCTGCTTGAGTCTTTTGGATCCTCCCTTGTCTGAATTGGATGCAGACTTGAACCTCCATGGATTTTTTGGTGTGGATGTTCAGTTTTCCTGCTGAGTGGGGAGTGGGAGTGCCACTGGATTCAGGATGTGCTGAGGTTAGCACGGGCCGGTTTAACCACCTGTACAAAATACCCAAACCAGGAAAGAGAGATGTGGTCTGGTGGTAGGAGTGCAGATGAGCAGCCCATTGGTGCAGGCAGAGCCCCTTGAAACAGGACCGTAATTTGTGGTTTGTTTGATACACAAAAATTGACCAAATAGTGTCAACAACATAGCCAGGAAGCAAACTTGAGTCCCTACAATCTCAGGTGCTGGGTCTGTCACCTCTGTGAGAGTACAGGTCAGCAGCACCACATGGTTTTTTGTTGGGTGTCATCAGTGAGAGGTTAGAAAAAACCTGCCTACAGAATAAACACATTTACTGGTGGATGTTTATCTTAATGTAAATGGAAAACTTCATGAGTGTTAAGGCATGAAGTGTTGTTTTTGTGGCCTGGACAGGGCAATCCTGTTCTGTCCTCATCCTCCTACAGCTTTTCTCTGAAATCTTTGGCCATTTATTTAGCTTCTTTCTCCTTCTGTAACAGGATCATACAATCTGTCACACTAAATGCAGATATCTCTAATTTTCATGAGATAGAACTTGTCATAAAACCATGGGGGAGCTTCCTTCTCCGTGCCTCTCTAATACTTCCAAGTAATCCTGGAGTTCAGCTTTTTCTACATCCATATTTTTAGATTTTAATTCTCAGTGTAACATGGGATCTGCTCATACCACTGCAAGTCAAGTCGTTCCCAAACAGGCATAGCTTGTTCTAAATTGTGGTTGTACTGGCTAATGCTTGGTCACTCACACCAAGCAGCTGTAACAGCCTCTTAGGTTGCCACTTTTCTGTTCTAAGAACATCTGGTTTTAAGGTGATTGCACCTGTTTGGTCGTGAAAAGCTTTGTAGGTTTTTGTAGCTTTTTTCATTTGAGGGGGATTTTTTAGCCAGTGTTGAAATGAGATATCAAAATATCTGATTAATTCTGGTGGAGAGATGTGAACATGCTCCTCAGGAGGGTGCCATTATCTTCCAGTCTTCATTAAAAAGACTAATCAAGTTTGAGGGTGGTTTTGTCCCTTCTTGCAAACACTTTTTTCTCTTGCAAACGCAGCTCCCTTTTTTGTTGGTGATACTCTCTTATTCCTGGAGCTTCACAGATGGATTTTATTTTTCCATCCAAATATTCTGTCTAGGTGGAAGAAGCAGAATTTTACCCTAAGTCTAGGATTTTTGGATGCCTGGCAGCCCTATCAACTTCCCAGCCTCCTGAAATCCCAAACAGATGGCCATGCACATGCAGAAATTGTTGAGTGTACATCCAGCATGTCAGAAACATTTGAGAAGTTTGATCATAGCATGTGATGTGAGCAGTAGGTCTAGCCTGTGGAGTGGACAGGAATTTGGATGCTGCTCTTCCTGCAAGCTTGTCCCTTGCCAAACCTTGGTCCTTTGTTAGAAATGGAGCTCTTCCATCTTCTGTGTTGTAGGCTAGACTATGATGCAAAATGCATATTGGTACAAAGACTTCTCCCCATCTCCTTCAGGTGTTACCAGCACTTTTCAAATAATTCAATTTCTAGCTTTTTTTTCACCTTGCCTGGCAGAACACTGGGCTTGAGGATGAAAAGTGGAAGCACACAGCTCTGGTGGGAGGGAGTCAGTTGTCCATTATCTTTAGCAGGATTTTAGGCTTAAAATGGATCTTGTGTATAAATGTTAAGAAGGTAACAAGTATGGGTTATCATGCCTCCCAGCAGGTTTTCATTCAGTGGTAATGATTTTCCTTCTGTGCTATTGATCAGTGCCCATCACAGGAATGGAGCAGAGCAGCTCCTGACTTGATGCTAAACTTCTGCAGAAGCTCAGGCCTAAAGCAGGGAAAGCTCTGGTTTGCCAGTGAGGCTTCAGGGAGAATTTAGGCAGGTGAAAATGTAATGACCCAAGCAGTAATAGTTGAAACACTGAGAGTGACACCTCCCCATACTCTGCAGGAAATGTCCCAGTGTCCAGCCTTTTGAAAAAAGACATCTCAAGCAACAGCATGCCAGTCTAGTGCTATTTGCAGCTATTTCTGCCCTGTTGTTTTGGCAAAGTGCATGTATTTTCTCCTGAATCCATGCCTTTCCCATGTAAGCATCGGTTGTTCTGGGCTCTGGAGCTGGTTACAGAGCTTGTGGAGCTCCCAGTTCCACGGCTCAAGCAGAAGCACCACCACACTTTGCTTTCACAATTTTACAACGCAGCTCCTATGCGCGACCTCTCCGAGGAGCATTACCTGAACGAGCTTTTCCCTTCCCCTTTTGCTTCCCAGCTCTATGTGTCTTCAGAGAGCCGCTTCAACACGCTGGCAGAGCTGGTGCATCACCACTCCACGGTGGCGGACGGGCTCATCACCACGCTGCACTACCCGGCGCCCAAGCGCAACAAGCCCACCATCTACGGCGTGTCCCCCAACTACGACAAGTGGGAGATCGAGCGCACCGACATCACCATGAAGCACAAGCTGGGGGGAGGCCAGTATGGAGAGGTCTATGAAGGAGTCTGGAAGAAGTACAACCTGACAGTGGCTGTGAAAACTCTCAAGGTAGGACTCGGTCTCAGAGCAGTCCCCATTCAGGCTGGCTGCCTGCTCTCACTTCTAGTTGTATTTGTGTTGATGGTTGTCCTCCCTTTGAGTGCTGTAAGCTGGAGCCAGAATATTTTTAAAAGAGCTTGATCCTCTTCTGGTTTATGTGATACCTATAACACTCATATCTAAACAAAGGAGGATGTTAGCAGCGCAGTTTTTACTGGAGAACGGATGAAACCTTAGAAAAGCAAATAGTGCCACGGTGTCTCGTGTTCAGGGTGTGGTAGAGGTGAGCTGTTCACGGATGAACCCACCAGCACAAGCTGGTGTATTAAAGAAAACTGTGGATTGTGAGTCAGTCAACATAAAATTCAAAGGCTGTGCTTCAGGGAGGCTTTACATGTTTTGATTTTCTGTCTTATGTGGCGTCCTTCCCAAAAGACAAGCTCCCTGTGTACCTGAAAGTCTTAAGCAACTGTTCACAGCTGCTTCTTATCAAAAGACACAAGAGGAGAAAAGATGGTATGCAAGCTAAGGTATATTAAAATTCATAAGTGGCTTTAATGAAGAACTGGATAATCAGTTCTGTTTCTGGCTCTGCTCCCTGATTTCTGCATCTTGGTTTCCTTGTCTCTTGAAATGCAAATAGTGCTCTGTGAGTTCATAAGGTCATTTCTTAATTCATCTATGTTTATAAAACTGTCTTGAGATCTTCTGGCACCATCTGCATGCATTGCATTTGATTGCTTAATAGGAGTTTATGCAAACTTGACACCATGTTCTCTCTCCTCGAATGGGGATGTGGTTTGGTCTTGCAGAAACAAACAGAACCGAGGGTTTAGTTTGTTTCTTTTGGGTTTTTTGCAATGGAAATTTTGAAGTGGAGAGAGCTGTGTAGACGCTTCAGTGTCAGGGGAAGAACTTTTTCTTGATTTGGGGAAAATATTTCTTCCTTGCTCTCCGAGCAGCGGCTGCCTCAGTACTTGTGGGTTGCCATGGCTGCAGAAAGTATTTTCATTTTGGCCTTCTCTGTACTCTGGAGGTTCCTGCTGCTGCTCCCGGCGGGGGAGTCCAAGTGCAGCTTGCACAGGGAGCGAGTGACATCTAGTGTTGTCCCTGCTCGGGATGCTCGGAGCGCCGCGGTGCAGGTGGGCTGGGCTGGGGCCAGGTTCAGCACAGCTGCTCACACTGAGCAGAGCTCAGCTCTGCCCTGCAGCACAGCTTGCAGTAACATCTCCCTGCTGCTGGCTGCAGCGTGAGCATTCCTGGTGCTGTCAGACTTCCCATCTTGCTCCAAGCTCAAGTTGTTGATTTCGTTCTCATCTCCCTAAAACCCGTCAACAAAGACAAGCTGCATGTTATCCCATCAAATCTGTTTGTGCAAAGGAGAAACCTTAATACAGACCATGGCTGTTTCAAATAAATAAATATTTAATGAAACACGACTAAAAGTGGTTCATAATGTGGTATGGAGCAGCGTGTTCCACTGGGGAGTGTAAGAACAACCAGGAAGAGAGTTGAGAAACACTTCAACCTGCAATTATGTACGCTAAAACCATCCTTAAAAGCAAATTTATAATCCACCTTCTTTAAATCCATTAGTCTGCTGCCTGACAGGTGGGATTATAGCTTTCTTCAAAGTTTTGGGAAACATTTTAAAATCACATTTATATCCCAGTTCTACTGGGAAAAACAAGCCTTTTGCAGTTTCTGCCCGAATCTTCAGATGACTCATTTTATTTTCCTTTGAGAGAATGTTTTTCAAAACTTTGTATGATTCTTCTTGCTCCTTCCCCCTCTACCTCAGATATCTCTAGAAGAAAGATAAAGGAGAGCGAAGACTAAAAGAGAGAG
This sequence comes from Melozone crissalis, assembly GCF_028551555.1. Taxonomy (NCBI): domain Eukaryota; kingdom Metazoa; phylum Chordata; class Aves; order Passeriformes; family Passerellidae; genus Melozone; species Melozone crissalis. The sequence goes on along the minus strand of NW_026535819.1, from coordinate 4,821,746 downwards.
GAGGAAAAAAGTCCTCCCAGCATCTTTTTGAATAATGATGCTTTATGAACACCCATTTGTTGTTCAGTTTTCTGTCAAGTGTCTAAAGATAGCTCATGGCTGGCACAGAGCTGGAGAGGAAGAGATGGAAGCAGCACAGGCTGTTCCTCAGTGTTTAACTGGAGAGGGCAGGACCGTGTTTTGGTAATGAGATGTTGCCTGTTAAAACCCATCCCTGGCAGCTCTCTGAGTTGCACAGGGCACAGTATTTATCAGGGGCTGTTACAACAGGACACACTCTACTTGTGGTTTTGCCCCCAGATTGGACAGGAGCACAAGGCAGTGGCTGTGGGGACAGGGGGCTCTTTGACCTGCACTGGCCAAGTGCAGCCAGTTGTGACTCTGGCCATAGCTGCTTCTCCTGAGGGCCATTTAATGGCTGAGCTGCTGTGAGCTGGTCAGCTCAGCACATTTCTCACTGCTCACCTCAGCTCTGCTGCCCCTAGGACTGCTGCTGCTTTTTCTTTGGTTTTTTTTTTTTTTTTTTTCCTGCTCTCCTTTATTTTTCCCCCAGCAGAGAAGTCTGTGTTTTAAATTAGGCAGCATGTAACCCTGGTGTCCCTTAATGCCACGGCATGGCCCTGTGCTGTGCTGGGAAAATGCTGGACAGCCAGAACTGTTTTATTTCTGCCATGGTTTAGTATAGTAGGAGCTGGAAGCCAGTTTAAGCTTGGTCCTTTCCACAAGATCAGATTTTCAGAGAGGTCATTGCTACAGTGGTTCTCTGTATGTGTCCTTCCTATTAATATGGTCACTGAGAGGTAAGAAATTTCAAACTGTGGAGCAGCTATGCAAAGGACAAACCTTCCAAGGCTTGTGTAGCACGAATAAGACAAAGACATATTTAGGATAATTTTGCAACCTGGATTATTAACCCAGTTTCCTTTGCCAAAGAGAACAGTTTAAGGTTCTGCTCACAAGGACCTTTGGACTATTAGTTTTGACAGTGTGTTGAGCAAATCGCAGCTGTCAATCAAGCTAATTGGCAATGAATAGTAAATGATTGAATGGAAGAGTTGGAAAAATGTTCTCAGTGCTAAGTGCAGAGCAGGGAGCTGGCTGGATCTCACAGTGGCAGCCCACTGTTATCATTCTCACCAGCAGCAGTAAATCCTTTCCAATCCTTCCCTAAAACACTTTGTCCATGTAGCCTGTCAACATTAATCCATCATGGAAAAAAATATGGATATAGAAAGAAACATTGCTTTAGGAATAGATCTGTATTTTTGCACCACTTTGAAATGACCTTCCGGCCATTTGGGGCGTATCTCCTTCAGAAAAATAGGTCTTTTGAGCAAGATTGTATCTTCCTTGGTTTTGTGCTGTGCCAAGTGACTTTATGGTGCCCAACAGATTGGTGGTGGCACCTCTACCCAGAATGGATACGTCATGGGTCAGGCTCTGAATGCCAGAAATGAATCTGTGAAACCTTGGGTTCTCAGTCACACCAGGGCTGCCATCGGTCGTGCCTCCCTGACTGAGAGAGGGAATTTCTTGTTCCTGCCCAGTGAACACAAGGGCCTGCCTTTCAGCAGCCTCTCAAGCATTTGATTGTGGTGTATCCTTTCTTTTATGTTCATTCTTGTTCCTTTTCTGTACTTTTTATTTCATGTTATTTTTTTTTTCTGTTAGGAACAGGCTTATTTTTTCCTTTTCTGCTCCCGAGCGTTCTGTGAGAGACTATTCACAAAAGGGATATGGATTTTCTTGCCCCAGCAAGCTCAGCTAGTATGAAAATGACAAAAATATGTATTTTTAAAACCATTCAAAAAATTAATGTTTGTAACTCCCTGGCTTTGTGTTGTGGCTACAGGGAAAAATTACTGTGTGAGAACTGTGGCGTATGTTGTCAGTTTGCAGTTCTTTTTGTGTCTTCATATAAAAATCTGTTTCTCCTTTGTGTACACTGCCTTTGCCAAAGCTTTGCCATTGTTCTGCAGGAGGATACCATGGAGGTGGAAGAGTTCTTGAAAGAAGCTGCAGTAATGAAGGAGATCAAGCATCCGAACTTGGTGCAATTATTAGGTAAGTGATAAATACCAAGCAGAGGGATTTGAACTAAACCCTTGTGCAGTGATATGGATGTTAAGGAGCAGATAAGCTGCTTACCATAGCAAGGCTTTAAATACAGACACTTATTGTCTGGCAAAATTCACAATTTGTACCACTAATACATGATTTTTAATGATCTCGTCTCCCTAATGTTTAATTTGCCAGAGGCTGAAGCAGAAAATTAAGCCCCTCTATTAACCACTTCCAAGCAGAATCCATTCTTTCCACCAGCCCCATTTTCCTGCCTTCTGGAGGTAAAAATTGCCTTTTAGGATGAAACCTAAAGATTCACTGATATTCTCCAACATTCACTGTCAACTTTATGTTGTTCCCCAGGGGTGTGCACAAGGGAACCTCCTTTCTACATCATCACAGAGTTCATGACATATGGGAACCTGCTGGATTACCTGAGGGAGTGTAACAGGCAGGAGGTGAATGCTGTGGTGCTGCTGTACATGGCAACTCAGATCTCCTCAGCCATGGAGTACCTGGAGAAGAAAAACTTCATCCACAGGTAGGGAGGACAGTGAGCACCCTTGAATGTTGAGCACAGAACAATCTTGATGTATTTTCCTCCCTTTCTGTCTGTCACAGCATTGATTGGTGTCATATATTTAACACACTAGTGCAGATCTGGCACAGTCTATTAACCTGCCCAAAGGATGGGTTTTCTCTCTGGGTTTTTCTCTTGCCTTTGAAGTAGATGCAGGTGAAAGACACATCAGTACTTCTATGTTTTGGGCAAGGTCTGAAATGTGAATTTAAGCCAAAGTAATGGACTTTTAATGGGCCAGATAAGGCAGTTCCTAGTTTCTAACAGCCTTTCAAACCAGCTGCAGTTGGTGATGCTGGATGTGTGCAGGTCCCTGCAGCAGAATCACCCTCCCAGCACCGCCTCAGCCTCTGTTCTTTCGTGTTTGATTCACTTTGTTTTCCACTGCAGGGATTGTTCCATGCTATTGTCCAGATTGTGTATTCACTTTAATAAGCATTTCTACTGTCTTAAAAGTCTCGGGGACTCTGACCTTTAAAGTGTGCTGCAATTATGGCTGGAGCTTTGCGTTCCTTGTCTGCAGAAATGGGCTCCTGGCAATGTAATGACACATCCTGCACCAGGGCTCAGAGTGCCTGAGCTTTGTACAAGATGCTCTCAGTGTTGTAGCGTGACCTTTCCTGCCCAATTAACTGGAATATGGAATTAGCACGTGGGTTTTTTAATACAGACAAATATGAAGATGGTGTGTAAAGTTCTAGGTGCTCTTCTAAGCCATGAGTTGCCTTTGCTGCTTGAAAGGCCTGGTTAAATGCTGCTATCAGTCAATAAATTGAACAGTGATGCTGCCAATTAAAATTTCCAGCCTTTGATTTGCTCTGTTGAAAGGATTTTGTCCCTTCAGCCCGCAGGAAGTAAACTTTAAAAACTCCTTTGTGTGATTCTCGTTTGTTTTCTCTGCCATTCATTTCATTTCCTCTTACTTCTGATGACCCATTTATCTAAAATAAATAGTAGCTTTTTTCCTTATCAGCCACCCCCATAACCACCTACCCAATTATTTGAAGAGTGTTGTCACAATTCACATCCATGGATTCAAATGCTGTGCTCTGACCTCGTTTAATGAATCAGGAAGGAGGAGGAATTTGATTATGGAGAGGAGCTTTTATTTGGATACACATTGTAGTAATCAGCATTGATAAGAAGGTACATTCAAAAACACTGTGAAATTTAAATGGGCATCCAGTTAGATGTACTTTTTTTTTTGTTTTTAATTTATTCCAGTTGAGCAGAACAAGCAACAGAAACAGCAGTGTCTGCCTCATATCTAAAGATCTCACAGGAGCTTCCTGGTACAATCAATTTTTAGTTCAATGTGACATAATCTGGAAAAGTGTTTTTAACAAAACCTAATATTAGGAGAAATGTAGTTCTGTGCTTTACATTTTTATCCTCCTGAAGCATTTCCAAGGATGCAAAAACAGCATGTACAAGCCAGGGAAGTGGCAAATGCAACATGCACATCTCTCACCTGCCAGGGTGGGGCCAGTGGTGGAAAAAAACATGGAGAAAAAGTTAAATCTGCTTTTTGCCCAGTCCTTTAAAAATGCCAGCACTGATAGCAGAGGCTCCTGCAGGTTTGCAAAGGCCAAGTGCTGGTTGTGAACAAGTTGTGTTGTGAAAGGTGGTACACCTGGGAGGAGGAAGAGCAGGGCTGGGAACTCATCCTGGTCCTTAAGCAAGGACTGGAAAAGGAGTTCTGGAGAAAGGCTGGGGTGACTGAAGTGCTACAGAGGTGGGCAAGAAGTGAGGAATTGAAACTCAGTTTATTCAGTGCTCATCCCCAGCTATTGATAACTTGAGCACTGACATTTCTTTGAAATATTTTTATCCTGAGGGTGGCAGCTTTTATTGAAAGTGAGGGGGCTTCTTGAAGCTCTCACTTCAAATTAGAAGAAAAAAAAATTGGGATGACAGTCTTACGAAGAGGGAATGGAAAATAACTTTCCCTCTTGTGTGTGTGCATGTAACTCCAGAATTTCTGTGTAATATTTGGATCAAAATAATCACACAGGCCCAGGTTTCTTCGGGAACAGCAGGCTGCCTTGCCATTGCTAAAAGTGAGGTGGTAAAGAATTCTCATTGCCTATTTTTGCCTCTTCTTTTTAGGGACCTTGCTGCCAGGAACTGCCTTGTAGGGGAGAACCACTTGGTGAAGGTGGCAGACTTTGGCCTGAGCAGGTTAATGACGGGTGACACCTACACGGCCCACGCTGGAGCAAAATTCCCCATCAAGTGGACTGCACCAGAAAGCCTGGCCTACAACAAGTTCTCCATCAAATCCGATGTCTGGGGTAAGAATTTGCATGGGAAATTAATGCAGATGATAGTGGTTTTTTTCCAGGGCTGGGAAGTGAGGTTGTTTGGAACATTTCAGGAGGGAGCAGCAAGTTCCCTGGTTTGGGCAACGTTGTTCTGTGAGCTTGTCAGAGTGCAGGAACTGATCTCTGCTTAGTCTCAGCAGAGAATGCACACCCGATTATATATATTTGAGTTAGCAAATATGAAAAGTAAAGGGTACTGTAGTGTTTATAGAAATGTAGAAATGGGGCTGAAGTGCACCAGTGCTACTGCCTTGATGGGGTTCTGGCGCAGGATTATGAAGTGATACATTATTATATAGCCAAAAACTTTCTAACTACTTAAAATGAACCAGATTCTTAATCCTTTATGTTAAAAAAATAATTATGTGTGTATCTGTCTAGTGATAGCTCCAAGCTTGTCTTTCTGCATTTTAAAGGAATAATCTTTGGAATGAGATGAGGAGAAGCAGAGGGAAAATTTGATGACAAATGGTTATTGAAGAGCCCTGAAGTGCTGGTGATAAGAGTAGACTTAGCTAAATTGAGCTATATTGTATCAAATCTGACCACAGAAAATCTCATTGTACTTTTATCAGTACATTTCTTTGGGTTTTATATCTCTGCAATAGCTGTTGGTCAAATTCTCAAAAGTGCCCAGTGACATGAGATAGAGGTTTGTGGAATGTGGTCCCAAAGGCACTTGGAAAATGATATCCTGAGCATCTTCTATGAATAAACCAGCAGACAGTAGTGAAGCAGAGATGAAGTTTTCTGCAGTTTGGGTGAAAATGTGCAGAGAAAGGTTTTATGTTGAAGAAACTTTTAGGTGGATGGGTGATGTAAAATGTTTCGTAGATGGAGGAGGAAAAGCCAAAACAACCTCCCAAGGAGTATGTGATTGCTGACCAAGGTGTTTCTGCTGCCTTGGGTTTCCATGTGGTGTTGGCTGCTGAGTGTCTGCCACAGTCTTAGGGTGTTGCTGTACTGCTGTGGTGCCTTTCAATAACAGAGTATTTGGGTGAGGAAAGATCCCAGAGGAATATGGGGTATCTTTACTGAGGGTTAATGTAACCTCAGGGAGCAGAGTTGGGGCAGTGGACTTTGGGATCTCATCAGAGATCAGCTGTCCCCAGAGGCCAGGGCTGCTGCTGGGCACGCCAGGGTTTGGATGTTTTCACCTCACTGCCTCAAGACAGCAATCAAAGAAAATTGTGCACAGCAATGTCTAATGTAAATTGCCCTTGGTGGCGTTGCCATGTAATGTGATGTGATTTCCTTACTTATGCAGAATTGTAATCGCTTTCTCTTCAGGTTAAGAACAGAATAGGGTGACTGAACTAATTACATGCAGGTTGTTGAACTGGTGTTGGGTTTATTCTGTGTGCCTGACTCCTGGGTTAGCTGCCTGACCCCGCTGCTGACCTGCATCCCCACTGACTGCTGCCACTTGAATGCCTGTTCCAAGACCCTTTTTGTGCTCTCCCTTTTCCTATTCAGCTTTCCCTGGGCCCAAAATGTCTCACCCTCACCGTATCTCGTTGGTGGCAGCTGCTCAAACTTTCCACTCACTGCTGCCTCCCAAATTCCCCTTCCAGACCACACTGCAGCTAAACAAGGGCACCCCAAAAACACTGAGCTATTAAAATGTGCGAGTCCTCCAGGGAGAGGTTGCAAATGAGAGGAGCTGTCACACTGAGGGAGCGACTGCAGTGCAGCAGTGAAGCAGTTTCAGCTAATCCACTGTGAAGTCTCTTAATTGTGCCTCTAATAGGACTTGAAGGATCTCAAGGCGTTCAGGTTGGAGACAACTGATACATTGAAAATTAGTCTAATTCTACCCTGTCATATCGCAGGAGACTTGTCTGTGCTGACGGAGAGCCTTGTTACGCTTCTTTAACATTTAAGCTGCTGCTGAGCATGGGATCTGAGCCACCCAGGGCTGGTCTGTGTGCAGCACTGTTTAGTGACTACTCCCACTAAACATCCTCTCAAATTCAAGATGAAAACAAAGCTTATTGATTTTTTTCCTTCCTTTTTTTTTTTTTTTCTTTCTTCCCTCTTGTTCTCTACTGCAGCCTTTGGTGTTCTGCTGTGGGAAATTGCAACCTATGGTATGTCCCCTTACCCTGGGATTGACCTGTCTCAAGTCTATGAGCTGTTGGAGAAGGACTATCGTATGGAGCGTCCTGAAGGCTGTCCTGAGAAAGTTTATGAGCTCATGAGAGCATGTAAGTGTTTCTTAGCCCTGCAGATGCTGCTTTGTAGCTCTGCAAGGGTGCAATAAAAGTGCAGGGCTCTGGCTGTGTACCACAAGGCATGAGAGTCCCCTGCCAGTGTCAGGGAAGGTGCAGTGCTGTGTGAAAGTGTTTGGTTAAAACTGCTTTCTCTAGAACATGCTATGAAACCAGCTGTTCATCTCTGCTGGGAGCCCACAGGCCCAGAGGGGAGATTTGTTGTGGATCTCAATGCTTGCTTTGTCTCCTTTTTCCTGACAGCTTAAAGAAAAGCTTGTGCTCCAAGGATGGAGCAGGAGCTTCATTTGGCTTCTTGCAGGACAGACTGTGACTCTGCACTGTGGCCTTTTGGTACGTGACTCGGTGCCCTGCACTTTCCCCAGCAGTGCTCAGCACCTACTGTCACACACTGACACCAAAACCTGATTTAGGGAGTGCTGGGTGTCTGCAGCTGTCACTGAGCCAAAGTGGTTGCAGACACTCAGCACCCTGTAAATCACATTTTCATGTCAGTATTTTATCTCAGTGTATTGGAAGGGAGCTGTGATTTCTGGCTCCTGTTGGTGCAGGGCACTGAGTGAGTGTCTCCTGCTGGAGGGAAGATTTGAGTGGTGCTGTGCTTTTTTTCAGGCTGGCAGTGGAGTCCTTCTGATAGACCATCCTTTGCTGAGATCCATCAGGCCTTTGAAACGATGTTTCAGGAATCCAGCATATCTGATGGTAGGTCTGGGTCCCTGCTGGACCAGCAGTACCAGGGGTGAGGTCAGGGCTGACTGCATCCTTAACTCTGCTGTTGTTCATGGACTGCTTTGCTGTGAAACTCAGTCCTGTGTTCTGCTACCTGGTGTAAATGATGTGGAAAGCAGTTATTTGTTTACATGGGTATTTTTTCTGGGCAGCCATCTCATTTTAAAGGTCCAAATGGCTGAACTACCCCAAGGAACCTCCGTTTTGTGTTGTTCACTTTTCTTTTGTGCTAATAATTCCAAACAGAGCAATAGTTTTTTATCTCCAGTTGATTGCAGATATTGTTTTTCTTCTGTGCCTTGCAGAGGTGGAGAAGGAGCTGGGAAAGAAGGGCATGAGGAGTGTAGTGAGCAATTTCCTGCAAGCCCCAGAGTTGCCAACCAAAACACGAACATCGAGGAGAGCTGCAGAAAGCAAAGATGCCAACGAGGGCTTGGAGACTGCTCATGCTCGAGGCCAGGGGGAATGTGGTAGGTTTTAATTAAAGTCATTATTCCTTCAGGAAATACAGGGGGAAACAAAATGCACATCTAGCTGCAGGCCCTCACGTAGGCAAAGCTGTGCCTAATCACAGGTGCCATCTCGCTGTGTTTCTGGGTGACAGGCTGCTGAGTTTGCTGTCCTGGGTCCAGATCTCCTTTTATTAGTTTTTGCAAAGGTGGGCTGTTAATTCTGGAGCCAGATACACACAGCAGCTGGGAGTGTGAATCCTTAACTGGCTGAGGGACTGGTGATCTCCCTGCTGTTGCTTAGAGAAGCCCTTGGAGCTCTTTTAACTTAATGGCTGTTGCCTGCAGCTCCCCAAAGACCAGAGCCTGAGCACAGAGCTCTCTGATCATATCCTCTTCCCATTCCCTGGCAGGAGCTATCAGTGGGATCTCCCACTGCATCTGAGTGCTGGGTAATCTGCTGTGTTCGAGCCACTTTACACTACCACACTGCATAATTTAAAGCAGGGTGATAGCTTGGGTTTAGCAAGCCCCATAAGGGAGGTTTCTTCACTGTTCCATCCTACCAGATTTGTGCTTGCAGCACAGAAGTGTATTACTCTTGGCAGGCACCAAATATAATTTCAGCGAGGGACAAAGAGGTATTTACAGACTCTTCCATAAAATTAAACTTCCAATCAGTTTTTTCAGGCACTTACCTTCCATTCCGAGGTAATAAAAGCAGTGGTAAAAGGCTGAATGAGTACAGGAGATTTGTGTCTAGCTCTGTGCTGGAAAAACAAGAATGTAAAATGAAATGCAGTGGGGTTTTTTGCAGGTCCTGTTGGGGCTGCCTGTTCTGACCATTCATGAGACTGACCTCTTTTGTGTAATGTCAGATTCGCCCAGTGGTACATGTGTCAGTGACCAAAGTACATCTGGGCAGAGGGGAGGGAAAAAGGGGATTTTAAATGATGGAAAAAGAAAGTATCAGTGACTCAGGCAGGAAGGTTATTTACCATATATAGGAAATATAATTGCCTATTATTACAAGCTTTTGAAGTTAAAATAATTTCATTTAAATACTTGAGAGCTTTGAGAAATTAAAGTACAGCAGGCATAATACGATTTTAACATTATGCTGGGAATCATTTCATTCTTTACTGTGGAAGAAATTTTTTCACAATAAAGTTTTATTGCAGTTTCTCTTCCAATTGTCAGTGTTTCCATAGCAAGTCCAGCAGCTGGAAGCTGATCCTTAGTGCTAGCTGCTAGTTTTCTCTGGATTTCTGCACCTCTACTGTGTCTGTACTCAGCAGGGCCATGATCTGGCTCTTCTGGCTGTCCATGTCCCCCTGAATCCCATGGGAATGGTGCAACTGCAGTGTTCCTGTGCAAAACATGTTGTCCTCTCAAACTACACAAATATTTTCTTTTCAAATTCTCTCCCCTCAATCAAAATCCATTCCTCAGCCAAAATCCTACCCATAGCATGATGATCACCAGTTTGTGACTAAGAGGCATCCTTCCTTATGACTCTGCTTCATCTCCCTTCTTGCTGCCTAGTCAAGCTGTAAATGTATATGCTGCCCTGCAGGCATTCCTGCTTTGGATTAGAATGCCATTGGAGTGCCTGGCCTGGGAACGAGCCCCTCTGTCAGTCAAGCACAGAGACCTTCAGGACTCTCTATGAATTTATTATAAACCATTATTCATTTTTAAGTACTGCTTGTAAGTGGAGAGAGGGTCACCCCCTGGCTTCCCTCTGCAGCAGCGCTGCTGGAGGAGGCTGGCACTGCCCCTTTTCTCTGTTGCTGTACAAAGCTGAGCATCTTCCCTGTGCTACGACCTGAAGTGTCATAGCTTGATCTCCATTTCTGCTCATGAAACAATCCTTTCCATTCCCCACAAAGGATGACATCAGGAAAATGAACGAGGAGCCTGGGGATGGAGGTGGGTTATGGAGGTGCCTTATTAATTCAGAGGGTCAGCGATTCAAAAGACAGCAATTGCACAGGGACTAAAGCAAAGGCTTCTTCCTATTTATCTTCTTCACAGTGTGAAGTTTAGACAAATCTCCAGATGTGAGGAGGGGAATCTGAACACAAACATGTTGTGTTTGTATGTCACTCTTCCAGTCAGAAACCCACAGGGAAAGTAGTTTGGCAGCCACCTCAGGAATGAATGGATGCAGAATCATGGACCATGTTCAGTCTAGGCTTGAGTGTGGCTGCACTTGATTTATTTCTGCTCTGAAATTGTGTCTGTTTAGAGAACCTGCAGCTTTTGGAGGTGCTGCACTGGTTGGATCCTGTAGGAAAATAGTTTATTCTGGCTCTTTGAGCAATGCTGAGAAAACTTCCCTTTTCCCTTGCAGACCTCCTGGATCATGAACCTGCTGTTTCCCCCTTGCTCCCACGGAAGGAGAGGGTGGCCCTGGAGAGCAGTTTGAATGAAGATGAGCGGCTGCTCCCAAAAGACAAAAAGCACAACCTCTTCAGTGCTCTGATCAAGAAGAAGAAGAAAACTGCCCCCACCCCTCCAAAAAGGAGCAGCTCCTTCAGGGAGATGGACGGACACTCGGAGCGCAGGGCAGGCGGGGAGGAGGAGTGCAGGGATGCTGGAAATGGAGCTTTCATTGCTCCCTCTGCAGACACAGCTGAGCCCTCCAAGTTCCAGAGCCCCAGCAATGGGGCTGGTGTCACCAATGGGGTCGTGGCTGGCAACTCTGGGTTCTTATCCCCCCACCTACGGAAGAAGTCCAGCACGATGAGCAGCAGCCGAGGGGTGGCTGCTGAGGAGGAGAGCAGTTCCAACTCCAGCAAGCGTTTCTTGAGGTCCTGCTCAGCCTCCTGTGTGCCCCATGGAGCCAAGGACACAGAGTGGAAATCTGTGACTCTGCCTCGGGATCTGCAGTCCACGGGACGCCAGTTTGATTCCTCCACTTTCGGGGGGCACAAGAGTGAGAAGCCGGCGCTGCCTCGGAAGCGGGCGAACGAGACCAAGGCTGAAATTGCTGTCAGGGGAACAGTGACCCCTCCTCCACGGCTGCTTAAGAAGAATGAAGAGACTGCTGATGATGTGTTCAAAGATGCAGAGTCCAGCCCAGGCTCCAGCCCTCCCACCCTGACACCAAAACTTGGCCGTAGGCAGCCTGCTGCCCCTCCTTCCTCCAGCGGGCTCCACAAGGATGATGGAGTCAAATCCAGTGCCTTAGGTACCACTGTGATGATGGACCAAGGTTCTGCTGCCAAACCCAACCCTGCTGGGTTCGTGGGGGCAAGCAAAGCTTCCTCTGAGGAGCCACGCCTGAGGAGGCTCAAGCAGCCCTCGGAGTCGGCAGGGAAGGACAAAGGGAAGTTATCGAAGCTGAAACCAGCCCCTCCTCTCCCACTGTCTTCATCCTCCATTGCCAAGCCTGGGAAGGTTTCTCACAGTCCCAGCCATGAAGCAGCAGCAGATGTGGTGTCTGGGCCGAAATCCAAACAGTTGACTCAGGTTGGAGAGGCTGCAGGCAGTGATGCTGTCAAGCCAAACCAGTCAGGGGAAGGTGTGAAAAAGCTGGGGATCCCCTCTGTACCAAAGCCACAATCCTCTACAAAGCTGCTGCTGAGCACAGCAACCCCAGCTGCCTCCTCCTCGTCCGTCCCCTCTGCCCCAGGCGGGGACCAGCCGTCATCCACAGCCTTCATCCCCCTCATATCCACCCGGGTCTCGCTGAGGAAGACCCGGCAGCCCCCGGAGAGGATTGCCAGCGGCACCATCACCAAAGGGGTGGTGCTGGAGAGCACCGAGGCGCTGCGGCTCGCCATCAGCAAGAACTCTGAGCAGATGGCCAGCCACAGCGCCGTCCTGGAGGCTGGCAAGAACCTCTACACCTTCTGCGTGAGCTACGTGGACTCCATCCAGCAGATGAGGAACAAGTTTGCCTTTCGGGAGGCCATCAATAAGCTGGAGAACAACCTGAGGGAGCTGCAGATCTGCCCCGCGAGCGCTGGCGGCGGCCCCGCCGCCACCCAGGACTTCAGCAAACTGCTCAGCTCTGTGAAAGAAATCAGCGACATCGTCCAGAGGTAGCAAGAAACCAGGCTGGAAAACAAACCATGAATCAATCAATCACAATGGGCCAAAGCCAGCTGTGGAGAGAGTAAGGTGTGGACTGACAAAGGAGAGGGGTGTTGGGGTTAGGGCTGTGCCAAGGACACAGACTGTGAATGGACACCCCAGCTCCAAAGGGCAGGACTGTGTTCAGGAGGCACTTCCCACCCTCTGAACCCACATTCCCTGTGTTTCATATGCTTGTAATCGTCTTATCTGTGGAGTTCTTGCCTTGTGGACTACAAGTCTAAATGCTGATGTCACACCATGCCTTTTTATTAATATTTTATTGTTCTGGACAGACTGTTGAGACTGAAGCCAGACTGGTGGACACTGAGATGACATCCTCCTCAGGAGGACTTTGTACTGCATTTTTGTCCCCTCCTTCTGCCCCTCTGTACATGAGGATGAGTGTTTGGATAGCAATATACCCATTGCATCTCTTGGGAGAGTTTGCCCAGCACGTGGTCCTGGCCCAAGTCTGACATTTACCTGACACTAATGCAACAGATTTGGTGCTTGGGAGGGAAGGGGGGGAAATTATTAATCTAAGGTTTTTTTAATGACATAATGCTACAAGTGATGATTGCCCAAATTCTTCCTCTGATTGCACCTGCTGCCCTTGGTTTCTGTGTTTTCAGTGGCTTCTCAGTGTTGTTGAGCTCCAGTGGATTGCTTGGGCCCACAGTGTTGGAGGCAGCACCCGCTGGTGTCCCTGGAGCCTGTTTGTGGCTCTCCCTGGGCAGCAGAACAGGCCTGGAGAAGGTCAGGAGGAGGATGTGGCGCTGGTGATGGCTGACACCAACAGGGCTGGTCTTTGGGGTGGGGTCACAGAGCTTGGGCGGCTGGGAGGGTGGCAGAGGGAGGAGATGGCTCAGGGTGAGCCATCCCCATCCCGCTGTGCCTCCAGCTGCTGTTCTGGCTGAGCCTGCTCCTCTCAGTGGGTGAGAGCTGCTGGGCTGTGCCTCCATTGAGTTTCCAGCTGTTTGTTTAGTGAAGGGAGATGGAGCCTGGCCCTGCCCTCCTGCAGAGCGTTGGGGGACTGTGGTGCCTCCCTGTCTGTGCCCCTGGAACCCCCTGGCAGGAGCTCCAGTGCTCTGGGGTTGAAAGCATTCCCACCCTCATGCCAGCCTGGTTCCATCCAGCATCAAACAAGGATCTGTGAGACTGCAGACCCTTCCCTGGGGTGCATCTCCCCAGAAAACTGCCACACCATGCTGACAGCAGGACTCCAGGCCTTCCTTGCCAAGGTCCTGTGACCTTCCCAATTAATGCTGGGAACTAATTGTGACTGGTGACAATAGTGAAAGAACAAGGTTTAGTGCTATTAACAGTGCAATTTAACTCCTCTTAACAGTTCCAAACATGAGAAAAAACACATTTCCCACTTTCTGTTCCCCTGTAACTCCGTCACCCCTCTTGTGTATCTTAAACACTAATTGCCTTCAATTGTATTTTATGCTGTTCTCTTTGGAACTGTTTGTTTTGTATATGATTTCTAGTAGTTCACTCGTGTGTGTTCATGCCACTTCTCGCCCTCACAAACAGCCATGACTTAACATGTGACAAATGTTCAAAAGAAAATACACACTTCTACCACAGGCTGCCTTTAAAAATGTAAGAAAAACCCCAACCCTTGAATTGTCTCTTTCCTGGAGGTACTGTTTTTACTTTGATAACATATTGTGCCACTATATTATACATTTGTATCTCGTTATTACACACTTTTGTAGACTTGTCTTTTTTACAGTGTGTAAATAGCTCTGTCCTTCATCTCTGTGATACTTAAGGGGGTCGTTTCCCCTTTAATTTAGTCCAGTACAGATTGTTTCTGTACATGACTTCCAGTTCTTCTCTCTTTCTCTATTTCCATTTTTTTGATTTGTTTTTTATTCCAGTCTCTCTTGCGTAGTATATTTAAAAATAAATCAATGTTGAGGAAAACTGGTGTTTGTCTGTAAGTGAGGGTTTTCCAACCCAGCTGACTCCCCTTAGAATCATCCAAAATCAGGAGTTTCTTGTTTGGGTTCACTGTGACCCTTCAGCACAGTGGGATGGGCAGAGCCAGGGCAGCAGCCCCTTCCCATGTTCTTTGATCTGGCTCTGAAAAGCCAGGAGAGAAAAGAGATACACAGAGTAAGACTGTGTCATCACCTCTTCTAAATCAAAGACTTTGCTGTTGTCTTCAAGGAGATTTATATCAGAGATTTGGCTAAACTTTTCTTCTGTTAATGGTTTGCATTCTGTAATTCAGCTGCTGATGTGTTTTCCTCCTCCTCCTCTGCTCTGAAATGACCCATGAGTTTCTCTCCTCATGCAGTTCCCTCCCTCATTTCTGCTTGCCCATTCTTATTTTCTGTTTCCCTTCAGCCTTTCCAGCAAACCTCGGGGGAGGGACATTTCCAGGCACTGAGCAGCCTCTAAAATCAGCCTCTGCTTTGATTAATGAAGATGCTCAAGACTAAAAAAGGATGAGAGGAAAACAAGGGCAGGTGACAGTGTGTGGTGTCCCACAGTTCCACAGTGGTGTTTCAGGGCTGTAACCCAGTTCTTCACATTGCTAATCCCCTCAGTAAGTCCCTGGTGAAATCTGTGGGTCCTGGCTGAAGGGGAACAAGGCTGAGGGGAAACCTTGGGCTGCTGCTGGTGAGGCTGAAGAAGCTGAAGGAGAAGCAGGAGGATGCACTAGTGAATATAAAGAAAATTAATTACCTGCACTTGGCAAGGCAGAGGCACATCAGAGGGGTCTGCAGCACTCAGGGAGTTCTGGGTGGGATTGTGACCAACACCCAGGCCAAGGTTGGTGTCCAAACTTGTCCATGGTGAGTAGCTGTGGGCTGAGGGAAGATGGAGAAGCTTCACCTGCCCCAAATGCTGTCACTGCTGGTGATTTCCATCCCTGCTGGCTTAGGCACTGCTCTGTGGTGTCGTGGGAAGGCAGGGGCTGCTTGACCTGGCTGGGGAAAGCCCCTGGATCTTTGGTGTTGGGAGTGAGAGAGAGGGGATTAAAGGCTAAATTTAGCTGAGTACAGTAGGAGTTGATTTAACAGATCGATGCATTTAACAGTTTGATTGCTCCAATTTTCAAGGCTATTGAGCTTGAAAGTGAGAGTGCTCTGGGGGAAAAATAGCTGTGTTTGTGGTTTTGTTTTGGTTTTCGTGTCTTTGAAATTACAATGTTCACTCTTTTAAGTTTTCATTTAATGTCGTCTTGCTTTTTGTTGGGAAGTTGCTTGTCACGAGATGTAAAATGTCAGTGATTTATGCTCGGTATTTTTTTTGCAAATCCCATGTTTTTATGGTCAGGCTGGCTGGGCCAGTGGTGTTTCCAGGTGTGCCTGTCCCCCAGGATGGTCAGGGACAGCCACAGCCTCTCCCTTGGCTGACATTCATCCTTCCACAATTGGAAATAGAGGAAAATAGACCTGGCCACAGTGTCAGCTCTGAGGAGAGGGCTCCTGTCATCCCTGTGCACTAAAAGCAGCTGGCAGCAGAGTGGGACACTCCTTGGCCAAGGGTGAGACCTGGCCTGGGTGGGCTGCAGGGAATGATGCTCCAGATCAATTCCTGGTCAGTCCTGGTGCCCTGGCAGTGCCAGTGCCCCTAAAGCTGTGGGTGAGGACAGCCCTCAGTTATGTCAGTGCTGAGCCTGGGCTCAGGGCTGTCCTCCCTGGCAGATCCAGCTCAGCAGAAAGCTGACCTGCAAACCTGGCTGTGCTGCATTCACCCCCTTGTTGAGGGTTCTGTGTTTGTCCTGGCATCTGCTCTGCTGTAAAGCTCCCAGCTGTGCTCCTGCAGCCTGCATGGCCCAGCTGTGATACCCAGAGTCCCTGGGATGCAATTAACCCAGGCTCTTCTCTGCAGAGGATCCTTTGGGTCTGAGGTTTGCTGTGCCTGTTGTGTGTGTTTGCAGCTCTGCCAGGGATGGGGGAGCAGTGAGGGGCAGCCCATGGGAGTGGAGCAGAGGCCAGGGGAGGGCCAAGGGCTGTGCCTGGGCAGGGAAGGTCAATGGGGCACTTCATGGGCAGTCCCAGCTGTGCTGGCAATGCCTGCAGGGCTGTCTCTGCCCACCTGTAGAGGAATCCAGGGCCTGTTTGATGCAGCTCCCTGTGGGTGGGTGAGTTCTGAGCTCTCCACCCCTCAGGGATGTTCAGGGTCTGGGTGTCCCTCAGGAGCTGCTCCCCATGAGGAGCAGAGGATCTGGGCAGGGGTGCAGCTTCCTGTGGGAGATGATGTGTGCAGGGTGGGCACTCCAGCCCCTCGTTCCTGGCGTGTTCCCCCCTCCTTCCTCCCAGCTACACCCCCAGGCTCCAGGCAGTTATTTTCCATTCACTTTTACCTCCCTCTCCAGCAATAATCACCAAGGAGCAGCAACCAAGAGCTGGAATTCTGCCTCTTCCCAGGCACCCCGAGGTGTGCTCAGGGCAGTTCAGGGATGCCACGGCCCCTCACCTGCCCCATGGCACAGCCTGGCAGAGCGTGAGGAGGGTGATGGCAATGCCCTGCTGGCACCAAGCTGCCCATCAAGGAGCCCTGGGGCGTGGGGGCTGAGCCCAACTCCGTCCCACCTGCCAGGTAAGTGCTCCAATTTTCAGTGAGTTCTACCGAGGTTATTGCACATCAATCAAAGCCTCGTTATGTGAGAGCTTTTATGAGGCTGTTCTGAGCCTGTTCCTCTCCGGGACTGGAGTGCAGGAGCCCAGGCATCCCCGCAGCCACAGCATTGCCCAGCAGGTTCCCTTTCCCTCCCCGCAGCCGTCAGTGCCGCTTTCCCCTGCAAAGATCCATCACAGCAAAGCCGGGGATTTACCAGCCCTCACTAACCCTGACTTACTCCAAAACTCTTCCCCTTCCTCCCTTGCCTCCCTCCCCCCGGCTCCAGCGCAGGGTAAAATTGATCAGTGCGTGTTTATTGATGGTTTGAACACTCAAAAGGGAGAGGGGCAGGGGGAAGTGGTTGCCATGGAAACATCGATAAAGCTCCGTCTGCGCTGCGTGAGGCGGCGCCGCCGTCCCGACCCAAACCGGGGCAGGACTGGGAGGGATGGGGGGATGGAGGGATGGGTTTGGGGTGCCTGGGCTGCGGGTCTGTGCGGGCTCAGTGCCGTGGGTGAACCTGCTGTGCTCCCCAGTGCGAGATGCTCGGGGCTGCAGGGGAGGAAATGCCCGTCCTCACCTTCACGGCCATCACCATCCTCACCTGAGGGCAAACCGTCCCCACCTTCACAGCCATCACCGTCCTCACCTGAGGGCAAACCCGGCCCTGTCCGTGTCCCTCAGACCTGGGTGAGCCTGTCCTGTGCCTCCACTGCTCCCTGCTCCTGCTGCCCCCCGATTGTTCCCCCTCCATTCAGCCCCAGCCGCTGCTCTGCTGCCATAGGGGCTCACGCAGCACTGCATTAAGTGCTCTGTCTGCCTGATGGATATTACAATGCACCTCTTGCAGCCTGATTCAGGTTTTTTTTTTTTAAATCTTTTTACTCCCCCAACCAAGTCCTGCCACGGTCTCTGATTTTTGAGGGTGCAATTCAGCGCTTGCAAATTATCTCCAGGCTCGTTTCTGTGCCTGCAATGAAATATCAGCCGTGGCTCAGTGTGTGAGTTGCTGTTAGTGCCTGCAGCAGGTAGTTAGAGCTCTGATTGCTGCTACCTCTGGCAGGCACAGAGCAAACACCGGGATTGGCACAGCTGAATCTGCCCAAAAGAGGGGAAGGCTGTGGCTGGGGCTCTTTCTGTGCTGGCTTTTGGGGTTAATGGTCCCCAAAGATGCACTGATGGTGGCTGGAGCACCAGTGACACTGAGCACCTCTCAGTGGTCAGAAGCTCTTGTTTCAGTCCTTCTGCAGTAGCTCCAGCTGGGTTAGGTGGTGAGGAGGCCAGGAAGGCACTGGGAAGGGCCAGGCTGCCTGAGGAGCTGGGTGGTGACAAGGACATCGAAGGCCAGGCGTCACAATCTCACCCTGGTGAGGAGTGTGGGGCCGTGGGCAGGGCTGTGGGGCTGTGCCAGGGCTGGCGGTGCCAGGGCAGGGTTCTGTGCCCACTCCAGGGGTTGCTAAGGACAAGATTTTCTCGAACCCTGCTGCTCTGCCCTGGTTTTGCAGGCAGGAGCTGCCTCGTGTAAGAGGCATCTTGACACTAAGCAGAATTTGCTGCCGGAGGGACTTTCCCTTAATAGGCAGGAGAGCAGCAGCTCGGTGGAGAGCTCTGAGGGACCCTCTCCTCCCTGACGGCTGCCCCTGGACTACAAACAGTCCCTGGGGACTATCAGCACCACAGCATCCTGCTGCAACCCTCCAGCCCTGCTGCCTGGCCCTGCTGGCACTGCCCATCCCATTGTGCCACCCCTGCACTGCCCATGCCCCTGTGCCACCCTGCTCTGCCCATGCCCCTGTGCCACCCCTGCTCTCTGCCAGCACTGGAGACCCAGCACCAGCCCCTTTCCCTGTGCCCCAGCAGAAGCTCTGTGTGATGAGGGAAGGGATTTGGTGATTTCTCCTCCTCAAGCCACCCTCCTCTTCTTCCATTGCATGGGTCGGGAACAGGGATGGGAGATCTAGAGCTGAGCTGGGAATGGGGCAAAAGCAGCATCCCCTCTTCCCAAGGCACCCCCAGCAGCAAAGCCACCAAATATCCTTTTTTTCCATGCAAACCCAGGTGAGATGGAGGGGAATGACAGGACAGAGTGACCCCCAGCAGCAAAACCCCAAATATACTTTTTTTCCATGCAAACCCAGGTGAGATGGAGGGGAATGACAGGACAGAGTGACCCACAGGAGCAAAACCCTAAATATCCTTTTTTCCAAGCAAACCCAGGCAAGACAAAAGGGAAGGACGGGATGGAGTGACCCCCAGCAGCAAAACCCCAAATATCCTTTTTTTTCCGAGCAAACCCAGGCGAGATGGAGGGGATGGACGGGACGGGGTGACCCGCAGGAGGTGGGGAGTGCAGTCCACGCTCTCATCTCCCGAAGCGGAAGGTGAAGCCCCCTTTTCTCCTGTTGTAGCCGGTGAGTTCCTCCGCCAGGTTGCCCAGGGCTCCGCTGCGCTTCTCCCCTCCCGCGGGCAGCGCCCCGGGGCCGCCGCTCCGGCCCGGCCGCGTCCCGAGCAGCTCCCGGGCGATGCTCAGCAGCGCGTCCCGCTCCTCCTCGCTCCTCCGCCGCTTCGGGGCTGCCCTCCAGCCGGGAGCCCGGCCCTCCGTGTGCCAGCCGGGACCCAGCAGAGCCCCTTCCCCGGGCTGGGCCGGCTCCCAGCGCTCGCCCGCGGGGAAGCAGGCGCCCAGGCTCAGCAGGAACAGGCAGGACAGCGAGTAGCGTGCTCTCATCTGGGGGAAGCACAGGGAGGGGAGGGAATGTCAGGGGAGCAGGGGATGCCCTGGGCTGTTCCCCATCCCTGCTGCAGCACCCCCAAACCAGCCCTGCTAGAACCCCCCGAGCTCCTCCTGCAGCAGCACCCAGCCCCAGAGAGGGTCCGAGCTCCCCCATGCCTTCCCTTCCTCTTCCCAGAAAGAGGAAACAGGTGGTACTACTACTACTACTACTACTATTATTATTATTATTATTAATAATAATAATAATAATAATAATAAATAATCTGGAGATATTGCCTTAAAAGCTGCTGCAGGTGCTGTGGGCCAGCCTCTCTGCTCCACCCAAGGAGTTTGTTTCTCCCTCCTGCACCAGACCCAGGTGCACTCAAGCCCCTGCCTGCCCTTCCCAACACCCCTTAGCTCGCAGGTTTCACTTTGGTTTCACCCCTACCTTTTCCACGCCTTCCCTCTGCTCTGCTCTCTCCCTGTTTGCTCCCCGTTTCCCATCATGGAGCCAAATTTCTGAGTCCCATCCCGGGGTCTGTGGGTCCCCAGCTGTTTCCCACCAGTCCTTCACTGCTCCCCAGCTGTGCTGCCCATCGAGGCAGGGGTGTAAGGCAAGGACAGACAGACAGACACACGGGCACCAGTCACTCACCTCTGCCCCTCGGTGCTGCCCAGTGCTGCCTCCCCTGGCACTGTCTGCCAGCCCTGAGTCCGGATGAGTGGCCAGCCCACTCTGGGCCATTAAATATCCACGGGCGCTGATTGCCAGGTCACCCCTGGGCTGTGGCCACGGGGAGAGGAGGGTGGGACCCTCGGGGACAGAGGGGACAGGGGTTGGTGGAGCTGCCACAATGGGAACGCAGCAACGCCGCTCATTAACGCACTGCTGTCTGCTGCCTCGTTTGGAGAGCAGCTGGGAGCTGGCCCTGTGTCCCTGGCAGCTGTCAGGGGTGCTGCGGGGATGGAGGGTCTCATCTGTCCCCATCATCGGGCTGGTGTGTCCTGTGTGCAGCTCTTGGGGGTCCCACCCATCCATTTGTGTGCACAGGCACCACTGGAGACCCCAAACCTGCCCAGGGCCTGGCCCCACATGGGCATGGCCGAGTGTTCCCACCCTCCCTGGTCAGCACACACAGCCCCAGTGCTGGAACACGGTCCCCAAGGCACCCTGCTGTCCCCTCCAGGTGTGTCCTGGCTGTGGAATTGGAGAGGGCAGCAGGGAGGGACTGGGGCATGGCTGGGTGCTCTGTCCCTTGGAGCAGGTCCCCGTGGCACAGACAGTGCCACCCTGACAGTCCCAAGGCCACCCCAATGTCCTGCAGGGCCTTGGTTTGGGCTGGAGCCCTGGGGAGCCTCCTCAGCCCCTGGGTGTCCCCAGCTCTTGTTGTGCAGAGTGGTTTTGGTGTGGTGGCACAGACATGTCCCCTTGGCACAGACACTGCCACCCTCCCAGCCCCTGGCCTAGGGCCACCCCAATGTCCTGCAGGGCCTTGGTTTGGGCTGGAGCCCTGGGGAGCCTCCTCAGCCCCTGGGCGTCCCAGCTCTTGTTTTGCAGTGATTTTGGTGTGGTGGCCAAGTCCCCAGGGATGCTGTGCCATGAGCCTGGCATGGTGAAGGATCCATCCCCCAGCACAGCGAGGAGCTGCAGGCATTCAGTGCCACTCCCTTTGCTGTCCCTCTGGCCGTGTCCCCGCGCTGTCACAGCTGTCACACGGTGAGTAACGATGAGATCCTTTTATTAAGGAGTTTAGAAAGTCCACATGTACAGCTTTGGACACACTCACACACGACCTAGACTTCACAGCACTGCTACACACCACGGCCTGGCCCAGGGCTGCTCTGGAAGGTCCATGGCCACATCCCAGCCCCACGGTCACCCCTGCCCACCCCTTCCCAGGGAGGTGTCACCACAGATGGGTTTAACCTAATCCAGGGCCGTGGAGCAATGCTTGAGCTCTTGGGAATAATCCTGGGAAATCCTGCGTCTTGGCATGGATTAAAAACCTCTCGTGCAAGTCAAAACAAATCTCTGGGGGGTCCTGGGTGACACAGGCGGTTACACAAGGATGTGCTACCAACAAACCAACGTACAACATTCCCTCCCTGGCACGGCAGAACGCCAGGGGAGGGGTCTGGGGGGGCGGGATGAGCCTTCCCACCCAGCACATGGTTCCATGTGCATTCCTGCCCAAAGCATCAGAAAACCCAGCTGCAGCTAACCCACCGAAATAACTGATCAAAAAGTAGAGTTGGATGCAGGCAGGAACCTTTCCAGAAAGGTCCAGTGGAATGCAGGAAGCTCCTTGGAAGCTGTCAGGGCTCCTGCTGTTGTGCTGAGAAATGCCACTGCTGAGCTCTCCCAGTTCCCATCGTTCTGGGTGTGGATGGAGCGCTTAGAGCTGAGTGCCCTTCGCTCAGAGCTCTCCCTGCCCTGAGGGCTCTGAAGGATCTCTCTGGCAGAGTAAAAGCTGTGGTGATCCCAGTGCGTGGTTTGTCCGTTTCTCTGTCACGGCAGACAGACAGACACTCACCCAGTGGGTGAGAGATCTTGTCCAGCACAAGATCCGAGGTGGGGAAGGCTTAAAAAAAAGGAGATTCACAGAGGGAAGTACAAACCTGGCACAGTTGGGAAGCTGAGCCTTTGATCTCCCCGTGCTTTAAGCTCCCCTGGAAATGGAGACAGGGGGAGTTTTCCTCCCCTCCTCAGTCCATCTGTCTGTCTGATGCTGTTTCTTGGGGCAGGGCTCTGCTGTAGCACAGGCAGAGAATGCTGTAAAGGGTGTCTGTCCCCTCCCCTCTCAGTCCAGAGCCTGATCACATTTGGTTCTCAGTTTTTTTGGACAAAATCCCCCATTTGAGTCCTTCCAGGGAGCCAGCAGGAGACATCAGTCCCATGGCAGCTCCTGCCTGGGCTGGCTGGTGCTGCTGCCCACTTATCAGGGCCCTGCAGATGCTAAGCCCCACTCGGGGCTTCTCTTTTGCAAAACCTTAACAGGATTTGAGGAAATGAAAGGCTTTGGATATCTGCAGGTGCCCAGCCAGTGCCACAGCTCAGAGTGCAGTGTCCAGGCCAGCAGTGAGCAGAGGGGGCTCACTGGGAGATGGGGCTGAGCTGCCCAAAGGGTCTGGGGAAAGGTCACAGCCTTTGCATGGTGAAAGTCTGATGTGAATCCAGTGGGTCTGGTTGGGAGGGAAGGGCTGTGAACTGCAGGCAGAGCTGTGTTGGGAAGTGAGCCTTCCTCGCCTCCTCCTCTTCCTTGCCGTGCTCCCTGTTTGCCCAGCACTGCCAAAGCAGCTCCGTGCTGTGCTCAGTTCTGGGTGTGCGTCCTTGCAGCGCTGCTCTGGCTCACTTTGGGGTGTCCTGGCCCGCTGGGGGGCTCCAGGAGCCAGGACAGGGACAGCGGGGAGTAAGGAGCTGGTGGTTGTCCCTCCCCAGCCGCGCTGCTCCTGCAGGGGCAGGGGAGAGCGTTCTGCAGCCCAAGGAGGAATTGCTGGCACGGTCAGGCTGCCCCAGCTGAGCCTCCCCATCACCAGTAGCACCATGGGGGAGCTGCAGCAGCCTCATCCCAGTCCTGGGGGTTTGGGGGGCTGGGGTTCCCCATGACAATGCCCCCAGCCCCTTGCCAGCTTGGTGAGCCCACTGCCAGGTGTAGTGCCCAGGGCAGAGGTGACCAGAGGTGCTCAGCCTGCCTGGGCTGCTGCATCCCTCCCTCCTCCATCCTTCCCTTCCTTCTGGGCACCTCTGCCCAAACACCTGCATCCTCTGTGCCCCAGCCACGAGCACAGGCTGTGGGTCACGCTCTGGCCAGGACACCTGGTCATGGCAGTGGGAGCAAAGGTCTGGCAACACCTCTGGGTGCCCAGGAGCCAAAGTCACCCTCAGTGACAGCAGATGCTCCCCAGGAGCCCCTCAGAGGTGGGCAAGCCCTCGGAGAGGATGAGGAGGGTGGCAGCTGAGGGAGTGGATCTGCAGGGAGCTGGGGAGGGGCAGGGCAGCGGGCACGGTGTGGGGGGCAGATGCCATCAGCTAATTCTCCTCGCGGATGGGCCGGATCTTCATCTCGGTGAACTTGAGCGAGTACTGCCAGCCGGTCCAGGAGGACCACTCGATGCCGTCGGCGTAGGAGCTGTGGTGGCCGCGCAGGTACTGCCCGTTCAGGTTGGACGTGTGGCAGTTGCGGTACCACCAGGCGCCGTGGTAGAAGGAGGCGCAGTTGTTCTCCGAGTGGTCGTTGTCCAGGTCCTTGGTGGTGAACTTCATCCCGTTGTGCTTCAGGAAGGAGTCACCTGTGCCGGGGGAAAGGAGTCCTGATGGGCACCTCCTGCCCTGTGGGGCTCCCCTGGGCACCCCATGGGGCTCCTCCAGCAGATCCCCAACCAGAAGATGCCCAACTTCACCCACCTCCAGCTCCCCAAAGCCGCAGGGATGCAGCTGATGCTGCTGCCCTGGGACACTGGAACACCCCAGCGAGGGGGTTTGGTGGTTGTGTGTCACAGACATGTTTTATGGAAATTTTTTTCTCCTGAGAAGCCTCAGGAACAAAATGTAAGTAATGATTATCTGCTGCTGTGGAATGCAACAGGTGGATCTGTGATTGGTCTCATGTTGTTGTTTCTAACTAATGGCCAATCACAGTCCAGCTGTATTGGACTGTGTTCAGTCACACGATTTTATTATCATTCCATTTTCATTCCTTTTCTATTCTGTCCAAGCCTTCTGATGAAATCCTTTCTTCTATTCTTTAGTATAGTTTTAATATAATATATATCTATATAGATTCTATTATAAATAATATAATATTTATATTTTATATAATAAAAATATACACATTTATATTATATAAATATAAAATTAG
This sequence comes from Melozone crissalis, assembly GCF_028551555.1. Lineage (NCBI taxonomy): Eukaryota > Metazoa > Chordata > Aves > Passeriformes > Passerellidae > Melozone > Melozone crissalis. The sequence continues at coordinate 4,797,124 of NW_026535819.1, read as the reverse complement.
ATCTTTTATATAAAAATGTATGTAAAACATATAATTTTATATTAAATTATATATTTATATGTTATATAATATTTTATATAATTTTTATATTTATTGATAATATATAATATTTATATAAAATATATGTATGTATAAATATTATTTTTATATATAAATTATTTATATATAAGTATTTTTATATATTATTTATATATAATAATGTATAAATAGTATATAAAATTTTTTTATAAAGATTATTTTATATAGATGTTCTTTGTATATAAAATATAACATTTTATACTTATATATAAATATAAAATAATATTTCTTTTATAAAATAATATATTAGCCTTCTGAAACATGGAGTCAGATCCTCATCTCTTCCCTTTCCTAATTCCCCTGTGAACATCACCACAGCTGTGAACCCCCCTGCCCATGGGGGATGTGCCCCCCATCCCGCTGCCCACCTGCAGTCCCTGAGTAGTCGGCGATGCTGATGGGGTACCCGTCCTCCTCGGGGTCCACGGAGAAGAGCCCCACCCCGAAGCTGCCGTAGTGGGCGAAGGCGGTGCCGTTGTCAAAGTCCTCCAGGTCGATGCGGAGCTCGTAGCTGCCCTGCACCGTCAGCAGGTGGATCCTCTTGAGCCCTGGCAGAGGCAAAGGGGTGAGTGTGGGGATGGCGCGCCCAGGGCTGCAGCCCCTCCCTCCCAGCCCATGGGTGGGGGTCTCGGTGTCCCCTCCATCACGAAGGAGCCCCGGAGCTCCCCAGGTTTTGCCATGCCAGCCCCACACACCCAGCCAGTGCTCTCCTGTCAGCTTCCCGAAGCCGTCCCGGTAGGCTTCCCAGCCACGGAAAAAGTTCACGGAGCCGTCCTCCCGCCGCTGGAACACCTGGGGACACACAAAGGGCATCAGCTGTGGGGCTGCTCCCAGCCTTGTGACCCCTCTGCTCCCCGCCCTGCTGCCCACCCCTGTTTAATTAGCGGCACAAATTAAGCCCTGTCGGCTCAGTGATTGCACAGGGATGAGCTCCCCGGGGAAATGCTCCATCCTAGGAGTGGGTGAGTCCGTTCAGGCAAAACCCTTCACAGGATCCTCTGCCTGGAAATGTGAGCAGAGCTCAGGAAACCTGAGTTCTTTGGGAACCTGAAGTTCTTTGGGAAGTTGTGGGGTGAACCTGAAGTTCCTTGGGAAGTCTGTGGTGTCCCTGGGGTGATGGACACCCTGCAGGCTGCCCCTGCACAGGGGAGCAGGGACGCAGAGGGCACAACCCGAGCTCTGTCCTGCAGCGCGGGGTGCCCAGGTTGCTGTGAGCCCTCCTGCCAACAGTGGGTGCCCAGAACTGTGTGAAAACCCAGCAGGGCTGATCTCCTCCTCCTGGATCTCCTTGCTCTCATGGGCAGCACCCCATTATAAGACCTCATCTCTGACAGCCTCATTAATCTCCCAGAGAAATTGTAATCTCCCAGAGAAATTAGCTGTGAGGCACTGCCTGCCCTGAGCCCTGCAGAGCCCCCAGATCCCAGGCAGATCCAGGGCTCAGTGCAGCTTTGCTCAGAGCCTTTCCCTTTCCCTCTCCCATCTGCTCACCAGCCCGTGTGCCCTGTGTGTTCCATCCCCTTTTATCCATACTTTTGGGTTTGATTTATTGACAGAGATCCAGAAAATGCTGCTTCATGCCCGACCATTTGAACTTAATTAAGCCTCCAGCCCTGGATTAATTGCATTAAAGTTGGCTGAGCAAGCCTGGCCCATTCCCACTGAGCTCCCGAGGCCATGGTGGGGACTGCTGGGACACTTGGTGTGTCCCTGGCAGAGCCCTGCCAGGGGCCAGAGCACCCCATCTTCAGAGCTGCCCAGCTGAGCTTCCAGGATTGGGGAATGTGGATGAGCCCTGGAGTTGGGGGAAGCCACTCTCCTTTGCTTCCCCTTGCTGCTCCTGCCCTCCCATACAGGTTTTTCACCCTGGCACACAAATCAGAACCCCCTGTGAAGCTCTCAGTGCTTTCCCTTCCCCAGATGGGCGTTTTTGGGGCTGGCTGAGGCTCTGGCACAGCTCTGATCCTGCTGTACTTACCTTCTAGAATTAGAGCCTTAATTTTTATCCCCGCGTTGAGCACTTGAGAAGCTGTGGTTAAGCCCATTTAAAGGGGCTTTCTTCAGCCTTGCTGGGAAAGGGGGACAGCGTGGCTGGACTGGGGCCTGAAGCCGCTTTTCCCCAGCCACCACCAGCTCCATGGCTGGCGTGGGGAAGGCAGTGGCTGCAGCACCAGTGCTCCCTCCTAATCGGCTTTGAGCCACGGCTCTAAATAGGCCAATTGCCTGAGTGGTGCCCAGGGAAGCGTGTGGGACAGGGCTCCGCTGCCTGAGCCTTGGCACAGCTCAGGAATCACCCCAGGAGAAGCCTCAGTGCCTCTCAGCCCACCAGACTCAGCCCCAAAGGGGTTTGAAGCCAGGTTTGTTGTTGGTGAGTGCTGGAGTCTCTGTGTCCTGCTCCGTCCTCATCATCTCTCATGCACAATCCCTTCTGTGCCTCTTTTTGCACCCTCCAGGTGCAGGCAGGGCTGTGGGGGCCTCCTGATCACCCTCTGTGGGTGCTGGGGATGTTGGGTGCACCAGTGACCCACAGCATCATACTGTTCCAGCCCTGCCTCGCTGCTTTTTCCCTCCTCATCAAATATGCATCACCCCCCTCTTAAGCAAAAAGGATTTCCCTCCCTTCTTTAAAGGCAAGGCTGAAATATTTATCTCCCTCATTCTCTGCCTCCCCCAGTTGCCCCTGTGGGGCAGGGACAGCCTCCTGCAGAGCCACAAACCCAGAAAAATGGGTTGAAAGAAGTGAAAAGCGGGAGCAGCAGCCTGTGCCTGTCACTGGCAGCTTCCTCTCCCTCAGCTCCACCAGACTCCTGGTGGGCTTGAAGCTCCCAGTGTGGGGACATCCTGAACCACCACAGAGCTGAGGTTCCTGGTCCAGTTTTGGCAGCCATGGCACAGAGCCCAGGGTGTTCTCTGAGTCCTGTCACAGCAGGGAGACCCAAAGAAAGCCAGGGAGAAGCTCTGAGCAGAGCAGAGCCAGGCCCCAAGATGTGCCAGTGCCTTGGGACAGATGTGAACACCAGAGCTGGCAGCTCTGCCCTCCCAGGAGCTGCTCCTGCCCAGCCCTGCCAGCAGAATTGTCTTGTGCTGTTTGTGGTGGCGCATAAACCACATCCTCTGGAAACAGGACCTGTTTGTGGCTCGCCTCAGCCCTGCCTGTGCTTTACCCCAGCCCAGTGTCAATGCCCAGCCCCATCCCTGTCCAGGACCCCTCTCCAGGCTGCTGAGGCTGTCCCCAGCAGTGTCCCAGCACAGCAGGCACCCCTGAGGCTGGGAGCTGTCACCTGATGTCACCACAGCCCTTGTGCTGCTGGCACAGCCTTTTCTCCTGCTTTCTTTGGCTCTCCACCATTTCCCAGTTCTCACTGCACATGAGGTGATGCTGAGGAACTGAGGTGCTGATCCAGGGGATTTTACCCCAAATGAGGAGCAATGGAGGCTCAGGAGCACTGGGAGGAGCGTGGGGCATTTGCAAAGACATCCTGAAGACAACATCATGTGAAAAGGACGCTTTTGGAGCCCTGCTGAGTTCCCTTGACCTCCACCATGCCATCATCACTTTCAGGAAGAGCCAGAGGTGAGTGTGAGGGGCAGAGCTGGGCTGAGCAGCCCCAGGGCAGCCCCTGCAGCCCCAGGCCGTGCTGGGCACAGGGCAGGGGTGGCACTGACCCAGATCCACATCCCCAGCAGCACAAACGTGGCCCTGCTGCTGCTGGGCAGGACAGAGGGGGGGACAAAACAGCCCAGGATGGGGACAGGGAGCCAGCAGGACCCTGCAGAGCAGGCTCTGGGGACAGGGAGGTCCTGAGCTCTGGCCCTGGCCCCTGAGCTGCCCAGGCAGCCTAAAGCTGAGCTCAGCAGCTCCCGAGTCAAAATTGATTCAGCTGCTGCCATCGCTTCACCCACCCACCCACATGCAAATGAGCCCAAATGTCAGGAGAAATCATTCGGGAAGGGAAGGGAAGGGGAGGGGATTTCTCAGCTCTGCCCCACAGCACCCATCCATGCCATGGCTTTCCTGGAGCCTGGATCAGGCAGTGCCCTCACAGCCCCATTCCCCCAGAGCTGGCTGAGACCATTCCTGCACCCACGGCACTGGGGGCACGTTTGGGACCCTCTGCTGCAGAGCAGCCCCAGAGCAGGAGCTTGGGGTGGGCACCCTCAGCCCAGCCCCGGCTGTCTGTGGGACCCTGCTTTGGCCCCTGGCCCCACCAAGGCAGGGCAGAGCTCTGTGGTGTCTGTGCCACTGCACTCCCAGGCTCAGAATCCCTCGCTGAGCCCCCTCCCCAGCCCAGCCGAGCCCTCCCGCCTGCAGCAGCTTTAAATAAGCCTCTGAGTGTCTCACTAATCACCTTGGGCTGCTCTTCAGGCTTGGCTGGGGCTGGCAGAGGCTGTGCAGGCTGTGCACGGGGTTTGCAAGGACCCTCTGCACCTTGGGGAGCCCGAAGGGTCCCCTCTCCCCTCTGTAATCCCCCTAGAGCTGAGGTCCTGGCTGTGCTGTGCCTCAGTTTCCCCACCGGAGCTGCGGTACCACCCTGGTACCCAGCACAGGTCCCTCCTGCCCTGGGTGGGCTCTCAGCAGCCCCTGAGGGCAGGGGGGCTAAGCTCCCTGCTGGCCCTGCTCAAAGCTGCTTAGGGGGATCAGAGGGTGGGGATTTGTTTCCTAGAGCGCCCAGCTGGAGGGGTCCTGGCCCAGCGTGTCCCCAGGGCAGAGGCTGCCCGGCGAGACCCCCAACACCTCCTGGCACCCCAAGTGATGCCCTCCAGGGCAGGGGGGGCCGCTGACCCCCAGCTGCTCCCTGGGGCAGTGGCAGAGCCCTGTCCCCCCCCTCATTGCTGTGATCACAGCCCATTGCAGCCGCTGTGGCAGAGTGAATTGGACAGGGAGTGAATCAGCAGAGGTGCCCCAGGCAGCCTGGCCTTAAATGAGGCCAAATGTCCGGGTTTGGGGTCTGCCCTGAGCCCCAGCACTGCCCCAATGGGGCAATGCACAGCCATATACCCCATGGCACAGCCCAGCCCTGCTGAGAAGGACAAATCCCAGAGGTGGCACCAACTCCCTCCTGAACCCTCCAGCCCCAGCCCAGCTCCCCAGTGCAGGCAGGCACAGGGTCCAGCTCAGGGTTCACCACTGGCTGCACAGCCAGCCTCCCTGACATTGCCCCTCCTGGTGACACCCCCGAGTGTCCCAGTGCCATCTCCCCAGTGCCAGCAGCGCCGTGTCCCCATGTCCCCGTGTCCCTGTGTCCCCAGAGGGCTGCTGGCAGCTCACTCACCGTCCAGCCGCCCCCGTCCGTGCTCATGTCACAGTAGACCTGGAAGCCATCGGGGTAGTGGGTGGGGAAGATGGAGTAAATCCCATCCTCCTGCTGCCCACTCACGTAGATGTCAAAGCAGTCTCGGGGCCGGGAGCCTGCAGGGTGCCATTGGGGTGGGGTGGGGTGAGGGGAAAGCTGGTTAATCAATGGGCTAATTTAATGTCTTGCCATTTCTTCCAGGCTCCCAACTTTGCTTCCAGCTTGGTGCTGCTCTGCTCTTTCCCTCCCTTCTCTGATGCTCGGGGTGAGCAGTGCCAAGGGGGATGCCACCACCATGGGGCTCCCCAGCAGCTGGCAGGGACTGCCCTCATGTCCTTGTGAGATGGCAAGGGCAAGCTGGCACCCAGATGGGGACAAGGGACAGCCAGTGCCCAGGGAGGCTGTGGGAACATGCTCCCAGCTCCAGGACAGGCTCCCTCAGCTGCATCCCAACCCAAGGCTGAGGGATGTGACTGTTCATCCCATGCAGGGCCACCCTCCACACCTGATGGAGGTGAATGCTCTGCCTAGTCCCTGCTACCCTCTGTGGGAGCAGATGGCTTTGCAGGGGTGTGAAAGGGCTTTTGGGCTGGTTTATGGATGACTGGGAGCTGCAAGGTGAGAGCTCCCCCTCCCAGGACACCCCTTTCCCTCTCGCCCTCTCCCACCTCCTGCGCTGTGCTCTATCCCTTCTCCAGGATGCTCTGCCCCACGCTGGGTGGTTCCTCCCTGCCCCGAGCATCCCCAGGCCCATCCCTCTCCCCAGGGATGCCTCTCACCGTTGGAGCAGCCCCGGGGCCGGGCTCCCCTGGCCGGGGCTCGCTGCAGGTCAGCCTTGAGCCGGGGCCGGGCCCCGCCGCGCTCCCTCTGCAGCGAGTCCAGCGCGTCACTGACGGAGCTCACCAGCCGGGCCATGCTGCTCTGGCTCTCCGACAGCAGCTACGGGCAGGGACACGGCGGGGGGAGACACAGAAATTGGGGTGAAATGGTTAAATCCCTTCCACATCCCTCCCTGCCCCTTGGCCACCGTGCTCAGCAATGCCAGGGTGTAAATCCACAGATGCCATAAAATATCTCTGCTGCTTTATCTCTTGATTTTTGGCAGGGCTCAAGGTCCAGATAAGCACCTACTGCCCCCAGGGAGGAGAAATCCCCAAAGCTGGGTGCAGTGGTGCTGCAATCCCACGGGATAAGGAGCATCTCTGGGCAAGGACAGAATGACGGAGGCGGCAGGAATAGCCGTGTCCTGAGGCAGCCCCCAGCTCCTGTCATCCCCTGAGGTGACCCAGGCTGGGACAGGGACACGGGGTGGCTGTGGCAGAGCACCAGGATGGGCAGAGAAGCGAAGCAGCAAGAAACAAGCAGCTCTGGGCAGAGGGAGCTGAGTGCCAAGAGGGTCAGGCATGCAGCACCCAGCCATGCCCTGGATCTTGCTGTGACACCTGGCAGAGCCCTGCATACTCAGGTAAGCATTTCAATACAGCTCATTGGCTGGGAAATTTTGGGGACTGTAAGGAGTGGGGGCTGATTGCTGCATGAACTGCCCTTGAGAAGGTTCTCTGGTGTGCTTAGCTCTCTGGAGCCCATAAACTGGACCTGGAGCTGGGACACCCACAACATGGGAGGCTGCACACCAGGCTCACTGGCACTGGGGTGGTTTGGCAGGGAGACTTCCCAGCTTCCAATTCCCAAGCACTTACCTTCAACCTCAGCTCCTTCACCTGGAGCTCTCCCCTGGATGCTGAGGGCAGGAGCAGCCATGCCCCAGGGACATTGGCACAGGGAATTCTACCCCCAGGGGTTCTTGGGGTTCACTGGGTTAGGATAGACGGGTTTGGTGGAAGGCTAGGCCTAGGCTGCTTAGGGTGAAGGCTGAGTAGAAGCTTAGGTGGAGGTAGGACATAAATAAAGTTATAGGGTGGGAGTTATAATCTGTTGAGTCGAAATCAACCATTTTAGACTAACTTTCTGTTATTCTGCTCATTCTAATCCGCCTTGAATTCATTTGTAGACTAGTCCTAGGGTAAGGAGAAGTGAGGAGGTTCAGGTTGGGGTGGTGGTAGGGGATTGCAGCTGGGTGGCTCACGATGGCAGGAGGAGTGGGGCCTGCCCTGCCTGGCACTGCCAGCCCCAGCTCACCTGGATGAGCCTGCCCTGCTCTCCCTGCAGGGCGCTCAGCTCCTGCCCCATGGCGCTGTGCCCCTTCTTGAGCCCGTCGCAGTCGGCACGCAGCTGCACGGCGTGGCTCAGCAGCTTGGCCACCTCGTCCGCCACCGTCACCAGCAGGGCCTTCTGCTGGCCCTTGGTGGCCTTGGCCTCGGCGTCGTGCTCGGTGAGGGCGTGCAGCAGGGAGCTCTGCAGGCCCTCCACGCGGCCCAGGGCGCCGGCGGCGCTGGGGCAGTTGGGGTCGATGAAGATGTTGATGCGGGAGCTGTCGGCCTTCTCGATGGTCACCAGCGCGTTGGCCTCCTCGGGGTTGGTGCTGATGACGGGGGGCGGCTCGGTGACGGGCGTGTGGTAGTGGTTCATGAAGAGGATGGCGCCGGTGACCGTCACGGCCAGGAGCACGGCCACCGAGAGCAGCACGGTGCACAGGATGTAGCCACAGCTCATCCTCTGCGGGCAGACACGGACACGCCATCAGCCCCATCCCCTCACCCCTCAGGTGGGCTCTGCACGGGATTTGGGGTCTCACTCCTCACCCCAGAGACAGGCTCTGCCCGGGACTTGGGGCCTGGCAATGGCTCTGAGGGCAGGGAGGACCCCAGGGAGCCCTGCAGGGACACAGAGGCCATCAGCACTGCCCCATCCCCTCACAGGCAGCCTCTGCACGGGATTTGGGGCGTGGCAATGGCTCTGAGGCGGGGTGGCGACCCAGGGAGCCCTGCAGGGACACAGAAGCCGTCAGCACTGCCCATCACCTCACCCCTCACAGGGGGGCTCTGCCTGGGATTTGGGGTCTGGCAATGGCTCTGAGGGTGGGGACCCCAGGGAGCCCTGCAGGGACAAGGAGGCCATCAGCACTGCCCCATCCCCTCACTCCTCAGGTGGGCTCTGCACAGGATTTGGGGTCTGGCAATGGCTCTGAGGGAGGGGAGGATCTCAGGGAGCCCTGCAGGGACACGGGTGAGCAGTGAGTGAGCAGAGCAGCCGAGCCCGCCGGGGAGCGGGCCATGAAATAATAACGAGAGCAAGGCACGGCACCGCCCGCTCCCGTGGCATGTTTTATTTACAGCTCTGATCCTCGGCTGGAGCAGCCCTGGCTCCCCCAGAGATGTGTGTGGGGCTCCCTGCTGCCCTGGGCACAAATGTGGGGGGAAAATGGGAAAACACCTCGTGTCCCTCACAGCGGGACCACAGGGAGAGCAGCACTGGTGGCTGTGGGGCTGTGCTGGGGTCACTGAGTAATGTGGGGACCTGCTGTGCACAGGGCAGCTCCCAGCTATGGCAGGCAACTTATCTTCATCCCCCTTGTCACCTAATTTCCTGCTGGAGGGGGCAGAGCTGCTCCCAAAGCTTTGGATCAGTCCCAGAGCCTCCTGGCAAGGGAGAGTCACTTTGGGAAAGGTCTCTGACCCCCCCCCCCCCCCCCCCCCCAGCCCCTCTGGCAGCTCTGCTGCTGCTCAGAGCCACGGGCTCAGCCCCTGGCACCTGCTCCATGCCCACCAGGAGCCTTTTCTCCCTGCACAGCCTCCAGTGCCAGCACAGTCGGTGCAGGGCGGGTGAGCTGCCACCCGATCCCATCGGCTCCCTGTCCCCTCCCCTGCTCGTTACACCTGCAGGACAGAGGCTGTGATTTCCCCCTGACCCTGGCCACGGCTGTCACAAGGAATTGCAGGGCTGGCAGCAAACTGCAGATTCAGAGAGACAAAGACTACTTTGCCCAGAAATGAGGGGAAAATTGCTGCATCTGCAAAGATTTCCCAGGCCCTGTCCCCTCCCGTGCACATCTATCTGGAGTGACACCTTCCTTCAAGCACCCTTCATTTCATTCCCTCTCACGCAACCATTTGCATTAAGGTGACCCCACAGCAGCAGCAGGGCTGGCTGGGGGGCTGAGGATGCCCCACCAGCCCCAGGGAGTGCTCTGGGTTTCTCGTCTTCTCCATGGAGGGAGATCAAACAGCACTGGGCTGGATGGAAGCCACCTGCAGGGAGGACACAGCCCCAGGCTCAGCCCCTCGGTGCAGGTTAAAAGGAGATGTCAAAGGCAATAAGGAAAACTGGGCAATCAGGGGGTAGAGGAGTTTGCCTGGTGTGTGTGTAGACACAGAGCCCTGCTTGGGGGCACAGGGACACCCAGGAGCAGCAGGATGGTGGCAGACAGAGGTGGCAGATGCCCATTGCTCACATCCTTAAATGGGCACCCAGGACCTGGGCTCAGCTGGGCCCCTCAGCGGCCTGGAGTGACAGGAGCGGTGGCTGCTGGCCAAAGGCCAGTGTCAGTGAGATCTACAGGGTGAGCAGGGACCGTGTCCCTGTGGTTGTCCTGGCTGTCACAGCACCCTCATCTCCAGGGCTTTGTGCCCTCCCATGCTGCTCCCCACAATGAGCCATGCCCAGCTCGAGGGGCACACGGAGCTGCAGGGCACAAGGTCCCTTTTGAGCAGAAAGAGCTCCCAGAACAGAGCCATGAGTGGATGAGGCTCCTCTTCCCATAGCCACACAATCCCAGCTGGGCTGTAACACACCAAAACCTCCCAGCTCTGTCTGGGTGTACCACACCAGCAGCTGTATCCAGCTGTTTTCCAGCCCTCAAGCCTCACAATCACTGCCCTCCCACCAGCAGCAGGAACTGGGGGCCAATCCCCTTCCAAAGGGATCCCCCCTGCTTGTGGCTGCGGGATCCTGAGTGGCAGCAGCCTCAGGAGTCCCACGGCGTTTTGCTGGCAGGTTTGTGTTACCTGGCAACCTGCAGTGGGGAGAGGAGGCAAACCCAGCCAGTGGCACCAGCAATGCTCCAAACTGGAATGGGGGGCCCCCCAAGCCCCTCCAGCACAGCAGCACTGCAGCAGCATGCCCAGCTGGGCAAGGGACCCTGCAGATACCCCCTGCCACTCACTCCTGCCTCACCATGAGCCAGCTCTCATCATCCGTAGGGTTCCTGCTGTCTGTTCCATGGCCTCAAGCTCCTGGAATTCTTGCCAAGACTTTTGGACAGCTTTAAGACATCCCCCTGCCCTGGTTATTGATGTTCCCCTGGGGATATCCACTGGGCTGGAGGTCCCAGTGTCTTGAAATCATCTTTCCTAAGGAGAGCAGAAGCTGTGAGACTGAGTGGTGCCTGGGATGAGCTGATCTTCACTTGCAAACCTGCTCTGGAGCCTGGAGGGAGCCCCAGGCAGGATCCAAGGGATGGTTGTGTCCCTGGTGAGTCGGGCTCTCCATGCCCTGCCCTGGCACAGGATCTACACTTGGTCACCCATGGGTCCTTGGTGACCCAGCCACACTTCCTGAGCAGCTCTGGACCCCATCAAGAGCCTCAAATCAGCCCCCAGCCCACTCAGCCAGCCAGACTGGCCGTTCTGGGATGGGGACAAACAGCTCCAGCACTTGCAGCCTGTGGGAAGGGAAGGACACGAGCTGGCTTGTCCCCAGGGCACACAGAGGTGGCTGTTCCCTGGAGAGCATGGATGGACAGGGGTGGCAGCAGAGGCTGAGCTCTGCCCTGGGAGATGCTCTAAGATGAGGAGTCCCCTCTGCTCCTGCACAATCCCTGCTGCTCTCCAGCCCAGCAGACTGAGGGATGGCAGGCAGCGTTCCCGCAGCCTGGCTGCTCTGCTCTGCCCCCGGGCTGTGCCCTGAGCCAGGGACGAACCAGAGCCTCTGTTCTGCTTCCCAGGTAAGCGAACACTGAGGTTTGCATCGCCCAGGCTCAGCTGCTGGTGTAACTTTAGTCCAGGTACCCGCACCTCCCTGCCGGGGTCCACCCAGCGCTGCAGGGTCCCCCAGCCCGGACCCATCGCTCACTCAGAGCTCAGTTTGCATCCTCGCTCTGCTCCCCCGCTCCGTCCCTGTCCTCCCTCGCCGCCCATCCCGCCCTGCTCGGCTCGGGGCTGCAGCCGCCTTCCCTCGCCCTGGCCGGGGCTGTGTCACCCCCGCGGGCACGGAGCGGCTGAACCGAACCCCGCTCCCGTTTTCCTGCTCTGCTCCGTCACCCAGAGCCTGCCTGCCACAGCTGCCTCGGCACGCCGCGCTCTGCGGATGGGGAGAGGAGAGGAGAGAGCACGGGCAGGATGGATAGCGCACCGAGCCGCTCCGTGGGTGAGCACGCTGGGCTGGGCTGGGCTCCACCGGAGCACGGCAAACTCCGAGCATCCCTGAAACCCACCGCGAACCACCCGGCCCCGCTGCCTTGTGGGGCTGGATCCGTCCTGATCCTGCCCGGCTCGCCCTCGGGGGCACAAACCGGGGGGTGGCAGCTCCAGACTGGTGGCACCGCTCGAATCCCTGTGCACAGGGAGGGCTCTGCCAGGGAGGGCAGGGCAGGACAGGCTGGTTTCACTCTCGGGGGGTCAGGGGTCTGCCAGGGAGGGCAGGACAGGCTGGTTTCACTCTCGGGGGGTCAGGGGTCTGCCAGGGAGGGGAGGGCAGGACAGGCTGGTTTCTCTCTCTGGGGTCAGGGCTCTGCCGGGGCGCGCAGCCCCTCTCCACTGAGCCGCTGGCAGAAGGAGAATTCGGGCAGAAACCCCTCTCTTGCCTTGCTGCGGGTGTCAGGGGACAGGAGAGTGGCGGAGCGGGGGTCGAGCGTGTCGCCCCCCCTGCTTGCCCAGCTCCTGGGTGCCGAGGAAGGGCAGCACTGCCAGCTCTGGGTCCTTTCCCTTCGCTCGCAGGCTCGCTGGAGATTTGCTGTCCTGCAGCTCCTCGCAGACACGTTTGCCCACACTCCGCACTCCTCCTTCCCACCCTGCCCGCGCTCAGCGCGCATCCGTGCCCATCCCTGTGCCCATCCCTGTGCCTATCCCTGGAACTGTCCAGGGCCGGGCTGGGTGGGGGATTGAGCAGCCTGCAAGGTGTCCCTGCCCGTGCCACGGGGGTCGGAACTGGGTAATCTCTAACATCCCTTCCAAGCCGAGCCATCCCGCGCTTGCCGGGCTCGCAGCCCGCTCGGCCGGGCTGTGGAGCTGCCACACGTGCGGCGGGGTGTGCAAACGGGCTCGGCACGTGCCGGATCCCCGCGTGTCACCGCAGGCTCTGCCGCCGCAGCGCCGGCCTCCCCCCAAATCCGGCGGGGGCCGGGAGCCGGGAGCCCCCGAACCGGGAGGGGTGAGCCCGGCTGCAGCGCGGAGCTGAGATGCCAAATCCCCTTTAAAGGGTTATTTCAGCAGTTTAGAGCGGTTCGGCTGTGTGGCAGCACCGGAGCATCGCACGCTGTCCCAGCCCGGGGCAGTCCCGGGTTAATTAACCCGCAGGTTAATGAACGCATTAATTGGGAGGGGGGTGAGGAGGTGCAGCCCGGGGGGCTCCGCACGGTGGGGACAGGGGACAGCTCGCCATGCTGGGGTGCGCCGGGAGAAAAGCTCGCTGAGGACACTGGGGGGTGGCTGGGACCCCCGGGCTGGGTGACCCCCCCCTGCCCCCCTTGCCCCCCGCCCCGTACCTGTGATTTCTCCTGCTGCCCATCCTCAAGTTGCGAGGCTCCTCCCACGGTTTTCCAACGCTCGTTCCCCATCGCGCCGCCAACTTCCAGCCCAAGTAAGTGCCCGGACCCCCACAAGCCCCCCAAAACCTCCTCCCCGGCGGCGCAGCCCCCGGCCCGCCCGCGCTGCCCGGCTGGCCGCGGCGGAGGACGGGCGGCGGCGGCGGCGGCGGCGGCGGAGGAGGAGGAGGAGGAGGAGGGAGGGAGGAAGAGGAGGGAGGGAGGACACGGGCACGGACACGGGGGTGGATCTTCCCTCCCCGCCCGCCCCGACCCCCCCCGGGGCTCCCCCGGCCCCGCTCCGGGCACCCCGCCCGGTGATGCCCCGGGGGATCTCCCCGCCTCCCCCAGCACCGCCCGCCGCCCCCCGATCATTCCGGACCCGGACCCGAACCCCCCCTCCAGCCCCGGGCTCCGCGGCTGCCCAGATGTGGCAGCACAGCTGGAGCAGCGGCAGCAGGTAAGGCGGGGTGCCAGCGGGATCGGGGGTGCTGCAGGGCCCGGGGGGAGAGCGGGGGGTGCCCCCGGAACCCGCTCACCCCTTGCCGGAGAAACGCCCCCACATCCTCCGGCGGAACGCCCCGAGCTGGTGGGGCTCAGTCCCACGGGTGGGCAGGGATGGGCAGGGTGCCGGGCGTAGGGGCGGAGAGGGCGGCATTGGCATCGCCACCCCCCAAACCTTTGCGCCCGAGGGTGGCCGAAGTGCTGGGGGGCTCTCGGAGCAAACCCCGGCGCACTCTGCGGAGCCGGGGCGAGGCACAGCCGCCCCCAGCCCCTACAGGGTCACAGCGCTGCCCGAAGCCCAGCGCTGCCAGCCCCGAGCCGTGGGGCTGGCCCTGCGTGCCAGGGCTCCCTCCCGGCCCCGTGTGCCGCCGCTCCCGTGTGGATGTGGTTCTCCCTTCCCAGAGCTTTGCCGCACCTCCCGTAAATCTTTTATTTGCCACTTGTCTGACCTGCGGGCAGGAGCGTTGCTGAGAGGTTCAGAGGAGCAGCGTGAGAGCAGCGATGGCTCAGAGCTGCTTCAATCCGGCTGGGGGGAGGCTGAGCTCTCTCTCCAGGCTGAGAATCCCCTGGGAAACCTCCTGGGCAGCCCTGCAGCCCCTTGTCCTGCAGCACGGGGGGGTCCCCTGGGCACCCCCAAATCCCCCTGGGTCGCTGTCCTGGAGCTCAGCCCCAATCGGGACCTGCAGCAGCTCCCGTGTAGCTCCACTGGGGTGGGGGCTGCCTGTCTGTGGGGCAGGGGTGGCACAGGTGTCGCACGTTGCATGTGTGGGGGACCAGGGGTTCAAGCAGCTTGTCTCCAGGGCACACACCCTATTTTGGGAAGAGCTGGATGCGTGCTGGGCTGGCCAATATTCCCTAAGAGCTCTGTGGGGCAGAGAGGGGAGCACAGGCGTTGCCTCAATCCATCGGTTCCCGTGTGTGTGTGTGGGGTGAGTGCATTGTCTCCCGGCCAGGTGCAAATCCTGCCTTTGGCTGCAGAGATGTTTTGTGTGGATTTACCGGGCGATGCTCACTCGTGGCTGCCAGCCCAGCTCCTTCCCCATGGATGCTTTTCAAGGACTTCCCTGTGCAGCTGAGCCCGGCCAGCCCGTGCCCCTGGTGCTCGGTGTGCCCGCACCAGCCGGGCTCGGCTCCCGGAGGCAGGAGGCGCTGCCCCCGGGAAGCTGTTTAAGCAGAACTCCAAACAATAAAAACTTATCATTAAAAAGAAATGCATCTTGGCTTCATGTGGCCTGGCAGCGCGGGGAGGAGTGATTCAGTGGCTTGTCAGCCCTGGGCGTTAGGCACGCCGAGCTGCACAACTGGACACTCTCCAAGTCCAGCAACTCATTTTCTGCAGATGGAGCCGGGACCGTGCAGCGGGGCTGACGCTTAATTTGCAATCCAACATACCTTGACATAGCCCACAGCCGGACTGCGGAGGTGGTGCAGGGTGGGATCTGGGAGCCTGCTGGCCGGGCTGTGCCGGCAGGGCTGGTCCCTCGCAGCCCTGTCATGTGTGGGGTGTCCCCACTGCTGTCCCCTGGGAGGGTGCTCGGTCCCAGTGGTGCCCCCAGTTGCCGGTCTCCAAGCTATGAGGTGAGCGGGATGGAGGTTGCCACCCTGGCAAAGGGGTTTTGGGAGCTTCAGTGATGCTCAGGGTGAGCCCTGCCCGTGCCAGGGGCCAGCAGGGACACTGGCCTGGCCCATCACTGCCTTACACTGAGCCGTGCCACCTCCTGTTACCTGTCACAGGGTCCGGCTGTGGCTGTGGAATTGGGGACATGGGAAGGGGCGTCCATGGCCAGCTGAGACCCTCGGCCCCACAGCGCTGGGCCCAGCTCCACAGGCTGTGTCGGGAGGGATTGGGCGCTCAGGGTGCGCCTTGTTTTGGGCACACGGTGGTGGCTGGGCACCGATGGGCACAGACCCACCCCCGGGGCTGGGGAGGGGGCTCTGCCAGAGCCCAGCCCGGATCGATCGGCATCGGAGAGGATGATTCATGTCTCAGGCAGTGGCCCGAGGGCAAAAGCGGGAGAGGTTTGATGTGAGGATGCCGGGAGGCTGCGGCTCCTGCGGGAGCTGTGGCTCCTGGCAGCGCTTCTCCTCCCGGAGCTGCTCTGCCCGCGCTGCCCCCCGGTCCCGGCTTGGCCTGGGGGAAGAAAACAGCTGAAGCAACACAGGATCAGACCCAAGCTCTAAATAGAGCCCTTTGAAACATTTCAGACACTCTCTCCTACGTTGTGGTCCAAGACAGCGAGCAGAGTTGCAGTGGGGATGTCGGGCAGAGGCTGGGCTGGGGTCAGCGCTGTGCCCCCGTGGGGACAGGACACTACAGAGAGTGCGACAGGAGGGTGGCACTTCACCCTCCTTGTGCTCAGCCACACTCGGTGCCAGGGCTGGTGAGCGCACCGATATCCGTGGGTCCAGCCCAGAGAGGGGCACCAGGACTGTCCCAGACACGGTGCCAGGGCTGGGGTCGGGGACACCGAGCCCTCCCCAGGAACAGCGTGTGCTTTCCTTGGCAGGGAGCCAGGGGAGGCAGAGCCGTCGCTGCACACGCACGGCGTCAGACATCATCATCATATTAATAATGAAAGGGCAGCTCCTTCAAAGCTCTCCGTCCCCGCGCCGGCGAGAGCGCGGAATGCAGAGGAGCTGCGTGAGCCTCATCCCAAGCAGCCGAGGGAGAACGCTGCGGTGCCCGGATGGTCCTTCGCTGGTCCTTCACCGGGCCACCGACCCGGAGTGACAAAACCCACCCTGGTCCCCGCTGGGGGCTCTCCCTGCTGGCAGTGTGGCTGCTGCGGGGGTCCCTGCACAGGAGCGGGGCAGCCCAGGGTGTGCCCAGCTCCTGTTCCAGCAGTGCCCTGTGCTGAGGCTGTGCAGGCTCCCCTGTGTGTCCCCAGGCTCCCCTGTGTGTCCCCAGCTCCTGTCCCAGCACTGCCCTGTGCTGAGGCTGTGCAGGCTCCCCTGTGTGTCCCCAGGCTCCCCTGTGTGTCCCCAGCTCCTGTCCCAGCACTGCCCTGTGCTGAGGCTGTGCAGGCTCCCCTGTGTGTCCCCAGGCTCCCCTGTGTGTCCCCAGGCTCCCCTGTGTGTCCCCAGCTCCTGTCCCAGCACTGCCCTGTGCTGAGGCTGTGCAGGCTCCCCTGTGTGTCCCCAGGCTCCCCTGTGTGTCCCCAGCTCCTGTTCCAGCCCTGCCCTGTGCTGAGGCTGTGCAGGCTCCCCTGTCCCCCTTTTCCAGCCCGTTTTGGCTGCCAGGGAAGGAGCCTCTCCCCCAGGTCCATCACTGAGTGACACGGCAGGACACCGCTCACTGTGTCAGGGCCTTTTTCTTCCACAGGGGGAATCGATGGCTCAGACAAGAGACAAACCACCCACAAAGAGCTCTTGGGCTGCAGCCCACATGGGGTCAGTGGCATCGTTTCTGTCCTTGTTCCTGCAAGATATTTGGGTTTTTAAAACCCCTCCTTTAACACCCCTGTTTTGTCTAGAGCATCCCCCAGCCTGGTTGTGCTTTGTGAGGGTCTCAGCAGGACCAGACCAGGGCTGAGCATCTTTTTTCCTCTTTCCCCTCTGCCAAACCCTGTCGTCCACTTTTGGCCCTCTTTGCTGCAGATGCCATGGTCTGGGGAGGAGAGAATGGAACCCTCTGTGCCATGAGGAGATGGAGCATCCTGTGCCTACCCCATTTCCATCCCAATCCCACTCCATGCCCACATCCCTATCCTGGCACCCCAAGTGTTTCAGAGGGTCCCACCCTGCAGCAGTGTCCCAGAGGGGTGGGTGCTGCTCTGTCCCCTCCAGCTCTTCCTTCCCAGCCCTTTTCAAGTTTTTTTTCCCTCTCCTCCCTCCAAACACAACAAAAGCCCCAAATCCCCCGCAAATGAGAAACCTCTTTTTGTTCCTCTTTTCCCTTTGCTCCCTGCTACGGCAGAGTATTGATTGGAGCTGATGTGCTGTAATCCGCTGTTTCTCTGAAAAGTTGGCATCCCAGAGTCCCTGGAGGGGCCAGATCCTGCCCTGGTGTGGGTATTGCTCCTCTGCCAGGCTTGTGGATAGCAGGGAAGCTGCATCCATCCTCATCCCATCCCATCCCATCCCATCCCATCCCATCCCATCCCTCTCTCCTGTCCTGTCCCATCTCTACACTTGGTGAGAGGGACATCATGAGCAGCTGGTGGGTAGGAAAAGGCTCTGGTTTGGAGCAGATCCAGGTCAGATCCCACTGGGATGGATATCCAGAGTGCTGCCTGCCCTTTTGGCAGGGCAAGGATGGTGACAGGGAGGACATAGGAGAGGGGCTGGCTGGGGGGATCATCAGGGATCTCCAGAAAGGAACAATTCATTTTCCTGACAGCCAAGGAGGGCTGTGGGGAGACAGGGCTGACCCCAGGCTGAGAGGGGCTCACTGTGGGGTGCAAGGCTGTGTCTGTGGGTCTGGGCCCTGGCTGGAGACCCCCCTGTGCCTACCCAGCTCCATTCTGCTGCCACTCCATCTGCAGTTAATGATGGCAAATGGGCCAGAGAGCTGGAAAGTCAGGGGAAAGAAACCCAGCCAAAAATCGCCAAAAAACACGGGGAAGATTTTAATTTAAAACCTTTTCCCACATGGAGAGCAGCAGCCTGGGCCATCTGGAGGAGCATATGCAGGTGAGGGGGGGCAGTGGTGCCTCCTCCAGCTCCCCTTGCTCTCAGCATTCTCCACAAAGGGCTTTGGGCTGGTGAAAACTAACCTGGGGGGGACCTGGGTACCCCAATCCCAAACACCAGCCTGGGGGAGCCCAGCTTTCCCCCCCTGAGCTACCAAGGCCTCTCTGTTTAATTGCTGTATTTGCTGCAAAAGTGATGATGAATCCCAAAGCAAACTACAATAGCAGCTGAGTTTATTGCTGGAGATTAATTCAGCGGTTTAATTGAAACCACAGGAGCAGGATGGGAAAGCACCAGTGTGGGGCTGGGAGGAGGGGGTCAGGGTCAGCTCTGCTCAGCACCCACATCCACCCCGAGCCCCTGCAACCAACGACGCCCAAATTAGCAGATTTACTCCTCAGAGGACTTCTCCATTGGCTGAGCATCACATCCAGCATCCCAAAGCCCCAAGTCTCCTAGCAACTCCCCAGCTCTGCCTGTGCCCACCCATTAACCCCTTCCCAAGCCCTCCCCACGCTGTGTGGAACACCCGGTGCTCCGAAGGCGTCGCTGCCACACTGGGTGGGAGCAGGGGATTTGTGCAGCAAATAAATCTGCAGGAGGCTGGAGGGAAGCTCAGGATGCTCGGCTGGGTGGGAGAACCGGGCTGGTTAGCCAAAACTCAGTGTTTTTGATTCCGGGTGGCACAGAGAAACCCCTCAGGTTTATGTGTTGGTGGTTTGGTTTCTAAATGTCAGGGTAGTTTGGAAGGTTTTATCCTCCTGGCTTGTGGAGATGATGGGGAAAGGTCAGGGAACCCCCAAATCATGGCCAGCCCGTGCAGCTCCCAGCTGGCATCAGCATCAGGGGAGGCTGAGCATGAGCCAGCCACTTCCTCCAAATTTCAACAGCAAATCAATGACACAGTTTCTTTGAGGATAGGATGGAAGGGAAATTTTCAAGGAAAATGGCCTTGAAAGTGTAAAATCACAGCAGGACATGGTGTGATGGCCAGGCCTGGGATGAAGGAAGTGGGGCTGCTCCGTGATGGATTTTTCAGATGGGATGTCCAATATTTCCCTGGTTTTTTTGCCTTTAGAGATCAGAAAGGAAGAAACCAGGGTTGGAAAAAATAGTGGGGTTTATGGTTGAAGAATAACAGCTGACATGAAACAAAACCAAACAAGTTTGTTTGGGTTTTTGGTTTTTTTAACTGTCTTAATATATATAGACTGGGAAATGTATCCAAAGATCACTTGCCACTGAAAAGGATAAATCACTTCTCTCAATTTAATGTGCTTTGTTGGGTTTTATCAGAAACATTGTCATAAAATTACCAAATTGAAATTTTAAATGGGGGTGGGAGAGAGGGGATATCTCGAGGGTTTGTTCTTGCTTCTCTTTTCTTATTGCCAAATAAAATACAATTAAAGCAGCATTTTCTGTGCCAGCCAGCACAGCTAACATCGCTTTTCTGACGGCGCTTTTTTCTGTCAGCCAATGAAAATAAACGATGCAGGATTACCAGGGAGCATCCAGCCTCCGTGGCTGGAGGGGGATGCAGAGCAGCAGGCATTCCAGTTGGAAACAGAAGGATTTTATTCCCGTGGAAAGTGGAAATCTCCGGGGACGTTTCCCACAGAGCTCTCTGCCGCCGCCTGGAGCGAGGCTTTGCTTTCCCTTCGCTCTCCCAGTTCCCACCAGTGCCTCCCAGTCCAACCCAGTGCTCAGCACAGACACATCTGGGGGTGCCAGATTAACTCGGGGCCCCCTGCAGCACTTTTGGGGTGACCCCAGTGGGGCTCTGTGCCCCGTGGGGCTCATTCGGTGCCCGGTGGCTCAGCTGCTGCCTGCGCAGAAATCCCCGTGGTAATTGGATGAGGGCACCGCTTTCCATGAGAATATTAAATCAGAGACCCAGCCCGATGCAGGGCGACACGCCTGGGGATAGAGAGGCACGGTAGATCACGTTACAGAGGAGTTATTTCTCCTGCTTTAAAGTCAAAGGTATTGCAACAACTTTTATTTGTCACAGAGAGTATTGGGGCACCTCTGATTGATGGGAGAGGGAGGGAGGGGGGAGCCCCTGGCAGAGGGGCTGAGCACTCACCACTCATCACAGCAATGGGCTCTGGGGGCTGTGGGAAAGCCCCCGGGCTTACAGCAGGCTTAAATAGTTCTTAAGTGATTCCCAAGCCTGATTTTCCAAAGCCCCCTGAGAAGCCATCTCTGTGATGAGGTGCGAGTGCTCAGCCTCTCTCAGGGGACAGCCCAGGCTGTGACTGTGGCCACAAACCTTTGTGGCAGAGCCAGTGCAGGTGTTTCAGTGCTGCAAAGGGCCTGGAGGCTTTGTGGGCAGCAGCTCAGTGCCACCAGCCCGAGCTTGCTCCCCTTGGGACCAGTACAGGGAGCCACTTAGCAAATGAGGGGCTCCAGTGTCCTCCCAGTTACCAGCTTAGCTGGGTCTGTCATTCTGGTGACCATCTGGTGGCATCTGCTGCTGCTCAGCTGTCACCCACCCTGCTGGTGAAGGGGAAATCCGGGCACCAGGGGAAATGTCCAGGGATCCAGCAGGGGATTGGGGGCAGCCATGGCAGGAACATCCCATGGCTCCTGCCACAGTGGGGATGGATGGATGGATGGATGGATGGATGGATGGATGGATGGATGGATGGATGGATGGATGGACGGACATTTCCCCACCCACAGCACGGAGGCTGGGACAGACAGACAGATGTGCCTTGTTAGCCAATGGAGTGGGCTCAGGTGATGCTGACAAGCCCATTAAAGGGGTTTATCAAGGGGACTGGGGCTGGCAGGAGGCTGCTGGTTTTATCTGAGATGCTGCTTTTGGGCTGGGAGAGCCTAAGCCTCTGCTCATTAATTAGAAAGGCTTCGAGGAGGTTTGTGCTGGTTGGCCTCACTTGTGAGCAGCCGTAATGTGATGAGCGATTAGGGGCTCTGGAGCTTTTTAGGCAGTGTCATTAGACTGCTGATGAGCTCAGGAGGGAAAAGGTCCTTTTTGGCTGTGCCTGAAACCTGCTGGTCCTGCTCTGACCTGGTGCTTCCTCCTGCTGTGCTTCCCGACCTCCTGAGCCCAAGGCAATGGGTGAAATGCGTGTCCTGGGGACAGGGATGGCTTGGCTGTCACCCTGTGTCCTTGAGCTGGGTCAGATCTGGAGTAGCTCAGCTCATCAGTGAGATGATGAGCTTGTGGTCATGCACGAGCGAAGCTGAGATGTTCCTATTTTCACTGTCTGCCAGGTATTGAGAGAATTTGGGGATGATTACCTCTGAAAAGGTGACTTTAGACCATTTGTGCATGAGGGAAGAGGATGGTGATGTGTGTCCTGACAATTGCTTTGGGAGAGAGCTCCTTTACCTGTTATGGGGTTTCCCCACTTGTCTGGGCACTGCTTGAAGCCTTCTTGCCCAGGGGACATCCTGACAGTGTCACTGTCCCATCCTCCCCTTGCCCCTTAGGGGCTGTGGCAAAGCAGGAAGCAAAATCTGCTGGATTTTCTCTGCCCTCCCTCATCTCCTGTCAGCCTTGGCAGAACTTCCTGCAGCTCAGCAGCGTGGTGGCCCCTCCGTGGTCTGGCTGGCATCTCCAGCACTGCATTTACAGCAGTGTTAATTAAATACTTTCTGCAATCAGCGCCACGCATGACCCCGCTCCCCGAGCCGGGCTGGGCTGGAATGTGCCATCATCGAGCGAGAACATCACTGCTGCCATCCCAGGGAATTTCTAATAGAGATTTACTCATCCCAGGCCTCTCGTTTCTCCGTTTTGTGACATTTTGCAAAGTTCAGGTTTACAAAATAAGCCAGCGTGCATGAGAGATGCTCCAGCCATTATTTACACTGCAGGTTCATTTTCCCACTACGCTGAAGATGGGACCTTCACTCCGTGGTCAGCAGAGCTGGGGGGTGAGCTGGAAGCTGCCCTTTCCTCCTTTCTGCCCAAGGAGCTGCTGCTTGTGACAAAGAGCACTCTGCCACCCCAGCTGTGCCCCCTTGCAGGGCTGGGAGAGCGGCAGAGCCATGTCTGTGCTCATTGGAATGCTGGTGGCATCCTGCAGCTCAGCCTGCCTCCAACCCTGCTCCAGCCCCAGGGCAAGGGATGCAGGGGGAGAGGGAACTGGACACAGTGTCAGGGAGGGCCAGGTAAGGCTGCTGTGGATTTTGGGATGTTCAACTGCTCTGCTTTTAAAAACAAGGCTGTGCTGAAAGCAGGAAGATAGCATGGAGGCAGCAGGCTGGCAGCAGAATCCTGTTACTGTGCCCCAGGTCTCAGCTACAGGCACAAAAACCATTTCTGGCAAATCCCTGGTGCTAGGAGCTGCCTGTTCCAGGAAGGTGAGGCAGTGTGTGTGTGAAGCACAGGTAGGTGTCCATCCCAGAGGCTTGTCCCTCCATGGCACACGGTGGTGGTCAGTGCCTTCCTGACCCTCTCCCATTTAACCTGTGGGAGGTGGGACCTGGGGCAAACCGCCAAGCTCGTGACCAAACCTTCTCCTCCTCTTCGTCAGGATGGAGCTGTCCATCCTGTGTTCCCCTTCCTGCAGCAAGGTCAGCTCATCCTTTGGGAGAAGTTCCTGCTGGAAACTGAGAACATAACCACTCCAGGAGGGCAGTGGAGCCCGGGGCAGTGACCCAGCTCTCACCCCAGCTGCAGGGCGTGGATGGGGGCACCCTCAGCCTCAGGGGTGCTGGGGGCAGGTAAGAGGCACCCAGTCCCACACAGCCTGTAGAACCTGGCCGTGCTGGCAGCCTGGAGCTGGGCTGGGGGACACGAGGGGCTGTGGGATGTGGCGCACCTCGCTCCTGCCCCGCGCCTGCCTTGTCAGGTCTGATCAGGAGGAGGATCAGTTGGCCCTGTTCCTCGCTCTCCAGATTTAATTAACGGGCCTTTCATCTCTACCCTGAAGGAATCTGCTATCTTCTGTCTTCTTAATTAACGTTCATTAAGCAAATCAGAAGAACATTTTCTCCTCTCCGCCTCCACGGCTTTTAACCCTTGCTGGGTTCCCGGTCTGTGTTGGGGCACAAGAAGGCTCCTGGACAGGCTGGTGTCATCACAGCCTTGGTCACCACATCCCTCAAGTGCTTGGCCCAAAGTCCTGGAGCATTGGGTGAAGTGTCTCCAGGTACAGAGGAGTTCAGGTGAGGTTGGGCTTTGCTACTATGGACCACAGCAAGGGGCAAACTTGTGCCCACCACCCAGGAGGAGGCTGGTGAGGGATCATCCTGTCTGGGGCACAGCTGAATCCATCTGGGAATGTGCAGTTCCCACCCCAGCTGCACCATCCCCACTGCAGAGCACAACAGTGTCAGCACCAATTCCCATCAAGCTCTCCATGCCCCCACACCCAGTGGGCTGTGCTGGAGGAGGAGGAAGAGGAGGTGGGATGGGGCACTCATCAGCATCCTGAGCCCTGGCTGTGTGGTGTCATCACTCTCTCACATGTCATGACTCTCTCCCCCTCTGTAACCAGGGGCAGGCAAATCCTCTCAGGGCTGAGTGCTGCATCCCAAGGAGGAGGAGGCAAACCCCTGACACAAAAGGTTTGGTTAGAGCTCGGTGTTAATAGTGCCAAGGTCGTGGGATCAATCCCCACATGGGTCATTCACTTAAGAGCTGGGCTCAATGATCCTTTTGGGTCTCTTCCAGCTCAGAGTATTTTATGATTCTATCTCCTGTCCTGAGCTTACAGCCACAGGAAAAGCAAAACACCTGGAAAACCTCATCCCTGCAGGATGCAAATCCCATTAAAACTGGTGCTGGGAACGCGCGGGGCAATAATTGAGCTGCAAACCCCTCTCCTTCTCCCTGGAGGTTGGCAGTGGGTTTCCCAGTGGCTGCCCACTCCCAGCAGCTGCTGCACAGCTCCCGGATGCTGGGAAATGCAGCCCTCCCAGAGGAGCTGGCTCTGGCTGTCAGAGCCTGGGTCAATATATGATAATGGGGCTTTGAAACGGCGCTGCTGCCCAGGACTCTGATTCACAGCTCCCCTCTGGTGCTTTCTCCCGCAGCGTGGAGGGGAAGGAGAATAAAATAAATAAGAGTAGAAGGGAAGGGGAGGAAGGGAGCTTAAATTATATATGAGTACTAAGTTTCCAGAGCCCCTGTGGGCAGCTCAGACAAGTGGTGTGGGGGTCAGAGCTCCCCTGTGCATCCCACTTTTGCAAATACTGCCCTGTGGGGTGTGGGTCAGGGTTTGCCCAGGGGCATGGCACCGTGCCAGGCTGCCTCTCTCCCTGTGTGCTGCCACACTCCTGCCCTCATGGGTCAGATCTGGAGGGTGCCGTGGTCCCCAGAGGGGTTCCCCTGGCACAGACTATAATTAACATTAGCTGAGAGCTGCTAATGAGGTCTGGTGATGATCTGGTTCTGCCACCCCATGGAGATGCCTCCACAGGAATGTGCCCTCACTCGGGTCCAGGGGACTGGGCTGGCTCAGGGCAGCAGGCAGGGATGGGCCCCCCCCACTCGAGGGTGCTGGGGTGTCACAGACCCACATCCCAGGCAGGCAGGCTGGTGTAAGTGGGAGAGCAGTCAATGCCCCCCATAAATCAGTGTGGGGAGAAGGTGCTTCAAAGTCAATCTGTTTCAAAGCCTTTCCCTAATCCCCCCTTGATTTTGGGGCAGCATAAAAAGTGGTGACCCCTACCAATTGAAGGAAAAATCCTCATGTGAGATATGCACCACCACAAGCTCATTCCCAGGACAGGGAAATGGAGGAGCTCGGCTATGCCCACGCAGCTGAAGCTGCAAATCCCCAATCCACAAAGAAATTGAGATGTTTTGGGGATGGAGCACTGGATGGTCCCATCTCCACGGCCTGAGCACTACCATGTCCTGTGGGGATCCCAAACTCCACAGCTCTGCCTCTCACAGGAATATTTCGACATTCCCAGCAGCCTCCACAAGATGGACCTCGGAGCGAGAGGAGGTGCCGGGCAGGGGGACCCGTCCCATCCCATCCCATCCATCCCACCCCGTCCCATCCCATCCCGTCCCGCCTGCTGCCATCCAGAGGAGGCTCAGAGTCCGGCCGGGATTTCCGCGGCATGGCTCGGCCTGCGGGGCTCTGCCTGCTGGCCCTGCTGGGGCTGGGGCTGGGGGTCCCATCCCCCTGCTGGGACCCCCGGGGGCAGCCCCGCCGCTGCATGCCCGTGTTCGAGAACGCCGCCTTCGGCCGGGCCGTCCGTGCCAGCAACACGTGCGGGTCTCCCCCCGAGGATTACTGCCTGCACATGGGTGCCCCGCACGCCAGCGCCCTGTGCCACCGCTGCGACGCCAGCGACCCCCGGCGCCACCACAACGCCTCCCTGCTCACCGACTTCCACAGCCAGGAGGAGAGCACCTGGTGGCAGAGCCAGTCCATGGCCTTCGGCATCCAGCACCCCAACTCCGTCAACATCACCCTGCACCTGGGTAAGAGCCAGCAGGAGCCACGGAGGGGTCGGTGGGGGGAGATCGGGGTGCAGAGATGGGGCTGGATGCTCCTGAACCCTGCAGATCTTGCTGCCAGCGCTGGGTTAAGGACAGGACCCTCCCCAGGGCTTTTTGGGGGGTGTATGGAGGGAGCTGCACTCTACAGAGCACTGAAAGGACTGGAGCTGTGCCTGTCTGTGCTGCTTCCCAGCCAGCCGTGCCCGGAGTGCTGCTCCCCCCTTCACCCCAGGATGTTTTATTCACTGATTTTGGAAGCCTGAGGAGCAGGAGGCAGATGGTTCCTACCCTGGGAGAGCCCTGCCCGGGGAGAGCGGCTGCCGTGGGTGCCAAGCTCCTCCTGTCTCACCCCCGTGCGTTGCTCGGGGTGCCTGGTGTGTCTCGGGGTGCCGAGCTCCAGACACACCGTGCAATCCCAGTAGGTTTCCCCAGCTGGCATCCAACCCTCTGTGTTTTAAATACCGTGCAAGCCGCCCACCTGGAGGGTGCTTAAACCCAAGGGGCATGCCTGGCATTTTAAAAAGGTTTTATAACATTTTCCTGCCATCTAAACTCTCCTGGCTGTTGGCCAGCGCTGTAAAATCTTCATTCTCTGCAGTCTCCTGCCATCTGCATGCCGAAGGCGGGTAGTGGAGGGGCTGCGGCTGGAGCCGGTGAGGGGACAGATGAGTGTTGGGGTGGCACTGGTGTGGGCACAGCCGAGTCTCGGTGTGGCACCAGTGAGGGGACAGCCGAGTGTCAGGGTGGCACTGGTGAGGGCACAGCCGAGTGTTGGTGTAGCACTGAGCCGTGCTGGTGGGACCCAGCGTGGTTGGGGTGGCCGTGGAGGGTCTGTGCCTGCCTGGCTGGGTGGAGGTCGCTGCTTTCCCAGCCCTCTGCGAGGAGAAGGACATCTGCTCCTGTCCCCGGGCTGGGGCTTGGCACCAGGAGCGGAGCTGGAGGAGTTTGCCATCCTCACTCCCTGCTCCTGCCAGCCCTGAGGGCATTATCCAGCCTCTTGCCCACCCAGCACAGGCTGTCAGGTTGTCCCCAGTCCGTGTGTGGCTGACCCGGGGCACAGACCACCCGAATGCAGCCTGTGTGGCTGAGCTGCTGCCGCCGCCGGGCGACTTTGTGGCCACCAGTCCCAGCTGTGCACACCCACATGTGCGGGCTCTGCAAGCCCCGGGGCTGCTTTCCCATCTCTGTCCTTCTTCCAGCTCTTCCCTGGCTCCTCTGTGGTCTTTCTTGGACCCCACACTTGGGTTTCCAGTGGAGCCCAGTCCCTGTGACTGCCCTGCTATGTCTGTCTCTGTTAGCACAGCCAAGGCTCGAGCACTGCACCGAGCTCATCTTCCAGCCCTACAGCCCCTCATGAGCTGGAGCATCCTCTGCCATTCTACCCTTCTTCCTACACGGCTCCTTTATCTTGCCATGCTAAAAAATACCATCTTGGTGCTTGGCACATCATTGTCTGACCTTTCCCACAATTGCCAGGCCCTGTTCTTGTCCTAGCCACAGATGTTTTTATTGCTGCCTTAATGCTTTCACTCGGGTTAAGCAGGAAAAGCCCAACTGCAGTCCCCTGGAATGCAACCTGGGCTGAGTCCTTGCCCCTGAGCTCCACCAAGTAATTGGGTGTTCCATCCCATGCAGTGTGTCCCCTCAGCCTGCCTGTCTTGCTCAGTCACACCTTTTGTAAGTTCTGCAGCGTGGTTGCCTGGGGAGCTTATTAAATAAGACATGGGATGACTTGGACAAGACCCGTGTTTACCTGTGTGTTGTTGATTGGCGTTAATTAGATTATGCTCCTTTAAATCTCTCTCTCTCTGCGAGGTTCCAGCCATGCTGTTATGGTGCAGTGGGCTCGCAGCTGGTCGATCATCCCAAGTGTCCACAGCTCTTGTATTTGCCCTGTCAGATGTCAGGAAGGAACTCAAAATATCCGTGGCTTGCAAAGGCAGCAGACTCCAGGGCTCCTCAGGAAGCAATCTGAATGCCAATGGCTCGTTTTGGAGTGTCTAAATCAGGCATTATCTGTGTCTATGACTCTGATTTTCCTGCAGGGCTAGAGATGACAGGACATGTAGGTGACATGAGTGTCCCACATGCTCCTTTCCTGCTCTCCAGAATTCTCTTCTTGGAGCCCCAGGCTGCAGTTTGGGCTCAGGGAAGGCAGGTGCACAGCTGGGAGAGCACCCAGGGGTCCTGGTGCTGCTTGTGCACCATTCCCAGCATCGCTGTCCAGCAGCACATCTGGCTTTGGGACATGTCACACCTGAGCAGCAAAGAGGAGACAGCCAGCCTGTGTTATTTTCTGGATCTTTTTTATTTTTTTTCCTTAGGAGAAATTGGCTGATTAAAAAGCCTGTCTGGGAACAGCGCATGAAAATTCTCAGACAGCCTTTTTAATCAGCCAAATTTCTCCTCTCACGAAAATTCCTCAGGAAAGTGAATCTGCTCCACCCCAGCTGGAGGCACCAAAACGGGGCTGCCCCAGCGCGGCCACCCCCTCCCCTCGTGCGGGGCCACTTGGGGCAGGGGTGGTTTATTGACACAGCCCTGCCTTCCCTTCCTCTCCCAGAGCAAGCTGCCCCGGGAGGTGACGGCCCCGACCTCGCTGTTTTGGTAGAAACCCTCTGGGGACCGCGCTGTCTGGGAACCGGCGCCTGCCAGGCTCGGGGTGTGCAGGACAGGGCCACCCCCGCTGCCACCAGCGCTCCGAGGGAGGGGACAGGCACAAGGCGAGGGTGGCACAGCCCAGCTGAGCCCCTTCTCGTCACCTCCGGGTGGGCTGGCAGTGGCTCTGTCCCCCTCTCCCGGCAGCGCTTCCCGCATCCCTGATGGGATGCAGCTGCTTTTCCCAGCGCTGGTAGCCGGCTGCCTCGGCTCCCCCGCAGCAAAGTCGCGGCACATACGCGACAGAATTCATATGGGCCCAATTAAAGGCTTGTTTTCCTAGTCCCGGAATAACCCCTCTAACATTCCCAACTCATTATCTTTTCAAATAAAGCCAAAACCTTGCAGCTAATTGTTTTGTGCTGTCAGGAGTGGTGCTGTTATGGAGCAATTCTGGCTTTGAGCTGGTCCTTCATCTCTGGCAATTAAGTGGGTCTGATGTTCACTTTGGTGTTTTCTCTTTTCCTTTCTGCTAATCCTTTCAAGCTCTTTCAGAGCTCGCTGGGACGCCCCAAGGATTGGTGGCCTCTCTTTGTCTTCATCCCAGCAAAGATGGAAGCGATGCCAGGTCCTGGCATGCAGCTCCCTGGGAAGGGATTGGCCTTGACCTTTTCCAGCTCTCCATCCCTACAGCACCACTGCCCTGGGGATGCTTTCAGTGCTGTGGGCCAGCTGCTGGGTAGAGCCTGGATTTGGAGCTGCTCTTTGCCCATGCAACCCACCCAGTGCACCACACAAGGAGTGGGCCCTGCATTGGGGCAAGAGCCAGCTTGGATCCAGACAAGGTTTGGGCTGCACCGAGGAGGAGCTGTTGAGGGCAGATGGGTGAGTGTGATGGTGTTCACAGGGGGTCTTGGATGAGGGAAGAGACGAGGATCTGACTCCATGTTTCAGAAGGCTTGATTTATTATTTTATTATATATATTATGTTAAAACTATACTAAAAGAATAGAAGAAAGGATTTCATTAGAAGACTGGCTAAGAATAGAATAGTAAAGAATGATGTGGCTTCGACAGAGAGCCTGAGCCAGCTGGGCTTTGATTGGCCATTAATTAAAAACATCCAACATGGTCCAATCAAAGATCCACCTGTTGCATTCCACAGCAGCAGATAATCATTGTTTACATTTTGTTCCTGAGGCTTCTCAGGGGGAAAAATCCTAAGGAAAGGATTTTTCATAAAAGATATCTGTGACAGGTGAGGGCGGTGATTTGTCCATTTTTAGCTGTGCTGGGAGCTGCAGGGTGCTGTTGGGATAACCCAAGCTGTGGTGCCCATCGAGAGGCTGGCACAGGGTCACAGCGTGGTGGCTCTGTCCCCAGGCAAAGCCTACGAGATCACCTACGTGCGGCTCAAGTTCCACACCAGCCGCCCCGAGAGCTTCGCCATCTACAAGCGCAGCCGCGCCGGGGGGCCCTGGGTGCCCTTCCAGTTCTACAGCGCCTCCTGCCACAAAACCTACGGCAAGCAGCCACGGCAGTACCTGCGGCCCGGCGAGGACGAGCAGGTGGCCTTCTGCAGCGACGAGTTCAGCGACATCTCCCCGCTGAGCGGCGGCAACGTGGCCTTCTCCACCCTGGAGGGACGGCCCAGCGCCTACAATTTTGATGGGAGCCCAGCGCTGCAGGTGCCACCAGGGTGGGATTGGGGTGTGGGGCACGGAGCCTTGGGATCAAGGGAATTATTGCACCCAGCTGGGGATGAGCTGCAGCCCGGCTTGAAAAGCTGCAGGATGTGGCCTGGTTGGGGTGGGAGATGGTGGCCCAGACCTCTCCACCAAGGTGGCTTCCCCATGTCCCCTGCAGGAGTGGGTGACAGTCACTGACCTGCTCATCTCCTTGAACCGGCTCAACACATTTGGGGATGACATCTTCAAGGACCCCAAGGTGTTGCAGTCGTACTACTACGCCATATCTGACTTCTCTGTTGGTGGCAGGTGAGGAGCAGCCAGGCAGAAGTATGGGGACCTTCTTGGGGCTGTGGGACTGGGGCCAGCTGCTCCCCATCTATTGTCTGAATTGTGATTTTGGGGCAAACTGCTCAGGTGTGGCTTCCTCCATGTGTAAACTGGAGCTGGAAATGCAGAGATAGATGATGAAATCTGGAGACCTCCGAGCTGTGCAGGAATTTTCTTTTCCCCAGTAACTCACTTCATGTGTCAGCAGTTGTATTTGCTTTGTTCCCTCCCAGCCCAATGGCTTTTAATGATGCTGGGGCTCGTGTTGCTCCTCCTGTGACCCTGCTGGTTCCTGGGCACTGCAAAAGCCGTGGGGTTCTAGTGGAAAGATGACCTGAAGCTGCAGAGGTCACAGGCAGAGAAGCTGGAACAGCTGCCAGCAGCAAAGGGCAGCAGATGTGGGATAGAGATGCAGGTGGCACCCACTTGGTGCCGCCTGTGGGCTGTGCTGCACATGCCCTTCCCCAGCTGGGAGAAGTGGAAAATTTCCCATCCCTGAGAGTGCTGTCTGCCCCAGGCAGCAGGGCTGGGACAGCTCCCAGCCAGCAGACCTGGAGCTGCTGTCCCACCTCTGGGGTCAGCAGCTGGAGCTGGTCAGCGCGGGCCACCCTCAGTGTGACCTCCCAACTGGCCATAGTGGGAGAGCCTCAGGGACACGACGGGTGGCCTCAAGGCCAGCACAGCCTGAGCTGCTCTCACCCCACAGCCAGCCCAGCAGCAGGGTCACACACTGCATGGCCTGCGCACTGTGCCACTGCTGCTGCTGCTGCCCACACTGTGCTCAGAGCAGCTGTCCCGTGCTGGGGTCTCACCACAGGTGCAAATGCAACGGCCACGCCAGCGAGTGCTTGCCGGACGAGGCCGGGCAGCTGGCGTGCGTGTGCCAGCACCACACGGCTGGCACCGACTGTGAGCGCTGCCAGCCCTTCTACCAGGACCGGCCCTGGGCACGCGGCACGGCCGAGGCTGCCAACGAGTGCCTGCGTGAGTATCCCCCAGTGGTTCTGGGTGCCCTGCCGCTGCACCAGCTCACCTGGCACCTCCTGCCCTTCCTGCACTGCTCCATTTTGGGAGGGAGGGAGGATTTGTACCCCGGGGCTCCCCTTCACTGCAGCATCCCGAGTACTCCAATTCCCTTTACCCCCCGAGTGCAGCCATCAGCTCCGTGCATTGTACTGCACCCACCTCTGCTTCCGAGGGCACAGGCACTGCTGAAAGCTCTCGCTGCTGAGCCAAGGGGTCCCATATGGGTCCTCCAGTGCCCGCCAGGTGCCCACCCGTCCTCCCGCCTCTCCCGCAGCTTGCAACTGCAGCGGCCGCTCCGAGGAGTGTTTCTACGACCGGGAGCTGTTCCGGCGCAGCGGGCACGGGGGACACTGCCTCAACTGCCGCGACAACACGGCCGGGCCCCACTGCGAGAGCTGCAGGCAGAACTACTACCGCTGGGAGCCGCAGGGAGCCTGCCAGCCCTGCCACTGCCACCCCGCAGGTGCGTGCGGCAAAGCTACCGATAGCCCAGCCGGAGTTTGCCGGGAGGGATGGTTTTGGTGGGTTCTCTCTTGCTCGGGTTTCCCCGCCTTTCCCCGGCTGGGGTTGAGCCTCAGGGCTGGCCGGGTCCCCGCAGGGTCCCTGCAGCCCCAGTGCGACAGCTCGGGGACGTGCGTCTGCAAAGCCAACGTGACGGGCTGGAAGTGTGAGCGCTGCAAGGACAGCTACCACAGCCTCAGCGAGGGCGGCTGCAGGTGAGGAGGAGCCCGGGGCAGCGGGATGGGACGGGGGCTCACCCCGTCCTGCCTTTATCTCCCCCCATCCTGCCTTTATCTCATCCCATCCCGACTTTATCTCCCCCATCCAGACCCTGCAGCTGTGACCCCGCGGGCAGCGTGGGCACCTGTGACCCTAACACGGGGCACTGCACCTGCAAGGAGAGGGTGGAGGGACACCTGTGCAACAGGTGAGCACCTGGCATGGGGACAGGAACACTGTCCCTTTCCAGTCTTGAAATTGGTGGCAGGGCTGTGGGACTGCATTCCTGTGGACCACTGGGACTGAGCTCACAGGAGTGTCACCAGAGTCCCACACAGTGACAGTGCCGTGGTTCCCTGCCCTGTGCCACATTCTCCTGTTTCCTCCCCGTGCCCAGGTGCCAGCCGGGCTGGTTTAACCTGCAGCCCCACAACCCCATCGGCTGCACCAGCTGCTTCTGTTATGGCCACTCCAGCGCCTGCAGGGCGGCAGACGGCTACGAGGAGACCCAGATCCGCTCCGACTTCAGCCAAGGTAACGACCTCCCCTAGCCCCAAGTAAAACTAAGGGCACTGCTCTGCCGATTTCAGCCAAAAATGGTTGGGAAGGATGTGACTGGATGTCCTTCTGTGGGGCTGAGCATCTCCCTGGTGGTGATGGGTGGAGAGGGATTGCTTTGGCTTGCCCCTGTTTTGCTGTTAAATTTCTGCTTCTGCCCCCAGCTCCATGGGGACAGGGTGTCCGTGACTCCCCGTGGCACCCCTCCATGCCAACCTGCTCCTGGGGCTCTGCATGGCTCAGGGAGGGCTGTGGGGCCAGGCATGGACATTGCACCACGCCAGGAACGGCAGGAGCACTCAGGATCAGCTCAGAGAGATAAAATAAAATAAGACCAGTAGGACGGAGCCTGCTGGGAGCTTCCCCAATTATTCCCTTCTGTCCCCGTGCTGGGCTGGGATGTGGCAGCGCGGTTGGACGGGCGGCAGGGAGGGAGGGAGGTGGCGCTTTTGCCTGGCTGCTGGCAGGGCTGGGAGCGTGCGGGATGCTGGGGAAACCCTGCCATCTGCCGCACGCTGCGGGGACACCGCGGGGACACCGCGGGCACGGGCACCCCCGGCGGGCACCCCGCGCTTCCCAGATGGATGCGAACGCGCCAGGCACGGGCGGATCATAATTGCCTTTAAACCGCGCTGCCAATTTGCTGTGCTGCTGGAATGTCTTCGCGGCCTTGAAACCGAGCCAGGCTTTAAACCGAGCCTTTTTTTCCATCCTTCACACAGCCAGTTTGGGGCTGCTCCTTTGGGGGCTGGTTTGGCAGTTTCTGAGCTGAGACGCAGCCACAGCACCCTCCTAAATCCCTGCTCCCCAAAACATTCCCCAGTCCACAGTGGAGGGGGATCAGATGGAATTTTCTTACACTGGGTGAAAGTATAAGTTGGGGATGATTTGATAACAGAGCACAGCCCACTTGAGAGATTTCCAAGTGTTTGTCCTGCAGAGCTGGAAGAAATAACTAACCCTGCAGAATGGGGGGGAGTTTAACTGGTTTCTTAAGGAAACCAACTTATTGCAACTACACCCCATCTCTTCTGAGCTTCTCCAGCATTTCTCCTCAGGCTTCCTGTGCTCACCAGCCCACAGTAATGTTAGAACGGCAGCACAGACAGGAGGGCAAAAGTTTAAAGATAACAATTTCCTCCAAATCTAAGAAAATAAATAGATGAGGGGTGGTTAAGGGCATGAGAACACAGAGCCCAAGTGGAACAGGGTGTTACAAAGTGCTGGCCCCTTCCAAGACTCGAGAGAGTGTTGGGAGGAGGGACAGAGCCCCTGAAAGCAGTGCCCTACTGGTGCTGTGCTGGCAGGCACTCGCTGCTCCCTTAGCTGTGCCCACTGTATTGTCACACAGGGCTGGAGGGCTGGGCTGCCACAGCTCCAGGCACCACGGAGCTGCCCCTGCGCTGGGCTGGCCGGGAGATCATCACTGAATGGGATGGAGAGGAGCCAGTGGATTTCCTTGCACCAGGTACTGTGGATCCCCTGGTTCTCTCATCCCACTGCTATGCTGCTGCAGGAGGCACCGGGCTCCATTCCAAGAGCTGAGCATGTTTCTGTAGCAGAACACTGTGGTGGGCATTGGAACAGTGCACTGGGACCCCAGGAGGGCTGGCTGGAGCTGGCACCACCCTAGGAGGGTGGCTGTGGCTCCTGAGGGTGGTGGTGGGAATAGAAATGCAGAGCTGGTGCCTCCATGTCCTACAGACTTTGCTCCTCTCTCCCCTCACAGAGAAGTTTCTGCAGAACCAGCGCCCCAGTTATGGGCAGCTCCTGTCCCTGCTGCTGGGAGTGGAGAACGGGACAAGAACAGAACCTGGGGTGCCTCTGCTCCAGGTCCAGCTGCTGCTGGAGGGCGAGGGGATGAAGATCACCATGTCCAGCAGCAAGAGTCAGCTCCAGCATGGAAAGCAGGCTGTCACCTTCAGGTACCCATCACGGAGTTTTGGGGAGCCTCAGTGGGTTTAGGGCTCAGTGCCTGATTTGTCTGGGGTGCTCTTTACTGCTCTCTGCCCATCTCAGGGACCCCCTGCCCAGGTCCCAGCCAGGAGCTGAGCTGTCCTGCAGCACCCAGCCCATGCTGGCGCTGTCCTGCCTCCCCCACTCCCTCTCCAACAGGCTCCACGAGGCAGAGGAGGGTGCAGAGCCTTTGCTGTCGGCCTTCAGCTTCCAGCGCCTGCTCTCCAACCTGAGCTCGCTCCGCCTCCGTGTGAGCCACGGCCCTGGGAGAGGTGAGTGGCTCTACAGGACATCCCATGGGACCAGGCTGGGGTGGGACTGGAGACATCTCCACAGGACATCCCTGTGGGGACCAGGCTGGGGTGAGACTGGGGACATCTCCACAGGACATCAACCAGGGGACCAGGCTGGGGTGAGACTGGGGACATCTCCACAGGACATCAACCAGGGGACCAGGCTGGGGTGAGACTGGGGACATCTCCACAGGACATCAACCAGGGGACCAGGCTGGGGTGGGACTGGAGACATCTCCACAGGACATCCCTGTGGGGACCAGGCTGGGGTGGGACTGGAGACATCTCCACAGGACATCAACCAGGGGACCAGGCTGGGGTGGGACTGGAGACATCTCCACAGGACATCCCTGTGGGGACCAGGCTGGGGTGGGACTGGAGACATCTCCACAGAACATCCCCGTGGGGACCAGGCTTGGGGTGAGATTGGAGACATCTCCACAGGACATCAACCAGGGGACCAGGCTGGGGTGGGACTGGGGACTTCTCCACAGGACATCCAGGGAAGGGTGGGACTGGAGACATCTCCACAGGACATCCCCATGGGGACCAGGCTGGGGTGAGACTGGGGACATCTCCACAGGACATCAACCAGGGGACCAGGCTGGGGTGGGACTGGAGACATGGAAGCAGCATCAGGCTCTCAAGGATGAGAGGGATTGTCAGGGCTGTTCTGGGGCAGGGGCTGCCTCCTCTCTGTGAACACCCCGGGCTCTCAAGGAGGTGTTTTGGGGTCTGTCTGGAGCATTCCAGAGCAGAGCAGGGCATGCAGCACCCCATTCCCACGCTGCTCTCCCCTCTCACAGGCAGGCTGTCCCTGAGCCAGGTCCAGCTCACATCTGCTCGCCCCGGGCCGGGCCCACGGGCGGGCTGGGTGGAGGAGTGCACGTGTCCCACGGGATACAGCGGGCAGTTCTGCCAGTCCTGTGCGCCTGGATTCAAGAGGGAGATCCCATTTGGCGGCCCCTTCGTCAGCTGCGTGCCCTGCACCTGCAACCAGCACGGGGACTGCCACCCCCTCACAGGTGTGCACCCTCCAGCCCCGCCACTCACCTGCTGCTCCCTGTGTGGGTGACAAATCCCTGCCTTTGCTTGCTCTGAGGGAAGCTGGGAACCACTGGTGAGGTTGTGGTTCCCAAAATCTGCAAGTTGAATCGCTTGGGTGGTTCTAGGGACAGGGTTCATAACTGCAAAGATAGAGATTATTAATGAAGTGCAGTAATGGTGGTAATCTATAATTTGAGGAGCATTTTTCATGATACTTTATGACTTCTAAGGAGGAAAAAGGAAGGATGCTGGTGCTTGGAGGAGAAAGGAAGGGTGGTGGTGCTCAGAGGAGTGAGGGAGCAGGGACCAGGGCAGCAGAAAGGGTTTTGCTAGGCTGGGTCTCACAGGCAGCCTCACTGCCTGATGAGAGGAGCAAGACTGGGGGCAGATCTGGAATCTGCAAACTGAGGGTTAACCTGAGCAGAGAAACAAGGAAAAAAGCAGGAAAACACAGAGGGAAGACACCAGAGGAGCCAGCTCTTGTGCTGCCAGCCCTGCCCCTGGTGGCTGGCTCTCCTCAGTGGGGAGCAATAATGATGTACAGCAGGGATGGAGAGGGCTTGGGGAGGCACAGAGCTCGGCAAATGCCCCTGCCCTGCCCACAGAACCACGGCGGCAGCTCTGCAAACCCGCCCTCATCCCGCAGAGCGGGGCTGGCGCCGCCACTGCACAATCCCCAGGGATGGGGCCAGACTTTTGATGTTCCGGCCTGGGCGCTGCCAGCCTGCGCATTTCCTTTCGTTTATTTTTCCACTTCTTCCTGCCACCCGCTTTTTCTTTCTTTTCCATCGTCTGACTCTGCCTGGATGTGGGGAAAATGGAATAACACCCCCTCCTGCGCAGCCTTCCTGGTATGACCCGACCCCACAAAACACGGGGGGAATCCTCCCCCTGACTCCTCTGTCTTCAGAGAAGCAGAGCATCTGCCTGGAGCTGGGGGTTCCTTGAGCACTCTGCCTCCTCTTCCTCTCCTCCTCCTCACAGCCCATTTCGGAAGGCTGACTCAGAGGCTCGGCTCGCTCTGGAGATGCTCCCCGGTGGGTGCCGGGCCGGCTGTTTGTGTTTTCCAAGCCGGGCTGGAAAGGACGCTCCTCGACACTCGGAAATGTGTCGTGGATTACGGCAGGCGCCGGCAGCCCCCTCACACACTGACGGCGCTGCCTGTGCCAGCTCTGCCTCGTCCCTGCATCTCTGTGGCCTCCGTGGCCACTCCAAAACCTTCTCCCTCTACCAAAGACTGGACAAGGAGGGAAAATATCCCGAGTGCTGGTTGGGGATGTGCAACCCCTCACGTGGAGCTGCACATCCCTCTTGCCGTGCTCAGCAAGGGATCCGCTGGGTTGCATCCAACCCTTGCCCTTACTACGGGGTGTTGGGGTCAGTTGTAGCAGTGGTTGCAAGGTGAGGTTGACTAGTAAGTTTAGGGGTCTCTTTTGTGTCTTTGGTTTATTTTGGGGGGATGTTGGTAGTGTTTGT
The DNA here is from genome assembly GCF_028551555.1 of Melozone crissalis. NCBI lineage: Eukaryota > Metazoa > Chordata > Aves > Passeriformes > Passerellidae > Melozone > Melozone crissalis. The sequence goes on along the minus strand of NW_026535819.1, from coordinate 4,759,847 downwards.
TTATTCGGTGTCATTGGCGGCGGATCCCCGTCCGGAAGCTTGGCTAGTTGGGGTGTTGTTGGTTATGGCCTTGGGATAGGGTTGGTTGTGGTGGTGGGGGTGTGTTGGGGTTATTAGAGGATTTTCCTCCCCACAGGGCACTGCCAGTGCTCACACAACACAGAGGGTCCCTCCTGCGAGCGCTGCAGCCCCGGCTTTTACGGCAACCCCTTCGTGGGGCGCTCCGATGACTGCAAGCCCTGCCCCTGCCCCGGCCGCTCGCCCTGCACCGAGGTGCCCAGCACTGGGGAGGTGGTCTGCACCCACTGCCCCCCGGGGCAGAGAGGTGAGGCCGGGCCTGGGTGGGCACAGGGGCCGTGGGCAGCGTGGGCACGGCTGGATCCTCGCCACCGTTCCACCTTCCCCAGGAAAGCGCTGTGAGCTCTGCGATGATGGGTTTTTTGGGGACCCCCTGGGGCAGAGAGGCCCCGTGCACCCCTGTGAGCCCTGCCAGTGCCACGGGAACGTGGATCCCAATGCCGTGGGGAACTGCGACCCCGTGTCCGGCCGATGCCTGCGCTGCCTCCACCACACAATGGGCGAGCACTGCGAGAGGTGCCGGCCGGGCTTCTACGGGGATGCGCTGGCTCCCGGCCCTGCTGGGAAGTGTGCTCGTAAGTACAGCCCCGGGGCACCGCTCACTCGCAGCCAAAACCCTCCCAGCAGTGAAGGCAGAGGGTAGAAGGGGATGCCCAGCAGGTTCAGGGGCTGATGGATGGTCCAGGTTACCCCCACGTGTTCCCTTTTGCCCTCTTGCTCCACTGCCATCCTTCCCCAGAGATACTCTGGCTTGCAGGGGCTCTTTGGAGCCCTGGTTGATGGGGGAATGTGGCTCTCCACGTTGTCAGGAGCTCAGCTCCAGTGCACACCATTCCTGCAGGCCAATCCACCAGCCCCATGCTGGGATTTAAGGGTTATTTTGTCTGGTTATTTATGCTGGGATTTAAGGGTTATTTTGTCTCCCATAGCTTGTGATTGCAACCCCAGTGGCTCAGACCCGAGGCTGGAGGGCTGTGATCCTGTCACAGGCCAGTGCCACTGCCTCCCACACGTGACAGGCAGAGCCTGTGGGCAGTGCCAGCCTGGCTACTACGGCCTGGAGCCCACCATGGGGTGCAGGAGGTATGTGGGGCATGCCATGGGGCTGCCAGGGATGGCTCCATGCTCCCAGCTCTGCTCTCTGCACTGATTGCCTGCTCATGACCCTCCACTTCTCATGCCAGCTGTGAGTGCCACCCAACAGGGTCACGGGACAGCGGGTGCCACGCGCTGACGGGGCAGTGCTCCTGCCAACCTGGTGTCACAGGGAGGAGATGTGATCGATGCCAGCACGGCTTCTTCGGCTTCTCTGCCAGGGGCTGCCGAGGTAAGGGGGCACGGGCGCTGCATCTTTGTCCCCAAAGTAGGGCTGGCATCCTCACTGTGACACCTTTCTGCCCCTGCTGCAGCCTGCAACTGCTCCCCGCTGGGCTCCACCACCCCGCAGTGCCACGAGAACAGCACCTGCCTGTGCCACCCTGGCTTCGTGGGCTACAAGTGTGACCGCTGCCAGGCCAACTTCTTCCTGGAGCCGCTGAGCTCCCGCTGCCAGCAGTGCCCTGCCTGCTACGGGCTGGTGAAGGATGAGGTACAGCCTGTGCCAGGCACAGCAGCCCTGTGTGACAGTGTTCACAGGGGTCTGAGGGTGAGGGAAGAGATGAGGATCTGAGTCGATGTTTCAGAAAGCTTGATTTATTATTTTATGATATATAGTATATTAAAACTATACTAAAAGAATAGAAGAAAGGATTTCATCAGAAGGCCAGCTAAGAATAGAAAAAGAAGGAATGATAACAAAGGCTTGTGGCTCTGACAGAGTCCAAGCCAGCTGACTGTGACTGGTCATTAATTAGAAACAACCACATGAGACCAATCACAGATGCACCTGTTGCATTCCACAGCAGCAGATAATCATTGTTTACATTTTGTTCCTGAGGCCTCCCAGCTTCTCAGGAGGAAAAACCCTAAGGAAAGGATTTTAACAAAAGATGTCTGTGACACCCCTGCAGTGCCTCACTGTCCCCTCGTGTCCCCCTGTCCTGCCCCCAGGCTGACCGCCTGAAGGCCAGGCTGCAGGAGATGGAGGAGTGGCTGCAGAAGTCAGGCTGTGACACCCACCCGGGCCAGGCTGCCATGCTGGGAGATGCACCCCGTGGAGATGGGCTGCCCAGCCCACACCTCCTGAGAGGTACAGGGGACTCTCCTTCCTCCCACCCATTTCACCCTCTGCTCCCTCAGGGTGCGGTGACATGCTGGGGGGGTGCAAGGAGGTCCCAGGTGAGCTCTGGACCCAGTGTGGTGTGGAGGCAGTGGAGGGGACATGCCTTTTTGGGACAGAACCTTTTTAGGAGGACAGAGCACTGCAGGTATGCTCACACCACTGAGGTCTTGGAGCAGGCAGTGATGGGCATTATTGGGGGGTACCCTTTGGGTGCTGAATTCCTGGCTTCCCCCTGAGCACCCAGAGGGACTGTACTCCCCTTTCAGCAGTAGCTGTTAGGGGCTGGGGCATGGGACAGCTCCACAGGGCAGCAGGGAGCCCTGAGCAACCCCAACGGGCAACGAGATGCTTGTGCTGCCCACAGGTGCCTGGGCCACCCTCCTGGTGCAGGTGGGGCAGCTGGCAGGGGCACTGAACACTGCACAAGGCCGTCTCAGCAATGCCAGCCAGGCCACCAGCTGCTCCCATCACGGACCCCCCAAGACCTGCACGCTGCTCTCGGAGATCGGGGCCGTGCTGCAGTCGGCTGAGCAGGAGATCCTGCACGCTGCTGACACCCTGGCTACCACGGTGGGGGCTCTCAGGGGCTCCTGAGGGGGTGGTGGCAATCCTGGAGGGCACTGGGATGTGCCTGCCAGCACTGCTGGGGTGGGATGTGACCAGCCGAGTGGGGGAGCGGGAAAGCCTGGGCTCCATGTGGGTACAGACTCCTTGCAGCTGAGCCAAGAGGAGATGTTTTGCTTGTTCTAGCCCTTTGGGAGGTTCTTGGTGATGCTGGGCTGGCAGGGTGCAGGGGTGCCTGCTCCCTGCCAGGGTCTCAGTGCTGCTGTTTGCATTCCAAGGAAATTCCCCAGGAAATCCCTCAGCAGCCCACAAACTGGAGCCACTGGGCACTGGAGGCTCAGGCTCTGTCCAAGAGGTAAGATTTGAGCAGGCAGAGGAAGATGTCAGTCCAGCTGGGGGTGCATGGGGCATTCCTTTTCCAGGAGACCAATCCTGATTGCCTCTGTCTGGGTGTCCTTGTCCCTGCAGCCACAAGGACTCCATGGCACAGGTGGAGGCCGTGGTCAGGAGAGCACTGCATGCCTCCAATGCCAGCTCTGAGCTCCTGAGGAACCTGCTGGAGAGGAACAGCAGACAGGACGTGCAGCACGAGCTGGAGGCCGGGTGAGGGGCTGGCAGGGCACCACAGCCCCTTTCCTCTGGCCAGTTCCCTGTCACAGGGCTCAGTCACAGGGATTTGGCACCTGCCCAACAGGCACATGCTGAGCACCTTCAAACTCATTGCACTGCAGTGCTGTAAGGCAGAGGGACAGGGTGCTGTGGGGGTTCAAAAAAAGCCCCAGAATTTCCTGCTGCATCCATGCCCAGGGCCACGTTGTCCTCTTCATCCTTGAAGGGACCAGAGGGCCCTGGCTGACAGCAGTGTCCTGTGTAGGTACGAGGAAATCCAGCGGGCACAGGAGGAGCTGGGTGCTGGCATGGCAGAGGTGGCAGCGGAGGCCAGGAGAGCTCTGGCAGCTGTGGAACAGGCACAGGCTGACCTGGCTGAGAGACTCTTGCAGGTGGCTGCTCTGAGGCAGGTGAGCAGCACCCAAACTACAGCTCCTGCTGGCACCCCTACCTCCTGCTTTACCAAGCTGGGAGATGATCTCATGGAGCCTTTGGCACTCCTGATCCTGCAGCAGGTGCTGCCAATGCAGGCTGCAGACCTGGCACAGGAGCTGGCAGTGCTGGAGCAGGCAGCAGCAGCCCAGGAGCCCTTGGCTCAGCAGGCCGTGGAGGCATCCCATGCACTGACATCTGGATTGCACCTGGAGCTGCAAAGGACTCGTGGCTTCAAGCAGGTAATTGCTGCTCACAGGAATGGGAAACCCCATCCCTGCTGCTCCTGCAGCCAGGTGTGGTCAGCCTCATTCCTCCCAGATGCCTCCCAGCTGCCCAGCCTCATTCCTCCTCTCTTCTCTCCAGCTGCAGGACCAGGCTGGCTCTGCCCATGACGTGGCCACCAGGGCTGTCTCCCGAGGAAAAGCTGTTCTCTCTGATGCCGAGTCCCTCCTGGACAGCTTGGAAGGTAAAAGGCACCAGTCAGAGCATCTCCAGCCACAACCTGGCTCTCACCAGGTGGCAAGGGGAGAAAAGGACAGTTTGGTGATGGCCAGGTTGCTCCCATAGGCATGAAGAAGGTGCTGGGGCATCGGAAGAGTCAGGCTGCCCTGAGGAGGAGGATGGCCTCTGTGCGGGACAGAGTGGTGGTGGATGCTCAGAGGAAGATTAAACAGGCAGAAAAGACACTGGGAAACTCCCTGTCCATCTCCACCACAGCCCAGAGGACAGCTGGGGAGGCTGAGAAACTCTCTGAGGAGAGTGCCAAGGTCTGAGCTGAGGGGTTGGGGTGGAGCTGCTGGGCATGGCCAGGCTGGCAGCATCACCTACAGAGCCCAGGCTGCTGCAGGCAGGGCTGTGTGTCCCCAGGTGACTGTCCCCATCTCTGTCCCTTTGCAGAGGGCACGGGCTGTGCTGCAGGAGAGCAAACAGGCCCTCAAACACGCCAGCCAGCTCACCATGCGTGCCAATGAGACCCAGTGGGAGCTCTCCCGGCAGGAGCACATGGCTGAGAAGCTCAGAGGAGACCTGGAGGAAGCACAGCAGGTCAGCTGGGTTCCCTTGGGCAGGCTGTGTCCTCCAGAGCATGGAGGCAGCTTTGCCCACATCCCAAAGCATTGGGAACAACTTGGTTTGGGAGCTCCACTGTAGGGACAACACCTTGGAGATCTTCCTGGGATCTCCTCCACCATCCAGCCAAGGGTCAGTGGTGTCCCTGATCTGGGTGTCTGTCTCTGTTGGAAGGTGGGGTCAGAGGTGAGTGAGATGGCAAAAAGTCTGCAGGAAGCCCGGGGCTCACTCATGTCGGACATTGAGACCCTGAACACCCTGCTGAACAGCCTAGGTGAGACGTGGGGGGAAATGGGGTGTGGGTTCCAGGGGAAGGGCTGGGCTCTCGGGGGCCAGGGCTCTCCTGCTCACTGCTACTCCTGCCTGATGGCCATCCAGGCTGAGCTGGGTGCTCTTTTGGCTTAGATATCCATGGTCTCAGCAAGGCTTCTTTAAGGCTCATGAAGAATGAATTGGGGTTTGCTGAATGTGTGTGCTCATGTCTGCTCTGGGTACACTGATCTCCCTTGGGATCCTCAGGAGGAGCAAGGCTGGCAAAGTCCCTTTGGAACTGAGGGCTGTGCTAGACTGGGTTTGCTCCTTGTTGCTGGTTGGTCTTGCTCCAGCTCCTCCTGTTTTTATCACATGGGTCTATTTCTGAGCATTCCAGGACTTTTGCATCCAAAAAACTTTGCAAAAGCCTGGAAACTATGACCCATTTGTAAGAATGAGAAGTGCCCAGGCCCTGCCTGGAGCCACAGCTCTGTTTGCTTGTCTGTGATCAGTGAGAAGCTGCAAAGCCTCCATGCCCTGCTGCACCCACTCCTTACAGTCTGCCTGGTGCCATGGAGTACATCCAGAACATCTCCTGTCCTCTTCTCTGCTCTCATCCATGTCCTCTCCTGTGATGGTGTTCACAGGGGTCTGAGGATGAGGAAGAGAAGAGAATCTGACTCCATGTTTCAGAAGGCTGATTTATTATTTTATGATATATATAATATTAAAACTATATTAAAAGAATAGAAGAAAGGATTTAATCAGAAGGCTAGCAAAGAATAGAAAAGGAAAGAATGATAACGAAGGCTCGTGGCTCAGACTGTCTGTCCAAGCCAGCTGGGCTGTGATTGGCCATTAATTAGAAACAACCAACATGGGCCAATCAAAGATCTACCTGTTGCATTCCACAGCAGCAGATAATCAATGTTTACATTTTATTCCTGAGGCCTCTCAGCTTCTCAGGAGGAAAAATCCTAAGGAAAGGGTTTTCCATAAAAGATGTCTGTGACACTCTCCCTCCTTGCCCAGGTGAGCTGGAGCAGGACACGGAGGTGGAGGCGGTGCTGAGCGCTGGGAGGCTGCAGCTGGAGCAGCTGTGGCTGCGCCTGGCCACACCAGGTCCCCTGGCCAGGCAGCTCAGGCGGCTGCAGCAGGAGGCAGCACGGCAGCAGGAGCAGATCCAGGCGTTTGAGAGCGACTTGGCTGAGATCCGGGCCGACAAGCAGAACTTGGAGGACATTTTGAGGAGTCTCCCTGAGAGCTGCTCCAAGTGACAGGTGGCTGGCTGCTGCCACACGTCCTCTGTGCCCACCCTGCACAGGGAATGGCAGAGGGAAGGACACTCTGCATTCAACAGCACCAATCTCTCCCACTGCACTGTCCTCCCTCAGTATCACACCCCAGGTCCTTCTCCACACCCGTTCAGGCTCCGCACCTCAAGCACTCTGCAGCACGACTCCGGCCACCACCTCTGTCCTTGGGATGGGGGGACACCCACCCACCAGGGGCACTGATGTTTCTGTGCAGGACATGGAGCCATTCCAGGGTTGGTCTCCCACTGCAGAGTGAACAAAGAATCCTCACACATCTCCTCCATCCCTCCTTTCCCATCGCAGGGACAGCTTACCAAGTATGCAGTGTACCCAAGCTGTACTGCCTGGCACTCCCTCCTGCCCCAGGAGAAGAGAGAGGCTCTCACACATGCTGGAAGCTGGTCCTGCTGCACAGCACCCTGCAGTGCTGTGGTCACAGAGGTGCAGAGAGGAATGCTGGAGAAGCCAGGCAGAGAGCTGCTCGCCGGAGGGCACACAGCTTGCCTGCTTCCCAAGGGAAGGGAGCTCACAGCAGGGAGGGCTCAATTAATGAGCAGAAACAAAGCAAAGATGGATCCTCACCCAGCTCCTGGAAGGCAGGTGGGACATCCTCAGCCTGCTTCAGTATGAGAGGAGCTCAGATCTTGCTGTTCCCCTACTCCAGGGTAAGACAAAGCCGTAGCCAGCTCTGCTTGGCTCCCTGAATGTCACCAGGCATGGCTACAAAACAGCCAATTGCCACCAAGTCCCAGAGATGTAGCCATGGGAGGTGCCAGAGCAGCAGCACCCACAGCCCCACTGGAGAGGAGCTGGCTGATGGCAGCAGGCTGTGCAGCCAGTGTGGACTGGATGGGGAACAGCTGGACACCGCTCCTGCCTGTGTCACTCCCACGGGGTGGCAGAGGTCAGGGGCTGTATTGCCTTTAAAGGAAAGGCATTTCTGTTCCTCTGTGCTCCCGTGTGGGCTGGGCTGCAGGACAAGCCAGGTCCTGGCTCAGCCCACCTTGTGCTGGCTGTGCTGTGACTCCAGGTAGCTGAAGTCATTCCCATGAGAGCAGAAACGAGTCCCCAGGCTGGAGCTTGCTTCATTTTTTAACCGGTTTTACCTATGTTTTTTCTGCTCACAGTGCTGCAAATCAGGTTTGCTAAAGTCTTGTGTAATTTATGTAAAATTGCTGCCATCAATGTTGAATTCCCCCAGCAACATCTCTGGTGGGTCCAGTGGCCTGGAAGGAACACAGGATTCTCCTGCTGAGAACAAAGCCATCGCCCTTCTAATTCTGCACAAAAGCTGCCCGAGGAGTGGGGTGCCAGAGCTGCAGGGCTGTGGGGGTGTGAGGGCAGGGGCTCCCCTGCTGCTGCCCAAGGACAGCTCTGGGAAAGCAAAACAATGGAACAGCGAGAGCACAGTGTGATCCGGCTTGGCCAGAGGCAGGGGGCCCTGGCCACTCACTGTCTCTCTGGGAGGACAATTACACATCTCCAGTGAACACACAAATTTGCTGCTCTTACAGAAATGTCAAGCCTCTGCTGCGTGCCTGCTGCTGAAGATGTGGTTCACGCTGCCTCCTGCTCTCCCTGGAACTCTGTGTTTTTCGCTGGTGCCACCTGCCTAGAGCTGTGTCCATTAAAAATTCTTAATATAACACACAGCTGTCCATCCAGGGTGTGAGGCGGCAGGAGAGCACGCTGTACCCGAGTTTGCTGCTTTTAAAGATCAGGGGTTGAGATGCGGCTGCATTTAGGGTGGTGAGGGGCAAATGTCTGAAAATTCTAGCATGAAATCATGCTAGTACATGATTTTAACATGAGGTGTCAGGATGGCAGCGAGGAGGTGCGACCCTGGCCGGGACACGCATCACCTCGGTCCATCCCTTTTCCCGCTGCTCGCACTCCAGCGTTAATCCATCGCCTGGAAGCGGCTGTGCCATCTCGCCCCTGCGGCTCTGCGGGGCGATGCCGCTCCCAGGGCAGCTCCGGAGCGATCCCCGGTGTCCCGGAGCCGCGTCCTGCGGGCGGTGCGGGCACAGGGAGCCGATCCCTTCGCTCCTGCGGGATGCCCAGAGCCGGCGGTGCCTCCCCCGTGCTCGGGCACCGCGGGCTCCTGCTGCCCTCCCGGTGCGGGGCGGGGAACGGGTTAAGGGCGGGGGGCGGAGGGCCCGGCCCGGCCCTGCCCGCCCCTATTTAAGGCGGCGGCGGGCGCGGGCGGCTCGGTGCGATGGCGGCTCCGCGCCGGCCGAGCGGCGGGGGGCTGCGGAGAGCCCCGCACGACGGGCGGCTGGACGAGATCAACAAGGTGGGGCTGGGGCCGCCTCCCGACCCCTGCGGGGAGTGGGGAATGGGGAGGGGGCTGCGGAGTAGGCGGGAGGAAGAGGAGGAGGGGGGCGGTGGGTGCAGGAGGAGCTGGAGACCCCTCTGCCCAAACCCCTTTGGGGAGGGGATCCGGCCGCAGGAGGAAGCGGGGCTTGTGCGGGGATCGCTCTCCATCCGCTGGTGTTGCGGCTCTTTGCTCCCCGTGCATCGCACATCGGCAGGTCCGAGCGGGCTGGTGGGCGCCCGGGGGCTGCCTGCTATGGAATTCCCTTCGGGAACGTGCTCCGGCAAGAATGGGAACTATTGTTCTCCTGCAGGATTTCAACCTCCTCTCTGCTGTATCGAGCGCTTCAACTTTTTCTTCCCGGAATGAGAAGTTTCTGCTGCTCAGAGCTGACTCCAGCCTTCCTAGCTTTTCATTACAGCGGGTGAACGGGCTGCCCGGGATGGCTGGACGTCCCACAAGCCTCGGGCAGGGGGAATGGAACCTCCTGGATTAGTGCAAAGTGCACTGGGCTTCGTGCCCTTCATGCCAGGGTCGGGCAAGGTCCTTTCCCCCGAGCTCCAGGCTTACCCCGTCCCTTGCTTGGCATGGTTATGGGGGCAGCTCTGTTGGCATCTCTCCCAGCTAAGAGCAGTTCTGAGGGTGAAAAGAAGGTTTTAACCTCGAAGCAAACAGTGCTGGGATTTCTAGCACTTCTTAGGTGCTCCTTTAGTTAGTGACACCTTGGTGTTACAAGTACAGAAATCAAATCGCTGTACAAGATGAAAGCCCAGAGGAGATGGGCTCACCTTGCCCTCACACTGACTAAGCTATGAAAAGTAGCAATGTGGTCTTCCAGTGAGACAGTAGAGGTGAAGCTTAGGTCGCTGGAGAGGGAATTAAGTCATTAGAAATTACTCAATTAACTAGAAATTAGGTTGTGCTGTGGAAAAAGAGATGTCAGGCATAAGGTGTGGAATAAGAGCACTTGGTTAAAATGGAGCCTTTGTAACCTGCTGCTGGAAGGCAGGCACAGCACACCCTGCACCAAGGGTCTAACACATCTCTCCTAGACAAGGTGATGTGGCCCTTAGGCCGGGGATCAAGGGACTGTGGTGTACCTACTGCTGCAGCTTTTGCTTCTCCAGAGCCTCCAGCATCACACAAGCACAAGGTGGATGCATGATCCTTAAGCTGGTGCTGAGCCTGTGAAGCTGTGCTTGCTGTGATGCTGGGAATGTGTCACTGCTGTGTCCCCAGGCTCAGGGCTGTTCCCATGCAGGGGACAGTTTCCCTATCTCTCCCCTAAGCTCTCATCACTTCTGGCCTTTTCTTTGGCTGAGGTTTGGGTGACAGAAATGAAACAAGCTATGTGACTTCCCACTGACAGGGCTGCTTGTTTGCACCCTTGCTGCCCTGTGTGCTGGCTCAGCGCTACGAGCTGGGGTTTGAGCAGCTCAAAACCGAGCTGCAGATAGCACGGGTGGCAGATGCCCGTGGATCCTCAGAAGCCATTGTGCTCTGGGCAGCAACCCCCACGCTGCTGTGCTCTGCCAGCTCTGTGTGGCAATGGGGGAGTGCAGCAAACAGCCTCACACCTCCCTGACAAACAGCTGATACAGAAACTTGGGCTGATACTGTGGCTGGAGCCAGGGACGGGGGTTTCCCCAGCACTGGAGAGCCCTGAGGCTGTAAAACAGTCAAGTGCTCCTAATAAAACCCATCAGGCCAAATTCCTATCAGGCTTAATCTCATTGTCTCATCCTAACACTTAGCTCCCTCCAGCCCTGTTTTCCTGGCTGGTTTCTACCCCAGAGCTCTCTCTGGGATATGGGTCTGGCAGGCAGAAGGCTGAGTGCACATGTGCTGCTGAAGGATAGCTGAGTACTGGTGCTGGTTCCTCTCTTCCAGCCTGAACCACTCTTGTGGGCTCCCGTCTTGGTTGTTCCCCTCTTTTCAGGCAATGCAATCACATTGTCCAGCCTCGTGCATCAAGGTGGCAGGTCTAATCCAGCACAGATTAGTTTCAACCTTGTTTTACCTTCTAATGCTCTGGGCTGCAGGGAAGGAATTCAGCCTGTTAGAGAGCAGGTGCCTGCTTCTCCTGAGCATCCCTCTTCTTCTGAGCATCCCTCAGCCCTTCCCAGCCCCTGCAGGCAGGGTGGCTGGCATTCAGCACTTCAACATCCCTGTGAGAGCTTGGCCTGCCAGCTGGAGTCACCTTTTTGGGGATCAAGGATGGATCTGGCTTTGCTCAGGTTGTCTTGCAGGTAACTGGGGCTTGTCTGACTGAGTTTATTGGCTTAGAAAAATCAAGAGCTCAAGAAAGGCTGTTCAGGGCAGGAGCAGGGGAGAGGCTTTTAAAGCAGTTCTTATTAATAGAACATGCTCCTTAAAATGGGGACTTTAGCAAAGGGCTCTAGGAGAAACTTCAGCTGGGCTCTAGGAGGAACTTTCAGCCACTCTGAGTTTGAGTCACGGGCCCTGGGGACTGAATTCCTGTGTGCCATTGTGAGTGTTTTCCTTATCACAGTCACAGCCCCGCTCACACACAATGTGGAGAGTGGAATGCCTTTCAAGTACAGCCCCTTGTTGCTTCCTTGCACCTGGAGCAGAGCTGTGGTGCTGATGGGCTCTGCAGCCCCCCTCCATTGAAGCACAAGGGAACTGAGCCCTAATGCTGTGTGCAGTGTCACCTGTGCTGCTTTTGTGCCAGGTGCTGGTGGCTCCTGGGCATGTGTCCCTCAGCCATCAGGTCTGGATGCATTCCCTTCAGTGTTCACCATTTCTGTGCTGCTTCTTGCTCCCAGAGAGACACTGTGCTCTGCCCTCACATCCCCTGTTCTGCTGGGAGGTGGAAGCTGCTTGCTGCTCCTGCAGGGCAGGAATGAAGCTGTGACCTAGTGGCCAGGAGGTGTTTTGGCCCTGTTTTGGCTTTCAGGGGTGTTTGTCTTCTGCAGAGGTTGTTCAGTGGTGATGGCAGCAGGTAACACTACTCTGGTCTCTGGTGACTCCTGCTGCTGCCTGGGCCCAGGTCTCGAAGCTGAATTGGGCCCTTTGTGTTGGGCTGGTAAATGATACCCCTGGGTAGAAATAACTGAGCTAAATGAAACTGAGTTTGCAAAGGAGAGCAAAAGAAGGAACTGGAAATGTTGTTTTTCACCACAGCTCTCCATCTGAGTTGGTGACCATGGTGATGAGGGAAGCCAGTGTCACACTGGTTTTGTGGCCATGGTGTCTGGTGTCCCATCTGGAGTTTCTGGGGTGGGAGGAGGGGGTGTCAGTCACTTCTGTCCTAGTGGGCTTCCTACAAAACCCTAGTTCAGCTGCAGGGAAAAGACTTGCCATAGCAGTGAAGGTTTGAGGATTCCCTGAGCAGTCCAAGCTCCCCTGTCCCAGTGAGGAAGGAGGGAGCAGCTCCAGGTGTGTGGGACCCAGAGCACAGGAGCAGGATTAGGATGGCCAACAGTGATCAGCACACAAGGCTCTTAGTGACCCATTCCTGACTTCCCCATGAGCAGTGGTGAGGAACACATTCCCAGAGTAGGGAGCAGCCTCAGCCCTCCATCCACTCACCCCTCGAGGGGTTTGTCCTGGGCAGGCCATGCAAAAGCTGTGCAGATGTTAATGATTTCTGCACTGAAGAATGTGGTGTTGTGCTGAACACAGATCGAGTCATTAAGCTGTGCTGGGCTGGAGCTGGTGTGGGAGGGCAGGGACAGGAGCAAGACCCTGCTGCTCACAGCTGTGGGGAGTGCTGCTGGCAGGGCACAGCACAAGAGCTGGCTGTGCAAGCTGTGGTCTGTTCTCTTGGCTATCTGAAGGTTTTTGAGGTGGGGCTAGGGACAAGTGACCAGAAGTGAGCAGGGTAGAGGGGGGAAAATGGATATTTGGTATAAGAGTTCCTGAGCCCAAAATACCCGTCCTCTCGGGCATATGGCATTCTGCAAACTTTGCCTGCTCTATTTGCAACCCCTCTGAGTTTATCTAAGAGTTTGAAATCTGAGATAAGAGTGCTTTCTGCAAGGACTAGGAGCCCTTGCTGGAAATAAGTGCCCAATCCACATGCTAAGCGTGCTTAAGCAGAGATGTGGGGAGCTGAAACTTTGAAAGCAAGAACAGGGGCTTTCATGCAGTTATTCCAAAGGCAGGTGGGGTCCAGCCCTCCCTCCAGCTGCTGGTGGGAAATCTGAGGCATCAGAGGGATTCCCCTCGCACTGGAATGTTAATGACAAGGTGTGGAGGGATTCAGCCCATTTTCAAGTCTCCTGGTGCTGTTGCTCAGCTGTGACTCTCTGGGAATTGTGCCCTTTGGAGGTGCCCTCCAGGGTGTTTTCACACCTTTAACCTTGAGGATTTTTTTTTTCTGTTTTAGGAGTTCCTCTGTGACCCAAAGTTCAGTAATGAAAAAGGCCTGGAGGAGAAGTTGGCAGTGTTCAAAGGTGAGAACTGGAGGGTCGCCATGTCCTTTGGGCCTTACTGTTTGCTCTGAACCTGATTATTTTCCTCAGCACTTGGGTGTCACCAGCCTGAGATTCTCGGCCAAATACAAGTGACTGAGCTGGGATGGATGCCTTCCTCCTTGCTTGTGGGACTTGGTGAAACTCTCTGGAGAGGTGTTTTCCATACAAGCCTTTGTGGAAAACACCTCTCCAGAGGTGTTTGCAGGGACTTGTCACCCTACAGACACCCTGCCTGGCAGCTGCTGTTACTACAAAACCTGCTGTGTGGGCAAAACCCTGGGGAGCAGCAAAGGAGGATGGTTTCTGTCTAGTTACCCAGCAAGCTAACTGGCATAACGGGCAATGCAATAGCTGGACTCTATTTTTTGTTTTTCCAATATGTAGGAGGGCCTCATTCCACAAAGCAGAAGTGTCAGCTGCTTTCTGGAGGAGTTGGGGACTTCCTCTCTCCAAAAGTTTTAGTTCTTTCCCAGCAGAGGGAACACAGCACTGATATGTCTAGTTCTGGCCAAAGCCTGACTCCAGTGGGTCAGCAGATCCTGGGCTTAGGTTTGGGCCTTTTGCTGGGACAGAGGATAGAGAAGCAGCTCAAAAGCCTGGAGTCCTCTGGAGCTTGTCCTCAGACTGGTTAGAGGACAAGATCTGGCAGGGTTATTCTGGTGTACCCACTTTGTTTCCAAGCAGTGGCTGAAGGCAGTTGGGAAAACATGCCTGCGTCACACTGCCTCGAGGCTTGTGCTCAGCCTGGCTCTAACCAAATAAAACCTGACCTTGCTTCCATTTCAGACATTGTCTGCTATTTCCCTTTGAATTCTGGCTTTGCAATCCAGCGAGGAAGAAGCTGGCTGGCGTTTTGTGATCCCTTACACTGCTGGGCACAGAGGAGCCTCCTGTGCTCCCCCATCTCTTTGTGTTGCTTTTTGTGCAGCTTTGGCTTTTGGCTGCAGCCCCGCATTATTTTTTCCCATCACAATTGGGGCTCTTCAAACATTGCAACTGTAGGTCACAGGCGCAGAATTCCCTGTAACGAGAGCCTTTGGCATCTCTTCCTGCTGCCTCGTGAGTTTGTCTCCGTGGCCTGTCCCTCTCTCCAAGGCCTCCTCCAGCTCCCCCAACAATCAGCTCATTGTGTGATGATGGGGGGAATATTTCTTCTCTGCTGTCCTTCCCGCTTCCTCCTCCCAGCCTGGGGGAGGCAGAGATGGAGCCCCCATGCAGTGTTTGTGTAAATGTGTTTGTGAGGGAGGGACCGTGCATGGTTTTTGCCCCACTATATCCCTGCTGCTGGGGTGGGAGGGAAATGTGAATGTGTGAGCTGAGGCTGATGTAAAGCTGCCTCTGTTCTCTGCACTGTTGGCTAAGTGTCAGCTCAGAAGAAAAGAAAACATGGGCTGGGCATGGACATGGCAGAGCAGGGTTTGTGCCCCAGGCAGATGCAGGGGTGCCTGACCCTGGTGAGGGAGGTGGCAGCTAAAATGCACAAGGTCATTGTGGTGAGGCAGAGAGTGGGGAGAGGCAGTCCCACATCAGCCCCTAATCAGGGCTGTGTGACAGCCTTGATTTCTGCTAGGATTGGTTGCTTGATGTGAGACATTTACTCCAGCCTGAAGCATGAATAGCTTTGGTTTGTACATGGTATTTCCTGTCCATGGTATTCTGTCCTGGTCAGCTCATGGCAGCAGGAATCCATGGGCTGAGACCCAGGTGAAGCCAAGCCAAGCCATTCCTTTGCCTCCTGCCCATCAGTCCAGTTATCCCAACAATTTCCTTTGGAAGCACAGGTCCTGGGAAGACTCCATTGTGTGAAATAACCACTCTTCCCTTTGGCTCCTTAAATTAGCCTGCCACTTCTGTGTTCATGCTCATACGCCTGCTGGTGTTCCTGGAGCAGAGGCAAAAGGTGTTTTCCATTTCCCTTCCTGGGGCAAAAGAGCAGCCTGGAAGGGCTTGGTTAATTTGAGTCCTCCAAGGCTGGTGTGGGGAGCGAGTGCTCACTGCAGGGTGATTTATCCAGCTCAGCATGGATGGATGGTGCCAGCAGGCATCTTGCTCTTTCCATTTAGTGGAGCTGAGGTGATGGGGGCCTCCTGTGGTGCTGGGAGCTGTATGGTCTGTAAGACAGACAAATCCTTGCCTGAAGAGCTTAAAGTCTAAATGGGGAACAGCTATCAAGGGGTGGGGGGGTGTGTAGGAAGCTCAGGTGTGCCACTTCAAAGGGCAGAAACTGCACAGGACTGAATTCCTGAATTTTCTAACTCAAATCAGTGCTCTGCCTGTTGCAGCATGCAAGTTTTTGTCCTGCAAAGCTAACCAGACCTTCTGGAGCAGGCTCTGCCTCTCCCTGACAATGCTGGATTTGCTCAAGTCAGCAGTGTTTGACAGCAGGCTGGAAGGGCAAACAACCTGCTCCAGCATCACTGTGCCCAGGCATGTTCTTGGCTTCACCCTCTTGATGTGGTCCTTGAGCATCTCAGCTGGCAGGTGCTGCTCTGGGAGGGAGCACAGTGATGGGAGCACTGTGGAGTCTGTCCCTCATTACTGCAGGCAACTGCGTCATTTAATCCCCCTCCTAATCCGATCAAGCTTCATCTCTGCAGTGCTCAGGGGTTTGTTTTCCTTGCTACTCCTTCTGGGAGCCTGTTCCAGAGCTTTGTTTTTCTGGCTGGAAACCTTTTAACGCTGTTCATAGCCAGCTGATACCTTGTTCTGTTGCCAGTGTTTTCCTTCAGCTTAAATGAAAAGCAGCCACAATTAAAGAGAACTTAAACTCTAGAGCCCTAGAGTTGAGATAAGGGTGCTAAAACCAGGCCTTGAGATGGTCTCCCCCTCTGAACTTTGCATTCAGCAGTATATCAATCTTATCACCAAATGCTTTATTTCAGGGCTGGAAGCAGGCAGTGCTCCAAAGCCCTGCACACCCCCCTGCTCTAGAGTGCTGCTAACTTAATTCTGTGTCTCTTCCAGAGAAATACATGGAGTTTGACCTGAACAACCAAGGTGAAATTGGTGAGTGATTCTGAGCGATGCTGGGCTGGAAGAGCCACAGCCTGTCTGCTGCTGAATCTGCTGCTTCCTTCTGCATCATGGTGTTGAGGAGGAAAACTTGTGGGCTTTTCCAATGTCCAGCCTTGCTTGGACCTTGATTGCCAGCTGGGGGCTTCCTTGGCTCTCCAGCCCCTGCCTCTCAGCTTCCTCCATCTCTCCTTGCCTATTTCAAGATCTAAGCTCTTCTCAGTGCTGTTCTCCTGAAGTTCTGTTGATCTCCTCCACTTCTTTCTGCTCTAAATACTTTTTTTTCTTTCTTCCCCCTTTTTCTCCACTGAGGCCTTCTTCTCAATCCTCTGCTGCAGAGCTGGGAATTCAGAGCTGGGAAGCTGCAGGACTTGGACAATCCTAGGGCTTGCCTGGCTTGAGGCAGGAGCTGTATAAATCCATGAGCAATTCTCTGGTGCAGAGAAGCTCTTTGCTTTGCAAGGAAGGGAGCAGAGGGAAGCCAAGGACTTGGGTGTGAGTCTGGCTCAGCTGAGCAGCCCTGCTTTGGGCTCAGAAAGCACCAGTTACATAAAGTTCCAGCCTCCTGCAGGCCTGGAGCTGACACTGAAGTGTAATCACTTGTGCACTGTGCCCTTCCAGGAGGCAGCTGCCTCGTTCCCCTCCTCCACAAGTGTTGCAGCTGAAGTGCAGCCTGTGTGGAGCTGGAGAGGCCTGGCTGAGGCTTCCGGGAGGGAAGGGGCCCGCAGGTCTCAGCAGGCAGCAGTGCAATGGGAGGAAATGGCCTGTGGCGATGGGCAGGGGCGTCTGCTCCCCACTGCTTGTTTGTCTCCAGCTTTAACCCCAGTGGTGCTTCCCTCCTCCCCATCCTTGTGATTCTTGGCACCGCAATCCGAGCTAGAGAGCACTGTCCCCACGTGTCTCTGGAGCACTTGGAGTTGTCCCTCTTGTCTGAGTGTGTGGTACTTTTATCCTGAGCTGCACTCAGGATAATTGGGAAGTGATGCTCTGGACTGGGCAGAGTGGCAGTGAGCTGTGCTGCAAGGCTTTTTGTGTCAGCCACAGGGTGAGGTGGTGTCAGGTGGGAACTCATGGCTCTGTCCCTAGGGTTGGTCTGTGGGGTCACCCCTTGACAGCAGTGGTTGCTCTTGCAGATTTGATGTCTGTCAAAAGGATGATGGAGAAGTTGGGGGCTCCGAAGACCCACCTAGAGCTGAAGAGGATGATCTCTGAGGTGACTGGAGGGGTCAGCGACACCATCTCCTACCAGGACTTTGTCAACTTGATGCTTGGGAAGCGCTCTGCTGTGCTCAAACTGTGAGTGTCCCGGGATGGAGCTGGGGAGAGCAGCAGCACCTGAGCTGCTCTGGGGGCAGCTGGGAAGCACAGGCTGTTCTGTGTGGTGGAGCTGGAGCTGTGCACACTCAGTGTTCATGGAGGGAGACGAGGATCCTTGTGCAGGGCAGTCTGCAGGGTGCCATGGAGGGTGTACAAGCCCGTGGTGAGGCTGAGCAGTGGCGAGTGCTCCCAGCAGAGCTGCCTGCTGTGTGTTAGCACCAGGCTTCCTCCCACGTGCTCCATGGGAGCCATCCCCCTCCCTTCCCGAGGGTGTGCAGGCATTCAGCACTGCAGGACTGCTTCCCATCTCCTCCCTGAGGATCCTGCTGGCTTTGGGGACACAGACTTCCCCTGTGGATGGTGGCAGGACCTGAGTGAATGATGGAGCATCCTGTATCCCACAGGATGCTCCATCCCTGCCTGATCTTGGAGGGATGGGCAGTAGATGGAGATGGGGCACATGCTTAAAACAGCTGGCTCGTGCTGGGAGAGGTTTTCTGTGATACAGGCTGCCAGCACTAGCCTCCCACGGCCCCCTCTGCCCTCTCAACAGGGCTCTGAAAGTGCTGCTCTAATAAATGGCTTCCAAACACTTGCTTGGCTCCATCTCCATCCCATTGAAGCCTGGCATTTCCTTTCACAGCTCAGAGGCTGGCCCTGCTTTTGTGTCTGAAACTGCCATGAATAGGAGCTGATCCTCTCCATCCTCCTTACCCCTTTTTGAAGGCAGCTTTAGAAACACAGCCAGCTTTCCGGGCAGGTTGGGAGGAAGAATCTTGCATCCACTTCTCACGTGGTTTCTCTAAGCTGGGACATGTTTGCTGGCAGATTCTCCCCACTGTGTGCTGTGTCTCTGTTGTGATGCTCCTCTTCCAGGCAGACACAGACTTCTGACATCCCTGCTCCTCCTTTTTCTCCACAGAACCAGACAGAGCCTGCAGCGTGTCCTGTATCTCCCATCCCTCCTCCCAACTGCAGCAGCTTTCACAAACAGGTCCCTTCTCTTGCTAACAGACACCCCATTGTCTGTTGGACCCTGTAGAGCAGGAGCAGAAATGTAAAACTTGTCCTAAGAGCAGTGCAGCCCTTTGATCCATGGAGGCAGCTGGCATTCCCAGCGTAGCTGCAGTCCTCAGGGAGGAAGACAGTGCTAGTGGTTACAAAATGCTTGACATTCCTGCAGCCAGTGCCTTGCTCCTTGTTTTTGCTCTCTCCCATGGCTGTAATTGCTGTTGCTTGCTCGGTGTTGGCTTCTGAATGCTCTGTTGTGTGGTTATGTGCAAGGTGGGCCAGGAGTGGTATTTGCTTTTACGCATCAGGAGCACTTGGCATGCAGTGTGTGCCCAGGGGATTTCGGAAGTGGCTGTCTAAATAAAATGTGCTAATCCCCTGGGCTCTGAGAGGAAAACCGGCAGAGACTTAGGGAACCCACTCCTGGTAGCTGCTGGAAAAGCCAGCCTGGCAGCACTGCCCTCTGTTGGCTTTCCCTGCTTTGCTAATTATCTGAGTGCTCTTTGTAGGGGAGCCAGATGCTCTTTTTCAGCAGAGAATGCCACCCCCAATGATGGATAAATATACATTTGCTTTTTTTTTTAAATTGGCAATATCTGTTGTGTTTTGCAGGGTCATGCTGTTTGAAGGAAAAGCCAATGAGAGCAGCCGGAAACCTTCTGGTCCCCCTCCAGAGAGAGACATAGCCAGCCTCCCTTGAAGAGGACAGGCTGTAAAATGGGCACTGTTTGCTTTGCTGGTCTGTAACAGAGGTTACCTGTGCTTTGTTACTCTTTACTGTGGACAGTCCTAGTTTTCAACTAACCTGCCTTAGAGGAACAGCAAGGGAAGCTGGAGCCCCCCAGCTCGTGTCTTTCTGCTGCATCCCTTAGCCAACTCGATCTGTTAGACAGAAGCCGTAGCACCAAGTGTAATGTGAGACCAAAAAGAACAAAAAATATCCTGTGATTTTTACTCTTTCCTCTGCCCTTCCTGCATTTCTCAGACGAGGAGCTACTTTGTTCCCAGCCTATGGATTCAGAGCTGTGCTTGTCATGACAGGTTCCTGATGGTCCTTGCTGCCAGACGTGGACAAAGCCCCTGAGAGCGGCTTCATGGGTGCAAAGAAATAAGTGCCTTCTCTGCTCCATCCTCCTGTTCCTACTTTGGACTTAGTTCTTCCCCTCCTGACCTCCCCAAAATGCAAATCAGCCTCCCACATCTGCCTGATCCTATGGGGAATGTGCTTGGACACAGAGATCTGCCTGCACAGCCTGTTGGAGTGGGGACAGTTTCTGTCTGCTCTGGGGGCTCATCCTGCGGGCAGATCTCGGGGTCCAACTGCAAGTGAGGATGGTTAATGCCACCTTGGGGACCCCCTTCCTGATAAATCACCACTTGGGCCCGACCAGGAGTGTAACCTCTGGGCAGGTGGTTGTCTGTCCCATCCATGGAGTCCGGAGCCAAGCTGTGATGCCTTTGCAGCCCCACAGGATGCCTGGGGCAAGTGAAACCTCCAGGTGAAAGGAAGCTGAGTGACCAAACTGAGCCTGGCCAGAGCAGTTGCAGATGAGGATCTGTCCTCGGGCAGCTGCTCTGTCCCTCTGATTTTTGCAGACCTCCCTGTACATGTTTCAGCCTGGTCCCCTGGGATTATCCATTTCCCTGATGGATAAGCCCTCAAATCTGCAAAATAAGAAGGGCTGTAAATATGGAATATGAGCTGGGACTGTGCTATCCACGCTCTGGGTACTGTGGTGATTCTTGTTCCATACACAATTTCTGGAATTCAGGTGTTTGCTCTTTGGCCTTTCCCTCCTCTTTTCTTAAATGTTCTTGACAGCTTTTAACTTTTTTAAATCATGGTTTAGTAAGTACATTTTTTAAAGGAAATACAGATGATTAACTCTACTAGGCTGATTGTTCCTGCCAAAGGCTGCACTTTTAAATAATTTAAAAAACCAACAAAAACATTCTCACTACTGTTTGTGTGAAAACCAAAACTGTAACAGAGAGAAAAATTATGAGCAAAAGCAGCACCAGTCTACTTCAGGGACTGAAAATAAATCTTTTAAAGCTACACAGTGTGTCAGTGTTTACTGTTATCTCGTCTGAAGTTTGGTCCATATGACTGGTTGAAGATTAAGAGAGCTGGTTTCCAAGTCTGTTAATATAAACTCTTAAACAGATCCTGGAGATAGGTTTGGACTGTCTTGATCTGATTTTTATCTGTAATAACTGACTGAAAGCCATGGAGTTTGTGGGATGAAATACAGAGGCCACCTCCTGAAAGTTGGCACTTTTTTCTGACTTACTGAAAAAGAAGCAGGTGCCAGTGCTTGTTTTAAGGAATAACTTGTTTATTGAGAGCAGACACTTGCAATGCTTCTCTTGAAGGAAGGTTTTTTTTATTATTCTCTGTGCTCTGGAAGCAATTGCCCAAGGTTCTTGTCTGATGTGAATTATCTAAAGGGGAGACCACGTTTCCCAGGAAATTACTGTGTGCACTTTTTTCACATGTTTCTCAAAAGGACAGAATTTCCCTGAGATCACAGCCCCATGTCTGCTTTCTGCTGCCTGGTAGCCTCTGGGAATGCACCTGCTTTTCTTGGCTGTGTGTTGGAGCTGTTGTTCACTTAGGAAATAAAGGAAGCATATTACACGAGGGAAACGTGGATGTGATTTGCTGCAGTTCAGGTCACTGCCCAAAGCCATCATTGCTTGTCTCTGTGGAAATCCTTGTCCTTTTTGGTCCTGGAAAAGAGAATGACCTGCTAGAGCTGGAAACAGCCCTTCTCAAGATGTTCCCATAGGGCTGAGTGCTGGCCTTCTGTCTGGTTGGGAGCTGAACCCCTCAAAACTTGAACAAGTAAAGAAATTGGGGACCTGGCATGATTAAGGCCCCATATTCTGCTTTTGCATGGTTCTGGAGCACAATAAGGCTCCTCCAGCTCACAGAGCTACTGTGTTTGCAGCTCAGGCACCCTGCACTGGAGCTGACCCAGAGCATCCCTGTGCTCCCACTACAGCCCATGCCAAGGGAGCAGGATTTTAGCTGAGGGAAAGGCACGAAACTGAGTCAGGATAGGGTTAGGTTGGAATTAGGAAAAGGTTGTTCCCCAGAGGGTGCTGGGCACTGCCCAGGCTCCCCAGGGAACGGCCCCAAGACTGCCAGAGCTCCAGGATGTTTGGACATGGCTCTCAGGGACATGGTGGGACTCTGGGGTTGGCCTGTGCAGGATCACGATGCTCAATTTATCCTTGAGCGTCCCTTCCAACTCGGGAGTTTCTGTGACTCCTTAGCCCTTCAGTAATACTGATACGGGAAAAGCATCAAAGCCGCTCACCAAGGGCTGGTGGCCGGGTTGGAGCAGCCGCCTGCCAGGCTCCACCGTGGCTCGGCAGGGACAGCCGGAGCCCATCCCCTGCTCGGCCGGAGCCCATCCCCGCTGTCAGCGGGGTCTGTCCCCTCAGGATGGAGCGAGGCACAGGCATCACGCAGCTCTCAGCGCCTCAGAACGTGCAGAGGGTTAAAGCACACAGCCTTAAGCTGCGCCAGGGGGGTTTAGGTTGGACCCTGGGAGGAATTTCTTCACAGAAACGGTGATTAGATATCGGAATGGGCTGCGAGAGGGGTGCTGGAGTCACGGTCCCTGGAGGTGTTTAAGCAACGACACTCAGTGATGTGGGTGACAGGTGGTGTTCGGTCACAGATTGGATTCGATGGTTTCAGAGATATTTTCCAATCTGTGCAAAGAGGGTTTACTAAGCACAGCTGCGGTAGGGGAGGAGCCGCTGGGAGGACCCGGAGCAGCGAGAGTCGCGGCCAGAGCGGCCCCGGCGGAAGCGGAAGCGGCGCGGGGCTCTCCCGGCCGAGCGCGGGCGGCGGGACCGCGGCCGTGGGGCCGCCATGGGGGACGACATGGACGTGATCCCCGAGCGGGAGATGAAGGTGAGGCACGGGCAGAGCGGGGCTGTGGGGGCAGCCCGACGGGGGGACAGGCTGTTTAACTCGGGCCGGGGGGGCCTTGGCTTGGAGCCGGAGGGGAGCGGGACTTGGAGAAGGCTCGGCCTGGGCTGCGAGCGGCGATGGGTTATGGAGGAGGCTTGGTTGGGACCGTGGGGCTGACAAACCGGGAGGGTCGGCTCGGGATGTGGCGGGGCTGTTTGAGACATCCTTGCAGTGTTTGTGAAACAGAACCGCAGGATGGGTCAGGCTGGAAGGGACCACAGTGGTCATCTGGGCAAACCTCCCTGCTCAGACTGGTTCATCCCAAAGCATATGGCACACGATTGTCCAAATGGGTCTGGAATATCTCCAGTGAGGGACACTGCAGAATTTTTGGGCAATCTTGAGGACTTTGCAGTATAGCGTGGTACAAGCCTGTGGGGTGGAAAAGTGAAGGCTGGCATGGCCTTGCTGTAGAGGGGTGTTTATTCCCTGAGGAGGGAGTCACAGAATGGTTTGGGTTGGAAGGAACCCTAAAGCTTATCTTGTTGTAAACCCTGCCACGGACAGGGACACCTTCCAGCAGACCAGGTTGCTCCAAGCCTCGTTCTTGAGCAGTTTCAGGGATGAAGGAGAGTTGGAGGAGCCTTGTTTTGGAAGAAGAGTGATATGTTTCTAAGTCCTCCTGTCAGCATGCCTTGTGCTGGGATCTCCTGGTTTGGGGATGTGGGGCAGTGTGAGCTGGAGTCTAGCTGTGTGGAGCCAGCCTAGCCCGTCCTGTGTCACCCAGTGTTGCTGTGAGAAGGGACATGGGGGAACAGATTCCTGGGGTGACTATGGGTCTTTGTGCAGCTGCCTTTTGCCCTCACAAATAGAGTGGTTGGGCTGTTTATTTTGCTGAAGTTTCTGAGTTCCTACATCCTCCTCAGATTGCAGGAATGTACTTATTTAGTGGCAGTTATTTGGGAATAACTCGGGTGCTTGACTGGAGTTACTGGCATGTAGGATGGCAAATGTGTGCCTGTAGCAGCAAGTTTTGTTCAGTCCAGTCCCATGGTTTCTTTATTCCTTTCTCTTTGTATCCCTTGGCTGGTTTTGGTGTGCTCCTGAGAAGGTCAGATATCCCAGGCAGATTTTATGAACACAAGCACTGGGTACAAGAGAGATTTAACCAATGGAAAAAAAAAAAAAGTGGTGTGATCTCAGTCTTTTATGGATGAGACAGAAAATGTGATGGAGTGGCCAGAGCCTGCCTGGGTGTGCAGGATAGAGAAGCCAAAGCAAATTGTTCCTCTTGGGCAGCATGTGAGCAGCCTCTTCCCAACTCTCCCAAACAGGATTTTCAGTTCAGAGCACTGAAGAAGGTTCGCATCTTTGATTCTCCTGATGACCTCCCCAAAGAGCGCTCCAGCCTCCTTGCAGTGTCCAACAAATATGGGCTGGTCTTTGCTGGAGGAGGGACCAGCCTGCAGATCTTCCACACCAGAGATCTTCTCATGCAGAAACAGCCAGGAGAAGATCCCAATAAAATTGGTAAGGCACACTTAAATCTCATGGTAAGACACACTTAAATCTCACGGGTTTGGCAGAGACAGGTTTGTAGGGGTTTATGAAATGGAACTCTTGGTTTCTGACACATGTTACAGTCCTTGCCATTCTCTGTCAGGCATTTGAATTGCCACATTTTCTTGTGTAGGAAGGCAGGAACAATGGTTGGTAGCCATTCTTTGAGCTGTGAGCCTGTGCATGTGTCAGGGATGTGTGAGATTTGAGGGACACACTGAGGCAGTTTTCATACTGAATTACCCACTCTAAATTACTGTCCAGGAGAGGAGAAGCTACCACTGTTCCACCACCTGAGTGCAGAATGGTTTTCATTCTCCTTAGTAACTGTTCCACTCTCTACATACATAAATAAAGCCAAAAATCTTTCCACTCAGGTTACTGAGGAAGGAAGGTGGCATTTTCTTTTCTTAGAAATTTGGCATCTCTCAAGATTGTATTGATACAGATGAAGGGATTTGCTTTCATTCAGTTTTTCTACATGTTACTTTTAATAACTGCTGTTCATAGGACTGAAGATTATTGCATAAATTTGTTGTCTCATTTTACAAGAACAATTCCTGCTATTTAAATTTGTCCCCTTCATTCCATCTTCCTTTCCTTTTGTGTTTCAAGTGGACAATATTCAGAGTACTGTGGTTCCCATGAAGTTTCCTATGCAGCACCTGGCTCTGAGCTGTGACAATCTCACCCTGTCTGTCTGTATGATGTCCAGTGAGGTTGGATCCTTCATCAGCTTTTTTGATGTCCGCACATTCCTAAATCAGGTACAGCCTGTGCCAAGTGGGTTTGCCTTTGGTTTGGGGTTGGGTTTTTTTTTCAGAATACAGCAGAGGGGAGGTGTAGCTGGGGTGGGATTTTCTGTCTCTCTGAGGGTTGTCTTGTAAAGGAGTTGCTCAAAATCTGCTTGTTTTTATCATTAATTTATAGGCAGGTCAAAACTGCTTTGAGCTGTGGCTTCAGGAGAGTTTTGTTTTGTGCTCCACTTTGACTGTCCTGTGTGTTTGTCTTCCCCAAAAGGCAAAACAGCAGAAACATGCATTTGCTTGTCACAAACTGGCCAAGGACTCAGGAGGTGCAGCCATGGTCAATGACCTGAAGTGGAACCCTGCCAGTCCCACCATGGTGGCCGTGTGTCTGTCCGATGGCAGCATCTCTGTGCTGCAGGTCACAGACTCTGTGAAGGTCTATGCCACGCTCCCATCCTCTGCTGCTGTCACATCTGGTGAGTGGCAGCCTTGGAGGGCACTCAGAATCTTGAACATTAAAGAGGAGACATTGATTGAGAGGTGTATAAACACAGGTTGCTTGTCTCAGGAGGAGGTTTCTTAAAATTCTTCTCAAAAAGGAAGGGTTTAAATTCAGTGAGACTCAGAAAATGTGTTGCAGTGGAATTACTCTTTCCCAGTTGATTGCAGCAGCTGAGTCTTGTGAGTTACCAAACATGCCCAGCTGTGGTTTGTGCTGTCTCAGGCTTGACTCATTTCCAGGAAAACATGCAAATTAGCATCATCACCTGTTGGGTTTTGACCTGTATAGTCCTGCCTTCTCTGTGACTGGATGATGCCTTGTTTGATTCAGATTATTTTTTTTCTTTCAGTTAAAAAAATAGCAGTTTTAGTTTATTGGTCCTATTTTTGTGGGGCATCTCCAGTTCCTTAGGGCTAATGAAATTCTCTCTTTTTTTTGCCTAGTGTGTTGGAGCCCAAAGGGAAAACAACTGGCTGCAGGGAGGCAAAATGGCACTGTGGTGCAATATCTGCCTGTGAGTATTGGTGGTGTTAAGGCCTTATGATTTCAGGAGTTTAAAATATGTTTCGGTTGTTGGTTGGTTTTTCTTTGGTTGGTAGATTGGTTTTTGTATCACAAACTCCAGAATTTGGTTAGGTGGCACATGGTGTGAGCCATGTGATGCTGCCCAAGTGCTTCAGTAATATTCAAGTGTCTTAGGCCAGTATTTGGTTTAGTTTAAGGTTTGCAGTGGTCACTGAAGTCATGATTTCAGAGTGGCCATGATGAGTGTTAAAGAATGGGTGAGTTGCTCTAAACCAGTTCTCTGGGCTTCCTGCAAAACTTGCAATTGGATTTGTTCATTGCCTTTTCTGTATATTTAAGAGTTGTTTTATTTGCAGAATCTGCAGGAGAAGAAAGTAATCCCCTGTCCTCCCTTTTATGACTCGGACAATCCTGTTAAAGGTGCATCTTTTTATTACTTTTTAACTTTTTTTCTCTTCAAAAGTATTTTACTCATTGTTCCCCCTGTTGTCTTTAGTTATAGCAGCTGTATAGCAATGGTTACGAAATTACAGTGTGATTTTCTGTGATTCTTAAGCTTGGTAGTTTAGGAGTTAGTTGCCATTTGCTTGTTATTTCCTTTTGTGTGCTGTGCACAGGTAAAATCAACAAGGAAATATTAACTATAAAGTATTTCTGGCTGAGGTATTTGCTTTCTCTTTCAGTTTTGGATGTGCTTTGGATTGGCACCTATGTCTTTGCCATCGTGTATGCAGAGGCTGATGGGACACTGGAGATGTCTCCACAAGTGGTCATAGCCATATTGCCTGTAAGTGCCAGCTGTCACAATGACACAAGTGTCTATTGCTTGTTCCTGACTTGTTCATGACAATGGAGAGTTGCTTTTATTGTTGATGTTGGCACCACATAGAATTTGAGTTTGATGTTGCTGTAAATCATGGGATTGAGGTTGGGGGATTAAGTGGAGGAAGTAGGATCCACCTGAAAATCAATGAGTAAATTGTTCTCTGCTGAGATGCAATGATGATGTTATTGGTGTGCCCTGATACTGTCAAGTTTAAGGGAGATTACTTGGTTTGTATATTGAAAGATAAATTATCAATGTTGATCTTACAGAAAAAGGAAGAGAAGCGACCAGAGAAGTTTGTGAACTTCATGGAGCCGTGCTACACGAGCTGCACTGAGAGACAGCATCATTACTTCCTCAATTTTGTGGAGGAATGGTGAGTGGCAGGAATCATGGCAAAGTTCTTCCCTTGGTATGCATGTCTGAGGCATCAGTGCTTCTGCATAGATTGTGTTCCTCCTTTTTTGTAGACCTTGCAGTGGACTGTCATGTTAGTTTTAACCTGTTTGTGTCCATGCTTACAGGGATCTAGTTCTGGCAGCTTCAGCAGCTTCCACAGAAGTCAGCATTCTTGCCAGGCAGGGGGATCAGGTAATATTTTTACTCAATTTTTGAATGCATTTTATGTTGCATTTGTGCAAACGTGCATTTTCTTTCCCCAAGTATAACCTGTATAAGACCTGGAATACAATGAGACAATGGTTTTTTTTAAGACATCCCAAAACTAAACAAGCTTCTAAATTGTACATAATCTGAAGATAATCCTTAGATGAACAAGAGATGTGTGTTGTGATCCAAGTACCAGAAGTCTGGTTTTTGTTTTTCACTTGGCAGTCTCAAAATTTGCTCAAACTCACTATAATGAAGTGATTGATGTGAGGTCATCAGTTGAAGTTAAGCATTAAAAATGTCTGACCTCTGACATGCAGTGATACATGAGAAGTCACACAGAAGTCTGTGAAGGACCCTGATCTTTCTGGCATTTGTTAATCTGACAAATTTAAGTAGTTACTCTCTAGCTGGTGTTTCAGCTGTTGTAGGCTGGAGTGCTGAAGAAGGCTGGTCACAGGAAAGCAGTAGCTGATGTAGCAATAATTTTACTTTTTGCAGAACTGGGAATCGTGGGTTTTGGAGGACTCAAGCAGAGCAGAACTTCCTCTGACAGATAAAAGTGATGACACTCTGCCTGTTGGTGTTGCTGTGGACTACACCAGTAACATGCCTATCGTGATCAGTAAGTCTTGTTTGTCTTTCTTGTGGGATAGTCAATAAATCTCAGTATATTTGATGTTTTTGAGGGGCAGCCTTGTGCTCAGAGTTCTGGTAGATTGTTCTGAAAGGCAGACCAACACACCTCCTGCTGTTTTAATTCCAAACCCACAGCACGTGGCTTCACTTCTGTGTAAGGATTCAGGGGTGAAGTGGTAAATTCTTTTTTTTCCTGGAGCTTTCAGCATCCTGGGAACATGACATCAACAGACATGACAAACAAAGCTCCTGAGTTACATCTGTCCCCAGAACTGAGATTTTAGTGAGTTTAAAGGAGTTGTGTTCCAACACTGGGGATTTCAGACTGCCCATGAGGTGTTTTTTATTCTTGTCACTTACGTCCTTTTGCAGAACTGTTTTGTATCAAGTACATTTGCATGGATCTAAAGGAAAAGTGGGTTGGTTTCAAAGCCAAAAACAGCAAAGATTGCTGAGGTGAATGCGTAGGTTTTAATTCTGCATTGAAGCTCAGGTCTGTACTGCCTGAACCCTGCTGTGCTCCACATCTCAGCTGCATTATTGCTGTACCTTCTGTGCTGCCTGAAGGCCCTTCAAAGCATTTTGTCAAAGTCTGAAGCTACATCTGAGCTATTGTGTTGCATCTCAGTGAATTCTGAGAATTCTACCTTGAAGGCCAGAGACAGATGGAAATAGAGATGCCTTGAGGCAGAGTGGGAGGTACTGCAGTCAGGAGTTCCTGAAGAGCACAGGAGGGTGCCAGTTAACTGAGACCTTTACCTGAAAAAAAACCTGCAGTAGGGAATTGAGGTCAAACATTTGTACTTGAATGCCAAATTGAATTTGAAGCCTTTTCTCTGTTAATCTATACAGTTACTGGATTAAGAAATCTGTCAGGACAGATTTTTTAAAGCCTGTGTTATGCTGCCTCAGAGTTTTTAAAAAGGTTTTTGGAGAAGCTCTTTGCTAATACATTTTCTGTGTTCTGACACAACAGTTTGGCTACACATTAATTGGCTTTGCAGTTCACAGCAAGTTTAGGTTGCAGAGAAACCTGATTTGTCCTGGAGCTTGTTCCCAAGTGGAAACTGCCCTTCCCTAGCATGGTTTTCCTGAAGAACCAATAGTAAAGAAAAATGGCTGTTCACTCTGCTCTCTGACAAACAAAGCACCATGATTATAGCAGATTTTTCCTGTACTCTGCATGTGTTGGGTTTGGGTTTTTGCATGTAATTAAGCACAGTTAAACTATTACAGAATTTTAGAAATACAGAGAGTGTTCTGAAGCCTTTAACTGTTCTGAGAATTTTTGTACTGAAGCAGACTCACAAAGCAGCTGCATAAAACACAAGTATTTTGTGTCAGTGGTTCAGATCACAAGGATATTTGTTTGATGTTTGCTTTCTTTAAAGTTAAAAAGCTTCCTCTGTAGCAATTCCATTTTGTAGTTCATGCATATGAATGATAATGAGGAGACAGGGCCCAATGGAATGTGGGGATTGCTGAAAGGAATTGAAGGAGGGAGCAGAGTATCAGTGAGGAAAAATGACTGCTTCAAAATCTGAAAAAGCTTGGCACAGGAGTTGATGGGTGAAAGTTGGGCTTTGTCATTCAGGAGATGACATTCAATTGTCAAACAACCCTTTTATGAAACATGAAGTCAGAAACACAAAGGAATACAAAAGGATAAAGAAAGAGATCTGAGCACTGACAGAGAAGCAAGGGAACAAAGATGCAAATGAAAGCAAGAAGGTATAAATGTAAGAAATATTGAAGGAGGCAATTCCAGTAGGAACAGAATAGGAAGCTTTGACTGCAGGACTTACATGTGTGGTCTCTGGCAGGTGATGAGAAGATCCTTGCTCCAGCTCCAGTTCTGATCCTGCTCTCCACGGATGGTGTGCTTTGCCCATTTCACATGATCAACCAAAACCCAGGAGTCAAGTCACTTATTGTGACCCCAGAGCCACTGCAGGTGGCAGGGGAGAGAGTCCCAAAGGCAGCAGGTGAGTGCTCAGGGGAGCACTGGGATTTGTGGATCTTTGTCATACTGATCTGTCAGTTCAGTAGTCAGACACATGTGGTCACAGAAAACATATTTTTTCTTTATAATAATAATGGGGAGCAGTTCTTGGGTGTTTTGAGCTCCCAGGACTGTTCTCTGTCTTTTGTGCATGAGTGTGAAATTACCAAGTCCTGTTCACCAAATCACAGAATCATTTGGTTTGGAAAAGGCCTCTAAGATCATGGAGTTTGTTTGTGGGATCTCAAGCACTTTGCAGGCTGTGCATTTAGATTTCCCTGTGCAATCAGCCTTTGCAGAATAGGGCCAGACCAGTTTTAGGAGGCTCTTTGCCCAGCTCTGAGCATGGCCTGCACACTTCAGAGAGGTGATGGTTTTCCTCCATAGTTTTGCCACAGGAGGTCATGATATGAACTAAGGTGTTTGACTTCAGAAAAATCCTATTTAAATAAAATTCTTTTTAAATTCTATTTAAAGCTTTCCTCAGCACTGTGAAAATTGTGTCAGCAGGTGAATGGGAGTAGTTTTGTTTGAGTTATAGATGTGTTGCTCTGTGTGGTATGATGTAGGCAGTCAAGATGATTGTTTTGCTTGTTTGCATTCATAGAGAAATAATTGCAAATGCACCATTTTCTCCCCTGTGCCCAAATTTGCTTCTCCTTTCCCAGCCAGAAAGCTGCTTTTTGGCAGCCTGCCTTCCTGCAGTGCTGGCTAACTTGAATGCTTACTGCTTATTTTATTTGAGATGGCAGGAACCTCATCAAAATCAATGGAGGAAGGTGAAGCTTTTTCACAGGAAACTGCAGACAACATTAATCTGAAGAGATTGTTGTATTGATCATGACTTTGTACAGTTTCTGTATCACTTGCTGGGACTGGGGACTGCCAACCCAGCTCTGCCATCTCTCTTCCTCACTGTCAGTGAGAGAAGCAGTGCTGAGCTGTCCATATCAAAGAGATTTAGCCTTGCAATACCTTCTGCCATGACTCAGTGCAGCCCCATGAGCCTCCTGCTTTCCCATTTGTGTTCCTGCAGGGAGTGCTGCCACAAGTCCAACCACAACTCCAACTTCTCTGAAGCCTGACACAGCCCCAGCTGCTGCTCCCACTGTGCCCACCTCAAGCCAGCCTCCAGCAGGGAGTGGAGCAGCTGTTTTTTCCTTCATGCCCTCAGCTGTGAAGGCTCCTGGCTCCACAGGCAGTGATCCTCCACCATATTCCTTTGCCGCTGATGCCTCCAAGCAAGCCCAGACTCCTGCTCTGACTGGACTAGCAACATTCTCCTTCTCCTCTGCTTCTTCCAAGGCATCCCTGACTCCTGCTTCTGCAGGCAGCACTACAGCAGCTCCTGCCACCTCTTTTCCTTTTGGCTCCATGAACTTTAAACCAGCTGCAGACAGCTCATCTGGGCCACTGCTCTCCACAGCACCTGCTGCACAGAAGTCATCTTTTTCACCTTCAGCTTCTTCAGTCAAAGTGAACCTCAATGAGAAGTAAATAGATTCAGCAATGAATGCAGGGGCTGGGTGCTTGTTAAATTGCTGTAGGCATGGATAATGTGTGGTAGTTCTGTAGATGGTGTCTGGCTTTTTGCCCTGACAGCACTTCCCACATTCCCAGGAAAGCACTGAGGAAGCCCCTCTTTATCCAAGAGCGTTGTGGCTGTGGAAACCCTCAGTGCTTCCCATGCCAGGGGTTTTGTTCATGGGTACTAGTCAAGGGACAGTGCCAAAAATTTGGACTGATAAATTGCCACAGACTCAGGGGGGTTTTATATCTTTGTTTCATAGGCATCAAACAGTGATTCCGTGCCTTGGTTTGATGCAAATCATGGCTGAGGACTGCTGGGAAATCTCTTCTGTCTGGAATTGTTTGAGTGGGGTGGTGATAGCACAGGTTTCTCTGACAGTTTATTGAAGGTTCCTTACCCCAGCCTGAGAGGAAGCTGGAGCCACAGCTGATGGATTGCTTTGCCACTCTGTGTTCAGCAGAGAAGGTGCCAGGCCTTTTGGTTGTGTTCTTCAATGGACACTTGCTTACTGAACACAGGATCTGGAATCTTCAAAGCTTGTTCACACTGGCTGAAAAAAACTAATATTGATTAGAAGCCATGTAAAATGGATTTGAGTGTTCTCAGATGTCATATACTCACTCTTCCCTCCAACTCCTGAGACTTGCTCTTTATTTTTAGAAGAAGTGGTTTAAAACACAGAGCTATGTTAATTGGAGCTGCTTTTTAAGGAGAAGAACTTTCATGTAAATGCATCATAAAGAAATTTCTGATGGTTTAAATGATTATTTTTGAATTAGAAAAATCTTTACTACACCAGAATCTGATGGGAGCTCTTAGGGCTTTTTATATTTTGTGTATAAAGCAAATGATACACCAGTGAATTGACTGAATATTTAAATTGGCTGCCTTGAGGAGCTGAGTTTGCAAATGAATAGAAATTCATATTTTCTTACAGAATTTTTGTTTGAGTCTTACTCTGAGATGAGCACTGAAGGGCAGCTCAGATTTGCTATAGCTGGAACAAAATTATGAGGTGCATTTGAAGCAGGGTAGTATTTTTTGCTGGCATTTAGCTTTTGCTCATGGGAGGATCTAAGATAGAAGTCTCTGTGGTTCCATGTATTCAGAAATTATCCTGAATGGCTCCTTCCCACTGTCCCACAAGTTACAGTCGTGATTTTGTATCTGCAGCTTGAGTAGTTCTGATCCCAGGGGGTGCTCATTCATTTATTCATTCACTCATTCATTTATTCATTCTGTTGCAGGTTCAGTGCTGTAGATACCTCTTCTCCCACCAGCAGCAGTGGGCAAAGCACCTCCACAATGTTTTCCTTCTCAACCAGTTCCAAAACTGCTCCTGGAGGTTCTCTGAGCCAGTCCATGCCTCTTGCAGCCCCTCCTGCCACACCACTGAAGACTTCATCCCCTGTGCCTGCCACAGGTAGGAGTCTGATCCCTATTTTTGGGAATAAAGCATTATAAAAAACATTCTAAAAGTTTTAGGTCACAGAGAGCTTCATTTGGCCTTTTGCTTGTTTTTCCTGCTGCTTTTCCTGCTCCAGAGGCCCTCCTGATTGGCACACCATCATAATGTGAATCACTTTGTCTTGAAACTGAGCATTTTTTCCATTTGTGCTCTATTTCTCAGTGAGCCATGTGTGAAATAATTATATTCAGCTGCTTAAGTTCACCCAGAAGTTCTGGTGTTTTCAGTGCTCTGAGGGTTTCTGGGCAGCCACACAAATCAGTGCCTTACCTTCCATCTGCATTGATCAGAGATCACAAGAGAAGTTGAATGGAAGTGAAAAGGCACCTGAGGAAGGTGTGTTCTTGCATTGGAGCCCATAGCACTACTGCTTTTGGATTTGATAGTGCTGATTGTTTCTGATCACAGCCTGTT
This sequence comes from Melozone crissalis, assembly GCF_028551555.1. Taxonomy (NCBI): domain Eukaryota; kingdom Metazoa; phylum Chordata; class Aves; order Passeriformes; family Passerellidae; genus Melozone; species Melozone crissalis. The sequence continues at coordinate 4,726,449 of NW_026535819.1, read as the reverse complement.
TCCTCAAGCTTTGTTTAACTTCATCAATTACTGTTCTTATTAAATTCCAGCGGCACGTCCTGCTCAAAATCCTCCTTCAGCTTCCTTGGTACAGAAGACAGCCAAAGTCACCCCATCAGCAGCAAAGCCAAGCTCTGCTCAGGTAACAGGAACTTGTCTGGTTTCTTTGGAGGGTGAATGTTTTTCATGGCCCATGAATTGCTTAGAATTCCTTGGACTGAACTAATGTTCTTAGGTCAAAGAATTAGCTAAGTTCTGATTTTGAAACAGTGGCAAATCTGTGATTTTAAACAATGTTCACTGCATGTCTTTAGAGAGCTGTATTTTACCTGTTATAACCAGAGTGTCTGAATGGAGTTTAACACCAGGCCTTTTTTGATATTCTAAGCTCCCTGTTGCAATGGATCTATCCTTAATATTTGTTTTGGTTTTGTCTTTCCCCCCCCCCCCCCCCCCCCCCCCCCAGGGCAAATCAGCACTCCCCAGCACAGCTTTAGAGAAACAGACTCACCAGTGGAAAGAGTCAGACCCTGTCATAGCAGGAATCAGGGAGGAGGTGAGATTTTCAAGCAGTTTTCTTCATAATGCCGCACAAACACTTCAGCTGTGTTCTGATGGTGTCTGTAAGTAGTTCAGGAATCAGAATGGAAATTTTTCCTAAGATGATCAGCCTGATTTGTAGTTGTTATTTATGTGTCCTATTCAGTCATCTTCAGTCACTGTGCTGAGAAGATGGAATATTCTTTCCTGTTAATGTTCAAGAAGAATTTCCTGCTTTGGCTGCAAAGTGACCAGTGTTTATGATGTAGTAGAGGCATTATCCAAGAGCTGAGACATTTGTTCCAGTCCCTGCTGTGTTTTCAGTGGCTGCCCTTTCTTCCACTTGGCCTTGCAGATTGCACATTTCCAAAAGGAGATGGACGAGCTGAAGGCCAGGACTTCCAAAGCCTGTTTCCAAGTTGGGACTCCAGAGGAAATGAAGATGCTGAGGACTGAGTCAGAGGATCTTCACACCTTCCTCTTGGAAATTAAAGAGACAACAGAGGTGAGCAGGCTGTCTTCAAACTGTGAACCAGCAGTGACTGTTCCTCACCTGATGTTCCTCCTAAAACTCTACAGCTGAAGTGTGGAGGGAACACCTGACTCTGCTGTGTTAATGAGGGGCTGGCATTTGCCTTTGTGCTTTCAGGCAGATGCTTGCAGGAGCCCTTGTGCTGGTAGAAAATGTTACCTTGAACCTTGTCCCATCTTTTCACTTTGCAGTCACTTCATGGAGATATCAGTATTCTGAAGACAACCCTGCTGGAGGGATTTGCAGGGGTAGAAGAGGCTAAAGAACAGAACGAGCAGAATCGTAGCTCGGGGTATTTACACTTGCTCTATAAGAAACCTTTGGATCCCAAGAGTGAAGCACAGCTTCAGGTATGAATCATGTCAGCCAACTTCTGATAGAGAGCTTTAAATCAAATAAAAATTAGGCTTGTGTGTGCAAGTTCCTAGAATTCTTGTTCTGCCCTAAGTATTTGCTGTTTCAGTAAATAGTCTAGTAAATGTGTGGGGAGCTTTGGTTTCCATGAGTTTGCAAGAGCTGCTGGCAATCTTCTCCTGAAGCTCCTCTCTATTGTTGCCATTTGCAGTGATGATTCGAAACTCCTCCTGAAGGGGATGTAGTTCACCTGAGATCTAAGTCTTCTAATCTTAGAATGTGACTCTTGACATCCTGTTCCTTCTCAGCCTGTAGTGTTTGCTCAGGGATTTAGTTAAAAGAATGTTGGGTTTTTTCCTACACTTTATAGAAGAGTTCTTAGAATTATTTTTATCTTCAGCAAGTGCCTTGTGGAACAATTTGATGATTTATTATGACTTACAGAATTGTGTGGTTAATTTCATGGATGGTGGAGCATAAAGCTTAATGATATTCTGAAAGCTGAGGCACAAAGGAAAATAACCAGCAGTACATAAAGAAGCTTTCAAAGACAAGAAAGAAAGTAGGGGTGAAGCACTTTTTGTTACAGCTCTGGTGATGAAGGCTATTTAACCCTAAGCAAAATAGAGTGAATGTGCCCTACAAATGATACTTGGTCTTTTATACACTGATAAGTTCTCCTCAAGAGGTTTGACTGGCAGGTTGAAGGCATAATTGAATGTCATCTTTGTGGCATTAGGTATCAAGACCATGCATGTAGTTATTGGAAATCAGCTGACACAAAGTAATTTCTTTTAGGTCTGATCTCTAATCTTCACCTGGATTCTGTTGATTGATTCACAGTCTTAATTGCATGGCTGCTTTGATGTCCAGCATGTCGCTGTGACATTTGAAGCTTAAGCTTGTGAATTCAGAGAGATGATAATCTTGAAGTATGCGTTTCACTGTGTAGAGAAAGGACCATGAGGAAAGTAGAACACAGTGGGAGAGAAGTGGAAGTGGATTTGAGTGGAATGAGGGAGCTTTTGGGTCAACTTTGTGGAAGTTTGCTTTGAGAAAGCTGTGTGCTGACTCTGAAATTTTGCTTAGTCTACATCATCCCCATTCTCCTGGGTGAGAAAAGCTCCCTTAGGCAGCTTTGTGTCTTAGTTTTCATGAAGTTTTCAATACCCTGAGACTTTTCTGATGTCCAGCTCTACTAGTTTGGTATCCAGAGAGTTGCTGCCATGTAGGTGCTGGAGAAAGGAAACCTGGGCTTGGCAGTGTTAAACACTAAGCCCACAGCAGCACTGGGTTTGCTTTCAGGTTGGAGAGGTCCCACTAGAATTCCATGCTGTATCCTGAGAGCATTTACAGTGGAATTCTTCTCAAGCTCTGTTCCTTGGTTGCTTCATTGTATTTAGGTGAGCATTCTGTTGAGATGAGCTGAAACCAGCTGCAGTTCCCATTTCCATTTTACAAGGTTGGAGTTCAAGCCAGGGCTGTGCCATGCCAGGCAGGAGGGATCACAGGAATGAGACTGAGCTCTGGGTTTGTTTAGGGAGCAGAGCTTGGGGCCAGAGGTCTCTGGCATACCTGCAGTTGTGCAGCTGTGTGGTCGTGGATAAGTCACTTTACTCTCTGTCCTTGCTTTTTACTTTTTATTTTCCTACCTATAAAAGTCAAATTAATTCCTTGCCTTACTGTGGGAGGTGTGAGCATTTGTGAGTGCTTTCATGAATCATAGTCTGTGAATGCTGATATTCTAGAGCCGTGTGAGCAGCCTGCAAAGCTTTGATCACTTATAATTGTTAGAAGTTTCAGTGTTGTAAGATGGGACCGAATGACTCATGCTCTGGAAGTGGCATTTGAAATAAGGATTGTTTTGTACAATGCCTGGTGTTTGTAAAATCCTTTTTGTAAAGACTTGGCAGTGTTTTGCAAATATTGTGGACAGTATTTCTCTTAGTTGAGAGCTGAGGTGAAATGTCCAGGGCAAACCCTGGACAATGTGTACCCTATTGATTGTTACATAAATTTTCACCATGTTGGGTTCTGTTGTGCTGACAAAACTCTCCAGGCAGAAATACAGGCAAGTGTTGTATGGCTTGGATTTAATGAGCCCAAAGTGTCTTCATCTTCTCCAACTGAGATTTCTGAAATTAATTTAAAGCTCACTTTATTTTTCATGGCAGGAAATCCGGCGCTTGCACCAGTACGTGAAGTTTGCTGTTCAGGATGTGAACGACGTCCTGGATTTGGAGTGGGACCGGCACCTGGAACAGAAGAGAAAGCAGAAGTAAGGAATTGAAACTGGAGTACAGAACTACATCTGTGAATTGGGAATTAGTCTATAACCAACAGACAAAGACCTTTTTCTATTTAAAAGTGTGATTTTTTTTTTTTTTTTGAGGGATCTGCGAGTGAAGCTTGTCTCAGACACCTAATGGGAGCCATAGGTTCAGACTCTCTGGCTTCGTACATGTTATAAGCTTGTTGTGTCTCTGTACAGTGTAAATAGTGCTTGTAGAAACAAACGAAGTTTTGCAGAAATTCATTGATGGCAGCTAATTAAACCTTTCTAATAGATAAAGCATCTTAAAGCAAATGAGCTAAAGAAATAAACTGCACATTCAAAGGAGAAATCTGTATTTGAAATGAACTGAACTGCTTTGGAGATTGACTTTGAGTTTCAGTAGCCAGAATCACTAAACCATTGGTGTTTGCTTGCTGCCTGTGACCCAGATGCACAGAATGGTCCTTGTCCCTGTCTCTTGGTCTGGTCTCTGCAGGCGTCTGATAGTCCCTGAGCGAGAGACTTTGTTCAACACCCTGGCAAACAACCGGGAAATCATCAACCAGCAGAGGAAGAGGCTGAACCACCTGGTGAACAGCCTGCAGCAGCTGCGCCTCTACAACCAGACATCTCAGTGGAGTGTTCCCAGTGATTCCCCTCTCAACAGTGCTCAGAGGTGTGTGAAACATGAATTCCTCCCTCTCTCTTGCCCCCAGTAATGTGCATCCTCCAGACAATGATGTTTTGTGGGCATGGTATGGGAGGACAGGATGTTCTGAGGATTATACTAAACCATGCCCAGGTAATGCAGAAGTTCATTGGTTGTATTCGTGGACACTGTGTGATGCTTAGCAGAAATTTCCCCCTAAAAGTTTAAAGAGTTTTTTAGTAAATGGGATAATTGAGCCTCCAGGCTGAGATACTGCTGGCTGTCTGTCTGACTTCAGGGGAAGAATTGAAGTTTCCAAAATAGTTAAAGGTGCATCACACAGTATCTAGAGGAGCCAATTGTTCTTCTAAATATGCCAGTGGTTCTAGTGGCTACTTTGGCCCAGTTTTGTTCCTGCTTTGGTAGGCTTCTTTTTTCTGCTGCTGTTTTTTCACTGCTCTGCCTTGTCCCAGTTTTGACAGTGACCTTGAAAGCCTGCGCAACGATTTGATGAAAACCACTTTGAAATCACATGCAAAACCTCTGCCCAAAGCACCTGGTAATTTATCCTTTCTTCCTGCCATAAATGTGAATTACCTTCTTTTTTTTATTTTTTTTACTTGCAGTTTGACTGTAGACTAATAACTACCTTCCATTTTCCAGCTAAGTTATCCCCAGTGAAGCAGGCACAGCTGAGGAATTTTCTAGCCAAGAGGAAAACTCCACCAATTAGGTCTACAGCTCCAGGTAAGCCTTTAGTGACTCTATAGTCAGATATGCTTTCTGAGAGGGTGACTTACTTGCTGTGGGACTGAGACCTGAAATTAGCTTTTGACTACTCAGCCCCTACTTCTCCTTTTCTGTTCTCCCATCTACTCTCAGAAGGACTTGCCTTCAGTTGCTGTCTGGTTGAAGGCTGCCTTTGCAGGCAGTTAAGAAGTCAAATCCTATCAATGCTTGAGTTAGACAAGCCAATAGGAGACTGCCCTAAAATAGGGTGCATCTGTCATGGCTGTTACACTGGATGGTTCCCTCAGCTTAATACTGAATTTTGGTTCTGACGTTGCAGCAAGTTTGTCCCGATCTGCCTTCTTGTCCACAAGATATTATGAAGATTTGGATGAAGTCAGCTCAACATCCTCAGTTTCCCAGTCCCTGGAGAATGATGATTCCCAAGCAGTGGACCAGGAAGAAGAGGCTGCCCCAGTCCAGGTCCCTCGTCATGCTCCCGTGGTCCGAACTCCCTCAATCCAGCCTGGCTTGATGGCTCAGTCTCCATCCTTTGGGAAACAGCACCTCTCCCTGGGTACTTTGTGTGAGTTGTGTTTGCAGTGTCTCTCCTCAATGTGGTCTTGTGGGAAGCTTTAACTACTGTGTTATCCACTGCCAGTGCTTCAGGCCCTGGAGAAATGAGATTGCAGGATGCAGATTTACTTTGCCAGGTTCCCAGGAGCAGTAACAGAGTGGCTTTGTAACCTCATGAACTTGAGCTAAAGGCACTAAAACACCTTGACTCACTGATTGTGTTTTTGTGATAGCCTGCTTCTTTCAAATTTCAGTGACCTAAAATATTGCCCAAAGCCTAAGAAGCTGGAATACTGCTGCATCTGTGGCCAGGGTTAGGAGGTCTGAGCCCAGCAAATCTCAGTAAGAGCTGCATTTGCATACACTCGGTTTTCCTTGGGCAAGAGAAGTTTCTTTAATCTCTGCAGCCAGAGAGAAAAATAAGGTGTCAGCAGAAGTGTCTGTTACAGCAAATTGGAAATCCTCTAGTGTATTGAAATTACATCTATTGAGACTTACTAAATTCCTTGGGATATACCAAAATCTGCCAGGGACAGATTGTGTTGATTATTTGAATGGCCTGCACATGCGTCCTGTCAGAAGGAAGCTGTGTACATAGAGGAACTGCAGCTCAGCAAAGGCTTCCAAAGACTCCCTGGTTTATAGAGAAACATTTAACTAATACTTTTGTTAATTTGTTTTATTTTTAGTGCCTGCATCTTCAAACAGAATCATCCCACAAGGGGCAGACAGTACAATGCTTGCAACAAAGACTGTGAAGCATGGAGCCCCTGCTCCCACTGTCACTGTTCCAGCACCACAAGCAGCTGCTGCTGCAGCTCTGCAGAGGCAGATGGCTGCAAACCAGTCCCCAGGTAAAAGGATGGCTAATTGCCCAAGTGACCTCTGAGCAGCTCAGTGGGGCTTTCACAAGGATTTAGTGCTCTCAAAGGAGGAGATCATCAAACAAAATGTGGCACACATCTGTAGTTGTTGCACCTCTGAGCTATCCAGTGTTCCTTTGTCTTCCTTTTTCCTGTAAGCTGCTAGTACAGAATACCTGAGAAACTCCCGTTTCTGTTAACAAAAAATGTTACAATGTTGGTAAGAGAGAGTTCACAATAATTACATTTGCTCAGCAAACAAAAAATGTACCAACTATATAGATTGCTGCCCACTTCTTTTGTCCTTAATGAAATCTGAGGTTCCAAATATTTCAGGCCAGGTACACTATATATGTTCTAGAATCTTGGATGGACGCTCTTGGAATTATTCAGGCCATACTGAATGAAATGAAATGCTTAATATAGAGTTTTTCTTTACATCTGGGGTTTTTTTTTGTCTTTTTTTTTTTCCTGTTCCTTCAAGCTGTGAGCACCTCCCTGACTGAATCCACTCTGAAGAATGTTCCTCAGGTGGTGAACGTTCGAGAACTCAAGTCTGGTGCACTGTCCAGCAGTGCGGTCTCTGCAGTTATAGGGTGAGTGAGTGCTGCCTCTCTTTCTGTGCCCTTTGGTAGCATCTGCACTGGAGCACATCTGCCAGTGGGGAGCAGTAGCAGTGTTTTACTGAGTCTGGCCGTGTAAGATCTGAAGTGGGTGCATTTAGACGAGTATTGGGTTTGTGGATTGAAAGAAAGAATTAAAGAAAGAAAAATCTTACCAGGTCATTCAAGGAATTGCTAATGGCTTGTCCTGAACAAATGATGATGTGGGGGCCTGAATAAATGTATTGTTATGGAGAGAGTCCCTGTTAAGATCTATGTATTGTAAGATCTGTGTAGGTCTGAGTTGCTCCAAATGAGCTACAGCTGCAAAGTCCTTAGTTGGGCAGCAGATGTAGCTCGTGAAGGTAACTGGAATAAAAAGGGGTGGGTCAAGAGCCCAGGAGGAGCCCCTGAGAATACATGAAGAGCTGTGCTGCAGAGAAGAACAGCTTGGTACAGTATGGGACCTGAGAAATATGAATACAACAAGAATACAACATGATGAGACCAGTATTAACCTCCTTCTCCATTTGTCTGTGAAATGCATTTATGTGCATCTTCTCCTTTTGGGATTCCGTGGTTTTACTGCTAATATGAAATTTGTTATCTCTCAAATCACTGCCTCTGCTCTACCTCTTTCAGTGAGGGAATTGCAGCTCTCTGTCACTGAGTGTGGTCTGTGACTTCAGGCTGTCCAGATGTTTTCCTTCTACTTTGTCATCCTTTGCTGAGAGAACCTTCTCTGGAGTTATGCCTCTTCTGTCTGTTCCCAGATTCACCCCCTGAAGGGAGGGAGAGCTGTGCTCTGGCTTTTCTGGAAACTTGTCTCAAATGTTTTAACACCAGAATTTTGACTGAAGGGTTGGGTGTCACTAGGGGTCAGTCCCTTTGGAACCTTTCAGAGCTGCAGGGCTCTTCCTCAGGAGTAAAGTAGGAACATTGACTTCTGGTATTTACCCTTGAATTTGTTACCATTTCTTGTGAGTTAGCTGTAACACTTGGCTTCCCTACTCTGCTTCCTGCAGACAGCAGCCAGCTCAGCTCATTCCAGAGATTTCTTCCTTATCACAGGCTCTGTCACCAGCCTAGGACTAGGCTTTTGCCCTGTCATTGTAATGACCTTGGAACTGTCTTAACTTAAAGTTCATGCTGTTGCTTAAGACCAGGGCAGTGCATGGCCAGTTCAGGGCAGTGCTGAGAAGTTTGTGCAAAGTTGGGCTTAGTGCATGAAGAGGGATAAATTCACTACATATCTCAAAGTTGCAAATGCTTTATCCATATAACAGTGAGCTGTATGTGCAGCTCCTGGAACAATTGCTGTTGTTGCATCACCACTGGCTTTCACACATTTGTGTGTACTCTTCACTGTCAAAGAAAAAAAGGTACAATTTCTTTAATTCAGCTTTTTAAAGAGGAAACAGTCTCACAGTGGTGGTACTCAACTGGAGACCTTGACATTTACTTCATGGTTTCTTTTGCATTTTAATTGAGAAACAGCTTGGGTGCTTGTTGCTATTTTATTTCTTCCTAAAAGTGATAAACTGGAGTGGGGAGGGGAATTGCTACATTTTTTGAAAGTCAAATTTGTAGACAGCTCTACTTAGGAATTTTTTTGCTGTAATGTTGTGACCAGGAAGAGTTTTCCACCCTCTGTTTCATCAGAACTATGATGAAAAAAAGTAGAAAGTACTGGCTGTGCACAGAGAAGATTGTGAATGAGCAATATGTAATGAGATTGGTTTTCAGCTGAACTGTAGTTAAAGACCTGTCTTACTTTCAAGTAGTTTTAGATTGTCAGTATTGATTGATATCTCTAATTTATAGAGCACCAGCTAGCTTGATATCTTGGAGGCTTTCTACAGTTTTACTTTATAGCTGACCTCATAGAAATGTACTTTCTAAAAATTCTACCCAAATGAGCCATGCCTGCCAGTCAGATTCAGCACTGAAATGAAGAGCATTCACCCAGCAAAGTTAATTCACCACTTTTTGCTACTTCAGACATCCTGGCTGTGTTTTGCTGCCACAGCACACTCTTTGGTTGGTAAGCAGGAATGATTTTTCAGTTGTTATCAGTTGTTCAGTGGCCTATGACTGGGTGTGTTGGTGGTCCCAGTCCAGTTTTCAGTGAAAAGATAATCCTTTCTCCACAACTGAAGTCAAACTCAGCATTTTCACAGCATTGTCAAATGATGTTGAGATCAAGTCCCACCCTCTGATGAATTTCAGACTTTTGTTGTTTTCTTTTTTTGTTCAGTATAAGCTTGAAATCTACAGCTGCACCATCCCAACACCAACTTTTTCCAGTGTTAATCTTGAAGTTTTCATTGTTTGCTGTACTTCTGTTTTGGGCAGAGGGCAAATCCAGGCCAGGCAATGTAGAGAGGGTACTCATGGCTGGAAGGAAAGAAGGACTTTCTAGTAAAGCAAAGCTGTTCAAGGCACAAAACCATATCCAAGATAAATGTCCATGCAAAATGTGTCATATCTGTGTCCTCTTGGTAGAAAATTCCTGTGAATTGGCCTGCAGCTGACTAAACAGTAAATGCAGTTTGGGAATCCTCATGCTTTAGCAGACAGACAGCTTTGGATGCCCAAATTTGCTCAGGGTCTGGGATTTGCATCCTCAGCCAGAGATTGGTTATTGCCTTAGGGAACTTCTGGTCCAAGTCAAGATGGAGAGAGCCTGCCTGGGTGAGAAAGCTGGGCTTTGCCACCAAGAGAATGCAATCATGGTTTAATTTAAGCTTCTGGAATCTTCTGCTGTTGGCCAGTGAAGCTTGTGAACCTGGTGGACCACAGCCTTGAGATGCTAAAACTGGTTGGCTGTTCCCAAGTTGCCCTGATTTGATTTGTTGGTGCCCCACAGTGCCAAGGTCAGATCCTGCAGCCCATGAGGTGCTGCCATTCTGCAGCAATTGTCTGGGGGTTTTTATTTCATGGTCAAAAATACCAAATTTACAATGTAGAATATAGATTAATTTTATCACAGTTCTTTCCATGACTTTGTCAGTGTTTATAGTGCACTTCAAAGACAGGAAATGCTCCCTCCACCCCCTCCCAACTTACTCAGCATTTCTAAGTATTGCATGTACGTGTCTGGACTCCACATTGTGGAGGAAGCTGCTTAAATTTGTTATCCACTAGGCATAAAATTGTAATCCCCTTACCTGCTGATTTTTCATCAACTCCCTGTAAAATAGAAAGCCCTGACTCTGTTCAGAGACAAGAGTGTCTGGAGAAGACTTGATCATTTCAGTCTAGAGGTTTAAACACATTTACAGACTTCCTTTGTTAAATGTGACTGATTCATTTAAGAGGTTTATTCTCTAATCAGATTTGTTCTTTTGGAGTTGTGTGTGGAATCTTTAATAGTGGCTGTTGTTCAAGGCTTCTGGGAGCTGGTCTTTCTGAGAGGAGAGGAAATCCTCTTTCAGACTAGTTATTCATATAATTGTTTAATTTTTTTTTTAAGATCATCTGTACCTCACTCTGCAGCCCAGGCAGTCCATCAAGTTTTGGCAACTGTTGCTACAAATCAAGCTAAGCAGGTATTTTGATACAGAGCCCTTTCCCTGTGGAATACTTACCTGGGCATGCTCAGCAGAGTTTGGGGGTTTCATTTTCATAGCTTGCCCTGCATTCTTGACAAACCATTTCTGTATCTGTGACCTTGACAGTGTGATGTCAGGCATATCTTATGTTATGTCTTGTCTTTTCTCACTTCTGAGGACATGCAGCTTTCTAATGGCCACAGCCTTGCTGCAGTGATGGTTGCAGCTAACAGCAAAGGAAGCTGTATTATGTAGCTGCAACTAAATTCCACATTAAAAAAGTAAGTTACAGGAAATCAAGGGGGAGAGAGTTCTTTATTACCCTGTTATTCTACTGAAAATATTGCTTAATAGTTGACAAGCTGCTGGGTTTTATATCTATGCATCAAAAATCCCCAATGCAGAAGTCTTTGTCCTCTGAAATCATTGAGCTGCTGCCCACAGAGGCTTGCTGGCTTGTTGAAAAGTCTGAGGACTGACCCTCTATTTAAGTGTCAAGGCATAATGGGCCCAAGAGTGCAGAGCGCTCCTAAGTGCTGCAGCCACCCACCTCTATTTTATTCTTAAGTCACTGCATGACACTGATAATGGCAAACCAGAGTCAGAAAGACCTTTGTTAATGGACAGACTTCACTGACCTGAAGTGGTGCTGTGTTTTTAGACATCTCTCACAAGCTCAATGAAGAGCCAGATTCCACCTTCCTCTGTGTGTGCACCCTCTCCTGTGGCATCCACAGCTGCTCCAACATCATCTGGCAACAAGAGCTCAGGTGAGTTGGAAATAAAGCCTGATGTCTCTTGCAAGATGTCAGGGTGCACAGTCCAGAGAATGAGGATACTGAGAAGAGTTTTGCCTCCACTGAGAGGTTGCTGTGCCAGTCTTGAGGGGGAGAATTTGTAAAAAAAAAAGGTACAGAAGTGCAGGAGAGTGGTTGTCTATACTCCCTGTGTTTTGTCTGTTCCTGCATCTAGAATTTAGTGATACAATTCCTTGTTCAGAGTGAACTCAGGGCTTGTAGCTCTTATCAGGGAATGCTGAAAGCACATCTTCCACAAGGCTACTGTGGTTTGACAGCAAATTCAAAGCAGGTCTCGTTTTTAAAACATTAAAATCCTGCTGATTTTAAATGTGCTGATTTGATTTTTAGCCACACAGCATTATAGGAGTACCTGAACCAGCTTGATCTAATTCCTGTGCAGGATCTATTGAGCACTGAGCTGTAGGACCAACTTGGGAGCCACTTCAGACACAGGGATCAGTCTCATACAGTTGGGAAGCTTCTAAAGAAAGGAATGCTCAGTTTACAACTTAACAGGGAAAGAGGAAACATTAGAGGAAGGAAGCAATTGATTTTTAATGTGTATTAGATAATAATGCTTGCATTGGACATGGTTTTATAAGCCTCTTGCATAAATGTCTGCAATCCATCTCTGTTGGTCTTTTGCCTTTAATCCGTGGATGTAGGTTGCCTCTTAGCCAGGGGTAAGAAGCAGTAAAAATAGCTAGGAATCATATTTGACTTGGCAAATGCTTCTTAAATTTTGGTTTATTGAAAATGTCAGCTCCTGAATTTGATAGCACTTCCTTTTTATTAGAAATTTATTAAATTACAGACTGTGCGTGCAAGCTAATCCCTGCTTTTCTAATAGATAGATGACAGGATGCCTTGTTTATTTTTTTTTAATTTGTAAATTTATTTTAAAAGTATATTTATTTGTTGTTCTTGTAACTTACAGGACAAGGGACAGTAAAAACAGTTACAGCTGTTTCTTCTACTGTGACATCAGTACAAGCAACAACTTCACAGCTTAACAAAACCCCCTTGTTTTCTTCTGCAGGGTCTGTATGAACATTAAATTTCTTTGTGGTTGACATTAAATATGAGTTTTGGCTGTTACAGCAGGTGTTGCCTACAAGCTGTGCAGAACTGTAAAATGGCACCTGCAAATGTTAGGCTGGGAGGGCAGGGGTTGTACCAGAGTCCTTTGAAGACCTTGTTTGTGGAAGCCTGACTGAGGTCTCAAGGTCTGTGAGACTCTTGACACAATATCATGTTGCTCTGAGAATTTTCAGTGTATAACTAATCAAGAGTAAAGGATGACTGGCTTGCTTTTGGGTTTTATCTACTGATAAACAAATTCCCTGTTAGGACATGAAATATGTACTGATGGTCACACTCACTGAATTACTTCTTCATTTTAATACAGCAGAACAAATTTTGTGTTTTGGCTTGGAAAAGTAATCAGTTCATAAAGGTGACAAGAGGGGCCCCAAGCCATCTGGTGATATTTGTTACATAACAATAACACAAAGCAAGGCACATGTTATGAACATACAGTTACTCTGAAATCTTTCTTATGGAATTTCAGGGATAGCAAAAATGTTTATTTGGTTATATCTTATGTTTAAGGGAGAGGGATAATTCCTTAGGAATGATTGTTTGAAGTTCTGCATGTTTACTGGTCTACCACTCAAGTGAATTTCTCTGTGAAGTTGGCAACATTAAGTATTTCGGAATACACACACATTCAAATGGGTGGTTTCTTCCAGTCTTACCCATTTCTCTGCACATTTTTTAAGTGAATACTACCCAAATGCCTTGCTGGGCTCTTCAGAGGGCTAAAAGAGTCCTTTTGAGTGATGGAAATTCAGATACAAAAAGCAAACAACCCTGCCTTTGTCCCATGTGCAGTGCCTCAGTGTGTAAACCATATGCTAAATACAGTGCTGCTGTCAGTGATGTCTTAGTCCCATGGCCTGACTTCTGTATCAGCAGCTGGTCTTTGAGAATCAGAGAAAGCTTAAAAAGCCTCAGGGAATGAAGATCTCTGCAAGACTCATTATGAAAGATCACAGTCTTTTTGCAAGACAAAATATTTTCAGTGTAAAATAGTCATGATAACTTTTCATTTCTGTCTTGCTATGAGTGATCTCCTTTTTGATGGATGGTTGTATCCAGTCATTCCCTTCTGCACATGCACTGATTCTTCCCTTTTAGCTCTTTCAAACTGTAGCTGCCCCTGTGGTTTTTCCTCTCACCAGTCTCCCCAAATCCATCAGGTTTTGGTGCATGAGGAAGAAATACACAGCAGAAAGGAAAGAACATGGAAGAATGAGGGTGGTCAAAAGAACTTTGAACCCTGGCTCTCTTTAACCCTCTAGAAGCCTTTTCAGAGAGGGAACCAGTGAAGCACAGTGTGTGTGTATGCTTCTCTCTTGCTGTTAATCCTTGGAGAAACTGTTCCTGTGTGCCTGGCTTTGTGCAAGTCTGTACTGGAAGTCTGAACCTCTGAGTTGTGCTCATCATATGGTTGGAAATTTCAGCACTTTGAGCTAAGTCATTCTTTCCCTTTCTCCCCTCTCCTCCTAGGCCTGTATTTAATTTTGGTGGCGTCACATCAGCTGCTTCCTCACAGACGCCTGCCAGCCTCGCTCCCTCTCAAGGTTAGTCTGGGAGAGTTGTGCAAACAGCATCTCTTCCCTCTTAACAGAGTGTTTACTCTTCCTAACCCATGTGGTTCTTGTTGTGTGTTGCACTTCTATTACTAAGATTGCAGTAACATTTCATACACATGTTGGGTTCTCCCCTGTAATACAGAAATCTGGGCCACCCACCTGTCAATTAAGCAAAATATTTGTTGCCAAGAACATTTAGGAGGCACTAGTTTATGGAAAGGGTAACATCTGTAGTCATTTCCTCTGCTGTTTTTAATCTGTAGATTTAAGGTTGCTGAGGTGGACTGACATAAACTGTTATCCACTGAGCATTTAGTAATCAGAGGGAAGTGCTTGGAATGGCTTTGTGTTGCTGCCAAAATTGAAGTGGCAATACAGAGGCTGCCTTTCCATGCCATAGGTACACCCTACTTGTTGAGTCTCATCAAGGGGAGCTGATAAAACCTGCTCTGTAATATTTTTGAAGCTTTCTGCCTTTAATTTCAGTCTTGCAGATGAGATCATACAGTAAAAAAATTTGCTCCCAGTTTTGTTGGTTCCTCTGATAAAAGACATCACCTCTTCTTACAAATCTTGGCTTGTTTCTATCCTTAGACATCACAGCTACAGTAATGCTACTGATGGTCTTGATGTTAAGCAGAGAGAATGAAGTGGGCTTAAAATTTGGAGATGAACATAAAAGCTTAGGTAAATAACAGAGATAAAGCAGGAGTGGGAGGTACAGGAGGCAGACTTGTAAACCACAACATTGTGTGAGGGCAGGTACTTCACTCTGTTCTGTGAGCTGGTAGGAGCACCTCTGTCTCTAATTGGTAATGGAAGAACTACAGAATGTAATTTCAGGGCCTCAGGAGGAAAATAAAGTTACATTGTTGAGTGTCAGTCACTTAAATATACTTAATAAAGAGGAAAACACAAGGATAATACCAGATCTGGTAAAAAGCTTTTGCTCTTTGTTGTTTGATCTCCATGCAGATTTCCTGTTCTTTGTCCAAACACCAGTGAAGTGTTTTCTAGTCAGAATTTGGTGCACAGAAATGAAATGACAGTCCATTAAATAAAACTAGCTCAGTCTCCCTTAAAACTTTAGCAGTTTCACACTGTTGGACAGCAGTGTAGGTTAGAAATGGAGGGCAGGCAATTACCTTTGAGAGTTTTTCTCTAGTTTTTCAAAGCTGAAAACAAGCTGTATCAAAACTGGTTGGTGGTCTGTAAATAGCTGAATTGGTAAAGAAAGATTTGATTTTGTAGAAAACTCTTCAAGTGTCAGAAAGTATTTTTATGACCTTAACTGTTCTGAGCCATTGGTTTAAAAAGAAAGTGCTGTAGTAAATGTCAGGAATTTTTTTACCTGAACCAAGTAAGAAGAGGTGAGAGTGGTGTCAGTAGAAAATGATCTGTAATAACCAGGTCTTTCATGTTTTTATCAAACTGCTGGAAAAGAAATGGGAGCCAAAGGCTGGAGTTGTCTGTACTCAGAGAGAAGGATGGTTAAGTGGAGGCTGTGATGTGACACTAACAGTGTTTGTCACTGCCACCCTGGCCATAAAGGCTTCAGGCGTCACTGTTGTGTCCTGAATGGATGTGAAGGCTGCAGTTACCTGATGGACAGAGGCTTTGTAGCTTTGAGGCAAGAGCACTGACAGTCTGTGAAGCACTAAAATGGGCCATTATTGCAAGAATGATAAATGAGCTTTGCATACCTTAACTCAATTTGTTTCCTCTGTCTCTCTCACTGACAGCTCCTGCAAAAGAATCAGCCCAGCCAGACTCATTTTTGTTTGCTGGGAATTCCAAACTTGGAGCAATTCCAGAGGCCTCCTCCTTTGTGTTTGGGTCCCACAAACCAGCAGGTGCTCCAGGAGGTGTAGTAGGAAGTAGCTCCTCAGCAGATGGCACCCAGTCAACCAAAGCTGCTGCAGCATCATCTTCTGCTCCCCCCACAACCTCTGGCAAGTTGGATATTGCTCCATCCAAACCAGGAGATCACTTGTTTCAGGGCAACCTAGCTGGGGAAACTCTTGGGAGCTTCTCAGGACTACGGGTTGGTCAAGTGGATGATAATGCCAAGACCACCAGTAAAGCACCATCCACCAGTGCTGCAGGAACACAGTCAACTAAAGTGTCTACAATATCTTCTGGGTTTAGTTTTACTCCTCCCCTGACTTTAGGAAAAG
This sequence comes from Melozone crissalis, assembly GCF_028551555.1. NCBI lineage: Eukaryota > Metazoa > Chordata > Aves > Passeriformes > Passerellidae > Melozone > Melozone crissalis. The sequence continues at coordinate 4,710,141 of NW_026535819.1, read as the reverse complement.
CTGGAGAAGCTGCTTCAACCTCAGTCACATCAGCTGGCACAGCACCCCTGTCCATCAGCACCAGTGCCACGGGCAGTCTCTTTGGCAATGTCCAGTTAACCAACACAGGCTCTTCTGGGGTGTTTAATCTTGGAAGCTCTGGTGGCAGCAAACCCACCTTTTCATTTGGTATTCAGCAAACAAACAGTATGAGCACTTCCACCTCTGCCCCTTCTACTCTCCCTGCTTCGACATCCCTCTCCTTTGGAGGTTTCTCAAGTTCATCACAAACTGCTGTCCCTGCTGCAACTTCCAGTAAGTCTGCAGGGGATGCCAAATTACCACCAGGTTCAGAAAAACCATCTGAAAACGAAGCTGGAGCAGCTGGGTCTTCAGCTGCAGTGCCACAGCCCCAGGCACAGCTCTCAGAGCCACTAAAAGAGCCAGCCTTACCCCAGGCCACAGCTGGGGACACCGTCCCAGAGGGCTCTGGGACCACAGTGGCACCTCCTGCCCCCGAGCCCGTGGCTGCTCCCACCTCCACCAGTGATCTGAAGGCTCCAGTGCCTCCTGCTGTCTCCACAGCCACTCCTGCAGATCAGAATGTGTCAGCAGCAACCTCCACAGCAAGTGTTGCCTCTCCTGCCTCTCCTGCAGAAGCCACAGGTGCTCTGGCTGCCACCTCTGATGTTACTACAGGTGTGCAGAGTGCAGCTGTTGGTGCCTCTGTGTTTGCCCCCACGTCTGCAGGCTCCTCAGTGTTCTCTCAGCCACCGAGTTCCAGCTCTTCTGGCTCAGCATTTACCCAGCCTGCTGGGGAAGCTGCTGCCCCTCCTTCCACACCCCCAGTTTTTGGACAGCTCCCAGCAGGTACCACAGCATCCTCTCCCTTTGGGCAGCTCACCACCAGCACTCTGTCCACGGCCACTGCCACCACCCAGGCTGCCACCTCAGCCTTTGGTGCTTCTGCTTTTGGCACCACCACCACGGGAGGCTTTGGCCAGCCAGCCTTTGGGCAAGCACCAGTCTTTGGACAGCCTGCAAGCAGTTCTTCAAGTGGCTTTACCTTCAGCCAGTCTGGTTTTGGGACAATGCCAGCCTTTGGCCAGCCAGCGGCTTCCACAGCAGCCTCGAGCAGTGGGAATGTTTTTGGAGCCCCAGCCAGCACCAACAGTGCCAGCTCCTTCTCCTTTGGGCAGCCTGCCAGCACAGGGGGGGTGCTCTTTGGGCAGAGCAGCCCTCCTGTGTTTGGGCAGAGCTCTGGCTTTGGGCAGGGGGGATCTGTGTTTGGGAGCACTGCTGCTGTCACCACCACCACGTCCTCTGCTGGCTTCAGCTTCTGCCAGGCCTCAGGTAAGGGCAGAGTGTTGGCACTGTCTGGCTTGGAGGGTGTAAAGCAGCATGGCATTAATGCCTTTTTTCCCCCCTATTGCACCTGATGGGTCTCATTTTTTTGGTTTTGTTCTATTTTATTTTCAGTTAGTAAGAACAAGAGCTGCAGTGGATGTGAGAAGCAGCCTAATGTTGGAGGCAAAAGAAGCTTTTGCTCTGCTTCACTATTCATCAGCAGGCCTCTGAATGTAGCCTTGTCAGCCAGTCCTGCCTTCATTTTATACTTACTAGTCTACCTTAATTTAATTTTGAATTACATATTGTCCTGCCTGTTGCACAATAACTGGAAATGTAAATTGTTGCATGAAAGGGGCAGAGCAGCTCTGGAACCATAACCAAGGCAATGAATAAACACAGATGCAGCACTTCCCTCAGTGGCCTGCACTGAACACATGCAACAGAGGATGTACAGCCAGGTGTAACACTCTGTCATCAGCTGGGATGGCCAAAAAAAAAAAAATTTAGGCCCTCAAAGTGGTGGATTTGCAGGGAAAAATCTGTTAAATCCACTTCTGCATTTGGAACCATCTCAAAAATTAAATATAGCAGTAACAGGAGCATCAGCTACCTGTCCACACAGTTAAATTGGATTCCTGCACAGACCAAACCTCCTTGGTCAGTCCCTTTTTGTTCTCCAGTATATTGTTGGGGCTTTTCCAAAGGTTTTTCTGTACAATCTTCAGAGAGCTCCCAGGGAAAAGTGACAAGTGCATAGTAATAATGGAGAGCATGTATTTCCAAAGAAGAAAAACTAATTAGGTTCATTTAATTAAAGATGATGGCACTGCAGGCAACTGCTTGCTCATTTTAACTACAGTAGCAGAGAATAGTTAAATGGTGGGAAGTGAACTCTGCTTGAGAAAGGTGTTCCTAATTATAGAGATTCAAGTTTTATTACAAAAGGCACATTTAAGTGAACTGGGAAATCGAAAGGGGAGTTCTTTTTTTAATCAAAACATTTCATTATCTTTAACAGGAGTCTTCAGGTAACAAAGCTCAGATCCTCTTTACACAAGGGCAATCAGAATGCTCCAGTGCTTGTGCACGACTTGCAGTGTTATTGTAGCCATGTTAACAGAAATCCTATTCTCTTAGTGTTAGCAACAGTCCCACAAGTGAAAAAGCCTTCTATTGTCTGTTTTTAGGTTGGCCAAAGAGAGAATGAGAATGATTTTGATATAAACTTTCAGTGTAAATTATTATTTGTGTGTTGGCACGTGTTTTGTATTGGTCCAGCCTAGATATGTTTGCTAACATCATTTGTATCCTTGTGTTTTGGCATGGAAGACCTGTCCTTATCCTGTCCTGGTCTTACACTCTGGTAATAGTTTTGGTGGTTAATTTTTCTTTTTTTTTCCTCTTAGGTTTTGGTTCTAGTAACACAGGTTCTGTGTTTGGGCAAGCAGCAAATACTGGAGGCACTGTCTTTGGCCAGGCAAGTATTTATGGCTTTTTGTAGGGCTGTTACATGTGGGGGACTTGGTCAGGCTTCCCTATTTCTGATTTAGTTTTTAAAATATAGTTTGATGTATTAAATAAAATGTGTCCCATCTGTACTGGAAATATTTGCTGTTGTGGTAAGCACCAAAGCAGCATCTGCATGAATACTGCAGGGGGCATGGAGACACAAACATTTTATCACATTCAAGATAAGATAGATTCAGTGAGTCTCCTGCCTTTATTCCATGCCATGTGGAAAGTAGGGCAAGTGTAGGGCAAGTCTCAAAGGCATTATTCTGTGCTGTGGACAAGATTTAAGAGAGACTTAAATAAAATTTCATGGCATTCCATTTTGGAAGGTGATTGCTGGCTGGTTTGTCAGCCCCTTCAGACATCCAGAGAAAAGGCCCAGGCAGAGCAGCCTGGGGGGAACACGTGCTGCCTTGACTTTGCTTAAATCCCCTTTTTGTCCTTTTTTTGTGTTCTAGCAGCCATCTTCTTCCAGTGGAAGCTTGTTTGGAGCTGGAAGTGGTGGGAGAGGTGGAGGCTTCTTCAGTGGTTTGGGAGGAAAGCCAAGCCAGGATGCAGCCAACAAGAATCCCTTCAGTTCCTCCAGTGGAGGATTTGGATCTGCAGCTTCCCAGAGTAAGTGAACAAAACAAGAATACAAAATGTGCTGTGATTTCCATCTGCTTTTTGTGAGCCCATCTGCTTCTCTGCTGGTTGTTTTTGAGTAAATTCTGTGTTAATATGAAAGGCTTTGAGGGAGTAACCAGTGCATGTGTGATGTGTAATCCAGAATTTTTCTTCTAGGTTTATGGAAAACAAGTAGGGAAGCCATTGAAACAAACAAGAAGTGTGAATAATATCTATATTCTGTAGAGAATTCTTGTCTAAATCCTTCCTTAAAATGAAATACTCAAAATTCTTGTCACTGAGTTTCTGCTTCCAACTTGGTTGGAAGTTAGAAAGCTTTGATCATCTCTCATCGCCCTAGGACTGTAAAAATTGCAACGAATCAATATGAGAGGGAGAGAATTTTTGTGAACCTCTGCCTAAAAATTAATGTCTTTATGCAGCACATGCAAGGTACTTTATCAGAATTTGCTGTGACATATGGATAGGCAGGTAGAAAGCACAAAGAGGGGGAAGCAGTGACTGAACATGAAAGTTGGGAAGCAAAGGGAAGCTGTAAAATTAGTGCTGCAAGTGGTTAGAAGTAGCACTTCAAGCCTTAAGAGAGAAAATCCATTTATTTTATTACATCTTTAATGATCCATTGGGATTAATGGTTGAGGTCAGTTTTCTAACTTTGCTAATTTAATCATTTAATGCAATTCTGAGGTTTGTGATGAAACAAAACAGATGGTTCATCAGAGAAAAGCTTTGGTTGTTCTGTGTCCTGCCTCCAGATGCAAAAACTCCCTGTAGGCTCACGAAGGATGAAAAAATGAGTTATTTCTCAGTAAGGCTGGAGAAGTTTGGCTCCTACTTTAAGGTCCTGTTAGATAATCTTGTGTAGAAATACTGAGCATTGCCAAAACAGCTGAGAACCTTTAATTTGTGGTTTGCTGATATTTGTGTTGTCTGGAGAAACTGATTGTAGCTGCTGGGATTCCTCACTTGAGGAATTGTCTTTTACTGACTGGGGCACAGGATGCATCTAAACAAATCATCCCTCCTGGTGATTTACTAGATTGCAGCAATAAAGGCTTGTTAGTGGTCTATCAAATCCAGAATGGATCTTGGTGCAGCTACAAAGTCCTGTAGGAATTAGGGAAAACTTGGCTTCTCCCTGTGCTGTTGTCAGTGTGATGTTCATTGTGTGCTTGGGGCTTGTGGAAAGAAAAGTCATTTTCCTTTCTCCTGCTTCAGCTAATGAAGTGCAGTGTAGAATATTGTCTTCTTGAGTATTGGCTGTTTATAAATATTCTTCATCTCCCCAGATTCTTCGAGCTTATTTGGAAACAGCGGAGCAAAGACTTTTGGCTTTGGCAGCTCCTCCTTTGGAGAGCAGAAGCCTACAGGCACTTTCAGCTCTGGTGGTGGAAGTGTGGCCTCCCAAGGCTTTGGGTTCTCCACTCCAAACAAAGCAGGTACTTTGGGGAGCACCCACTAGGACAGCCCTCACTGTCTGGGAGATATTTGCTGTTCTGCACTGAGCTGTGCACAGCCTGGACTCGGTGCATGGACAAGAATTGTCTCTGAACAATAAATGAAAAATAACTGATGGCTGAGTGAATGGAGCTTTAACTGGTGGGTCCGAGGCTGAATTTTACTCTCTTATGCAGCATCCTCAGGTGTTCATTCCAAAAATTCCCATTGCAGTTTAAGAGCTGAGAGCTGTGTAATTTAGTTCTGGTCATATGTTCTGTAAAGTTAAGAGTACAGAACATGGAACTGAATACATTTTTCTTATTTTAGATACTTCCTTGGAATATTATCTTACAAGCTTTGCTCTGGGTTTTGTAACCTCTTTTATCCCCATTTCACTACTTAAAATAGTGGAAAAAGGAAAGTGAAAAATGTTAATATACGTTGCTAAAGAGTGTTTGCTGACCAAAGCTTCAGCCCCTGGGATAAATGCTCTTAACTTCCTAGAGATAGAGGTAACAAAATATCTGATCTGCATTTAAATAATTCAGGCCTAGCATTTATTTTTTTTCCAGACCTTTTGTGTTTACAGCCAAACAGTATCCATTACCTTGGCATGGACTGGAATTTCACCCTGGGTATTAAAAGGTGCAGTGGTATCCCATCCTCATCCCTGGTCAAATAAAAGAGCAGGTGTCCTTCATGTTCCACAGTTAAACAGGCCAGTAATATCAGCAGATGAACATAGAAAGAAATAATCTGGGTAGAAATCCATTCAGAGCTGCAGGAGGCAGCTAACCCCTGAACAGACATTGCCAAGAGCAGAGATGAGTTCTTGATTCCCTGCAGGCAGTTCCACTGACCTGGCATTTAATCCTTCCATTTTAGTTTCCACCACTTAAACCAGAATTAAATCATACCCTACCTCCTGAATCTTTGCATCCTTGAATCACTTAAAACCCGAGTTTGCATTACTCTCTGATCGTCAGAGATGGGGGAGACTTGCCAGTTGCAGTTTTCTTTCATGCATTCAGGCATTTCTCTTACCCATATCTCTTACAACAAAACACCCTGCAGATTGGAATTAATTCCATAAATTGATGTCCATATGATAGGATGCACACCCCATTACCTACCTGGAAAGCTGCTCTTTGTTTTCTCTCTCTGCCTTATCGTTTATGTGATATTCCTGTCCCCTTTTTTGCCTCTGTTTTGCTCAGGTGGCTTCGGTGCTGCTCCAGTGTTTGGCAGCCCTCCCACTTTTGGGGGATCCCCTGGGTTTGGAGGGGTGCCAGCATTCGGTTCAGCCCCAACCTTTTCAAGCCCTCTGGGCTCAACGGGAGGCAAAGTGTTCGGCGAGGGGACGGCAGCAGCCAGCGCTGGAGGATTTGGGTAAGCCAGGGAAAGCAGCCTGCTTGCATGACAAGGTTCTGCTTGGTTACCTCTGCTCTGACATGAGGAATATGTTCTGTCGTTGACTGGTAAGCTCAAACTGTCCTTGGTTTGTTTAAAAGACAAAAATGTTAAGGTATAAAACTAAAATTTGCACCCCAAAGAATGAGCGTGAGCATTGTAATGCTGGTAACTCCTGTGTTGAATCTTTAGCTTTAGAGATGTCAGCTTGTAACTGTGTGAGGAAATGCAGGGGTATTTTCTCTGTGTGCAAATCTAGGACTACAAACTATGCCTAGCAAAGAAAATAACAATTATTGTTATCTGTTACTCTGTCCAGACACTTTATCCTCTGGTTAGATTCGGGCTAGAGATGCTAATGAGAATTCAGGCTGTTCTCTCACCTGTGGGATGAGGCACTTGTAACAGTCTGTGCTCCCAGACCTCTTCATATTTATCCCTCCCTGATTGTTTTTACCTGTTCCTGTGTCCCCTAAGCCTGTGCTTGGCACCAGAGCAGACAGCACATCATTCCTTGCTTTGTTCAGCAAATATAAAATTCCAAACCTTGCCAAGCAGCTTCTGCAGGAGGCAGCAAATGCAAGTTCTTCAGCATTGTGCTGCAGTTACAGTCAGACTGAACAGAGCCAATTAAAAAGAGAAAAACTTCCAGTGAGGAGAGGAAACAGGATGTCTCCCCAGTCTTGGTGTTTATAAATTTCACAAGTGTTTGTCTCTCTGTCTGGTTTCAGGAGGAACTGCCCTTATGTAAGGCTCAGGGCAGCATCCAGAAGTGCGACTTGTTAATTCCTGTGAGGTGTGGGCAGGTACCCCTGAGCTGGGGCAGGCTTCAGCCAGGTGCTCCTGCTGTCCAGAATGTGCAGCAGCTTGAGGAGTCCCTTTGGAAAGTGAAAATACAGGCAGCTTAATTAAATCTTAAAAGGAGGATGTGTTTGTGGGGATGACTTAGCTTAAATCAGCTGCTGGTTTGTTCAGTTCCATCATCAAGCCACTGTGCTGCAGGATTTTGTGCTGAGACTGGATCTGCTTAGTGACAACATGGAGAGCTTAAAGATAAAACGGGATTCAGAACAAGCAGCATGTTGATGGAAAAGAGGGCTTGCATAAGCAGTCTGCAGACTCAAGAAAGATAATTCAATGACTTCACTTGTGGGAAGCTTTGACAATTTTTTCTCTACTAGAAGGGTACAGGCTCAGTCTGATATTTTCAGAGTTCCCTGAGGATGTTGATTTTTAAAACTTTAAAAGAGTGTGCAAAATTCCCAGGCATTTTTACAAAAATCCAAATCTCACCACAAAATGTTGAGCAATAGTTTAATTCTGCAGTATAATGTAGCATCTGTGCAGGACTTCCTTTTTGCCTTTCTCTTGAAGTGAAACTTTAAAAATCCCAATTCCAAAGAAGTTACTTGCAAGTACATGGTGTTGTATTAGCTCCCAGTTCCTGAGAATACTCTGCTGACTTAAATACATGTGATTCATGCTGCTTCAATTCTGAAAAATGTGCATCACTCAATAAATTATGGGGGTGTCAGAAATAGAAACCACTACACTTCTTCAGAGCCTGCAGTTCCAACTGTTGGTGGGCAAATAATATTTTGCTTTTATAAACTAACCTCAAGTGCATCTCAGTTGTGTTTTGCACAGCAGCTTTACAAAAGACCTGAAAATCTGAGCAAGATAGGTTGGAATAAGTTGTTACCAGGCAATGACTGCATTTCATTGCATGTCTTTTATGTGTCTGGAAAAAAAATCTGTCCATATTAAGCTGTTTCTTACTTAAACTGTGTGCAGCCTTTCCAACAGGCCTGAAGGGAGCAGTTTGAACCACAAGTTTTCTTGTCACTCTTTTCACCTCTTCCTTACACAAGGGAGACAGGATTTGTGGTGTAGCATGGTCCTGAGAGGATGGAGCACTCTAAAACCTCTTGTTCTGAACACATCACCCAATCTTGCTGCTTTTTTAAAAAAAAAATCTGTTTTGCTTTTCCTGAGAAAAGCACATTTGTGGTTCTGAGAGGTGAGAAGGCAGAGCAGGAGCAGAGATGCAGAGTCACTGAGCTGCCCCTGGTGTCTCTGCAGTCTGTGGAGGCAGTGTGCACACTTGGCAGTGTCTGGGGCAGCAGAGGTGATGTCCTTTGCCAGGTGAATTGCTTGTCACATTGCTACAAGGGCTGTCTTTTGTCTGCAGAGATGGCTTTTGATGTAGCTCTGTGTTTTGGGTGTTTTCAAGTCTCCTGGATGTGGATGGATGGAGAGGTGGGTTAACGTGCTGTCAGGTTGTGTTTGAAGTGAGAAATGACAGGAGTTTGTGTGAGGCACAGCCCTGCAGAGCTGGCACACTGTGACATGTCCAGCTCTGCTCAGGCTGGGGTTTAGGATTGTTGTGCACTTGCAGAGCCTTAGCAGAGCTTGTCATTTGGAAATGTGCATTTTGCCCAGTTTAAGTTAAATTTGAAGGTCATTCTTTGAGAACATTTCTTCTATTCAGAATAGAAGGAAGGGCAGAGAAACACTGCGTGTCATGGTCTCATTAGTGTGTCACACCAAGAGCTTTGTGCTGCCTGGTTGGACAGAGTGGGTGGAGAAAGGCACATTTTCTTACATAAAAGTGTTTCTCATTTCAGTCCCCAAAGGCAATTAGGGAAGTGATTAGTTAGAGTTGGTGGGGAGAAGTGCCTGGTTGGTGAAGATCTTCAGGGAAGCACTGGAACCTTGTGTGGTTCAAAATGGGCTGGGGGGAGAAAGGAATTGAGAAATCTGCACATTTCTGGGCAATGGGGAAGGTACCCTCTGAAATTTGGGAATCTGGGCTCTGCTTTGTGCTCTGGCTCTGAGCAGCTCACACCAATTCTGTGTTTGGTGCCCTGTTTGTGAAGCAAGGCTTTTGGTGAGAACACACACAGGGGTGAATTAAAATATTCCATTTGATGGCTGGAGTTGGTTATTTCCAAGCCCTTGAAAACATACCCTGTGTGTGAGCATGAACATATTTGCCTGGTGTGTGTTTGGAATGGAAGCTGAACAGACCTTGCTGTGTACAATATTCTCCCAAAGCAGGAAATCTTTGCAAAATGAACAATTATTCGTATCAACTGATGCCACCTTTTGATGTATCCTCATTTAAGGAGTGCACTGTTATCATGGGCATGGGGACAAACTTCCAGTGTAAGTGAGATGATGTTTGCAAACTGAGATTTTCTCTTTAAACCTGCAGGTTTGGTGGTACCAGTAACAACACGGCGTCGTTTGGCACCTTGGCAAACCAGAACACTCCCACCTTTGGCTCCCTGTCCCAGCAGGGCACAGGCTTTGGCACACAGAGCAGTGGATTCTCAGCTTTTGGGACAGGTGGAGGAGGTAGGAGAGGCTAAAGTCACCCTAACATCCCCCATGTCTCTGGTTTTCCCTGGAAATTGGGTGGGAATTCTCAAAAATCTGCCTGGTGCTGTAGGGAAGGCACCATGTCCAGGAGAATGGAGGTGCAGGGTGGGGTACAGCACCTTCTCAGCCTTCAGCTCCTAATTCATCACTGATCTGCTGGGTGCAATGGCAGCACATCACTACTGCTCTGCACACCCCATCTGTTTACTGCTTTTCACCCCTTTTTCTGGAGTTGCTCTTTCTCCTCCAAGGAAAATACTGAGAATTAAGGAATATTTCTTCAGTACCCACTTGGGTATCTGTGCTGTAAGTGCTTAGTGTTAGAGGAATATGCACTGAAAAATTGAGCTGGAGCACCAACAGCCAAATGTTTTTGTGCTGCAGTTCAGTGAAGGCACAGTGATTCAGGCAGGGCCACGTTCCCTGGTGGCTGCCTGACACCAGGGGCCTGCATTAAGCACAAACCTCAAAAAAGCAGCTCAGGGAGAGAGGAGCAAAGCAGGCACATTGTCTGCAGGGCTGCTAATGAATGACCTGGCTGATGAGCAGTGAAAGCCAAGCTCTCTCAGGAGGCAGGCAAGTCACTTCTCTTGTAGATGGAGATTTGACTTTCATTGTTTGCCCATCGCTTTTTTCCTGGCCTAAGGCAGGAAAGAAATATTTTTCAATCTGTGTGTGGGAGGGGACATTTACTACAAATCCTAAGCATTCGTTTTCCCTTTTACCAACTATTTTTCTGTCTTGCTTTTCTTTCAGGGTTTGGTTTTGGATCACCTAACACGTAAGTACCATTTTGTGTCTTAACTCTTCCTTAAAAATAGGAATTGAATCAGAATAAAGAGTGGAATGGTTTACAGGAGCAAACACTCAAAATAGCATTTAAATACTAGCTCTATTTCCATTCTGGTGATGCTGCAGAGGTCCAAGTCCAGGCTCTGGATGTGAGTTTTCCAGAGAGGTTTACCTGTCTCTTAAGAGAAAATTTCCACTTGGATCATGCTCCTTCTCCACCTCTCAGGGACATGATCTCTGTGCACACAAGCTGTGTGTGTGAATCAGGATTCTGCTCCATTTATCAGGTTGAAACAAAGAATGAGATAAATTGGTACTTTGGTGGCTGAAGTGAGATGATGATTTACAGTTAAAGGTTAACTCTGTCATCTGCTCTGCCTCTGCCTGGCTGGATCCCTTCCAGCAAGTTTCCTAAACTTTGTTTCCCTGTCAGATAGAGAGAACATGGATCTCTGCAGATGGCAGGCTCTAGAATAAGCACAATTATATCTAGTCAGTGTGTGTTGCTGCAGGCTCAGGTAAAAGAGGCTGGAAATACTTGTGTGTTCTCATAAAAAGCTCCTGGTACTAGGGAGACTGCAGGTTTGATTGAGAGATCTGCTGAATTAATGCTGCCTGAGGGAGGCTCTAGCACTCACTGCTGTGGTTTTCTTTTTATCTTGCTCCACAGATCTTCCTCTGGATTTAGTGGATGGAGAAGCTAGGGACATCCTGAACTCTTCCTGTAGCTCCTGCATTCATGAGTCACCCACATGATTGATACCCAACCAGCTTTTCTTCTAAATACGAGTTCTCAGACTTTTTTTTTTTTTTTAAGAAAAAGATTTTGATTATTTTTATGCAATACTTGCTCTTGCTCTATATTAAACTATTTTATCTGGCTTGATGTTTTCTGTGGTGGAAGGGTTTATTATCTCCTGCATCAAGAGGAGATGGATGTGTGCTGAGCTCAGCTTTTTCTTGTCCATCCCTTGCCTACCCAAGGGGGAAGCTCCAGTTGGTTCCTGACATAAACCAGCACATTTTTCATTAATAGAATGCCTGATTATCCCAGGCTCTGGAGAAGGGGCTGAGGTTTGCCCTGCTAATTTTAAGTCTAGGATGGGGCACATGCTTATCTCAGTGAAGTGCTGAAACTGAGTCATGTGTGAGCCAGAGGCTTGGTGGAGAAATAGGAAATTATCTGGGGAGAAGCTGGCAGCGTGCAGAGCACGTTCCCATGGCAGTAACATTCAGCAAAGAGGTGGGAAGGAAAAGCTCTCCTATTTTTACCTTTCTGTACATCTTACAGAACTCAAAAATTGGAACTCAGGTTCTGGGGAAAACTTCTGGCCCTGAAAGGAGACACATGACCTCCATCTAGAGCCATTAGTGATTTTGCTTTTTTTGGCTTTGGTTGTTGGATTCTTCTGTTGGATACTTTTTGTTTTCTAACAGAGATGAGATTTTGGTTTTTTCCTGTAGCTTTTGGCTTTAGGCAGTTTCATTTGTGAAATTCTCGTGTGTTTGTACTTGAACATACTAAACAATTTTTTTTAAGAATGCCCCAAAGACTTCTGACCAAACACTTTTTGTATTTGATGCATCTGACCTCCATGAAACCTCCAAATGTTGCTCTGTGGATAACATGTTTGAAATAGCAGCTCCTGTGTTAGGAGATTGGATGGGGTTTTCTTCTTGGTCCTATTAGGATGTATTGGGGAGTTCTTCATTTTGTGTTTTCAGCAGAAACATTCTATTGTTTCTTTTTTTCTTTTCATATCATATGATGACAGGTGACATTTTCTGGTTTGGTGGACATGTGATCATTTTTGGGAATTGTAAATAATTGGTAACTTCTTGTTTTCATATCCATTATAAACTACTTATATTTTTCAACAGTTCCTGAAGAAATTGGTTTATTTTTTTTCAAATCAGCCTAAAAATATTTTCCTAACTCCTGTCCTTGCTGAGCCAGGTGTCCTTCCTGTCTCTGCACCTGGGAATTATATTTAAAGGCAGGTTTCCTTTAAAAATGAAGAGATGTGGGCAATGTTTTTAGCTGTGGAGAGGCTTTGCAAGGCCATGGGCTCCAAGGCTGTTCCATAAGCCCTGGATTTCACACCCTGGTGTGCCATGGGTGATGTTAGAGGCAGCACTTTTGGGATTTGGGTGGAACCTCCCAGTCCTTTGGGGGAACAGGGAGAGTTCTGGTGATCCAGGGACCACAGCACTGGGACAGGGAGAATATTCCAGACTGGCTGGTCTGGAGGTGAAGAAAAGCTGAAGATGGATTGGAGCATGCCCTTCCCAGTGTGTTCTCCTTGACAAGACAACATTTCTTAAGGCCTAGAGGTGACACTGCTGTTGTGCTTTCTTTCCTCTTTATAAATAGCAGCTGGCCCAAACCACTGACCTTAAATTCTTTGCATTAATCTCCCCTCACTGTGGCATGTGACACCTCCTCAGAGGCCATATCAGCTGTGCTCCCCCAGATAGCTCAGGAGCCTCTTGCTATGGAGAAGATTGGCTTGGTAAGAATGTGGTGTTGGCAGGCTGAGCCTTTTGGAGTTTCTCTTTTGGAATGATGGGAGCAGTTGGGGGTGTCCCTGCTCTGCTGCTTGGTACCTGTTTAACTCCTGTGCCTTCAGAGCTACCCCAGACCCTGACTGAACATCCATTTTCTTGCAATTACTCCCAAATCCTGGCTGAAGCAGCCCAGCCCCCTGAACTATGTGCCCTTGAGAAAAGCAGGTGCTGCTCCCTGTTTCCATAGCAGCTGCTGGAGGAGCTGAGCAGCTCAGGCTGATCGTGACCAAGAGCCCACAGGAATATGCACAAAACCCAGCAGAGTCTGCTCTGGAAAATCTGCATTTTCATTAGATGACTCAAGGAGTTGGTAAGTGTGTGTGTGTGTGTGGCAGTGGCTTGGTGGCTGCCAGAGGCTGTCACAGCTGTGTCACACTGCTAAAAGTGGCCTCTGGTGATGGGGACCAATTCAAGGGCCAGCCAGGTTTGGGGTCTCACTCAGTAGTTTGTCCATGCTGGTTAATCCTTGGGTAGCCAGCAGCCCTCACTCCACTGTTCTGGAGGAGCTTTGCCTTCTGTGCCTCTTTTTCTTTCCTAGTTTTTCAGTATCAGAAATCTTCCAAGGCTTTTATCAAAGGCAAAATCTTAATGGTGTCTAATGAAAGCACACACTTATTTTCCCCTCCCCTGAGAGCTCAGGGCAGTGGGAAGCCGAGTGTTGGAAGGGCTGTGCTGTGACAGAGCACAGGGCTGGTGTCGCTGTGGTGGGCAGAGGGGAGCCTCAGGCACGACAAGGATCTCCCCAAACCCATGGGGAGACCAAAACAGGGATTTCTGCTTCCTTGAAGGCTAAAAGAGCAAAAAAGAGAAGAGCTTTTTTTCTGGAAAATAAGGCCAAACCATAGCTTTGTGACAGAGGTAGAAAAATTAATTGCTTTAATCTCATGTTTGAAGGGCTTTTGCCCTGCCATCCCCTCCCAGCTCAACAACAGCAGGACACCGCTGGCATTTGTCCTCTGGTCACCTCCCCACTGTGGCACAGAAGGGCCAAGGGAATGATGTCCTTCCCTTCCCAGACAGAGGGATATGGCCAAGACCACATTTTGAAATATCAAGCCTTATACAGCAAAGCCTTTCAAACATGAGATTTAAGTAATTAATTTTTCCACCTCTATGACAAAGCTATGGTTTGGCCTTATTTTTCCAGACAAAAGATAGCTGATGCGTCTCTGACCAAAACCCTGGCAGTGGGAGGATCCAGACCATGGGAGGGAGCTGCTGTGAGGTGTTCAGGCCTGGGGTGAGTCTCACAGAGGTGATGGAGGTTGGGAAGGTGCTGCAGAAGATTCCCTTGCTGCAGATGCTGGAGCAGGGAGTGAGGCTGGGGAAGGGTGCAGGCAGGTGGTGGCTCCATCTCCTGCCAGCCCTCTGCCCAGCAATCAGGGCACTGCTCTCTGTCCCTGCCAGCATTCTGGAGCAGAGCTCCCTTCTCCCCTCAGCTGTGTATGTGCCCAGGCTCAGAGGCTGAAATGACATTTTATTTATCCCTTCTTAGTTTTCATGTGTCCCTTGTGCATTGCTTCCAGCATTGCTTACAAGGAAAAATAATCCTGCATGAGGCTTTGGCATGAGCGAGCCTAGGAGTGCCAGGGCAAGTTCTGTTCCTGGATAAATGTCGTGTGCAGCCCCAGGGGCTGGGCAGAGGCAGCTGTGGCTCACAGGGATGATGAGCAGCCCTGGGTCAGCAGTGAGTCCATCCCTGTCCCGCCTCTCATAGCCATGAGGCTCTGGGGCCTGGCAGCCATGGAGAACGGGCACTCAGTGCTTTGCTTTAATTGGCATGGGGGTGTTTGCTCAAAGGTTGGACTCCATGACCTTGGAGGTCTTTTCCAACCTTTGTGCCTCCATGGCTCTTCCTCTCCCAGGGATGAGCTTGGATGTGAGAACACATCTTCCAGCTCTGCACACCCACACGTGTCCGTGGGCTCTGTGGTCCCTCTCAGCATATTCCTCACCTCACCCCATCTGCAGCTCCCAGTAGGTCACAGGGCTCCTCCTCTCCAGCGTGAGTCTGTCCCCGCTGCAGAGCCAGGATTTCTCCTTTCTGCCCTTATCTCACGCAGGCTCTGTGCTGCCAGGGCCTGTTTGGGACTCCTGTGTTCCCTGGCAGGAGAAAAGCTCGAGTGCTGGGGCTGCAGTTCTGCCTCCTCACAGCCCCATCACAGCAGGGACAGAGGCAGAGCCCCCCTGCACCAGTGCTGCACTCAGGGCTCCTCACTGGACCTCTCCGCAGGTGCACAGGTGAAAGGGAAATGTGGGACAACCCCAAAGTCATGAATCATGGTTGAGTCAGACCTGGCTCTCCAGTGCTGCTCTCCTGGGTTTGGGGCAACCCCAAAGTTATGAGTCGTGGTTGAGTCAGAGCTGGCTCTCCAGTGCTGCTTTCCCATCTTTGGGTTCCTCACAGAATGATGGAATGATTTGGGGGAGAAGGGACCTTAAAGCCCATCTCATTCCACCCCCTTCCACACCTCCCACTATCCCAGATTGCTCCAAGCTCCATCCAACCTGGCTTTGGACACTTCCAGGGATGGGGCACCCTGTGCCAGGCTCTCACCACCCTCACAGAGAAATAATTTTTTCTAGGACTCTACAACCAAAAGCTTCGTGGGGACCAATTTACAAAAGCTACTAAAGGTAGCCCTGAGAATCTCAGTGCAGGTTGTTTCAGGAGCTGTTACAATTTTGTGTCAATTCATGGCACTGTATTTTTATTTTATTCTTCATAGGTGCTTCAAGGTTCTTCAGGGCATTGCTAAAAATGTTTTGCTTTAAAACTTGAAAACATGAAGGAATGAAAGGAGTATTTGCAGCTGCTGCACATTAACAGCTTAAGGAGATGTGAGAGAAGAAATAGGGAACAAAACCTGATTTGCATCAGCAGAGGAAAGTCCCTGCAGAGTTTCAAGAAGGAACTGTGGAGGTCAGAGGGTTTCTTCAAATGAAGGAACTGTTGCCTCAGTCTGCTTTAAACTGAGGTTAGAAAATCACAAAACCAAGGGACAGAACTTGTAGAAAGGCAAAGTTTGGGATGTGCTGCAGTCAAGGATTGGTGTTAGCTGAGGCACCAGAGCAGAGCTCCAGCCTCACCCGGGCTGTGCTGGGCTCAGCAGCTCATGACCTTCCCTGTGCCCTCCTCATCCCCCACAGGGGCTTTTCCAGCCTCCCTGTGCAGGGAGAAGTGTCCAGGAGCTGTTGGCTTTTCCAGGATCTCACCAAGGCAGCTGTGAGTTGGCTGTGTCCCCTCCCCACCCCTCCCTCCCTCCAAAACTGGGACAGCTAAATTTAACCTGCTATCAACAGATGAGGCTGGAGTGTTTCCACTGTGGCAAGGAATCCCACTCAGAATCTGTCCTCTCCCCTGCTCCAGCTCCATCCCTGCACATTCCTTCCTTTGAGCTGGGAGTTTCCTTCCTCCTCCTCCTCCCCACCTGCACTTGTTTGTGTCACTGCCACAGCACTGATACCCAGCAGGTCTTTGCTCTGCTGCTTTTTTGGAGAAGTTTGGATGCTGCTTTGCCAGCTGGATCAGAGACCAGCAAAACTTCTCAAAGACCAAACAAATGTGCAAAGGAGAAAGCTGTGTCTTGCTTGGGCAGAACTGGTGGGATTAGAGCCTGCAGTGGGGTCAGGCTGTGGCAGGAGGAGCTGGAGCACAGAGCTGGAAGATGCCAGTGGGTTTAAGAAATCAGCAGTGGAGCTGTGCTGGCTGCTTGGCCAGGCACCCCCTGCTCTCCAGAACTCAGCACTTTCCTTTATGGAAAGCAAACAAAACCTGAACGTGAACATTTTCGGGGGCAGGCAGGGAATAATGGAATGAGTACAGGTGATGTTTGAAAACCAATCACAGACTGCAGCATCTTCCACCCTCTCCCCTGCCCAGGGCTCTGCGCTGCTGCCTCTCTCCAGATGTGATATTTTCAGTGAACATCTGCCCGGGGTTTTGCTAAATAAGCCAGCGGGGTCAGGAAACCGAAGCGTGCGCAAGTTCAGCGCTGCCTGCGCCGACCAGCCCAGCTCCGGCTGCCCCCAATGCACAGCAGGCTGGTGATGGAAAATGCAGGATGTTGGCTGGTGCTGTTCGCCAGGAATCTCCTGGCTCTGTCTGCTGCAGCCCAAGAGCTGACAGGGAGATAGAACTGGTGGTAAATGGGATATTTAGCGCTGCTCAAAATGTGAGCGCAGAGCTATTTGTTTAAAAACAGCCACCGCCCAAACGACTCCAGGCAGACACGTTTGAAAATTTCACTTTATTTCTCTGTTATAAAAGCAGGGTTTTGTATTTTACATATCTGTAAGTGTCCAGACTCGGTACATCTTGGTTTTGTTTTCACAGTATCTCTGCAAGACCAAGGACGATTCTTATTGCTGCGCCGGGAGCCAGGGCAGGAGGGCCGGCGGTGCCTCGCCTTCCCCCGGGCTGGACCCAGCCTGGCGCCGGCTCCACAGGTCTCTACCCCTCCCCAAGGCTGCTGAGGGTCTGTGCTGGCTCCCCGAGGGGCTGCCCCTCTCCTCCCACGTTCATCTCGGTGTCAAGGGCAGGGAAGGAGAACCACGAGGTCCCTGACCCACTCGGTGCCTTGGCCGCGCTCAGCAGCCCCTGGGGGCAGGTGAGGGTCTGGGCCAGGGCTGCTGCCCACCCTGGAGCACCACAGGGCTGTGACAGGATGGCCAGGCTGCACTCTGAGCCCCTGTGGGGGTTTGGGTCTATAAAGAGCTGAGAGCATCACTGATGGGAAGGGTGAGGCACAGACACGCTCACGTTCACCCGTGTACGCTGTGTCGGTGCCCCAACACCCGCCCAGCGTATCCTCTGTGTATTCCTGGTTCTGCCAAAAGCTGCCAGAGAAGGAGCTTGATTCACCTCTGCTCATTTGCCACTCTGCCCTGGGTGCCCAGACATTGAAGACCCCCCTGGAACCCTGTCAGTCAATCCCTGTTGTAACCACCAGCCTTAGCAACAGCGGTGTCTCAGAGCCCCTGTTACTTCCAGCCATCCTTCCTGTTACAGACAATCTGTCCCCGTCAGTTTTGTAATGAAGCAGCATTGGAAAAACATCACTTTTAATCACAATGCATGAAATCTCCAAAGAGGCAGCATCACTCTCTCTGCCGTGTCTGGGGATGCAGATGGAGGTGAGGGGGCACGTTTTGACCTAGGCACGGGATAAAGGCATTCTTTGGGAAGGGAGAAGTCCATGCAAAGCCGACCCCAGAGTGAAATGTGAATTTTGTGTTTACTGCTCAGCTGGGTCCGTTCAGTGCAACAGGACAAATTAGCCAGGAGGTTACTATCAAATTGCATGGATGTATCCAGTCCACCAGGTAGAGGGAATAGGAGGAACCAGATTTGCTTAATGCACTGGGAGACTAAGTCCAACACAAAGCTAAGTGGAAAAGGACGTAGGTGTTCCCTGAATGTGGTTTTTGGTGACTGAGAAGAAATCTTTCCTTGGAATTTCTTTGTGCAGCTAATTAAGACAACTGGGTCCGATTCCTTCGACCCAGGCTGACATCAGTGAGAACTCTAAGTACTGAGCACCTGGAGACAAAGTGAATACCAGACACAAATCCCCCTTCTGCTCCCACCCATGGGACTCAGCAGCAGCCAAGATGCATGAGAGCATGATCAGCTATTCACCCACAGCTCACAGTTTGTCCTCTTCTGCATGTATTGCCTCGGAGAAAATACAGACAAGTCCCAAAGGGCTGTGCCAGTGGAGCTATAGTTGGATGTGAATCCAGGTAAGAAAACGGAGTTTAATACAGAGAGTGACTGTGCAAGTCCAAGTCTCCTTAGCTTCATCCTTTATAGTCCCAAAGCCGAGACTGAGGCACCCTTTGGCTTGTGGATTTGGGGTTGATCCAGTCCAGTCGTTTCCAAGCCGGAATTCCCACCTCAGAGCTCTGCCCGTGGAAAGGAGCAGCTCCATGGCTGAGCATCTGTGAAAGCCAGTGGATGAGGAGGGTGGGCTCCCCTGCAGGCAGGGGAATGGCTGCAGAGCCCCAGGATCCTTGTTTGCTGGTTTGAGGCTGTCCTGGTGGGGGACACAACTCCTGGGTGCGCATCCCTGTTCTGTTCAACACTTCTGATGTTGAACCTGTTGCCAAAGGAGGTGGTGTGGCTGTGGAGAAGTGAGGAAGGAGAATTTCTTGCTGGTAAGGTCCTGTGTGGAAGATGGGGGTAGGAATAGCAGCTGATTGGTGCCTCTCCATGGGGAGAGCCTTTTGAGCAGCGTGTGTGGGGTTGTGAGGCCTGTTCAGACCAGCTCGGCAGGGCCAGGCTTGTACCTGGCATGCAGAACTCTCCTCAGTCCCAGCTCTTGAGGCAAGTTGTTAATAGGAGGAAGAAATATTTTCTGGGGGAAGGAGCTGCAGAGGGAAGCGATCTGCCTGAGGCCATGTGCTGGAGCAGGGCAGATCCTCCACTCCCCATCCTGTGCCCTGGCCTCCAGATGCCACCTCTACCACAGAACTTCCTCTGCCTTCAAACCCCTCCCTCCCATTCAAAAGGCTCTTGTGCCTCATCCTCCTCTGCAGAGGAGCATCTGGTTATCTCAGCAGCCATCTGGTCCTTATTAAAAGCTACAGGTTTCACCTCCTCCTCCTCCAAATGCTCCTTCCTCACTGAGGATCCACACCCAGGGCTCAGGTGTTGCCCTGCCTCTCGTGTGTTCCCCTTTGCTACAGTGGATGTTTGTGCCCTGACAGACAGGGACAGTGTCATGGCCCTGCCTGTACCTCCTTCCTGACAGCCAGGTAGATCATGAGGTCATTGGGAAGAAAATGATCTGTGAATCCCAATGTGATTGGTTAGCACAGAAAGAAGAGTTTTCCTCAGCTGCTGCTGTGTTTGCCGGGAGTGGGTCCCTGTTATTTTCAGACGTGGCTGCTCCTGAACTACAGATCATGCTGGGTAAGATCTGCCCTCTCTGACACCTCTGTGTCTCCAGTGACTTCAGAAGATCCTTGGGACACCCCACTCTTTGTACAGCCCCATAACTGGGATTTCACAGCAAACGGGGCCACAGAGCTTCACCCGACAGCAGCAGGCACACCAGCTCTTAGCCACGAGAAGGTGAGGCTGTGGGCTAGCTGGGAAAACATCTGTGTGTCCTAACGACAAATGTCCCACTGGGACATCCCCCCCTTGACTGGTGTTGACTCCCAGGGCCACAATTCCAGCTGTGAGGTGATTGATTCCCTGTTGGACTGCTAAGGGAGGCTGAGACCACCACAGGTGAGCAGCACGAGGAGCTTCCAAGGCATCCTGCAAAGCAGGGAGAGGTGGCCTGGGAGCTCCCCTCGAGAGCCATCCCACAGCAGGGTTGTTATTTGCATTGCTTTGAAACTGAGATGATTTCCGTGCTTCCTTGTTCCAGGTTTTAAAAAGAGGAAGATTTTCTTGCTTCTTTCAATTTCATGCCCTTTGTATCCATCAGCCCATGCCACGCTGACAGCCTATTCCTTGTTCCAAAACTTTTTCTCCAGAATTCTGTAGGAAGGACATTCTGCCTGGTGGTGGTTTTGTTGGTTTGTTTTTTTTTCAAACATAGCTTTAAGGCAAAAGTTTGGCAATGCAAAGCAAAGTCTACATAAGGCCGCATGACTTGGATTTGCAACTCAGAACCTTACAGCTTTAAAAAAAATACCTTATCTTAAATAGTCAACTTTTTGCTCCAGGAACTTGTTTCATTCTCAACAAAAAAGAAAAAAAAAATTCTTAAAATCCCAAATAAAATGTTCATATTGTTCTCGGCAGTTCTGGACAAGCTAATGAGACTGAAGTTCAAACAGGAACTAAAGTAGGGAAGAAAAAATAAAAGCTATAGGGTAGACATCAGTGTTAGTTTCTTCCCTTAGGAATCCAGTGATGAGACAGACCCAGTCCAAGGTCTCCTCTTTAGCTTTAGCACAGTGAAATCCGTCCCAATGGGAGAAGGTAGAATGGTTGCATTTGTTGAATGAATAAAAAGTGCATTTAGGTTTTGCTCAGATTATAGGTGTGTATCCTAATACCTAAGTGATTGTTTTGCTTCGGGTTTGTTTTCTCCCTCTCGCTGCCAGGACGCCAGGCGTGCATTATCGATGCTTTGGGGGTATCACCACGAGTGGCGGTCCATCCTTTGGCCTCCACATGAGTACCTGAGCATCATTGGCATTGGGTTTGACAAGGGCACTGGGTGGTATTGGCTCATTCTTGCTGAGGACCTGGGGCTGCTCTTGGGCAGAGGGCTCCTGCAGCTTGGCACGCTGCCCCAGGGGCCTGCTGGGGTTCACCTCGATGCCCAGCCTCATGCGCCATTTGATAGTCTGCAGGGTCACCATCTCGTTGGTGGCCGTGTTGGTGGCCACCAGCCAGGTGGTGAAGCTCTGATCCCGGTGGATGCTGGTGAGCTTGGCCACGTTGCTGTCGCTGACGGGCACGGCCCACGTCACGCTGGGGTAGAAGTTGTCGTTCATGCTGATGTTGAACTTGGACTCCTTCTTGGTGGGACCCACGATGGTGCAGGTTTCTGTGGTGTTCCCGTACCAGGGATAGTTCACTCCGTCTGAGTCACTGATGGCCTGGATTTTACCGTCCAGGAGATCTGGAAGCTCCCAGCTTGACCTGCCATAATCAACAGCAAATGATGGATAATTAATTAATTAATTAGTTTAGAAACGTCCTGGATTTTAGAAAGGAGAAGGAAGAGCTGTGGATGCATTCCCTCTCCGGAATTTGTGCCCTTTGTGCCATCCCTGCCATTAGAAGCATCCTTCTCATCAGGCCTGCTCTCAATCCCTTCATCCCCTGAATTTCTCTCTGGATGAGCCACTGTCCCTCCCCACTGTCTGCCTGGCTCTGGAAGTGTAACCCATCCTCCTGCAGCCCTTGGAAGGACCCAGCCCGAGGGCTGCACTCCAGGCTCTGGGCTGGGGATGGTGTTACAGTAATCAGAGAGCCCCAGGTGGAGCTGCTTGTAAAGCCGCCCGCACTGCTCACCTGCGAGAGGGACACAAAGGTCAGTGCTGCTAGCAGGAATGTGAGTGAAAACACTCCCCTGTCACCTTGTGCTGCTTGATGCACAGCTTGGAGTGGGTTTTTTCATTAGCTTCCAATTTAATTTTTAAGATTAGATTTGCCAATAGAGGCAAACCGCTGTAAATGTCTCAGAAGAAGGGTTGGATGCTTGCTCTGAGACGGCACGGCCACAGATCACTTGCTCAGTGCACAGCAGCTGTTTTAAGGACAATCTTTTAAAAACCAGGCTGGCAGAGGTGCCTCTCATGCACCTTCTCCTTCCTGCTCATGAATCAGCACTCCTCACCAGCCAGGGATGGTGTCCCAGCAGTGAAGGTGGCAGAAGGGACTGGTGGCAGCAGCAGTGGTGTTTGCACCTGACCCTGCCATAGCACTGGCTGTGCTCCAGTTCCCCAAGCCTTGTGGCTCCCTGCTGCAGGCTGGGACATGGGGAATGATTTATCTTGGAGAGACACAGAGGGGACGCCCTGAGGCTCCTCAGGGTCAGGGTGACTGTCCAAGCCTTTCATAAGTCTGGTGCTGCAGCTTAAAATAGCCCCTTGATTGCAGAGGAGCCTGTGGCTGGGGGTACTGGTCGGCCTGGCTGGCTCTTGCACAGCTCTGGGATGAGCTGCTCTGGCCAGGGAGATGTCACTGTCTCACAAGGCTGTTTTGACTGTTAATTAGTTAATGACCGTGAAGTGCCTCCATGTTTGTACCCGCTGGATCGTTCAGCACTTAGCTGTGTCTGGCTGTGGCTAGAGGATACCACGGGGGATTTCAAGGTCTCATTTATCTGTTTTTTCATGCCAGGGTCCTGGCAAACACCTCCCCACGGGAGAAGAAGTGTGAGACAGGAGGTGGGGTGCCCTGGGGGCTGGGGAGCGCAGCAGGAGCAGGGGATGCTGTGAGCTGCAGGGGCTGCAGGGATGCTCTGAGCCGCAGGAGCAGGGGTTATGCAAGCACAACATCTCCCTGGTCAGATTTACAGGCTGCTGTCAGCTACGGCACCGCAGCTGCAGCAATGCCTTCCTCCCGCGCTCATCGCCAGCAGGCAGAGGGAGTCCTTTCCCTGGAAGAAAATTTTTAGTGAAGGCAGCCAAAAGGAGATCCCTGAGCAGTCCTGCCAGGACCCTTGTGCACTGCAGAGATGTTTATGTGCTCTGCTCTGCTCTGCAAACCGGAGTCATCCTGGCTCACCAACCCTAGCGCCCTTCAGGCAGAGCTGAGCAGGGGAAGGCTCAGGGATGGCCCAGGGAAGGCACAGGAAGGCTCAAGGATGGCCCCAGGAAGGCCCAGGGGATGCTGAGTGACCCAGCCCTCGCTGATGGAGGAGTGGAGGTCCTGCTCTGCAGCCCCCACCCCTCCCTGCTGCACAGCCCAGCTCCGAAACCCCATCTGGGGGCTCTTCTCTCCCTGTCACCTGCTGGTTTAGGATTACTTTCCATTCAGACAGGGGCTGGTGCTCAGCTTGGCTGTCACCCAGGGCTGAGACGTGGCAGAGGTTGACTCTGAGGTGACAGTGTGGTGCAGCCACAGCATCTCTGCAGGTACCCAGGTGCCAAACCAGGAGCTGCGATGCCCCAGAGGGTGAGAACCCTCCTGGGCTGCTCCAGCCTGCTCAGATCAGAGCTGCTGGCTGGATGGCAGGAGAACCTGACAGAGGATGCTCAGGAAATGCAGCTCCTCTAAGATCTGCTTGTCCCCATCTTCATTCCCAGGTCAGGACGGAATTGCAGGAGCTTCTGGGGATTTGCTCAGGATTTAAACAAGAGCACAAGGGTGGAGCTGTGTCAGAGCCTGAGCAGGATGGTGCCTGCAGAGCCTGTAGCATCCCAGGGCAAAGCTGAGCGTGGCTGGGCTCAGGGAGGACACCCAGCTTGAGCAAAGGCGTGGGCAGGAACGGGGAAGGAGACACCAGCCTGCGTTTCTTCAGAGAGCGCGCTGTGCCTAATTCGAGCCAGTGTGGTTAACCCCAGGGTTTCAAAACCATCATGCTTCATCTGCTCTGCTTGGAACAAGCAGAAAAACGAGGCCTCATGATGATCCCATGACTGGAGCAGAGCAGAGGCTGCCTGGTGGCTGCTGCTGGTGACTGTCCCTCTCCTGATGCTCCAGCAAAGCCCCTGTGCCAGCCAGGCTGGCAGCCTCTGCTTGCAGAGCGTGTCCATGCTGAATAATATGCCAACAACTGGATGATTTTGGAAAGAATGCTGTGGAATGATCTTTGGCTGCATCAGCATCTTTCTCTGGTAGTGTCGAGCCAAGGAGAGACCAGAAAGTGCCCAGTAAACACTTTGCTGACAATAGCAGGAAGGAGGCATGAAAAGCAATCAAGCTATCTGGTTTCGTGGGTTCACTGATCAGCTCCAGGATCAGTAGGTTCTGCCTCACAACACTGACAGGCCTGTTTCTGCCTCCTCTGAAACCTTCAGAGCCAGTGTGGGCACCACCAGAGCCTGGAGCTGCCAAGAAACCTCTCCAACAAATGTCTTCTTGCTACCAGAAGGAACTTTGAGCTATTTCTTGTGGTACAAGCAGAGCCCTGCTGCTGACAGCCAAGCAGCTTTATGTAGGTTTTGGCTTCCCAGTTCTCATTCAGACACTTTTTCCCTCTTCTGTCACACAGAACAAATCATCCTGAGCTCCAGATGTCTGTCCCACAGCACCCAGCAGGGCAGGGACAGCAAAGCCAGCCCTGGGCATCCAGCAGTGGGGAACATGCAGGTAACCTCTCCAGACAGGCACCAGGCACTGCTGCAACCTCAGCTCTAATTGCCTAAAGCCAGCTCCTAATTAGTCACAGGCCAGATGGACTTGCACAACCTTCTGCTTTCCAGCACCTTCCTCTCCAAGCTCCCTAAATAAGAGCAGCCCCTGTGGGGCACAGCCCCTGCCTGGTGCAGGGAGCAGGGCCATGTACTGAAACTCTGTCTCAGGATTTCACATCCTGCTCCTGCCTCCCTCCACCACTGCCCTGCACTGGGGACTCACTGAAAGAAAGAAAACCTGATAGCCAGAGCTGCTTAATTTTAAATTCTCCTTTGCAGTGCCTCTCTCACCTTTTCCAGCATGGCAGGCAAGTCAAGGCAGGGTTAGAGTGAAGAACAGGAAGGAAATTGAAGATGTTGCTGTGCTGCTGTGGTCCCTCTCCCTCCCACCCTCCAGCTGTGTGTTCCTGCCTCATCTCCTGAGCCAGCAGCAGCGTTTGGGGCTGGGTCAGGGAGTGGAACTGACACAAAACTGGCATCAGGAAAAAGGGAACAATTTCTGCAGCAAACTCAATGGACAACCCATGGAACTGGGCTAAGGTGGGTGAGATCCAGGGGCCACTGCAGGGCAGCAGAGCCTTGTCCTCTGAATCCCTGGAGGAGTAAATTCCCACAGGGAACTGACCTCCCTTCACTTTCTTTGGAAAAGATGCCCTTGTGGTGTTTTTGATCGTGTCCTCCCCCCTGGGGACTGGGGGTTTATTCTCTTGGCAATTTGAGTTCATTATGTCCCTGCTGCAGGGCATGGAAGATTTAATCTCACCAGGGAGAGATGCCTGGGAAGATGGAGTGATGATGTAAGGATGCAAGTGCCCCATCAGGTCTTCCAGGGGGAGAAACATCCACAGGAAAACTTCTCCTGATTCCTGGCTGATCAAATTCCAACTCCAATTCATTTATCTCTCTCTTTTGCATATCTCCATCTGCACAGCTTCTTGCACATCTCCATGGAGATGAAGGAGGCTGGGGAATGCCATTCCAGCAGGGCCCAGAGCTGGCACAGGTTCCACCAGGTGCAGAAACCAGCACCCAGCCCAGCAGATGCCAGCAGGGACCTGGTCCAGCTGCTCCTGCTCAGGTCACAGCTCTGGCCTGATGCTGCTGCCTCCCTGTGCACAGCAGATCCTTCCCTCAGGACCAGGGTGAAATCCTGCATTTTAGGGAGGAGCAGCAGCACCAGCCATGGGTGCACAGAGAGGGGTCACAGAGCACATCCCCATCCCCGTGCTGGGGGTTTTCATGTTCCCTGCAGCATCTCCTGACTCACATGAAAAGCAATGCCAGCACTTCATGTGTTAGCTGAGCTCTAATTCTCTCCCTTTAAATTTAAAAATGCTGCATTTAGCCCCCAAATTGTTCAGTGCCACTTTAAACGTGTGTGTCTAAATTATCCCCTCTGTACTCCCATCCCTATAGCAGCATTATGCACAGCTCCATCTGCTCCAGTATTTCTCAGCTGTTTCCATCCTCAATGCAATGGCCAGCTTATGCACAGCTAACAACTTCCCAGCAGAGAAGTGCAAAATTAATCCAGAGCCTGCTGTAAGTATTGGTGCTGCGGTTGGATGAGTGATTTTTGATTATTTGGGGGTTTTTGTTTGCCAGTCACCACAGGGGTTAAAAACATGGATGTGGCAGTGGCCTCTGCCTGCCATGGAGGGTTGGGGCTGTGCTGGCATCAATCGATGCAGCTCTGTGGAGGTCAGAGGGATTACATCGAGTTTCACCAGCCAAAGCCTTGGCCCATCCTTTCTACCAGGTTTGTGTCCTCTCTCTCTGTAATGGTCTTCCAACCCATATTTCAATGGCATTGAAGAGGCCTTTCCTCCTAAATGCCTTTATTTATAGCCTTCAGATGGCAATGAGTCTATAGAAAGAGAGTGCAGAAACAGACCAATTCCTGCTTGTGTTTGGGTAACTTTTTTTTTTTTTTTTAATCAGTTAAATGTCAGTGAACCTCCTAGGGAAACATCTTTGTTTCCATGATTTTCTAGCTAAAAGCTCTCATACATAGCTGCAGTGTTTAATTCTACCAGTTTACAGCAGCACCTACTACTCCTTTTTTTTTTTTTTTTTTTCCTTTTCTTTTTTGTCCCAAAACATTCCAGCAAGGGCAGGCTGTACCAAATCCTCATTTTAAACACAGGGAAACTCAGGTGCAGGGGAATAAAAGGCCACACTGAGGTTTGCAGCACTGGCAGCATCACTCTGTGCCCAGTCCCCTCTATTTCAGTGCATCTGAGCTGTATTTATACAAAGTGGACTTTTCTATTTTCCCTTTGCAGCTGGTGGCTAAAGACAGGATTCCTAAATGAGCCTGAGAATTACACATGCAAATCCCAAAGGCCTGCAATTGGGAACATCTGAGCAACAAATTGTCCTTGCTAAAGATGCTCTTGGAGCCAAGAAAGCCTACAGATTTCAGGCCTGCTGTAAATACTTTTAAAATCACAATCAGCCTGCCTTCACTGCTGCTGTTTGCCAGGTACCAGTTTGCATCTCAGGAAACTTTCTGCTTGAGCAGAGAGGGGACATGGGGACAGCAGAGGGGCAGATTGTCACCTGGGGGTGTTCCTGATTCCCTGGGGTCCCTGAGAGGGAAGGGAAGGGAAGGGAAGGGAAGGGAAGGGAAGGGAAGGGAAGGGAAGGGAAGCTGTGCGTGCAGATGTTCAGGCTGTCAGGAAGGTGCTGCATTCACTCATTCCTGCTCTCCAGCCCGCCTCCCCCAGCTCTCCTCATTCAGGGATTTTTTAAGCTGCCCAGACTGACCCTCAGGGGCTGAGCCAGCATCTCCCTGGCTCGGGGCAGAGCAGGGAGAGGATTCTCAGACCTGACCTTCCCGTCCTTCCTCCCTCAGCCCCAGAGCCTGGGCAGCATCAGCAGCTCCAGCCACTGACCCATCTGCCAGCACGGTCAGGCTCTGTCCCCCTGGCTGGACAGACACATTTCTGCTGCACCAGGAGGCTGCACCTGTGCTGCCCAGCACTGTGAGCTGCAGAACTGCTGCTCTGTGCAGGCATTTGGGGATCAGGTGCTGGGGCTGATTTAGCTGTGGGCTAAACGTTTGGAGAACAAGCTGGTGGGGCACTGGGGAGAGATGACTTTTCTTGGCAGGGAGGTGACATTCTGATTTGACTCATTCCTGCCTCACTATGACTGTCTGACCAGTACCACGGGGATTCCTGGTGTGCAAGCAGCCCCTGGATTCCTCCCACCTCATACTTACACCCATATATTCCCTTTCACATCCCCCGTGAGGGAGGGTAACGTGAAATCCGCACCCTGCTCCAAGGTGATGCGGGTGGTTTAACTACCAAGGGGTTAAATCCAGCTTGTGATTCCCGTGGGCTGCCTGCTGCTGTGGGCAAAGCAAGCAGGATTCCTCCTGTGACGTTCAGTGTGCTCCCAGAGCTGGTGGGCTCCGAGCTGCCAGCCACAGCTCACTGCAGCAGCAGCAGCAGCAGCACAGAGCACGCCAGGGACGGCTCCGTGCCACAAGTGTCAGCCCTGGGCTCGCCCTGGGGCTCCTCGATGGGCACCTTTGGGATGGGGAGGGATGCAGGCAAGAGGAGCTGGAGGTCAGGAGAGCCACTGGTGTCGCACACCCATCAAAGCAGGGCTGCTCCCGGGGTTTCAGGATCTCCAAAAGCTGTTGTGGAAGGGCTTTGCTGGGTTCCCACCAGAACAAGTGGGGTTTGGTTGGGGCTTGGGCAAATTCCCACTCGAGGAGAAGAACACCCACTGCTTTGAAAGGGCAGGGACAAGCTCTCCTGTATTTTAAACACACAGCAAAGTCCTGTTAAGTTTCGGAGGGGCTGGGTTTTTAAACATGGATTATAAAAATCATAACTTTTGGCTCGATCCACTATTTCCCAAGCAGGCCAGGGCCCTGCCTCTCTCCCCGTTCCCACCCGCACGCGCCCTCCCCTCGGCAATACTCACATCCCCTGGTCCCCGTAGTGGTTGTAGAACTCCATGTGGCTGCAAGCCTGGATCCAGCCCACGATCCAGGTCTCCTTCTTGGGGAGAGGGGGCACCAACACCTGGGCAGAGGCTCGGAAGTGAGGGGTGCGGTAGCGCAGCACCACGCTGGAGGACTCGTCAATGCTGGTGGGAACGGGATCGATGGAGGCTTTCACTTCGACCACTGAAATGCTCTCCCGGAAAACTTTGGATTTGCAGCTAATGCTCTGAATACAGCCCATGGCATACCCCGAGTACAGTCTGACGCAGCTCCTAGGGTACTCCAGCAATCCTGGGGAATATTAGGCATTGAAATTGTCTGGTGCTAGATCAATTACAGATCTTCTTGGTTTGTAATTTCAAAACTGATATCCATAGGATAGAAAATTCATCACGTAAAGCCTTAATTCGAATATCTGTCTTACAAGCACTGCTTCTATTTTTGAGGTTAGCTGCGCTTCAGAAGCAAAAGGGCCTTTAAAATTTTTTCCCCTTTTAATGACCCATTAAATCTCTTGCTCAAACAGTCTTTGGGTTAAAAAAAAGTCTCTTGAGTTCAATAAATAAAGGTGGTGTTCTTAGCTGATATATTTAGTCCTTCCTTTGCTCAGATGCAGTCTGTCATTCACCATCAAACATAGGACTAGCCGGTATTTCCCTTTATTCTTTGGATGAAAAGCAGAATGTTGATAGACACATCTATATAAATAATGAAATAGTTTTTAGCCCCAGCTTGTCACAACCGGTGTGGATTTCCACTTCCTGACTTGCAGTTGTTCATAACTTCCTTTCGCACAAAATTACAATAATAACAGAAAGAAACGACGGCTGGAAAATGCAAAAAGTCGCCAAATCTCCGATTCTGGAGGCTCCTCCGCCAGCGCTGTCTGGGCTTTGGGGATTAATTTTTTTTCTTTTTTTTTCCTCTTCCCCTTAGAAATAGCCGGGCGCGGGGACGCGAGCGCGGTGCCGGTGGGGCCGGCGGCTGCGGGCGCGCAGCGGGGCAGCGGCGATGGAGCCTCCCCCGCGCCCGCCGGGGCCGCGCCGCTCCGCGCCCGCTCAGCGCCCGCTCAACGCCGCCCGTGACATCCCCCCCACGCACCGGCCCGGGGGCGCCGCTCCCCTTCCTCCTCCTCCTCTCTCCTCCTCCTCCTCCTCGGCGAGCGGCTCTCCGCAGGGGTGTCCGACCTTCCTCCTCCTCCTCCTCCCGCTGGCGCTCCGGGGCGAGCCGGCTCAGCCGGCGGGGCTCATGGGCGGGCGCCGGGGCTGCCCCGCACACGCGTGGGCCCCGCGGGGCGTCACAGCATCGCGGGGAGCCGCGGCGAGCCCCGGCCGCGCCGCCGAGCCCCGGCTCCTGCGCTGCGGGGGCGAGCGGCGGCGCGGGGCGGCGGGGGGGAGGCTCCTGCTTCTCCTGCTTCTTCTCCCGCTGGGGTTTTTTTCCCCTTCGCCTCTGCGCTGGCTGCCCGGGGAGCTGAGCGGAGCAGGATCGGTGCCTCCGCCTCCCGGCTGCCGCAGGCTTCCTCTCCCGCAATACATTCGTGCACCCGGGGCTCAGCCTCGCCGGGGGCGCGGGGGGGCGCGGGCGGGCTCCCGCTCCGCTCGCCGCAGCGTCGGCAAAGGCAGCGGGGTCAAACTTCGCGGGAACTCGCTGGCAGCCCCTCGGTGCCCCCGGGCGAGCCCCGCCGGCCGCCCGCGCACGCAGCGCCGCATGCCCGAGGCTCCCGCGGCCCCGGCGGCGGCACCGGCGGCGGCTCCGGGCCCCCCCCGCCGCCCCGTCCTCCCTCCTTCGCCCAGTGCCATCCCTCCCCCTGTATTTCGCTTTTAAACTGCAGCTGTTGAGGCTAAACCTCCTTTGCAAAAAAACAGCATTTCCTCCCACATGTCCGTGGATTGTGGGTAATGTAGTTTTTATTTTTTATTTTAGAAACGCCTTCCCCCCCTTTTTTATTATTATTTTTATTATTAATTTTTTATTATCATCATTGTTATTATCATTATTGTTATTATCATTATTGTTTTTATTATATTTTAATTTCACGGCAAAGTCCTTTTTCTTGCGTTTTCAGATTAAGATTTTCCTCTCCCGCCTAGGTAGATTTGGTGCCAACCGAAGGGCACCAGAGGGGATGGTCAGTCTGTCTCTCTATTTGCAGAATCTGTAGCCCGAGGCTGGATGGGCTGTGATTCCAGCAAGGAATAATGTAAAGCTGTCCACAGCAGCAACGAGACTCGGGAGCAGCTGGAACAGGCAGTGAGGAGCGTCTGAGGCAGCAGTGGCCTGTGGGAAAGTTGTAAACTTCTATTACAGGCAGTTTTAAGGGTAATTCTGCCAGCTGCTCCTGCTGGCCATCAGCTGGCCGAGGATCTGAGCACCAGGGGAGGTGAAATTTTTGGCTTTTCAGCAATAGCTGATGGTCATCAGGCATTGGGTGAGTGTGTCCTCTGTCACTTGTTTCTAAATAGGAAACCTGCGGGAATGAGAGGTAAAAATCTCTTTGCCGGTGCTGCTGGTGGTGTGGCACAGCGGTGCAGAGCTGCTGTAAATGTCTTTTAGTCCTTCCCACCCTGCACTCTCAGCAGGCTGGATTAGCCCTTAGCAGGTAGGAGAGACCTGAGCTACTAGATGATCCTAACAAGCAAATGCCACAGGATAGGAGAGGCAGATTTGCTCCTTTCCACCCACAGTCAGTGGAAAAAACACAGCTTATTGTGATGTTTTTCCTCCTCACGTGTTTCTCGGAGCATTGAGAAGTATTTATTTTAAACTTCCCAGTTGCTGTGAAAGGCACAATTTAGTCACTAATCCTGTGACAGAGACAATCACTAAGAACCCGCTCGAGTTACAAGGCACTTACTACCATGTAGTACCAGGAAGAATGAAATTAGCATCTTCCGAATGAAATATCCAGCAGCCTCCAGAAGGTGCTGAAATCCTTTGACATTTCCAAGGCTCTTTCACACTTTTCAAACAAGCTTGTCACAGTTTCCCAGAGCATCCTGAGCCTGGTGAAACTGCTTATTCTGCGCCTCTAGTTCCACTGAAGCTTCAGCCAGGTCTTACTTCAACTTGGCTGTCTCTGGTCAGCTAGGAAATTGCATTATCTCACTCTAATTAAATCAGCTCCTCAGCTGGAGGTTTTTGTTGGGTTTTGGTTGTGCCTGTCTCCATCAGGCTGCTGTGAGTGATTGAGGCATTAGCACATCCCACCCTGGAAGAATCCCGGGCAGGGTTGGCTGGATGCACTTTGGCCAGAGGTTGGGATGCACCAGCTCTGCCAGTGAAGGGCAGAGAAAAGGGATGGGGCTGTCACTGCTGTCCCAGCCACATTCCAGCGCGGTTTTCCTGCCCATGCTGGCCACTGGAATTGTGGAATTGTGCAGGAATTGTGGCCGGCAGCCCTGCAGGCAGGGTGGGCAGGGCAGGGACACAGGGAGCATGCCGGGTCTGTCTGTCTGTGTGTCTGGGCGTTCTCCCAGGTGCTGGGTGACCCCTGTGGATCGTGTGTCAGGACTGGAATAGCCCCGCCGAGCAGGGAGCCTGTCTGCAGGGATATTTATAAACCCCGGGTTAGTTTTATGGGATGGGGCTTGTCATGGCCTCAGTGGGATCAGGGATTTTTCCCTCCCGAGCTCAGTTTCCCCAGCTGGGACTGTCAGTGACAGCCCACCCTGCTGCAGGAGACACCAGGCAGTTTTCCTTTCCTCTCCAGCACTGACGGGGCTTTAGCTGGCACTGCATCCACCCCACGCTGCCCTTCCTGCTCAGGACTGGGCTGGAGTCTCATGGGGAGGCTGGGGCACAGAAATTCCCTCCTATCAGTGTCAGCAGAGGAGACAGGCACCAGATTAAATTCACTCCCAGGGCTTCCAAGGTATTTTTTAACCCCTGACAGCTCCCGAGGAACCTGTTCAGCTGTAGCTGAGCATCCCCAGCACAGCCTGGGTGGTGTCTCCCTGTTTCTGCAGGGTCCTGGCCACCAGAGCCTTTATCCCTGTGCCCACTGATGTTTGCAGAGCCCCACATTGGCACAGAGTGGGGAAATCCAGGATGCCATGCACTGGGAGGTGATGGCTGCAGCCAAGCGGAGGCAGTGCTGATGTTCTCAGGTGGGCTGAGATTTTCCTGTGCTGGGCAGTGGGGTGAGGGCAGGCAGGTGGGCACGGGGTGCTGAGTGCCCTGGTAGTGGCAGCACAGGCAGGCATCAGGCAGGAGCTGCTGGGTGTGGGTGATGTGGCAGCTCCTGAGTGATTTAAGGGCTGCCACAGCCCCACGTGGTACCTGAGGCAGGAGAGGTTGGGTTTTATGGGCTGGGTGAGGGTGCCTGGGAAGGGAACAAGCTCTTCCTCCCACTGGGATCACAGAATCACATGGTTTGGGTTGGAAGGGATCTTTAAAGGTCATTTAGTTCAACTCCCAGCCATTGGCAGAGACACCTTCCACTACCCCAGCCCTGTCCAGCCTTGTCCTTGAACACCTCCAGGGATGGATGGGGCAGCCACAGCTTCTTTGGGAACCCATGCCAGGACCCCAGCACCCTCATTGTACAAAATGCCTCCCCAATATCCCATCTGCTCTCTGGCAGGGTGAGCCAGCCCTGTCACTCCATTCCCAGCTCTCTGGAGCCCCTTTAGACACTGCAAGGAGCTCCAAGCTCTCCCTGGAGCCTTCTCCAGGCTGAGCACCCCCAGCACTCCCAGCCTGGCTCCAGGGCAGAGCAGCTCCAGTCCCTGGAGCATCTCCAAGGCCTCCTGTGGGCTCACTCCAAACGCTCCAGGTCCCTCCTGTGCTGGGGTCCAGAGCTGGATGCAGTGCTCCAGGTGGGGCTCACCAGAGCAGAGCAGAGGGGCAGAATCACCTCCCTGACCAGGGATCAGTTCCAGGAGGGCATGAATCATAACTTGATGTACATTATTTTCCCTTAAAGGAGGAAAATATGAACAAAGCCCAGGAGTGAGGGCTCCTCAGGACCTCAGGCACTTGCTTGTCCAAGCACTGGTGCCACGTGGATGGTGTGTCACTCACATGGGCACAGCCTGGATGCTCAGTTCACTGAGGGAATTTTGAGCTGTGTATAACAGTGCAAAGAAAATGTAGAATTTGTGTTATTATCTTCGGAATCCTGAGAACCACCTTTCATTTAGTACTTAAACTCTCCAGTGCAGTTTGGACACCTGAGTGCCCAGTTCCTGGGGTTACCTGTGCATCCACTGACCTCTGTGACTGGACAGTTGTGTAGACAAATGTCACTGGCACCAAGAGCCGTGGCTGTTCTGCTCCTCAGTGCAATATCCATCTTCAATTCCCCACCCACAGGGGATTTCCAGCCTATTTGCATAGGAATAATCCTGTTCCAGGAGCCTGGGGGTGCTGTGGAGAGCCCACTGTGCAGGGAGGTGCTGGCAGGGCAGGTGCTGCAGCTGGGCTGTCACCCTGCAGGCAGGAGGAATGGCAGGGGTGGTGTGTCCCAGGGGTGCTGGAGGCTCAGAGCCACACAGGGTGCTCAGGGGTGCAGGGTGACCCTTCAGCCCTGTGAGCTGGAGCTGCAGGGATGCTCCCAGGGGTGCAGGATGATCCTTCAGTCCACACACTGGAGCTGCAGGGATGATCTCAGGAATGCAGGGTGATTCTTCAGTCCGCACACTGGAGCTGCACGTTCCCAGGGATGCAGGATGATCCTTCAGCCCATGAACTGGAGGTACAGGGACGCTCCCAGGGATGCAGGGTGATCCTTCAGCCCATGAACTGGAGCTGCAGGGATGCTCCCAGGGATACAGGATGATCCTTCAGCCAATCAGCTGGAGCTGCAGATTCCCAGAGATGCAGGATGATCCTTCAGCCCATGAGCTGGAGCTGCAGGCTCCCAGAGATACAGGATGATCCTTCAGTCCACAAACTGGAGCTGCAGGGATGCTCCCAGGAATGCAGGATGATCCTTCAGCCCATGAACTGGAGCTGCAGTTCCCAGGGATGCAGGGTGATCCTTCAGCCCATGAGTCGGAGCTGCAGGGATGCTCCCAGGGGCATGGGTGTCTCAGGTGGGAGGTGACAGTGATGGAGCACTGCGTGCGTGGCAGGAGGGACAGAGGGACAGCAGGTGTTCCCTGCCCTCCCTGGGGCCTGGCAGAGCCTCCCTGCTCTCCGTGCTGCTGGGGCCAGCGCTGTGCTGCTGTCAGGGGACACAGCAGTGGCTGTCACCTGCTGCCAGCTCGGGCTGTGCCACACTGGGGACACGGTGGGGACACGTGCGCTATCGAGGCCACGCAGCAGTGCCGGGGCAGGAGGGTGGGAATTCAGGGAGGATGGGAATTGAGGGAGGATGGGAATTCAAGGAGGATGGGAATTCATCAGCAGCTCCTTCCAGGCTAATCAGGAGGCAGGTGATGCTTCTCCAAGGTGAGTGATGGAAAACACAGGGAGGGTGGGCTTTGAAAGGTATCCATGCCAGGGGGGCATTCAGAGTGCCCAGGTATGGGGAGGAGAAGCTGAAGAACAGATTAATCAGGAAGATTTGGGGGAGACCCCCTTGGGGGAAAGTGCCTGGGTGACACCTGGTGTTGGTGCTGCAGAGCCAGGCAGCACAGCCCCCTGTGCCCTGAGGAGGGAGGGAAATGCCATCATCCCCAGCTCTGACTCTGGCACTGAAATGTGAATTGCAGCACAAAAAGAACTACGTTTCCCAGTTTCCCTTGCAGCCCAGGGGTATAAGCAATTGGAAGATTTAAATAGACCAGGCCAGAAGCAACCAACCTTTGGCACAATGTTTTTCCCTCCTCTTCTTCATATCTATTGGCCGTCCAACCTTCTTCCCTGGCACTGGAGTGGCTGCCAAGCCTGGCATTAATTTTCCTTCCAAGCTTGCTAGGCCCATGAAGTAAACAGCCATGTGCATTCCTTACTCTATATTTAACAGCTGCAGCCTGTGCTGGGGGCAACTGCAACAGAGGGGAACCTTTGTGGCTTCCCAAATTCACAGCTTGTGAGGGTGGGAGTGGGGGAAGCTTTCTGCGGGGACAAGAGGGATTTCTCTCCTTGCCGGTATTTGCAAAGCAGGTTGCGTTAAGGAGAGACTGCAATGCCAGCATCCCAGCCACGCTCCAGGGCCAGAGACAGGAACAATGTCCTCAACAGGGCTGAGTTCCTGTCGCTGAACCAGCCCTTGAAGGGCAACCAGGAGGGCAGGAGCTCCAGCAGGAAGCAGAGCGGCCAGGCCGGGGCAGCCGGTGCCCAGAGCGGCGGCCCCAAGGAGCGGCGGCAGTCGCAGCAGCTGCCCGAGGAGGATTGCATGCAGCTCAACCCCTCCTTCAAGGGAATCGCCTTCAACTCGCTGCTGGCCATCGATATCTGCATGTCCAAGAGGCTGGGGGTGTGCGCCAACAGAGCCTCCTCCTGGGGAGGTGCCCGCTCCATGATCAACCTGCTGGGGATAACGGGGCACGGCATCCCCTGGATCGCGGGCACGCTCATCTGCCTGGTGAAGAGCAGCACGCTGGCAGGCCAGGAGGTCCTCATGAACCTGCTGCTGGGTGAGTGGCAAACCTCCCTCCCTGCTGGGGAAGCCCAGCCCTCCTCACAAGGGACAGCAGCAGCGCTGGGACTCCTCCTCTGGCTGCTCCCAGTGTCAGAAGTGGTCGGGAAGCAGGGAGTGACCTTTAGGGTGAATGCTGCACTTGTTGGCCCTCCTGGTCCCAGGGGCTGGGGGTCATGGATGGCACAGGAAGGTGTCCAAGAGGGGTGGGGTGACCATGGAAGCTGGGGACAGCCGTGGGGCAGGGACAGGCCCCTGGTCCTCCATGGGGCAGGGTTGTCCAGTCAGACTGGACAGTGTCCGTGGTGGGAGGGTGGGTACCAGCAGTGGTGTCTTTTATTTAATCTGTGGTCATCTGCCCTGGTGTTTGAGAGGATATCATAAAGATATTAGTCTCTAATATCTGGATCAATTCCTGAGGATGTTATTTCCATCCCCTGCCACCTTCTTGACCAGATTCCATGTGATGGAGTCCTGTCACCTTCCCTGCTGCAGTTTGCTCTCACATTCTCCTTCCCTTGGGTACCTTTCTTGCTGCTGTCCCCGTTTCCATGTGCTAATTTGACCCAGAGGCTGGGTAGGCAGGCTGGGATGCCTCTGGCTCTCCTGCTAGTCCTTCCGGGCATGGTGGTGGTCAGTGTCCCTGTTTCTGGATGTGTTGGAGGGTTTGGCTTCTCCATTGTGCAGGGCCCATCCCACCCTGATGTCCCACCAGTGACCAGGATGAGCTCTGGCTGTGACTTGCCTTAGATCCTGGCCCCAGCCTGCCCAGGCCACGTGTACCTGAGGACCTTACTCTTCTTGCTCCTCTGCCTTTGGCACAGGATCCAGTTATCCTATTTTTCCTTGTGACTAATTACCCTCTCCCCTGGCTGTGACCCACGCTGGTGTTTCACCCTCCCTAAAAACTCAGCAATCCCACTTGTGGTTGGTAGGAGAAATTGAAAACATTGGATTTAGACCCTTTCTTCTCAGGGAGCATTTTGAGAGGCCACAGGGACACTTTATTTCACAGGCACCACAGGAAAGGGACGTCCTGTCTGCAGGGGCTGGCTGTGACGTGGCACAGCTCAGCAACCCCAGGTTTTGGGGTTTTTTTCACAAATTCATCCTTCAGAGAGGGTGGAGACTGACCTGGACTGGCTTGAAAAGCACAGTGGGAGCTGCCTTTTCTCCCCTGTGCCTTTGGAGGAGACTGTGCTGGTGCTGTGACATCTCCTGGGGGGAGGCTGTGGTGGAAGAGGCCAGAATAGCTCCAGCGTGATGCAGAACCCACTGACATCAGCAGCTCCTGCAGGGGCTCCTCAGGGCTGGGGTCAGCCCCTCCTGGGAACAGAGGATCCATCCAAAAGGGCACGAGGATGAAATAGCAGGTGACTGACAGCAACCAGCACAGCCTCCAGATGTCTCTTGACCCAAGAGCCTCTGACGGGGCTGGAGCCTGAAAACTCTGACTGCTTTGACTCCAGAATGTTTGAGATCCTTGCAAAGAGCTGGTGCCCCTTTTGGCTTAAAAACAAGGAAGGTTTTCTCACCCTTCTGTTGCTGTATGAGGAGCACAAATGCAAAGCCACTTCAGGGTCATGCTCTGACTTTGTGGAATGGCGGCTGGGAGAGCTCATCCCTGCATCACTACCCACATCTCCAGGTCTCCTGAGCTCCAGCGTGGTGCCCAGGGACAAGTTGGGGTTCTGGATTGTTGCATCCTTGCCTAGACACACTACTCCCACTGCCAAGACAGGAAATAGTTAATTGGTGTGAAGGACCGGTTCCATAGGTCTGGCAATTCCCAAAGAGCTCCACTGCTCCCTCTGAAAGGACAGCACTGCCTGGTGGGGCTGGCCAAGGTGCCCTCAGCCTCTCTTGCCAGAGCTTCTGCAGGAGGGCTGGTGTCACCCCACAGAGCAGATCTCTGCTGGGAGAGTGGCCTTGGGCTGGTGTTTAAGATTGCAGTCAGAAACTCTGAGTGTCTGAGTAGCTGCTGCCATGGTGTCTGCACTGCTGGTGGAGAAGGAGCCTGGGGCTGCTGGACCTCCACAGGTCCCCAAGAAAAGTGGGGTCTTGTGTAGACAGGGAGGTCATGGCACCTCTGCTGCATCTGGCATCCTTGGCCCCTCTTGCTGCTGCTTTCCTGTGGTTCAAATCCACCAGGATGTGGTGAAAAGCCCTCCTGTGAAAAGCCCTCCTGTTTAGGCACAGGCCGAAGGGAAGGGAAGGGAAGGGAAGGGAAGGGAAGGGAAGGGAAGGGAACCTCCTGGTGTTCCCCTGCTGGAAGGGGGAAGCTGGGGCTGTCTGTGGCACCCCTTGAGTGCCTCCCCGGGCTCTCCTCCCTTCCCCGGCTGGCTGAGGGTTTGATCCATCAAGCAGAATTTCTGATGCAGTCTCTGGGCAGGCAGCCAGCCCATCATAGAGCACTTGTTTAGGATTTGCAATCAGGCTTCCCAGGCGAGGAGACAGGAGACTGCTGGAGGGGGACTGGAGCCTGGCAGGAGCACCACTGCAGATGGAGGAGGAGCTCCCACCAGGGCTTTGCCAGCACTTGTGGGGGCATTTCAGGTGAGGGGGTCTGACCCTGGGATGCCCCATCCATCCCCTCTGCAGATGCTGATTAACAACCCCAAGCAATGCTTTCCCTCCATGTTTGTCATCTGTGATGGAATTTATTGATTCCCCTTCTCACAGTAATCCTTTCCAGCAAATGCCAAACCAGCCAGAGAAGCACACACAGCCTGTTACTGAAAAGATGGGAGAAAGCAGATATCTGTGCCCACTGTAAAAATCCCTCTGCCAGGACATGCTTTCAGGAAGATTGTCTCAGCATCACCAACCCTGGCTGAGCAAAAGTCAGGGAGAAGCTCCACAACCCCTTGGCTAAATTGATAAATCAGAACTCAGGAAATCCCCCAGTTATAAAGTTCATTTTATTTGTCTGCCAGTGTTGGAAC
This sequence comes from Melozone crissalis, assembly GCF_028551555.1. Classification (NCBI taxonomy): domain Eukaryota; kingdom Metazoa; phylum Chordata; class Aves; order Passeriformes; family Passerellidae; genus Melozone; species Melozone crissalis. The sequence goes on along the minus strand of NW_026535819.1, from coordinate 4,670,870 downwards.
TTTTAGGGCTATTCAAGCTTTTCTCTGCAATCACAAGGGTTTCCTGAAAATGAAGGTGCTAAGAAAGTAATTTGAACTTTGCAGTTGGGCTTGCAGGGGGAAAACAGTTATAAAACTTTCAGTAAAATGCCCAGATCTGCTTCAGAACCAGACAGAAATTCCATTAAACCCTGGGGGCAGCAGTCCCTCGGTTTCTGGTTCTGATCCATCTGGTGAAGATGTGGATCCAAATTTAGTGATTCATTGACTGCAAAGCCAGCAAAGAACATTTGGATCATCGATCTAACCCACGGCAAAATACAGGCTGTAGCACATCCCTTAATTTATTCCTGTTCAATTTGTTAAGGGAAAAAACCCAAACACTCAATCTGATGTGCAGTTACAAGTGAGGGTGAACTTGTCAGAGCCATTTCTGTATTACTGCAGTGGTTGGGATTCTCACAAGTGCTTTTAGTTGGACTCTTCCCTTCATTGCGTCTCCATACCCTTCTCTCTCCAGCTGAGCAGCTCTTCCAGCCATCATCTCTTCTGCCTTTCAGTATTTTGGATAGTGCTCAAGTAATTTCTTCACCTCCTATTTATTAAGCTAAACAGATTGATCTCGTTGAACTGATGGTCATTGCAGATCCAGGCACCTTCTGACTGCAGAGGGGATGGCATGTGGTCATTGGGGATGGAATGTGGTCATTGGGGATGGAATGTGGTCACTGGGGATGGAATATGGTCACCGGGGATGGAATGTGGTCACTGGGGATGGAATGTGGTCATTGGGGATGGAATATGGTCATTGGGGATGGAATGTGATCACTGGGGATGGAATGTGGTCATTGGGGATGGAATGTGGTCACTGGGGATGGGATGTGGTCACTGGGGATGGAATGTGGTCACTGGGGATGGAATGTGGTCACTGGGGATGGGATGTGGTCATTGGGGATGGAATGTGGTCACTGGGGATGGAATATGGTCATTGGGGATGGAATGTGATCATTGGGGATGGAATGTGGTCACTGGGGATGGAATATGGTCATTGGGGATGGAATGTGGTCACTGGGGATGGAATATGGTTGCCCACCCAAGGTGGTCACTCCAGTGAGGCCCCTCCTTTGTGTTTACAGCCAAACCCCTGCTGTGTTTAGTTATTTGCCATCCAGCTGGGTGCCTTTGCTGTTGGGAGGCACCTGCTTGGGTCATCCTTGCATGTAAAATGGTGTTTGTGCTTGGTTTGAAGGACCAGGAATGGTTCTGCTGTCTGGAACAGGCACCCAGACTAGGAGAAGAGAAAATCCCTTGTCCTCTCTTTGCTTGCTGACACTGACCCTGGTGCTCAGCCATCTCCAGCTGGCTCTGCATCCCCTAGGAGGGCAGGATGGCTCTTTGGAGCTGTCACTGAGCATTTATCCCATTAAGTACAGCACTGCCTCGGGGTGTGGGTGTATCAGCGAGCAGTGTCAGGCTGGGCATGGGTCAGTGCCACAGGAGGAGGAAAGGAGGGAGCCCAGGGTAGCTTCTCCATTCCTGGAGGTCAGCAGGGAGGAAGTTCTTGCTCTGTGCAGCCTTCTTCCTGAATACTGGCATAGCTTTACTCTGACCAGGAGCCAAGCCATGATATTCTGAAGCATTCCCTGCAGACCCCTAAGAAAGAAAATTATAAATCCATGTATATGGTCAGAATTCTGTGGTCCCATCCTGGCAGCTTCCAAGCAAGACCAGATTTGCAAGAAATTGGTGGATTAGGAAGGAGAGAGAAAGAAATGCCTTCCCCAAGCCCCTTGAGACCCCAGTGACCCTGTTCTCACAATACAGACGTGCTTCAGGTATTGTCCTGCTTCTCTTTGGAGGATGAAAAATGCAGACAGTGCAGCCTGGTGCTGATAAAGGTCACAGAGTAGATGAGATGCCCAGGCAGTGCAGAGGAGCTGATCCTGTCAGCTGAGCCCCAGGGCAGCCCATACCCAGCAGAGAGGCCGGGGAGCTGCAGATGGATCAGTCTGAATCCAGCAGAGCTTGCTCAGCCCAGAGCCCCAGAGATGGTTTGGGGCCAGATGTGTCTGTTTTTTCCGCTTTCATTCTTGCACTGTGAGAGCAGGGATTTCCTGAGCCAGGCAGGGCAGAGCACATTCCATCAGGGATGGGTAGAGCAGCTCAGAGCTGGTGCCCTGCAGGACCATCCATCCCTCCTTGGGCAGCCTGGCACATGGAGGGGGCTCAGCTGCTGTCCCCCTTCCCTCCCAGCCCTGCCAGTGCCCACCAGGGTCTCACTGAGCCCACCAAGGTCTCACTGAGCCAGCAGCACGTCTGCCCAGTGGGGTGGAAACATTTCAGTGCCAAATAACCCACCAGGAGTGACCCATGGAAGGTGCCAGGCAGAGGGAACAGCACAGATGCCCCTGCATCCAGCATTGAGACACAGGTCCAGCCTGGCATTAGACATTCCTCTTCATCACTCCAGGCTGCTAATCTGCCTCTGTTCTGCCCAGATACAGCAGCTGAAGCCCGTGGTCTGTGGTGGGTGCTGTGCTCAGCCTTCATCCCCTCACAGCTGATGAGCTCAGGCATCTCTGAGCAGCCAGCAACGCCCAGCTCTGCCTCCCCCCTTCCTGCTGCCTGCAGTGTCCCCTTGCATAAAGGACAGGCAGGGACAGCCTGGGACTCATCTGGCTGTGGCTGGAGCTGGCACGGGGGTGTTTCCATGCTCTGATCAGCCCCTGGGACCAGGCAGCACCGATTTGCTCAGGTCCTGGCCGGCTGCAGGGGATGCTGCGAGCCCCGCAGGCAGCAGAGTGCAGCCCTTGGGGAACGTGCAGAGAGCTGGAATCCAACCCTGGAGCTGGAATCCAACCCAGCAGAGCCTGAACGCAGAGCAAAAGAGAAAAGAAGTGCGAGGGTTGTTGAATGGGAAGAGGGGGAATAAACATGGGAAATGAGTCATCCTCGTGTCTGTCACTGCGGGAACCACTTCCCCTTGCCCCTGCCTGCAGCTCCGAGGGGACAGGGGCTGTTCCACCGGGCAGAGCTGCAGGAGCAGAGCCAGGGCAGCTCCCGGGGATGGGTGAGTGTGTCTGCCTCTGACTCACCGTGACAGGAGCAGCGGCTGGGGAGAGCAGGGTGGGCAGTGAGGTGAGCTGGGAGGAGCAGCAGCAGGGAGAGCCCTTAGGGAATCCTGCTCCGGGTCAGGATGGGGTGGGAAAGAGGGGAATCAGATGGACTCTCCTGTTTTCTTCCACTTTGAGGAAACCTCCATGCTCTAACCTGGAACAGAGAACCAGGGATGCTGGCAGAGGTACCTGATCTGGGTCCACACTGGGAGGTGTGATGGTTGGAGACCCTGTGAGCATCACAGCATCAGACCTTTTAAAAATTTAATTTTTTTAAAATTTTAAAAGATCTGATTTTAAATTTTTTTAAATTTTTAAAGTTTTAAAAGGTCTGATTTTTAAATTTTTTAATTTTTAAAATTTTTAAATATTTTAATTTTTTTTTGCCAGTTTGCCTCTTTGAAAGCAGTGGGGTGGAATCCAAGCCCAAACAGCACTGAGGCCAAGCAAGGATCCCATCCTTTGTGCCTGGGCCATGCTGCTGGTCCTCAGCCCAAGGCAGTTTTCTTCCTCCAGCTCATCCCATGCAGTGCTGGGAGTGGCTCTGGGGTGTGCTGGTGGTTCCTGTGCTGCTGCCATGGGGTACAGGAGCATTTCAAGCTGTCAGAGCCCTTCTGGAGGCAGATGAGCCATCCTCAGGGCTGCTCAGCTCCTTTTCCCCAGCAGGACAAGCCCTTTTCACTGTGCTCCCCCTCTTGCCTGCATCTCTCCCCAGCCTGTGCAGCCCCACTCAGTATTTGATGCTGAGTTCAAATTTCCCAGCTCCCAGGGCACAGTGTTGCCAAAGCGAGAGCTCCAGGCAGCCTGTGTTTACACTCAGTGCTGCTTCTAATCATCCAGAATATAGCAAATCTATTTTTAGTTGTTGTGGGGTTTTATTTTAATTAATTGCACAATTCTGCTTTCCACCATTTTATCACCTCCCCATGGCCACTTACCCCACACTGATGCTTGTTCAGCCAAAAAATAACCCCCCCCTCAAACAGCAAAATGCCTGATTCATTGGCTCTTCAGTGTGTCATGCTTTTTGTCAGCTCTTTCACCCAATAGTGCCACATTTGGGGAGCAAAGTGGAGGAATGGAGGGATTCATTTCCAGAGTGGACCTCTTCCAGGTGCTGCTGACTCCACTGGAGAGAGGGTGAAGACTCTTTTGAAAGCTGCATCTTTCATTAATGCCAACGAGATAAGGCTGCAAACACACAGCTCATTTTCCAGGTCAGGGAGCCCAATGCCTGCAGGAGATTGGGGAAGTTCAGAAGGAGTAGGAGGGGGCACGTAAGTAAAAAGAAAAAAGGGGGGGGAAAAATTATGAATTCTAATTATGGAGCTGAAGAAAGTGTTTCCTGGGAGTGGTGGCATTTGTCCTGAGTTCAGCACTGGGTGAGGGTGGGCAATGTGGGCAATACAGAATTTTCCAAGCCAGTTTTGGCCCCACACCTGGCCTCAGCAGCTGCAGTGGGGAGCACACGCCACCTCCAGCATGCTGAGTTTGAGGCCCAGGCAGTGAGTTGTCCCCAGCTTGGCTCTGCTCAGTGCACATCTTGTCTGAGGCACATCTGCTCCCACATTGGGAGCCTCCTGAGCTCGTGTGATGAGCTCACTCTCCATTCCTGGGCATTCACCTCCCTGTTTTCCCCTCCCCATGTGCTCAGCCGTGGTTCTGAGGGCTGAGTCCAGCTTGTGAGTGTTTCTGATCCCAATCTCACAGGCTCTGTGTCATGCAGGCAGCCCCATGTGTGTGCAGTCACGTGGATCTGGGCTGCAGGAGCAGATGAGGCCAAGGGCTCTTTTGGCTTTCTCCTCTTTTCCTCCCCCCCTGCCCCCAGAACTGCACCCAGGTTGTTTTTCAGCTGTGGTTTTGATAACATGTTTATATAAACACCCCAGCTGGAATCTGCCTCCCTCCCTGGAGACGCTGCCTGGCCCCAACCTGGAGCAGGCCATGTCCCCAAGGGTGCTCACACCATCCTCAGCCTCCTCCAGCCTTCAGGGACAGCAGCAGAGATGCCACCCTGGGGACAGAAAGGACCTTATGGTGACAGGGGACATCCAACTGCTTCAGTTCCTTTTAAATTCAAGCTTTGGGGTTTGGTTTGGTTGTGCTGCTGATGGTTCAGGTTTGTCCTTGTGCCCAGCCTGCACAGGGCTCCTCTCTGCTCACCTCTCTGCTCATAATGGGCTCCTCACATTTGGCAGATAATTGTTTTCCTTTCCTTATTAATAGATATAAAATGCCTGCCCAGGGGGCTCACTTTCTGCTCATTTACTGTGCATCTGATGCCAGATGTTGGCTTTTTACAATACCAAGGTGATCTCTGTTGCTAAAATTGTCACAGGCAGGACAAGACTTGCTCTTTGGTTTTGTATTTTAAGGAAATTGTAGCTCTTAATGTAGAATTTGGGGACATGGTGGTTTTGTGTTGGAAATCTGAAGGATTGTTTCCCTTATTACCAGGTCAACAGGGAAATTCCTGATCTTTTTCAGAAAAATGAGAAAGGAGCAAGAATGGGCAAGAGCTAATCCTTCCTTTAGTCTCAAATACATCACTACCTGGATTTTACATCCAGTGATGCCTCTGGTTTAAATCCAGTGCTACCTGGCTCTGGGGGGGGGAGGCAGGATGAAAAAAATGCTTCACATTAAAATGTCTTGCTCCTCTCATCCCAGCCTCAGTCAGGTGGCACTCTGCCATGCCTGCTGTGCTTTTGACAGCCCCAGGGTCCCCAGAGAGCAGCCAGTGCAGGCTGCAGCTCCTTCCATGGGCTCTCCTGGGGCTGTGTGTGCTCCAGCCTCCAGCCAGGAGCATTTGCAGGGCTCTGTGAGGCACCAGGGAAGGACAGAGCCAAGGTGGTGCTGCAGGTTTGCAGGTGGCAGGGGCAAGGCTCAGGGGCTTCGGGCTCCACAGCAGCAACAGCCCCCAGTGCAGAGAGACCTGCAGCTGGAGCACAGATACAGTTAACCCCTTAGTGCCCACCCGAGGAGGGAGGATTTGGTGTGCATTAAGGGGAGGAAAGAAGCCAAGGTCTGAGTGGGAATGCAGGTCATGGGATTGGGAGGGAATAGGGCTGGGGATGGGGCTGTTGGGCAATGACACTGTCTGTGGCTGTTCCTGAAGGATGGGGCTGGGCACTGGCACTGTCTGTGGCTGTTCCTGAAGGATGGGCCCTTGGCAGCAGCACTGCCTGCTGATTCACCCTGCCAGTGCTGGCAGCAACAGGAGAGGGAAGGGGAACAGCAGAGACCCAGCACTGGGAAAGGGAACAGCAGAGATCCAGAACTGGGAGGGGGGAACAGCAGAGATCCAGCACTGGGAAGGAGAATAGCAGAGCCTCAGCACTGGGAAGGGGAGCAGCAGAGACCTCAGGGCAGTGGGAAGGGGAACAGCAGAGATCCAGCACTGGGCAAGGGAACAGCAGAGATCAAGCACGGGGAAGGTGAATGGCAGACACTGGGAGGGGTAACAGCAGAGACCCAGCACTGGGAAAGGGAACAGCAGAGACCCAGCTCTAAAAGGGGAGCAGCAGACACTAGGAAAGGGAACAGCAGAGATCCAGCATTGAGAAGGGGAACAGCAGACACTGGGAAGGAGAACAGCAGAGACCCCAGGGCAGTGGGACCCCCCAAGCCTCAGGGGCTGCTGGGGCTGTTTCATAAAGAAATCTCCATGAAAGGAACGGAAAGTGCAAGGGGAAGTGACAGAAAAAGCACCAGACGAGGGATTTTCTGTGGTTTTTTTTTTCTTTTAACGGCAAATTAACCCCTGGTTTTAATGCTGTCATGCCTTCCCATCCTGAAATGTGGGCAAACGAGGCTTTCTGCTTTCTGTGCATCATTTGACGAAAATCAAAGCTAGCAGTACTGAAGGCCCATTTTATTCATCTTCTGAATGAAAGGATTATTAGAACTGCTCTTTGGCTTGTTTTCCATGCCCTGAACACCTCCATGCACACATGCCTGCATCCCTCCAGTTGCCCTGACATCACCTTTGACCGTAAAAAAATATTGCCAGTGCAAAATACTGACAGGCAATGGTGAACACCACACATTGCTAAAGCACATGGCACTGGTGCTGCTGATCCATGGGCAGGTTTGGTGGGGAATGTCTCTGAGGGAATTAATTGAACACTGTGGAGGAGACACTGGGATTTGTTGGGGTGCCCAGACTCGTTCTGGAGCCCTGGCTTGGCTTCTCAGCAATGCAATTGGTGCTGACTTCAGCAGAGCAGCTTGGGCCAGAGCCTTCTCTTGGCAGCACTGGTGCATCATATCTCTGATGCTTCTGGGTTCCCAAGAATTTGATGAGTCTGGGTTCCCGAGGGAGCATTGTGGAGCTTCAGTTTCACACAGTTCTCGTCCAGGGTGAGATGGGGCTGGTGGGAAATGCAGCTGATAAGCTGAAAATCATCCCCTAAAGCACTTTGCTGGATCAGGGCTGTCTGGGGTCACTTAATGGGGTGAGGAGCTGGGCTGGGGTGATTTAGGAAGGCCAGCATGAGCAGAGCCCTGTGTGGCAGGGCAGCCCTGCAATGGTCAGCCAGGCCTGGGCTCACAGCATTTGACCTTACCAGGGAGCCAGGGTGAGTGGCTGCTCCAGGGCTCCACAGCCTGTCTGAAATCCCTCCCTCCCTTTCTCCCCACAGCCAGCCTGTCAAAAAAAAAAAAAAAAAAAAAAAAAAAAAAAAAAAAAAAAAAAATCAGCAAATTGCAGGCAAGCACTCTGCTGAGTGTGGGGGTCCTGGTGGGCTGCAGGCCTCCCCCTGCTCTCTCCCTGCCTGCTGGTCACATCCAGCAGCAGCTGGGCAGTCCCTGGTTGTCCTTGTCCTCCCAAACCCACTGGTGTGACTGGCCCCCTTGCAGCCCCTTGCCAGCTGCAGCCTCAACACCTTTGTTCAGGTGCCACCCCTGAACCTTTGCTCTGTGTCAATCTCCTGCTTTTTGTGTCTGTCCTGGATTCCTGCTGCTGTCCACGCCAGGGAGGAGCTGGTACCCAGATCTTTTCCTCTGCTCTATCTGCCCTCCACAGCTCTGAGAGCCCAGGGCATGCATGGCCCATTGGGCAGAAGGTTCAGGGAGGTCCTGCTGTCCAAGATCCCTGCAGATGGGGCAGAAAAGCAGTCTGCCACAAGGAGAGGGTTGTGCCAGGATAAATAGCAGCCCCTTCCCAAAGCAGTGCTGGAGCTGGGGGTGGCGCAGGGGGAAGGTGGGTGAGCAGAGCTGCTGTGACAGCTCCTCAGCTCCTGCCAGGTGCTGAGCAGGCAGGTGGAGCTGCCTCCCATGTGCCATCTCCTTTCCCATCCCCACCACCACCACACCCCCATCCATGCACCTGAACCCCTGTCACCTCTCAAGGAATGGTCTTTACCAGGGCCTGGGAGCCAAACAAGTGCCCCTGGCATTCCTGCTGAGGGAGCAGGCTGTGCTGGTGATGGCAGATACGTCCTTGTCATTGCTGCAGGGAGCTGAAATCAGCTCTCTGACTAATTAGGAGGGTTGGGGAAAAGCAGATGAGGGGATTAAAGAGAAATAAAATTGATGCTAGGAAATAGAAATGACAGTACCTGTCGGCTGGGACGGAGCAGGTGGGCTGAAGAGGAGGGAGATGTAGACAAGTGCTGATGAGTTTCACTCCTGAAGCTGTTAAGGAGGAATGTTGGTGTGGTGTAGAGAGCTGCAGCTGCAGGTGCCTGTGCCACCACAAGCCTGGGTTTGCTGGGCTGGGAGGTGGGGTACCCCCAGTATTTGCACAGGGAAGGGGCTGTGTGGGGTGACAGGCAGGCAGAAAGTCACAGGGAGGAAGAGGTGAGAGAAACAAGAAATGGCTCGTGGGTGTTTGGTGCTTTGGCAGAGGAAGGAGGATGGGTGGGGGATGTCTGGGAGGATGTCACCCACCCTCCAACACGCTGTGGTGCTGTTTCTAACACAGGAGCCCGTTTTTCTTTATTGTTCCCCTTGGCTCACTGGCTCCTGATGCTCTTTTCTTAGTGAAATCTGTCAGCACAGTGAGAAATCTGTCAGCATGGTGTGATCCCCTGGCTGCTCTGGGCAGGAGGAGGTGGTGGGATTGGGAGAGCACAAGGGATAACCCTAGAAAGTGCTGTGGGGCACCTCTCCTCCAGCAGACTGCTCACTGCAGCCTGGTCAGCCTTGCTGCACGAGATTTCTAAAGCACGAGGTGGAGGCAGCAACAGGAACACCCAGAGTGGTGGTTTGAGGGCCATAAGAGTTTCAATTTTAGCTTTGCCAGTTGCTCTCTTCCTGCCCAGATGGGTCTCCCGCCTCTGTGGTTTGGGGCTCTCCTCTGTCAGATGGTGACAGTGGTGTTTGCCTCCTCTGTGGGCAAACTGAGAGAGTTGATCAACATTTGGGTGGTGACCTGAGGATGGGGAAGCTGTCTACATCTGCACCATGGACACCTGATCAGAGCCAGACACAAATTTTTATTTAAAGACAATGACAACCTGTCGGGGAAGATGAAACGGGAAAGCCTTATAAATATGATTGTCTGGCAAAAGATTTTGATAATATAGAAACTATAAGTGAGATTGAAATGAAAGCAAGCTTTGAGATACCTCAGTTACTGAACAACTGGAAAACAATGGTGTGGCCAGCTGAAGGTGATCCCCTTTTGATGGAACAACACCTCTGCTTGCAGACAGCTCCAAGGGTCAGAGCAGACCCTGCCAGCTTGGCAGAAGGGGCCCAAAGAGGAGTTTTTAGGGTTTAAAATGTAACACAGTATGGTAATGTAGTGATTCATATAGGCTGTATGGAAACGCTATAGGATTTGTATCTTGTACTAGATTGGTTAGTGAGAATCAGAATATTCAACACAGAAGATGATTTATTGTATTATAATGGGAACTTTGCTCTCTTAGCTCTTACCTCTTTTACTCTCTTATGCTTTTACTCTCTTACCCTCTCATCCTCTCTCCCCTTCTCTTCTCTCAGGCCTGCTCTGAGCTGTGGTTGGCAGCTCCCAGCAGGGCCCTGCACCCAGGCCCTTTGCAATGAACCCCAAATCCCAGCAGGGCCCTGCACCCACGCCCTTTGCAATAAACCCCAAATCCCAGCAGGGCCCTGCACTCAGGCCCTTTGCAATGAACCCCAAATCCCAGCAGGGCCCTGCACTCAGGCCCTTTGCAATGAACCCCAAATCCCAGCGGGGCCCTGCACCCAGGCCCTTTGCAATAAACCCCAAGTTCCAAAACCTGGCTCCAGAGATCTCTCATCTCCATCCGGCCCGACCGTGCTACCCCCCCGATGCTCCTACAACAACCCTTTAATGTTATGCCTTGAAAATTGCCCTCAACTCTGTCTCTCACTGCTCCCTCTGTGTCCCCTGTTTTGTAGCCCTGCTCCTGGACATCATGATCGTGGCAGGTCTGCAGAAGCTGGCCAAGAGGAAGGGCCCCTACGACATCACCCCTGGCCTGTTGGACTACCTGACCATGGACACGTACGCCTTTCCCGCCGGGCACGCCAGCAGGGTGGCCATGCTCTCCAAGTTCTTCCTCAACCACCTGGTCCTGGCCATCCCTCTGCGCATCCTGCTGGTGCTCTGGGCCCTCTGTGTGGGCCTGTCCCGTGTGATGATCGGGAGGCACCACATCACCGACGTCCTCTCCGGCTTTGTGTTTGGCTATCTGCAGTTCAGGCTGGTGGAGTTGATATGGATGTCTTCCAACACGTGTCAGATGTTGATATCCATCTGGTGAACGTGGAGGACTTGAAAGCTAGAAGATACTTTGAGAGTTCCCCACCCCTCCCAGTATTTTCTACGTGTTGTTTGTTGGAAGCTGTTGTAACTTCCATGAGTAGTGATGTTTTTTAATGTTGCTTCCCCACCTTTAAAAAAAAATTCTTGTAATGGATTGGGTTTTAGAAATCAAGGGCCTTACCTGTGTTTTGGCCATGTTCTCAAGCTCTGTTTGGACAGCAGCCTAATTAAGCTTTACAGGTGAGAGAAATGAGCTCCATGTCTGCCTTCTTTAGGTGGTTCACATTGGCACCTTGGTATGTCCTCAGGATGGGCAGTGCCTGAGAGCTTCCTGAGAAGACATTTGTGAACTTTTTAGAGGATAAATTATTTTGGCCACAGTGCTTTTATTCTTTTTGTAAGCCCAGCAGTTGTGTCTTGTATGGAGTCAGGACACTGCTGGTGCTTTACAGATAATAAATAATCATAAAAATCCTGCCCTGTTTGGTTCTTATCATGAGGGAGGGGAGAAAACGAGCCCAGTGTGGCTTTGAGATATACATTCAGCATGGAGCAGGTCCTGCAGTCTTGCTGCCCAAGGAGATGCAAACTTTTGCTTTTGGTGGGATGGGCCTAGGTGGGTGCTCAGGACACTGAAGGAAAACCTCTTTTGTGAGGGTGCTTGAGGAGTTTTTGGTCTGGTAAGGGACACATAATGCCCTGACATGGTGCTGTTTCTTCCTATTATTGATAACTGGCCTCCTTGAAGCCTGGTGGATCCTTGTCCAGGTGATGGCCATGCTCAATGTGCTGTCTCCTAAATGGATCCCCCCCTCACAACTACTATTAGAAAATCTCATGTTTTGAACAGAATGTTCCAGTTCTCTGTGGTCTAGCTGTCTCTAGAAGACAGTTTGATGCTTGGCAGGTGATGGATACTATCAGACATCTTTCCTGACTGGATGAATCCTGCAGAATGGAGCGGTCCTGTCATCCCTGTGCTCCTGTGGATCCCAAGAAAAATTCACCAGGCTTGCAAGGCCAGGGAGGAGTCAGCTGGGACCTGTGCTGTCATCTCACCCTGCACATTGGGAGGCCTCTTCCTCCAGGGGCTGGTGAGAAGAAGACATTCAGCTAATGACTGTTGCAAGCTGCTGACATTTGTTGCTCTTTGATGATTAATATGAAAAGAAGCTGAACAGAAAATCTATCCCTGGCATGTGTCTCCAGCTGGGATGTCAGCACAGAGCCCTGGGAGCTGCCGGCTCCGAGGCTGGAGCAGGAGCGTGCTGAGGGGGCATCCATGTCCTTCCAGCACCAGCCTCCCACGGAGCTCACAGATGAGCTGTCCCCTGGGAAGGGCTGTCACCGAGCGTGTTGGGAAAGGGGAGAGCTCAGGGTTGTCCCTGGAGGCTGCAGCAGCAGCAGGCAGAGCAGCGGGGGCGGCAGGTGCTGTCCTGCTTCCCTCCTGCTGCTGTGTGTGGGAGCAGGGATGTGCTAACCTCCCAGCAGGGCTTTCCTTTGCCAGCCTCCTTCTCCTGCGAAGATTTCTGTGAAGGAGCGAGCTGTGGTGCTTTTTCTTCCTTCCAGGCATTATTACACGTGGCAGAGTTTATCCTCATCCCTAGCAAGGGTGGCAGCACGTTCTGAGCTCTGGCTGTGGGTGATGCACCAATGTGCAGCTGGAGATGACAGGTTCCTGAAGGGGCAGGGAGCAGGGGATGCCTTTTCTCCCATGGTTTTGTGGGAAACTCTCACTTTGTAGCTCCAGAATTTACTGAACCTTTGCAAACAGGTTGGATGATTCTTCAGCCGTGTCAGCGGGTCCAGGTTTCCTTGCACTTGTGTTGTCTTCTCTTGGAATATCCAGGGTGGCAGAATGGCTTTGTAGGAGTTGCTCCTGATCTTTGCTGGTGTAATCAGTAGAGCGTGGCCTGGAGAAGCTGCCACTGTGGGTTAGATCAGCTGAGCTGGTCTCATCCCAGCAAAGCAAGGCAGGAGAGCAGGGGGAGGTGAGCTGGGGCAATTCCCAGGGTAAGTTGGGATTCACAGGCTAGGGCTTTCTCCCACAGAGAGTTTCTCCAGGGAATCCTCCTCCTCAGCCCCCTGCAGCCTGTGCCCCTTATCCCTCACAGTGCTTTGGTACCCTCAGCAACTGAAGGGAAGCTTTTGGGAGACCTTGCACAAGATGAGAGTGAATTTGGGCACAGAGGCACCAGGAGAGTCTTGCCTTAGCCATGGCTGCCCTCCCAGCAAGCCAAGACGTTGCTGATCCCTCTCTCCCTGCCTGCCACGCTGAAGGTACTGCTCAGAAACAACCAGCATCGCTGTGGAGAGAAGCAGCTTCTGTCTCTATAGCAACAGCAGGGGATGGTGGGCGCCTGTCCCCTGTCCCTGGGAGCTGGAGCAGGACACTGGGGCTGCTCTGTGCTCGTGCTCACCATGGCAGTGTGGGGAGACAAAAAGCCAAATGGTTTGAGCTCCTTCAGGATGGTCCAGGATTGTGAGTGTTTTGCCTGAACCTTCAGATCCCCAAATTCAGCCTGTGAGGTGTGGGAGGTCCTTCCAAGCCAAGACCTGTCCAACCAGAAGGAATGAAGAAGTCCTGACCATGGCATCTTCTGCCTTTCAGTTCATCTAAGAGATTAATTAAATAAAAATGGCCAGGAGGAGACAAGTGCAGTGTGTGGGCTGGGGACTGCTGCCATCAGCACTCCACTGGGAGAGTCCCAGGCTGCTGTAGTGATGATTTCGTGTGTGATCCTGCAGGGGACAGTGAAAGGCCCCTCCTCCTCTTACCCTAATGCTGATTATGCTCAGCAGCAGCAAAAAGAGATTTTAATTTATTAAATTTAAAAAAAAAAAAAAGGGTTCCAGGGCCAGGGCAAGTAGCAAATCTGGATTATATCTTCGGGCATATGTGGCAATCACGCCTGGGGTGTTCAGTTCTCCTCTCCTCAACCTAAGCTGGTGTTTTTTCCCTGACAAGCTGTTTTGTACATTTGTGGCTGGGGCTGTGCTGAATGAAGGCAGGACAAATCCCTTCCCACATCAGGGCTGTGCTGCCCTCCCTGCCATGGCAGGGTCCTCTCTGTCCCCCAGGACTCACTCTTTGTCTGTGTCCATGCCAGGATGAGGCAGCTGAAGGGGAGGAACCTGTGGGAGATGGTGCAGGGTGGGTTGGCAGGTTTGAGGATGGAGGGGAGAATTAGAAAGGCTGTCACACAAGGTCTCCCAGCAGTAGCACAGGTGTGGCTCTAAGAACCCAGAAACTGGGTTTTCTTGGGCAAACACACTCATTTTGTTCAGCCAGGATGTCTCTGAGGGGGGTGAAGGGACCCATGGGTTTATCTGGCTCCCAGGAGCTCAGTGCAGCAGCCCCAGCTCTTGTCACAGCCCTGACACTGCTCCCTGCACCACCAAACCCTACAGGTCGTCCCTGGCAGCCACAAACTCACTTTTGAAGCACTAAGGTTTCATTCCAATTAGGGGGAATCACCTGCATGGTTTTCAGTTAAGATTTTTAATTAAAGTGCTAATTAACCATGTCATTTCCAGGCTACACGTTTAATATATTGGGCAAAGCCTAAGGAAATGGGACAGTGTCTCCCCTTCACACATATATATTCCAGAGGGTGCTGCAACAGGAAAGTACACAAACATAGATGATGCCTTTTGTGTGATTTTGGTCACCTGAACCAGAGATGCAGCCAGTTCTTGCCTCAGCACACTGCACTTCAGGCAGACATGGACAGGTATGCTGCAGGTGGGAGCAGGTGACCAAAGAGGTGTTTTTCTCTGGTGTTGACCCAAATGCCTGGCTGATGTGCCTGTGTCTGCTCAATTTAGGGGTGCTGCTGGGGCTCTGCCCCCCAGACAGGCAGGGATGGGGCTGTTTCATTCCGTGCCTCGCTGGGAGCAGCAAAGATCTCGGTGCTCGTTGGTTCCCCAGGACACAGGAGTCAAAGCGGATTAAAGGTCCCTCGGCTGATCACATTTATTTCATTATTTGAGTGAAATCCCTTGTAAATACCGCCTCCCTCCCCTTTTCTTTTTATAAAAATAGAAGGCACGAAAGAATTGGAGATTTAGGAAAAGTTAATCACAGGAGTCGCTTGAAATCCATTAACCTCACACAGCCTGAGCGAGGCTGATCCGTGCCTGAACCCTGCTGCAGAGAGGAGATGCTCAATGGCCTGGGGGGGCCCCAATCTCTCCAAAAAAAGAACTTTCCCTGAAAAATACCTGGTTCTTAGCAGGCTGGGTGGTATTACAGCCTTTGTTCACAGTCTGGCCATATGAAGTGCTAATTGCAGTGTTGGAACAAATTGGCTGAAGCTCCCAGGAGGCTCCAGAGCTCTGGGATCACGTGTGGGAACCCTGCAGCAGATGCTGCTGGCCAGCCTGTGGGCTCAGGGCCATTGGAAATGCCAGTGCTCTTCCCTTTACACTGTGGTTCCTCTGAGCTTCTGTGGAGGATGGGACTTGGGCTTTGCAGAGGGATCTATCCCAGTTTTTCTAACAAATTGCAAACAGGTGCAGCTGGTTTCCATTCCTCAGAAATTGCCCTGAGTCCCATCCCTCCAATATCCCCACGCCCTTGGGACTCTCTCTGATTTCCTCTCTTCTCCCAGGACCAGTTTTGTGCAAGACCATCAGTGCTGGTAAGCCAGACCTGCAGAAATTAATTAAATGAAAAGCAATGGGAACAGAAGCTGAGAACTGAAATGATGGATGTTCATGAAACACTTGCCCAGAGCCCAAAGTGCTCTGGGCATTGGGTGATGTTTGTTTCCAGCCAGGGAGGTGTGCAACAGTTAAACACACTCAATGCAGTGAGATTAAAGAATCAGCCTCTGGTATCTGGGTGTGGGTGCCCTCTCTCCATTGCAATTTGCACCTTGGAGCTGCCAGCACTGGTTTGTCATGGATTGCTTCTCCTGGCTGTGGGGGGCTTTATTTGCTTTAAATCCTACCCCTTGAGTTGTGTATTAATAGCACAGTAATGCTTCTCCTCTGTGTCCAGCACCAGCCAGGGGTTATATAAAACACAGATTAATGGGAATCAGCAAAATGTAGGAGCATGTGGAGGGATGCCATGAGGATGCCTTGGAAGGGGAGGCAGGAGGGACATGGCAGGTCCAGAGGGTGCAGAAGGTGGCTGAATGGGTTCACAGCACTTCCTGGCAGGATTTGCTCCAGTAATTGTTCTGCAACCCCCGATTCAGGCCATTTCCTGAACCATGTCTGTGATCAGGGGTCTTTTGTCCCTGGGTGATAACAAGAAGGCAGAGGGGGGGTCTGGGAATTTGAGTGGAAATGGCTGCTTTTTGCCTTTTTATTTTTTTTCCTAGCTGATATGCATCATTTCTGCAACTGCAAAAAAGCAAGCACAGTACAGGCAGGAGGATGAATGAACAAGCACTCATCCAAAGGAAAGGCACATCTTTCACTAGGGGTAAATGAACCTCCATTCCCAACGTGGCTTGTTTCTCCTCTCCCATCACAAAAAGCAAGGCGATACTTAGGTTAAGAAAAGCTGAGAATTCTCAGGAGCTCCTTTCCCCTCTTGCAGTGATCAGTGCTGGTTTCCAGGGACCCCATGCACAACCCACAACAGCACTTCCTCACTTTGGGGCAGAAAAGCTCCCTCTTGCAGACTCCTCAGCCCAGAAAAACTCAAGATGTGCTGAAGGGGTGGCAGGGACACACTGATCCAAACCCCTCCTGCTGCTGTTCCTCAGAGCAGGGCAGGGCAGGAGAGAGGGAAAGCAACAGGTTTCTGAGCACCTGCCTCAGATGTGACCTTCCCTGGGACAGCTGACCCGGCAGCTCTGCCCTCCCCACGGGAAGATGCCTCCCAGCCCGGGAGGAAGGCACAGCTGGACTCCAACCATCAATCACGTTCCAGCGGGAAGGGCTTGTATGGCTTGTGGGATTCCTGGTGGGGTGGCTTTTTTTTTCAAAGCCTCCTGCAATAACAGCAACCGTTGCTCAGCTTCCTTTCTAGATAACCTCTTTCCTGCTGCCCAACATGCTTATCTGCTGCAGACAGGCTGGCAAGATGAACCGGAAAGCTGATACCTTATCTCTCCCTCTCAAGGAGCCTATTTAAGTGCTGGAATGTGTTGAGATGGTTAATGATTGTTAAAATCCAAGTGGGGAACATGGACCTCAGGACAGGTCCTGCTGGGAGGGACCACTTAGTCAAAAAGGACACTTGAGGGACTACAGCCTTTCCAGGCTCTTCTATCTTTTATCTGCCAAAAGATGCATCACCTAAAAAGTAAAATATTTATTTAGAACTAAAAGGTATAGACTGAGTTTCTGGCTAATCTGGGGGTTACCACTGCAGGCTGCTTGCAACTCAATGAGGTTTGCTGTGTCCCTTGGATATGGTTTTATCTGTGTCTCAGTTTACTCACTGCAGGAAATACACTGCTGTGAGTCTGCCCTGCAAGGGATGCAGGGTGTGATTCCTCGCTCACCCTTCAATCTCACTGCTGTGGGAAGCAGCAAGATGCTCACACATTCATAAAGGTAAATAGGATTGGAGAGCTAGCGGGCTAATTGAAATGAACGGGGCTCAGCGGCTCAGGCAGCCTGATACAATGAAATGAGACCTCTCTGGGGACACAGGAGTCAAGCAGAGCTTCAGCACTTCACTTATTTCAGCCACTGCAAGTGGCAGCTACAGCAACAGCAATTGCAGGCGCTGGGATTTGAGCACTGTGACAGGAGAGGGGCCAGGGAACACTGGCGTGGCCGGGGTGATGTCTGTAACAGCTGCTGGGGATGGGTGAGAGGCTTATTTTGGTCCTGACCTGGGTGAAAAAATAGCTGTTGGAGATGTTGCCAGCCTGAAACACCCTGCCAGCAAGAGCCAGAGTGCTCTTCCTCCTGACAGGCAACTGTGTTCCAGCACACCCAGGGGTGGGCAGGATGGGGAAGGGGGAGCAGGGCCAGGGAAATCCTCACACCAGTGGTTGTGGGGCTGAGGAGCTCTGGCAGTGCCCAGATCCCAGCCTGATAGGAGCAGCTTGTGTGTGTGAGGGGTTCCTGCACCCCCTGCCCTGGCAGCACCCCTGAGGGCCAGGTTCAGAGCCAGGGATGGTCCTTTGCCACTCCGTCTGCTCTTGGACCGTGTTTGTGAGAGAGAGAAGCTGTTCAGCTGCAATGCACACTGCTACCATGGGCTGCTGCATCTGAAAGTTAATCTGTTCCACATCACCGACTACTTTTCCATAGTGATGCATAAGGAATCACCCCAGAGGAGAGCTCAGCCTGTCTCAGCCAAGAGCTTCAACAGGAGCACAGGTGATGCTGTGGCAGCCAGCAATGTGGGACAATGTGCTTTCTGGGAGATCTGATCCCATCCCAACCTTGTAGAGCTGCCCTGTCCCCTCAGGCTTTTCATTCCCTGCAAAACTCTTGAAATCAGACACTGAAATGTAAGATCCTCCAAATTTTCTTTGCATCTTATGAGGTCCTTGGCTCCATCCTGTTGGGTAGGAGCAGATGCCAGCCTCAGTCACAGCCTTTTTGGGTGTTGCAGAGAGGACCCTGCAGGGAAGCAGGACGGGAGGCCTGTGGTACTCATTTTTCTCTCCATTATGTGATTTGTTCACACTGATAAGGAACAGGGCTGTTATGGCTGCTATGTCCTGCCATAGCTGATCAATCCTGTGTGTCTCTGCCCCTGCCCTCTTTGTTTAATTCCTTTAGGACAGCACTTGTATTTTTGGGGTCACTGCAGCTCCAGTCCAAACCCTGGATCCCTGCTGGGTGCAGTGACTGTCAGGATGGGGCCGAGCTGTCCTGCAGAGAGAACGAGGCCATCTTAGCAGTTGTCCCTGTCAATGTAAAAAGTAGGAATGAGGGAGATCCATCTGAGCTGCTCGGCGCCTGTCTTGTGATCCTGAAACCCAAGAGCCCCCCCTGACTCAGCAGGTTATTAATAACCCCCTGGCTGTGCTCCCACCGCAGCGCCTGCCAGCCCTGGCACCGCCTGGCTCTGCTCCATGCTGAAGTGAGATGCACATCCCAGGCAGGGGCAGGAGCTCCTTCCTGCCAGCCCACACACCCCATGCTCACCCAGGGGCTGGGCAGGAATGGTGTGAGGCTCATGGAGGCATCTGCAGAGACCTAAGGTCTCTGCACCTCCTGCAGCACAGGAGGGGCTCCTGCTGAGCTCAGCCTCTTTGCATCCTTGTCCCACATCCTCTGGTTTTTACGTCTATAATCAGTTCTGCCCAGGCTGCAGGATGGGTGAGTTTGGCCTCCTGGAGTGTGGCATCAGCAGTGCCACCTACCCGCTCCCCAGGCTGGGACACACTGGGTGTCCCCAGGCTGCTGCAAACCCTGGTGGCACTTGGCCCCTGTGTCTGTTTGGACAGGACAGGGTCTGCCAGCCACTGAGTTTCCATCTGTCTCTGCTGAACCTTTTCTGTGGTCACAGCCTTTGCCTCCTTTGCTCTTCTTCCCAGGCTTGTGAGGGCAAAGCAGATGAGTCACAGATCCCTTGGAGATGAGCTGAGGGAAAGGAATGGCACCTTCAACAAAGCTGCGGTGATGATGCAATCTGACTTTGGTCAGTTCCAAAGGGAGCACCCGGGCTGCAGGCAGCCTGCTGAGGATCTCTCAACACTGGTGGTCCCTGCCAGCCCTGGTGGGCACAGACCAGGGCTGCCCAGGTTTCTCGTGTCCGGGGTGGGCTGTAACAGACCCACATCCCCACATTACTCAGAGCCCTGGCCGCAGGGGCTCAGCAAAGCTGCGGGGTGATTTGATGTGAGGATGAGTCCGGCTGTGCTCGCCAGGGCTGCTGCTCACTCGCCAGGTTCGTCAGCGCTGCCTGGGTTCCAAATAACAAAGCGGAGGTGCCCACAGCACCCAGACAAACCCACTCCCACGTGGCACAGCATCTGCTCGACACCGTGGCTGCCTCAGCGCGGGGTGTGAGCCCAGCGTTCCGCGGGGACCCCTGGGCTGTGCCCCGACACTGAGGGCGGAGATGCGGGACCGGCGCTGACCGCTGCCACCCTCCGAGCCCTGCCGGGACTGGGGACACCGGGGACACGGGGCAGAGCGGGGCTCGCCCGCCGGCGGCTCCAGGCTGGGTTTGTCGCTCCATCTAGCGGGGACGCGGCGGGATGTCGCCGCCGCCCCGCATCGCGGCCCCGGGAGGGCAGCCCCGGGACGGCGATGCCTCGGCTCCTGCGAGCCCCCGAATCCCGGGAATTGTGCCTTGTGCCCCCACCCCGAGCCAAAGTCCCGTGGGATGTTACACCCCGAGCCATGGGGCCGTTCCCGAAGGGAGCAGAGATACAGGGATGGAGAGGCAGGAGGGATGGAGCTTTTGGGGCTGATGCTTTTCCCTGAGCTTTTGGGGCTGTGTTTTCCCTGAGCAGAGGTGGTCAGCACCCACTGAAATATTTAGGAATTGTGTTAATAATTAAAGAAGAAGCTGAGCTCAAAAGGGACCACGTGTGATGTCCTGAGACGGAAGGGACAAATCTAGTCATGAGAAAAAAACACTCAGTAGAGAGTTATTTCATGAATTCCCCATGAAAAAGGAAATTCTGCTGCTCCAAACAACGGCCTTGGCTCCAGGGCTGTGGAAGTGCATCCTGCAGCCTGTTAATTGCAGTTACCATTTCTGTCTCTGCACGTGTGCAGGATTCACATGCTGGCTGGGCTGTGATCATCCCGTCACTGATCAGAGCCGCGCTCGGCAGGGACGGCGAGAGCTGGCTTGTTTACAGCAGGGGCTGAAGCTCTACCAAAATCCATCCATGCTCAGCTCCAGAGCATTCAGAAGCAGCTGATACTTCCCTTTGTCAGGGTGAAGCAAGGTATTTTTGAACTGTGAAGAAGCAGCTGTCTCCCCACACATGGACGGGAGGGATCAGATTGTTGTGATGGAAGGTTGGAACCATGAACCCAAATGTGTCCTTGAACTCATATCCTGACCGCAATTACTGTCATGATGAGAGTTTCAAGGTAGGAAACAAAATTACTTTCTAGCTTAAATCTGGACTGATCTTCAGATTTAGAGTGAAAGAAGTTTGATATGTTTATATTATGAATTGTCATAAGAGTCAGGTTCATCTAACACAGGAGTGGTTTGCCTTCCTCAGAAATATTCCTTTGTGTTTTGAGCTACACCTTGTAGGACCCTATGTTAAATAACTCTATCCCCTTATTTGTCTTGGATTTTTTTTTCAACCTCTTTGAAGAAGGGGCTTTGATAGAGCAAACAGAGGTGCTAACTGAAAAAAACTAGGTCCTACTACAAGTGTTTTTCTGTGTGTTTTGGAAGTGTTGTATTGAAAAATACACCCAAGTGTATTTTTTTTCCCTGACAAAACTTTAGTACTTGCACCTCCATCTCCCTGTTTCCCCCTCTTTTCTGAAGGCGCTGAAAACTCAGCATGCCACCAGCAATCTTTGGAGTCTTTTGAAGAACACAAGCTGTCACATTGTAAGAGAGGTGTGTGATGTTTCTTTATTATTCTTTAATTGAATTTCTTGTAATTTAAGCAACCAAGGTTTTGTGAGGGCTTCCAAGTGGATGTAGCAAGAAAGTCTAGGCTTTAAAATCTGACTAAAGAACAGCCTTGCTGTCTTCTGAGCAGCCCAACCAAAGGAAAAATCACAGAGCTAGGATGAGCAGAAGCAGTAGACTTGTTTTGTAGTTATGCACAAGGAAAAACTGAAGTCATGGCCAATGAAGTGCCTCCAAAATACTTGCACTATCAGGCAACTGGTATTTGGGTTTTGTTGCAAGCAAAGCTCAGTGCTCAGGCCAGCTGAAAGCAATTCACTTCTCATTGGAAAAATAGTTTCTTCCTTTTAATCAGCTCTGTTTTAAATGATTTCCATTTTTAGTGCCTTAAATAGTCATTTTGGTTTGTCCTTCAGGCAGCCAGCATTTTCTCATGAAGAATGGAGTGGGTCTGCAGCCTTTGAAAGGACAAACAATAGCCTGGCAAACAAACACTTCCATGGCATCTTGTTTTCATACAGAGCCTGTAACTCCCATGGGCTGCAAAGGAATAAAAATCAACAGTCTCTATCTGATCCAGCAGCTAGAAGAAGCAGTAAGTAACACAATTATTACAAGTAACCCAGTTTGGAGTACAGGCCAAGATTCCTGGGTTTTCATACTCTTTTCCATTCCTAGTATTTCATACTCCATTTCAGCTTAGACAGGTGAGAGACTCCGGCTTCCTCTCTCATCAGAATGCCTCTTTCTTCTTACAAAGCATCTCTATTGATATTCTGTCTTAAATAAGAGGGGGGAAAATCTTTTATATTTGAGACCCAATGTCCCTTTGTTCTGCTTGAGGTCTGGCTTTCAAAACATTTCCTTATATTTGGATAACACAGCCTCATACGTGGGATTACAGAGAGCTCCCAGAGCTACTCATGTCTTCTCTCCTACCTCTCAAATATGACAGCTCAACTCTATTGATGTTCTTGCTGACTGGGTTTTGGGTCCTAAGGCCCTGCTCACTTAGTTACAGGCTTGAATTTCCCTGTAGCTGTCTCAGATAAGCTAATGAAGTCAGTGCAGGCATGAGGCACTCTTGATTTAGACACAACTGAATTTGAAATGATTTTCATGCCTCAGGGCATAAACAGCTCCTACCTCATGGAATTATAAAGCATATTTTCCCCTGGACAGGTTATTCCACAACTGACCATTGAGTGTTTCTCCTGCAGCAGCTGATGTTGGCTGCTGTCTGAGACAGATGGAAAACTGAAGGACTGTGACCTGACCCTCTAAGGTAAATGTGTACTTTGTGGTGCCAAATGGCCTCTGGATGGGGAACAGAGAAGGATCACTTTGCTTTTTCCAAGTGTGTTGTTGTGGAGTTTTGTGAATGACTGTGAGGGCAATAAGGCCCTGTCCTGTGGTGCAGGCTGCCATTTACAGCTGAATAAAGTGATAGCAAAATGGCACAGGAACACTGAGCCTGTAAATCACCCTGCTTTGGTGCAAGGCAGGGGCAGGGATTGATGGATGCAGAGCAAATTTTTGTAGAAGCTGTAGAATATAATAGAAATTCTATTATTTCTAAGAGGTTTTATACCAGAAGAAAATTCTGTAGATGTATATCCTATATGAGGGCTGTAAGTCCTCTGTAATGGATATTTTGTGTTTGGCAGATTTCTCATGAGTGGAAGGATAAAGCACACAGCAGGATTTCTGCTCTCACTTGTAATTACTCCTGCAAGGAGGAAGCAGAACGCTCCTGAGCTTGACTCTTTTGTCCAGGGGATAATTTGGTAAGGACTCTGGAACAGGTGAAAAATCAGTGGGTGAGCTGTTTTTCCAGAATGGATCCTGCATAGAGCTGTGCACTGAATTTCATCCAGATGAAACCTGTTCTTCAGTCTCTGCCCAAACTGCTTCTCATTGTTGACACTCCTCCCTCTCAGTCTATTGTGGGTCTAATCCTACCAGCTCTCACTTTACACCAGTTGTTTGGAATCCTACACAGGCTGGTGAGAGGTGGTGCAGGTCTTCCAAAGAGCACCAGAAGGAACTCCTCACCTTATGCCAAGGTCTGATCCACGTGTGTCCCCATGGACAACATGGACCTGACCTGGATGTAGAGGAACCACACTCTCCCCTGTGGTGGCAGAGACAAGCTATGTCCTCTGACTATCCAGACTCTGCCCAGCTTTGAACAGTGAGGGGGTGGAAAATCCAGCCCTAATGCATTCCTGAACCAGACTTGCAGAATTCCTGAGCTGGCTCTGGCACACTGCTGGGCACAGGTAGAAAAGCCAGGAGCTCGTGGGCACTGCAGTGTACACACCTGGTAATGAATGCACGATTGTCTTTCATTTGTTTACTTTGGCCTTTTGATCGCCACAATAGTTTGCATTAATTTTTTCTTTAATTGCTGCATCTATTCCCTTGGCCTTGGTTGTTGCCTTGGAGACCTTCAGAGAACTGCTTATGACAGCAGCAGGTGTGGATAGTGCTGACCTGGCCAAACCTGTGTGAGTCACCTGCTGATGGGGGGGCTGTAGGTGTCTGCATGAGTCACTAAAAGTGAGGGGATCCCACATTCCTCGTCTCCTGAGGGGAAATGGTAATGCCTTTGGGTGGCTTCCTGTCACTCTGAGCCTGTAGCTGCTCCTGTGGAGGACAGTGATGTTTGCATGGGCAGGAAGCAGGTTAGAGGAGCTGTTTGGATGTGTATGTACTTGTCACAATTCTTTCTCAGTGGAGAAAGAAAGAATTAAGTGGACCAGATTAATGCCCCAGCTGCCAGCGAGCTGTTGAGAGCACGAATTTGGGAATGTTGGAAAGGAAGGTTGGGCTCCTGTAGGCAGAGAAGTGGAGGACATTGGCCTCGTGTCTCTGGACAGGCAAAACACTTCTAGAGAAATGAAATGAGACACCAGAGGGGCAGGAGTGCTGTAATACTTTGATGTGCAGAAAAGGACAACCAGGTGATGGTTTTCAGCAGTGCTGGTGCATCTCTTGGTAGCTCAGTGCCTGGCAACTTCAATAGCAGTGCAGATCAACTGTAGGAGCATCCCATATGGTCCAGAAAGCTGTTCATGCATTTCTTCCCTCTGTATTACTCTTGATGACTGTTTGAGATCAGACACATCTCTCATGAGCAGCGATCCGGCTGCTCGGCCTTACGCTGTTCCTGTAAGAGAGGTGGGAGCTGTTCCTCCTGAGGCATTGCCTGCTCTGGGAAATGTGCTGCAAAATTCCTCTAAATGTGCTGCAAAATTCCTCTAAAGCCACCTTCCCTTCATGGGCAAGGGCATGTGGGGTGACAGCATATGACTGGTGACCCATGAATGAGCTAAAGAGTGCATTTGCATGAGACCAGCAATTGCCCAGGTGCTTGTACCATATATATAATATATGTATGTGTGTGTGTGCACAATTCTTCTGAACTGCTGGACAGTCCCTAAGAAATAAATGCATGTGTGTACATGCAGTCTGGCCTTCTGTCACCAAATGTCATACTAATAGACACCTGTGTGTCTGACAGGGAAGGAGATTTAGAGAGAAGCTGCTCTGTCCTTGGGTGTAAGGAGATCACATCTCCAAAGCTCTAAAAGATCCACTGGGCAGAGGAAGTGCAATTTGCAGTAACTTTTACAACACTCTCTTTAGTGCCAATTTCTTGCCAGTGCTGCTGCTGCTCAGGTTGTGTTGACCTGAAGCTGAAGCAGGGACTGTGTTTGCTGGTGAGGCTGTTGGTATTTTATGGCTCTGTGGAGTGTTTTGGGAGAGGAGTGACTGCTTTGCTCAACTGCATTCATTTCCATCATCCTTGATGACAGAACAAATTAAAAGATATTTCTGGACTGAAGTCCTTCCAAGGGGCAGCTCCTCCAGGATGCCTTTGAACCTGCTGCCCATGAAACCACAGGGCAGCAGGAACCAGGCCTCAGTGGTGTTTTCTGGTCCCTCTGAGGCTGGACAGAATCCTCACGGGCTTGTCATCACCCCATGTCCTCGCTATTGCCCTATGGCTGTAGGGTCATAAAAATGTGAGGGAAGAATTTCCAGTATCCCCTCGGAGACATCATCCCTGGCACAGAGGGTTCAGGCTGGGGTGGTTGAGGCAATGAACCCTGCAGTGACAACCCTTGCGTCATAAGAGATGCTCCAGTCCCCCAATCCTCCTTGTTGCCCTCCTCCAGACCCACTCCAGCACCTCGGTGTCCCTCTGAGGGCAGCTGACAGAATCACAGATTAACTGAGGTTGGAAGGGACCTCTGGAGATCAGGGCAGGGTCACCTGGAGCAGGTGACACAGGTGGGTTTGGAATGTTTCCAGAGAGGGAAGCTCCATGCCCTTTCTGGGCACCTATTCCAGAGCTCCACCACCCTCAACCTAAAGAAATTGGGGGAAAACTTTTTGTGTTTTAGTTTACGGCCACTGCTCCTCATCCTGTCACCGGGCACCACTGAAGAGAGTCTGGCACCATCCTCGGACACGCCGGGGAGATACTGACATGGATTGCTGAGATCCCCTCTCATCCTCCCCTTCTCCAGACTGACCCGGCCCAGCTCCGCAGTGTCTCCTCATCAGAGAGCTGCTCCAGCCCCAAATCCTCTGGGTGTCCCTCACAGGACCCTCTCCAGCCCCAAATCCTCTGGGTGTCCCTCACAGGACCCTCTCCAGCCGCTCCCTGTCCCCCTGAGGGAGCTCCCCCTCAGCGCCGCCCCCGCGCTGCCGGCGGCGCCCTGCAGGTGGCGCTGCGCGGCGGGGCCGGGCCGGCACGGGAGGAGGGGGAGGAGGAGGAGGCAGCGAGTGCCCGGATCGGCCGCAGCCGCCGCCGTCGCCCCGCGCAATCCGCCGCCATCCGCCGCGCCCCGCGCCCATCGTCCCTCCGCACCCGGCTCCGCAGGCACCCCCGGCTCCCCGCCACCACCACAGGTGGGTATCGGGGGCCGGCGGCGGCGGCGGCCGCGGATATTCGGGGCGGTGAGTGGGGCCGGGGGGGGAGGAGGAAGGGGAGGGAGAGGGAAGGTGGGACGAGGCAGCGCTAAAATGGAGCCGGAGCCAGCGGCTGCGGCACCCCGCGGCCTCCCGGCTCGGGCGGGTCCCCCGGGCGGGTTGGGGGGAGTCTCGCCCCGGTTTCTCGCTGCTGTAGCGCCGGTGTTTGTTGTGCGAACCGCCCCCCTTCTCCCTGCGGGGACGGGGCCGCGGCGGGGCCTGGCCGGGCCCATCCCCGGTGGCGCTAGCGGGGCCGCCCGGGCTCGGGGCCCCTTGTCCGGGCTCCGGCCGCCGGGCCGAGCCGCCCCCGCCCCGCTGCGCTCCCCGGAGGGTGCAGCCGGGCCGGGGGGCTCCCCGCCGCAAAGGCAGGTTGTTTTTTTTCGGCGTCTGGAGTGTGACACAAAGATATTTTCGTCGCGCCGTGTGTGTGTGTGTGTGTCTCAGCAAAACAAGGGGGGGGTGGCATCCAGAAGGCTCGGCCGGTTTGTTATTGTGCGGGAGCTACAAAAGGGCCGCTGAGGCCGAAATGCGGCTGGGGCGGAGGGGAGCTAGGATGGAGTTTGTGCGCTGGGCGAGCTCGTTTGGTAGGTTTGGAAAGATGTTTTAGGCCTTTTTCTTTTTTTTTTTTTTTTTTTTTTTTTGTTCAAGAAGGAGTTTCTAATTTTTGTGTGGGAGCAGCTGTGCTGCAAGCTGGGGAAATCCTAATGCGGGTCCTGGGACACGTGCTGAGCATCTTCTCCGGGGGGTGGTTTTAGTGTGTTGGTTGTGAATTTAGAGGGTTTTTTCTTTGCAAAAACCCCCCTGATCTCTAAAGTCAAGGCTGCCGTAAGGGGCTTGAATGAGCTGGAAATTGTGGGGTTTGTTAGGAAAGTTGTTGTGTTTGGTTTCTGTCTTCTGGGTGTGCAAAGGGTGAGAAAGACATTGAGTATCTACTCATCGGATAAATATTCATTTATTGATGTTGCTGGTGTTTGGGGTATAAGGTGCAGTAAACATAAACGTGTAGGGATTTAGTAGTTTTGTTTCTTTCTAGGAACAGGTATAAAGTGCAAGCACATTGCAGTGTCTGCATCATCTCCTAGGGGGGAAGGCATCCCACCCCTTCTAGCCCTGAATCCAGCTTTATAATGGAAGTTTTGGTTTTGTTAAGCCTTGTCTTACAGATTCACTTGACCACCTCCACTGGAATGGGCTCTTCCATGATGGATAAATAGCTGGTCCCTGTTTTGGAGAGCCCAAGTTTGGAGAATCAACTCCTGATGAGTAGGTTTCTCAGATATGAACAGGCCAGGACATTATTTTACTTGCCTTTTCCATGTTCAGTGGTAGTGAAATCCCAGTGTTCCCAAAACTAATGCTCTGAGCCAGAGACTGGGAGTAAAGTCACCTGGAAGAGATAGGGAAGGTAAGGCCATGCTCTGAAAGTGGAATTTAAAGAGAGGATGGAAAGTGATGTTTTCAGGCTGATTTCTGACTGAAAATAATTAAATACTTACATGCATTTTTCACTCCCAGTGAAGCATTGTAAATGAGCCTAGGTTTTATTAGAGCTCGTCTGTGGTCCATGAGGTCTTTGTGGGTTCATCATGGGTGATGCTGTTTCTTTTGGGTCTCTGGCTTAAGAAGCTTTTTCTGGTTAGCAGAATATTTTTGGGTTATAGTAAACAATCCATAATGTTTTTCTTGTTAAAATTTAAAAGTTCAGATAAAAGTCGTACTCAGAAAAATTGCAGATAATGTTTGGAGTTGCTGCTTTGTTGGTTTTGCAAGCCAGTGTGAGTACATCTGCTATTAGCTATATTTTGAGTTTGTGCTTAATTTTGAGTACAAGTTCATTACTTTTTTTTTTGTTCATTAGTCTGGTATGCTTTTCTGCCTGGTTGAGTAAAGTAGGTATCACACATTTGAGGATGCTTTCAGCAGTCTTCACTGTTGAGAAAACAAATTTTTATATGATTTGACAGTTACTTTTCTTTAAAAAAAGATAAACCACGTGTTAGGTATGGGTTTCCATAATAGTGCCTTGGTGCCTTGTTTTTTCTAAATTCGGAGATTTTTTCTTTGGTCTTACAGTGCATTTTTTGGATGCACTCTGAGCTTTTTTTCTTTTTTCTGTGTGTGCATGAGAGCTTAAAAGGGCAGCTCAGCCAGCTGGCTGAAACTGGAAGAGTGAGTAAATAGTCCATAAAGATGCTGGAAGGGATACACAGGGTTTAAAAGTATTTTTGTTTCAGTAAGTGAGTAATGTCGCTAAATATTTTGGATTAAAGTTATTTCACTTTATAGTGACATCTTAATAAAACCTTTTAATAAAGCTCTGTGTAAAGGCTGACTTCAAAGGCTGATTTATTTATTGAAGGTAGTGGTGGCATTAGGGGCTGTGTTTGTGTGCCTGCCTGGGTGATGGCACAGGACAGAAGTGCTCAGTGCCCGGGTGTGGCAGTATTTAAGAGTAAGTCAGCTTAGGTTTAAATGCTGAAAATAATACTAAACCTTTTGGTTTTGGTTTTTTGTTTGGGTTTGTTTTTTTTTTTAATTTATGATGGTAGTCTACAAAGAGATTTTGCTCTTGTGTTTCCACTTAAATTGTGTATTTTCATGTTGAAAAACATGAAAGTTCAGGAATAAAAGCAGTATGAGCAGGAGGAACTTGGTGATACAGGTTGGTAACTTTAGGAGAGGGTTTATTCCAAGGGCTGGACCTCTCTGGTTCCCTGTTTCTTTTTACTACATTCCTCATTTATTCTGCAACTTGGCACTGAGCTGTTGTCTCAGTATCAGACTTTGCTCTTAAGCTGATCCTGCTTTGTTAAGTGGGTTTTGTTTTTCATGTGTCACTGACTCATTCTCCTAATTGATGGATAATTTCACAGCTCCTTATTGCCAATTTCTCATTTGGAGCAGAAGAAATAGAAGGATGCTTCTGTCAGGTATCAGACAATGAGGTGAGAGCACAGAGAGCAGGTAAAGGCTGGGGAGCTGCAGCTCTCTCCATCACAGAACAGCCTTTTCTAACTTCTGAAATAAAGTGACTTTGTTACCACCTCCGAGGGTGGGTTTTGCACACATCTGGGTTGGTTAAAGAGTTTTTCCTTCCCCCAGAAGGATAAAATGGGGCTAAAGCAGGACATTGCATTATATCCAGCCTCGCTGAAACATTTCTTGGGCTCATGTTCTATTAGTAAGTTGTATTAAAATTCAGGATGTTCCCTGCCTGCACGTGTACTTCTGGTGCAAAAGTAACAGAGCAGTTGGAGCTTATGAGCTGTTTATTTCAGAGCAAAGCTCTTCAGATACTGATCTCTAGAACTATTAAATCCTGATCTGTTTTTTTTTATCTGGGAGCATTTGGACAATAACCGAAGTGGACTGGAGCTGCTTTAGAAGCCCTGTGTTGTTCAGTAATTGCCTTGGCCCTGGTTGGTTCTGAAGCTGCTTGTGCTGCCTTGCTGTGGGGTGTGTGGGGACCAAAGGTGCTAAAAGGTGTATATGCAGCTCCGCAGGGGGTTATTTTAACTTGCAGCCAAAATACAATGTCTGGTTTGATTCCAACACTTAAATTTTCAGGAGAGTGTTAATAGGCTGAGAAGGTGATAAGGGGTGGAAGTGGGGGGTGAGCTCACCGTTCCATCTTTAGGAGACTGCAGGTAATAATTTGTGGAGTCTGATGAAAGTCATACCTTGGGTGAAAGGGAAGAGATAATGACCAGGTTTGAAACGGGCAGCTGAGCCAGGCTTAAGTGTGAAGGACTACGGGAAAAATAACTGGGAAGAAAGGGAGGACTTGATAACAACCCGCAGGATCTGGTCAAGAGGCCCACTCTGTTGGACTGTAGTATCTCAGGTGTCTGCCAGGCTTCCATCAGCTGTTGGGGGCACCCTCAATAGCCTTCAGATTTCAGGTGGGTAGCACTTAACAGGAGTAAACTACTGAGTATTGGTGCTGTTAACACCCTTACTGAAGAGGTTCGGTGGAGGAATCTCCCAGGTAGCCATTGAGACGTTTAGATGGGAATTGTAGTGATGGTTCTCCAAGGAGTGAATAGAGACAGATTTGAAGAGCTTGCACTGGGACTTTGCCTCCTCCAGGCACTTATTGTGTGGGAATATAGTGATTTTTTTGGAAGAGTTCTGCTGCGGGGTGAGTTCTTCAGCTCTTCCTACCTGTATGTGGGCTGGGAGGCTGCACAAAAGCCTCGAGTGATCTTGTTCAGAGTTTGGAGTGGGCTGTGAAGCAGGCAGGGGAGTAGGGACATGTTCCAGAGGTGCTCCTTTGGCTACAATAATAACTCTGGTTTTATCTTTTATTGAAATAACCAAGCTTCAAGAACCGTCATTCAGAACCAGATTCATGTGATCTTGAGTGTTATTATGGTGTTAATGTTTTTCATCTGAGCTTAGCGTTGTCTCTAATGAAGCCTGTGATCCTGTTGCAGTGTAAGCAGTGTATGGGGTTGCTCATGTAGGAGGTGTTTGCGGCATTCCCCATCCCAGCATGCAAGGACCTGCTGCTCCCAGAACTTCTCTGGAGCAGGGTTTCATGCTGCTGCTGGCCCCACAGCGTCAGGCAGGCTGTGTGATTCAGAGGGTGCTTTTCAGCCCCACAAAGTGGGGGATGAAGGCTCTATTTCTTGCTCTGCCACTTAGCAGAGCTGCAGAGTTCTGCGGTGCCGTTTTCCTATCTGGAAAATAGAAGTGATGACGCTTACACACCTTGTCAGTTATGCACTGCAAATATCTATGTAAATGAAAGCATCTGTGAAATGTTTTCACTTCCTGTCTGGCTCGGAGTAGTCCAGATGTCCTGGGCATAGTCCGAGTTGCTTTGCTCTCCGGAGAACCTAAAGAAGCTTCTTTCTTCAGAGTACTGAATCACAACACACATAAGGTGCTTTCTTACACTTTGTACCTGTGTCCTTTTCCCATCACGTTTCTCTTGACATCCTTGGCACTCATTTGTGGTGCAAATGGCTCCCATGAATAGGCTTCCTGTAAGGAGAATTGCTGTGCAATGCTGCATTGCCTTAGTGCTGTTCAGACCGGGGAACCTGGAGGAAGACTTCCTTGGAAGCTTCAGCCTCTGCAGTGTTTATGATCTGCAGGCTTGTCCGGGCTGCTTGTCATCTTATTAATGGCTTGAACCAGCTGCCTCAGTCTTGATGGCTGTGGGAATTGGGAGAAATCTGATAGAGAAGGAGCTGTTCAGCTCCTGCCAGGGCAGCTTTGTACCCTGCAGCATGTACCTGCCAGGGGAGCTCCCAGCAGAGCCTTGGGGAGGAGCAGGGCTGAGGGATGTGCTCAGCTGGGCTGTAAAGGAACCTCTCCCTTGCTGGTGCAGTGAGGGATTGTTTGCTGCCTGCTGATCAATAGCTTTGGGTTTTCTCTCTTCATAAAGAAAACCTTCTGTGCATAACCTGAGTGGGAGCTTAGGCCCTGAAGTCAGCAGACAACCTGAGAGTGGAGAGCTGTTGCTAAAGTCCAGGTTTTGTTGTGAGGCTCATCAGGCACAGGGTAAACATCCACATCCCCATTCCAGTGTGATCCTTCCTGAGACTGCAGAGAAAACAGAGCAGCTTACTCAACAGCTGATGGCATTTGTGTGGAAAGAGCTGTTTCTGTTCCTGAAAAAAGGACTGTTAACCCAGAGGACTGCCAGCTTTGCTCTGATTTCATCTCTTGGAGCTGTGACATCTCTGCTTTTCTCTCTGCTTGGTGGCAATAAATTTATGTTCACTGCTGAGAGATGCAGTAAGTTGCTGAGCTTGAGACCTGGTGAAGGAATTGTGAAATGCTTTACAGAGAAGGATTCTCCAGTGGCCAGTGGTGGCCTTGGATGGGTAGTGCTCTCCAAGATAAGCTACTTGCAGCACAGGTATTTCACCTACGCTGCTCTTGCTATGTCTCACTGGTTATATGGGTATCGTGGCTGTGATGACTTTTTAAGGTCTGTGTAGCCAGAATATCAGTACTAAGGGACTTTGACAACCTTTACATGCAGTGGTGTTTATTTTTAGTGAAGGAAGAGTCTTTGCTTCCACCTATCAGACCTAACTAAGGTGTTGTGCAGTGCCTGAGAACAGTTTGTGCTTGTGTGGGTGCGTCCTGCCCTCGTGGGCTCCTCAGGAGCAGTGGGCAGGACTGGGTGCACTTTGTGTGCCAATGGACAGCCTTTTCCACTGGAAGGGAGTGTCCTGGACATGGCAGGTGCTGCTGCACTGCATTTCCTTCTTGTTTGACATTCTCTCTGGGGTTTGGGTGGCTGAAGCAGGCACCTGAGTTCTGGGACTTCTTCCTGTCTACAGTCTTAGTTGAGCAAACTGTTCTTTGACTTGGACTGATGGTGCCAGTCCTGTTACCCATCAGGAGATCCCCACCAGCTACTCACAGTCTGTTATTGTTGCTCAGATACCTAAATGCCCAATTTACCTTACAGTTCAGCTGAATGTTGCCAGGAGCTTTCTGAACAAGTTTTGCCAACAGAGCATTATGCCAGGTATTTCCTTTGTATTTGGATTTAAATTGCTTGCTCGTGATCAGCCTCCCTGTTTTTGGTGTTGAGGGAGCAGGATGTGTCTGTGTGTTCCCCCTGGACACCGAGAGCTCAGCAGGGCAGGGTGGAAGGCAGAATCTATGTTGGAGGCTGAGGGTTGTGTGTTTCAACTCTGCCCCTTGGTTGTAGGGGAGGCAGAGTGAAAGTACAGCTCTGAAGGGTACAGGTTTGCACTTGGATGTGAGCCTTGTTGGGCAGGCAGCTCGTGCAGATCACGAGGTTGCTTCCCTTTCCTCTTGTACCAGAGGTTGGCATCTGGGTCCGTTGAGGCCACAGGTGATCCTTGTTGAACTGAGCTGTTTGTCCTCCCTGGGTTTTGCCTCTGAAATATGTAACAGCAAAGAAAGAACTTTTACTTTTTACTTTTACTTCAGTTTGTGCTGAGCTTTGTCTCCTTTAACATCTTCCAGGCCTGGATGAGAGGGTAAGGAGTGTAATGTTGGTAGCTGGTGCCTCCAGGTTGTTCCACATGAGGCACCTTCTTGCTTCCCTGCAGGTTCTGAAAGCCCTGCAGCACTTCCTCTTGGGTTGGAGATAGGGTTGTACCTTCCTGACAAGCTGGCATCCATGGGTCAGTTCCTTCTCTGCAGCATGGTGGGGCAGAGGGGTGAAACTGGCTGTTTCTTTGGTGGGCAGACACTCCTTTCAAGGGAAGAATTATCTGCACACCTTGGGTTTTCTGTTGCTTGAAAAAGAGGGGGAGTTTCATGAGCACAACATGTCATAAGTACTTTCTGTGGGCTGTGCACCAGCCTTCTGACTGGGTGTTTTTGCTCTGTGCCATAGTCTTGCATACTCAGGATGAACTATTTCTTTGTCTGCATCCTCAATTACTGGAGGTCAGGGCTCCTTTCCAGGGTGTGGTATTGTCTGTCCAGCCCGCACAGAAAGGAGCACAGAACTCATTAATGTTTTTGTGTAAATACAATTGAGCTATTCTCCAGACTTCAGTCTTCTTTATCTGTTTTACAGTAAGTTACAATTCCAGCCTCTCTGGCTGCCCTTACCTTGCCTGCCTTCCCAGCACTGGAAAAGCTGTTTAGCAGAGAGGTGAAGCTTCTGTATTTTAAGGCCAAACCTGCCATTGCAAAGACCTGTTTTCTCTAGAATGTGCAGTGAGTCACTGACAGGAGTTGTGATTCCCAACCTGTTGGTACATTCAGAAGAGGGGGCAGCAGGTGAGCTTGGTGAAGGCAAAACTGAGAAAATTAGGTCAGGTCATCAGACAGGACATGCCCTTTCTGTCTGCCTTCCCTTTTGTCAGGTTTTACCACTGTCTGTAGAGCTCCACAGTGTGGACTTAGGAGAGATCTACTGTCCAGAAGACTCTGCTTCTCCTCTTCATAGTCCTGCTCCATGTTTCAAATCCTGGGAGGCTTGGCTTTGAGGTCTGAGGATGGGGCTGGACAGCAGGGAAGTGCTCTGGCACACAGCTTCCAGCAGTGTTGCTTGGCTAACAGCAGAACCTCTGCAACAAATCATGGCACATACTATCCTGATCTCATTCTTTGAGCCAAGGTTTGTGGGAGATGGAGAGAAGCTGGAATTGTGCAGGATTAAAAGAACTGGTATCACCAAGTATGACTCTTGAGCTAAGCAGGGAGGGTCCCTGTTGTGAATCAGGAGCTCAGTGATGGAGGTTTGTTATCTCTTCTTTGCACTGCAGGCTCCTGACTTGCTTCTCCCTGTCTGGCAGGATTTGGTGCAGTTTTCTGGCACTGTGTTTGGTGTTACACCCAGATCTTGGCAGGGCCTTTCAGGTGTACCAGCAAATCTTGGCATCTCCCTCTGGAAGTGATGCAGTGGAATGAGAGCAAGAGGTTTTTTTGTGCCTTAGACTCCTGCTACAGCCTCTGCCTGCTGCACAGCTCTCCTGCATTGATCCCATTGACTTTGTACTTGGATGCTGATATTCTCCTGTTGCTCCCTGCCTTACTAAGCAATCTCTGCTGGGAGCTGAGTGCTCATCTGGTCCCTTCCTTGCTAGGCTCTTGATCCCTGCATGGCCCAAACAGGGCTTTAGCAGGATATAAGTGCATCTGACAGCAAGTCCTGGGCAGGTGATGACAGTGTCTCACCAGAGCCCTCCCAAGGGTAGCCAGTGGTGTCTTTCATTGCTGAGGCAGGTGCTGAGTGTTTCACAAATAGGTGGTTCTTGGTGGGACATGTTCCAGAGGTAGTGGTATCTCTGTGTTGACAGATGAATGTTCAGCTATGGAAGTACAAGTAAAATTGACCTCTGTGTGTATTTAAAGAAGAGTGAACATCATTAATCTCCTGTAAAACTATACTGGGTTTTTTAGAAGGTTTCACATTGCTGGTAACAGTAGGAACCACAGTGTATTTCAGTTTAACCTAACTCCAGACACTCTTCTCTTCTGAAAGTACTGTTTAGCTTTTCCAACCTGTGAGTTCCTGAACAATTTGTATAAAATTACATCAGAAATTATTCTGCTTGTGAAGAAAAACCTTTTCCCTGTTAATCTCCATTGTGTTGCTTTTTGTGTTGGTGGCTGCTGCTGTGAAGTGAGCAAGGAGTGAGGATCTGCAGTAGTCAGGACTGTGCTCGGTGTAGAGCTCAGTGGTGTGTGAGTAGCTGCAATGATTCCTTTTAGTATGTGTGTTACCTTTCATAAATCTGTTTGCCCTGCTCAGCTAAGGCTGGCTGACTTCCAGATACTCAAGCTCCATTGAAGTCTTGTGAATAAAACACCAGCAGCCCAGCCTCCTGCATACATAGATTTGCAAAGAGCTTTGCAGACAATCCTGTTTGTCAGGAGTCCCTGTGTTTGGCTGTGTTTTCAGCTCAGGGGTTTCCAGTTCTTACCAGTGCCAGTAACTCAAGGTTTTCACCTTCTTTTTGCAGGACAGGCTGTAGCTCCAAGACTTGCATGCTTGTAAGTCTAATGTCTCAAAGACATTAAAATGTCATTGTTGCTTTCTGTGTTAGAATTTCCCCCTTTAAAAGGCAGTTAGACAGGGTTAATACTCAAAAATAGGATCTAGGGTAGTATGATGTGGCCATGACTATGCCTGGGCACTGGAGCTCTCTGCCCAAGTGCTTCAGTGCAGTTGTTTATACCCTGGGATCTCTAATGGAACTGGTCATGCTGCAGTATTTTATGATTGCTCAGACTCTCACTGTTTTGCTGTCTGATGCTGTCCCTGGATATAGTAGGAAAAAGAGAAGAGCTACTCTCCATGCTGAAACTGATAGCAAGCCTTCCCCCACAGACCTCTATAAACCCAGAGAGAAGCCTTGCAGAAATGCTGGTGATTGATTTTTTATGATTTCTCTGTAACGGGATATTGCTTTCTTCAGGGTCAGCTGTTGGGCACGGGAGCCCTGAGCACAGGTCAGAGGCTCTGCCGAGGCTGTCAGTTTTCACTTGTCAGCATCAGCATGAGCCTTCTAGTTCCAGCTCTGCTAATAATGAGCATGCAGGCTGGCAGTTCAGTTCTAAATGAACCACGATCTTTATCAGAAATGGCTTTGCTCTTCAAGACTGGAAGGTCTTTATGATCCCTACCTGGATTCCCTGCTTAACTGTGTGATGGGGAGATAGTGCAGTGTTGTGCCAGCCTTGGGAGGCTCTGTGGCCTCTTTGAAGTGCTGTGGGTGAGCTGGGTGCTGAGTGACCTCCCTGGCTGATAACACCCTTGGAGGGGCAGGGATCTGCAGGAGGGACAGGCAGCAAGGTCCTGCCAGTCCAGCAGCTCTGACCCAGCTCAGTGCTGCTGCAACCTCTTTGCACAGTGACTGTGGAAATTGCTTCACCTCTCCATGGTCTCCTTTTCCCCTTTGGAGCACACACATAACACATGAGCAAAGCTGTGTTTCACATCTTCAGAGCATTGAAGGAGTTGAAAGTAAATTTCATTTATCCAGCTTGTCTGTCCCAGGAAGTTTGACAAGGGGCTTTATCCCACGTGTCCGCAGCTCCTCTGCTGTGCAGTGGTTGTTTATTCTTCCTGAATCTTTTTAATGATAGAAGATGTAATCAAGAGGCAGCTGAGACCTGCTTACATAACTGTTGTCAGGGTTTCTCTTTGGCAGCATTGCCCTGTGTGCTGTTTGCACACTGGCTTTCAGGAACTCATGGCTTTTCTGTTAACCAGATAACTCCTCAATCTGATCTGAGTAGCTGGTTTGTTGTTGTTGGGTTATTTTTAAACACCTTCTAATTTTGTCTGGTTTGAGCTTTCTAAACTTCAGAGTAGATTTTACTGCTTTTATTGTGAGGTTGGTGCAGGGTTGACATGGTGTGGATAGGCTGTGAGCCAGGCTCAATATACCTGCAAAAGCAGGTGGTTGTGCTCTTGCCAGCACAGCACCCTCTGCTCTTTGTTCTGCTCTGGGGCTCCCCACAGCTCTGCCCCTTCAAAAAGCTCATTGTTCTCAGTCCAACTTGTGCTTTCCTGCCAAGTGTATGCTAATCAGTGTGTTTTCTCCCTCTCTTTTATGTCTGTCCTACTAATAAAATACAGTGCAAATGGGCAAGTGAGGGAGGAGCTGTTGTTTTCTTTGGCACATAGTGGCCATCTGAGCAAAGATGGGCCAGACTGGAGCCAAAGATCTGTTTGCTGCTCTGCAGGAAGAGGTGCCTCAAGGCTGCCAGCCAGCCCTCTTGCCCCCACAAAGCCTTCATGCTGCAGCCCCATGTGATGGTCCAGAAATGATGTGAGGGGCTTCTTGGGCTGTTTTTCCTGAGCATTCTGTGCATCCACTTTTCTTTCTCTCTCCCTAAGCACCTAGCACAGTCCATGACTTCGTGCTCCTGACAGACGTGGTTTAAATCCTGCCGTGCAAGAACAAATGCTGTGTAGTGCCAGGCTTATTGGTCAGACACCTGCCCCAGCAGCAGCTTTGGATGGGCTTTACTGGGCCAGTTGCAGCTGGCACTGCATTCCCAGTCTGGCTCTGTCCAGCATGTTCACAGCCTGTGCTTTAATTTGTACATAATGTGTGATGGACTAATCCTCTTACCTGCAAATCGTGTTTGATAAGGCATTGCTGATGGGAGTTGTAGCCTTTGGTCAGTTACAGTTTCTTTCAGAAAGAGTGATTGCTGTCTCTGTTGGAAAAGGCTTTCAGCTGGGTGAGTTTCAGAAAGTGTGAGGTGTGGGAAGATCAGAGATATGTGTATATATATACACACACACACATGTATATAGTGTTTTGTTACTCCCAACACAGAGTTGAAACCCTAGAATGGTTTCATTTTACCCTAACAGATGGTGAAATGAAACTGCCAGCAGTTTTGGGCTTGATATAGAGGCTTTACAACAAAAAATCTGTAAATCTAAATTATGTGAGAAAAGGTTAGATGAAGCTCCTAGATTTGAGAAAATTTAGAACAGAATGATGCTTTAAAAAATATAAGATAAGGTCCATTGAAAGTAAGCAAAGTGTCTTTTTTGACATCAGCTTTTGATGTTCAGTGTGAGTACTGTATGTTCAACTTTATCCCAGGCTCCAAGAGCCAAAAAGTCAAAGTAAGGAGACTGCTGGCACAACATGCTGTGTGTAACACCCATCATGCAGGCAAAGATCAGATTGAAAAATTAACAAACCACATCCATTACAGAAAGTACATTTCAAGCTAAAAATTATGTTCAAGATGCTAGCAACAGAAGAATATAATTTTTTGGTAATGTGTTTGGAGAATTCGTAGTAGAACAGCTGCACTCACAGGCTCAAGAATCTGAATCTGGTACAGTTGAGGAGGTTTTTTCTGCCTCCATAACTCTCTTTCATGGCCAGCTGATGAGAAAATGGGATTTGGAGAAATAGTTCTGTTGTCTTCCAGTGATGCTGTCAAAGCATTAATTGCTGGTATAACTGTGGCCAGTGTGGAACCATAATCTAAACATTACAAACCCAGTGCTTCAGGGGAAATGCAATGTTAAATTCTAGTGTGGTATAAGATACAAAGATACAGTGCTTTCCTGGCATTTATGTTTAGGAATCCTTGTGTTTAGCTGTTTGTTGTCAGCCTTACTCTTTTAAAGCAAGGACTTGTTGACCCTCCCCTTGTGTTCTCATACTTAAAGAATCTCCCTTCTTTCAGCACTAGAGTGGCAGAAAAAAGATGCAATGAGAGGTGTATTCCTGCAGTTCTTTTCATTCAATTTGTGAATCTTAAAGCCCAAAAGCTTCTTGTGACTAAAGAGGAGGGAGTTAAAACTTGTATCTTGGCGTGTGTGCTCACTTGTATGTTCAGTTCTTGCTGTTGTGTGTATGTTGTATGTTTTGCATGACTGAACAATGCATTTGATGGGGTTTTCCTGTTCTCTTCCATTCAAAGGCAGATCGGGAGCGGCGCAGAGCAATTTCCTTACTAGATGACATTTCATCGCAATGTCCGATCGTTTGGGGCAAATAACCAAGGGAAAGGATGGGAAAAGCAAGTACTCGACTCTCAGCCTGTTTGATAAGTATAAAGGAAAGTCAATAGAAGCTATCAGAACTACAGGTAAGAAACAGAAAGCTCCTTTTGATGTTTTCCAACAGTGTTGTTGCAGAGCTCATTCAGGGTGTTGACTCAGTGGGACACAGCTGGGTTGCACTGTTGGTGCAGGTGTCAAAGCCTGTGTTTCATTAAGATCTAGAGGGAAATCTCCATGGCTCTTATATTGTGGAGACATAGAGGAATTACACAGGACAAATGGGGACTCTTGGCCCTTTTATTTAGCCTTCTGCAGAGTGGGCAGGTAGCAAACTTGAGTGGAGGCCTTACCAGGGCCTTAGGCTGTGCCAGGGCAGGCCACCTGAGCTGACTGAAGTGCCTTAAGCTGGTCAGACCTTGTGTGAGGTGAGAGTCAAGGGCTGGAGGCCACTGAGAAAGAACCTGAGTTGGTTTTGCAATGGAAATATGATCAAAAGTAGATAGTGGGTTCAAAAAAATAACCTTGCCTGGACTGGCTCTGGATTTGGTGTGAGAATAGAAAACAAAAAATACTTTCTTAATAAATGTGGTCTGGCAGATAGAGCTGGAAAATGGAGACCTCAGGATTCCTGGGTTAGGTGACCTGTTTGTCTGCTAAAAGTTGGATTTGAGTGGCCATTACCCAAAGCTATAAAAAGGTGGTGCTGCTTCTCCTTGGTGAAATGAAAGGGCTACCTGTGTAAATCCTCCTGAAGAGTTCTGTGAGCACTTTGTTGGGGAGAATGATTTTTCTCCCTCCCACTGTAGGAGCTGTTTGCCAGCTGCTCCAACAGAAGGCTGCATCTGTGGTCCTGTGGGAAACAACCTGTGTGTTGACATAGCAGCAGCACTTCTGCTGGGGCTGTGCCCAGCCACAGCTTCCTAATTAAGGTTACTTATCTAGCAGGATACCGCCCTCTGACCTGCTGCTGTTCCTTTCTCACCAGTTATTCCTAGACATGGCTTACAGAGTCTTGGGAAAGTTGCTGCTGCCCGGCGCATGCCACCTCCTGCAAATTTGCCTAGCTTGAAGTCTGAGAACAAAGGAAACGACCCCAACATCATTATAGTACCCAAGGACGGTACAGGATGGGCAAACAAGCAGGATCAGCCAGACCAAAAGAGGTGGGTAGAGTGAATCTTTGAGTTTTGGCAGGCAGGCAGCAGTGGTTGTGCACTGCTGTGCCTGGTGTCAGACCTTACAGGGATCACCTCTCTGTTGTCTGTGCCAATGTGGAGTTGTTTTCCTGCCTTCCTCCCCTCTGGTCTCACCTCTGCTGTCTGTGCTCAGTTCCAGTGCGACGGCTGCACAGCTGCAGGAGTCGCTGCCGCAGCAGGGTTTGCAGAAATCTGTCTCCAATTTACAGAAACCGACACAGTCAATCAGTCAGGAGGTAAGTGCCAGCAGTCTCTGACTGCCACCCTGCTTCCCCTGTCCCCAGGCAGCTTGAGCACTTTAATTGCCTGCATTGCCTTGCTCTTAAGAAAAAGCTCCTGTATAATCAGTTATAGTGGAAGTGACTCTCTTGTGTCCAAGCTGCTGTGCACCAGCAGCGTTGTGCTGCAGTTACAGAAGTAAAATACACAGAATTATATTTCTCAAATGCGTGCAGTAAATCTAGTTGCAGTCTAAAAAAAAATGGCTGGAATGTGGAATGGCTGGTTAGCACTTCTAAACTATTCTAGTTTGGTTGTAGTTCAAACATTGCTTGGTGACAACAGATCCAGCTCTTGCTCCCAGCCTGATGAGACTTGATGGGAAGAGATCTGGTCATGTGGGAGAAGTAGCCAGTGTTGGACCTGAAAAAGCTACTGGCAACTAAGAAGGTGTCCCAGAGAGTGCAAGGACCTGACTCCCTGTGTGTTGTAGATTTCACACTTCTGGTTTAAAAAAAATTCCCAGCCCTTGAGCTTCAGGGAAGTCAGGACAGAAGTTATGTTTTGAAGAGGAGAAGAGTGGTTAATGCACAAGAAAGTAGAGTAGCCTTCAAGCTGAGCTGTAGCATGGAACAAATCTGGAATTTTGAGAACATTTAGGAAAATGCAGCAGAACAAAAGGACAGCTTGATGACAGTACAAGTTGAGGGAATAGTTGGTGAAAATGGGCAGAGGAGACATTAGGGCAGAGCAGAGGATTTTTATCGTAGCATTGTAGTACACTGGAGTGGGGAACAGCTGACTGCAGTCCCACCTTGAAGCTGTGGAGACCTGTGGTATCTGGGTGATCTGGAAGCCTGAACCATAGCAGGTGCCAACCAGGAAGTGAGAAACAGTCATGAATCTTAACTGATCCATGTTGGGGTTTCTTTTTGCTTTGTTTTGTTTTCAGAGTACAAATTCAGTGCCAGGTGGACCAAAGTCATGGGCACAGCTGAATGGAAAGCCAGCAGGACAAGAAGGTGGTGAGTATGATAAACAGATCTGGTATGTGCCTGCTTTTCCCAGACAGACATGAGATGGGGTGGGCTCCATTTCTTCCTGGCCTGGTGCTGAATGGGAGTGAGGCCTTGTGAGTCCTGTTTCCAGTCTGTGTGCTGTGTTGATTGGAATGATACAGCTGAGTCAGTTCAGGGCTGCCAGTGCAAGACATGGCTTGAACAGAATGTGTCTCATGGCCACATTGAACCCCAGAGCAAGTCATGCTCTTGGAGATGCAGCAGGGAGATCTGGGATGGGAAGGTTCTGAAGGAGAAAGGGAACATTTGCCCCCATCATGAATATCTTAGTCAGCCCAGAGCAGTGTGTAACAAAGGTGCAGTAATCACTGTGAAACAGGGGAGGACTGGTTTAGAGGAGAAGAAGAAAGGGGCATTGGAGAGGGGAAATGTAGGTATCTCCATGGGCAGTAGCAAGGGGATCTTCACCTAACTGGGTAGTCAGGAGTGAGGCTGGAGTGTTCCTGTACAGGATCTGTGATCCAAGGGAGCTGCAGTGGGTGGAAGTGGCAGTGGAGCTGCTGCAGGGTGCACTCACCTACACACTGGCTGAGGCCTTGCTGTTAAAGTGTCCCTCAGTAACTGTGCTGCTAATGGCTTCTGCCTGACTGAGAATGCTGAAGCAGTGTTAACATGAATTGGGAGTTTAGTTGTGTTCAGATGCATCCATTTCCACACAGGAGGTGGCTTCCAGCTGCACTGAGTAGTGCCATTAAAACCATCGTGAGAATAACAGCTCAGTTCCACTGTTATAATGTGAGCAGACCTGAAACCATTCACTTGTCAAGTGAAATTGCAGAGATATTGGAAAGAACAGACAGCTGCTGATTGCACAAACGGAGGGGACAAATTTATCCTAAATTAAATGAGGCCCTTAATGAGAGGGTGTTTCTCAAAGGCTAAATGTTAAAGCAGAAACTTGTACTTACCTGAAGGCTGGTGGCCAGTGCAAAGATTGTCTTGTTTATTAATTAAAAAAGTATTTTTGACTCTTTCTGTGTAGACCTCCTGTGCAGTCATTTTGAAATCTGATCATCTAACAATGTTCTTAAAGAATTTTTTGAAAACTCATTTTAGATCACACTTAACAATGTAGAGTTCTCAACCCAAGAAAACAGTTGCCTATGTGGCTAAGAGCAGCTTAATTAGAAGGTAATTGAATTGCAGAAGCATCAGAAATCTGTCTGAAGGATTTCTTAGGCCATCTCATGCTTGCACCTCTTCTCTAGTGGCACTGAAGAATTGCTTTTCCTTCATAGCTAATTCAGGTATTACAGACAAAGAGGAGAATCTCTTGCTTCTTGCTCTTTTTAAGTCTTAGGGCTGTAAAATCTCTTTTGGAGGGTGTATCCTGAAGAAAAGTGGCCTAATAAATTAATTGTGAACTTCTCCATGCCTGTGTCTTTGTATAAAGAACATTTTGAGAAATAAAAGGGGAACCCAACTTTTTTTCAGTGTGGTGCTGCTTAGGGTTAGAGTACAAATTCCTAATGGCTGCACATAAATAGTCCTTAAATGGTGCAGCCTTACCTGGGGGTAGATGTCTCCCCTGAAGGACACATACCTGTGCCATTTTAGTTCACTGAAAGTCAGAACTCTTCAGCAAGTCTTAGCTACATTGCAATAAATTAGGCAATGTCCTTCTCAAGCATTTTCATCTGTCTAAAATTCAAAGTGTTTTGTGCAGCTGTTGCAGAGTCTTTCCTGGAAATTCCACATGGGAGGTCTTGTGCAGTGTGCAAGTTCCAGAAAACTGGAAAAAAATGAAAATTACTTAAGCCAGTCTGTCTTGATTCTTCAGGGCAAGGAAGGAGAAAAGTAGATGAGACTCTTGTCAAGTCTTCAGTACTCATGGCTGTTAATTCTAATATAATTCTGAAATGCCCTTTTTAAGAGAGCTTTTTAGCCAAGTAACACTAAGAAACAGTTCTCAAAAAAGCAGTTCTTTTAATGTGTAATAGTACAATAATGCTTGTAATTTCCTTTTATTCAGTGTTATCTTGCCAACAGATTTAGGAGAATTGCTGTGTTTCGTTGTTCCAGTCACTGGCAGATCTTTAGAATTGACAGAGCTGTTGTTCTGGAGTGACAGATGACTCAGCAGGACAATTTGCCAGTGACTAGAAATGAACCTGACCTGATCTGGCCAGTGATCTGCATCTTGAAAATGCTGCAGCAGGGAGGAGAGCACAGAACATCTGCCCTTACCCTGTGGTGTTTCACTGATCAACAGACATTTTAACAATAGACTTCCCTGGCAGAGTGAGGTCTGAGCAAAAAGAGTCTGAATAGAGATGTCAAATACCTGATAGCAGGGTATCATTTATGAGCAATCTTGCAGAATTTAAATCTCTGCCTCTGTCTGAATTCTGTACTTCCCAAAAATAATTGGAAGCTGAGAAAGTTCACTGACTTTGTTGAATGTGAGAATTTAAATGAAGATCCTGAGTGTGGGAGTGCTGGGTGAGGACACGTGTTGTCGTGTTGGTGACGGTGTCTGAGAGTGTTGGGGATGTGAAGTGAGGTGCTGGTACTGTAGTAATTTGGGTTTAAATGTGCCAGAGGCCCAGATTCCCAGCAAACACATTTCCAGGCTGATCTCATCAGGGAGTTGAAGCAGTGGAAAGATCTTCTCTGAGTGCCGCACTTATTTGTCTGACAGGTTCAAGGGCCTCAAGCCGACTGTTATCCTTCTCTCCCGAGGAATTTCCGACGCTGAAAGCAGCTGGCGAGCAGGACAAGGTTGGCAAAGAAAAGGGCGCCTTAGATCCGTCGTATGGGCCAGGACCAAGCCTCCGCCCCCAGAGTGAGTGAAAGATTGTGTCTGTCTGTCTGTCTGCCCAGTAACCCCACTGACCCTGTTTTGTACCAAGAACTTCATCCTTACATTTCCTTTTTATGACCTTACACGTGTCAGGCTGCTTAGCGGATGAGCACACATTGGCATGTGATGCTGATGTTCTGTGGTCCAGACAGCCAAGTATGGACTGTCATCTACTACACTGTTAAATAAAATTGCTGTGTGATGTTGCAAAGCAGACCCCTTCCCGGGCTGGGGGAGCCACAGTGAAATCAGTGTGTGGTGTAATGTGGCTTCTCTTTCACTGTTTTTGCATCTAATTGGCCTTAATTCTGCAGGGTAAGGACTGTGGAGATGGGGAACACTCTGATAGGAGTTCAGGTTTATTGGCAAATAAGGACACCACTGGTGCAGCAATTACTTAGTAACAGCTGAAGCTGCTCCT
The DNA here is from genome assembly GCF_028551555.1 of Melozone crissalis. NCBI lineage: Eukaryota > Metazoa > Chordata > Aves > Passeriformes > Passerellidae > Melozone > Melozone crissalis. Next base: position 4,625,928 of record NW_026535819.1, on the reverse strand, counting down.
CTCTTAAGAAAATAAACACAGTTGGAAATTCTTCTTGATCCTTGATATTTTTCTACAACATTGGGGTAATTAGGTCTTGACCAGAGTACTTGAGCTTTCGAGACTTTCTGGCAGAGTGGCTGCCTGCATTTACAAACATTAACATAATAATGACCTCCTTTCCAGATGTCACCAGTTGGAGGGAGGGCGGTGGGAGGAACGTCACCTCTGCCACATCTCTGACCGCCTCCCCTGCTGAGCTGGGCAGCAAAACCCCCAGCTCTGGAGACGGGGCCCCCTCCTCAGCCAGCGCCAGCGATGCCAAGGAGCCGTCTCTCCGCCCAGCCCAGCCCCTCCGCAAAGGGGCCTCGCAGTTCATGGGAAATGTCTACCAGCCACCCACCTACCATGACATGCTGCCTGCTTTTGTGAGTCACCCTTTCTCCACACTGTTGTGATGCCCTTCATTCTTAAGATAAGGGGGAATTGAAGGCAGCTGGGATGTGTTTTGTGGACTCTCAGTTGGCTGCCAGGGCTTGCTCAAGGATCCTTCTATTGACATGTTTTTAGTTTGTGTAGCATAGCCTTGCTCAGCCTAAGGAGAAGTTGTCCAGTTGTCCCTTTCCCTCTGGAGCTGGAGAGGGAGCCAGCCAGATGTGAAATGTTTGTTTCCCTTTTGTGTGGGTGCAGCTGCCTTGCACATGTTGTCACCTAATCTGGGTAAACCTTCCTGTGGCAAGGATTAAAACCAGACTGTTCTGCTTTGTCTCATTCCAGATGTGTCCACAGCAGCCATCTGAGACCCCTGCACCGCTGGAACGAGGGTCTTTCCCCGTTCCTCAGCTTCGGCTTGAGCCCCGGGTACCTTTCAGACAATTCCAGATGAATGACCAGGATGGGTAAGGCTGCCATCACTTTCCCACTGGAGAGGCAGGTTCAGGGTGTGACATGAACCTTAAACCAGGCAAGAATTTGGGCCAAGGATGTGGTTGCATGTGTGAAGCTGCAGGTACTAAAGGGGGAACCCTGTTTTTTACCCAAAGCAGGAGTGCTTTTCTCCAACTAGAACAGCAAGACTATGAGCACTGTGTGTCTGAAGAGCAGGCAGACATGGGAATTGGGGTGTGATCCTAGACTGGAGGGGTTGCAGCTCTGATCTGTAAGTTCTAGCAAGTGGGTACCAGGTAGACAAGGGGAAGAAACTGCTGGACAGGGAGAGAAACTTGGATGCATTGTATATAAGTGCATAGTAGAAAAGGAGAGATTTGGTGTTACAAACTCAGCTCTGCATTCTTTAATTTTCTTTTTGCTGTTTGTGACCAGTTCTGTGTTTCCCTACAGAAAAGAGAACAGGCCCAGCCTGTCTCGCCCAACGCGCCCAGTTCGGCAGCAGCTGGAGCGAGTGCCCCGGCCCACCATCATCAATGCAGAGAACCTGAAGGGGCTGGATGAGCTGGACAATGATGCAGATGATGGATGGGCAGGTAAAGTGCCTTCCTGCTCTGGCTTTGTGTAGTTGTGAAATTGGTGTAAATGATGACACAATGGATCCTTCTGATCCTTCCGTCATATTGTGCTCAAGGAACTGGATCTGAAGACTCCTAAAATCTGAAAACACCAAGCACAGCAGGAGGGATGGGACTGTGGGTGCTGGGAAGGAGAGTTAGTCCTGCCTTTTCAGTCATGGCATTCAGTATCCAATTGCACAGAGTCTGGCTTGGCAACTGCCCTCTCATGTGCAGCCCCCACTCCCAGGTTGTTTGCTGCTCCTCCTCTGGGACCAGTCCAGCTGTTCACTAGTGTGTGTCCACACTGCTCACATAATTTCTTGTCTAATCTAGCTGGAGTTATCCCTGCTCTTTGAGGGAGGTTGGTAGATGACATTAAAGGTCGCTTCCAACCCAAGCTATTCTGTGGTTTGCAGGACCAGGGCTGGACATTTGGCTTTGTGAATAGTTCATGCCAAGGCTGTGTGTCCTGTAATTTAGTGCTAAAGGGGGGGCATAAGCTTTATCAGGACAAGGGACCTATTTTTCTTCTCTCATAAATCTGTTCTCCCTTTGCTGCCTTTGTAGGCATTCATGATGAAGTGGATTATTCTGAGAAACTGAAGTTTAGTGAAGATGAAGAAGAGGAAGAAACTCTTAAAGATGGACGACAGAAGTGGTAAGAAGTCACTGTGTTTGGCCCTACAATTGACCTTTAGTAAAAGTGAGCAATACCAGGATCTTTAAAAACTTGTTCTAAATGTGGAGTCTTGATCCCTCTGATTTCTTACTGTGACTTCATTGATTTTACTGGGCAGTGTTTGAGTGGTCTTCAAGGCTTTTGTGTAGGTCTAGCAGCTGACTTCCAGTTTGCCAGGCTTTTTTCTCCTCTTTTCTCACCTTTATCTGCTGCACAATAGTGGAATTGATCTTTATGTACCTTCGGAGAAGCACATCACTTGTTCTGGTGTTTTTTTGTGATCTTTCCTTTTTATTAGAGTCAGTTGCCTTTGCCACTTGATTAGACTCCAAGTGCTTTTTAAAGCAAGTAGCAAATGCAGTAATAAAGCTGTTTATGTGACAGGAACAGCTGGGATCCCAGAAGGCAGCGACAGTTGTCCCTGAGCTCTGCAGACAGTACAGATGTCAAGCACACCTTGGAGGAGGGAAAGAATTGGAATGATTCAGCTGGCTTGTCCCGGCCAGTCCGGAAAGCACAGGATCCACAGCAGCCTCCAAGGAAGCTGAATGGCTGGAGCTCTGCCTCAGAATACCAGGTAGGTTGAACTCATGAGGGTGAGCTGGAAGCCCATCACTGTCCTTAAGAGGCTAATTTGACATTTTGTTGGAAATGGGATGCTGATGAATTTCTCTATTCTTAGTTTATATCCACCTGGAGAGAAATCTATCTGCATAGCACTTCCACTAGGGAAAAGAACTTGAAGCTGGTCCAGAACAGTGGTGTTGTCAGTGAGAAAGTGGAGTTACTGAACCAAATAACAATAACCCTTCCCAGTAACTGGGGTATTTGTGCTTGAGGATAGAGAGGAGGGAGTCAGAAGGGGAAATTGTCACCATGGGATGCAGATCTCAGGATAGAGGCACTGGTTGGGTCACACTTACGGAGGAATGTTTTTTCTCTGGCAGAAGCCTGCACTGGGAAGTGTTCTCAGACAGCAGTCCATAGAGGATAAAGAAGAAAAGGTGCCTGTGAGACAGAAGTTTGTGCACTCTGAGATCTCTGAGGCTGTCGAGAGAGCCAGGAAGCGACGGGAGGAGGAGGAGCGGCGAGCCAGGGAGGAGCGCCTGGCAGCCTGTGCTGCAAAGCTCAAGCAGCTTGATCAGAAATGCAAACTGGCTCAGAAGAATGGGGAGACACAGAAACACACAGAGAATGAGGATGTGCGACCTCCCAGCACAGAGAAAAACACTACACAAGAGAATGGCCATGCTTTCCGTAAAGGTACAGAAACACTGCCTGCCTCACCCTGTAAAAATTGCTTTTTTTGCTATAGTGCTGATATTTTAGTTGGAGTGGGGGAGTTCCTGGGAGGGAGTGTTCAGAGGGTCCTTCAGCTGCCCTTGAGAGATCAGCTGCTGCTTGTATTCTGCAGAGTATTTTGCGTTGTTGACAAAGGTTGATTAAATTAAAAAAGGTATTAAAACAAATGCAAACTTCTTCAGTTGCCTTCATCTGTGCTCAGTGAGCTGTGCTAGCAGAGGGCTGGTTGGAATGGGCCTCATGGGCTTCTCATGATTGCATGATAATATTAAGTGCTCATAACCATAGATCAGAAAAGAGTAAATGCTGCCAGATTTGAGGACTAATGGGGAAAAGGACTTTCTCCCCAGTGCCTAAGCAGAAGGCTGATAGTAAAGGAGTATCTCAGAATTTATAATTAAAATAAGATGGACAAAACCCTCTTTAGGGCTGTCAAAGTAAAGGATGTGCTGTATATGCTTATGGTAAGGTTCAGCCATGTATTGCAGTCAGGACATGCCCACAGCTGGTTGTGTGGTGGTGGTGATGCACTTCCAGCTCTGTCATGAACAGGTTCTTGAAGGATTGTTTTCTTCTCTGCAGCAACCCCTGAGTTTCACACACAGGATGCCTCTGTTGGCTATCTGGAAGAGGAGAGTCCTGCTCCAGCAGCAGCAGCAGCCCAAAGCAGCAGTGAGGAGGAGCTCAGAGAAGCTCCCTCACCAGCACAAGAATTCAACAAATACCAGAAGTCTCTTCCCCCACGATTCCAGAGGCAGCAGCAGCAACAGCAGCAGGTAAATGGCTCACAACCCATTGTCTGGACCCCCACTAAACCATTGTGTTTGCTCAGTTCTCAACACCATCTGTCTTTGGGCTGGGAGGAGATCAATGGGGTTTTACCCTGGCCTTTTTCAGTACTTCTGATCATGGAAATACCCTGTCTGATTGCGTAGAGATGCTCTCTGTGGGCTATATGAGTTTTCCTTGCTCCCTGTGATGCTCGAGCCGTTGTGGGTAGAGCTCTGCCAGGTTTGTCACTTGCCTGGGAGAAAAATACAGTGCTGTCAGAAATGTTGACTTGTCTTGCATGGTTGTCTGGGCATCTCCTGACAATTGGAACTCTTAGGACTGTGTGGCTTGTGGCAGAACTCTGGTTTGCAAATGTTCATGAGCAGGAGAAGCTGTGGATATTCCCACATCCAAACCATGAGTGGCTGTCTTGGTGCTTGTGTAGGCCCAGGGGAGGTTCTGTTTTTTGGGCTAGCCTTGAACCTGATGGACATCTCTTTTTACTCTGTGGCACAAGATGAGCTGCTGTTCTTCAGCACTGCTGCAGTGCCTGAATACACAAGACAGGTGAAGGGGAAACCCTTGGGGTTCAGCTGCTTCCATTTCACTCAGCACTTGCTGAGTCCTTACCATTGTAGGTATGGGCAGCCATTTGCTTGCCAGGGGCAAACTGTGCTTAGTTTGGCAAGTTCCTGGGCTGCTTCTGGACTTAGAGGGAGCTCTGGAGTGGCACACTTCTCATTCCACCTCCTGCCTTTGCAGAGGGCTGGTCCTTTGCTCAGCTCTCATCTAATACCTACTTAGATTTTCTTTTTTTTCCTGTGAGGCTCTTTGAGACCATTGTTTTCTTTGCACTGTAAAAATGTTTGGTCTTAAATGTTTCATTTTTGTTGCATTGAAAACTCTTCTGGGGCACTGAGACATCAGCTGAGCTGCTTTGTGCATCTTGGCTCTTGCCTGACCTTTCAGTGCTGTATGTGCCATACGTGCTGTGCAGCTCTGCTGCCAGATGCACTGAGTCTCTGTAGGGCAGCAGAGCCAAACCAAGGGACAGAGTATTCAGGCTTTAGATAATGCAAAGTTAATTGCCATTCTTCATAAAATAACCACTTGAAATGGGATATCATCAATGCTGCTGCAGATCTTAGCAAAGAGCTCACAATTGGCTTTTGCTCAGTAATTGCTCTTTTATGGATGTTCCCCGTGCTCATTGCTCAGCAGTTGACATTTTCATGATTCAGATGTACAGCAGTAAATGCTGCCTAATGTTACTCTTGAAAAGAGATGCTCTTAAACTAAAAAGAATTGGATGTCTTTGCTGTCATGCTGGTAATACCACAGGTCATCACTAGTGGAAGAACATGAAGTTTTATTTTCTCTTACCCTCTGTGATGTTAGTATGTATGAGGCAGTGCATGTTTTGGCTGGGTTGTATTGCTGCTTTGGTGGCTCCATGTAGAGAATAAAATGGAGAAGTGATGGTATTGTGTAGGCAATATTTTCTCCATGGTACCAGAGGACTAGGTAATGTAGATATAATCTGCATTTATCAGAGCCTTCCTTGTTGTAATGATGTGTCAGATTCAGATTTAAAGGTGTCTCTTTTGCTCTGCAGTTGGGGATTAGCTTTTTTAATAAACAGTTACAGTATCTGACACTGTTGTAAGCTTAGCAAAAAAATAGGGTGGCACATATGACAAGTAAGTAGATGCATTTGATGTTAATTGGAGCTGTTTAGTGTTTGAAAGCTTTCTTCAGTACACAGACTCCTTTCAAATATATATTATTTTTGGACCTTCAGCAAAAGTTAAATGTCAAGTCAAATTAACATCATGACAGTCCTCAGCTGAGGGAAGGTGGACTGGCTGTGTGGGAGATGGGGAAGCAACCTGCAAGTGCCAGCCTGTCTCTGAAGGATGCCCAGGAAACACTGTAAAATATTAATAGCTCTTCTAATGTGATTTAGGTTGTTTTTATCTAATCTCTTAAGCTGACAGGGGTGGAACTAATATATCTACACTCTAAATAAATTAGAGATGCATTTCCTGAAAAATGTAACATCTTCTGAAGTATTTGGTTCCGGTTATGAAGTGGCGTTTCACAGGAAGCTGTCTTGTATTCATTCATTCTTGTATTCATTCATGTTGAGAAGATGCAAATTGTGGTCTTAAAGGTGATCCACATAGCCTGGCCCACAGTGGTGTGTTAGAATAACAACTGCCACATTCCCAGCTGGGAGTGAATTACCCCTGTCTGCCCCACCCTCCCATCTGATCAGAGATTGATCCTTTGCTGATGGCACGTGTTTTCCTTTGGCCGAGCAGTACCTCAGTGTGATTGCTGGCAGCACAGCCATGTCCAATGGCCCTTCCTGTCCCCTGCAGGAGCAGCTGTACAAGATGCAGCACTGGCAGCAGCAGGTGTATCCTCCTCCATCCCACTCCCATCCCCAGAGGACGTTCTACCCGCCGCACCCGCAGATGCTCGGCTTCGACCCCCGCTGGATGATGATGCCGTCCTACATGGACCCTCGCATGGCCCCCAGCCGCACCCCCGTGGATTTCTACCCTTCAGCCCTTCACCCTTCAGGTGAGGTGTTGGCAGGGTTTATCTTGGCTGTTGAGTTGGTTCATACATGGAGATTTGCTGTGTTGTCCTAATCTCTGCTCAGACTTTGCATTCTTGTTGGCATCCCTTCTCTAGGGATGAGAATGGGAAGTGGTGGGAGACTGGGAGGGAGGACATGTAGACATGTGTCTGTCCAGTCTCTGCACTGCAGTGGGACACATTCCTTGACTGCTTTCTGACCTTAGTGGATGTGACTGATCTTGCCCCTTGGAGGAAAGATTAGCAGATCCACTGATCTTGCCTTTTGGAGGAGATGGATGAGTTTCGGAGTTACTGCAATAATGTGAAATCCTAATAGACCCCTTTTAGGCAGTGTGGTGGAGAAACGCTGTAGTTCCTGAACTGTGCACTTTGCACCTTCCTGTATTGTCCTAATCTTCAGAGGTGTGAGTGTAAACATCAGGATGTATAAATCATTCCCTGGAGTTGGTGCATTACTTGATCCCAAGCCACACTGTGTAGTGTCTGTGTGGGCTGGGCTCTGAGAGCTGTGTCATCTTCTATATCACTCCAGGTGTATTTCCCAGCTGTGCATTTTCCAAGCTCAGGCTCCCCTTTACAAGGGAGGTTTCCATGGCTGCAGCCACCTGCTGCCTGAGAAGGAAGGGGAGTCAAGCTAGGAGATTGTTAAATTCTTCTTGTCTGTGAAATCCTGGTGCTAATGGCATGAACTCTGTTGTGAACAGGAATTATGAAGCCCATGATTCAGCAGGACTCCATCAGTGGGAGCAGCTGTCGGTCTGAAGATCAGAACTGTCAGGCAGGGCAGGCAGAGAGGAAAACTGCTCCCTTGGATCCTGTGCCAGTGTGGGGCCAGGACAGCTACACATCCCTGCAGAGCAAAGGATACTCCCTGTCACATCAGAAACAGGCTGACAACATGAGCATGGAGGGGCTGCATGCCAGGTGAGTGCAGGATTCCCCTGTCCTCATGCATGCTGGGATGGGAGGTGCTGCTGTAAGCTATGTGCTGACAAGCAGGTGTAGAGCTGGCCTGAAAGATGTCTGTGAACAGGCCCAGGTTCTGATCTGGGAGCACCCTTACACTCCTCAGTGTTTTAGCTGGTTTGCACAGAGCTATTGAGCTGTTCAGAAGTTTTCTATCTGACCAGCTTGGAGCCTGTTTGGAGGGAGACGGGCCTTGTCATCTACATGAAAAGGTGTAAAAAAACATGAGTCAGAAAAAATCTGATGATTGCTAGTTTGTTTCCTACTTTTTTTTAGACATTCTAAAACCAATTCTTTGTTTTCAGATCTCCACATCATTGGAGGTTAAATCTCCCTTCATTTCTTAAGTTTGCTGCTCATCATAGGATCTGTTTTACTTTATCATGTATTGATTTAACAAACCAGGCAGTACAGCCTGGGATCACAGCAGTTTTGCTCAGCATTTTAGTATTTATAGGTTAATTGCCTCATGATTTACCATAAACCTTAGTTTATTTCTTTTCACCTCTTGTATCCAGCCTGGGCCCTTGGATTTGTGCTGTGCTCTGCATTACCTGACTTTCCTTTGTTGTTTGTTTTGTTCTCAGGAATGAAAGTTACTCTGCTTCTGGAAGACCAGAGAGTCTGAGCACTCAGCGAGATCTCTTTGAGGAGAGAGGGGAGGAGTATTTGAATGCTTTTGACAAGAAGGCCCAAGCAGACTTTGACAGCTGCCTCTCTTCTCAGAGGATAGGCCAGGATCTCCTGTTCCAGCACCAGGAGAGTGTGCAGGAAGCCTGTCCTGCTGGCAGCCGCCATGCAAACCTGAGGTGCTCACCTCTGGAGCCTGATTTTATCCAAGCAGAGAAGAAGCCTGAGTATAACGGTTGGGATATCAACCACCATCAGAAACCTGCAGAGACAGCAGCAGAAGTTGCTGAAGAAGTACCCCGGGATGAGCAGTCCTTCAGTGCTGACCCCTGGAAGAAAGAAGGAGCCAATCCCAAGCAGGCCACTGAGGAGACCCCAGAGTGGGCTCCTGAGAGCCGCAGCACCAGCGGGCAGCCCCCGGAGCAAATGGGGAGGACACGGCGGTCGGGCCCCATTAAAAAACCAGTCCTGAAAGCCCTCAAGGTGGAAGAGAAGGAGAAGGAGATGGAGAAGGTTAAACTGGAAGGAGAGGACAGCTCACGCCCGCTGAAGGAGAAGGCAGCTGTTCAGAAGGTGGAAAATGAGTCAGATGACTCTGCTGCCTTGCTGAACTCCACGCGTTACCTACTGGATGACAAAGCTTCTTCCCAAACCAGCCTTGCACGAGAGGCTGAGAAATCCCAGGAGGAAGAAGAAGAGGAGGAAGAAGAAGAGAAGCCAGAAAGAACCTGGGAGAACAAACTATCCAGAGAAAGCAATGATCTCCCTCCCACAAAAAGAAACAACTGGATCTTCATCGATGAGGAGCAAGCCTTTGGTGGGAGAGGTCAAGGACGTGGGCGAGGGAGAGGCTTCAGAGAGTTCACTTTCAGAGGCCGAGGCACGGTTGTGAGCAGCAGGGGGGTCTACAACAGCAACAACAACCAGAGGAGCAGCCGGGGCCGAGGGCTGCGGGAGTTCAACCAGCCAGAGGATTTCCCCAGGGGCAAGCCAAGGCGCCGGATTGCCAGCGAGACACACAGCGAAGGCTCAGAGTATGAGGAGCTCCCCAAGCGTCGCCGGCAGAGGGGCTCTGAGAACAGCAATGAAGGCTCTGTGCTGGACAGGGAGGACAGTGATTTGAAAAAGGGAGACTTCAAAGAGTCTTGGAGGTCCAACAAAATCTATTCAGATGATCACAATAGCCTGGATCCTAAGATGAGGGCTCCAAGAGCCTTTGGGAGATCACTGCCACCGAGACTGAGCAACTCTGGCTATGGGAGAAGGGGGTTCATGGGTAAGGAGCCCACCCAGTGGCAGGGCAGGAGTGGGGGAGGAGGGTGGCAAGAGTACGGCCACTCGTCTCCATCAGACACCTTTGGGAGCAGGCAGCAGTCTGACAGGGACTACATTCAGGATTCTTACAAACACACGGATTCCTTCTCCAGCCGGGTTTTTGATGAGAGTCATCTGGATGACAAAAGGCACTTTTTCCAGGAGGATTACTCAGCAGATCAGGAGAACATAGAGAACAGGCCCTTCAGGAGGCGGCGTCCTCCCCGCCAGGACAAACCCCCACGGTTCAGACGCCTCAGGCAGGAGAGGGAATCAGTCGGGCAGTGGAACACCGAGGAGGGAGGCCCAAATCTGCTGCCCAGCCAGTGGCCAGGCAGATCCAAACTGGGCACTGCAGAGAAGAGCAGCATCTCGGGCAGACGCTCCCCTGAGCTGTCCTACCAGAACTCGTCAGACCATGCCAACGAGGAGTGGGAGACGGCGTCTGAGAGCAGCGACTTCAGCGAGCGGCGGGACAGAAGAGATGGAGCCCCAGAGAGTGAGGGCCAGCTGGAAGGTGGCCTCAGCACTGGGAGCTTGGGAGAGAAGAGGGAGCTGGCAAAGAGGAGCTTCTCAAGCCAGAGGCCGCTGGTGGACAGGCAGAGCCGCAAGGCTGAGCCGGCAGGGTTTGCAGAGCAGTCTGTCAGGACTGGTGTGGGAGCAGCTTCCAGATATGAGAGCCAGCAGAATGGGACCCTGATAAAGAGCAAAAGGTAAAGTTGTTTTCTGATCTGTGATATATGCAGATGTTGAAGTGGACGTACATCCATTCATTTTCTTCTTGTCACTCCTATTTGCATTCTGCTGACAAAACGAAATCCTTTCCCTTCTTTCTTGTGTAGGTCTACAGAAGAAGGAGGAGGCCTTGGCAACACCGGTGGTGGGAGCAGCCACTCCATTTACAGCTTGGATAGGGCCTCCCATGTGAACTCAGAGAGTGCTGAGGGGCCAGGTAAAAAGCCAGAGAAGGAGCACAAATCCACTGCACAAAGAGCAAGTGAGAAGGGAGAGGCCTTGTCACAGTTTGAACTGAGTTATGGAAGTGAGTATCTTGATTCATTTGTTTATTTTAGGAGGATAACATATTATAGCTGACTGATTAAAGCCAGACTGATTCAATCCAGTGTAATTTTTTTTATCAGGTTAGGGGCTTTTTTCCATTTGTTTCCAGAAACAGGAAAATTCTTGTGTATCTAAATAGAAAAACTTGGAAGGTAAAATTGTTGTTAAATTTTAAACACAAACCTTTCAGCCTGATCTGACAGGGTCTCCAATGTTTTTTCTATAGAAAGTTTGTGTTTAGGGAGAATATTTTTGTATTTCTCTCTAAGATGTTAATGTATTTTTAGGCTTGAAATTTATGTTGTGTGAAGGAAGTTGAGAAAGGATCCAGAGTGGGGAATTTGAGGCTGAGCTAATGGCAGGGAGGCAAGAAATTTGTATCTCTGAAAAGAGAATTACCTGAGTTATCACACAGCTCCTCCAGCTGAAGTGTGCTCATCTTGAAACAGAGGAGACAGCAAAGTCCTGTAAGATAAAGTGACTGCTAGATGTCAGCAGACTACATACATTATTTTATTTTCTAAATGTAGCTGCTATGTTGTTAGGTGAACTTATTGTGGCATGGATCCTCTTTGGAGTGCTCTGTTTAAATTACTGCAATTACAAAGCTTTATATGCACACACATGTGCACTGTGTTCTCTCTGTGTGCTTTGTTCAGGTACCATCATTGATAATCGGGTGTCAAGCACAGCAGAAGAGAATGAAGTTGGTTCCATGGCAGGGGAAGGCTTCATTGAGGTTCTTACTAAAAAGCAGCGTCGCTTGCTGGAAGAGGAGCGAAGGAAGAAGGAGCAGGCTGCTCAGGTGAGGAATGGCAGGCAGAAAAGTTGGACCTGTTACATGGTTTGCGTTGCAGTCAGAGAAACAAGGCCCCAGAAAGTGTTTGTATGAACAGAAAAACATACAGTTGACAGTGCCAAAGTAGTACAGATCCTGTATTGGGCCCCAGAAATGCATTTAGGGCCGCTGGTCTGAAAAGGAGAGTTTGATTTCTGACTATTGGCTTGCAGCAGAATTGCTAATTGGGAGTTAAGTTTCTAGAGTGGTCTTCATCCAAAGCAGCTTGGCTCTCTAAGCCAGATCCTGGCTGTAGTTGGTGGGATATTGGGCAGCAGGAGCAGTGCAGAGCAGGATGACTTTGCACTCTGACTGTGTTGTTGCCAGAAGAAAACCTCACACTTCAAAAGGCAGCTCTTTCCAGCCTTGTTAGACTGGGGGACCCTCCCAGGCTGACACCTGTGCCTCTCCTGTCACAGGCACCAGCCAAGGCCCGCGTCCTTCAGTCGCGCATTCCTCCACGATTTGCTAAGAAGCAGAACAGCCTGTGCTTGGAGCAGAGTGATGTGACAGTGTCTGGAAACAGCCTGGGCACGGAGATCTGGGAGAGCAACAGCCCAGGTAGGCTTGGGTCTGTTTATTCCAAAGGGTTTCACAGAGCTGAAGCCCTCTGGGATGTGCAGCAAGGCTGGGGGGTCTGTGGTTCAGAGAAGAAAACCCTCTCCTGTCTGATGCTGGGAATGGGAGGGGAGCAGGCAGACATGTGGAGTAGCCTCTGTTCTAAGCTCTACTGTTCAGCCATCCTGCTCCTGTTGCTGGCCATGTCAGTCTCCTAATCTGCTTCTTGGGTCTTTGTTTCACATCAAGTTACTACAATACAGCATTTTTTAGCTGCTTGGGCTGGATCTACTTTTTCTTATTTTGGTTTCCTACATTTTCTCATCTCTAGCCTTGAGCAGATAGTGCCTCCCTTGTTTCTCTCTGACCTGTCTTTCTCTTCTTCTTATGTTCCCTAAGAAATCTCCTCCCTGTACTCTACTCTCACTTCTCATACCCTGTGTTCTCTGCTGCATCATGTCTCAGATATCTGGGCAACACTTAATGTTCTGAGGTGGTGAAAATACCCTTTCTCATGTCTAGAAATGGAAGGTGGATGGTGTAATGTGTACAGGGTGTGCTCATAGCTGTGTTTCAGGCAGCTGAACCCTGCCCTCCATTCTCTTCCAGCACTTTCTGTTCAGTCTCCTGGCAGTGATTCCTGGAGCAAGCCTGTAAATACCTTTAATGGTACTGAGTCCAGCACTGAGGTAAGTGGCTCCTAAGGTGCCCTTCAAGGTATTGTGTGTATAAAGTATTAATGCAGGTGGCTTTTATGCTTCTCATTGCTCCATCTGTGCTTAGTGACTCTCTGCTCTGCTTGTGCCATTTTAAACCGTCTCTTTGCAGTTTTAATTTGAGCTTGGTGCTGTTCAGATCTTGACCTAAAGAGCCAAGCCAGCCCTGCTTGGTGTTGTGTGTGGGTATAAATCTGGAGTAACTGTGTGGTAGAGCTATTCCAGGGTTATGCTCATCACTGGGTGCACACTGTGGTTGAGGAGGGCAGAATCCCTTAGGTCCTGTTTGTGCCTTTTGCCTGTGACAGTGTGTAGCTGTAGCCTTAATGCAGGGAGGGCAGAGGAGTTCCTGAACTCTTCATCTCTGGAGACCAAGAGTTCAAATTTGATTTGGGTCCCATGTGAAGCAAGTTTGGCAGTCTCAGCCTAGTTGTTCTGTGGGACACATTTCCTTACTCTGAAGCCATGGTGTGGTTGGTGCATCAGTTCACCTGTCTCAGGGCTGTGTAGAGCTGAAGGAGCAGCCAAGGGCTGCTGCAGGTCAGGCCCAACTCCTTTGCAGTTAACCAGGATGGTGATTTGACAAAGGGACGTGGTCTTGCTGGTTTTTGGGATGATTTTTCCTCGGTGGTGCTGGGTCGGAGTCCGGGGCTTTAACACATTTCGTGCTTTGCATAGCAGGGATTTAAAGGCAGCCAGGGGGATAGTGGCATTGACTTGAGCGCGGAGTCTCGGGAATCCTCCGCGACCTCCTCTCAGCGCAGCTCTCCATATGGCACCCTCAAACCAGAGGAGATGAATGGGGCTGGCCTGGTGGACTCAAAGCCTGACTGCCAGAAGGAGCAAGTGCAGAAGCAAACTGATAAAAAGGTAATCTGGATTCGCAGCCAAGCCAGAGCGCAGAGTGAGAGACGTGAAGTGGTTGTGTTGTTCTTGATAGCATTTTTAAGGCTTGAGGTTGGGTTATTTGGTCTTTGTGTCTCAGCCTCTCTGCTTTCCTGTTAAGGATTCAGATCAAGGCTCAGGACAGAACAAGGAACACAAGCCCGGACCCATCGGCAACGAACGCTCCCTGAAAAACAGAAAGGGTTCGGAGGGAACAGAGCGGCTGGAAGGGAATATTCCCCCTGTTAATGGGGTGGAAATTCACGTGGATTCTGTACTTCCTGTGCCACCCATTGAATTTGGAGTAAATCCTAAAGTGAGGATTGAATTTAATTTTATCTTCTTGGTGATTTGATCTTGTTGAGGGATGAAAAGTGGTTTGAGGCAGAAGGATTATTTAGAGGAAGCTCCAGCTGTAGGTTTGCCTTAGATTTCATTACTGACGCAGACCCAGGTACTTAGGATGTCCTGGCAAACATTTAGTGTCCACTTGGAAATACTGTCCCAAGGACCAGCTGGGGTGGTAGCAGAGGTGAGGGACAAAATCATGGCCAAGCTTTTGTGTGCCTCCGGGGGTTGCCTGCTGCTGAGTGCTGAGAAGTGTTTTCTGTTCGCAGCAAGGCTTACTGGAGATCAGTCTTTAGTTTGTAGTGTCATAATTCAGGCTAGAGTCATTAACCATGAAAAACAGAGTGGTGGCCCATGGACCTGGATTTAAATTTTATGTGTTTTGCTTTTTCAGGACTCTGACTTCAGTTTGCCACCTGGTTCTGCCTCTGGCACTGCAGCTAACCCTGTCACCAAATTGCAGGATGCCTTGGCCAGTAATGTAAGTATTTTTTTCTTTTGGCATTGATTCATTGGAGATACTCCTTAGGTAAACCTCAGATGCTTCCAAAGAGAGGAAGTGTGTCTGCATCTGACTTCGTATTTCATGTTTAGGCAGCACACGTCACTGAAATCCAAAATGGAAATCTCATGAAACTGTGGTACAGTGAGTGTCACAAACACAGAAATGATGTAGAGAGCAACTTTATTATCATTGTGACCTGTGTAAAGCCATCTTTGAGCTGGCCAGTCTCTTCTCTTGAGACACACAAGTATTGGACATGGCCATGGTCCAGGTGGTGACATGTTTAGACCCAGACTGCCCAGCTTCCTCAAAGGTTTCAGCTGTCACAGCAAGGCAGAGAACTGTAACATGGTGGTCAGACCTTTTTGGAGGTTCCCCAGCTTATTCCAGCCCTCTGGGTGTTTTATTATTCTTTATGAAAGAGTGAGCACACTGAAAGCCCAGCTGGTAGCTCAGCTGTAGACAGCAATGTTAGACACACACAAAGCTGCTTTTGAAATGTCTTCAAGTTTGTAGGCTGTCTGGTTTTGATTTTGGAGATTTGTCTTATAGGGTGTTTCTTTTCAGAAACAAGTTTTGTCTGAAACTTAGGTCGTTTCTAAATATGGGACAGGAAGGAGAACTCTTGTGCAAATGGAAGTTATTGGATCAAACTGATAGTTAAGTGGAAGCTGATACAGTTCAGCATAGAGGGGTGTCTTTGCACATAACCAAAGCCTCCTTTATTTCAAGAGCAGAATGGACCCTAGGTGAATGTGGCACTTGGCTTGTGCAGTACCACTGGGGACTGAATTCTTTGATGTGCGCTTACTGGAGCTGCCCAGCTGCACCTCTGTCAGCCTTGGTGGCTCATACTATTCTCCTGAGAGTTCACAAATATTCACCTGTTATGACTCTCCCCTCAGGCAGGGTTAACACAGTCCATTCCCATCCTGCGAAGGGATCATCACCTCCAGCGCTGCATCGGCCTGAACCCCATGTCCTTCCCCACTGCTGACCTTACTCTTAAGGTAAGGAAGATGAAGGGGTGTGGATACCACATCTGTGGGGAGATCACTCTGAAGGTGTGTGGATACCACTTCTCTGTGGGGAAATCTTTCCAGAGTATTCTGTTAGGTATTGCTAAACTTTATTTAACTTTTGTAAAAGCTGTGCATATGTGCGGTTCACCATGAGTGCAGGGTCGTGTGTTTTAAGTCCTGAATGCAGGAAGTCCTTGCCAGTTGTAGAATCAAGTGCAACAGAGCTTTCCTATTTCTGTACTGGGCAAGGTGGCTGCTCAGGGATCCTGGGAAGCGTGGTGGTGTAAAGAGAGGCAAAAACCAAACAAAACCCACCCAAGTGTACAAACAAGAACAACAAAACCAAATAAACCAAACCAAACCCTACCTCCATCCCAAACCCAAGAAGCTCAGCAAATACCAAGGGATTTGAGTATTTGTGAAGGATTCTTGTTCATTACAAATTGTTGTAGAATCCCCTGACCTCAGACCTGTCAGCTTTCCACTATGCCTAGAGTGCAGGGGATTTGGGCTCACAGGACACAGATGAGCAACTGTGGGCTTTGGTCATGTCCTCCCCATTTGAACTGTCTGTAGTTATTGTTCTTTGTTTCCATAGATGGAGTCTGCTCGTAAAGCTTGGGAAAACTCTCCGAGTTTACCAGAACAGAACTCCCCAGGAGGTGCAGGCTCAGGCATCCAGCCTCCTTCCAGTGTTGGAGCTTCCAACGGTGTCAGCTACAGCTCTTTTGGTGGAGTTTCTATGCCTCCCATGCCTGTGGCATCTGTAGCACCTTCTGCATCTATTCCAGGTACCTGCAAACTGCAGCAGCAGCGTTTCCATGTCTGATTGTTATCTGGGAGCCATCCTCTGGTTCTGGTAGATGAGAGCATGGTGAGATCAGCTTCTGTGTAGATTAACTGGCTGGCTGGTGTTTGACAGATCCTTAACAGCCCAGGCAAGGCAGAAAGAGGTGCTGTCTCCCCACTTTAAAGAATGTGACTGGTGAAAGCTTAATACAAAGACAGCTTTCCCTCTGTGTCGTCTCTGATGTCTCAATAGATCTTGCTTACCCTTTACTGTGTGCCCAGTAGAATAGAAGGAAAGAGATCTCTGGCTGAGAGGCTTCAACAGTCCCAATATCATTATCAGCTATTCCTCTGCTTGTTTTGCCTTTGAAGCCACAGGTTCTGAGCACTTTTTGCTTTTAGCAAAACAGCAACTGGCTTACAGCTCACGGAACTCTGGGAGAGGGGGAGGTGTTGCTGCCTTTGAGTTAAAGGAAAAGCTTAACTCAGTCATGTTAGTGTGTGTAATTAGGGAGAGCATCTGGAAAGAGGAAATGTACTGGGATTCTCTCCATGGGATGACTCCTGGGTCCCAAAGGGCTTCTTATGTATGCACTGTCTTTCTCATGTCTCAGTTCAGGAACAGAATGAAATGTGTAGTGACTGTGTTGTTACCTTCCACTTGGTAAACAGATTGTTCCAAATCAGGTGATTTCCTTCCTCACCCACCCTAATCTTGCTGCTTAATCCTGTGGTTCACATCTGCACAAAAGCACAGGAGTGGCACAGCAGTTGCTAATTGGTGCCACCCTTGGGGTGAATGTGGCTTTTAGATCTCATGTGTCAAGGCCTTAAACACTGTGTTTGCTCTTTCTGTCTGTCTGAGCTGCAAAGATGAGATGATTGCAGAGCAGATTTCTGGCATTTAGTTCAGAGTACAGGTTATGAACTTCTGAGCTGCTAGTGTCTGACTCTTTTGTGGAGGTGGGAAACCTGGGTTTACATTTAGCCTCTGACAGGAAGGTATGATTAATTCTCAGCAATCCTGCTCCTGCTGATGTTGGTATGTGGATTTAGGAGCTTTACAGACACTTCTGAATGGGTGCTATATTTGCGTTAACTTGCTGAGAGGTGGGAAATAGTCTTGACCTGCAGATCTCTGCTGTGGCTGTATCTCCCCTGTACCTTGAATTGACAGCCTGCCTTTTGTGATGTCCAGGTAACCATATTCCACCCCTGTACCTGGATGGCCACGTGTTTGCAAGTCAGCCCCGCCTGGTCCCTCAGACGATACCTCAGCAGCAGAGCTACCAACAGGTAAGGGAGCAGCACAGCTTGCACGTGGTGTTTCAAGGATTCTTCATGGTGGCACTTAAGAAACAAGGAGTAATTTTTCACTTTCATAGCCCAAAGGAGCTTAGATGTGGCTCCCTTTAAGTTCCTTGAATGCTGCTTCGCAGTGGGTGTCAGAGTTTAGTGGAACCGAAGGGAGGGAATTGAGGAGTTTTCCCCTTCTGTACCAGTGCCCTTGGACTGGTTTTAACTGAAGCAGATGCTGAGGCCTGAGTGAGATGAAGTGACTTTTGGTGAATTCCCCAGCCAGTCAATAATAATGAGTAACTTCATTAGTAAATTGGGTATTGATAGGGCTGGGGAGGGCCCTTTCAAGATGGAGTACAGGCAGGTGAGAGCTGGGATTGTCACTGCCTGCTCTGTGTGAGGAGCATGTTGCTTCCCTCGTGTCCATCAAATGCCTCTTGCAGGCATCAGCCTCTGGGTGCCTGGGCAGTGTGTTCCCAGTGTGTGCTGCCTTTCTGGGGAATGATGCAGGGCTGGGTTAGGGCCCAGTGTAGGTAATTGTCACTGCAGATTTACTCATACAGGAAACTGATGGGTTTCTAACAGCCCTGGAGAGTTTCTGGCTGCTCTTGTACCTCTCAGTCATATTAATTTCTTCTGCAGGCTGCTGCTGCTCAACAGATTCCCATTTCCCTCCACACATCCTTACAGGCCCAAGCTCAGCTTGGACTGAGGGGTGGTCTGCCTGTGTCCCAGTCCCAGGAGATGTACAGCTCCATACAGCCCTTCAGGTAACTGCTTCCTGTTCTCCTTTCCTTGTGGATTGCTCTCTTATGTTCCTGATGTTTGAGTACATTGGTCAGATACCCCACACTCATCTTCCCTTTCCCCTTTGTTCAAATGCTGTTTCCTTCCCCTAATAACAGTGCCAGTGTAGGGAGCATGAGACTGAAAAATCTGAATTAGTAGTTAGTGCTTCAAAAGTCTAAACACTGAGATTTAAACAAACAACCCTTCTTATTTGCTAGAGCTGTTGGAATCTTTAACTTCTGATTTTTTCCTGCTTTGCAAAACTGCTGCAGACTTTAGGTAACTTGAATCCTCCCTTAACTGCTAATGCACAGGTTGTTTTGTGGGATATTGAAACATAAATATCAGATACTACACAACATTGTTCTGTTGAATATTCTGGCAACACAAGGATGTGGTTGTAAAAGCTTAAGAATGGAAGTAAAAAAATTCTGGTAACTAAAATGGAAAGTGGCATCACAGTTTATTTCTAAGCTGTCAGTTTAGTTGTCTGACAACTGATGGCAGGCCAGATACAGTTTGGCAGGGTGTGCTTGTACAGTCTCCAAAGGCTTTGTGCATCATGACTGAAGCATGTTTTTTTCCTGCAGGTCTCAGGTGTACATGCACCCCAGTCTGTCCCAGCCCAGCACCATGGTCCTGACAGGAGGCACTGCTCTGAAGCCTCCATATTCCGCCTTCCCAGGCATGCAGCCCTTGGAGGTGGTGAAAACCCAGTCTGGGTCCCCCTATCAGCCCATGAACGGAAGCCAGGCACTGGTTTATGAGGGGCAAATAAACCAGGCTGGTATGGGAGCCTCCCAGATGATGGACTCTCAGCTCACACAGGTTAGGAGCAGGACTGGCGAGCCACTCCTTTGGTCCAGGCTAATTCACAGCCACATGTTTCTGAGGATGGGTTGTAACATGTCTGTCTGAACTAAACTCTTTGTAAAGAGGCGGAAGATTTCCCCGAGACACTGTTCAGTGAACCATGGTGTCACATATGCAGCACCTTATTTAATGAGATGGTTGCTCATACCTTGTCTGTCCCTGCTGAGACGTCATTTTGTCACTTGGAAGTCAGACCTTCCAGTGCTGCATGCCTAGGAGGCCATGATGCAATGGTTGTCCTAAAAGCACCTCTTCTGAGAGCCAAATCCCAGTCATCTCTCCCAGCACCTCAGCTTCCAGGGCAACTAGGAACTTGTATTAAAGGCTCATCTGTCTTCTCAGTTCATTTGTCGTCCAAGTCTTATTTACAGCTTCAGCTGATCTGTTTGGCAGACTCCTAACAGGAATTTCAATGTGTGAAAATGTTTTAATAAAGCATGGTTCACATAAAAACATTGAATTCTACTGTGACCATAGCTGTGTTTGTGGGCATGTGCTCTGATTCTCTGGAGAAATTTGATAATTTTATTAAACTCATCTTACGTTTATCTTGTGCAACTTGTTAAGGTTTATTTTTTGTTTCAGAGGGATTTTTATGTTGTGGCTGACGTAAAGAGTTAATCCTGAAAGTAACTTAGGTGAGGAAAATACAGAGAACACTGGCAAACGAAATATTTGAAGAAATGCTTTATCCATCATGAGCGAGTAACTTGGTTTCTTTTGCCAGCCTTAGATTGGTTTATTTATTTATTCTAAAATGTTGATAGAACCTCCCAAATCCAGCAATTGTGAGAAAATCAGAGGGAACAGGGGGTGCCTCAGCCCTGAGCTACAGTATTTTTTTGTAATTGCTCTTAATTCTATCCATCATTGGTTTGAAGCTCACTGTGAAACATGGAACTGAGATCTCCATCGCGTTCTCTGGAGGTCCAGTCCTCAGAATGCTTTGGTGTAAAAGTGTAGGAGATTTTCAAAGGTGAAAACAAAGCACCTGACACTGCACTGACACTGCCATTGTATGAAGGGAAAACAGACCCACATGAAGTGACCA
The DNA here is from genome assembly GCF_028551555.1 of Melozone crissalis. NCBI lineage: Eukaryota > Metazoa > Chordata > Aves > Passeriformes > Passerellidae > Melozone > Melozone crissalis. The sequence continues at coordinate 4,605,434 of NW_026535819.1, read as the reverse complement.
TGAGGAAGACTGGAGAACTGGGCTGTAGGAATGGAGAGCAGCCCCCATCCACGGGCAGTTAGGTTAACTTGATGGCATGTTAAAAACCCAGCTGATCTGAGTGTTGGCAGCACTGCCAGAACATCCATTTCGGTGTGAAAGTCCCTCTGTTACAGTCATTTGCGTTTATTCCATGCCAGACCGCGCTGTTTGGGAGCTTCCCTTTGGCAAGGCTGTGCTTTCAGGGTATTGGGAGGCAGCATGTCAAACACGAGACTGTTACTGCCTTTAAGGTAACTACATGTCCTTGTCACACAGCTGACAATGCCTGTGCCTGGCTCCCAGCTGCCTCTGCCCCGCTACGGCTCTGGCCAGCAGCCCCTGCTTCTGCCACAGTCCATCCAGCTTCCCCAGGGGCAAAACCTGCCTGTAGGAGCTCCCCGAAGAATCCTCCCTCCTGGATCCCAGCCTTCTGTTCTTGCTGCCAGCAGGGAGGTAAGGATTAACTCCTGGTGCTGCTCATGGCATTCAGTAACCCCTCCTGCGTTGAAGTTTGACTCCTTGCTTTTTAAAGGGGAGAATGGCTTGTTTGGGATCCTTAAATATCCAAGCCAAGGATTGCTGTTAAAATGAAGGAACCCATTTCCCCTCATCTCCAAAGTGCAAGCCGGCAGTTTTCAGGTTTTTGCTGCTGGTCATCATTCTGTTTCCAGGGAGCCACATCCTGCCTTGATCCAGTTTGGAGTCTCCAGTTTTATTACATGTTTACACAGGTTTCCCCAGAGTGCTTGAGGGGTGGTGAGCTCCAGACACAGTTGGAATACTGCCCAGATATTTCACTCTGTTGTGAAGCTTGTCCATTTGAGTAGGTATATTAATGTCATGTCTGGTTTGATGGATTCATATCATAAGTTTGTCTTACTATAGGGGAGAGAGAGCACAGCAGTTAACTTCCAGGTTCTGTATTTGCTTGTGCTGCTGGCTTGGTGCTTAAATACAAACAGATTATTTCACTTACAAGCCTCATTTTCTTCACCTGAAAAATATTTCTTCTTTTAAATGGGCATGATGGGGAGAAGGGCAAACATTTGGCTTGAGTTTTTATATGAAGTAATGAGTGATCTGTGAATGCAAAGATGATACTTTCTCTCACTCATTTTCCTCTGTAGTCCTCCCAGATGGAAATGAAAGGGTTTCATTTCTCCGATGGTAAACAGAGCATGTCCTCCGGAGGGTCAGTCCCGTCCCCACACACGTACAGGTGAGACCGCCACACAGCTCGGGCTCCTTAGGATGGGAGAGAAACGTGGTGCACCCATCATCCCTGCACGAGATCACCTGGCTTTTCATGTCTAGAACGTGCTCACCTCAGTCCAAGCACTTGTGTCTAAATGCATGGTCATGGCTTTCATCCTGGGTGTGGGCCAGTGTGTGTTCCTGATCTGGTGCTTTGTGGGAAGTGCATGAAGTTCCTTGTTCACTGAATCTCAGAGACACGTTGGAATTGGTGTGTGCTTTTGTTCCTTGTGAAGATGGGAAATCTGAGGATCATTGAATAAATGTTTTTGGTCCTGAAGATGTGAGTGCTCATGTCTAGACACATCAGGTCATCGAGGCTTTTGCAAGACTAATTTATTGTTTTTTTACTCCTAACCGACCCGTGTGTTGTCATTTGGACTGTGGAGCTCACTGATCTGCACAGCACAGACTCGTGCCCTGTCTATTGCCGCTTTGCTGTCTTTTTTTTTTTTTTTTCACACATGAATAAGGCTCTCATTCCATTGTAGAATTTACTCCATGAATGTTGTCGACTCTTCGATTTCCAGGCCTAGCTCTGCCAGCCCCAGCGGGAAGCCGTCGGGACCAGCAGTGAGCATGGGCTCTGTGCAAGGACACTACGTCCAGCAGGTAGTGTACCTGAGTTCTTTGTACAGCCCAAAAATATCTCTCTGCTACACTGTTGTGCTTGTGCCTTGGGCTGCAGAGAAAAGGCAGAAAGGGCTGTGTAACTGAAGCTCCATGTGGGAGTTGTTCTCCCTTGGGTAGGTGGGTGTTTCACTGAGTCCAGGAGTAATTCTGTGCTTTGAAAGTCAGGAGAGATTAGTTCTACTAATTTCTATTAAGTTCTTCTGTGGAATTATTTTAAGTTACTTGCATTGCCAAATACGTGAGACACTGAGATCCTTAAATGTGAGGTGTTACAAGAGCAGATTCAGTGTCCTGCATGAATGATGGTCACAGTTTGCTTGTTCTGCCTGCCTAGAGGTGTCTGTCCTAGCTAATGCTTTGGTTTTTGTGTCACAAGGCAAAGCAGCGGGTGGATGATAACAAAGCCAGTCTGGGAGCAGTGAAGCTGCAGGAAACAGCCTCCACAAACCAGATGAAGCCAGTGCGCACAGGAGCGATCAAACCTCAGGCAGTCAAAGTGGAGGAGAGCAAGGCCTAGGAGCACCTGATGCCTGCCTGGTTCTGCTGCCTGAGAGGCACCACAGCTTAGACTGGACCCCACTGGATCTCCTGAAAATCTCACCAGATCTATCCCCACCCCACACTGACTGACTACAGCAACATCATTCAAGCCCCTCTCCCAACAAAGCAGTTTGAAACAGTGGATATGACATTGACCTGCTTGCTTTAAAACAAACCAATCATGTGACTTTTAAGTGGCTTTAGCCATTTTTTTTTTTTATTTTCCCCCCTCCCCATGCCCCATCCACAGGTAGCTGTGATTGCTCACTTGGCAAAGCCCGTCCTTCTCCTTCCCTACTTCTGTCTCAGCAGAGTGGCAACTGGGGGAGAGGGGTTTAGTTTGAGGTTTTTCATTTTAAAGGCAGCTGAGGTTTTTACAAAAAAGCTGTATCTTTGTTTATAGCAGAACTTTTATATGTTCTCTCATTCCCCCCTTCTTTCTGCTTTCCTCATTCCTTTCAGAAAAGAATTCCCTTCAGCTAAAATGGTGTTCTGACAAAACTCTGCTTAGTTTTGTATATGGTTCTGTGCTATGTTGAGAGTTCGAGTTTGTTTGGGTGTATTTCCCCAGATGATTTAGCCTTTCAGACTATTTGATTAAAAAAAACAGGACAGATATGATCTGTTAATTTTTCAGTATTTTTGTTTTAAGCTAGAGGCAGTGCTTGCAGTAGGAGGAAACATGTACTAAAGATATGTAGTACATCAATGCATAAATCCTGAAACTTGCACCACTTCAACACAGCTTTGGGGTGCTTTGTGCACAACAAAATTTAGCATTTTCATTTTAAGGAAAAAAACTGAAACCACCAGATTTCTGTTGCAAGCTCATACAGATCTAGGTGTTTATTTTTTCCTTTTTGTGCGTTTCGGATTTTTTTAGTGACTGCAAAACACTCGCCAAAACGTAAATCATAGATTTACAAAGTGTAATGTTTGTTAGGAAGAAAAAAATTCTCACAGCACATGGGTCAGAAGAGTTGGCTAGAGCCAACGGGTCTGTATGGACTACTTTTTGTAGTTGTGATGCTCTCTCATGCTCCCTGCCTTGGCTGCTCGAATTCTTCGTGTCTCCTGAGACTTGTCCTATATTGTGTTCACCCTCGGGGCTGCTCTCCTAAGCTTTGCTCTTTTCCCTGAGTCTTGCTTTCTATTCCTCTATTCCATGGCCTTTTGTAAAATTTGCATAGAGATTCGTTGGTAAGGGAGCCCCTCTGCAAGGCACACTTGGAACCTCCTGGTCTGGGTTGGAAGCTCATGGTTCCAGAGGCAGATTGGAAAAATCCTTCTCCTCTCCTTCCCCAGGTGAACAGCAAAGGGTTCTTTACTCTGATGCAGTTGCATATAGTGTGTGTACAGCATCCTCACCTCACCACTCCTCTCCAGTATTTGATGATCTACACAAGGAAGATCCCAGTGGGAGAGGTTGGGTTTTATTTCTTTGGCAGTTTGGTTTTGGTTTATGTGAGTGTGCGTGTGTGTGTGCGTGTGTGTACGTAGATTTTTTTTAGGATGGACCTAAAAGTTCCTGAAAGGACTTGGAGTCTTTCACCTGATGGTAGTCTAAAGTAAAAACTACTTTCAGCTAACTTGGTTTGTGTTGTTTAGCTCTTTCAAAATGTAAAGTAGGCTGGTCACTCTGAAGTGAGGGACAGAACCGTTTTTGGAGATGGTGGCTTGCTCACAGGCTGTGCATCAGCCTCTGCTGGGTGGCAGAAAGTCATTTGGTGGTGGTTCCAAAGAAGATATTTTGAACAAAGAATGTATTGGGGAAGGGATCTGAAAGGTGTTCTTGTTTTTTTGTTTGCTTTTTTCCCCCCCTCCCTCTGCCCTTTCTGGAAAAAGATCCTTTGTAACTTTGTAAGGATGCATTTGAAGTTTTAAGCTAGGCATAAATATGATTTTTATACAGTAGCTTTAAAGAGCTTAGAAACCTAAACTAACTTAGGCATAGTAATGTCCCCTCTCCATAGGTGTCCCCATGGAACATGGCAGAGAACCCGAAGGGAAAGGGATAGGATGGTACTTTAAGAAAAAATAAGAGCTCTTTTTTTCTTAGGTTTTATGGATTTTAATTTCAGAGCAGAGTGTGCCAGCATCTCTCTAGCATCCTCCTTAAAGTACAGGGTTTGAGATTTAGTGACAAATATTTCCCCAACCTTCAGACATCTCCCAAATCTGCATCCTCATCTGCTAGTCCTGCTCCCAGTGTTTTCCAAAGATTGCACCTCCAGTAAGTCATCCCACCCTTGTTTCTATTTTCTCCCTTGAAATACCATTAACAGCAGAATTGTCTGTTTGGGATTTTTTTTTTTATTATCCTTCTGCCCAGCTGGCCCTAGCTAATACGAGCCCAGAATCTAACTAATGGCTAAAGAGACTTACCTGAGCCCTTCTCATCTCTTCCCTACTCTAGACACACTACTTCAGCTTTACAAAGACACTAACCTCATTCCTCCCACCTGTGTGACTTCAAAATGGTCAAACGTGTTGGAGAAACTGGGTTATTGCAAGATCCAAGTTACTGCAGTCCCTCTGGTGTACATGCCATCAGAACTACAAAACTTACTGTTGAAAAAGGTCACCCTTGTTTCTCTTTTAATCCCTCCATTCCTTCCCCCAACAGAATAAAACACTAGAATTTATTTATACGTATTTGATGTTGTAGGTCTAGGTGAAAAAGTAATTGTTTCACTGCTCTATTTATATATTATGTCTGAATTATTCTGTGCAGGAAAGGCCAAGAAATGCATGTGAGCTTCATTCCATTTCTCAACTTTGCGTGACTGTCAGCTGCAGTTGGCAAGACTCTCTCTCACTTAGTGGAGTTTTGTGTGATGGAAAGCAGTTTTAGAGCCCAAATTTCTACGGTGCAATATCCTTCTCTGGCATATATTTTTGCTTGTTTGTTTGTTTGTTTGTTTAAAGCTAGTCCAAGGTTAGTGCAGTTTGTGGTGCTCTGGAGTTCAAAAGGAAAAGCCTCTGATCCTCAAAGGAGCAGAAAAGCCAAGGGAGCTGGAATGGTGATAAAAATCCAGCGTGGAGAGGAGGATGGAGAGGCACAGAAGGGATCAGTACAGTTACAGAAGGTCCTTCTGCTTGCTGTCTGCGCTGTTGAAGGGTTGATTTATTGCTGATTTACTCATTTGTGAGTTGCTTTTGCTTTGCCTGGAAGTCAGCTACCAAATCTTCTGCTGGGAAAGGTGCAGGGTGCTGTGGGAGGGAAAGGTGGAGCCCCTTTGCAGCAGGAGTGCTGAGAGCCTGAGTGCTGCTCGTGTTCAGCAGAGGGTCTGAAGCTCCTGTGTGATCAGTGCCCTGTCCTGGCCAGCAGCCCCAGTCAGTGCTGCTGCCCTCACCCCTTCTGCTGTAGCTCTTCATTTAAAAACAAATCAACATTGAAGTCTGGAAATAAAATGAAAAAAGAAAAAATGGCGAATAAGAAGGCACTCCAGTGTATTTTAAAAGACAAGCAGGAGCAGCACAGTCACCAGTGGCACAGGTCTTGCTGTTGATGTCCCATAGCTTGCTCCTGGCTGTGCCAGCACCTCTGGATGTGTTTGCTGGCCCTTGCACTCCCATGTGTGGTGTTCCCACAGAGCCACTCACTCCATCCACACCTTCCTGGCAGGAATGCTGCAAAGCCACAAGCTGCCCTGTGCTTTCTGTGTATTTAGAGATAGGTATTCCAGGTGAGCTGAGTGTTTTTGCTATCTCTCACCTCTTGGCTACACCAGTCACGTTGCATGCCAGGACCTCCTTCTGTTGCATTTTCTTAACCCTCCCTTCTGCTCCAGGCTGGTTAAGCACAGGTTAATTCCTTGTAGCACTGGTTATTTTTTATTCAGCAACCCAGTTTCTTCATAAGAAAGTTGCATTTGTGAATAAAATTTAATTTACAAAGCCACCAGCGTGCTTAGTTGTGGCACATGGACAGAAAAGTTGCATTTTGCTGAAAAAAAGAGACAGTAGAGTCCAGCTATTTTTGTTGTTTATTTGAATCCAAAGACCACCAGGTTTTCCAGTGGCCATAGACACTCCCTTGGGTTTAGTGGCTTGTTCTGGCTGCTCCAGATGTCCTTGACTGTCCCCAGGAATCGCAGCTGCAGCAGTGAGGCGCTCACCCCTTAGCATGTCTTAGGCATTGTCCTTAGCTGGAATCCTCCCTCTGGTTCTGTAGGAATTGCATTTGTTGTTTCTCAAGGGGATACTGTCCTCCTTAAAGCTTTTAACTTCATGACCTGTATAGTAAATTTTTTTTGGCCTTTCCTCTCTTTGTCTTTTCATGTAGACCAGATATTTGAAAGGGCAGACGATGGATAATTGTGTAACGTGCAACCTGTTTATATTTTTTGGAAACTTTAACTCGGACCGGAATTCGAATCACGGAATCACCAGGCCAGTTGCGGCACACTCTTTATTGCCCTTCTCCTCGTTTCAGTACCTATTGTTTCTCCTTTCAAATATGTGATTGTATTAGCTCTTTCCATATGAAAGAATTCTCCTTATTTAAATAAAAAAAAAATTTAAAAAAATAAAGCAGATTATGCTTTTCTCAAATTCCCCGTTCCCTTGTCTGGTTCTTTTAGTTAATAATAATAATTAAAAAAAAATCCAAAACAAAACCAAAAGAACAAAACAAAACTAACACCCCCTATAAAAAAATTTTTTTAAAAAGCCCCAGACAAAAGAAACGAACTAAACACACAAGCCCCAGCGGCCGGGTCGGTGATTGTGACCGTGATGCTGGCGGGTCCCTCACAGCCGCCATGTCTGGGAGGCCGGGCCCACTCGCCACTTGCGCCGTTGCCATGGCAATACTTCCTGGTTCCGCCCATGCGGGTGCGTGCGTCTGACGTCACATCCGGTATCGACAGGTAGGGGCGGGTGGAGCGCGGCGCGCGGGAAGGCCACGCCCCCCGGCGCCGTGTGGGGCCGTGAGGGGCCGTGTAGGGCCATGTGGGGCCGTGAGGGGCCGGGGGTCCCGGTTCTGATCCCGATCCCGGTTCTGGGCTTGGTCCCGGTCTTAATCCTGATCCTGCTCACGATCCCCGTCTTACTCGATCCCAGTCCTAGTCCCGATCCTAATTCCGGTCCTAGTGCTGGTTCCGGCCGTGCTCCCGGTCCCGCCGGTCACTCGCTCCCTTCGCCCCCGTAGAGCTCAGGGAGGTGGACGAGGCTCTGGGGGGGGGCTGGGGTTGGTGCTCCTCTGCCCCCAAAAACACCTAAGGGAGGATCCAGGATGGATCCGGGGGGGTGGTGGGGCTCGGTGACCCTCTGAGGTCCACCTGATGGGTCTGAGGTACCCCTGAGAGCTTAAAGGGGGCACAGGGCGGGGTGGGGGGCGCTGGCCCTGCTCCCCCCTCATAAGGGGTGTGGAGGTTTGAGTGTACCCCGAGGTGGTGCTGCTACCGCAGGGCCTCCATCAGGAGCTCCCGGGCTCGCAGGGCCTGCCAGGAGGTGACAGAGCCCGGGTGGGAGCGCAGCTCTGCCAGGGGCTCCTGCAAACCTCAGCTCCACGCAGCGCTTGTGTTCTGTAGGCACAGAGAAACCAGGCCAGTGGCACGGCTCTGGATGCTGGTGATGTGCTCGCATCTCGCTTTGTTCTCCCCCGATCAAAGCCACGCTGATGGATTTGTTCTGGTAACTTTCCGTTGTGTTGAGGTGAGGAGGCACGGCACGGATTCTCTGCTATTTCCTGACCTGGCTTTTAGCACTTCTGCTTAAACAGCACCTGTACCTCTGCTCCAGTAACAGCACCAGTAACCAGATTTCTAATGCAGAGGGCATCTGGGGGATTTGCTCCTCCGTTCCCCAATCCCAAAGAAATACCTCTATTTGTAAGGAAGTAATTTATTTGAGGGTTTGTTTTTTTTTTTAAGCTACCTGGGCTCTAAATAGCTCAGTTAGTGAGGTCATCTGGTTGAGCACATGGATTGACCATAGTAGCATCAGAATTTGGGCTGAGAGGTTTGCTTTGCTCAAAGCAGAATACAGGCTGGAGAATGAAGCTGCTGTGTTTCTGCATAACCAGTGTAAGAATAAACAAGGTTTCTAGTTTACTACTGTAGGCAGAAGCAGGGCAGAGGAAAAGTGTGTCAGTTCAGTAACTTTATTTTTACAACTAGTCCTGTAGGTAAAATAGAAACACAAAAACACAAAAAGCAAGAGAATTTTGGGAATTTAATTACCATGAGCTGCCTGTAGCAGAAATCAGGCTTGATGCTTTCTGTGAGCCAAAGGGTGACTGCTGTTCTCTTCTGCTCTCCAAGGTTCAGACAAACCTCTGACAGGATGCTGGGGTTTCTGAAGGAGCCAGTTGTGGTCACTGCAAAGATCAACGTGAGCCTTGTGGCACTGACTGTGATGGGATTAATGAGTCGTCTCTGGGGGCTTTGCTATCCACGGGCTGTGGTGTGAGTAATGAGTTTCTTTTATTCCTGAATGATACAGACTTGTTTTTCAGACATTTGTGAGCAAGAATGCAGGAGCAGAAGAGCACAGCCTGACTGATGTCAGCCTCTGTAAATCATAGAAACACAAAATCCCAGACTGGTTTGGGTTGGAAGGGATCTTAAAGCTCATCTTATTCTGCCCCCTGCTGTGGACAGGGACAACTTCCACTATCCCAGGTGCTCCAGCCTGGCCCTGGACACTTCCAGGGATCCAGGGGCAGCCACAACTTCTCTGGGCACCCTGTGCCAGGGCCTGCCCACCCTCAAAGGGAAGAATTCTTTCCTAAAATTCATCTCAACCCATTTTCTGTCAGGGTGAAGCCATTCCCCTTGTGCTGCCATCTTACAGTCTCAGCCCATCTTTCCTGTAGGCTCCCTTCAGGCACCACAAAACCACAATTAGGCCTTCTCTTTTCCAGGCTGAACAATGACAATACAGTGATAATCTTTCCCTAATTAAAATCCCTGAGGAAAGCCTCAGTGCTTCCTTACATTCTTAGCTCTCTACCAACAAATTGGTGTTTGCTTTCTGAGTATCCCTGCAGGATCATTGCTGTTAGATTTGACACTTTTCTGCCTCTGGTGTTTCAGTTTCGATGAAGTTTATTACGGCCAGTTTGTTTCCCTCTACATGAAGAGGATCTTCTTTGTGGATGACAGTGGCCCACCCTTTGGCCACATGCTGCTGGCCTTGGGAGGTAAGGTCTCCTGGAACTGGGGAGTGCCTGTTGCTTGTTGCTGTGGAAAAGAGAGGTGCTGGTTAGAAATGAATCATTAAATCCACTTATGAGGAGAAAGCACAAGCACATGAGAGTCTGATGCAGAGAGAATTGAGTTTTCCTTTATTTAGGATTGTTAGGGGGCTGTTGCATGAGTAAAGGGGGGGATGATGAAGCCATGTATCCATCACCTCATTTTATCCAGTCCTCTCTCTTGAATTTTATCTATCACCTCTCTTTATCCAATCCTTTGTACAGTGACCAGAATCCAATCTTTTGGACAAAGAGAAAAGTAAGATGAGAACTGCTAGTGCAAGAAATAGCCTCAGTTCCTTTTTGTACAACATCAAAGTGTCTGTATGGGAGGGAGGGATTAAATATACATCTGACTTTGTCACTGAGAATCCCTTGTTCCCAATTTATAGTCTTTGTGCCTCTGCACATTCTCAAGTATTGCTGCAGACAGAGCAGTATCAAAGAGGACCCTTTTGAGAAAGAGGGCCTTCGTGCAAGGAGAAGCTGTGTGTTTGGGAAATGGTTCCCAATTTAGCACCAGGTTTTATATGTGCTTTGAGGCTGGAAATTCTCTTGTTTGTGTTGTAGGTTACTTAGGAGGATTTGATGGAAACTTCCTATGGAACAGGATTGGAGCTGGTAAGAGTTGTTTTTAACTGTCTCATTCTTTAGAGAAAAGAAGCAGAATTTCAGCAACTGACAGATTCCTTTTGCCTGTCTAGTGGAAATAACACTTTCCCATCACCTTCACTTCTCATTTTAAACAAGTCTTCTTCAGGTCTCTAGAACAAGTTGAAAACATTATTAATTCATAGCACAGGCTTTCTAAATCAGGTAAAACATTTAAGCAATACAAGATGGACAAATCAGTGCAAGTAGGAGTTAATTCCTCTAACAATCAAGAAATTCTCTGTTGGTCTGTCCTTTCTGCAGTTGTGTCTCCAGCCTGGTGGATCACTGGTTCCTGTGTTCTGTTTCAGAGTACAGCCTCAATGTTCCTGTGTGGTCCCTGCGACTCCTGCCAGCCCTGGCTGGTGCTCTCTGTGTGCCTTTGGCCTACCAGATTTTGGCTGAGCTGCATTTCTCCCACTGTGCTGCACTTGGAGCTGCTCTTCTGATTCTCTTGGGTGAGATTGTTCAGCAGAGCCCTGTTCTTCATACATGGGGAGAAGAGTTCCTTTTCCCCTTAGGAATGTTTAGGGTTATGTCACTATAGGACACAAGCTCACACTGCTGTTCTCAAGGTGAAGCAAAAAGAGAAGTTTATTTTCTGACTCTAACATTTATAGTTTTCTAAAAGTGACAGCGGATTGGAGGGTGACAGTGACACCTCTCCAATGACACTGGTCAGACTAACAGTCTATCAACTCTTTCCTCTTCCATAAAGGAATGCAAAACAATGAGTTATTTACAGAAAGTGTGTGAGAAAGTTCACTACAAGAATGTCAACATAAGAAAACTTAGAAAATTTTAAAAAACCAAAGTAATAGGGTGGATTAGCATCTCCCCAGGAAATATGAGCAACAGATCAGCCCTGGCCTGTGCCAGTCTGTGCTGAGCCTCCCTGGTCTCTTCCATCCTCACAGCCCTGCAGCAGGCTGCCCTTCTGGGCTTTATAAAAGTTATTTTCAATATTAACCAAAGCAGGCAGCCTTAGCAGCCTCACAGGAAACCACATTTCTTGTATTCAAGGAGACCTGAACTCCCTTCCTCAGAGGTTTACAGGGTGAGTTACAACATTCTGGCTTTTAACAGCAGGACAACTCAACTTAGAGTCAGAGCTCATCAGATTTCTTCAAATCCAAACTGCAGCAAACCAGCCTGTGTCCTCAGCACTGTGGTTTGACACTGTTCTGGTGTGTACAACTAGCTGCTTTTGTTTTCTCTGAGGGGCTGCTGGCAGCTGCCTCAAAGGGAAAAAGCCTCTCAGCAGCTCTTTAGCAGCCTGATAAGAGAAACCTCTCCTAGCCACCAGCTTCTCTGATTCTGGCTCAGTGCAGCTCCTTCCTGCAGATCTGTTGTGGTGCTCATTGCTTGCTGTGCTTGCTGCCTGGACTCTTTGCTTTGAGAAGCACCTCTGGATTTCCCAGCACTGATTTTCTTTGCTTTGTAGGAAGTGCAGCAGCTTTATCTGCCTCCTGATAGACTTCACTGCTTGCCCACCTCTTTGTCTTGGAAACAGTTATATCCATGTACTTTGCTGCTGCTGGAAAGTTTTTGTCCCTCTAAACCCAGCACTTGCCCATTACAGCCAGCAGGAGCTGTCTGTCCCTAAAAGGGAAGGTCCTTTTGTTGGATAACAGTATGATTGTCTGAGGTGGCACTTGCCTATAGACAAGTTTATTTTTGTGTCTGTCTCTCTTTCCCAACAGAAAACTCTCTGATCACTCAATCAAGGTTCATGCTTCTGGAATCAATATTGATTTTTTTTATCCTGCTTGCAGTTTTGTCCTACCTGAAGTTCTACAATTTGCAAAAGCACAGGTAAAGCTGGATTGTCTCCCACATGGAGATATTGTCATGGTGACTTTTTTTGTCACAAACTGTGGTTTTTTATGCCTCTTAACCATTCTGAAACTCACTTCACCTGTCTGTAAAATCCAATGCTTCACCCTCTCATATGGCTGCCCCAGAATTTTTCTCCTGAGCAGTGTTAAAGACTGCTTTTACTGTTAGCAGGGTTGTCTTTTTTTAATTTTAAAATAGAAATAAAATCTCTTGGGAGCATTTCTTTGCCTACGCAGATTTTTTACTGGACGGTTTCCTTCTGTGCACAGAAACACTGATGATAACAGGTCACTTAATTCTCCTTTGTGAGTGTTTACAGGCACTGAATTTAGAGATGTTTGTCTCTTTTGTTCTCTGATCCTTGCAGAGGATGAACTAATCCTTAGTAAAGTAAAATTATTGTTAAATTGAGCCTAGCAAGTGATTTAATGCATTTATCTTTAAGTTCCTTCTCTGGAAGCTGGTGGTTTTGGCTCCTGCTGACTGGAGTAGCCTGTTCTTGTGCAGTTGGGTAAGTGATGGTGTCTTACCTGGACTTTAATGCCTGCTGTTGAAGAGAATGTTAGAATATTTAGGTAATTGTGTAGTTTTTAACCATGTTAATTTTTATGCACTTTCAGAGTGAAATATATGGGCCTGTTTACCTATATGCTGCTCTTGGCCACTGCAGGACTCCACTTCTGGCACATGATAGGAGACCAGAACTTGTCAAATGTATGTAGCACAGCATGCAAAATATATTATTTGTCACTTTTCATTGCAGGAGCCTTTGAAGCCCACAGATAACAGTGCAGTCTGTAGCTGGCTTTTGTCTAAAATTCCTTGTCTGGAAACCCTCCTGTCATAGCACAGTTCCCAGCTCAGTTGCTGGGGAAGATGGAATTAAGTTTAACAAAAATATGTGTGTGTGAGTGTCTTTTCTGCTGTTTTCCATGTCTTGGTGATGTGTGACTCAGAACATGCACTTGTCTCACACACTCCTGCCAGCTCCACTTCAAATCCTTGTCCACAAAGTCACAGCTGAATGAGAGCAGTGGGGAAAACTTAGAAAAGACAAACAAATAAAGTTAAGTGCTCTGGAATTTTTTATATCTAGAGCATGAAAGCAGTGAGCTTTCTCTGTTTTTCCAGGTTTCCTTGCTGTGCCATTTTCTAGCCCGGGCTCTGGCCCTCATCATCATCCCCATGGGGCTCTACCTCTCCTTCTTCTACGTGCACTTGGCTTTGCTCTATCGCTCTGGGCCCCACGACCAGATCATGACAAGTGCTTTCCAAGCCAGCTTAGAGGTAAAGGAAATGTGGTCTTGGAACTGATTTATTAGAGACAAGAGGGGGGAATGTTCACTATTAGTTTAATCCTGTTCCTTTGATCCTGCAGATTTTGCCCCTTTTATGTCATTTAACTATTTTGCTGCTGTAGTACTGCTTTAGGGTAAGCAATAGTGACTGAAATCCTAATAACAGATGAAAACCTTTTCCCAGTGAAGCAAGAAAAATATATTCACTCTTCTGCTGAAGGTTTGTCCCTTCCTGCAGGAATCTCCACAGAAGTAGATACAGTACTGGACTCTCACATGGTGACATGGCATACTATAGGAGTATGTCCTTTAGAACGTGGCTTTGGGGATATGTCCTGAGACCTTGTAGTTTTTTAGGTGTTGGTATATTTACTATCTATTGAGTAAAGTGCTGCAAGACTTGATTTTGGTAGATAAAATCAAATGAGAAGGCACTGTGTGAAAATACTGCTGTGTTGAACTGGGATGTGACTCAATGGAATTTAAACAGCCTCTGGGTTTTTTCTTCTCCTTTGCACTTCCCCTGTCCTTGCCCTTCTCAGGGTGGGCTGGCTCGAATCACCCAGGGTCAGCCCTTAGAGGTGGCCTATGGCTCCCAGATCACCCTGAGGAACGTGCTGGGCAAGCCCATGCAGTGCTGGCTCCACTCCCACACCAACACTTACCCCATCAGGTGAGGAGTCTGCCTGGGTCTCTGTGGGGAGGGTCAGCTCTGCTTCTCCACCTGCCAGTCCAACTGCAGCAGTTTGGGTGCTGGCAGTGTTTTCATTGATCCTTCAGAGTCCCTGTGCTCTGTGGGAAGGATCAGTGATATGGTGCTGGTTTGTGCTGCTGGCACTGATAGCACAGAGCTGTGCCTTTACACCTCTGGGGGGTTTTGGTACTCCCTGTGCAGGTATGAGAATGGCAGAGGGAGTTCCCATCAGCAGCAGGTGACCTGCTATCCCTTCAAGGATGTCAACAACTGGTGGATTGTCAAAGATCCTGGAATGTGAGTATGCAAGAGATTTAAATTCAACCTATATGCTTCAAAACCCAACCAGGGCTTGGATTGGATTGGACATAACTCTTCTCTGCTTAGGGTGCAGAAGCCTGGTGTGATCTGAGCAAGTGATTGCAGCTCTTTGCACAATCCTTCTTAATGTAGTAAAAACATTACTGAGGACTCTAAAATCCTGTCTGAACTGCTCCTGCCAGACATGAGCTGTGCTGTGCACAAGTGGGACTTGAAAGACTCACAGGACCACTGGAGATTCTTCAGGTGTTTTGCATGAAAGGGCAGCTCTGCTTTTTGAAGTGTGAGCCATGGTGTTAGAGTGTCTTGATGAGTTTTATCAAACTTGAATAAGTCTCAGAAAAGAGTAGAAAACACTTTTGAAAAACGAGTAGTTCTTTGTATTAGAAGTGTGGAATGAGCTGTAAGATCTGCCACATAGGGAAGGATTCCAAGTGGTGCCTGTACCTGGGTCCTGGTTAGTGCTGAAGTGTTTTGCCATTGTCACTGTCAGTGCAGAGCAGGACTCTCTGTCCTTGTTTTGTCAGTAAAAGCCTTTGAGTGACATAATTCCATACTGATCAAAAAAGTTGCTTTGTAGGTTTCTTATGTTGTTCTGAGAACTGAATAAAGAGTCCTATCAGAAGGACTGTGTGCCATTAAAAGTCATATCCACATTGGGAAAGTTTGTCCATAGTGCAAACCTTTCAAGCAGGGACTCAAACAGAACCACAGACCCCAAATATATTAAAATTCTTCAGACTCAGAGGACTCCTATGAGCATTGGAGGATGTGAAGTTCTTCTATGGAACAGTAAAATACAGGCAGCAGTTCAGTGAATTGCAGTTCCCCCTTGCCATGGCCCTGTCCAGAAGCCAGGTGAGAGTTTATATGGTGTAAAAGCCATTGATCTCTCCTATAATTCTGCCAAAGTGACACCTGCTGTCGTGCAGCACCCATCAGGCTCAGTGAAGCACTCAGTGATTCACACGAGCCACCAAACAGCTGTGTGACAGTAATAACCTTAATTCACTCCTGACTGACCTGGATTCAGAGCACTGACCTAATGCCTGGAGTGTCAGTATCCCATTACTGATCCTCTGACTCATTCTGCCCTTAACTCACCTTTGCCTTGGTGAGCTTTGCTTCCATTCTGGTACGACCTATATATTGCTTTAATTTCTCATTTTCTTACCCAAATTTCTGTCCCCACCTGCAGCTTCTTGACCTAACAGCTTGGTTGTGACAAGATTGTAGCCTATATAAAGATGTTTGTAATTGAACCATTTCCAGTTTAACCATGTGCTGTTGGGTGTCCCTCCCCAGGCAGCAGCTGGTGGTGAGTAACCCCCCCCGGCCCGTCAGGCACGGGCACATCGTGCAGCTGGTCCACGGCATCACAACTCGCTACCTCAACACGTGAGTCCTTTCCTCCTGCTCTGCCCTGCCCTGCCAAGCCTGCTGCCTCATTCTGCTGGCTTGGCTCTCAGAATAACCACTCAGTGACCTTGCATTCAGATATGCCATAAACTGCCTGTTATTTTGGATTTTTACACCAGTGAGCCTTGGAGGGACCTCATGTGGTTAGTGCCATATGCCATCCCTGTGGCCCAGAGCAAGGATGCTGTGTGCTTATTTATTTTTTCTGATTAACTTGGCAGTGGGATTTGATCCTAATCACAAACTTCTTAATAGTTGCTTACTGCTTCTGTTCTTCCCTACTAGTGGCCTTTAGAGGATTTCATAGTTGTACATATTTAATGGTAGTTCTGCAGATTCCAAAATAGAGTCCCCTCTATCAGTCTTCATCCTCACCCTTTCATTGCCCCCACTCTGGACAGGTGCAGGAATTCATTATTTTGTGTGACTTGACCCAAATCCAACTGCACTGACTTTGATGGCATGCTCCTACCTGAAGGATGTGTTAGGAGGATGTGCTGGAGAACCTGGTGTGCTGTGGCTGTTTGCCAGGGATTCCTTCCTGTTTTGAAAGCCTGCAGTATGAAGTTGCCTCCTGAGTGCTTCCCAAAGGGCATCTGTGTGTACTTGAATATCACCCAGATTAGGAAGGGGGTTGTTCTGAGCTTGGGTTTTTGCTATGTCCCTTCCAAATCTAATTTGTTCATGATTGGAAACCGCAGTGAACAGCGTCTCTGTTTGTCACAATCAGTGCTTGTTCTTCAGCCTGGCATCACAGGCATCTGCATTGGCTTCCTCTGAGCCTGTTCCTGGCAGCTCTTGCTTGTGGGGAATGCTCTCTCTCAGAGTAAACAGTGCTATCCCAATAAATGAGTTACTTTTTGCTTTATTGCTGAATCCAGTCTAAGCCAATTCCCTATGGGTTTGCTTTTTATATGTATTTGGGAAATGGTGGTAGAGGACCTTCCTTTATTTGTCTTCTAGGCATGATGTTGCTGCTCCTCTTAGCCCCCACTCCCAAGAAGTTTCCTGCTATATTGATTATAACATCTCCATGCCAGCACAGAACCTCTGGAGAGTGGTGAGTGGTCAGAGGGAGGGGAGGAGCTGATCATGCTCCAGCAGGAACAGCTGAGACCACATGGATCAAAATCATCTTTCTGTTGTAGGAAATTGTAAATCGTGAGTCTGACACGGACGTGTGGAAGACAATTCTGTCAGAAGTGAGGTTTGTTCATGTGAACACCTCTGCAGTGCTAAAGGCAAGTGGGTTATGTTTATTTGCCTGTATCTTTTGCTTCATGCAGTTCTTGTACTCTCAAAAACTCTGCTCCAAAATAGCTACACCACTATAATGAATAACTAAGTAAGTAAATTAAAAAGGAAATAATTGCTCAGTGTGACAAAAGAGCATGTTTTGGGTTGTCACACTGGTACTCCATCCCTCTCAGTATCAAAGCTGTCCTGCTTCTCAAGAGGCTGTGACCACTCTACACAACTGGGGCTTGCAAACTGATGCTATGTGCCTGTGAGAGCAGCTGGAATACTTAAGGATCTTTTTCTTCATAAAGTTTGCCAGAATCACTGATTTTATGGCTGTAGTGTTTATTGAGACAGTTTTGCATGGTGACTCTTCACACATTTTCTAGCAGTCCCTCACTGTCATCCAGTGCCCTGGCAGAATTTCTTCCATCCTGCAGTTCAGATTGGTAGAACTTTCAGTTTACAAGTTCACAGTTGTCTTTCTCTTTTAGCTGAGTGGAGCATCTCTGCCTGAGTGGGGATACCGGCAGCTGGAGGTGGTGGGAGAGAAGCTGTCCAAAGGCTACCACCAGAGCATGCTGTGGAATGTGGAAGAGCACAGATATGGCAAAAGTAGGTCTCAGCCATGTTCCTGAAGCAGGTTTCACTTCATGGTGGTGGGAAGATGGTACTGTGTGTGTGTTCAGTGTGTTCATTCTACCATGGTGTCAGATCCTTACAAAGTCCCTTCAGGTGCTGTTGCAGTTGGGTGATGTATTGGAGAAGGGCTCCTGGGAGACTGAGGAGCCTCTGTGATCTCTCCCTTTCTGCCTGGTATGTGGTTATTTCTGAGCTTTGCTGTTTTCTTCCAGGCCAAGAGCAAAAAGAGAGAGAAGTGGAGCTCCACTCCCCCACACAGATGGACATCAGTAAAAACCTCAGTTTCATGGCAAAGTTCACAGAATTGCAGGTGAGTGTCTTGTTATCCCCTTCATTTTCCCTTCTGCTGCAAAGCAGGAACCTCAGCATTTCTGCAGACTCTGAGCCCGAGAATTCATTGTTTAATCCTTGCTGATAGTTCGGCTTCCTCACTGTAAAAAAATGTTTCTGAATGCACTTATAAGGGCATTAAAGACCTGGGCTGTCCAGTAATGAATACCCAAGTGATTGTGTAACAAAAAAGGGGGAGGAAAATTGGTTGGGCACCCAGAAGCTGCCTGAAACTGAACTGTGTGGTACATGCAGTGAATAGTGTTGATGCCCCTATATTTGTAGAAATCCATTAAGAAAAGTGCTTTATTTAATAACAGAATTTAAAAATTGTATTGATCAGTATCCATATGAAATATGTAAAATATTTCTCCACTCCCAGCTTAAGAACCTAACATCTTACATCTGGAGCTGTTCACCCATGCCTGCTGTCCCACCTGTTGTTCCAATGCTGAATCCTTCTGCTTACCTTTTTTTTTTCTAGTGGAAAATACTGACATTAAAAAATGAAGACACAGAACATAAATACAGCTCCTCTGCCCTGGACTGGATCACAATGGACACCAATATTGCCTACTGGCTCCACCCCACCTCGGGGGTAAGTAGAGAGGCAGAAGTAGCTGTGAAGCTTTTGAGAAAGCAGAACAGCTCAGATGCAGGGCTGCAGTTTCCAGCCAAGGACTTTCCCTGTATTAATATATTTTCCATGAGGGGTGTGGTATTTGTTTTAGCATGAGATACAGCTTTGACAGTAGCTGCTTTTAATTAAATCATGTTTGCTTGTGCCTTTTTTTAAAGGTAAATTGCAGTTTAATAGTTTCCATTATTGATTTCATTTAGAAGATGAGTTCATCTCCAATAGCATCCTTTAAATGCTTTCCATTACACAAGAGTCCTAAAGCAGCAAAGTTTATCAACCAGCTTTGTTCCAGGTTACTAGGCAGGCTCATTCTGGAGCTTAATTTAGCAAGTTTGTGTAGGTAATATTTAAACTTACCTAAAAGAACCACAGCATGTTCCTGCTTCTGGCATAGACCATCATCTATCCTGCAGGCCCAGATCCACCTCCTTGGGAATGTTGCCACCTGGGCTTCAGCTAATGCTGCTGCTCTGCTGTACCTGTGTCTGTCCCTGTGGTACTTGCTGCGGCGGAGGAGGAGGATCTACGACATCCCTGAAGGTCTGGCTGCACTCTGTGTGTGTCCAGGTGGAGCCTTGTGCCTTGCTCTGCTCTCAGGTGCCATCTCCTGTCTCCTGCAGATGCCTGGCAGCTCTGGATGGCAGCAGGAGGCATCTGTGGTGGAGGCTGGGCTGTGAATTACCTGCCTTTCTTCCTGATGGAAAAAACACTTTTCCTGTACCACTACCTGCCTGCTGTCACATTCCAGATTCTCCTGATTCCTGTGGTACTGCAGCATCTCAGTGATCATCTCTGCAGGTATTTGGCTCAGCAGAATAGTTCTCTTGAACAGGACTGGCACAGCTCTTTCTCCAGGGCTGCTGCAGGGAAAGCAGTGATTTTTCCAGCAGTGGCCAAACTGTGTCATTTGCCTTTAGGGAAGCCAGGCACAGATCTTTTAGATGAAGTGTTTGCCCAGCCTTGATGTAACCTGAGTGCTCTTTCCCTCTCTGATCCCAGATCTGTGCTGCTCAAGAGCATGTTCAGTGCCCTGGTTGTGGCCTGGTTCTCCTGGGTGTACTTTGTGTACTGCACCTTCAGCCCCCTGAGCTACGGGCAGCCCGCGCTGGCGCCCGCGGAGCTCAGGGCCCTGCGCTGGAAGGACACCTGGAACATCCTGATCAGAAAGCAGTGACCACTGCAGCCTGCCTGCAGCAAGGGAAACACTTGTGCAAAGCCAAGAATTTATTGTTACTATCATGGAAATCTTAACAGTCGCTTCAGGTATTTGGTAGCAGTCCTGATCTAATGATTACAGGAGGAAATAAAGGAATGCTGTTACAGAAAAGGGCTCAGCAGTAATACAGCTGTTCTGAGCACAGTTCCCAGTTTCTGCCCTTGTTATGTTCACCCCTCATTACCCCTTCAGGGTGTGAAGGTTGCTGCCTTCAGTCAACAGCATCCCAGCTCCTTTGCTGGGAAGAGCTGCAAGAATTTCTTCTCTTTCCTGGAAATACTGTGGTGGTTTCTTCCTTCTGGCACTGCATGTGTTTCCTATCACTGTGGTCTGCAATCCCATTATGTGCTTATTATAAATGGACTCTTTACAACACATCAGATACTTTTTTCTGTTTTCTTTGTTATGCCTGAAACCTCAGTTTTCCCTCTCTAAAGCCTGTTCATCTTTAACAATCAGTAACTGGCCCTGCAGCCTTACAGCATCATTCCATGACTCCACGCCTCAACAATGCATTATTTGCCCCCAACTTCCAATGCTCTGCTATCATTTCTATTTATGTAAACACAGCATTAAGCTACATTTATAAATAGTTCATTCTTCATAGAATAATGACTTGTTACTATTATCTATTTATAATCATCTGACATAAGCATCACTTTTAAGAAGATAAGCAAAATAAAAAGACATTAAAAAATTGCTGTTACAGCTAAAGAAGGCTTCAGGCAAGCCAGGAATTGAGCCAAAGCCAGAATAATCCTTTGGCCATGTGGCACTGATGGGAAGCCTGAGGCCTGTTACCAGCAGTGCCAGTATTGCCATTACACCTCAGATCCCATGGGAAAAGGAACTCTGGGCAGGGTAGGACTGATCCTGCTGACAAGGAAACCTGCTCCAGCTTGTGCACGTGGGTTCAGGGTGAAAACGCTGAAACCCAGCCCATGGCCAGGCCTGCACCAGCAGAGAATTCACAGAGGTGAAGGTGAAGCACTGGGGACTCAGTGGGGAATTTGTCATGGCTCTGCCCAGGTGTCTGAGCAGGGCTGTAGTACCTGGGCCACATTCCATGGCTGGTCCTGCAGGGCAGCACAAAGCTGCCAGAGCAGCATTCCCACACCCCAGGGGCTGTGCAGTTCCTCACTGCTCTAAAAAATTCTATCCAAGGCTCCCCCACCCCTTAGGAACGTATGATCCAACACCACAGTCATTCAGAGCAGGTTTTAGTGACTATTTTGCTCCTACTGCAATCAGCCCTGAGAGCTGATGCTTCAGGGCAGTAGCTCATGCTCTAAGTCTGTCACCCTGAGCTAGACAGCAGCCAGCAGCAGGAAATGCTCTGCCTTCTCCTGGGCACTGCACAAGTACCACTGAACTGTCACTGAGACACCAACCCTTCACCCCTTTCCAAGGCTGAAAATATTATAGGATGTAAGTGCAGACTCATTGCTTAAGTTTGGGTTTTTTCTCTAAATTTTCAGCCACAACAGAACCAAAGGTAACAATTCTGAGTTAAGGGGAGAAAGAACTGTTGAATAGAAGAGCCCCTCCAGCAGTGTCCCTTTCTGTGCCTTTTTGCTGGCATGGTGAATGTACCAGAATTACCTTTTATAAAAATGGTCATTTCTGATCACTGTTCATTTATTTATTAGCCAAAGTAACACACCCACAACCAACACAGCCAAACCCTGCTTTTAGAAAATTACCAAATATGAAAAAGTTCCTCTTAGTAACATTTCCCTCCCACCCTCATTCTCAAAATTATACCTTAAGTCCAGACTCAAGAACAGTATCACAAGGACATTTTTCAAAGGTCCAACCAGCACTTCATTGCAGTTTTTTCCAAACAGACTCTTCATGCTGCTGCAGTATCACTTATCTGGGGTAAACTACAGAAACTGGGATATCACTGTTTGTACTTCTTGTCTGCTCTTTTTAGAAAGCCAGACATTCTTGAGTTGAAGCTGCTGGAGTGCAAGGCAAGTGCTCTGACCCTGTCTGAGGGTGTCCAGGCAGCTGCCAGTGCCAGCAGGAGGAGGGTCCTGCAATTCCCAGTTTCCCCCTTGCTGACCTCACCAGCCATCTCTGGAAGTGGACGGATTCTGCCCAGCAGAATTTGCAACCAGCAGTACAGAAATGCACTAAAAGACACTAATACTGACAAGGTCAGCGTTCTGTTTCCATGAGCAACTCAATCCAGTTGGAGCTCACACATTCAGTAACTGTGGTAAAGCACACTGGGTACAAAAAATAACCAAACAGTGTTGCAAGATTCAGGAGCTTGGAAAGGAATAAATTAGGAATCACTAGAACCACTAAACTTCTTGGGCCTGTCCCCTGGTGAACTGCAAGTTCCCATTTGTCCCAGTCAGTCTCTGTCTCACCCCTATCTCAAGGGAGAGGTGCTGGCCAGCAGCAGAGCATGGCCACAACTCAAGGTGCCAACAAGGTGGAGAAGAGTCAGAGCCTGTTAAAATTAACAGCATGTGAACTAGTCTTGGACAGAGAGAAAAACACCCAAGAGGCAGCTGATTTTCCTGCTACAGACGACCATCATCAGGGAAATGGGGTATCTTGCTAGTCACCTGATAGTGCTTAATTCTCAGGGGAATCTTCAGCATTAGATCTCATTGTGAAAATTAAAAAAAAGGCAAGTAACACTGCCTTTAACCAGTTCACCAAGTAACAACTCCAGACATCTCAGAGAGAACAGGGAGGGGTTTGAGGGAAGCAGGATGGAAGGCCAACCCCTTCCTCTCCCCTCTGCGAGAAGATTCCCACTAGGATCCCCTCCGCTGCTAGGACGACTTAAGGGGCACTTCACCAACCATTCCGTGGAAGTCCTTTGCCAAAGTTGTCTTCAGTGTTGGTGTGGAGCAGAGGCAAAGCCCGGGGCCGTGCCGGGCTAGTGCGGGCGGCTGCTGGACTCGAGGTGGGAGCGCTTGCCGGCCGCCAGCACGGCGGCGCTCTCGGCCTGCTCCGGGAACGGTCGCTTGTACGTCCGGCCGTGCCCGTTCAGCGCCCCCCGCTGCCACTTGCAGATGTCCCCGTTCAGGATGTCCTGAATGTGCTGCACGATCAGGTTTATGGCAACTGCAGAGAGCAACGGGGAATAGAGGACGTGAAGGCTCTCCTGGATGAGTTAGCTAGAAAATGTGCAGCATCCAGCCCTGCTCAAGTTTTAACAAGCCCTTAAATGAAAGTCTGCCTGCTGTCTGCACTGAGGTCAGACCTCAACAGGTCACTTTTGCAGCCTTCCACAGGCTGAGCAGCTGGGCTCTCTGATCAAAACCCCCCCAGCAAAAACCCCTTCCTCAGGAGCAGGCACTGCAGGCAGCAGGGTGCCTCCTGCTCTCTTCCCAACCCCAAAGGTGTCTCCCCAGGGAAATGAGGAACCCCTTCCTCAGGAGCAGGCACTCCTCCTGCTCCATTCCCAACCCCAAAGGTGTCTCCCCAAGGAAACGAAGGAATCCCTTCCTCAGGAGCACGCACTCCTCCTGCTCCCTTCCCAACCCTAAATGTCTCTCCCCAAGGAAATGAGGGAATCCCTTTTACCCATGTTGTCAACGCCTCTGGGGATGATCACATCTGCATACTTCTTTGTCTGCAAAACAGAAGCAGTGGTGGAGGAGGCTGTTAATGGGAAAAGTCAGCTTCATTCCAGGAAGAAGCAACCACAAAACTGGGCAAAGATGGAAGTGCTCCAGGGTTGTAAGTTAAAGCCCTCTCTCATGGTGACAACCTGAATAAATTCCAATATCACACTGGGAAATGTGCACTGGATTTAAGTTCAGGGATTCTTCTTACTGTCCCTTTGCAGAGAATCACCAGGTAGAAAGAGCAGGTCAGGTGTGGAGTCCTTTGCTTTTACCCATTTGAGCTGCCTTCAAACACTGCCCATGTCAGGCAAGGTCTGTTTGCCCAGAGCTGGTTTTAATCAGCATTTCGCAAGGCATTGTAAATCTCTGCTGAGAGCCAAGGTATCCAATGTGCATGTGAAATTCCTGCCTGCCTCTGATAACATTTTATTGATCTTTGCCACCACAGCACTCCTGCTTATTCTTCCTCCCCACAGCTCAAAAAAGCCGACAAATTCAGCATTTCTAATGAGTAGTTTTAGAATCCCAGAATTTCTTTGATCTAGGGCAAGAGGCGCCTGAGTTAGCCTTTTCCAATTTATTTAATCCACATACTGGATTTTGGTTCTCATAGGGTTTTTTACAAATTAATTTGATTATTTTAGTACCTAAATGGGCCTCACACTACATGGTGTAGCAAGCAGAGCTAGAATGATCTGCCCCAGGTTTTCACCAGTGTTCCCTCTGAGAAATGCTGCTGGAAACCAAGCTTTTCTTTCTTCCTACAAGACTTAAGAATAAACTGAGAGTGGGAGTCTTTCATTCAGAGAGACCCATACTTAAATAGCCCCAGCAGCCAGCAGTGAGAAAACCTGCTTGAGGCATTTCCATGGTGCTTTGCCAGCAGAAGGGGCCATTTCAGCTCCTTAACAACCAGCTTGAAATGGTTGAAGACATGAGGCAGAGAGGAGAACGTGGGATTTGTGAAATACAAATGCCCCTACAGCAGCTAATTCCCAAACAACCCTGCTCCTCTAGCCCTCCCCAAAAAAAGAAGACCCCACAAATGAAATTAGTGAGAGGCTTCGCACCGGTAAGCAGAACTCCTCAAAGGCAGGCTTGACAAACGTGGTGTACTGGGTGAGGATCTGCTCCAGGTCCCTCCCACGCTTCATATCTCGCAGAACTGGGAAAGGGAGATAAAAGCTCTGACTGTTGTCCCATGGTGGGGACGGATAAGGAGCAGGGGCACGGCAGGGCTTTACCTCTGCGGGACAGCCGGACGTCAGAGTCCGTGTCCACAAAGAGCCGCAGGTGGAACATGTCCCGAATGTCCTGGCTGTAGAACACCAGGATCCCCTCAAAGAGAACAACATCAGCAGGATACACCACCGTGGTCTCTGCCAGCCTGCCAGGAGGAACACCCAGAGCTGTTAAACAGGCTCTGTGCCCAGGCTGGGACACCCCCACACTGCCCAGGACCTCAGACAAAGGCAGGGCCTACCGAGAATGTGTCACGAAGTCGTACGTTGGTACCTCAACCGTTTTGCCCTCAACAATGTTCTTCAGGGTTGAATGCATCAACTCGTTATCGAAGGCATCTGCGAGAGGAAAGTTCAAAGAGAAGGACTTTCAGATGCTGTTGTATCAAATGATCTGCTCAGATTTTTCCAGACCCAAAGAAAAAACTCTCTGCCCAGTATTTCACCATAAAAAAGGAACTTGCAGCCTATTCTTTCCTACCACTAGCACCACAGCACTCTGTGCCCAAGTGACAGTGGCTGTGTTTGGTTTCAGAGATAAGGAAGAGACAGTTTGCTGTTCACAAGCAACTACAACACAATGAAACGAAGAGCTCAAAGGTAAAGCCGGCAATTTTATAATTTTATCAACCCGCTTATAATTGCGCAATCTTTTGCAACTTTGTTCATCTGTTAATCAAGAGCCAATTGGAAAACCCGAGGCATCTTTCATGGTTTCCATTACCCACCCAACAGGCACCAGACTCCAGCCAAGGGCAGCTCCCTGTCCCGCCTACAATCCACAGCACTCCCCCGGGCAAGGGGAGCAGCTGTTTGTGTGGACAAGAAGTAACAGGAAAGGATTTGGGGAATGATGTGCTTCATTAGGGAGCCTCTCACGAGCAGGGAGTGGAGCAGGCAGCAGGCTGGGATGCTCAGCACCTCTGCACGGCTCCAGAACAACGGGCACACGGGAAGGACAAATGGATGTTCTAGTGGGGGAAAGCACATTTCTGTTCTCCAACACTTCCCATTTCCTACGGGGACTTCCCGTGAGACCCAGCTGCGCTCCGAGCACGGACCGAGCCCTGGAGGGGCCGGGCCGGTGGGGGCTCACCCGGGTGGTCGAAGTTGTACTGTCCCTTGAGGGCCTTGGCCTGCTGCTCGGCCGTCAGCACCTTGTAGAAGCTGTCCTGGCTGAGGATCAGCACCTTGCGCTGCCGCTGCTCCACCTCGTTCTGCCCCAGCAGCTCCATTATCTTCTCGCACACTGTGGACTGAGCGGGACGGGGGCTCAGCCGGGGCGGGGGGACCCCGACCCTTCCCACGGCCCGGCCCCCAGCCCGCCCTCAGCCCGGGGCGCAGCCCGGGGCCGCCGCCGGCGATGCCCCTGCGGGCGCCGCGCAGGTCCCGCGCCGCGCGGGCTGCCGGGGGCGAGCTCCAGCACAGCCCCAGCACGGTCCCGGCAGGGCCCCGGCACGGCGGGCTCACCTTGCCGCTGGCGGTGCCGCCGCTGACGCCGATGAGGAAGGGCTTGGGGTGCGGCCGCTCCGCGTCCGGGCCGCCGGCGGACGCCATGGCGGGATGGACGGCGGGGGGCGGGGCCGGAGGTGGAGAGGGGCGGGGGCGGGGCCTGGGGAGGGCGCGGCCATGAGGGGGCGTGGCCTCGTGCACTGAGCGCGGCCGGCCTCAGCCCCGGGGCTGGAGCACCGGCACGGACAGACGGACAGCCGGACGGCTCTGCTCCGTTACAGACAACGCTGTCTTACCCAGACACCTGTGTGAGCGTGTGTGTGTGTACGTCTGTCCCCGGCTGTGTGCTCGACACCTGTACCCATGTGCATGTGTACACCTGTTCCCTGTGTGTTTTACACCTGTAAGCATGTGCATGTGTACACCTGTTCCGTGTGTGTTTAACAGCTGTATCCACGTGCATGTGTACCTGAGTCCCCTGAGTCTTACACCTGTATCCATGTGTGTTTTACACCTGTTCCCCTGTGTTTTACACTTGTTCCCGTGTGTTTTACACCTGTTCCCATATGTGTTGTACCCCCGGTCCTGAGTGCAGGTGTGTGCAGAGCGCGGTACACAGGAACTGTGAAGAAACACCTGAAGGTCCAACACAGAGACACCAGGACACATAAATACACATATGGGTGAGACACCTACACACAGTGTGTGCACACACATCCTGTGCGTGGGTGTGATAGAGATAGCCACACACACTGCTAAACATTAATAGCTATAGCTACAATATGCAGAATTTTATATACATTTTGTGTATAAATAGAGCCGGAACACACACCACGTTCTACATGTAAATACAATATTCTAAAATAAAACCAAATCATATGTTTAAACACGAACAAATTGAAGCTCCTTGACTGTCCGGCGCCCAGCACCGGCTCCATGGGCCGGCCGAACCCGGACCCTCTGTCCAGCCCCGTTTGCCCGCCCGGTTCCCGGTCCCTGCGCACCCCGAGCCCCAGTGCTGCGGGCCGGGTTGGCCAGTGCGGGACGGCGCCGCCCGCGGGCCCTGGGCAAACAGCAGCGGGTCAATGATTAACCGGCCCGGCTGCGCTCCCGCCGCCCGCGCGGGGCCACGCGGGCCTCGGGGGCCGCGGCGGGGCCGGAGCGGGCCGGGCCCCGAGCGGCGGCGGTTGGGAGCCCGCGGGCACCGGCGTGAGTGGGGCCGGGGATGGGGCACCGGGGGGAACACGAGGGCAGCCCCATGGCACCCGGACCGGGGGTGACCGTGCCGGGAGCGTCCCGTCCCATCAGAGCCTTCCTGTCCTCGCAGGCCTCTCCGCGGATGGACGGTGAGCCGCCAGCCAGGCCCCAGGCCCGCGGCCCCGCCGCACGGGGAGCGGAGCCGGGGGACGGCAGCGGGGCGGCCGGGGCTCCCACCGGGGCTCCCACCGGGACAGCCGGGGCGCTGCCCACCCCCGGGGCTCCCACCGAGGCAGCCGGGGCGCTGCCCACCCCCGGGGCTCCCACCGAGGCGCTGCCCACTCCCGGGGCTCCCACCGAGGCAGCCGGGGCGCTGCCCACTCCCGGGGCTCCCACCGGGACGGCCTGGGCTCCCACCGGGGTTCCCGCCGGAGCAGCCGGGGCGCTGCCCACCCCCGGCCCCCTCAGCGACGCCCCCGCGGCCCCCGGGGACAGGCCCGTGGCCGTGTCGGTTGTCTCCAGCTCAGCCTTCGAGGGGGCTCCTCCACCGTACTCGCCCCCGGACCCCAAGAGCTACCACCTCCTCTACCCGCCGTTCCCAGCCGGCTATGCCCAGCAAGGCCCCGTCATTTACCCGCCGGGGCCGGGACCGCGGCCCTACCCAGGCCCGGGCTTCCACCCCGGGCCGCTGCCCTACAGCCCGGTACGTATCCCCCGCCCCGGTGTGTTCCTGCCCCGCTCTGCAGCAGGGCTCACCCCTTATCTCCCTGCCGGGTCTGTGGGGTCCCCCGGTGCCCTGAGCGGCACAGCCCGGGCGGGGAGCAGCTCTAACCTCCCCCGCAGTACCACCCGCCGCCGGGGCCCCCACCCGCCGGCCGCGGGCACCACCGGCCCAAGGACTACACGGTGGAGTCGGTGCTGGTGACCCTCTTCTGCTGCCTGATCACCGGGGTCATGGCCCTCGTCTACTCCCACGAGGTAAGCAAGGACTCACCGGGCGGCCCCAAAGCCCCTCCTGGTGCTGCGGGTCTCTTCTAAGCGCTCCCCTTCTCTCCCTGCCCCAGACCCGCGCTGCCCTCGCCCGTGGGGACATGGCCCAGGCGTACCTGGCATCCAAAAAAGCGCAGTCACTGGTCCTCATCAGCCTCCTCATCGGGTTGTTCGCCTCCATCAGCTGGATCGTCTACGTGCTGGTGTCCCTGTACCTGTGACAAGGACCCTGAGCCCCAGGGCGCCGAGAGCTCCTGGTGGCTCCACCTGCGGGGGGGTATGGGGCACGGGCAGGTGAAGCTGCCACAGCCTTGTGTGGAAATGAGTGACAATGAAGTGTTTTTGGGGCTGTGGGGCAGCGTCCGTCCTTCCTGGTGGGGCGGGGAGCTGCCCCGGAGCCTTGAGGCATCTGCCCAGCCCAAGGCAGGAGGAGCTTGGAGCAGGGAGATGCTGCATCCACCCGGATCCAGCTCTGGGCAGGGAGATGCTGCATCCTGCTGGATCCAGCTCTGGGCAGGGAGATGCTGCATCCTGCTGGATCCAGTTCTGGGCAGGGAGATGCTGCATCCTGCTTGATCCAGCTCTGGGCA
The DNA here is from genome assembly GCF_028551555.1 of Melozone crissalis. NCBI lineage: Eukaryota > Metazoa > Chordata > Aves > Passeriformes > Passerellidae > Melozone > Melozone crissalis. The sequence continues at coordinate 4,576,427 of NW_026535819.1, read as the reverse complement.
GGGAGATGCTGCATCCTGCTGGATCCAGCTCTGGGCACGGAGCTGTGTCAGATCCATGGGCGGGATCAGGCTCTGCTGCAGGATGCTGAATCCCATTGCTCTGGGCTCCCACTTGGAGCTGCCAATGGGACTCAGGTGTGGAGGGAGCATCTTGTAGGATTGGGGCTGGAGGGGGAGCAGAAGTAACAGGTGTGTGGGAAGCCCTCACTGGTCATTAATAGTGTAACATACAAACTCATGTATGCAATTCTACAGTAATTCTGCACACACACACCCCACCACACAACACCCACCCCTGTACTGCCACCCCTTGCTGCTTCCAGACTGAAATAAAATACAGCTGTAGCCAAAACTTCTGTTTTCTCTGCACACTGAGGGCCTACATCTCCCTTTGCCATGGCCTTTGCCCACCACAAAATTCAGGGTAAGTTCTCATGCAACAGCTGAAATCAGGGTTTTCCCAAGAGCAGGTGGGCACCAGGGAAGGGGAATCTCCCCGTGGCTCTGGCCTGGGCAGTTTGGGGGCACCCTGAGCTGTGGGCAGACAGTGTCCCCCCAAGCTGAGCTCGTTCCCTGGGATGCAGCCCCACATTCCAGCCCTGGCACAGGGGGCACGTGCTCAGGTCAGTGTCTGGGCACTCTCCTCCTAAGCTGGCCCGTGACAATTATTTCCAGAGGAATTTTGAACCCTGTCCAGGACTGAAATAGCTCCATGGAGGGGTTATTTATAGCCCTTGGCTGCGGGCACACAGCCATGCACGGGCTGGGCACACGCTGGGAGCTGGGCAGCCAAAACCCTGGCACCAGAGCCCAGGGAAGGTGACAGGAGAAGATCTCCCCTTGTACTGAGGCAAAGCCATCTTGGCAGAGAGAGGGAAGAAATTTATAGTGAAAAAATAAAGGGGAAAGAGGCACATGAGAAAACACGAGGCCACACCAGCGCCAGAGGCGGATTCGATTGTCACTTTAATCCACAGACTGTGCATGCACTGTAAACGGGATCATCAGGCAGGCTCGTTACTGGTGTTTTATTTGTCTTTAATATAAAAGTTACAGGTCTGAAATGTCTGCAGGAAGATGCCACCATGGGGGTTAGTGGTAAATCTATAATACAACGGAACTGCTTGGGGGAGAGGCCCGGGGCAGGGGGCTGGTGACGGGGGGCATGGCTTCTCCCCACTCCCTGCCCCGTGTGGAGAGGGCACTCAGACTCTTCCCTCTCCCCAGAAAGAGGTGATGGCCTTGAGGATGCTGCCTGCAAGACGGGGACACGCTCATGGCCACTCTTGCACAAGGATGTTCTGGGTTTCTGCTCCTGGAGATGGGGGGGTCTCTGGTCAGCAAACCTGAAGTGCTCCAGGCAGGGGACCTTCCTCTAGGGTCCCTCCAGCCTGGCCTGAGGGTGGGACACGAGCCAGGAGCTGTGGCTGGGACACTGCTCAGCTGGGGATGACAGAGGAAGGGGTGAAGGGGGAGGAAAGCTGGGGGCACTCAGAGCTCCCATCCCCACAGCATGGGCTGAGCCTCCAGCTCTGGGGGTAGGCAGAGGGCAGAGACCTAAACCTCCTTTGGTGCTAACTGTGGGCTCAAGTGCAGGGAAGAACCTTGAAATGGCTCCTGCTGGTTGGGGATCACAGAATCTGCTGACTTGAAAGGGATCCATCGGGATCACCAAGTCCCAACTCCTGGCCCTGCACAGGACAGCCCAAAAATCCCATCCAAACACTTCTTGATCTCAGACAGGCTTGGTGCTGTGCCCCACCACCTTCTGGGGGAAGAACTTTTTCCTGATTTCCAATCTAAACCTCCCTGCACAGCTGCAGCTGCTCCCTTGGGTCCTGTCACTGCTCACAGGTGAGGAGATTTGCACCTGCCCCTCGTGAGGCTGCTGAAGACCACAATGTCCCCCCTCAGTCTCCTCCAGGCTGAACAAACCAAGTGCCCTCAGCTGCTCCTCACGAGGCCCCTCCAGACCCTTCCCCATCCTTGTGGCCTCCTTTGGACACTCTCTAATAGCTTAATATCTTCTTTTATATCGTGGTGCCCAAATTTAGTGTTGTCAGCAAAGTTCCTTGGTATCCCTTCCAGTCCTGTGTCCAGGTTGTCAGTGAAGATGCTGAAGAGCACAGGGCCAGGGGTGGAGCCCTGTGGAACCCCAGTCAGTGCCAGTTTTGGGGTGTCCTGTGTGCCCGAGCCACTTGCTCACCCCTCAGGTAACTCAGCTGGGTAAAGACAAGCTGCCCCCTCCTGTCCCCCTGAACCCCCAGGGCTGTGACTCCAGAGCCACCAGGGCAAAGCCCACACCACATCCTGGGTGTATTCATCACCCTTCTCACCATGCTGGGCTTTTAAAAGATCTTATTTACAAAGGAAATGTGGACATTACTTCCTGGGAAGCCTCTGGGGATTGCAAAGCCTTGGCTGGACAGAACACACGGCTCCAATGCCCTCAGTGCCATGAAAATAAACAACTTTTGAAGTGTTCTGGCTCAGACACCGTGGTTCAGCATGAACAATTCCTGCTCTGGGGCTGCACAGAACTATGTTGGACCCCGCACTGCCCTCCCCCGGCTGCCCTCATGGGCAGGGGGTCTCTCTGTGCTTGGCCACTGTGTGAGCCTCGTGCCTGAGTGCTCAGGAAAATAACAAAGCAGGGTTATACCCTGGGCTGTCACTCCCTCCTGAGAGCCAGGCAGAGCTGGCCAAGGCTTTGCAATCTGTTTGGAGAAGGAAAGGAGTGCAGCTCTGATTCACCCAGAACAAACAGAGGCTTTAGCAGGCACAGAGCTGCTATTGAGAAATAAGTTAAGGATGCTCTGTGAAACTCCATCTCTGTATTCCTTGGAAGCTACTGCCCTAAATGTGCAGGATTTTGTCAGAACCCTGTAAAAAACCTGTGACAACATGACAGGGAGCTGAGGAGCGTCTGGCAAAACCTGCAGGACACACTCACACCCACGACCCAACTGCAAACCACTGGAGCAGGACAGAGGAGGGATGTGAGACGGCCTGGCTGGGGCTGTGCTGGGTGGGACACAGAGGGGGACACAAGGGCTGAATAAGGCACACTGAACAGATTGGGGTTAACACTGTGTGTGTGGGAAATGACACCCCTGCCTTGCCCTTCCGTGCTGGGCTGTCCCTGCCCTGCTGGCAGCAGCAGGACTGGGGACAGGGACTGGCTGGGGGTCCTGCCAAAGCACAGCTCTCAAAGCACAGCACTGAGGGTCCAACAGGGACCCCCAGAGAAAAACATTTGGCAACAGAGAGAGGAGAGAGGAGTGGGTGGGAGGACAGGGTGGCTCAGCTGGGCACAGGGCTCCTTCCTGGTTCCCAACCCAGAATTGGCTCCTTCAGGAGGCTCCAGCCCCTGCTCTGCAGCCAGTGCCCACCTGGCTGCCCCGAGCCTCCTTTATCCAGCACTCGGAACAACATTGTCACTGGTTGTGGATTTTATACAGACTGGTTTGCACTTGTCTTGTTTTTGTTTTTTTTTCCTATAAACTCATGGGTATTCAGACATGCATCAAAAATCCCCAGGGGTTCTAAACACTAGGTATGTACAGTCTGTATCCTACAGCATTTCCTGTGCAAAAGCTAAGTACCATCGCTAAGAGACACGGGGGCACAGGCAGGTGACCCCCAGTACCTGGGCAGTCCGTGTTTCCAGGTCCAGAGGGATTTACTGTTGCTTAAATAACGAGATCTGAGAGGAGGAGGGGGATGTGATGACTGGAGATGGCGGGTCCCTGCCCACATTTTCAGTGCCTCTTCTGCATCTACGACCGGTGCCTTCCTGCCGTGAAGAAGGCCCAGAGATCTGGGGTGAGCCGAGACCCCTGTAAACACAAGCAGCTCTCTGGAAGCAGAGCTCCTCTGGCAGGCAGCAGGAGACACTTCCATCCTCACGAACACGTTGGGCAGGTGGCATTGCAGGGGAGACTCCAACCCTTGGCTTCCTTGGCTGCTGCCCGACGCCGCTCCGGACACGAGTCAGTGGGCGCTGAGCTCCTGCTGCCCCTGCTCGGGATGGAAACAAGAGCCAGGGTACACCTGAATGCAACAGGCCAGCAAGCCAGCGTCACGCTGGCGTGGGACACTCCTTCCACACAGCTCTGTCCCCGGGGTTAAAGCTGGTTCATGGCACAGAGGGGCGGGAGGAGGAGGAGGGCGAGTGCAGCGAGCTCCGGCCGATCGATCTCTGCCCTCGGCGGCTGCGCCGGCCGGCATGGCCACCCCCAGGGCTGGCTGCCAGCTGGGAGGGAGGGTGTGTCATCCAGTGACAGGTACAAACATTGAACTCCAGTCTCATAGCTGCCCTCGGCGCCTCTGCGGAGCGATTCTCCTCGCACAGCCCCTCCTCCTAGGTTTTCTCTTCCCGATCTGTTTTCCGCCTCGTGATGTTCCGCGGTTTGATTTTCAGCGACAGTTCCCACAGGGCCTCCTCAGCCAGGTGGTCGCTGAAGTCGTTGAAGAATGACACTATGTCGTCGTTCCTTTTGATGTCGTAATGTCTGGAAAGCCACAGAGGAGCTGCTGTTACACAAGGGCTGCCTGGGCTCCTCTCCTGCCTTTGGGCCACCCCTGTCCCTGTCCTGCTCTGAGGACACCCAGCACTGTGTGTGGGCTGTGCCCTGTGCTCATGGCAGTGGTGTCACACCACAAAGGGGAAAACCTGCTGCTGAATTGAGGGGAAAAAGCACTTATCACATAGAAATCAGCAGTTAGATCTGCTGCCTCGGCTGCGAGACAGCACTGAAGAAAACCCCAAATACCCCAGAGAACACAGGAACCAGCAACGGCAAAACCTGAAGGCAAAACTTATCTGGATCTCAAAACTAATATCAGAAAAATGCCCTTAAATGTTTATCTAACCTAGAGAAGGAAGGAGACTGATTAGAGCCCTGTTATTCCCAGCTCTCCTTCCAACTCCCTTCCCTTTTAGACTCCCTTCTCCTTGCCCAGGGGCTCCCATGCCCAAGCCCCTGCCCCAGTCCCCACCTCTGAGCCAGCCCCACTGCTGCACTTACACTTGCTGGAAGCACCTCATGCTGTCCAGGATGTTAAACTGCTGCCAGCGCTTGGAAAAGTTCACTTTGCTGTCAATGTAATCAGGGTTTCCCAGATGGACAAAGGTCAGGTCCTGCAGAATCAGGCCTCTGAAAGAGGGAAAGGGGTAGCAGGCCAAGGGAGAAGGCAAACAGACACAGAGGTTAGTCACAAAAGGCAGGGTGGCCAGCCAAAAGGCAGCAAAACAAAATCCAACAGCCTCCCACTGCCACCAGAATGGCAACCTTATCCAAAGGGAAACATTCCCCAGCAGCAGATCCAAAGGTGTTGAGATGCAAACAGCCCCAGCCAAACTGCTGCAGAGAGCACCCATGGGCTGATGTGGCACGGTGCTGCCTTACCCCAGGGGCTGGGCAAAAGGCAAGGGCTGAGCTCAGCAGCAGCTGCTGAGAAGCCCTTGAAAGAGGCATTTGAATGTGCATTTGAGTGTCAGGGGAGGAGCTGCACTCACAGGTAGGGGATGCAGGGGGGATCCACGTCGGCCAGGGCCGCTCGGTAGGCGCGGAAGGACGAGGAGCTGTCGATCAGGGTGCAGTACTCAGCCAGGCCCTGCAGCACACAAATCCCCTGCTGACACCCCTGCTGCAAAGCCATTCTCCCTGTCACCTCCCCCCTGAGAGCCACACAGAGCAGGGAGTGCATGCCATCCTGCAAACACGTCCAGCTGATTTACTCAGCCCAACCCTGGGGTGTTCACATTGCTGCCTTCAGCCTCCCCCAGCCTTGGGCTGCAGGAGGAGGAGGAGGAGGCTGTTGTCCCCTGTGACTGTGCTGGCAGTCCTGCAGCTGTCAGAATGCCCAGCCACGCTGAAGGCTTCCAGCACTGTGGCATTTTACCCACTGGAGAGGAGTTATCCACCATCTCTCCGCCCTGGGACACTGCTGGGATGTAAAACCACTCAGCTGTTTCACACATAACCACACTCAGCCTTCCCCCAGAGACCACAGGCCCCACTGCTCCTCACCTCTGAGGTTTGCTTCTGCCACTCCAGCCTTCGGATGGGTGCAGAATCCAGTGCAGAAAGAATGGCCAGATAGGAATTAAAATTATTCAGCTTTCGTAAGTGCTGTCAGGAGGGAGAATATTCCAGTTACTCGAGAGCTCTGAAAAGCCTTCTAGCATCAAACAGCTCTAGCAAGCAGAGGACCCCACTCCCCTGCCCCTTTGAACAGCAGTGTGTGTGATTCACAGGAAAAAACAAACTGGTACCTTCATAATCTTTATAAATTTAAGGAGCAGCCTCTCTCGGTCCTGGGCTTTCTCTTGTAGCATAATTATTGAACGGACCCTGGAAGAACAGACAGAATAAAAGATAAACCTACTTAAGCAGAGATCAGATTTCCTCTTGTTTCATTAAGAAAACTGATCACTAATAGGGATGGGTCAATGCAAAAATGTTCACAATACCTCAAACTTAAATGGAGCACTCTAATCCACAGCAAAGACAAGATACTGTCACAGAATGCATTTATTTGCAAGGGGAATGTTTGTTTCAAGAGCTCAGTGATACTGATAATTAATTCCTCTGGATTACAAGACCCTCCTTATTTTATTTCTGCTGTGCTCTGGGGTTTTAGATGAGTGCTCTGCATTTACTTCCTGGCCAAAAATACAAATTATCCCATTTGTAACAAAGGAACCCAAGTCTATGAGGAATACTTGGAATATTTGCAAGGCACTGGAGGTTAGGCACAGTTCAGTGCCACGTTCTGAGCTCCTTACCAGTAGGACATGTTATTAAAGTGCTCTGTGAACTGTGTCAGGTTGGGACTCTTCTCTTCATTTTGTTCCTTTGCCCAAAGCAGAACTTCTGGAATCTGCCAAGGAAGGAGAGGAGAGGGGTGAGAAAATACCACACATTAAAATGGGATTTCTACCCCGAGATTCCCAGCTGCAGCCTGTGCTCACAGGCACTTGCTGGCACAAGATCAGCTGTGTCCTACAGTCCAGCAGGTGTCTGGGAGAGCTGGCAGAAGGTCCAAACCCTCCCACTGCCCTCAGCCCACCCTCATCTCTGTACCTCGATTTTATAGAAGAGTTCAGCATCCAGCAGGGTCAGCTGCTCAGCTATTTCATGGCTGTGGAAATCATGCAGTGTCCCTGGCCTGTGGAAAACAACCGGGAAGTACCAAGGCTCAGAAAACGTGACCTGTTTTCTTATCTTTCTTGTATTTTGAACTGAGGGAACTCCTGTGTTCCCAGGGAAGGGCTGCCCTGGCTCTCAGAGGACACAGGTGTGGTCACAGACACCTCTCCTCACCTGGCTGCCACCCCTCTGGCTGCGAGAGGTTTGATGGAGTTGGCGTAGCTCAGCATTTTCTTCTGATCCACCTTATCCAGGATGTTCTTGCGCAGCACCCTGGCCAGGCTCAGCTCCCCACTGCACACCAGCCTGAACACCAGGTCCATCAGCAGCTTGAGGATCTCCTCTGTCAACTCCACCAAGCTGGGAGGAAGGTGGAAAATGCAGGGAAGGCATCAGAGCTGAGACACTGAGCTCTAGGGGTTTGTATCTGTACTGAGTCTCATTGCTCTTTCCTACCAACAGAAATTTCTCTTCTTCTCAGCTCTTTCTTTCCCAGAGATTCTCCTTTTATTTGTTATTTCCAAACCACTGACCCATTTAGGACACACAGGAACAATCTGTTCTTCCAACAGAGTTCAGCATTACAGGTGTCCCACTGGTCAGGGTTGGGGGATTTCAGCTGTCATTACAGATTGGATTAAAAAGATACATCTTCCCTAAAAACCACATTTTCCCAGCTGCCAGGTTTCTGTGAGTTACTGACTCTACATCCCAAAATGAAGAAAGGAACTCACCACAGCTCATCCACCACTCTCACCAGCACGAAGAAGGTGTTCTTACTGACTCTCTTCTTGAACGTGTCTGGGAAGTGGCAAAACTTCTCATATGTTGGTTGTAAATTAAAGAATTAACTCAGGGTAGCCAGACCAGCATCAGTGCAATTCCCAACTGCCTCAAGGAATTGTAAAATCATTGATTTGGGGTGAAAGTACCTTAATAATCATCCAGTTCCACTCCCTACCATGGGCAGGGATACCTTCCACTGTCCCACGTTGCTCAGGCTGCATCCAGCCTTGCCTTGGGCACTGCCAGGGATGGGGCACCCACATCAGAACACTGTTCTGTCCTGATGGAAACTGGTGTTTGATTTCCAGGAGATAAGGGACACTGAGATGGCTCTGAGATGGCATAAACTGACACCAGCTGCTGGTAGCAGGGTTGTGAGGAGGAACTGACACCTCACAGAACTGAGAGCAGGTGTACCCTGAAATTGTTCTCTCTAAGGTGGCACTTAATGAGCAGCACTTCCCCACGGTGATCTCCCCCACTGGTCTGTGACATCTGCTCTCAACAGATCTCAGATGTCACCTCCACCTTCCTGGCTGCCCAATCTGCTGCAAGGAGAACAGTGACAGGGGCGACAGCACAGGCTGAAAAACCTTCTGCCAGGTGGACAAAGGGACAGAGAACAAGGTTATCAGTAAGGCAGCACTGGCAGGGTAGCCCAGGCAGGATTGTCACCTGGCTGAGCCGTGCTGTGTCCCTGGCTGCTGATCCAGAGCAGCAGCTCTGCTGCAGATGGCACTGACGAGCTGCAGCAGGACACGGTGACGTCAGGCTGCCTCTGACGTGGCTGCACAGAGCCACAGCCACCAGGGCCACCAGGGCCACCAGAGCCACCAGAGCCACCACAGCCACCAGGGCCACCAGAGCCTGCCCTGCTCTGCTGGCAGGGAACAGAGCCAGGGGCAGGGAAAGGCAGCAGGGTGCTCAGGGAGAGCCCCTCTCCATCCTGTGCCAGGAATGCTCACCCTGCACGTCAGGGTTACCAGGCACAAGCTCAGCTCAGGGCTGGGAGGCCAAGAGCATCTTCAGGGCTGAGTTTATTGTAGTAAGAGAGAGAAAGCCTTGATGGTTCAATCATCTCTAATATTAAACTACACCTGCCCACACAGGCAATGCCCATGGCTCCTCTGGAAGGCAGAAGGTTCTCTGGTCCCCACTCCACAAATGAGATGTCCCAAATAAAACACATTTCCCCAGTGACACACAAAAAAACCTGAATTGCTCCTCTACCCTGCCAGGACCCTCAGGAGGCAACTCAGGTCCAGTATCCACTGTGACTGGACCTGCCCTGCAGTAATTCCCACTGGAGAGGGCGGAGGTGAAGGAATTCCTGCCTGGGACACACCAGGGCCAGCACATCCCTGACCATGCTGCCAGCAGGCTTTTGACCAAAAACCTTGTCACCAGCTCCCTCCACACTGACCATCCAGCTCTGACTCCTGATGGGAGTGAACAGCTTCTCATGAAAGGATATCTGTACTGCAGCTTCTTGATGAGCTCTTCAGGGGTAATGAATGTCCTGTATGTGGTCAGAAAGGCTTCACAGTACAGCACCAGATCTGGGGGAAAAGCAAAAAAGCTTCAGTCAACCCTGCTTTCAGAAAAAGGAGCTTCTTGTGAAGTTGAATGCAGATGTACAGAGGAGGACAGGGACACGCTTTGGTGTGAGTGAACTTCCCAGGAAGGCTGTGCTCTTGGTCCTCACCAGCAGATGGACCCTTTGGCACAGGAGCAGCAGTGACACTGCCCTGTCCCCACCGGGCTGGCCCCGGCTCCCACTCGGGCTTGTGCCTCATAAAGGGGTCAGTGAAAAACACCTGCTTGTGGGACAGGAGCTATCAATAATGTGTCAGGGAAAAACGTAGTTCAGACCTTGGAGATGTTTAAAAAAGATGATCTGATGGCAAGAGGTGATGCCTGCTCTGTCTCTGGGGCTCAGGCAGGTGACTCTGCCCTCCCAATGAGAAACACACATGTTTCAGCACATGCTCTGGTGCTGCAGATCCTCTGCCCTTGCTGAGTTCCACGAAATCCATGCCAGGACAGTGTAAATAGAAGATTATTTCCAGCCAAAAGAAAAGCAAATTGCACTGCAAAAACTGATGCTGTCCCAACACAGATGGGTGCACACAGCCTGTGCTGATCCACCTGCAGGACAAGCTGCTGCAGGGCCTGGAATTGCAAAGGCTTTGGGCATTATCATGGGCACAGGGGATGGAATTTGAAGAAAGCACAAACTGCAAACAGGAATGCAGATGTCAGGTCAAGACTGCAGAGCACTTGGAGTGCCAATGCCTGGTCCCTGTGGACAGGAGTGCCAAAATGGGAGCACTGGGGATTAGTGGCAGCACAGAGCAGGGGCAGGGCAGCAGGGTGTGCAGGGGATGGCACTGTGCCCCTGCCAGGAGCTCTGCACAAGGGGCAGGGTGGGCAGGGCACCAGGGATGGCATCCTGCCCTGCCAAGAGCTCCTGCTGTGCCTGCCCAGGCTGGGCTGCACATGCAGGGCTTGTCCCAGCCAGAGCAGGCATCACCCCACAGGCACGGGCTGCAACAGCCACTGCTGGGAGGTGGAAGGAGCAGGGCACAGAGGGAGAGCTCTGCCTCTCTACCTGCTCTGTTTCTCTTGGCAGCAACCGCACCTTCCTCCTGCCCTGAAATCAGGAGTGCTGCAGCCTCTGGGTGACAGAACAGAGCCTGAGTGCTCACACCAGGCCTTGTCCAGCCCTAACCCTGCACTCACAGCAAGTGTGTGTGGCTGTGAGCACTCAACTGACCAGGGATTTTATTCCTGAAGACCACAGGTCTCTCTTTATCCCTTATGCCATTTAGCTTTTTCAGAAAACTCAAATGGACAAGAAGCATCATGCAGCAGGGCGTGGAGTTACATTTATTCTGGGTTCCCATCTGCCCAAAAGGCAACGTGAGGTAATACAGCTGGTCTGCTCTGGCACTCGAAGCTGCCAAGAAATTCATCTTTAAAGGAAAGCCTCTTAACTCTACCCCTCTGTGCCTTTGGCTGATTGATTTACAAGCCTGGAATTCTTCTCATTGTAAGCTTAATTCATTAACCCTCTCAGTCACCCAAGCAGTGGGTTAGCATAGCACAAATTCCTCTGTGCTCCATTCAGCCCTGGCTTGGCAGGCTGAGCTCAGGCACGGGAACTGTCCCCTGCCCCAGCTCTGCACAGCTGCACCACTGGGCACATTAAATCCTGCTCTGGCTTCTCCCAGCTCTGAAAGGCTCTCCATAGTTCTCACCCCACTGCCTGCAGAGCCCTCAGAGCCCCCTGTTCATGAACTGCAGGTCCAGCACTCACCCCCTCACCAGGCAGCTGTGTTTCAGTAGGAAGAGTAGGGGAGTTTTTTGTTGTCACACTTATTCCAGAAAACAAGAAGTTTAGAAATTTCTCTACCTCACTTTCAGCATGTTTATGAGGGGTTTTTCCACCATCTCATTTAGACTTTTCTTTAATATACATTTCCAGCCTTGGCACAATCAACTGCCTCCTCCTCTCGGGTGTGTTCCTATCTTTGGTCCTTTCTGCCTGCATTCTATGCCCGTGCAGACTGGGAAACACAGCTGTCAGGGGAAGGATTTTCTGGCTAGCTGAATGGTGCTGGTAAGTAATTGCAAACATCTTACGCTACAGTGAAACCCCTGTCATTTAAAAATGTACATGAAAGATATTTCCCCTTTGACTATCAACCTCTAAACTGAGCACTGAGCGATTCAGAGGTTAGTGCTTTGCCTCCCAGGAGATAAGGAGATCAATCCTGGTTAAGGCCATCAGCACAAATGTGTTTGGCAGGTTCAAATAATTCTCTGGAAACACTGCAAAGGCTGTCTTTGCCACAGGTCTTGGAAAGGAGCTGCCTCATGTGTCTGGTGCCTGGGTTTGGGCAGATGAAGAGGGGTTTTAACAAATCTGGAGCTCAGGGTTGCTAATGTGCCTTCTCCTCCCCCAGATCTCTCCTTTTGTACTGTGGATTCCCTCTCTGAACTGGTCTGGGTGGCTGCCAGGACACAAGTGGTACAGAGAGGGACAGGAGGTGGCACAATGAATTGAAAATACAGGGTGTCAGCAGAGCAGCACCTGGGCAGCCTCCCAGTGCCCACAGGTACTGCATTACACCCAAACCAATATCCCTTTTTTCCTGCTTTGATGAACAACCATTCCATAACTCCTACAGCACCAATGCCCTGAAATTCAGAGGACAAGGAGCACCTCTGGAAACAAGATCCAGGCTGGTCACACCTGCTCTCACAAGAGGCAGTGGCCCAGCTCAGCAGGTACAGGGACACAGCACTGTCACTGCTGTGCCAGATCCAGGCAAGGGCTGGGGGGAGTTAATCCCATCCCTGCTGCTAAATGGAACCACCAGGGGCTTATCCAGCTTACCTCCATCTCCCAGAGATAAACACAACCCCCCGGGCTCAGGGGATCCCTGCAGGCTCCCCCAGCCCAGCTGTCAGTGCGCAGACAGGCAGCCAGGCCGTGCCAGGCCGTGCCAGGCCGTGCCAGGCCGTGCCAGGCCGTGCCCTGTGCCCCACCTACCTTTCCTGTCGGTCTCTGTGGCGTGCACCAAGAGAATGTCCCCAGATCCACCTCGGACATCTGGCCCATCATCCCCCTGCAATGGCAACACAACCACGTCAGGCAGGGCCCAAGCTCCCTCAGGCCTGGTTTAACATGGCTGAGACTCCAGCTCAGCAACGACTGGCAGCACACAAAGTGTTCCTGGCACTGCTGGCAGCACAAGCTGGGACATGGAGCCCAGTGCTGGGATAATCCTGGAATCTGCACAGAGCATTTGGTGCCCCAGAGGAGGAGCTGGGCTGATCCTCACTCAGGGTCTCCCTAAGGCCAGGTTGTGCAGCTCAGGGGAGGCTGAACCTTCTGCCCAGAGGAGAATGAGCAGAAATGCCACAAATCCTCCCATGAGCAGGGCAGCAGCACTGTGTGAGCTGCCTCAGAGTGCAGGATCACGTAGCACAGTGGCTCTGGGGTGGGAGGTCATGCATTCAGCTTGCATGCTCCTGGAACATCAAAACCCAGCAGTTAATGCCCTAATCTGGAGCCATTTGGCCAGAGGTCACCTGAAATGATCCAATAACTGGCAGAAGAAAACAGCCCTGCTAATTGCTTGACCCCTGCACTACCACTCTCTAAAACATATCTTTTTTCTAGCTACTGCCATTTCACAACTCAAAATATGCAAAACTGATCCAGGGCTCAGCCAGCAGTTCCCACACTGCAGGAAGCAGCTCCCAGTGACAGGTCTATACTGCTTCAAACACACAGATCAAAAAGAAAAGAAAGAAAAAGGACATTAAGACACATATCTGCTAGTCACAAATGTTCAGAAATCATTGATTTTTATATGTTTTTTAAAGGAAACAATCAGTCAGAGGAGGCTGGAGTTGTGTCTGTCTTCCCCTAGGAATGTCTTAAGCTTTTCAATGTGGAAAACAGTGAAACATGAATTACAGCCAGGAGCAGCTCTAAGATGTGAATTTTTCAGGTGACCCTCTGGCAAGACTCATGAAACTACTTAGAGAACATGTAAAAGCTCCTCACTGTCTCCTGCACATCTCAGCTGACCAGAGAACACCCCTGAATGCCACTCAATGATCCATTCTCTGTTTTCCAGCCAAGCCCCCTGACAGTCTGCGAGCTTCACAAGGTTCCCCCCAGCTGCAGGGCACAGGCAGCTCAGGAGCACAGGGAGCAAAGCTGGCTGGGAGTGCACCCAGGGCTAGACACAGAGCCATTTCTCAAACACAGACACAACTCCTTGGCTGCTTTTCCACATCATGTCCTGCTCATTCACCTGCTGAACCTGCCCTCAGAGTGGAAGGTCAGCACAATCACCCACCAGGATGGATTGTGCTCAGGCTCTCAGTGATTCATTTCAGACTGTCAGAGGCTGAAGAGGGAAAGGGCAGACTGGGAAAAGGGCACAGGATGTGCTGGTTTTTAGGGAGACATCTCCCCTTTTGTCAAACCCTCACTCATTGCTGGTGCTCCCTGCCTGTACCAGCACCTCATACTTGAACAGCAGCCTTCACACACACCCCACTTCTGCTGCAACCTAGTTTTTCCTATCTAATAAAAGCTGATGCCTTGTTTGTGCACACAGAATCAGATTTCAACTCAGAGTAAACCAAACAAACCCTGAATGCACCTACCTCTTGCTTCAGTGTTAATCTGGACATGATTTCACTGTGGTCAATAAGGGACAGCTCATCTACCTCTTCCTCCAGCTGTGATGACTCCAAAGCATCTGGTGACTGTGGCTGCCTGTGACAAAGAAAAGGGAAATAACCTTCACCAAATGACAGTAAGTACACAGACACTCTGGAGGTAAATCTTTTGCAAACAAGCCCAAATGTCTCTCTCTAACTCTGTTGTTTTGTGCATCTCTTGAAAAAGAGAAAGATAAACCTTCAGGACGTGAACACTTGTCAGTCTGCATTTCTGGCAGACAGGATTTTACTATAAGTACACACTTCCATGTCTCCTTAATCCACCAAATTTTTAGTGCACACAAATCTAAGCCCTTCCTCAAGTGTACAGAGACTGAGCACACTCTCCTCATGCACATCTTAGTCAGTTCATGACCTGCTGTGCTGAGACAAGGGGAGATGACAGGGAAAATAGAGCAGAAAATCATGACCATTTTTTTGGTCATTCCTACCCCCAAAGGCTGGTACTTTTGTGCCAGGACATGTCCTCTCTGTGCCTGTATTTCTAAAAAAACCCAAACCAAAGTACTTATGTTCCTCATGGCTTTCCCCAGGCCAAAATCCTGTGCACCAGTCAATATTTTGGGCAGATAGTGAGCTCTGCAGAGCACTCTTGTGTTGTCTCCTTCACTGCAGGGATTAAAACCTTCAAACCAACTGCAGGAAAATGGGGGAGGGAAGTTGACTGTCACACACAAATCAACTGCTGCTCTCTGTTTTTGCTTTAGAAATGCAATTGAAGAGCAATCTCGAGCAGCAGGGAAGCACTCACTCCACTCCTCCTGAAGCCCATCTGTTCCAGCTTGCACCTCTTCATTTACATAGGCAAATGACAGCTAAGAGCATTAGCAGGGATATAAAGCTCCTGCTCCAGGGCCTCAGCCAGCCTCTAACTAGCAGGGTTGGGAAGAAATTTCCCTCTGGAAGATGATTCCAAACAGCAAATACAGATTCTTGTCACACATTTCCCTGGAAGCAGGAGGGAGCAGCCAGTGTCAGGGACAGCACAGCCACTGACATGGACTGAGGGTGCCAACACAGGCTGCATTAACCCCAGGGGCTCCCTGAGCTCAGCAAGGACATCCTGCCAGGGTTCTCTGCATTCAGGATCCCATCAAACACTGGCTGTGCAAACCAAGTCGGCTTAAAGGTTTAGACAACATGGAGGAGGGTTAGGGCACACCAGGCACCCCAAGGATGGTTTGGCTGAGGGGATCTTGGGGCTCTGCACTCTCTGAACATGGAAGGAGGACACCAGGGGTCAAGGCTCACCTTTCAGCACCATCTTTGCCCTCCTTGCCCATGGCACTGCTGTTCAAAGCCGAGTCTTTGGAGGGGCCATCTTTGACAGGGGGAGATTCCTGCCAAGAGAAAGGAGTTTTTCATCATTACACGGGGTCCTTGAGCCCAGCCAGCCTTGCATTTACAGTCTGCCTGCCTCTAAATGGCCCTTTACTGTAAATTCCTACAGAGCAGTTAAAGATTGATGCAAGTTAATGCCAAATGCCAGGAAAACACAGAAGTTAATCAGACAGGAAATTTGGGACCATCTCTGGAGACTAGTGTAATTAGTACTGTTTGCTTTTAACATTGTGAAATGATGCTGAAAGTTACAACATAAGTCAGCTGTTGTCTTGGATTTTAACCCTCTCATGACCTTTTATTTTTCCTCCAGCCCTTCCTGTTGAAATACACTTTGCCTCCTGCTTTAATCCAAACAGACACGATCAGCTCGAAGCTCTCCAGTTTCAGTTCCCCTCCTGACCACAGCCCCCCTGCCTCAGGGGTGGATGCTCGCTGCTCCCTACCTCCCTCCTCTCCCATCACAAGAGGTTTTGCAATGATGCAAGGTTTCCACTCCACGACTCAGGGCTGTGGAAATGAGGCTAATGCAGAAAAGCAGAACCAGCTGAACCCGCGGCACGGAACAGCAGGTAGAGAGCTCAGAGCAAAGATACAGCATTTTAAATTAGCCATTTATTAAGGAGACAAACAGCCATGAACAGCAAATGGGAATATTAATCCAAAAGTGTCAGAGTTCAGAATTATTTAACATCATGCAGAGTGAAGCTTGGAAATGCAAACCTGGCGAACAGACAGGACTGAAACCACCCAGCATGGAAACACCCAGCTGAGCCTGGCTTCCTTGGGGTCTGCAGGATTTTTCCAGACTCTATCTGTGTAAAGCCCTTTGCTTCAAAGCTGAGAATCTGCTCAGAGCTGCCCAAAAGGATGGGCCTGCCCAGATGTGTCTCCTGAGGGGAAGTGATGGGAGCACTATCTCTTGGCGTATTTAACACCACCATGGATAAAGGTCTTGGACACATCCTGCAGGAGATGTGCCTTCCAAGAGGAGGGCAGGCAAAAGGATCACCACACACTGCTGCCAGTTTCCTATGACCCAACAGGAAGATGGGACCTCCCTGGAATGGAAAACGCCCTGGCTCCTCTAGGAAATATCTAAGATACAAGGCTTGGGTAAAGGAAGAAACAGCGTGTGAGTACAATGCTAAATCAATCATTCACTCTGCAACCAAACAGTGAAGGAAAAAAATAAGTATTTAGTGCAGAAGGCTTTCTGTATTAAAATAGGGAAGGCAAAGCAGTCACAAGAAAAGATGTGGCCCCAGGATGGCTCAGGGTGCAGCTCTCTGCAAGGGAACTCCACGCAAGCAGCTCCAAACAGCAGCGAAGCAGGAGAAGCCATCCCTGACTCTTGTCAGGGCTCAGCATCACCCCAAAAGCATCTCCTGCTCTGCACCTGCACCAAGAGGGCCCCCAGACCTGCAGCCAGCAGTGGGCAAGCAGAGGGATGGCTGGGGCAGCAGAGGGACAGACAGGGTGTGCAGAGGAGCCCCGTGCAGGCGCATGCACCGGGCAGGGCAGCCCCTCTCGGGCTTTACTTACTCCTTCAGAGCCTGGGAGTTCCCCGTTGCTCTGGCCAGAGGAATACAGATTGACATATTCACCCTCACCAGCCTCCTCACTGGCGTTTTCACTCTGAGGGAGACAGGATGAAAGGAGATACGTGATGGTGCCCCCCACCAGCGCTTTGTGGCAGACAGAACCTTCGAGCAGAACAGCCCTGGCAGCTGCTGTCACCTCCTTCGGAGCTGTTCTCTGTCTCTGTGGCCAGCAGCGGCCACTGAGGCTGCACCATCCTGGGGATCATTATTTCTGGCTCTGGAGGACTATCCTGAGGGCCCTGGGCAGCAGCAGGCACAGCTTTGCAAGAGCTGTGGGCTCCAGGTGAGAGTGCCAAGGTGCAGCGGGCGGATTTCAAGGTGCTGGAAGCGGAATGTTCAGAGCTGGACACAGAGCTCCTGTCCTAGCCAGGGCAGTCTTGGTGAGTGCAGACCAGCCCTCAGCCCCATGGGCATCAAAGGTATCCACCAAACTAGGCTACAAGCATGGACTAGACCCATCAGACCAGAACACACCAAACTCGAGGCCTGCTGGGATATAACAAGGACCCAGTGCAAGGAAGATGCAAAGCAAGGTCACATCCAAAGCGTGAAAAGCTGCACATTTACTCTCCAATCAGTGACCCTCTTCCAAACTTGGCAGAGAGGCAGTACTAGCATGCCCTGTGCTGACAGCTCTAATCCCATCAACTCTCGGCTTCGCAGCGGACGGAAGAGGAACTGTCTTGAAAATGAGGTGTTCAAAAAAGTATCTGTAATGGACAGACCTGCTCAGTGATGTGCAAAGGGATCTGGGACCTCAAACTAGCAGAGTGGGAACAGTGTTAGCCTCACTTCACCAACATATGACAACCTGCCACCAAGCACACAGCTGGGGCTGATGGGGACTGGGAAGAGCAGGAACCTGGAGAGAACAATAGGCTTTATGCACAGGAGAGACAGAGCTGGACTGGACCCACTGCTCCTGGTGACTCAGAAGGGAGCAGGTGGCAACTGCAGGATGTGAACTGCT
Organism: Melozone crissalis; assembly: GCF_028551555.1. Classification (NCBI taxonomy): domain Eukaryota; kingdom Metazoa; phylum Chordata; class Aves; order Passeriformes; family Passerellidae; genus Melozone; species Melozone crissalis. The sequence goes on along the minus strand of NW_026535819.1, from coordinate 4,558,299 downwards.
GTTAGGAGCCTGCATTTAGTAACTACCAACCTCACAGAACACTCCTTTACCTCCCTCAGCTTTATCTTACAATTGCAGGAAGCTACAGCCAACTCTCCCCTTCACCAGCATTTGACATTTTGTGTTTCCTATATCTGTGTAACATTTTCTAAAACCTGCTGAGGCTGTCCATTTTTACATGAAATTTCCTCTCTTCAATCCACACACATTTGGAAACCAGACCAGACCACAATTTAGCATGTAATAATACAAGAGACACTTTCTTTGAAAGAAAAACCCCAACAAACAAAGGCAGCCTTGCGTGAAGGCGCGTTATCATCATCCCTTTGGATGGTCTCACCGAAGGCGTCTGGAGAGAATCAGTGAAAGAGGTTTCAGAAGGAAGGCAGACAGGAGCACTCCCATTAAAGCTGCTCTCCTGAGAAGAGGAGTTTGGCACATCCACAGTGCTGGGTGACTGGCTGGCTGCAGTGGGCACCGCTAGGTCGGGGCTCTGGGACACATGGACGGGCGGGAAAGGCGGAGTGGAGCAGGAGGAGGAGGTAGAAGAGAGGAAAGGAGGTATGGAGACTTGGTTGTGAGGCACAAAGTCCTGGGAGTAGGACCTAAACACGGATTTGTACTGCAGGATGCAGAGACACAACACAAAAAAAAAAAAACAGACAAGGAAGATGGGGAAAGGAAAGAGACAGACAAAAGAAAAAGTAATTAGATTGGCAGCAGCATAGCAGTGACAGCACAAGGCATTTCTAACACAGGCAGCACTATTTCAGCATCCACACGCTAGAGCAGGAATTGCTACCTGGGATACATCAGCCAGGCTTTTCCTGGCTGTTCTTGCACCAACAGCAGCCTGGCTGCTCATCTCACAGAGGGAAAGTGAGCAGCAAGGTGTGAGCTGCAGGTATCCAGCCTTTGCTAGGCAGGGGAAAACCTGGATAGCTCAGAAAGTACACAGAAAGCACAACTCTGAGCAGGCTGGAAGTATCTACATAGAGAAAACTACTTCAAGTGCTTATTGCTTTTCTGGGATTTTCCACAGGATCCAAATTTAAGATGCTTTTTGCTCCAGCCCTGTAATTTAACAGCTACTGTGTCAAGTCTGTTCCAGAACACACAGCTCCCAGGGAGGAGTGGCTGGATACTGCCTTCAAAGTTACACTGAAGGATAAAGGAGATTATGCTGCTACTCCTTCCCATTCGTGAAAAACAGGGAGCAAAAATGGTAATTGCCCTCAGGAGTGATGAATTCCTTATCAAACCAATCCTTTAATGCAGTGCCTTGAAGAGTCAGCTGAAGAGATGAAAAGAGATCATCTGCGTAAAGCTTTATTTCACTATCTCTCCTAATCATCAGATTACTGTTCAGATAATATTAAACAGGGTGCAGTGGGAATATATTGTGCCAAGAAAAACAAGAGCAACCCTCTGTCTTTTAACATCTGGTGCTAGTAAGATTTGCCATCAGGGTAAGTCCAAAACAAAGCTGACTATCATTAAAAAAAAAAAGGTAAATCTGCTGGAGAGGAGTTTATTTTAAAACTTGCGAAGGTGGTCATAGTCAAGTGGACTGAAAGAAGAATCACATCATCCAAAAAACCCCAGGCTGGAACAAAGTTGTGGTGCTGCTCCACTGAGGGATCTGCTGCAGGACAGTGCAGCACAGAGCTCTCAAGAAGCAGACACAACTTGCTCAAACCAGGCTGAAAAGTGACACCACTGTGATGCAGAAAGAAAGGGAATCAAAGGCAGGAATTGGAGAATTCAGGCTACATTTTCTCAGGAGAGTTGAGCAGGTAAGAAAAAGCAAAGCTTAGTCCATCACCTGAGCCCCAGCAGCAGCACCCAGCTCAGCAGTGGTGTTTTTGTTTCTGCCTAGGAAACATGTGGGCTTAAAAATTTAAACTGATAACAGCCTCAGGCCAGAAGCCTGGTCAAAAAAGCTTTTCCACTACAAAGGAAAGGAAATGTAAAGGTCAATGATTAGGCTTTACCTTCCACCACCTTAATCCTTGAGTGCCTGTGCCTTGTGCCTTTCGTGGGGTCCAGCAGTGCTCCGGGTGTATTCTCAGGGCCCAAAACAAATTGCAGGCCATAATACAGAGGAGAGGAGGGGGATGCTTTGGAAAGAGAGCTTAAAAGACTGCTGAAAAAATAATTAAAATGCAAATCCCCTCCATGTGCCTGTGGCTAAAAGGAGACTGGCTCTAGGACAGGCTCCTCTCTCTTCCTGCCCCTTTCTTTCCGGATGAGCAGCGCTGGCTCCAGGGACACTGTCAGCTTTTGGAGCTGCCTCAGTAACAATGACAACTCTAATCTCTGTATTTACTTTCTGCCTGGATAAATGCTCTACATTTATTCATTTTCACTTGCATGGCACAAACCACTAAATCCCTCGTAAGACGCCGGGCTCATGACATCACCTTGGCTCAGCAGATTCATTCTGCCTGCCTGCTATTCCACGATCTCACTGGCACTAATATTCCAATGATCACCCCAAGTCCCAGCCTAGACCCCAAAACCACTGCTCAACAGCTCAAGAAAGCACTCAAAAAACTGCTGTGCTGATAAGAAGATGCTTTGCCCCTGCAGAGGAAATAATTAGCTCCAGCAAAGCTCAGTGCCAGCTCCCCCATTGCTGGATTTCCTGCACCCACATGACACGGGCGGCACACGCTGCCCTTCACTTTGTACTTGATGGACATCTTCCACCCAGGAGGTCCAGGGGGCTTTGTCCCTGACCTGCTGAACCCAGAGGAAAAGGCAGGCTCTGCAAAGCAGCACTGGAGCTCACGCAGGGCAGCAGAGAAAGGAAATGCCTGCGCTCAGCCAAGTCACTCTGGGACAAGCCCTGCGTGAGGTGCTGGCAGGGTTAGCTCAGGGCAGGCTCTGCAGCCTGGACCAGCAGCTCAGGGACATGAGTTACTGCTTCTGGGGCAGGAACGTTTGTACAGCTCCTGCCTCGAGGAGTCTCACACACATTAATCCTAATTTGAAGGCAATTTAGACCTAAATATAACATAACATTGAAGAAATTTTAGAAGTTTGAAAGCAGATAAGTCAGTATTGAAAATCACTGTATGCTTCTCTCTCCCTGGTCTCGTAACACACCTTCAGAACAACTTCTTGGCATGAGATATGTTGAGAATGCCAGCTTAAGGCCCAGGTAGCCATGACAATGCATTAATCTTCATTATGTGATCCGTGAACAATCATTTAAGGATGCAGACAGGCTCTCAGCATGCTGTTAACAAAGGGAACAGTGCAGAGAAGCCTTTGGTGTGCTGGCATTAATTAGCCAGCCTGCTCTCGACTTCCAATCTTGTTGTAAAGTTGCATCTTGTAGAAAGGGAGCCAGGGAGCCCCCTCCTTCCTCCGGAGCCTGCAAGCAGCTCTGGAATTCCAGCTATGCAGCCGTGCCGGGACAAGAGCCAAGAGTGAAGCATACTTTTCAAAGAGAAAAAAATCCCACCCAGCAGAGGAGATGATGTCCATATGGCACCCATTCCTGCTGCTCCCCAGTCTGACCCAGCCCAGCCAGCAGCTGCCCCAGGAATTCCAGCCATGGCTTCCATGGGATCTGGGTGTTGTCCACCTCCTGGAAGCCTTGTCATCCTCTAAAATAAATACTTCTTTGGGGAGGGGACAGTCCATTCAACACAAGTGTCACAAGGAAACAAGCCATCCTTTAGTACTCCCCCCAAGAGGCAACAGTTTATCTTGGAAACAAATCAGGGCTTGCTTTCATCAGCTTCTCAGAGCTTTCCTGCAGGGTCAGTCAGTTATGGCTCCACGGACACAACCTCCTACTCCATGGCTCTGCTTTAAGAGAAGTGATTTCTGGGAAAGCTACAAAACAGGGAAAGGATGCTCTGCTGTCCCCAAACTCTGGCCACACTGCCAGCTCCCACCACAGGACCAGAAGAAGCTCCCAGCATGAATAACTCTGACCTGTGACAGCAAACAGCCAAGACAGGGAGAAGAGGAGCTCCCTCTCCTCTCACCAGGGCACTGGTTTTTATAAAAACCTCTCTGCCACTTGGGAAGTGCTTGCACAAAGCCAGCTTTGAGCTGGGAGCAGCCTCATCTCCTGGGAGCAGCAGGAAGCAAACCCTGAACATTTACCACACACTGTGACACAGAAGATTCCCAGAGACAGCATCTTTCAACCTTTTCAATTTGCTGCCTTTGATTTTTTGCGACTGTGAATATTTCAGAACAGCTTTCCGTCATCAGAAGCCTTGTTCCAGGATGTCCCAGAGGTCAGTGACATTCTGGCTGTTTATTTGGATTAGATGGCAGGAGATAAGCACTTTTTTCTATTTAAACTTCTTTCAGCAGAGATGCTTCTTCACACTCACCAGGCATGGCTGAGCACAGCTAACAGGGTATACATGCAGAGAGTCAGTGGTTCCAAGTTACAGCAGCCTCCAGCCCAAATCCAAAGTTGAATTCAATTACATGGCTGACAGAGCATCTGCAGCATCAGCAGACACAGTTTTTACCTTTTAAGCACAGCCTTCTCAGTTACCCTATGGACTTCTGCCAAATTAACCTGCCATCCTGCCAGACACTCCCAGACCAGGTAGAGCATCAGACTCCCAAAGTATGAAGCTATCAGAGGAAAGGATCAATCTTTCAGATCTCCCCTGCTAATGTTATTAAGGGGAACTATGTGGGCAACTGGCCAGAACTGGATGCCCAAATTGTAACAGTACAGAATTATGTTCACAAAATACTGGGTGTTGCAAAGTCATTAGACTCTAAGAATATAATTGCACAGACAGCTATTTGAAAAGACTTCCTATCTCATAACACAATGCTGGGCTTCCAGGTACTTTTGCTAATGAGGAAGGAAATGCTCCTGCAATGAATGGCTGGAAACACAAGCTGCCAACAGAATGGCTTCAAGCACTGCCACAGGAAAGGCAGCAACTCCTCAGGCTGGAATGTTTCTCAGCAAGGCCTCTGACCTGGCTGCAGAGCTGACCTCCCTGGTTTTAACTGATGGTTACCACAGTGCAGGGGTGGATGGGGATTCTTGTGTCTCCTGGCTTCTGCACAAGAAAACACAAAATCCAAATTTTCCTTGTCGAGGAGAGACTCCTGCACATCTTTGTAACAAAACAAAGGGGGCAGCAGGGGAAGAAAACATTTGTAAGATCCATTAACCATGCTGTCACCCATCCCTCTTTGGAAATTATCAGAATTCAATTCAGTTGCAGCTCCAGCATCAACTCTTTAGCTTGTGGACAAAGCCCCCAGATCAAGATGGCAGACCTGGAAAAAACAGAGTCTGGAGACCAAGACAAAACTTCTCAAAGATCAGTCACACAAAAACATGGGGTGTGTGGCCTGTGCAGTCAACATGGGACTGGTCAGCAAGACCTACAGAGACCTGCAGGGTTCCAACTGCAAGGAAAATGTATAAACCCCCAGGGGAAATGGTTTTCACCACCCCAGAGGATCCAATGATGGCAGCAGGCAACAGCACTATTACTACCAATGTCCAAGCCTGCCACAGGCAGTGGAAATGAACACAAACACAGAAGGAATGCTAAACAGGAAAGGCAAAACAATGCCTAAGTCAGAGCAGGTGGTTAAAGGGATGCAAATCTTTTCAATCCCCCTTCCCTCTGCTCCAAATTCAGGAGTGAAAACCTCAGGACAGAAAGGAGCAAACACATTATGATTTCCCAGCCATGGTCTGACTGAGGCTCTCACCATGTGAATGAAAAGAGCTCAGATCCTGCTGAGGGCAGAGCCTGGTGTGTGCTGCAGGCTGGGAGTGAGCTCCAGGAATGGGAACCAGGCAGGGAAAACGTGGGAAGCACATGGCTGTGTCATGCACGCCTTTAATCACTTATCTGACCCCCCTTTTCCTGAACATACGTTAGCACGCACACAAGAAAGAAGAACAGTTGCTGTGAATTTTCTGTGCACTTGCTCAATTTGCTCAAGAATGGTGAGAACAAGTGAGAACAGAAGCACTGAACTGGAGCTTTCACAAGGGAATCACTTGTGCCTTCTGCTGGAATCTGACAGCCAGTTGGTTAATGGTAATTACTGGAAATGTTCCTTAATTTAAAAGAAAACATAAGAAAAAACCCAACAATCTGAGAAAGGCAACTTATTTCTACACAGTGAGGGATGCAGCCAAATTTCCATTCATGGCATGTACATGCCTTGGAGGTACAACTGCTCCTTGTTTCAGTGAGGAAAAGCTTCCACAGGAGTTTCTGCAGCCGCCAAGGGAGCAGTGGAGCTCATCACTGGGTATTTCCTTCAGCAGTGCAGAGCTCTCCAGCTGCCAGGAAGTAATGAGATTTCAAGATCTGATTATTGCTGCTGCTGCTGGGATACCTGCCCACCCATTTCCAGGCAAACAGCACAAGGATGGATTGAACCAAGGGACAGCAGCTCTGTGCTCACAAGGAGGGAAGGAGTGATCAGCTGGAGAGAAACTACTGCCCACCATAACCAAGGACGATGCTTCTTGTTGCAAACCTCCTTCCCCACTGCTCAGAACTTCCAAAAGAGGTGGAAATCCCATGAATGATTCTTCAACAATCCAGCTGTCCCCCCAGTGTGGGGTTTAATGGCTCAGTGTCCATGGGATGGGGAACATGATGCAGCTCCTTAAAGCACCAGCCCACACCACCAACACAAGCCCTGCTGGCACAGAGGCCAGACACGAGTCAGACTGGGATGCAAAACAGCTCCACTTGCCAAACCTATGAGGTCTGATCCAGTTGCTCAAGATCTGCCTCTATCCAGTAAAAGCTATTACCTCTGACACAACTTCCTGCAAAGGAGGGAAAAGCACAATTAGTGGGCTGACAGAGCAGTGGTGGCAGCTGGGCTGCAGCAGCCCCTGCAGAGCTGACTGCAGAGAAAGGAGTCAGGGCTCTGGAAAAATTCATCCATTAAAAATTAAAAGATGCTCTCAACAACTTCACCTCTTTTCTGCTGTCTGCAAACAGTCTTGTTAAGCCATGTAAATCAGGAGTAAGGCACTAATCCTTCACCTGCAGCACGGAGCTAAGGGGATAACAAGCAGAGTGTGGTGCTGGCTCGGAGGAAAATATTGCAAGAGTCACCCTCACAGTGGTAATTTCATGGCTCTGTTCCCACATTTCCTCCCACTTTGTTAATGCCAGGGCCAATTTAAGTAAGCTGCATCAAAACAAAATAATTTAATTTTTTTTTTTAAACAGAACAAATAAGATAATTAATATAATCAAAACACCTTAAGTTGGAGTTGGGCAAAAAAAAAAAAGGAAAGAGAAAAGAAATGAAAGGAAAACCCTTAAAAGCAACACGTGGCACGTGAAAAGATGGGGACAGGGACAGGTCCTCCCTGGAGTGACTCCTGTGCCATCCCTAGCCAGGATCCAGGGATGGAAAAAAAGCACAGGGCACTTTCTGAAAAGTGGCTGCACTTGCAGGGCAAGGGAAGGGAAAAGGCACAGGGCACTCTCTGCAAAGTGGCTGCACTTGCAGGGCCCTGCTGACACTGGGGCAGGGGACAGCCATCGAGTTCAGCAGCTCAGACTTCCTGGTATTGATCCAAGGAGGTTTTTGCTTCCTGTGCAGAATGATTATATAACAATTTATGTAGGAGACATATAATTTTAGGAGATCTGATGGCCACTGCTGCTACCTGGGTACACAAGAGGCCAAGTGCTCAGCTGGCAGTGTCTGAAAGGTGTGCTCTCCCTGGCACCGGCTCCTCGCTGGGGCTGGTGGCAGATAATGCTGATTTTTGCCAGGTTTATTGTTCACCAGTGCCTTTTCTATAGGGAGAGAGGAGAAATGAAGACAAGAGGACATGAGGAGCAGAGCAGCATGCTGAAGGGCTCCTGGTGGCATCCCCCGAGTGAAACCTCCTGGGGCAGATTGCAGGAGGGGCTGCTCTGCTCCGCCAGGGCTGATGGAGGGTGGGTGTCACCCTAGGAGGGATCCAAACCCCACAGCTGTTTCACATCTCTGTCTTATTAGGGATAGGGGAAACAGGATAAACTGTGGTTATGGCATTACATGGGTCAGGACATGGGTATTCTGCAGCTCAGAGACACTTTCACAATGAAAATCTCATTTTTGGCTGTGAAAAAATAGATCAGATAATGAGAAACTATGAAATGACCCTAATTTAAAGGTACTAATGGAAAAATCACCATTTTTAATTCAGCTTATTTCATTTGACAGTGCCCTGTCTCATTGTTCTCATTGTTCCTCACTGTTTCAGCCATTTATCTTATCCCTCACCAAATCCCTGCAAAAATGAGTAAGGATTTTTTAATGAAGTTTTAACATTTCTTAAAATAATATATTCACAGTAATGTAGTCCAAAGTAAGATGAGAATGGGTCAGAGCAATGTAATAGGTAGTAACCATTTAATCCAACAAGGACACTTTTTAAAATCAAAGTGCCCACGTATTTTTAGAACATTATAGAATCATATTTATAGCCTCCCAATTAAATCAAAAATAGTCAAGCACTTTTATCTAGTCCTACAGTTCCATGTTTTGCTAGCAAGGACCACTACCAAGCAAGAGAGCTGCACAATTCAGGACTTTTACTTCAAATTTTAGAACTGTTTACCACAAATTTATGCAAACACTAACCTTGCCACCCCTCAGCCTTTTCATGTGTGCAGCAAAGCTGTGACAGTGCTCTCTCTCACCCAAGTGGAAGGCAAAAGCTTTCATTCATGGCTTGTGAAGTAGCTCTACTTGTAAAGCACTTGAACACTTTCTTCTTCTTTGGACCAGTGATTATCACTGATTTTTAAAGAATGAGTAAGTGCTGAAATGGGGAGATAGCAGTGGCACAGTGGGAGGATACTGTTTTCAAACATTTAATATTAAACTAATTGAACACTTCGGAATCTTCTCAAGCATTGCCTGATAATTTCTTCTCCAGGAGAAGCCTAATTTACTAAACATCCAGGTCACTGTCAAAAAATAGTGTATTCTCAGTTGTCATCACATGGCAATCAGAGCATAACCACATAGTTTTACATGAAAATGAGCCCCACACTGATGAGCTGGTGGAATCCCATGGTTGAATTCAATTTCATTATATTAACACTTTGTTATTATTACCATTTAATTTAAGCAGCTGATCAGAGATTTAAGCAGTGCTCTAACACTATTCTGATTTAAATGATTTCCAGCTCCTCCTGCCATTTTCTCTTCAGGCTGCTCACAAGTGCTGTAGGAGAGAAAACCCTGCTCTCATCCATCAGCAAATCATACAAGCAAACTGAGCTTGTTTGGGACCATGGAGACGTGAAGGGAAGCAGACAGGCAAAAATGAGATGGAAGATCTAGCAGAGGCTGAAAAATAAAAAATAAAGGAGCTGCGGCCCCTGTTCCACATCTTTGATTAAATCCATGGGTTTTGGGGACAGCATCCTGTTATCTCTCCCAAGGCCAGGCTCACACAGCAGCCTTTAATTGACTCATGCACATCAGTGGCATCATGCAATGGGACAAAAAGACTTTGCAGCTCCAACGTGCAGCCTGGGGCACACCGAGGTCACAGGAGTGTGCTGGGCACACAGGCCAGCTCTGCTCCTCAGTCCCCTGCCACACATGTCAACGTGGAGAGAAAGCTACACCTCCCCTGGCTTCACTTGGTGAGAAGCGTAAATCTCAGCAAGAGTTACACCTGGGGAAAGTTACACCTGGGCAGAGTTACACCTGGGCAGAGTGAGTTACACCTAGGGAGAGTGAGTTACACCTGGGGAAGAGTTACACCTGGGCAGAGTGAGTTACACCTAGGGCAGAGTGAGTTACACCTAGGGAGAGTGAGTTACACCTGGGGAAGAGTTACACCTGGGGGAAAGTTACACCTGGGCAGAGTTACACCTGGGCAGAGTGAGTTACACCTGGGCAGAGTGAGTTACACCTAGGGCAGAGTGAGTTACACCTAGGGAGAGTGAGTTACACCTGGGCAGAGTGAGTTACACCTAGGGCAGAGTGAGTTACACCTGGGGAAGAGTTACACCTGGGCAGAGTGAGTTACACCTGGGGCAGAGTGAGTTACACCTAGGGAGAGTGAGTTACACCTGGGGAAGAGTTACACCTGGGCAGAGTGAGTTACACCTAGGGCAGAGTGAGTTACACCTGGGGGAGAGTTACACCTGGGCAGAGTGAGTTACACCTGGGCAAGAGTTACACCTGGGCAGAGTTACACCTGGGCAGAGTGAGTTACACCTAGGGCAGAATGAGTTACACCTAGGGAGAGTGAGTTACACCTGGGGAAGAGTTACACCTGGGCAGAGTGAGTTACACCTAGGGCAGAGTGAGTTACACCTGGGGAAGAGTTACACCTGGGCAGAGTGAGTTACACCTAGGGCAGAGTGAGTTACACCTGGGGGAGAGTTACACCTGGGCAGAGTGAGTTACACCTGGGCAAGAGTTACACCTGGGCAGAGTGAGTTACACCTAGGGCAGAGTGAGTTACACCTGGGGAAGAGTTACACCTGGGCAGAGTGAGTTACACCTAGGGAGAGTGAGTTACACCTGGGCAGAGTGAGTTACACCTAGGGCAGAGTGAGTTACACCTGGGGAAGAGTTACACCTGGGCAGAGTGAGTTACACCTAGGGCAGAGTGAGTTACACCTGGGGGAGAGTTACACCTGGGCAGAGTGAGTTACACCTGGGCAGAGTTACACCTGGGCAGAGTGAGTTACACCTGGGCAGAGTGAGTTACACCTAGGGAGAGTGAGTTACACCTGGGGAAGAGTTACACCTGGGCAGAGTGAGTTACACCTAGGGCAGAGTGAGTTACACCTGGGGAAGAGTTACACCTGGGCAGAGTGAGTTACACCTAGGGCAGAGTGAGTTACACCTGGGGGAGAGTTACACCTGGGCAGAGTGAGTTACACCTGGGCAAGAGTTACACCTGGGCAGAGTTACACCTGGGCAGAGTGAGTTACACCTGGGCAGAGTGAGTTACACCTAGGGCAGAGTGAGTTACACCTGGGGGAGAGTTACACCTGGGCAGAGTGAGTTACACCTGGGCAGAGTGAGTTACACCTGGGCAAGAGTTACACCTAGGGCAGAGTTACACCTAGGGAGAGTGAGTTACACCTGGGGAAGAGTTACACCTGGGGAAGAATGAGTTACACCTGGGGAAGAATGAGTTACACCTGGGCAGAGTTACTCTTCGGGGAGAGTCACACCTGAAGGGGGAGAGTTACACCTGGTCAGAGTTACACCTGGGGAAGAGTGAGTTACACCTGGTGAGATTTACACTTTGGGGGGATTACACTTGGTGAGAGTTACACTGGGTGAGATTTACACACCGTTTCTCCCACCTGCCCGGTGACTACAAGAGGAGTTCAAAAGCCCCCAAAGGAACCTCCAGGTTCACCTGAGAGGCCAAGCAGAGAATTGGCAGAGCAGTCAGACAATACCCACGTGTTGCAGAGCTCAGAACTCACCGAGTGCACAGGAAAGGAGCTGTGCCTGCTGAGAAAGGAGTTAGAGACTGACATAGTGAGGCCCTGAGTGGCAGCGCAGTCCTCGGGGCTGAAGGGCACTTTAGGTTGCTGGACACAGTAGGAGACAGAGGAGAAAGAAGAGGCAGCATAGGAGGCCTGCTGAGGAAGGGGGAGAAAGCAGGAGACACAAGACACAGAGAAAGAGAGCACAGAAAAGGTGATGAATAAAGGGCAAGAAATGCTAACTGTAAAACAATGCATATAATGGCTGGCTAAACAAACAGCTATTCATACAGCTCATCAGAGCAGACACACCAATATGCCTTTCTTGAGCTCAAGAGGCACGACAGAAATTACAATTTAAATCTCCTTTGTTTCACAAATCCCTTAAATGTGAAGTCCTGCCTCCCCCTCCCTGCTCACCCTGGACAGCTGCTCCTGGCTGTCCTTTTGTCCCCTGGCCGTGGGGACAGACACCCAAAGGAGGAACTGGGTCTAAGCACACAGCTCTTGCACATCACTGTTTTTTTCTGACAACCTGCACATTGGGAACTTGGCCTCCCAGTGTGAGCTATGGATCCTCACTGGCACTGCTGTGAGAATGGGTGACAGTGACATCCTGCCATTTCTCTGTCCAGTCCAAAATAATAATAATTTGCACAGGAGGCAGCTATTACAGTGGCAAATCCTGGCAAGGAATTTCTCCTGAATTTCCCTATGGCAAGAAGACTGAGAGAGAATAAGGTATATATTCAGGCTTTCTCAGACTTGTTCAATAAAACATACAATGCAAACACAAAATCTTATTTTTGATTCTGGAGCTGACAAGAAAGGACTTCCTCATTATTATATTATAGAAGAGTCCATCCAGCAAAACTTGCTGCTGCTAGAGCAGCTGATGCCCATTTGATTAGCCAAATCAAAACCTCCCAGGGCAGCAGGAGCAGAGGAACAAGAGTCTGGTGCCTTTTACAGGGACTGTTCAATAAGCCATCACCTCCTTGCACCTCTTTCCCAACGGAGGGATGAAGGGTGGGAGCTGCACTTGAAGAAACCTTTGCTTCAGGGGAACTGCAAGCAAAACCTTGATGGTATCAGCTTGTAAAATGACAAGAAAGGCCAGCAGGCAAAGCAGTGACATCCTGGCTGTCCAGAAAATGATTAAAGGGCAGCAAAGAAACGCTTTGCTTCAGCCATCAAATTCAGGACAGGAGCAGAATTTCCCTTCTGCACAATGGCTGCAGTAAATCTGTGCTTTGCAAACTCTGATCATGACTGTGCAGCCCAAGTCACCTCCAAAAACATCCCTGAAGTGCAGCCACCTCCAGGAGGGGAAGCAGGCACGGCGCTGCAAGGTACAAGTGACAGTGCAAGGGTCACACTGATGGGGACCACAGACCCTGGAGAACTGCCTGATCCTCCAGACATGAGTCCTGTAGACTCTTTAGTGTCATTGCAAAGCCAATGGGATGCCAGCATTTAAAGTCTTGTCCCCACCATGAAATATTATTATTATTATTATTATTATTATTATTATTATTATTATTATTATTATATTCAGCTCAGCCAAAAATGTCACTTTATCTTTTTAGGACTCGCATCACAGGAATGTAGTTACGCAAATCCCAAAATTAGAGTTAAAAAGTAACACTCTGGGACAGTCAAACTTTAGCACATACAACATGAAGAAATATTGCAAGAGTCACCCTCACAGTGGTAATTTCATGGCTCTGCTCCCACATTTCCTCCCACTTTGTTAATGCCATGACCAATTTAAGTCAGCTACATCAAAACAAAATAATTTCTTTTTTTTTTTTTTTTAAACAGAACAAATAAGATAATTAATATAATCAAAATACCTTAAGTTGGAGTTGGGGAGAAAAAAAAGAAAGAGAAAAGAAATGAAAGGAAAACCCTTAAAAGGAGATGGGACAAAATCCCACCCTCCACTGAGGTTGGAAACAAAACTGCTGCTGCCATCAGTGAGGTCAGGATTTCATCCCCCACATGGAAAATGGCCCTTTCTGTGCTGTTAAACACAGCACCCACACACACATGTGGATGTGGAAACAGCCTGGGGGCCAGCAGAGCACTGAGAAAAGGTAAAATCCTGACTCACACAAGGGGACTGAGGTGAGGGAAACATGCAGAGTGAAGCAGTGGCTGCACCAAAGGTCTGTGCAAAATAAAATAACAGCAGTTATTCTGCTCAAACAGTTATTATTGGTGGCATCTCTGACAACAGTTTCAAAACAGCAATGGGAACAACAGTGCAGCAATCTCTTGAGAATAGTGTTGCTCAGTGTGTCAAAATCTTCCAAGCAGTTGTTGTTACACAAGCCTGGCACAGATTCAGATTCAGCCCTGCCATGTGCAAGACAAACATTTCATTTTTAAGGCATTTTAGGACTTTCAAATCTTATAGGGAGCGGTCTGAACGTGGGGTTGGAAAGCAGCAAAACTTCACAGAATGCAAAATGCCTAAAACCACGTTCACAAGCTGCCAGGGAGCACGATGGGGTAAGAGCAGGGAGACATCCTCCCACCAGCTCTGCCTGGCAGAACCAGGGGCAGGGGGAGCTGAGCTGAGCCTGGGGTGTCACTCACCAGCTGCCTCTGCTTGGGGGGCAGAGCAGGAGGAGGCGCCAGATCTTGAGGGGGGTCTGAGCTGGTGAAGGAGTCGTTGATCCCATAGACTTCCCTGAGGTACTTGTTCTTCTTCTGGTAGATGTGCTCGTTCTGAGGGGTCTGGTAGAACATGGAGGGCTGTGGCTCGGAGTAGTCCTCCACAAACTGCATGTAGGCCATCACTGCAAGGCAAAGAGAGGTGGCACTCACTGTCCTGCTCTGCAAACCCCACCGAGGGTCAGCAGGCAGCTGCTTGTCCTCAGAAGGGCACCCTGCAAATCCAGATCTCCATCCTGCCAGCCAGCACACAGCAAACACCATCCCAGGCCACAAACACAGCTCTGGAACCATGAGGTCTCCAAATAACAACTTGAGAAGCATCATTCACTGATGCTTAGCCCAAATCCTCACATAATCCATGGCAATTCTGGGAATATTCCTCAAAAGCTAATGTCCAAAGTCACCAAAATGTCACCAAAAACCCAGAATAGTATCAGTCTGCTTTTTAGGAGTGTAACAATGCAATCCTGACAATAAATCTGTAATAATTCTAGTATCTACAGTAAGTCTCATGTCTGCAGTCAGCAAGATTTCTAGAACCAGCAGGCACACAGTGTTTCTCCATTCTGGCAAGCTGATAAAGCTGTTATCAGAGAACACCTACCTGTGAGCCTGGCTGTGCCTCTCCCTCAGCTCTTTAAATGCCACTGCCAATCCTGGTACAACATACTTACAAAACACTTCTAAAAGTGCCACTGACCACGTATTCCTACCTCCTCAGCTCAAATCCAGCACCCTTTGCTCCCGCATCCCTTTTTAAAACAACTTACCATCTCAAATTTTCAACTTCAACTGATTCGCAAGCTTTTGTGAGACGTGGCTCAATAGAAATGTTAAATAGGATCAAACCTTGTCTAGAGGACCTTACCATCTGTATAATATTTCTTCCAAAATCTATAAAAAGCCCCACACAGGTGAGCCTGGGCAGCTCTGACAGAGGATTAGTTATTGATGCAAATTTTAGTGTTGGAGGGGGAGGATGACATCCAGTGCCAGAGAAATACTACCACAAACCCACCCCCATTATTAAGGATCAGAAGTATATTGAATAATGTAAAACAAAGAAAGAATCCCCTTCTGTGCACCTGAGAGCAGGACAAACAGATGTATTTCAGTGTCATGGGAAGGACTAACCCAGGCCTTCTTGTAAACATGCTGTCATGCACAAGGCACTGTGAGCATCCCTCCCTTCCTCCTGATAAACAAGCACTTGTTACTTCTTCTAAATGTGGTCATTTGGTGGCAATTTTTCATCTTCTGCTGGCATTTCAGCTGTACAGCTGAAAGGAGTGGATGACTTCAGGGAAAGCTATAAATACAATGAGCACAATGCAGGATTTGCACATCATGAAGTTGGTTCCCACACTGGCTGCTCCTCTGTTCACCTGCCAAGGCAGAGCCCTGGGCCAGCCTTAAAACAGGATACAGCCCTGCAAATGTGTCAGCAGGAAGGAGTTGCTTTGCACCTGTCTTGGGCACCTTTTTTCAGATTTCCTCTAATATTTTAAACTCCATTTAGAAAGGGAACTAACACAGCTGCCCTTCCCCAAAAGAATTATAACCCTCTTCCAAAAAATAGAATAAAGAAAAAAAGAAATAATGAAAAAACGAGGTTGGAGCAATGGGAGCACAGGAAATGGAGCTGATGGACTCCAATCCTGACCGGTAGCACCTGCTGTCCCCATCCTGTGACCCCACAGCCCTGCCAGAGCACAACCTGCTCATGTCCTGCAGCACAGCCAGTCCTGCACAGCCCTGCCAAAGCTGCTGCTGTCCTGACCTCAGGCTCTCCCTGCCACCTGAGCCTTGCTCCTCTTCCTCCCTCAGACTCCCTGCTCCTTCCCAGCACCACCTCACAGTGACAAGAAGCATGTTCTGGAATTACTGTGTTATTTGGAATCATGGTGATGGTGCAGCAAATACAGAATTGCTAAAATAGCCTTTTCAGGTATCAGTGATTCAGTTGGCTTAGGTGCTCCTGTGCCCTGGAAAATGCCCTGGTATCACACAACAACTTCAGGAGACAAGATCTAAAGAAGGCTTATGGAAGATATTTGTCTAGCAGCAAAACTGAACTAAGGATCAGGAGCCCTTGCAGAAGCGCAGGGGACAAGAGCTTGAGGGAAACATTTTGAGAGCTCATCAACTGAGCAGGACAAAAGCCAACAGGGCAGGCCTGGCAGTGCTGGCACAATGCAGCAGCCACTGCGGAATGCAGACCAAGCCTTGGTGTTGAGTCACCTACAAAAGCTTCAGTGAACACCCAGAACTGCAGCCACCACTGGGGATCCATGGCTGTGAGCTCCTGGCACAGCCCCAAACTCTGCAATGACACCACAGCTCACAAGTGTTGGTGAAAAGGGCATCACATCAGACACTTGTGTAAAATTAAATCACTGCAGCTCAGGGCACTGAGCCTGAATGCTCAATCTGCCTTAACTCAATCTGCAAGGGAATAATGAAGAGCTCTTTTATCTCAGCTCTTTAGGGGCTAATGCATCCCATTGTCATGGCAGCTCCCCTGCCTGGCCTGTTACAACTAGTCCTGGGCAGGTGAGCATGTCTCTGCCTCGACTTTGTCATCTTTGTTTTTAGGCAAAGTGAAAAACAGTTGGGATGGTGAAATACAAACCTGGCACTGCAGAGTGCAAATCAAAACAGGCATCATTAAAGCCCTGCCAATCTTGAACAGGAGAGTAAGAGAGCAGGAGCACTCCCATGACTCCTGATTGCAAAGGGTCTCCTCTCCCCCTCTGCACTGTGGTTTTTAACAAGGCAGAAATTTAAAAGCAGATGGGAAATTACATCAGCAGCTCAGCTCAGGCTGCACGCCCTGCAGCAACTGTGCAGAGGGAGGGATGGGGGCTGCAACTCCCCAGTGAGCAGCTGGGGTGGAGTGACAGTCTCAAGGCAGCACCCCAGGAGAAAAGGAGGCGTGAGAGAGAAACCTCTCCCACCACATGCCCAGTTTATGTCAGCTCTTAACCCAGACAGAAAATATGTGAAAATTAAAAAACCCATGAAATCTCAGACTGAGGCTGGAACACCTTCCCAACAATCTGCTTGCAGTGCCTTGCCTGTCATTTCTGAAGGAGCAAAAGCTGCTCAGGGATTTCCAGCACACACCAGCTCTGCCCATATGGCACAAGTCACAGGTACTGCTCTTCTGGAAGCAACACTCATCTGCAGGAGAGGACCAGGGGCTGCTGGAGTCCAAAGGGGTTATTATGGGATGATCAGCACTAAGGCACACCTGCAATAAGGTGAGGCACACCTGCAATAAGGTGAGGCACACCAGCATCCCCCTGGAGGGCTCCCTGACACCCCAGCCCGACCCTGCACCCTGCACAGGCACAACAGATTTGTGGCATGGACAAGAGCCAAAATAATGGACATTCTTAAGCTGTACCACACAGCAGAAGCCAAGGTCAATGAGGCAGTGGCTGCTGTCACCTCTGGGAGGAGAGCTGCTCCTCACAGAGCTGGCATTATCCGCTGGCTGAGCCCAGCCTGCCCTCAGCGTGGTTCCTGCAGTTAAATACCAGCTGCTCACTGGGCACCAGGCTGTGTTTTGTTCCCACTGACAGGGAGGGAAACATGAATAAGTGCCTCACCAGTAGTTTCCAAGCTGTTTGGGGAAAGGATCTTGTTATTTCTGACTCTGGGCTCTTAATGGCAGAAGCTGTTCCGTGTCTGTGTCTCGTTCAGCAGGAGCACAGCGCTGGTGCTCAAGCAGAAGTCTGGAGTAATTTGCCCTTAGCACAGTAAAATAACCATAACTCATGCCAGACTAAAAGCCCTATCACTCCTCTGTGTAAATTATACAGAAGTCAACTTTTGGAGGTCCCTCTGAGCACAGCTCACAGCAATGCACAAGGTTAACTCAAGCAGTTCTTCCTTGTATTACCAATAAACACCATCAGTGTCTCTGCTGCAACACTTGCTGCCAGCTACCCAAAGATGACCCACAACAAAGGCACCACAACCAAGTCCTATCTGTGTTTTTTAACAAATCCATGCATTTTCTCCAGATCCCAGGAGCTTGCTGAGGTTCTGGAAGCAGCCCTGTGTGATTACACAAGAATATCTACATGCATCAGCCTCTGGGCAAAAAATATCCTGGGTGTCACCACAGAGCCTGAGTAATGTTTGATTGGCCTTTTAAATGCTGAAAAAGTAAAACTAGCAACCACAAATCCATGGTGTGATATACTGTGGAGTTAAAAACAACCTAAAACAAGTTCTCAGTGTCACACAAATGCAACTAAAAAATTTGCAGTGGTCAGGTATCAGCCCCAGGACTACCTACAAGCTTTGCAGCAAGGATGCTTTATCAAATCATCAGAGTTGACAACACATTAGGTAACAGCTCCTGCCTCTCCTAACAATGCAATCTGATCAATACTCACAAAATTTCTGGTAGTGCCAGATTACAATTAACTCTAATCCAACATCAAAGAAAATTCACTCAAGGTCTTGGTACTGAGGTTATAGTTGTGTTCAAGCAATAATGCAGATTACTTTTAAACTTGTTGTCAACTCTTTAGCATTTAGCAGAAAACAAAGACATGGGGCTTAAAAGACACAAGCAAACAGCTCAGATCTCTCTTGCAAATGTCAAAATTTCCTCTTACCCAAGACTCACCCAGGAATCTCCCCTCCTGCCTACGTGCACTGAGGTGCATTTCCCTGCATCCCTCCCAGCCTGAGTGGGGTAACAGCCATCCCTCATTGGGAACAGCAGATCCACAAGGATCTGACCCTGCACTGACGTGCTCTGTATCACAGCCCCTGGCAGCTCACACTTCAGGAGAGCATTTTGAACTGTAACACCTTTGTCTGTGCCCATTTGCTTCCTCTCTGTTGTCCACAACCATCTCAGCCTCTTTTTTAGCTGATTTTAGCGTCTTTAACTGCTTGATTACCAGACAGGAACAAAAGAGATTTCCTGCATATGGGGACACTTGGATGACCCCCAGTTTCAGGTGGGTCAAGCCTTGTGCTCTGGGTAAAATCCCTGAGGGTTACTCATGTGGACTGGTCTCTCAGGGATAATGGAAATGCTTTCAGACAAGGCACATTTTTAAAGAAGTGACTGGCAGAGTGCACTGCACAGGAATGGAGAGAATAACCCTGACATCACACACCCCTCTTACTCCCACCTTATCCATACAATTGCAGCATCTCAGACTGGTTTGGGTTGGAAGGGACCTTAAAGAATCCAGTTTCAACCCCCCTGCCATGCACAGGGACACCTTGCACTAGGCCAGGTTGCTCAGAGTGCCATCCAGCCTGTCCTGGAACACCTCCAGGGACAGGGAGTCCACAACCTCTCTGGACAAAAATTATTCTCAGTGAGAAGTGCATAAACTGCAGAAAGGGGCCAGAAGGACAACTCAGCTCTTTGAAATCAGCTCTTCTCTTGGGCTGCCAGCCATGCAGTGTAATGCTCTTCCTCCAGATCTTGTAGACATTACCTCCTCATGCAACAGCCAGCCAGTGACCAGTAAAGCAAAATCTGCTGGACCTCACTGTGCAGTCCACAGCCACCCCTGGCAGAGCACTGTGGCTGCCTGTTTGGCAAGAGGTTTCACATTTTTCAGCCATGAACATTAAGGAAATCAGAGGAAGGTTGTTGTGAGCCTGAGATGTGGTCAGCCCTGGTGTGCCAGGAGTCTGGCTGGGGACAGGAGCCTTTGCTGCTTGTTTTAATGATGTGGGAAATTCTCAGGCATTCAAAGGAAATGAGATCCTGCAGCAAAACAGCAGTGCTGGAGTCTAGTTAATAGTGTTGTCTTGCACAGCTATGTGGGTGACTGTGCTCCTATTGCCAATAACTGCTCTGGCAGGGCTGGGATTTGGACAGAAAAGCAGCCCTTTCTCTGAGCTCCTGGAGAGGACCCAACTCTCCCCTGCAGTGGGAAAACAAAATTGGGGAAGGGGGGAAGAAGCAGACTTAAAAAGGGAGAACAGAGCAGAAAGATCTGCAAGACAGTGTGCCTGAAGGACTCACATTCAGGTGAACAGAGAAGTAACATGGTCTCACTGCAGTAAACAAGATGCTGTGTGATTCCAGGTCCCTTGGGCCTTGATCAGTCCTGGCCCCAGGAATCACCCCCTGCCCATCACAGCACTGACATTTCCCCTCCGTGTCTTTGACATGGACCAACTGCTTTGGACACTCAGACTCAAATAAGAGCATCACCACGATCACCACTACTTAGTGATGATCACAAGCATGACAACTGCAAGGTAAAAAACAAACCCCAAGCAGAAACTTGCTTACTGTGTTTGTTTTTCTTCTCTGGCAGAGGTGGCGGCTTTTCTGGGTCACTGTTCGAAACTGGAGCAGCAAAATCACCAATGAATCCCACTGGAGCTGAAGAGTTTCCTTGCTGGAAAGGCAGAACAGCAGCAAAGGGCGTGAAGGGCACGGAGGGGACGAGGGCGGCGCTCTGCAGGTCATCCTCGGAGATGTTGTCGTACTGGGACGGGTGCCTCTCGTAGGACACCCTGCAGCCCGAGCTCTCTGAGGTCTGCGAGGCTGCACTCCTCCTCTTCTTCTCTGGCAAAGCTGGGGGAGTCTCTGTTGGCTGTGCTGCTCCTGGGAGGCTGCAGGGCTCCACTGGGGGAGAGGAGCCCTGCGGGAGCTGGAACGTGTGTCCGTGGAAAGGGGAGCCAGACTCGCCCAGGGACTCTGGCAAGGGGCTGAGGACACTGGGCCCCTGAGGAGGTATCTGATCAGTGTTGGAGAGGTCCTGCTGCAGGAATTCATAGTCTGGATCATAGTGATCTGATTGATCTGGGTAAACAGAGGATGATGTATTAGTTTCTCTCTTTTACCTTCTCAGTTCTGTCCCTCCCATTCTATCAGTTAATTAATCGGTTTATTTTAATCAGAGTGGAACTTCCTTGCAGCTGGGACCATCTTTTTACACCTTCTGTAACATCCAGACTTCATACAACTCATAATTAATTCCTTACACTAGCAAACAACTAACAGAAATTCACTAGGCAGACATCTGCAGACTTAATTTTTGTCATATTTATATTTTTATTTTCTTTCCTAGCATGTAGAAACCACACTGCTTTAGTCTACCAGGACTGTAATTTCTGCAGACAGGGCTGAAATGAAGAAAACACTCCACTTGAGAGCTGAATTGAGTTTGAGAACCATCGCCTACAGCAAGGGAAACACATTCCCCTGGGCTTTTCCCTCTCTGAAACAGCTCTGCACTGAGCTGCCTGCAGCAACTCCAAGCCAGCAGCTGCAAGTGCAGTGCACTGAGTCCATGAGCTCGTGCAGCTGAGCTGGCAGGGCAGGGCAGCCCCCAGCAGCCCCTCTTACCCAGGGTTTCACAGCTGGTGTTGCGGGAGCACTGCCCGCTGTCGCGGTCCAGCGACGAGAGCTGCTCGTCTGACTTGCTCAGCTTGCCAATGCTGCTGCACGGGGACAGCCGAGGAGACTCCCCCCCGTAGGAGTGGCTTCCACCTGACAACCTCCTCTGGGCATAGCAGTCAACATCAAAATCCTTCAGGACAGAAATAAAAAAATAAAAAGCATCAAACCATCATCACTCTCGGCAGCTCGCTAGTGAGGAAGATGCAGCTCGAGGAGCAAAGACCTCCCAGTGTTGCTGGCTCTCTCTAAGCTCAGGGAGAACACAGAAACTCTCTGATGTGCTAAACAGCCATGCCAGGGAGCTCTGGGTGTTCTTGATTTCAAGCAGGGGTTGCTGTGGCCCACACTTTACAGATGCTGAGAAGATGATCAAGTTCTTCACAGCTACCTGTGTCTGCTGACTGCTTATCCCAACACTGAGACAAGGGAATGACACTGCAAGATCTCTCATAACACACCTGGGCCTTTAGCAAATACTTGGTTACCTCACACAAAGAGAAAATAAACTACAGTGAGATACAACTTTCTGTGCCTATGGCTGTGGTCCCATTTCAGAAATCACCTCAAGCTTATTAACCTGTGAATGAACCCCTCACTATTCCCACTCCATCAGAACACCTTTAGTGTGACTGCAGTTTCAACTGAAGAGTGGCCACAGCTTTATCTGAGTCAGCCAAATGACTGTAGAGACTCCCTAAGCCAGAGCTGAGGCTTTAGGGATGAGGACAAGATTTGATTTTTGTGCAATTTGATATGATTCAGGTCCTCACTGCTGAGCTAGTAAGTTCCTGAATGGGTAAAGCAAACCCAGCCATTTACAACCTCATAAACCCCAGACAAGCACAAGAAATGGAATGTGATTAACACACATACAACTTTCCCATTTTTCTACCAGAAAATGTGCAAATTTCCCCAAAGCACCAGCAGCAGTCAGAGCAGCAGCTCAAACTGCTGCTTGAGTTAAAAGATGTTTGAAATTGTGACTGGATGAAAATAAGTCTTTCATGAGATGGTGAGATGTCAGGGAGCTCAGCCAGCTGCTGTCCCCTGATCTATTGGCCATGGCAACACTCAGCCACTCCCATCCTCACACTCTGCCACCCCTCAAGGCAACCAAGTTTGTAGCAATTTGTTAATTAAACACAATAACACTGTAAAAAATAAAAATAAAAATTAAGCTGCCAACATTATTTATGACACTGCTGCTCCTGCCACTCCCACTGCAGAATGCCTGGGACGAGCAGGGACCTGCAGCCCTCAGCATCTCCCTGAGCTTTTCTCCAGCTCCCAGCACATTTCCCTTGGCTCTCACAACGGGGTTATGCCATTACCTGTCTGTTGATCCCAACAGGTAAACTGGACCCACTGGTAGCTCTGCTCATGGGGGCCACCACAGCCACTCTGGTTGGGGAAGGTGCAGACTGACGTTTTTTAGGGGGTAATGCTGGTGGAGGGCTGCAAGACACAACAGGAATTGATGTTTCCATCACTCTCCCAGAAAAAAAAAAAAGGATTTTCAGAGGCTTCACGAGATGTTTTCCAGAAAGCTTTTGTCAGCCAGGAGATATTCAGCAAAATGTATCCACTAAAAATATCGATTTAAGACTACTCTCACAGGTAAGGTAACTCTCTTGTTAAGTGATTTATTTTGTAAGGTTGGTATTTCTCAAACAGAAACAAATGCTGCTGTAAAAAGTATTTTTAATGGAGCTAATTAGCATGGTAATTATTTCTTAATGAAAGCAGTGAAAAACCAAATTAAATGTTTTGGTTGACCCAAATATTGTTTCCATTCACAGAAGTCCCTTCCCATCCTCAAACCTTCCAGATCTGAAAAATGCTCAAATTTTAACAGATTTACAGGACAGGAAAATTCTCTTTCTTGGTCTTTGCTTTCTTGGTGAACTTCAGGGAACAAAAGGGTCAGAGCTGCTTTCACTGTGCACTGTGAGGGCCCCCTCTTTTGACATGAATCTGTGTCAGACCCACACATTTACAGTAATTTGTGAGAGTTTAACCCTTTGACTTTTAAGTTTTTGCTCCTATTGACACGTAATTCTGGTAGTCATCAAGCCTGAGAAGTTCCCAAGAGCACACATAGTCTGTTCTTGGAACATACCACGAAAATTTTATATAACCTTTGAGAATTCATAAAATACACAGAAATGTGATTCTTTTTGTCAGCCACAGCCGCGTTTGCAAATTACCACAACACATATTTTTCACACCAGCCATCAGCACCAGTACTAGAGGAGAAAAACAACACACACACACAAACCTGCAAATTGGGGGTTTTCTCTTCCTTCTCAAAATAGAACACAGAAACTTTCATGTGGTTACTCTCAGAACAGGGTAAGAACAACCAAGCACAAGGTTTTTTTTTCACACACTCCTGGCTTTCACTCTTAAGCTGATAGGCAAAGCTGAACAGCCTGGCTGTGCAGGACAGATTGGGAACTGCCCCTGAGGTTAAAGGAACATCTCCCATGGGATACAGCAGACCAAGATTGCACAGTGTGGAAATCACACAGTTTTATGTGAGGTTATATGGATTTATGTGATGCCTCTCATGTGTGGGTATCAGGGCATGGCATTACCCTCACATAAAAAGAAGACACAAAGAAATAATAAGAGAGAACACAAAGAGTGCAGGAGCAGGGAAGAATTGCTCTGGAGGACTGAAAATTCAAAAGCAACATTAACCCTCCTCTCTTGTGCACATTTTGCAAGATTATTTAAAAACCAACAGGCTGCTAAGAGGCACTGGTGCTCTTTGGCTGGCTGGGCAGTGTTACCTGTTCTCTGCCACACGAATGCTGGGCAGAGGGGGTTTAGGAGGTGCAACTTCTTCATCCATGGAGTCAGTCAGCAGCTCGTTGGATTGAGTCATGTTTGTTGTTTTGTTGAGGATCTCCATTTCTCGGTCTGTAAGGGGAAGTTCTGATGGGCTGCAACATGCAAAACACAGATTGTAGATCACAGCTGGAACACAGCCCTGACAGATTCAAGCCTATTTTAAATCATGTGCTATCAGACAGACACCTAGAGCAGAAGGCAGAATTTGCATCTGCAGGTGGAATTCCATGTATAATCAGAGCTCAGAGTGCATGTGACACAAAGGGTGTTTCACTGCCAGATTTTGGTGTCTTTCCTATCATAGCTTATTCTCTTTTATTGATCCTACTGAAATAGATGGGGGGGCTACATAAAGAACATTACACTACCCCCTGTGAAGAGCAGCTGAATGATTTAACTCAACTGTCAGCAGTCAGAAATTATCCCCTCTACATCAGTGCTGCCCACAGAAGAAATCAGTGACCCACCTGTCAGATTTACATGCTGGCAAACTGGGTTTAACTGGGCTTGTGGGAGAGGGATGCTCCTGCTTTTCAATCGTGAGTCTGACCAGCTCCTGATGGATGGAGAGAAGAAAAAGAGAACAATCATCATTTGCTGAATGCTGCACTTAAACATCCCAGAACACAAAGGGAAGCTACTGCAGTAAACTCTTGGTTCTGGTTTAATGATGGTGTGGACACAGAGAGCTGAGCTGGGTGTAAGTCTGGTACAGAGCCACACAAATGATGCAGAACAGCTGCTGAGGAGCAGCCTGCACCCAGAGGAAGTTTTGGCAGCATTTGAGTGAAGTTCATTACCCTGACTGAATGGGGATTCTGCACAAACCCACATGTGTGTGTTTTTGCTATGCTTCCTCTTTCCTCTGTCTCACAACTGTGTTCCAGTCCACACAACACCCTAAATAATGGTAAATTTGCTTTACATATATAAATCTAAGTACAAAACAGTCTTACCCAGTGGAGTACTTCATCTAGCCAAAATCAACATTAAGTAATTGCTTTCTATTTTATAAATAAGAATGTATTTGCTTCAAAAAGCAAGTTTTCTATAAAATGCTCAACCAAAAATTAAACAGAGAACACCTTCATTAAAAGGCTGCTTCCCCTGAAGCCACCTTTTAACACATTAGCAATAGAAGACCTAATCATTCAAGAAGCTACTGCAGTGTATCTGTTATAGGCAGATAAGGCTCTGGATAAAGAGATAAGGGCATGATAATCCTGAACTCTAAGTCTGCCAGCAGTCAAAGCAACAATCATTCACGCCACAAAGACAGAGAGAACATTTCATGGATTTGTCTGAGGCTGACAAATACATCTCCTGCTCACAGATACAAACACATGCCCCTCTTACAGGCAGCCTGGAAAACTGGCACTGCCTCCTGCCACTGTTGGCTTCCCAGCATGCTACACAAAGGAAACTGGAAGGGATCAATTTAAATTTTATTTATTTTAAAGCAGACTGAAGTACAGCGTCATCATTCCAGTATCATCTTTGTGTCCTTGTCTGTGGAGTTGGAAACATCTGGCATTGCCATCACCCCTCTGAGAAAGGAAAATACTGTAAAAGTTCTGGCCCTTTTACATCAGGCTCTACTGAAAGCTGAAATTCCATGGGTTAACACACACACAACAAGAGGAACAAGGAGAAAACACCATCTAAGTGTCCACCACAGCTGACTTTGGTCTCCATGCCCTACTTACACTCCTGGTGTGAGCTGGTGCTCCAACACAGTACATTGTGTTACCCAAAAGCTCTCCGGAACATCCCACACAGGGGGGAGGAAGAGGGAGCACAAACAGATGTCCATGGGGACTAAAATATGAAGATGTGGGACAGAGAGCCCTGGTGGGAACAGTGTGTTCTGGAAAGTGTCCTGATGAGTAACATCACTTGACTCTTCTCGCTGCATTTGGCATCATGGGGCTGAGTGATGACTCAATGGATTGCCACCTTTCTGCCCTCTGGGCAAAATTCCACTGCTGAAAAGGTTTTTGGAGATCCTCACGTACTTTAAGAGACTCAGGGTTGGACCCTGTGGGCCTCTGGGGTAGTGGCCAGCGAGGACTGCAAATCCACAGGAGCACAATAAGGGAAATAAAATGTATGGGCATTCAAACCAAAAGCCAAAATACTCCTTAAATATCCCCCTGAGAAGGCTGTGGAAGGGAAAGTGTAATGTCTCCTTTTCCTTCACCTGAAACCAAAGCCAGGCCAACACTGCAGACTGTGGTGGTGGCTGTGCTGCAGCAGCACTGAGGAGCCCCAGACACTCAGGGCTGAAGTGCTCAGTTTTCCTATTTTGCCAATCATAATGGACACAAAGTTGTCTACCACATGGGAATGTAGGTTAAAATGGGAGAAAACCAATCCAATTTGGCTCAAAAGTATCTTCAGAATTATTCAAACCACTGGGACTTAGGGAAAAAAACCCAAAGCACCTTCCAGTGGAGGCACCAAGGCATGACTGCAATTACCTGAGAGGATCACTTTCCCTTCCAACTTTGACAAATATCA
This sequence comes from Melozone crissalis, assembly GCF_028551555.1. Lineage (NCBI taxonomy): Eukaryota > Metazoa > Chordata > Aves > Passeriformes > Passerellidae > Melozone > Melozone crissalis. The sequence goes on along the minus strand of NW_026535819.1, from coordinate 4,531,377 downwards.
CCAGACTCTCAATGTTTCTTCTCTCTGCTATCCCCAAATGAGAATTAGCATTTGGAAATCAAGCCAAAATCTTTAGCATACACATAGAGGTAATGTGCACACAACTGAGCCAGATGCACATTATGCTATTCCTTATCAGCAAGGAAAGAGATTCCTGCAGCAGTAATTAGAGATAATTAAAGCCTCTCTACAAACTATGCTACTTCAGCAGGCTGAAAATTCCACAATGAGATGGATTTTTGAGAAGTTATGTAATCAAACCAAGGATTTTCTTCCCTGCCTAGCAAAGCCCTAAAACATGAGATCAAAGTATCAAGTAACAGAGGTGAACAAGAGTCTCCTTTATGCTCAATTCTGAAAATAAAGAAGTAAGCATTGAAATGTGGAAGTGGATCTTGTGTGATCTGCCAGAAAAACAAAACACAGGCTCTGCTGTGGAGAGAAGTGTCCATCATCTCAGTTCTGCTTCCACCAAATGTGGCTGGGCCTTTCTAAAATAAACTTTGTTCCTTGCTGTGCAGGAGGTGAAAGCATGCTGCTCCCAAGTGCTGACCTCTTGATGGGCAAACACTCTCCCATCTCCCCAGACAGCCACACATCTGCTCTAGGGCTGTCCAGACTTGAGCCAGCTCCAACTGGAAGGCCAAAATAACTCAGTCTAAAAACAAAGCAGAGCCTGATTTAGCACTGCAAGGACATGTCCGTGGATGCTCCAGTCTGGGCTGGCTCAAGAACAGACATCCCAGACCTTCCCCCATCCCAGAGCTTCTCCCAGTGTGCAGAGGACACAGCCCTGCCTGAAAGGCAACAGGTACCAAGGGTTTAAATATTGTTTGAAGTCAAAGAACAACTCCCAAGTTGTGTGCCCAACTCTCCTGCAATGAGACCACACAGCTCTGATCCACATCTGGGGATAACACATCTCTCTTTGGGATTGTGCAGATTCACTCAGTGGTAACTCACCATTTGCTGGAGAATTACAGCACAGATTTTCACATCCTCCAAATTGCTGCTGAATTCCAGGCTAACAGCAGCTGAGATTTTAGGCTAAACTCTTTTCCTCTCTCCTGCTGTGCAAATTTAAGACCAGCTTTACTTTTAAAATGTGTAGCTTAAAGTTAAAGAGCATATTGTGCAAAATAATCCTGGAAAATCCATCTTCTTTAGGTGCTAGAAATGATTTGTTTCAAAGATATTTATTTAAAAGGCTCATAAAGTAACAGCAGATTTTAGTATCTGTGCTTGAGTGACATTAAAGAGATATCCAGATGATGCAGACACCAAACCAAAAGGCCTGAAAATGTGACAGTCAAAGCTCAGGAGATCCACTTCATTTTTACATTTGGCTCCATTTACTAAAACTGAGTCTGAGTACAGTGAAAGGTACCAGTTTCTGATCCTTAACTCCAGGTGATGCTGCAGTTCTTAAAACTCCATCCCAATTTTTCTTGTGATTTAAACATTCCCCTCTAAATTCAGCCCTGCTCTTGAAGGAGATTTAACTTCCTCTACAGTTTCCAAAACAAGATTCCCAGGAGATAAGACTCCACTGGTGCCCTAAGCCCAGATCAACCAAACTTTACCAACAGTGCTAGGACAGGTGAGAGATCAGCCCAGGGACAGCCTGGGACACAGAAATAATGGGTACAAGAATCTTCCAGGGAGGCAGGAGGAAAGCCCAGGGCTTTTCCAGGGTGGAACAGGGAAGGAATGCTACAAGCAGGTCTGACAATGGACACAAAGGTTTCTGTTAAATGTTTCCATCAGCAATGTAAAACTAATCTGCACAAAACTGAGTCTAGCTCATCACCTGTTCCACACCCTAATCCAGAGTGGTGATGTATCACTGACAAATCCCTTGAAATTTCTCTTAAAAGATGGAGCTGGAGTCTTTCATTCTTTGTGGGCATTGACAAGGGAGCATTTTCATTTTATTTTGCTGAGACAGAAAATGTGCAAACCACGTCTTGTAATCTGCAGGGGAGACTGGGAATGACTTGCTGAAAATTTAATGCAACACTGAAGAAAGATCCATTGCTTCTTCCAATTCATCCAAATGCCAGGGTGAGCATGCCAGAAGTTCCCATTCAGAGCCAAACTGTGCTAGTCTTTAACCAGCACTCCAAAGAGGAACATTTAACTTATGGAACAGTTGATTTAAGGGGTAAGTTTACTGAAGGCAGAAATAGGACCATCATATTTTACCTGCACTTAAAAACCTAGAAGAGATTAACTAGAAGAGGTCTAGTTTACACTAGAAGAGGTCTAATTTAAACTGGAAGAGGTTTAGTTTAAATTAAGAAGGGGTCTAGTTTAAACTAGAAGGGGTCTAGTTGACACTAGAAGAGGTCTAGTTTACATAGATCTCTTCTAAAATACTTTACTATATGCTCTTTATAATAAAATTTACAATGTCTCACGTACCTTGACTCCATCCAGAACAGCTTTTATGACATCCTTCACTGTTGTGACCATCTCCTTGTCCTCTGAGTTCACCCCCTCCAGCATCACCTGATCAGACCAGCGGATGAGGTTGGCCAGGCTCTGGTACACTCGGCTGTAGCAGGATGAGATGGCAGAACTGCACAGCAGGAGAGGCAGCAGTTGAGGAAAAAAAAAAAAAAAGAACAAAAAGAAATTTTGGAGATGTTATCAAACGTTAGGAGAGTGAGTTTCACACTGTGCACTTCAGTGCTTTGCTCTCTGACACTCAGAATTTGTGCTGAGCAAGTGACAAAGCTCAAGTGCAGCTGCCCTCCTGTTCTCTAGCTACCTGTTATCTACCAAATGATAACAATGTGAAGGTACAAACCACCAACAGCTCATTCCCAAGCATCAGAAGGAATTATCTAGGATGCAGGTTAACACAGCAATGCTAAAAAAAATTATTTCCATCTTAATTTACAGCTCCATCCTATGCCTTAATGTTAAAGGTAAGTATTCAAGCCCTACATTTAAGTTTAAGCTATGTTATTTCAGTATTATCCTTCTTCCTTATTAGCTCTCCCCAAAACCACCTTGGACCACTGAGAGCTGACTCTATTCATTCCTTTACAAATCACTGCCTCACTGTTTATAATGCCTGAAAACATGTAATTAAAATTACTTCTTTAGAGAAACTGAACTGAATGAATTTCAGGTTTGAAAGAGGAAGGGTGTTGCTTTGTTTTGTTTTTAATGAGAAACAGAATTGAAGCTATTGTTCTGAAGGGGAAAAAAAAAGAGTTTTGGAAGGATGACAACTTTAAATAAAAGTTAACTGTAACAACAGTGCTCCCAGGCATTTTCCTGGCCATTCTGAAAACACTGACTTCATTACTAAACAAGGTGTGTTAACAGCACTGCTGATGGCAACGCTTCAGCAATTCTTTGTCACGTTAAATCAATTTCAAACTGCATCAAAACCATAAACAGATAAGAGAAGGTGTAATCTTGCAATCATTACTGATACAAGTTGTTCCAAATCTTCCCATTTCTCTCTGGTATCCATTCTGCATTGGCTTAACTCCAGTAACTTCATTATCTGTGAGAAAAGAATCGAGCCCACGAGCTCAAACGAGTTTATTTAGGTGAATGAGGTTTGCAGGACTGGGGGAAGAACTACTGTCAAGTTTCAACCAGTGAATACAAACAATGGCAAGGATTTGATTGTTTGGTTGTTGTTTGGGTTTTTTTTTAAGGTTTGCTGCTTGCCATTTGTTCTCATTTCAAATGAAATTAGCTTGGTAGGAGATATTTCCTAAACAGGGCCCTCCATCATCTCTTTCTAAGGCTTTGATTTCTTTGCCATTAATCTTCAGTCTGCTTCCTTCTAAGGAGGCAGTAATTGAAAGCCCATTTTGTGCAAGATTTAATTACTTTTTTCCTTGATGCAAATGCTTCCCCTAAAGCCAAAAGAAGTCCAACAATAATTGTAGGGCTTTCTTTGTCACTGACACAAGTCTTGCTCACTTTTCTTGCCATCAGAGTCACCCCTTTGTGTCCTGCCACAGGTAGGGAGAGAAGGACATGGCTTTTTGATCCCCTTTTGGGTTTTTTTGGGAGAGCAAGCAAGGCAGGGCATGGACATGGGATCTGTGCTTTAATGCACAGTGTTTCCAGAAACAGAGACATATCTCTGTGTAGAGGACATTCCCATTTTAACAGATTTATGGTTCAAAAGATCCAACCTCAACTGGATCTTACCTGTCCCAGCCACAGGTGTGATACTCGCCCATTTCCTCCTTCCCTTTGCCCTGGCCTCAGCTCTGGGGCCAAACACAACTGAGCATCTCTGTTTGCAAAGTATTTGGCACCCAGTGCTACCCCAACTACATTATAAACCTCCCCTGTGCCAGCACTGAAATAAGCATCTTGAAAGTAAAAAAAAAAAATGGGAGCTATTTAATGGGAAAACAAACAGGAACAGCACAAAACCTGGCAGGATTTCAGGAACCAAACACCTGCATTTCTCTGCTTAGTTCTGTGCTTTCCTCTGTGTTAACTTTGCTCTTTCAATATTATTCAACAATGTTTGTTTGTTTTCTGGAAATCAATTGCTCCAGCATCCAAGGGCTGAACACCAACAATATCTCTGTGGCTTGGCAACACCACAAATTCTTATAAACCACGCTGAGCTTGGCTTTGGCAAATTTCTACTTATTTCCTGGCTTCAAACCCACTGCCTAACTGGTAAAAACGTAATACACATAATCTGTTAAAACATAAAACAATAATCTGTTGAGTGAGGCAGGAATGAACTTGGACTGGTTAATCTGCTGAAGTACATCTATTTACTTCTGTATCTGATCCAGCAAAATCCAAAAAAAGCAGTTAAGAGTGCAGGCTCAGACTTCTGTAATATCAGGGTGGATAAACTGAGCAAAAAAAAGGATTACTCTGAAGATAAACTCTTTTTTCAGGTGAAGCTATTGGATTTGTTAGCTTGTAGGATACCACCATGGACTGCAGAAACAGGAATAGCATCTGAAGAGAATCTCCCTCTGGAAAACAATGAATTTCCAAGTTTATGCTAAGAACCATCCCTTCCTCCACTCTGAAAGCAGCCTGATTTGCTTTATCTTTCCATGGCATGAGCTTCTTCACAGCAGGGAATCTGCTTTTAAATGATGTCTGAAAATAATTTAGTGAAAACAGGAGTCACTTCACCAGCATCTCCTGCCATGAGGCTCCTCAGACAAAGCAGGAGCCTGTTGGTCTGTCATGGTCCCAAACCCAAGGAGGAAACTCACCTTTGCTGGATTCGTGGGTCAGTCTGCACCAAGGGCAGGATGGCTTCCAGCACTTTACTGGCTGAGCCTGGCAGCATCTCCAGCACTTTGTTATCAATTGCCATTTTGTCCACAATAGTCTTAAAGTAGCGGAGTGCACTGACCACCTCCTTCTCCTTCTCCTCCAGCCATGATACATTCTGAAGAGGAGGGAAGAAAAGGAAAGATTTGTTAAAATTTCATTATTTTTAAGGGCAGGATTCTTTTAAGAAACCCAAAGTTTGGTGACACTGAGGTCTGTTTCAGGAGGAGTGGAAAAACCTCCTATTACCACAAAACTTTTAAATTAAATCACTACTCTTTCAAAGGAATAGTCAGTGCAAGATTACACCCCCACTTTAACCTTCAGAATTACCTGCATTCCAAACTGAAGGCTGATCTTGATCAGTTTTAGGCTAAGATTAGCACTGATGACATCAAGGACATTGCTTTGAAACCCTCACCCTAAACTGGAACAGAATGGTTTGGGTTGGAAGGGACCTTAAAGCCCATCTGGGCAGGAACACCTTCCACTATCCCAGGCTGTCCAAGCCCCATCCAACCTGGCCTGGGACACTTCCAGGGATGGGGCAGCCAAAGTTGTGCCAGGGCCTCACCGCCCTCACAGGGAAGAATTTCTTCCTAAATCTAACCTAAGCCTGCCCTCTGTCAATTTAAAGGCAACACCCCTTGTCCAATTACTACATGTCCTTGTAAAACACATAAACTCCAAATAAACTCCTCTCTGATGAGCCTCCAACCTGAATCATTTTGTGATGCTGCTGGAAGAAGAGAACTCACACAATTTCCACGAGGACCAACTGTAAAAGCTAAGTTTTGGCATTGGTGAATGAATGTTGCAGAAGGGAACAATTCATTGGAATAAAGCTGAGTTGTGGTCACTAATTTCTGTGCCACCACAAACACAAGAGGAGGAAATTCAGAAGTGACACATGATACCTCAATGGCATTCTGGACAGGGATAGTTTTTTAAAAGTTTACAACAGTATGCCTGGAGGACTTTTAATACCACAAGTAGTTTCTAAGTGAGATTTAAAATAACTACTGAGCACTGCTAGCAAAGGAGCAGAGTCAGATTTCATCCATTATCTCCTCAGTAAATTCAGCTTCAAGAATTAATGACCTATGGGCACTGTGTGCTCCCCATATTCTTGTCAGCTGTTAAACTGCTACTTTTCTGCAAAATCAGGCCAGCAGCCCAAAAGATTTTAGGAAGAACAATTTATAGGCAGCACTGGTTAGTAATTTGGGGCCACTTGCATAAAAGGGTTAGAATCCCAAGTTCCATCTAGCTCCAGCTTCAGAAGTCTAAGTCCCAATCCAAGAACTGCAAACCACCCTGTCATTTTCCATCTCCTCTGGGCAGTGCCCAAAATCTGCTGCTGCTTCCCCTTTGGACAACACTTCTTGCCAGGAACCTCAAGTTCTGATCTACAGCCCACAGTGCCCTGAACTCCCTTCCTTGCTGAGGAGCATCCTGGCAGCTCACTGGGATAAAAAATGACATTTCCCATTCTGCAGGGATGTGCCCTCACCACTGCAGAGTTTATTCCAGGATACAGAATCTTAAAAACATTTAGGTTGGAAATGACCTCCAGGATCACTGAGTCCAACCATTAATCTATGGAGAGCCTCAGCCTCTTCCAAGGTTTTGCACTTCATATGAAATGATCACACATTTTAGGGATCAGAGGGTCTGTAAATTCCCTGGGTAAGTACAACCATGGTCCAGCAGTCAAAGCTCTCAAACAGAACTGAAAAAACGCAGACTGCAGTTCCTGCTCCCATGGTTGTTTATGGGTTTCATTCAACAACTGTTTCCTGTAGAAAGGCTTGTGACTTAATAGCTTAAACACTCTCCTGGTGCACAGAAGGGATGGGCCTGACAGAGTTCAGGGCTGAGAATGACAACTGGAAACACAAATCCTTCCTCTGAGCACACCAAGGGATGTGAATCCAGACACTGCCTGGGACATAGCCCTTTCTTTTATTTTTTATTTTTTGGGTTTTTTTCCCTCTCCTTTGGGTGACATTCCCAGGAGCACTTTGTAATGAATCCTCTTCCAAGGCTCAAAGTATCATACATAGAAGTGCACAGAACCATAGAATGGTTTGGGTTGAAAGAGATCTTAAATCTCATCTCATTCCACCCCTGCCACAGCTTCCACCAGAGCAGACTGCCCCAAGTCTGTCCAACCTGCCCTGAACACTCCCAGGGATGGGGCAGCCTCCCATTTCTCTTTGGGGCATCAAATGGGAAAAAGTTACAACTCAGGCAAAACAGCATCTCCTCTAAATCCCTGCCTGACACATATAGATATTTCTGGATGATTTCTGAAATTTTCCCTTAATAATCAAATTGCAAATGCATCATGCATGAGACACAGCTGACCCAGAAAGGGTCACAGTGAGCTGTACAGAATACACCCAGTTACAAAAGCTGGAATCATCCTTTTTTTCCTTACATTTTGGCAGTGTAAAACCTATCATAAGTCTGTATATAGCACTGAAGGACACTCCTGTTCCTACAACAGGACAAGAATCACAAAGTTCAGGGGACAAAAGGAGGTTCTAAAAAGAAAAGAACATCTCCAATGTTGTCCCCATCCAGATATAAAGAGGAACAGGAGATGATGATGTTGGCATGAGCTGAGCATATCCTTCAGCTTACACATCGTGATTTTACATTAATTTTTAGTATTGCTATTTCTGCCCTACAGTGATTATCTACTTCAAGAGCACAAAAATAGCATCTTAAGTACTTGAGAGGGAGAAAAGGATGGTATTTGGTTTATCAAGTGAGTCTTCTGACAGAAGATCTCCCATTTGTCAACTGATGTCTAGGTTCCAGTGAGAAAAACTGGCAACAATCCAGGCACATCCTCTTCCCCACTCCCTCCACTAAAGCTAATGAGCTGACTACATCCAACTAATTGATTAGTTGGGCAGTAGCTATTAAAATAGGTAAGGAATGAACCAGAAATCAACAATATTTTGCAGTATAAAAATGAATGCAGCTTAAATAATCATGTACAGTAATAAAAAATATTTCAAGTGCTTTGTTTTCCAACTAAAAAATCCCAATCTGTACGTAAAAAATTATTTTAATGTCCAGCATGGCTTATTAGTAAATCCTCTTGCACGGTTTTTAGGGGAAAAATAGAAAAGCAAAAACTTCATCTATTATTAACATGCATTTGCTATAGACCACATTTTGAAAAGGGCTCTTCATTTTCTAATGTATTTAATGTGGTCACACATCAATTTAAAGGAAGGCCTCTAAATTATCTCAAGATACCATCCTGAAACATCATTGGAATTAAAAGCCTTCAAGGAGTACTCTCAGGGTTGTCTTGGGGTTTTTTAGTTTTATTTTTAAATAGCACTCAGCAATGCAAGGTGCTTGGCTCCCTAGAAAGCAATTCCACAGGCTCCTGGGGAAAAATCCCTCATCATCTTTCATCTGATGGGGCAGAATAGGTGAGGAAGGCTGCAGAGACTCCTCTGGGTGTTAAGCAAATCATAAAACCTAACAAAACTTTATCTTGTTAGCTATTCTCAGTAACTCCACAACAACTCCCAGCAGAGATAATCTGAAAAATTCTGCATGTCTGGCACTGAGCACTGGATGAGACTTTTAACAGCTGAGAATGATGTTTAATTATCCTAAACAACCTCAACTGTTCTTAACTTAACTTCTGGCTTCAATTTGTACTTGAAAACTGACTGCAACAGTGCTGTGGCAGAGAAAGTCTCCAGCTACAGAATCAGGTCACAACAGGAGAGGAGATAACACAGATCAGTTTGTGACCTCATTGCTTAGAGGACCTGGAGTACATTTGGTCTGAGGAACATTGTGCTGGATCAGCAGCTGCTCCAACACCTCTGTGGGACTCTCCCTGCTGGTGTCACCAGGGATTGAGCACATCTTTGGAGCAGCTTCAAGGACGCGCTTGCTTGCCTGGGTCTGGGGTTTTTCAGAGGATCACACCCCAAACCAGGCAGCTCTTTGGAAGCACAACGCACAGGGTGTGCATGTGGGGAGGATGTGTCAGCCCATACACCACGTCCCATAATGAGATATTTAAATGCTTGTGGAAGGAGGTCTCATCATGCTCTGCAAAGGGAAGCACATGTCTTGATTTAATACTACACAGGGCTGTTTATAGGTAACCACAAAATGACCCTGAGGATCCCTGAGCTGCAGAATTATGCACAGGACAAATTCACACACCAGATTATGATAGACTGAGTACCAGAAAGCAAGAACCCATCAGGATAACAGAACATGGCCTTTGCTTACTTTGTTCACTGACTTCTCTGGTGTTTTCACTGTCAGGTCAACTTGCTTTCCTTTCTTTGAGGGTGTTCTCTTTATTTTTGGTGAATGAAACTTGCCCTTCAACTTCATGGTGAACGAGGAGAGATGGGAACGCTCAGAATCTAGAAAGACACAGAAAAGCATTTCTGGATTAGGGCAAATATGATGAAACCAGGGATGTGTTACAGCATTATGTGGAAGACACTTGCACCATGTAAATTTATTGAGTGGAACACAATAAAGAAAATTAACAAACTGCTGCTCTATATTATGTTTCAAACCACAACACCACCATAATTTCCTGCTTTCCTCAACCACAATATCAACATCATTTCCTGCTCTCCCTTGGAGGCAGGGACAGAGGGACTGCTACAGCTCTGTGCCTTGGAGGGAAGAGGGAAAACACCTCTCTTAAAGCACTTATCTCCAGAAGGTCCTGAAGTACTTTACAAAGCAGGCAATCATCGTGCCTCTCTGGCAGATGAGCAGTGAGCCCAGGGGATGAAGGGACTCCTCCACAGCCCCTGGCAGAGCAGAGCCCTTGGCTGTGGGTCAGTGCAGGGCTCTCCTGGTGCTGGGACCTGGCTGAACACAATCCCAGGTCATGCCCTGCCCAGGATGCCGATCTCTACCCACTCTGCAGCATCAATTTTGAATGTGGCCCCGTGGATAATGTGAACAAAATTGCCAGCCCTTGTCATCTGGAATGGATTTCACTTCCACTGTACCAGAAAAAATAGAGGAACCCCTTTGATACTGGGGCATCCTTCAAGGAACTGAACTGCAGAAGTGCTCAGCCCTTTTAGAAATTGTATTTTCATTGTTTTTTGAATACCTAAAAGAAGTCTCAAAGGTTTGCAATCATGCCATATGCAGACTTACTGTTGAAATACATTTTTATCTGTTTAACCATGAAGCTAAATAAAACTAAGCTAAAAACTAAAAACTAATCTGCCTTGTAGAGTGCAATTTAGAAAGTATTTTGAGCAAAGAGCACTTTAATAAATGAAGGTCTGAGTTGCTCTCTAGTGACCCAGATAATTCAGCAGAAGTTACCCAACTTGTCTCTAACTACATTATGAAGAAAAGCACACAGTTTTGCTGCGTGTTTAATTTTTCTTTTAGATTATTTGAGCATTAGCTGCACTGGCTGTAATGAGTGCAGAGGACAGCCCCATGCATGCAGCACTGCAGCACCTCATTAGCATGCAGGCTGCAAACAGCAAAGGCTGCTGAGTCAAATCTAGCAACCAGCAGCTAAATACCACAGAGCAAGTGCTGTTCCTGGCACTCAGAAACCACCTAACCACAGCCCAAGGAAAGGAACCTGGCTCCCTTTGAACCTGGTTTCCTGCAGCATGTTCTGACCCTCTGTGAGCACACAGCACTCTGCTCAGGGATGTCCTCCAGACCAGGATTTTGCATCCTACAAATGGGAGCTGTGTGAGCACCCATCCTAATCTAGTCTGGCTGCAGAGCTGCTCTCCACTTACAGGAGTGAATGTTTTCCCAAGGTTTTCTTTGTGTCCTAAAGTCCTGTTTAGTGCTCTGAGGAGGGAGGCACTAACAACCTTGGCCACTGCAGATAAATCCAGGCATATCAGTTGGCCTCTGAAGAATCACTTGCAGCAGCTGGCACCCCAACTTAGCAACAATTTACGTCAGTGCTTTACATCCACAAGAGGATCTCCAAACCTTTAAAACCTCTCTGTCTCCACAGGGTGCTGAAGGTCACCACTGAAGAGAGTTCCTGGCTGCTGTGATAACGCTCTTGAGCTCCTCCTCATTAAATCATTTGTATTTATTCCATACACCATATGAGAATTTCCATATTTGCACGCATATGCACACTTGCCATGAAAAGTCACGGCTCTGAATTAATTTTTTGAGAACTGGCAAACAATTACAATAATTAATCTGCAGGGAAGTAATGGTGACAGCAACAAATTGTGTCTGGCTCCTCCACGGGCTGCATTGAGATCCAAACTGCTGGTTTCAGTAAGACAACACTCAATGCCTGCAAAACCCTTGGTCACCTATGGTGATAATTTTGAGTTGCAGGGACAAGATATTTGGAAGGGAAAAAGATTTCTAAAGATTACCATTTCCTTTTCTCCTTGCCACCAGACATCTCTACCCACTTTTATTGGGCAAGCACATGAATGGCTGAATCACCATGTCTGGGTGGTCAGGAACCTCCAAAAGGAGATGCCACCAGAGAAAGTTCCTTTTCTGCTGACAGCACATCCTCTTCACCACCACCACCAGCAGCAGCCAACCACTGCTCCTTTGCTCTTTTTATCCTTTGGTCACAGCAAACACCAAATAATTTGTGTGCCACACTCTGAGGGGAGACAGAAACACACAGCAAGGACAGAAGCAAGTGGCTGGAGCAGAATGGGAACTGCTTAAAATAGTACTGAAGAAAACCAGCTGACATTTGCAAAAATAATAAATGTTATTGTCTGAACAGCCCTGCTAAGTCCTGCTTTGAAGATCACAAATTAATGCAGCTTTTTACTGCCATGGCTTTCTGTCTACACCAAGCACTTTCCAACTCTCATCTCCTCACAAGTTTCTGATGCATTTGCAGTTAAACAAATGAGTCACAAACCAATATTCTCTCACACTCAATTACACTTAGCACTTAAAATAGCGCTTTTCTTGTTCCAAGCACATTACAAACACATCCTTCTCATCCTTAAACAGTCAGGCCTTAACCTCCCTCTGCAGATGGGAAGCAGGCACAGAGGTGAAGCAACTTGTCTAAGCAGAGCAGAGGGTGAGTCAGTGACTCTGGTGCAGCATCTCCATCACTCTGCAGGCCCCCAGCCTCTGCCCCTGCTCAGGGATCAAGCTCTGGAGCTCCTGTGATTATGTTCAGTGAATGCCAACAGAATTATTCGGCACACTGGGCTTTACAGTTTGCAAGCTGATACATCATTCAAGCATTATAAACAGAATTTGCTTTGTAATGAATCTGGATGAAGTGGTATAAAAGAGAAGTGACACTTGAGCAGGGAGGGATTCCAGCTCACAGGTGTAAGGGACCTAAGCTTTTACAGATGAAGCCTGAAACTCTCCTCCAAAGAGCACAGCTGAGTAAGTTCCTAGACTGGTTACCACAGCACTGGTCTGCTTTGAAAAAATAACTTTTTTTTAAATAGTATATCCTAATTGAAATAGCTTACATGTCCTGTGTGCCTGTCCAGTTAAAAAGTTCAAACAGCACAGCATGCCTTTATAGATTAAATAATTTGATAACATACACAGAGGCAGAAAACAGAGCCATGGCAGTGGCTCAAACCACTTCTGTCCCTCTGCTCCTTCCTGCCTATCTACAGTAACCAAACCCCTTAATGCAGCATTGAGATTGTTCTTAGCTTGGGAGCTTGCCCACTGGAAATTATTCTATCATATTACCCTCGCCTCTTGTTGATGAATAGCCAGCAGTGTTTAGCTGGAGTCTCAGCACTGGCTTTCTCCTCTCTGGTGTGCAGGAGGAGGGTACCCCACACTTACTTCTATGAACTGTCCAAATATTTGTGAGATGAATGGGAAAAGTCAGGGTAATAAACTCAATGAAGTGATTTCAACTGGAAGGGGGAAAGAAAAAAGTTGTATCAAAGTGTTTCTGTCTCAAAGGAACCACTGACTTTCCATCCCCTCATATTTCATCTGTCTGGATGCTCTCTCCTGCTGGAAAAAAAAAAAAGCCCTTCAAAATGACTTTATTATAGATCTGAGTTTCTTGATTTCTGCCTGGAAGCTTCACTACGTCACTGGTTTCACAGCTAATTCCATCCCCTGTCAGTGAGGCTCCTGCTGCTGAACGTGCTCCAGCTGTTGAGTCACGGCCCTGCTCAGCTCCAGGCGTGTGTCTGGGCTCTGACCACACACACAGCACCACAGAGCTGCTCTGACACTCCTGCTCCAGCCAGCCCTGCTGCCAGGTGTGCCCAGAGGGGTTCTCAGTGTCCCTGCAGCCCCTGGGCCAGGCAGAGCATGGCTGAGGAGACCATGGTCAACCAGGAGCCACTGATTCCCCACCAGCTCCCCAGCTCCAGCAATTGCTGCTGCTCCAGTTTGCCAACAGAAAACCAAACCTGTTGAGGAAAGGTTCAAAACAACAGTGGATTAAAAAGGAAGGCAGATAAATCAGCTTATGTGCTTGTGGGAGAAGGAACTAAGGCTGCTTAGGAGAAAGCCTGCAAGTCAAAGCCCAACATCCACCTCTGCCATAGTCAAATGGTTACTCTCCACTTGGGTTCAAATGAAGGCCAGCATAAGTCAAAAAACACACACAGGCTGGTGAATTCCACCAAGCTAAGCCAGAAGCAAAGCTTTAAAGTCAAAGTGAAAGTTCAGCCTTTTACAGAGCTCAGTCACAGCAGAGTTTCCATCTGCTGGGTCCCAGCCTCCTGTACCAGCACAGGGGAGCTTCAGAAATAATGGGAAATAATGCCCTGCCTGCTTCTGCACCTCCTGGTCCTGTTTTTGTCACTACTATTCCATGGCAGGGAGGCTCCAGCAGCTGGGACAAGCTTCTCAACCTGTGTAGTGCCTGGATCATATAAAACTAATTGAAAATAGACTTATTTTTAATCAAAACCCCACAAACTTCAGAATACAGTACCTTTTCTTTCCTTCACCTGAAAAACTAAGCCTTCCATCTTCTCTCACCCTCTGTGTGTTCAGACACCAAAACCCTGCAGCTTTAGAGGGGACACAACTTTAAAAAGGGTTATAGTTAATTTTCCAGCTTGTCCTGACTCTTGCGGCTTGTTAGAAAGAACGAAGTGGAGTCCAAAAACCTTATTCCACAAATGGTTCCTTTTTCAAAGGCCATTTAGGTCTCTGCTGGATGCACATATTTTAAAGCTATCAGATTAAAAATAACAGGGGACATCTCTCCCCATGTCATAATGAAGCTATTGTGCACATTTTTAATCAACTGCTCCTGCCACTTTTGCCACGAGTCCTTTGAAGGCAGCAGTGACTTATGTAATGAGTTACACAACGATGCCCATTAAAATGGCATTTGTTCCCTTGGGCTCAGCTCCATCATTTGAGAAGACAAAAGGCAAGTTGCAAGGCTTCAGCTAAACCCTAGCTGACAGGGACTTTAAGGGTTCTGAAGCAAAAGGCAAAAATAACGAGGCAGAGTTCAAAACGACCTTTCTGCTGAGGATGTCTGTGCTGCGATGCAGCACCCAGCGAGAGGCTCTGGGGCTACTCAGGATGCAATTCTGCTCTCAGAAACACAGGAAAACAGGGGATTCTGGATGGGCAGACAGGCACACGAGAGTTTGCCACAATAATCACAAAATATTCTGCAAAGGAAACGTCTTCCCAGCTTGTATATGGATATCACTACAATTCCCAACATCTTCCTTCCACTCTTAGGGCAAGGGCTGTTTCTGTTAAATACCTGCAAGCTCACAGATCTGGGGGACTGTGCCCTGGCTAAAGCTTTTGTGCTCTCTTGTAATGTAAATATTAAAATCAGCGACTGACAGAAAATCCAAGCCTTTGAGCTTTGCAGGAAACAGCAGAGTTCCTCTGCAGAAGAGCTGGCACAGGAGGCACAGTGTGACGCTCACCAGTGAGCTGTGGGCAACAGAAAACGACTGCAGGGGCACTTGTAAAAATAAATTCTAATGATCCTGTCTTGTGACAAAATGTTTGAGCCTGCCAAAGAGCAGTTGTGAAAGTGGAGAGAAAGCACGAGGCTTCAAGGAGGGTTGAAGAAACAGATGAGGAGGACCCCAGATAAATTCTCCACTCTTTCACACCTGCAGTGTGTTGCCAGCTCTCCCATTTCACTGCACACAGCCTTCAGCTTCTTTTCACACCCTCTTTCTCCAGAAGTCCTGAGGATGTTTAGAAGCCTAAAAACGCTGATATGCAGCACTTGTGCAATGCTGTGTGCTCCCAAAAGGATGAACTGGGATCTTGAGTACAGAAAAGACAGACTGTTACAGAACAGAATGAAAATATCCCTTTTAAATGTATCAGCATATCACTGCTGCATCATGGGTGCTCAAAAGCCTCAGACCTGCTACTCCCAGCTCTGTGAGTTTGCTTTCCTCAACTTTGCCATTATCTCCAGAGACTGAAGCAAGAGAATTAAAGCAGAAACAAAAAAAGACCTGGTAGGTGACCTGGAAAGGGAAAAAAAAAGGGAGGGTCCGATGTCAATCAGGAAGTTTGCCCACCCTAACCTTTGTACCTTAGGTGGAGTTGTTTGTAAGCTGCTCCAAGTCCTTCTCCAGGGAATCCAACTGCTAGGAGAGCCGCCAGGTTTTAGAGGAAAACCATGGAGGAAGGGCAGCTGAGAATCAAACAATCGCTCTCGAGTGCTAAAGAAACTTTTCCTCTACCATCACGTCACCTTGGAAGCAGCCAGCTTTGGGGAGCGGAAAGACCGACTGCCCTTTTTCTTTTCTGGCAACATTACAGTGAATGAGCATAAACCAGCGAGCATTAATGATGTGCAATGACAGCACACAAACTTCTCTGGAAAAGGGAGGCTCAGTTCCCTCTCAGCTGGCCAGGCAATGCTCACTGACTCACAGGCTTCATTATTTTTATGCCGCCCTCTGGGGCCTCCAGAGGAAGCAAAACATTTTTATTTGTCAGAGAGCACATTTTTATTTTGATTTTTTTTTTTCTTCCTAAGCAGCCATGAATGAGGGATCTCCAGCTGCAGCAACCTCACGTGGAAAGAGCTTGCAGTGTTTGCAAGGGAATTGGAAGGCAGAGAGGGTAACTTATCAATTCAGCCACGTCTCCCAACTGCTCTGAAAGGACTGGGTTAGTCAACAACATTAATTTTATGGTGCATTAGCATTACAGCTCTTTTTTCTTCCAGTATCATATCTGGAAGCAAATCTTCAGGTTGCAAGGAAGATGCACATCATCAAGTAGCAAGTTCAGAGCAGCTGACCAGATTCCCCTTTACTCCTCTTTTTGCCTGGTATTTCAGAATAGAAATCTCCTTGTATGCAGATAAACCAGGAATCCTTTACCTGCTGAACACTGCAGCAGTATTGCTCAACTGATTTATAGGGGGGAAAAAAGAAAACAAAAAGGCAAAAAGCTACAATAAATCAAACAAGGAGAGATTTAAGGAAGTAAAACTGCTACCCAAGTTCAGTTTCCTGCAGCACACCAAAGCTTGCTTTGAGATTTCTTTTTGAACAAGATAGTGTAATTTATTGATAAGCAGCAGACAGGACTTCTGCTGTGGTTTATCAAAAGCTGCTCCAGCAGACTGGTGCCATATCAACCCCCAAGCAGAAACACCAGCAATCACCAGCAAACCTTTGTGCAGCATCTGGCGAGTCTCTGGTAATTTCCCATCTAAGAACTGATTTTGCACAGCCCTGCAAGCCCCAGAGAATTGATGGGATTACAACACTGGTAATGTGACTCTAACTCCCCCAGTGCCAACAGCACTAGAACAACAAGAGACTCAAGTAGCCTCCAACACCAACATGAACAATGTGGTCCTTGCTCACCCTGTTCTACCCATGAAAGCCACCAAGGATGTTAACTAAACATTTAGTTTTAAATTAAGAAAATAATCCAGCTACCAGGCATAGCATCTGCATTACTTCAGCAAACAGCTCCTAGCACACAGATTGCAACGGTTGGGAGGGAATCTGCTGAATTTCCCTGCTCACCAAACATGACTTAATATGGGGTCTGTGGGCATCCCCACTTGTCTAGCAGCTTTTGGAGGATATGGTCATGACAGTGATTCAGACATCTAAAAATAAAGCCCTGCAGGCACAAGTGCGTGCGCAGCACCTGAGTCACTCCGGGCTGCAGGAGCCAAAGCTCATCTGTTTCACTGACACCATGGCCAAGCAAAAACCCTCACCACTGAGCTCTGCTTCAACTCCTTCTCCCCTCCTCTCATTTTCTCAACCATGTTTTAAGTTCTTCCCAAAAAAATCTTTGCTGGGTTTGTGTTTCAGTCCTGCGGCCGATCAGCTTTGAAACTCGGAGCTGAAAGATTATAACCCAATGTTGCTGGAGCTGTTTATTCATCTCCAAGGTGACAGGGTGTCGTCACAGGCACTCGGCAGGACACCAAGCAGAAAGGCATTATTTCAGATGCTTTAGGGAAAAGCCTAATTGCTCACAACCTGGCCATAGGTTCAGCAGCTGACAAACAAGGTTGTAAATGGAGCCTTGGCTTCTTGTCCGCCCCACAGCACCGGCTCTGAATGGGAAAAACTCAGCCCTCTTTCATCCTTGGAGAGTAACCTCTGCTCTCATTCATTAGGCAATGGAAAAAAAAAAAAAAAAAGAAAGAAGCTGGCTCAGATCTGCCTGACACAATTTCCAGTTGCTTTGGACATTACTAATTATAGTCATCTTTATTTTTGACCTCTGATTACAGACTCTTTGCACATTCAATATGAATGGCAAAGATAACCCCTCTTTTCTAGTAGGCTTGGGAGGAACCTTATACCCTGCCCAAGAGCCACCACCCACACTCATCCGAGCTGAGCACAAGAAATAAGATGAAAACATGGAAAGCATCTGCTTGAACATGCTCAGTTTTACTTCCTTCTTTAGCAAGTGCCACAGATCAAGGGCAGCAGTCCAGGTGAGAGCGTGATGTAAGCTCTTTTCCATGCATGCCCCAAGATGAGCTAACTGCTCCACACAGGAGCCTCATTTCTCACTGTTCCGACTAGCACTGTGTCCTCAGGGCTCAGATGCTGAAAAGCAGATATTCACTTCAGTGAGATTAAACATGTCTGCACAACTCCAGTGCACCATGCTGGGGGCTCACATCTCTGCACGAGAGAGAAAAAAAATGAATTTCAGGAACCAAGCCAGCACTATCTCCTAAAGGCACTGCAATACCAGTGTAAACTTCCCTAATATTGCTTACTCAATAAAACAAGGCATCACAGGAGGGCTATGCAAATCCCTCAACTTTGAAGTAGTGCTCTCCTGTTGCCCCAAAGGAGCAGCTCTATCTCCACACACCAGACAAGTGTGTGTGTGTGTGTGTGTGAAGCGATACAGCGGCACCGCAGGTGTGAAATTTCTGATGTAATCAGGTCAGGAGCTGCTTTGACATTATTGTTGTGCTGCTCCACAAAGGGTTAAGAAGCTGCAGGCCATATCCTCAATTCCATACTCTCTTCTGTACCTGATAGGATCTGCAACCAAACCACCAGCTTTATTGCCTGCCTACGGGCAGGAGAAAATATTAGTCTTCTATAAGCATGATTTGGAACATCAGTGCCTCCAGCAAGGGGAAACTGAGATGTTAATTGAACTGAGCAGCCCAGGAGGGAGCTCCCTCTTCCCTTCCTTAGCTGTAGGATTAGCACATCCCTACACCACCATGGCAGGAAACATGAAGCACCTTAGGGAGTCTAAGTGGGATGTCTGTCTTTCACTTTGCTGCACATTAAAGTTACTTTAACAGTAAACAACTATTTGTGGCAGCTTTCTATTTTATGCCATCTCCTTATGACTGAATTAAAATCTGCTGGTCGACAGACAACAGGTTTCAAGGTAAAGGCACACTGACACCAACACCTGCAGTTCTCCCCACTCTTTTTGGCAAATCCTGACTTTGAAAGATACAGAAGACTCAACTTCTGCAGCAGCAAACCCCCGGCAGATTTGTCCAAACATCAACAACAACATGAAGGGAGTCTGAAGGAATCCATCCCATCTCTAACTCATCTCAGCCTCCTGAAGACTTGAGATTTCAGTAGCAGGAAACAGCCACTAGAATTTTACTTGTTAATTTAATTTGGAAGAAAAAGCAGCTATTCCCCAGCTGCTTCAGAACATTACTCAGCCTAATGCAGTGACAAGTCTGAAAACCCACTTAACAAGGCGATACCTGAGCCTGATTTCTTTGGCACATCACTCTTTGCTGACATATCTTGTATCACCCTATCTGTATTTAACAGTTACTGTCATCTTTAATGGAAATTCCCAGTAGGGGGCCCTACTAAGAATCAGTTTCAATTTTTCAAAGAACTTTCAGTTTGCTCACACTGGAAGCTGGCCTGAATCTCAAGAAGAAATACCTTCCACGCTCATATACAACAACCCAACAGCCAAAGGGAACCCAGCTCAGGCTGAATTTCACCAAAACCAAAGCAGAATCTTTACAATCTTGCTGAAACTATTCTCTTATCACAGAATAAATCTTAGTGAATTAATAGCTACTTGAGTGATGCTTTTACCAACAGCCCATTTCCTGATGATATCCCATCCTATTCAGAGCATGGCATCAGGTTTCAAAAGTGAGATCTTGCCCATGAGCCAGCCAGAAAGACACACGAATGCATTGAAAGACCACGACCCACTCCAAGAAAAAAAAACATGTTTTAAAAGCCAGTGCCCAGATTCTGTGGTAGAGAGACCTTGGGATTCTATAAATAAGAAATAATTTCGTACAGTATTTCTATTTAATTTGGTTTTGACAAAACAGCAAAGCCACAACTGCCAAAATCTATTTAAGTCTGTGCAGCACAACGTGCGACTGTGTGGCGATCCTGCCATGGGCCCTGAAAGGTGAATCAATACTAATTTCAGTTTGTGGTCTGTTGAGCAATACTTTGGAGCTTTAGGAGGTCTGTTTGGAAAACAGCAGCCAGTTTGTAACAGGAAACTTCAGCTCTATGAGGCCTCGAGCCGTGTGGTGCAGGGTCAGGCCAGGCTCTGCTCCATGGCCCCTCGGTCAGGCTGAGCCTGGTGCCTTGTCAAAGCTCCACTGTGATTAACTTCATGCTCCTTCACTGTGAAAAACAGGCAAAAACCCAGTGGTTTCTGTACCATTCAGTATGTCACACTGCTGGGCTCAGAGAGACATCAGGAGATGTTTATAGAAATACCTGTGGTACTGTTACTAGAATGGTGAACACCTCCCAGATCTTCTGGGATCAATATTACCAACTGGTAATGCTCAACCTGCCTGCAAAAGCTTCACCCCAAATGGATTTTGAGTCTTCACCTAGATCCAGCCAATGAGTACAAAAAAGGAACAAGAAACACTATAAACCATTTTCAACTAAAAAGCAACCACCTACAATGTTGCAAGCACAGAACTGACTTCATATATATGATCCTCGTTTATTAACATCACTTTAGTATAAGAATCTAGCACTGAGCTTTGTGTCAGTGTAGTAAAAAAACATCTTTTTTTTTTTATCGCTCAGTGGAAACAACCTTGTGTTGTGGGGAACAGGCTTGGGGAATCAGACCCTGCAGTCAGTGACTGCAGGACCTCCATGAACATCTGCTCCACACAAGGACCACTCTCCCACAACGCCCTGCACGACTTCACAAGATTTGCAATCTGTGCTTGGACTTCATTTATTTTAGCACATGTTTTCAGGAAACTTCCCTTTCCTTTCTACCCTGTTTACAAATTTACACAGCAAACTCCCTCCCCAAATACACACATAAATTTTGCCTTTTTTCTCCTCTGTGTACTCGTGAACTCTGAAGCTCAGCAAATAAACTCTCAGCTACATCCACTTCTAAACTGCTGATTTCTGTAGAGGAATGACAGATGGAAGAGAGCTCTCCTGCTTCATTTTTGGCAACTCTACAGCCAGAAGTCTGAATACACTCAATGTGCCCTCATTCCTCGTTAACCTGAGAGCCACTTATGTATCTACTGAAAAGAGTGCAGAACTGGAATATGGCTCAAACAAATCTTGAAAAAGGCAGTGGGTTTGGGAAAAGCTGCTTCATTAAAATGTATTGAAACATTAAGTCCATCTGCAAAAGGCTCTTATAGTTTTGCATGACTTTAACCAGTACCTTTTCCATGTCTGTCCTGATATGACACACTATAGGTATAAAACACTCCTCAAGGCTTGATTGCTGCTATTTGATAAAAAAACAACCCCATATATAGCAGTCACAATCAGAATTATGAAACTGAACCCATATGGGAACTTTGAAAGATGGCCCTCACAGAAGATACTTTCAACAGGGATTCAAATCACTTATAAAAATAGAGATTTTAAAAATATATAGAAAATACTTCTTCAAGTAGAGTCAAGTAAATTTGCTATTTATTGGCAGAGCAGGTGAAGAACTGAGCTGGTTTTCTGGCAATTGTACAAATCTACTTTTAGGGAAATCGCTTCAAACTATAACACACCAGAATTTATCATGATAACACAGGCAACATTCAAAACCACAAAACCCTGTAGCTCAGACTTTATAATGAGGGCTTCTGCATCCTGAAAACGTAGCTTAAATCAAGGTGAAAGTTGGAAACTCACACATATTATTCCAAATTAACTCCCTATATAGTTTTATTTTGGAGTTTGACTGGCCCCTTGCAGAATGGATTTATCTAATTAGAAGGCAATATTTAGAGATAGTTCTCATATATATATATGGGAAGTTGTTTCTCAAAGATAAAGTCTAGCTTTGTTGTACAGAGTAGATAACAAACCTCAAAGGAAGAAATTTTTCTTGTATGAATTGTCATTTTTTTTATTTAAAGGACAGTCCTATGTTATAAGAAATCAGGACAACATAACCTCAACATTTTCCATTGTAAAGCAGAAATCCCTTGTTTGTGCTCTTCTGTTAAGAACTGGGTCTGCATTTACAAAACAGCCCAACAAAGAAGTGCCAGCTCCAGTGAAATACTTTGTCATTCAGGAACTCAGGGTTGGGAAAGTCAGCTCCAGACCCAGCAGCAAAGCTCCAGGCTTACATCTGATCAATAGAATAAACAAAGCCTGACCTAGCACCAAACAGGCAGCTGGTTAGCACACAGAAATTTGCAGAATGTTACTTTTGCCCCTTTGATGAGAAAACTGCCATCTCTGTGCCTCCAAAACAACCTTGGGATGGTTTTTCATTGTACAAGCCAAAATTCGTGGCACAAATTGATGAGGTGGGGACTCAGAGCAGGTGACAGCGTCAGTCACACGAAAAGCTCAGGCAGAACAGACGCAAAACCACATCACCACTGGCAGGTGACCTACCTGGGTGATGGCAGCACCACTCCTGAAGTCACCAGGAGCAGCTTTAAAGGACAAATGGAATAATTGTGACCCTGAAGCCACATAGTATTCCTATAATGGGCTTGAAACACGCTGCCAGTCACAGGTAGCACACAGTAAACACTTTGGCCAAGCTGCCCAAGCAATGAGCAGGTCACTGTGAAAGAAATGACCAATGCTCACAGCAAGTGACCCAGCACAACCAATCTCACCACTCCTAACGAGCTCTCCAGATGTAACAGCACGAACGCTTACAGTCATTTTCAATATTTCAAACCAAGAAACCACTCCCTCATATTCTTAATTACCTCCCACAGCAAGACAGACAGGGATTTGGAGCCTCCATAAATTCTCAGTGGTAGAGAAATCAACCCATTAATTTTCTAACATTAAGGCTACTAGGTTTATTTTATAAAATTACTAGCCAAACCAGAGTCCAATAATGAGATGATCTATTTGGAAATAATATTTTGCTTGGAGGAAAGAAAGAAAGAAACATGGTTTTCATCTCTAATACCCATAAATCACTGTATTTACAGACTCCAGCTTGGGGACTCGGGGCCAATCTACTGATAGGATTTCTCTTCTATTTGCTATTAGCACCGTGTCAGCATCTGCTCTCTTCATGTGAAAACAAAAAGCTGCCCAAGGAGATTATGGCACTTTCACACCCTGGATCACCCAGGTCCCAAAGAGTCTGCCTAGCTCAGCTCATTAGGAGCACACCACACTTTGCATTTCCTACTATTTTAATCTTGTAAGTGTTTAGTGAATATAAGGATGACACTGGTAAAGCAGCTCTTGTTCAACTTCAAACAAATATAAGGCACTTCTTTATTACAAAAGCTGAAGTCACATGCTCCAAGGCTCCTTTCACAAAGCGATCATGGGCATAATAAGGTGAACACCAGTAAGTACAATCAAAGTACATCCTCCTCTCCCCAGACATGTTCCTACTGCTCAATTACACTGTGGTAGACATGGCTTGTTAAAGGATTTTCACACACCTAAGGAGCCATGTCTGGCAGTGATTTCTTTATTTATTTAAATAAACATTTTACACCTATATTTACATAGTGTTTTTAAAGAGAACCTCCAAAAAACTTCATTCAACTTCAGGGTAAAAGCTAACAGCCAAATATGAGAAAAATCACAAGGAAGAAGAGAAATTAAATTCCAGAAAAAAAAGCAAATGACATGGATTTGAAAGCTTGCTAGGGGCTATGAAGGGCTATACAGAGCCCACTTATCACAGGTAACAATTCAGATTGAGTTTTGGAGGTCTAATCTGAAATACAGAGAGTCATTATATTCCTGGGGGTAAACAGCTCCTGAGAGCATCAGCATTACAGGAGGCTTCCTCTGCCAAATTACCACTACTCTTTCTTGAATTCACACCTCCTGGTTGCGTATTAACACAGCTATCTTGTATTATATTAACCTCAGTCAATCATTTTACCTCCACAGAGGCACAGGCTAGGAAGGGAATTTCAGAGTTCAAGCCCATTCTCTTGCTGGATCATAAAAATCCCAGCATTACTGTATCACACAAAAGATCTCCCACTGGGACTCGATGCAAAACAAGGAAAACCAAAACAAGGAAACAAAGCAAACAAGGAAAAATCCTTACAAACAAAGAAAGAAAATCTCTGAAATCGCTGGCCCATCCACTTAAGTGCTGTTAATTCATAATGATCTTGATTCCAATAGCTAGTTTGAAATTTTCCACGTAGTATGTGTCACTTTATTTAAAAAACACGACCTACATTTGAATTTCTGAGTAAGATCACAGACTGTACACAACGCTTTGCATGCTAAAGATGGGGCTTTGTAGTGGCTCAGATTTCACACGTTCCCATCTTTTGAACAGCAAATCTGCTCTGACTCTGCCCATTGTTAGGGGGTCTAAAAAATCCAGAGGCACAGAGAGCACCTGACCTGGGAGTTGTGATAAAAACCAGGCTATGGCAGAGAGACAGCAGGAGAAAAGAGGCCGCTCAGTGTCAGTCAGACGCTCTTTAATCAGGCTGAAACGCTTGGCTCTGGAGAGGGGGGCTCAATCTCTCCAATCCACATTCCCATCCCTCATGCTGCTTTCTTAATTAGCAGCAAGTGGACAACAGCTGTCAGTAGCCTGGAGGCCAGAAAGTTATCAGTAAAAAAGGGGGAGGAGAGGCACAGAACTGGGCTGGTAAATCACCAGTGGTCAATGCAGGCAACATGGAATGCTTTGGGCTGGAAGGGACCTTAAAGATCATCTCATTCCTGCCATGGACATGGCCTCATCCCCTGCACTGAGAGGATGCTCTTCCTGCTGGCTTTAATCTGGTTATTTTAACATATGACTAACTGTAATTCAGTTTTTTTGGGTTTTCTTTTTAGTATTCCCGTAACAGGAAAATTTAAGCTGAGAATAGAAGGAAATGGGAAGGCCATCCGAATGTCTTGATGAAAATACATGAGGGTCATTTCAAAGGCACAGCAGAATAAAGGCTTCAAGATTGTTTTAGAGATTTTAGGCATAAAAGTTGAAGCACAGGAGAGAGGGGGGAGAAAGGATGTTTTACTTAAACAGTAGATAGAAACTTTAGCAGAAGATAGAAACTTAATCTAGAAGCCCTAACCTCAAATAGCACAAAAGAAAAAGACTCTACTCAGTCATTATTATCTGTGTATTAAATCCTGTGAACCCAAGTCATCAGTGTTGACCTTACTGTACGATGTATTAGATTAAAGTGGGTCAAAAAGAAAATTCATTCCCAAAGAGGTGACACCCTCTGGTCAAACCATGTGCTTATCTGGAAACAAAACTCGCTGACTGCCTGGATGATCAAGAAATAAAGTAATTGCTTCCCTGTTGGATATCCTGATTACTGTCATTGTGGCAATAGGGAACTCAATGCAATTGCAAGCAATAAAATTTATTATTAAAATTCCCCGCTGCCCATTTGTTACTGATAAATTGTCATCACCCCAACTTCTTCAGAAAAGCCAGTCTTTTGAATTTGGCTTTATCCTACCCAGAAAGCAGAGATTTGGAGCAATTTTCTGAGGCCTGGCTGGCAGTTCTGCCAGCTCTAAATATATCCCAGCTTTCTGAGCTTGAACCTATGCAAGGGAAGCTGGGAGGAAGATGGAAGTATTTCCCCAAGCTGCCAGTAGACTAGCAAGACATCTAAAAGCCCTCATCAAATTAAGTGCTTAATTACAATTCAGACTTTGAGACTCTGGAAATTAGGATAATCTTCTGGAAAATTTAACAGTCTCCCACAAAAGAAATTGCAACACACAAGCCAAAAAAAGCACAGAGCTTGGAGAACGTTATCCCATCAAATCACACCTTGTACTAGATTCCTCACCCTAATTCCTGGAGAATGCAAAGTGAGATCCACAACTTAATTTCAGGTTCTTGAGTCATTGGGAAGGATGAGGATCAGCATTTAGGAGGCTAAATTGGGAAAAGCAGTCTTGTGTAAAAAACTTAGAAATGTTTGTTGAGTTGATGGAGAGCTGCCTGTGAGGGGACCTCCTCACATCTGACACCACGAAGGACTGTGAGGTGATGCCACAAAGGGCATGGCTTGGAGGAGGTCTCAAAACAGTCACTGGCACAACCAACAAAATTTTGGCAGCACAGCAATGGCTGCAGGCTTGCCAGCTGCATTCCTCTAGGTGGCATGATCTGTGCAGGTATCACCTTGGTCTTCTCACGCAGAGAGATGTCACCACTACACAGCACGGGGGCTGCCACTGTCACATCCTAATGACACCCCTAAAACATGAACTAACAACGCACTCACAGGATACACAGCTCCAGTGATGACTGAGAAGCCCACAGAAGCTCTTGGAGATGTAGAGATCATCTGCCCACAGTACCAAGTGGAAGCATAGCAGAAATGAAAGGAGGGCAGGAGTTGTACTCACTGTCCTTACCTCACTGCAGACAGAGCTTTCCATCACCACCCATCATGAGGTCAGAAGTACAGAAGAAATGTTTGCACAATGCTCTAAAAATGTAAAGTTCTAGGTGAACACTAAGCATTACACATTTTCCTTTTTGATTCATGGAATTAATGCAAGGGAAATGAAATCTTGATCTCAAAATAAGCCGGAACTTCCCACACTTCCCATTGTTACCACTCATGAGCCATGACCCCAGAGTTGCATTTAGCAGCAAGAGGAGCTCTGCTGCTTGGGCAAGATGTGTAAGGATGTTCTTTTGCTGTGACACATGTACCACTGGCACATCCCTGCACATCTCCAGGACAACGCTGCTGAGTCAAAACCTTGTGACATGGAGGATGCACTAGAAGCAATCTGAGTGTTACCATCCAAAAAACCTGCAAACTAAGAGAAACAAAGGGGAGGGAGAGCTGACAAAGAAGAAGGTATCGAAGGTATCCTGGTATCGAAGACAACAAGAGACAAAACAAAATGAAAAGCAATTCAAACCCAAATGGAGAATGAGGGAAGTGACTGAACTTGGGCTGGAGGTATCTCAGAGACTGAGCTATGACTCTGGGTTCACCTGGATAACGCAGAAGCTGTAGGGGAGAGGGTGTTTCCATCAGCAGCTTATCTCTGCACACTCAGTTTCCAGACAGGTTCACGTCTGGAGCACTGTACTCCTTGCTTATTGTTTTTTCCGTGAGCCAAAGGTCAGCAGTGCTGCTACAACCTCCAACACCCTCTGGAGCCTGCTGCTCACACCTGGTACTGATCAGAAGGGTCTGGGCCAAAATCAGAATTTATTTTTCCAGAAAATGTCAACTACAGAAATTCACAAAAACATTCATTAATTCCAAACAAATCTTTTGGCGGAAAGCTATGGAAATCTATATATAATCTCATCAGAAGTCAGCTCTGTGATTAAAAACAGAGAATATAACAAAAAAAGTCCCAACTTGCTCAACAGGAAGCTCAGGACAGGGAGTTGACTGCATTTCCAGTGAGTGCCTGGCCTAACACAGGTCCTGGTAAAAACCCAGGCTGGGTCACAGGGTTCTACAATGGCAGAGAATGCTCAAAGCCAAATGCTCAAAGCAGCAGAGATGCCTACCTGCAGAAAGAGAAACTGCTGCATTAACTCAACATGGAATAAATCAATTAAATTTGTACCCTGGAGCAAGAGTCTGGGGAGTGTCCAGGCAAGCCTTAACAAATATTAACTAGCCTGAAGTTAAATACCTTTCTATAAACTGTCCTACAGACTTTGATACCCTAAGAACCAGAATTTTTTTTTCCCCAATATAAAATTTCAAGGCAAGTGAAAATATGAAAGCAGTTCTTCATATAGCTTAACTAGACTGATCATTTAAGCTCGAGCTGCTTCCTAGAAATATTAGGGCTTTCACAAGATGTTTTCTGTGGCTTACTCATAATGAACAGCTGCTCTGGCAACTGCTGGAGTCAGCAGGTACTTCCTGCCCTGAAAAATAGTCATCAATATATCTCAGTACAGAAAATCATACTCTCTTTAAAACAATTCATGATAGGGTTTAGATATCAACTGGCTCCATGCCACAGACACTCCCTTAAACAATGGTTACACCCTGTATACAGCTAAAAATGAAATAGCTGAAAAGGAAGACATTTCACACAAGTTCCCAGGGTAAAACACATCTGAGAAGCACTGGTCTGGGACTGATATTGTTCTATTGAAAGAATAAATATCTGAGTCCAAATCGTATTTCCTTCACCACCTTCCCAGACTCGCACAAGGAGAAAATCCCTCTGAGCTTTCCTTTTATACTTCTGGTGCTCTCTGACAGAATGAAAACCCAGTGTTTTGTAAGACTGTAAATAAATTAGAAGTGCTGCAGATTATGATTTGCCCTTTTGTTAGCATCACTGGTAGCACCAGTGAGCCTGTTTGCCAGCTTAGGAGAGGTCTGAAACTCTTTCAATGTTGACTTTAAGCTGAATACAAATATTGAGTGAGCTGCCTGTACACGGAGCCCTCAACCACAGCCATCTCCTCGCATAGCAATGCTGCTTACAATGCTGCCAGTGAGCCAGGGTGTCAAAACAAACATCATTGTATTAATTGCATCTGTTGATGAACCAGCCCAAGAACAGCCTTGTTTCAATCACTGGCTTTATAAGACAGCACTGAAATGTTACTGTGAGTGTTGAGATGGATGAGTCAACAGACAAAACACAAAAGCATTTGTAAAGAGAGTCTCGCTGGAGTAATTTGAAAAGCTGCACAGCTACACAAAATGATGGCTTTTATTGACACAGCTTGCTCATAATAGTCCTTAACCTAGTTTTAAGTTTCAGTTTTGTTTTCTGCAGCCTTTCCAGTCAAGGACAGGCAAACACACAAGTGCTGTTACCTTTGCAAAGGTGAAAGATCAGCAGACACATAACCAATCTGAAAATAGTTCAAGAAGTCATGTCAGATATTAATCCTCACTTGGGGAGTTACAAACGGCTCTTCCCTCTATTTTGGAAGCTTTCCTTGACCTTGTGGAGGGAAAGACCTCTCAAACTACCAGGTAAATATAACACTGGGGCTCAGGGTCAGCCCAAGGCAGGAAGCACTGACCACACATCCCAGCCAGCCTCTCCTCCTGGTCTTACTCGGCTGAAATCATCTCTGCAGTGTCACGTAAGGTCAGGAGATTCAGGTTACTGAAAGAATGACAATTTAAACCTGATCTCTCTCCCTCTCTCATCCAAAACCACCTGCAACTCATCTTTTAAGGCAGAGATTATTCATTCTGGGGGAATTATCCACTAATCAGTTTTTATCTCCAAACTAGGTCCTCATGCTCACAGCTAGGTCTGGCAGAGGTTTAGGTTCCTTCCACTCTCAGAGCAGTCTCCTGCTGGACAGATTTTAAAATGCAGTTGATGGCAGTTACATGAGCTAAGAAAACCAGGCCAAATTTACCAGCCAACATCATGAAGGTACAGAGTGCTCCAGTTATGAGTCACCTTTACTGGGCTGGGGTTAGTTATTTACACCTTCATGCCCAGGGAACTCCCATGTGAGGTTTCCCACCACCCTGATTTTCTGGAGTAGGACAGAAGTAAGGAAAACCATCCTGCACAACAGGAGAAGGAGACAAGGACTGGTATTTTTCCCCAAAACACAGGCACAGAGAGAGGTCAGCACAGACCTCTGCTCACTAGCCTGGCTGCTACTCCCTTTGATATTTGTCACAGCCAAGTGTGAAACTCAAGAGAAGCATGTGGCCAAGTGAGTCAGACCCCTGCATTCTGCAAGTGCTCCTCCCCTACTTATTATAGCTCATCCTTCACTTTGCCCTGGGACACCAGAGCATTTTCTATCCACTGCTCAATCACAGCAGCTCCTCCAGTTCCTTCCACTCATCAGCACAAAATTGATGCCCACCACCTCCCAGAGGTGACATCCCTGTCATCTTCCAAATAAGATGTGCTCTTCATCTGCAGTTTTCATGCAGAAATATCCCCATAAAAACCCAGGCAGATAAACTGCCTCCTGCATTTCACCCAAAGGCCAAGGCAATTACTGCAGAACTTGTAGTTTGCATCAGTAAACACAGATGTAATAGTCTTGGGTTATCTGATTTTCAATTTGGAGGACTATGTTAAAACAAAACCAAACCAAAACCAAACCAAACTCACCCGTATTTCTCCTGACAAGCAAATTGTTAAACTGGCCCAAAATCATATTTTACCGACTGCAAAAGAGAAATTCAGGAGATTCTTCAGCTGGTATGAATCAGGATAAAAGGCATTTCACAGCTGTAGAAGTGAGAATATTTGGGGAAAAAGAGATGTTTTTAATTCCCTCTAGTTCATTTAATAAATTCTAAACATCATGGCTTAAAATAATCCTGACAGACAAAGCAGGCCAGACCTTCCTATCCAATAGAGTACAACTCTGCACTCACTGCCTCAAAACTATTCTCTGCTCTCTCTTGGGTAAAATAGCAGGAATAGAGGGAAAGAAACTATTTAGACTGAAGAGGAGAAACCTCTACTCAGACCCATTTGTTTTACTCTGCAAGTATTGACAGATGAGTAATGAAAACTTTGCTGCAGACACAGACTGTTCTTCAAGGCAGCATCAGTTAATAAACCACAACCACAGCTGCAAAAATATTAAGGAATTTAACTAAATGACTCCTTCAAGGGCAAAGGATTGCAGGAGGAGCCAGTTTTTTGTGCTTTGTTATCATCCCAAAGGTTAAGATCAGAGCATGCAGCATCAACACAAACCAGTGTTACTGTTTTGGACATAAAAGCTTTGAATAACAATTTCATTAAATGTATACAACTGGGTACTAATATTTCTAGTATGACTCTTTTCCATTATGATAATATTTGAAACTTAGTGTACTATGTTGCCAAAGCTTTTAGATGTGAATTATCTCATCTGAAAAGAATTAAATGGTAAAAACAAATTAACAGTAACAATAAAACTAACAGCCTGTCAGCTGTCAGAACCACAGGAGCACCAAGGCTGGAAGAGACCTTCAAGATGATCTGATCCAAGTGTCAGCCATAATCTCCCCAAAACCACATTCCCAAGGGCCACATCCAGACATCTCCTGAACACTTCCAGAGACAGAAACTCCACCACTTCTCTGGGCAACTTATTCCAAGGTCTGACCTCTCCTTTAGAGGAAAATCTGAGCCCTCTCACAGGACAAGCCTGGTAGCATTGGAGAGAAGGGTGTTCTGCAGGCATTGCAGACTTGGATCAGGATGCTGACCCACAGCCATATTAACAGCTCATGCATGCTGGGAATAATTCCAGAAGCAGCTGTGCCCACAGTGGATGGGGGAATTTTTTGGTGACATTACCACTGGTGTTCCAACGGAGTGGATAACCAATGGTTCTAACCTTAGGCACAATTATTCAGTCCTTACAGAGCTTGAGAATTATCCAAGCAATGACATGGGCAATCAACACCCTTCCAACATCCTTTTAAGTGTTACTAACACCCTTACACACCTTGTTGCCAGAAGACCCTCAGGATTTGTAGATAAATTCCTCTGCCCAAAGCAAAATAGGGTTTGGAGCTTGGCACCCAGCAGGCTGCCAGCCAAATGGAAGCTCAGGGAAATTCTCCTGGGTATCACTTGTGGTGCACCTGATGTCCCCAGGGAGCCCTCTGAGTGAAACACACACCTCACCTCTGAGGTCTAATGAAGCAGGTTGTATTTCAGGATAAAATCTAAGAATAAGTGCTGCCAATGAATATTTAGGGAGTTTATGCAAGTGCTTTCACCCAAGACACACAGGAACAAAACCATCTTTGTTTAAAGGCTACCTGGAAATAGGCACAGAGAGTTAACAAAAACAAATTCTCTCCTGGCATGGTTTTTAAGTGTTTCTTTGCCCTGCAATTGTTACCAGCCTTTTATTGGCAGCCCACCCTTCACTGCCCTCAACTTGCTCCTCTGAACTGTCTCCAAAACACACATATTTGCTTTTTTCCCCAAAGATTTTGCTTTTCCTTGTTATTCCCCATTCTAGGCTGTTCACAAGCCCCATTTGCCAAATGGCTACAAACACAGGACAGCTACATTTTCAATTCTGCCATAATGAAGACCCTATCTGCAGCCTCTCTGATCTCCTCAGCCTTCTACAGAAAATGTGCAGAAATTTAAATAAATTTTAATATCCATTCCTTCACAAAGTTTGACAGAAATTGGCCAGTAAAACCAAGAGCTGTAACAGAGGATGGATGAGCTATCACACTGCCTTATGTAAGGATGTTACAGATTAAGGAAGAGAGGTGCAGACAAGGAGCAAACTTATCTCTGAGAGATGTGCCAAGTTATGCATGAAGACTCCCTGGCTCTTCTTTAAAGGGATTTTGTGCACCTGAATATCACAAAACTGGCCAGAGTTGAGAGTGCCAGCTCATGGACTTTAAACACCATTCCTTAAATTCACTCCATCATTTTAACAGAGTGATTCCACAATGTTCCAAAGTGTTTCTCCTGTAAAACAACATCCCAGACATAGCAGGGAAGAGAAGTGACACTGATTCTAATGAGAAAGAGCAAACAGCCACACACATAAAAAGAACAGAAAAACTGAGCTGAAACCAGAGAAACTCCCCACCTCAGTTTGTCAGTTATGTTCTAGGTATTGCTTGTAACAATACAAGATTTTGGGTTTTTTTTAAATCATGTGACTTTCAGATGCACCATGGTTTTGGGTACCACAATTTTTTCCCACACAGCAGCTCTGGAGAAGCAATTCCAAGCAGTAAAAGTTAAACTCAACCCCTGCACTGCTCTTACCATGCTCTGTCAAAAATCTGGCATCAGCCTTAACATCTGATTTCATGTGACCTTTCAAGGGTATTTATACAAACAAACCACCTTCTGCACAAACCAGTGCTCTACATTTTCTGCAAATCCCTGTAAATTCATGGATGAGTTCTAACTAAACCTTTTGGCAGAATTCCCTAGTTCCTCAAATGCATTATTCTTATATATAATTCTACTAAGAAAAAGAGAAAATGTAGAGTTAAAAAAATTAATATAAAAAATATATATCCAAAAAGGGATATTTAATTTTTTTTGTATATGAAAGCTGCAGCACACATCACTGTCAACTATGAAATGCAAGGCTGCATTAAGCATTAAAAAGGAAAAAAAAGGCAAAATGCCCAAATTGACAAAGTTAATATGGTTAGAGCACAGCTGAAAGGATCATAAAACACCCAAGAAAAACTGTGTTCAAACAGTATTGTCCTGCTAACTGAACCCATTGTCAGATGGATTCACTGAGCTCTGCTCTCCAGAATTGATTGGAATGTACTCTACAACCAGAACTGCAATATTGATCTCCCTGGGTGCCCTTTGTTACATTTGGTTCGTAAAGGAAACTTTCTAAATATGGAATTCATTCCTGAGGCTACTGCAGAACCTCTTGGGCAGCACAGACAGGACCCAAAAAACCCCATCAGAAGGTAAGGGATAAAACAATATGTGCTGCACATTTGAAACACACTTGTTTTGGTTCCTATTTTAATTATTAAAGACTCCCTGCAAAGTACAGCTGAGTGGATACAGAACTATTTATTCAGTCTCCCAGCAAAATTCTATCAAGGTTTAATCAAGCAACCAAGCTGCAGTATCTGCTTCCTCCAACCTTACCAGCTGTGAGTAACTATTCTTTGATTTTAACCTCCACTGATTTTTTCCTTTCTTTCCAGAAGCCTGAAAAAGAAAATTTTCTTTCAAACCCCAAGATTTTGTACACGTCAGGGATGAAATTAAAGATCTTGTTTAGAATATAAATGGGACTGGTTCAGTGAATATGTTAAGTACTCAACAAAGGGCATCCCCCCATGAAGCCTTCAGAGAGAAAGAATGAGAGCATGAGAGTGCAAGCAAGCTTTAACCTCTCTCCCTGGGCAGAATAATGGATTAGGATTTCCTCAGAGGAACTGATGGCCATGCCAAGATGTTAACTTACATCACAAAGTGCACAGCATTTTCATGGCACCAGAAAAACTCTACCCAAAGCAGCAGACACTGCCACCCAGATAAAGTAAGATAATACAAAACATAAGATTTTTTTTCAATTCAAAAAGCCTCATTTCTGTAATTAAGAAATCTCTTCTTCAGTGCCACCTGTGCTTATTCGACCCTCAGAGTGGTTATAAAATGGGAACCAAAAAATTATTTAGAATATAGCTTTTATCAATTCTCAGATCTTTTAGATATTTTCCTAATTATGATACAATAGAAAGTAGGTGTAGGAGAACCAATCCCCCAAATCCTGTGAATATTGTACCTCCCACAACACCAAGTGAACACTGATACAGGCTTTTACCTCTACTTGTTTCTATTCACTTCTCCCTTGCTCTCACAAGGAAACATTTTCTTACAAACGCCACAGAAGGTGAGCTGTGCCAGCAGCTCAAACAGCAAAGGGATTTAACATGAAGAGACTGTTTCCAAGCTGGAGAGCTTTCACTGAAATATGCAACCCAAATAAAAGCAGATCAATAACGTGATCCATCAGCCTTCCCAGGCTGCTCCACAGAACATGTGAGGACATCATTTCTCACTCACACAGATGAAATTGTTTGCTCTGTCACTGCCAGTGTCAGACACCTTAAGAAAGAGACTGGAAATGCATTTTAAAGAGTGGATGCAGTGGGTCAGGGAATAAAGCTGTAATTTGTCAGGATGCAGCAGAACGTGAACAGCACAAGTGCAGAGCATTCCTTTGGCAGCACGTCCCAACCTGCAGGATTTCTGCAGCTTTTCCGGATTGCTGAAATCCATCTTGTGTCTCTGTGCCTTGGAACAGACTCCATGGAAGTCGTTGGGAACGTCCTCCTTGCTGATTTCCCCCTGTGCCATCCTCTTGTCCTCTCCTCTCTGCTCTCCTCGCACGCAACGCAGCCCCTGCTCCCTCCTCTCCCATCACTGCTGGGTTGGGCATCCTCTCAATTTTCTCATCTTTCAACCCATTCCATCCACATGTGATGCTCCTTTTTCCTTCTCTGGCCACCTCTTTATACACCTTGCAGTGCTGGGGCTGCAAATTCAAACTTGCAAAGACAATAAATCTAGTTTTCCTTCAACCTGTTCTCCCTTTTCCTCTGATTTCAAGCCCTGAGAATGATACACTGTTCTCCCTTACCATCCCCTCATGTTCTACAATATTTCTCAACTGTAACCAAATGTTAGTTATTTAGAAAAAAATTACAAATAACCAAGCTAATATCCTTGCAATAACTATGTGATTTTAATACTCTTTCCATGTCACCGACTGAATCCCATAGTCATATGCTAACAAACAAAAAGGAAAAATGCAACTCCAAAGCAGAATTTTTCAAGTATTCAGGCACTTACAGCATAATAAATTTTCAATTCTTTTCAGAGAGAAAAGCCTATTCTGTCACAAATCTGAGAAGCTGAAGGAGCCCTCTCCATGTATAGGATTTTTCTCTAGATAATGTAATGTCTCTACAGGCAGAATATAAACTGGAAGGATTCATTTCACGCTAAGCAACAGTACACAGAGGACAAGAGCTTCCCAAACTAGCAAAAGATCCCAAAGTTCAAGTTCCAGCAGAAAAAATGTTGTGACTGTATGCTTTGGAAAACTGAACAAGTTACATCCACTACATGTATTCAAACTATGCAAAATGATGGGTGTGGTGAGGAGGGAGAGAGAGGAAGGAGGCTATTAAATCACCTTACCTGTAATTCTGACATGTAATTTGTTATTTTTAATATACAACATAGTTTCAGGTGTTTT
Source organism: Melozone crissalis (assembly GCF_028551555.1). NCBI lineage: Eukaryota > Metazoa > Chordata > Aves > Passeriformes > Passerellidae > Melozone > Melozone crissalis. The sequence continues at coordinate 4,495,524 of NW_026535819.1, read as the reverse complement.
ATCTGGCACAAAGACAGAAAATGTTCTTTATCATCTTACCTTTGCTGGGGTACAAGGGATCTTCCAAACTGGGTGCTACGGTAACAAACAACTCCAGCTCCCACTAGCTCAACTGAGAGCTACCTATAATACACATAAATGATTGAGTGATTGAATTAAACCTGATCAGCCATCAAATGCCTCTGCCAAGGAAGGGACAACATCTCTCCAGCTTCTTTAAAATGAAGTTTAGAAAGTTAACTCCTTGTGTTCCTTCACTCGCCATTCAAATGCTGTTAAGATTCTGGATGGAATGCTCTCCTTCCAAAGATTGTAAGTCAACAGCAAAGCTCATTTTGCCAGTTCTACCCTCAGGCTTTCCACTTTGGAATAAATTAGGTCTTAATGTATATTTCTTTAAAAAGAAAGACCACACCTTTGCATTAGACTCTACCTGCACCTACACTAGAGTTACTAGAGCATCAACTGCCATTCAAAACTTTCAAAAATATGAACAGAACCCCAAGGAAATCTGAAAGAGGAGTTACAGACTGACTCCCTTCCCTAGAAACAAACACCCAGGTTTCTTCCACTCAGGCAATACATTGCAGCAAGCAGAGGCACACAAGTGAATCAAGAGATCTAAATGAGGGATATTTGTTTTACGATCTTGACTGACAGTGAACTTGCACTCCTCTCTTGTCTTGCCAGGAGGTTAGCAAGAGCCAGTGAGTTACCACCACATAAAAATCACAACCAACAGATATATTTAGTCACTGTGGTTCAAGGAAAACGATTGCTTACGCCTGAAAATAAATTTAGCAATTGTTTCCAGTTTCTGATTTTCACTGACTAAGGCGCAACCCAGCTGCTTCACATTCCAGTAGCCTTCAGCTGTCTTCTTGCTCCACTCCTTGCCCACTTCCTTCTTGCAACTGCTAAGACCATCTCAATCCTGCAGCAGTGATCCCACAAGGCTGCATTTTGGAACACACCACCTGTCAGCCTACAGCGGCCTACAAAAGATGCCAAATTCTGCTCCTTGTGCCATTTTGTAGAAACCAGCGATCATCTTGTACCTGACCGTGTGAAAATTACCAAACGCCCAGTACAAAAACAACAACTAAATAAACTATTCAGTGCAATACAACACAGCCTGAATGGCTGGTGCTGTTTAAAGAAGTTACAGTAAAACACAGGTGGGATGTCTCTATGGGAGCAGCACACAGGAGGAAACAGGAGGTGCTAAAAGCCTGACTAAGGAAGAATTGGAACTGAATTACCTTTGGGGTTGAGATAGAAGTTTTTTGAAGGGTCTGATTTTCAGATTTGCAGGTAACTCCTATTTTGCTTGAAAATCACAAGCAGAGAAGCACTTAAACTGGTCAACTGCAAAATTTTCTAACCTGAAACCCCTCACTTAATATTGAGAAATATGGTACAGCTGTGAATGCACAACAGAACTGAGAGAGTCCTGCCTAGTAACCCACCTAAGCATGACAGACAAAGAGAAACTGCATAAAACTGAGCAGGTATATAAAACAGGCAGGCTAATTTCCATAAAATGATCCAAGTCATGATGACAGTTCAAAATATACCCTCTGCAAAAACAAAATCTCCAGGAAACTTCACATTTGTACAAAAACATCTGCAGATGAACAATTCAGGATCACATAAATTGGCATGGAGGACTCCAAACAGAACATTAAATTCCTAAAAAGATGAGAATAATGTGACCTTCTGAATTGTTTCTTGAATTTTGTCATTTTCTTGAGAACAGAGTTCTCCTGGAATTATCCCTAGATGTTTATCCCATCAATACCCAAGGATGACAATTTGAGGTGAATTTGCTTATCAGGCAAGTGCTTATGAGTAAAAGGTAAAGCCAACAGTGTTTTTGGTCTACTGGGAATAAACACATCCCAATGAGTCCTGAGCAGAACAGAGATGACTGCCTGCACTCCAGGTATTTAACACCTGAAACAGCTCTCTCAAACAACCTTTAGCAGGCAGCTATTGAAAAAGCAAGTTCACAAGGGAAATGAAAACCCTGAAAGAAATAACAAGACTAAGAGTGAAAACACCAAGTAGAATAAACCTTCAAAATATGGCACCCATATGTTATTTGGTTTTAATAAAAGGGCATTTTTGACTTGTTTCATGACAAGCTTTTGGTGTCTAATTCCTCCCTTACTCTCCCTGAATGATGCAGAGTAGCTGAATTCCCTGCAGCACGTAATCCATCAGGTAAATAAAAACAGGAATTCGTGCATCGCCATGGTAACAGGAAACCAAAGCAGAATCTGTGACCTTCTCTGCTCTTTCTTGGCATCTCTATTTTGGATTTCACATCAAAAAGGGAGAGAGCAAATATTTTCTGAAAGTGAAGACAAAAAGTCACAGTTCTGGAGTAAAGAGAAGCCAGTGGCCATTCCTCCTCTTCCAGCCAAGGAGGGTTCTGCTTTGGAAAAGTGTCTGGAAGTCTCCTGGTGGGAGCCTAACAAAGCAGGGGCTCTAACACCAGCAAACCCCAAACATACCATCTTCTACACTACCAGATGGCTGCCCTTCACTGCAAAGCACAGCTCTGAATTGCTCCACAGTGACCCTTCTGTTGATTAAACAGCAGCACTGAGAGGCTCCAGAGGGAGCCTTGTCTGCTCTTCCCTCATGGACAGGATGGAAGCTGTTATCTCTAATCATTTATTATTGTTTTTTATTGAGTGCCAACAAGGTGTTTCAGTTAAGGACCCGGGGAGCAGATGTTTGAGGGTCTCTGGGGGTCTAACCCTGCAAGGGGTAACACATTTTTTTCCAGCAGCCTGTCTATATGGACACACAAGTTAAACCAAAGCCCACTCCAAATCTGTCACCATGGCTTGTGACCAGGCAATAGCCTATTTTATTTATAACATAATGCATGAATTTCTGTCCCTGTAAGAAAAATAAATTCAAATGTACACGAATGCACAGACCTTGGACCTCACAGCGTTTGTTTCATGAGCCTGTATCCTTTGTTCTGCTACTGTACACGTTTTGACAAACATTACCCCTGAGTGGCTGTGGTGTTACAGGCTGTGTTTATTCGGTGACGCTATTAACCAAACTGTTTGTGTCAATCAGAAGTTCAAACACTCAGGAACAGAGATGGAGACAGTGCTGCTCTGGAACAGCTGGCTCCCAGCCCTCCTTTCCTGTCTCTTCTCTTCCCATTTATATTTGGACTGGATTATTTTTTTTTTTTTAATATCCTTCCTAAAGAAATGAAAGTACAAGCAGATTTATAGTTTCTCTTGTTCAGCAAATCATCACTGTGATAGCCTTCCATTAGAACAAATGTCCCTGCATCAGGGCTTCCCCCACTGCATCTTCCACCTGCACACTCACAGCACCCACCTGGGGATGGATCTTGCACCATCCTTGAATTCTTCAGTGGGAGCTCAGTGTGGCTGGTCTCTAGTTGTGCAGGGTATGACTTTTATATGGTATTTTATTGCTATTATATGGTATTTTATATGGCATTTTATATTTATATGGTATTTCTTGGCCTCTCTGCTCCATTGTTTATGGAACCGTGCTGAGTTTGTGTGTGTCTCCAGAGTGATCTTCCTGTGCCTGAACTCCTCTCGCTGCCTCTCTGGTGTGGAGCTCTATTTACTATTCTCCCAGGGTTATTTACTGCACGCGAATAAACAAAACGTGATCACTTATTTATACGTCTGTAATTACTGTCTACAGTTACTAAATCCCAAGCCAAATTCACCTCCAGCATAAACAAGTGGCAATTATTCCAGAGCTGGCCCGAGGTCTGTGTACTCTGCTAACACCTTCCCTGCTCGCTGGAGTAAGGGACAAGCGCGGAAAAGCTCGGCAGGAGCAAAGCTACGCCGGGATCCTCTGAAAGGGACGGTGCACGGGATTAACCTGGGATATTTCTGGAGCAACATTTGTCCCCTGATGCTGAGCACACTTGTCAGACAGTAACTCAGCGCGGGGAGCTGGAAGCACGCCGAGGTGCTGCACGGAGAGGCGGCTGGCAGGCTGCTCATCCCCCGGGGCCGCTGCGGAACACACGGAGCACACCAGGCTTCGATGAGCACGGCCAGGAGGAGATGCTACCGACCCGCATCCCCTGGAACCGGGGATCCTTCCTGCATCCCTGGCCGCTGTCCTGGGAGGCCTGGATGCTCCTGCCCTGGGGAGCCTGGATGCTCCTGTCCTAGGAAGCCTGGATGCTCCTGCCCTGGATGCTCCTGTCCTAGGAAGCCTGGATGCTCCTGCCCTGGGGAGCCTGGATGCTCCTGCCCTGGGGAGCCTGGATGCTCCTGCCCTGGGGAGCCGGGATGCTCCTGCCCTGGGGAGCCTGGATGCTCCTGCCCTGGGGAGCCGGGATGCTCCTGCCCTGGGGAGCCGGGATGCTCCTGCCTCGCGTTCACCCAGGAGGAGACAGCCGAGCCATTCCCCACAATAAAATATACAAAACAGCATCGATTTCTTCCTCTGCTAATTAAACGCAACATAATTAAACTACGTAACTTCGCCGCTTGATTTGCACAACACTAATTGAATCTTTAAGCGTACTACTCCCACTACAGAGAAAACCAGGGTCATTCAACCATCTAAAGTGACAACTGAGAAGCAGGCACGACTCCAGAAGCGCGGAGAGACAATATGATCCGTGCTTGAGCGTTTCCTTGTGAGAGCTGGAGGAACCTCAGCAGCCTCCCCGGCTCTGGCTGTCGTGAGCACCCAAGCAGAGGGGAACAGGGAGGAAAAAACCTGCAAGGTCCCTCTTGACATTTGCCCACGGACTCATCTTTTCTCATTCTGCACAAACACCAGGAGAGGAAAGTTGGGAGAAGTTGAAATTAATCATTGTAGGCCCCAAAGCGCTGCAGCGCCCGGCTGTGCTGATGCTCGGCTGCACGGCAAGGACGGAACGGGTGCGAGAACACAAAAAATAAAATAAAGGAACTAGGGGGGAAAAGAGGCAAACAACGAGGAAAAAGGAAAACGCGGCGGAGACACAAAGCCCGAGCCAAACAGCGCTCGGGCACCGCAGGAGCAGCCCCGGGGGGACGCGCAGAGCATCCCCCGCGGCCCCGGGCCCAGCCCCGGCCCCGCTGCCCGCCCGCGCTGTCAGGAGCCCCCGGGGGAGCCTGGCCGGGCGCGGGGGTCCCTGCGCGGCTCCCCCCGCCCCGCCGGGCCCGCCAGGCCCGCGGCACCGCCGGCACCTCCCGCGGCTCCCGCAGCCGCGGCGGCTCCGGCTCCTCCGGCGGCTCCGCGGGGCGGGCGGCGAGCGCGGCCGGCCCGGCGCGTCCCCCCCTCCCGGCTGCCCCGGGCCTCCCTCCCGGCGCTCACCTGCTTTCTCGATCTTGCCGGACATGTCGGAGCCGGCGCTCGGCGCCCAGGCCCGGCGGCGCACGGAGCCGGCGCTCGGGGCTGCCGGGCTCCCGCTGCTGCCGGGCGCGATGCGGGAGCGGCTCCAGCGGCGGCCGTGGAGCTGCGCCCGCCCCCTGCCCGCTCCGCGGGCCGCGACGGGAAGGGGCGGCCCGGGGCTCCCGCCGCGCACGCCCAGCGCCCGGCGCCGCCTCCCGGCCACAAAGGGAACCGCGGGGCGGGGCCGCCGGCGGGGCGGGCACGGAACCGCCGGGCCCCGGGATGGGCATCGGGATCCTCGGATGGGCATCGGGATCCTGGGATGGACATCGGGATCGAGGGGTGGGCATGGGGATCCTGGGGTAGAATCCCGGGATGGGCATCGGGATCGAGGGATGGGCATCGGGATCCCGGGATGGACATCGGGATCGAGGGATGTGATCCTGGCGTGGGCATCGGGATCGAGGGGTGGGCATCGGGATCAAGGGATGTGATCCTGGCGTGGGCATCGAGATCGAGGGATAGGCATCGGGATCCTGGGATGGGCATCGGGATCCTGGGATGGAATTCTGGCATGGGCATTGGGATCCTGGGAGGGAATCCTGGCATGGGCATCGGGATCGAGGGGTGGGCATCGGGATCGAGGGATGGGCATCGGGATCCTGGAATGGACATCATGATTCTGGGATGGGCATCAGGATCCTGGGATGGACATCGGGATCCTGGGATGGGCACTGGGATGCTGGAATGGGCACTGGGATCGTGGGATGGGCATCGGGATCCTGGGCTAGAATCCCGGGATGGGCATCGGATCGAGGGATGGGCATTGGGATGCTGGGATGGGCACTGGGATCGTGGGATGGGCATCAGGATCCTGGGATGGAATCCCAGGATGGGCATCGGGATCCTGAGATAGGCATCGGGATCGAGGGATGGAATCCCAGGATAGGCATCGGGATCCTGGGATGGGCATCAAGATCTGTGATTGGTCTCGTGTAGATGTTTAGAATTAGTGACCACTCACAGCAGAGGTAGCTCTCCCTCTCTGTCTGAGCCACAGACCTTTCTATTCTATTCTTTTCTATTCTATTCTTAGCTTAGGTAGATTTTTGAAATGAAACCTTTCTTTCTATTCTTTTAGTATAGTTATAATGTAATATATGTATATATCATAAAATAATAAATCAAGCCTTCTGAAACATGGAATCAGATCTACATCTCTTCTCTCATCCTGAAAACCCCTGTAGACACGGTCACACCAGAGCATCCTCACAGCACCTACAGACACCCCAAACCCACACTCAGGGCAGGCAAACGTGAGCTCAGGTTGCCCAGCAGGGCTGCTGGAAGGCCCAGAGCAGCCCCAGCCAGCTCTGTGACCCTGCTCCAGCTCCCTGGCACCCCCAGCTCTGTGTCTGCCACCCCACCCTGCACACACTGCTTTAATCTGAGCCCAGGACCACTGGCAGCTCCCTGGGGACAAGTGGCTTCACTCCACAGGGAGGTGACAGCACAGCCCGGGGAGAGGGCTCCGGGCAATAATAAAATAATTATGGTCCTGTTTGGAAATGAACTCATTTCTACAACTTAATTAGGGACAAACATCTCAACAATGACTTACAGGTAGCCCTGTGCTACGGGCCAATAAATCTGCAGCCTGGTGAGCTGTCAGAGGCTGTTTACTTCCCTTACCAAATAAATCATTCACGAGGCTGCTATTTTTGTAAGCTTTCCTTACACACAACTTTGAAAGTGACTTCATGAGCCTGTTTAAACATCTCACACACCCAGGGCTAGGCAGAAGGTATAGCAGGAAATGTCTACGAGGCAGAGTATGCATTTTTCTCTAGTTAATTATTTCGTTGAGAGGCTTATGGAGAGCTCCTGAGTGCATTTGCTTAATAAATCCAATCTTAAAAAAGCAAGATTTAGGTGGAGGCTTTCCCCTGGCTCACACAGATGTAAATGGTGGCTGTGGCAGCCACGCTGAGCTGTGCTGACTCACTGGTATTAGTGAGCAGTAGTAACAGGGAGCTGCAGAGGGTGATGCTAATGAGAACAGACCCGACTGGGAGTACACACAGGAAGCAGACAGATGAAGTAACAAGCTGCTATTCTTACACCCTCCCGTTTTCAGGCTTGGGCAAGGGAGAAGGAGCTTGTGTACAATAATGTGAGATATGAACAGAACAGCTACTAAATTGGAAGGTCTTTTCATAGTCTCTGATATAAAAAGCCCCGTTGTGCCCATGATGTGTTGCCTTCCGGGGGATGCTGGAGTTTCTCTCGTGGTTTCTGCATTGAGATGTAACTCACAACGCTGGGAAAACCTGATGCTTCTAAATATCCCCTGGAGTCAGCAGGGGAAAAACAGCTCAGAGCTGATGGTGTCCATCTGAGCGTGTTGTTAAGGGCAGAGCTGTGGCTGGAGAGGATCTGTGAGGAGAGATGTCACTTTTCAGGCTGGTACAGAATGGTGTGAGACCCACAGGGATGGTTCTTGCAGCACATTTGCGTACAGGGAAAGGCATGCCAGGAGCTGGTCGCCTTCAAGAGGGAGAAATGTTGAACACCCCACAAAAAGCCAAATTTTCAAGTGCTGATGCTACATCAGGAAGAAGAAATGAAGAATATGTTGGGTACCTGCTTTGTTATCGATGAGAGCACAGTGCTAAAGTTCACCTTGCAGCCAGAGACGTGCCAGATGTGGGGGCAACATCTGGAGCCTCCTTCCCTGAATCTTTCTTCGCTGGGAGAAGAAGGCAGCAAAAGCTGCAGATGGTGGAACCCCTCTCTGGAGGCAGCCCCAGACGGGCTGGCAGCACCGAGGGAAAGCCACAGCCACAAAGTGCAGCCCCACAGGGTCATTTCCTGAGTCACTGAGCTGTACAGCTGACCCACTGAACGGGGAAATTGTGCAAGAAATGCCGGGGAGGCTGGAGCTGCGCAGTTACAGAGCTCTCCTGCCCTCTAGTGAGGCTCAGCCCAAATCCCGGCTGATCCCATCCCAGCCCTGCTCTCCTGTTCCCCTCCAGCTTGTGGGATCAGGGCTCTGCTGGGTCTGTCCCGGCAGAAATCCCAGGGGGTAGTGGCCATTCACCCCAAAAAAACCTGTCAGAGTGGGTTTTAGTAGCATGGAATAACTGGGAAGTTATTTAAAGGGAAATTATTATTATTATTGTTATTATTATTATTATTTAGTAGTATTAAATTAGTGTTTTAGTATTAAATTACTATTCAGTATTAGCATTTTTTAGTTTTTAATTAATATTACTAATTTTAATATTAAATTAGTATTTAGTATTAAATTACTAATTAGTATTAGTATTAAAATAAATTATATTTATTTTATTATTATTAAGGGAAATTATTTAGGAAAACGCAGTTTTTAATACTAAAATTAGTAATATCTTCTTCTTTTTCTTTTCTTCTTGTTCTCCTTCTCCTCCTTCTTCTTCTTTTCTTCTCCTTCTTCTTCTCCTCCTTCTTCTTCTCCTCCTTCTTTTTATTTTCTTCTTCTTCTCCTTCCTCTTCTTCTTCTTTTCTTCTTCTCCTTCTCCTCCTCCTTCTTTTCTTCCTCTTCTTCTTCTTCTTCTTTTCTTCTTTTTCTCCTTCCTCTTCTTCTTCTTTTCTCCTCCTCCTTCTCCTCCTCCTTTTCTTCTTCTTCTTCTTTTCTTCTTTTTCTCCTTCCTCTTCTTCTTCTTTTCTCCTCCTCCTTCTCCTCCTCCTTCTTCTTCTTCTTCCTCCTCTTCTTCTTCCTCCTCTTCTTCCTCTTCTTCCCACTACTTCTATTATCGTTGTTGTCTTGTTGTTATTTTATTTTTATTTTAATTTTTAGTTTTAGTTTTATTATTATGCTTAATTTATTTATTTTATTTTAATTTTTATTTTTATTTGGAGAGCTGATGGTCTGGGCAGATAGTCCAGGCTCCCCTGTGCATCCCCCATGGCCCTGGGGCTGGTCCCCCTGAGTGCTCTCACCCCGGGGGGAGTAACCACCGGTTCTCCCATTCTGACTGTCAGGATTGTCAGGACTCGCATTCTCGCAGCTTTTTCCTTGGAAAAAGGCGAGATTTGGGTGCAGGCTCTAGAGGGCAGCATCTGCCGGCACATGGGGCTGGGGGCGCCGCCGGCTCCCCCCGCCCTGCGCAGCCCCAGCCAGGAGGAGCCTCGGGGCGAGGAAGAGGAGAAAAGCCCGGCAGGGATCATCCCTCAGGTGCTCGCTGTCCTCTGCCTGCAGGTGGGACAAGGAGTGATGGAATCATAGAAATTGTCAGGGCTGGAGGGGATCCTTAAAGGTCATTTAGCTCCAAACCCCCTGAAAGGATTTGGGGACACCTCTCACTGTGCTCCAACCTGTCCAGCCTGGCCTTGGGCACTGCCAGGGATCAGGGGCAGCCACAGCTGCTCTGGGAACCTGTGCCAGGGCTCCTAACCTTCATTGTAAAGAATTCCTTCCTTATATGAAATTTAATTGACCCTCTTTCATTGTAAAGCCATTACCCCTTGTCCTATTGCAACATCCCAACCTTGAAACACCTTGGTCCCTTCCCTGCTTGGTGACTGACCTTTGGCTTGTTGTTTTGTTTTGTTTTGTTCCCCAGACGAATCTCCAGTCCAAGACCAGCAAATCCATTGGATGGATTTTTGGGGTGGGTCACTCAATGTTTCAGGGCTCCCCATCTGTAAAACACCAACAGCTAGGTGGGCAGGAGGGAGAGACTCAGGCCACTGGGACTGGGGGATTAATCAAAAAATAAATAAATTGCACTTTCACATATATCTGTTAAAGTGGCAGCTTAAAGTAAAGCTTTTTGATGTCTTTTTTTTAGTTTTTTTGTGAAAAGAAGTAAATAGGGGAAAAAAATTGTTGGCCCTACACTGCCACAGGAGGATGGGCTGGATCTGAGAAGGATGCTGAGAAGAACCCCAGGCCCTGGGATTATTAAAAAGAAAAAAACTGAGAGAGAGATTAAACAGCTTATGACAAGCCCTTTGTACATTTAAAATAATTAGGAAGGTGAGGGTGGTGGGAGAAAAGGCTGTAAAGGTTCTTTCTCTGGTTTAATCTTTTCCCTCTAGTGGGGACGATATTTCACAGTGGAAACAAAATTGTGTGAATCACCAGCACAGGATTCACTGGCTAACGAGGTGTCTGGCACTCCCAGGTGTTTCTGTCAGCAATTCTCAGTGCTCAGACGTCTGGCTGTCCCTTCACCCCCCACACGAGGGGTTCACATCGATGGCTCATCCTCCTGGGCTTATTGGCATCCTGGCAGATAATTGAATAAAGATCTTTGCTGTGCATGGCTGGAGCTCAGCTGCTGACTTTGCTGACCACATCATGGTCCATCTATGCTGTCCCTGAAGAGCAAAAGCAGCTCTGAGCAGGGGCTCTGAAGCCTGCCCTGACCCTTCTGGGGGACAGAACTGGAGGGAAGGCCCTGCTTCTTTCAGAGGAAGGGAACAGGATATCTGGGGCAGTGCTTTCCCCTTGCAGATAATGAGGGCATCTTCCCAGAGACACAGATGGTCCCAAATCCATTGGATGGCTTGGGCACCACCTAGTGCCACACTGCATCACAGACCTCAGGGCACTGAGCAGGCAGAGGAGAGGAAAGTTTGTAATTTTGTCACTTTGTCATCTCGTGGCACAGGCTGCTGGACACACCAGGATTGTAGGAAATGCACTTTAGACTCTGCCTGCTGCAACTGAGTTCTTCCTTCATCTGAAGCATCATTACTGGTCACTGCTGAAGAGGGAGCACAAGGAGATGGACACATTTCTGTGGAAAACTCTCCCTTCCAAGCAGAAGATGCTCCTGCTGCCAGCAAAGACTGGAGGAGCTCCACATCCAGAGCTGCTTATTGCAATGCAGTTCCCATCCACCTCTGGATGAGGGAGACAACTCACCATGAAGCCAAGGGGTGTTCAGGATGGACCAATTTAGGCACCAGAAGCAAGCCCAGCTCATACACAAAGCCCTCTTTAAAACCTTGCTTTTCTTCCAGGTCATTTTCCATGGACAAGTGACCCTTCCTGCCTCACACCACAGAGCAAGCAGATGCTGAAGGTGAACCAAGTCACTCCCTGCAGGAAGAGAGTGAAAGGAAAATGAATCAAAAAAGGAAATCAAAATCAATATTACAAAGTCAAATAATAAAAATTGTGTTATGGAAACAAAGGTCACCCAGGGAAAAATATAATTGGACGTGACAGCTTAGATTTCCCCTCCCTGCCAATCCCAGGTGGGGAGACCTTGTGCCCAAGCCAAGGTGTCACCTGGCCATGCTGCTGGAGCTCCACAGGGTCTGTACAGCTGTCAGCAGCTGCAGGGAGGGAGGATGGAGGAGAGAAACCTGGGGGAGCTGCAGGCAGCCTGGCCTGAAATAGCAGAGGTCCTGCAGGGCAGGAATGAGCTGTGCTGGCAAATCCACCTGGGGAGCCCAGCGGGGAATAAAGGAGCCTGTGGCAGGTCAGGAGGGAGATGTGCTGAATAATCCTGAGGGCTGCACGAGATCCAGCCTTGGGAAAGGCAGCACTAGCGCGGGGATGTGCACAGAGGAGAGGGAACGTGTTTGCTTTCAGTGCAAAAAGGCAACTTGGGCAAGGCCAGCCTCTGTGTGCCTCAGTTTCCCCTTTTGCAAAATGGCTCTTTCACCTTTGCAATTAGACAGGGGAGGCACAGACACCTCTGGACCTCATTAACAAACACAGGTATGAACATGAGCCAGTGATTCTCACCCAGCCCCTCCAAGGTTTCTCTCCTGCAGGGTGACAGGCTGCAATGCCTCATGCAAATCTTCATTTTGGCCCTCCTGGTCTTGAAGGATGGTCTGACCGACCCCCAAGTTTCTCCCATTATGCTGCACAAGCCCTGATACATTTCAGAGAGCATTGTAAATGTGGGGCACATCCCTCTAATAACGATGCAAACCTCAAACCATTATTCCTCAGCCCACAGCATTTCTCTTCATCCTCAAGCTGGTGCTGATGGCTTGTTTAGTGCAGTTTTTTTTCCTTCCTTCCTTTATTTTATTTTTTTTTTAAACTTGACCTCCTGATTCCTCCCGGGAATTTATGTTTTTCTTTTTATTATTACTTTCTTTCTTTCTTTTTTTTTTTTTTTTTTATTTTTCTTTGCACAAAGTCAGCAGCAGGGAGAAAAACTTCCCATGAAGTCTATTTGCCAACAAAGCTTTCTTTAGCACAGCAGACAATAGGAAAGCAAAACAAATGCTCTGGCTGGACATGACATTTCCAGCACCATGGTGACCACGTTGCTGCTCTCTGTCCCCCCACAGCTGGCCCAAGGGTGACCTTCAGCTCCATAAAATTCTGATTTTCATGTCAGCTGAGAGCCTGCCTACCTGGGCTGGGGGGTCCCACTGCAGGAACTGGAGCTTTTCAATTCTTTGGCAGAAATCTCAGCAATCTCCTCTCCAATTGCTCTTAGCAGGTTTGTTACCTTGTTTTGGCCTTCAGTGCTTCCCTGCAGGTTTTGGTGTTTGGGGGATGGTTCCTGACTGCTATGGGGGCAGCTGGAGTTAACCAGGGAATAAGAAAAGAGTAAAAAAGTCACTCAGCCTTCAGTACAATTAGCATGAGACCAAATCCTGTTTTCCCCCCAGCTTAAAGGTGGGCAGGGTTTAGCTCAGCTTCTGATAAAGTTGACACTGCTGTGGTCGGGATGGCAGAAAACCCAGCATGCACCCAGCACATTTCAGATGGACATCAAGACTCATTTCCTTGTTGCTGAAACAGGAGTGAGATAACCCCTCAGCAAAGTGGAAAAGCAGTAAAAGCCAAACTTGAAGGAAACCCAGGGAATAAAATCAGGGATTCAGCCTGGTTGCCTTCCAACAACAAAAAAATTCAAAACCTCACAAACAAACAAAACCAAGAAAAACAAACCAAACCAAACAAAAAACTGACTTAACTAATAATTATAATATTTAACTAATAATAATATTTAACTAATAAGTATCCAGGTGAGCTGGATGAGTGGGGAGAACCCTTTGTCTTTCTGCCCCCGAGACCCCCAAGAGCAGGACACAAGGAGAAGGCAGTGGGGAGCCCTACCTGGCAGCCCTTGGCCACAAATAATTCTGTAAAAAGTGGGCCACCTCCCCAGTTAAAGAGGAGCCTGTGCACTGCCTGCATCACCCCCTGGTGGGTTTGGATGTGCAAACACAAGGAGCTGCTGAGGCTGTGGATGGGAGAGAACTGGAGAGAGTCAGGAAGGGGAACAGGATTGCTCCCTGTTACACAGGGATGCTGCTAAGGGATAATGGGGAGCAGCAGCAGCACCTCTGTGTTTGGGGGGTCCAGAGAGGCTCTGGACCCTGCAGCAACAAGGCCTGGAGGGGATCAGAACAGCTCAGTGAGTCCCAGCAGTGGCTGAGCAGTCAAGAACCCAAAAAAGGAGCCGGGGCTGGGAAACGCAACTGCAGATCTCAACTGCAACAAAACACACAGAGAGAAAACTACAGATCCTTCTGCTGCTGGATGGGGGCTCCTCCTGAGAGAGAAAACCACAGGGAAGCAGCCTGGCACTGCAGCAGGGAGCTCCAGGAGCAGGGAGTGTGATGGGGAGCAGCTGCCCCTTGCCAAAGTTTGGACAGAGCAGGGAGAGGCGGCAGAGCTGCTGTGACTTTATAAACGTCACCTTCAGCAGAGTCTGCTCATCACCCCGTCATCTCTGCCAGCTCAGAGCAGAAATGGAAAAGATCCAAAGAATTGCAACAAATAGTATCAATAATCCATGAGAAGAGATTAAAAAGACTTAAGGCTACTTAGTTTTAGAAGAAGAGGGGATGGGATAGAGGTGAGGACAAGGAAGGCAGAGGCATACAAAGCATTGACTGAGGTAGAGGAGCACAAATTGGCCTCTGCAGCACCAAAACAGGAGACTTTCAATGCAGTTAGAGGAGGGTACCTTCCAAACCAAGAGCAGGCAGAGCTGCAGGGTGCCCTGCCATGAAAATTCACAGTGGAGTTCAGCAGGATCTCCAAACTCAGAACAAACTGGAACAACAGTGGTGTTGGCCAGGATTAAATTTAACAAGCTACAAACTGTCTTGCCCAGGATTTTGTACCTCTGGGGTCTCTGGCATGGACTCTGCTGAAGACAGGACACTGGGGTGGGGATATAAACCCCTGGGGGTAATTCTTGTACCTTCCATGTTAAATAGCCCGAGGACAGGCCTAGAGCTACTGATGGGCAAACAGGAGCTGCATCTCAGCATCTGCCTGCAATAGATCCCACGAGCATCCTTGAGGGATTGAGAGAAATCCTTTAGAGGACCTAAAGAAAAAGCAACAGTGAATAATTACCGTCATCTACAAGGTGTCCTTCATCTTGGACCTCAGAGTGAGAGCCTGTGCCTGGGGAAACTGAGGCACGATGACACAGGTGGCTCCTGCCCACATTGCAGCCACAGCTCTCCCTCCCAGAGCTGCACACACAGAGAAAGGAAAGCAGGTTATAAATTCAGAGTGGGTGCTCAAGGAGGCTCAGGGGGATGCAGGGAAGGATCTGGGGGGCTCCTGTAGCATCAGCTGGGTTGGTTTGTCCCCCTGCCCTGCAGCCTCCCCAGGCTGGGTGGGACAGGGGGTCTGCAGCCAGCACAGCCCAGCTGTCCCCTGGGATGGTGGCACCTGCAGGAGGAGGGACAGGGCACCCCTGGCACCTGGATCAGCTGCTCCTCATGGTTTGTTTGGAGGGGTTTGCTGGGTTGCTGCAAGAGACCAAGGCAGAGGAGCTGTCAGGAGGCCAGTGACATTTATTAAGTATTGATCCCTGCAGTGTGTATCTCCCCAGCCTGTTTGATAGTGCCTCTGTGCTGGCTACCATGGTTTCTCACCTCTCTGCTGCTCAGGACAGGGTTTGCTATGCTTCAGGGACTTGTTGGATATTTTTCCCCCCAGTCACTTTTTCTACCTTCTCTTCCTCCTGTCCCACAGCCGCTCTCTCCTCCTGGATCTACCACACAATTTGCTTTGATCATCTTCTCCTTCCCTCTTACCCCAAGCCCCCAGCTTCTCCCCAGATACAATCCCCAGTGCTCTCAGCCAGCTCAGCCCTATTTCATCTTTAAACGAGGTTTAAAAGGCTCTTTACAGGGAAAGAAACAAACATTCCTCCTCCCTGTGCACCCGTGGATTCCCTGCCAGCCCAGCCCAGCCCGGAGGCTCCCGGCCAGGCTGGGGCTCAGGGAGCATCACCACAGTGACACCACTTCTGTTCCTCAGCCGCCCTCGGGGAAGAGAAAATGAGCAACTGTAGCTTTAAAACAAAGATTAGATGCAGTTTTTTTCCTCCCCTCTCTCCCTGCCTTTCTCTCTCCTTTTTTAAAGGGAACTTGTCAAGGTTTCCATCAATAATAGATAATGGTGCATCACTCTGGCAGGTTACACCCTCCGGCTGTTTTGATATTTTCCAGAGAATTTGTCAGCAATCTTACAGCAAAGGAGGGCTGGGGGAAGGGTGCTGGGGGGGGTGAGAGGCCTCATTAATTTTTTGTCATTTGCATTCCTGCTGCTAAATAATGTATTGATTGCTCTTTCTCTCTCCCTCTTTAATTCTCTCTCTTCTGCAGTGTCTCGCAGCCCGTGGCCCTCACTCGGTGACAGATGAGTTTGTCACAGGCACCAGACAGCTCCTGCTCCCTGCACTGGGCTGGGAGAGCTCAATGTGACCCTGGCACCAGCTCCAGGCCTGGTGACACCAGGGGGACACCGAGGACTCTCCCAGAGCAGATGCTGAGACATCCCACTCTGTGCCTTGGTTGTTATAAGTAAAAAATTCGGCCAATTTTTTTTTGGAAAAAAGGGTTGTAGAGTGAACCAGTCAAACCAGTTGCTGCCAAGGTGAAGTTCTACCTGTTTGTCATTGTAATCACCGGTTGGTTAATTGCTCCTTTTATATTGGTAAGGCCCTACCTGAGGCTAAGTTCTCCTTCTCCCCAGACGGTGAGAGGAGGGGACATGGGGGGTGGCATCAGACAGAATGCAAAATAACCTCAGGACCACCATGCCATGGGAAGCTACCCCACCAAACTTACTGAAAGTTTGGTGGGGTAGCTTACTGAAAGGACCCCAAAAACAACGAGCCAACATGGAATTAAGAGATCAGAGTGATGTCTAGACGTGAGGAACAAAGTACTGGGCCTGCAGAGATGCTGAAAACCTTTGTTGCCCCTCGCCCTGACAAAGACCTCAGCTAGAACCAAGACACCAAGCCTGGAAAGCTCTAAAAGTTGAAACACGGGGTATAAACCCATTGTTTTCATGAGGGTGGGACCTCCAGTTCTGCTCTTAGTGGACAAAGCTGTATGTTTTTCCTTCTCTCTGAGTTAGCCAGGGAATGACGATGGCGGCTGTGGATTTGTTGGGCCTTGCAGCCTTGAGCTGATCACAAGTCTCCTGCCTTGTTTATGTCGTTGGTGATCCAATTCCACACCCAGGGGCTCCAGGACAGCAGCACAGGCGTCCCAGCACCTTGGATGTCACCAGAGGAGGAGTGACAGCCATGCACAGCCAGGGAAAGCAGCCCTGGGGCCTCTGCCAGCCCAGCTCCACAGGCAGCTCTGGGCTTCTGCAGGAAGGAGACACTGTGAAAGCCAACATGGACAGCTCTTACCTTGGGAGGGCAGGAAAATGGAAATTTTGCTCTTCTAACTTCAGGAATCTGCTTCCCTGTCCCTTCCACAGACCTGAGACGCAGCCAAGGTCCATTGAGTTGGCAGCTGAGCTTAACAAGAACCAGCATATGATTCGGGCCTTGCTCAGCTTAATGTGGCTTGGCTTCTCTTTTAATTAATAAATACTTAATTACATAGTTAATATTTTAATATTTCCTTTTAAAAACATCTGATTTAATGGAATTACTGCCAGCTATTTGTTTTGTATTACTTTTATGTTTATTTTTCCTCTTTCATTTCTCATTTCACCCTCCAACCCACTGCTCTGATCCCTGAAGCTCCCAGCTGATCTTTGCTACTGGAAATTAGGGAGAAAATTAGCTAGAAATTGCTACTGGAATTTTCCAGGCTTTTACTGGAAATTTCCAGGCTTTTGGGCTTGTCTGGTCTCTTTTAAAAAATGCAGTCTGGCCCTTGGTGCTGGCATCCACCAGCCCGAAGTGTTAATGTGGATTATTAGCACTGGTTACCTCTCTGCAAATGTACCAGCCCCTGGGGAGGGGAGGGAAGGTAGAGGGGAGGTAGGACAATGGGATTGTTAAAGATTGGTTAGAAACTCTACTGGGAGTGTGGTCCCATTTTTAATGGGATGACCCCAAAGATGGGGAGAACCCCGAGGCTGTGTTTGCCTTTCAAACCTTACCTGGCTGATGTCAGGAGCAACTCACCTGCACCCAGGCCAGCATGGAGAAGGGTTCCAGCTGTGGGGATGTGACCTGCAGCTGGGACAGCTCCTCTCTTCCTCTCCTCAGCCCTTGGCTCCTTGTTGCAGCTCCTCTGGCTCCAGAGTACTGCACACGGTGGGGGGATGCACTGAGAGAGTCACTGAATTAAAGCAGATATTGCTCCCTTCCCCTTCCCTGTCAGCCCCCACCTCTCAATCACATCTGATCCCCCCAAGTCCAGCTCCAAATCCACATTTCCCCGCCCCAGGTGAGCTGAGCCTTACCTGGGCTGGAACATCTCCTCCATCCTCTCTCAGCCCGTGCTGAGGACAGTAGGTGTTCCCATGAGCAGCCTGTGGGATAATAAAACAAATAAACAGAAGAGTTACAGCCAAGGCACTTGGGACACCATAAAACAGGCTAAAAGCAAATACAGCATCGTTAATCCATCATAAAATAACAGCTCCTTACGATCCTGAATGCATCAAAAATGAACGAACGACCGGCAGGGCCACAACTCACCCGGGGCTGTGTGGAATGTGAAGCAGGGCTGGAAACAAACCCCAGCCACACATTCAGGGTGTGGCTGAATCAGGGCTCCAGGAACTCCCACCTCCCTGCCCAGGTGTGTTTAATACCAGTGACACCAGGAGGAGAGGTGTGCTGATGAGAGATGTGCCCATGCTCCTGCTGCTGGTGGAGCTGGAGGTGACAGGGACTCTGTGTCAGGAAAGGAGGAGATGAAACAGATCTGGATGGAAACTTAACGGGGCTCTTTAGTGCTCCATCTTCCCACTAATGAGGGTTCTGCATGTGAGGGCAGGAGAAAAAAAAGCCACCAGGCACTAATAAAGCCCTGTGACTTTGCTGACTGCAGGCACTGGTGCTAATGAAGTCACCAGAGAGATGGGATTCCTCTGGCAGCTCTGACATTGCTCTGTAGAACTGTTATTTTAATTCAGTCAGAGGAAACAACAATAAAAATGGGGAAAAAAAGCCACAGACTGGTGTGCATGCCCAGGCAGCAGCTGATGCTGGTTTGCCTGGTGGCTGGGGAGCCTGGGTGGGAGATGGGGTGGGAATGGGGGTGGTATGGAGCCATCGAGGGGTGGGATGCTCAGGTCACCCCAGAGCCGGGCTGGGAGCACCTCCTGATGATCCAGGTCTGTGCCAGGAGCCCTGGGGACACACAGGCAGCTGAGGTCAGATCTTGGAGAGGAAGGACAGAGAGATGGACACTTCCCACACTGGATTTCAAAGCATTCCATGAATGCCACGTGAACCCTCCAGAGCCATCCTTGGAGCAAACACCCAGCAAGGGCCATTCCATAGCCCTGGAGGTGGAGGATTGTTTCCTGGAAGCAATGGCTTTGTACATACAGACATATATTTAAATCTATTTTTACATATTAATATATTAATATTATTTATGCATAACATAACAATATATTGATATGATATATATATACACACATATATATGTATATATATAATACATATATATAAACACATATAAATACATATATATGTATATATATCTCATTATATCTCAAACATATTTTTACATATTAATATATTAATATTATTTCTACATAACATATCAATATATTGATATGATATATATGCACATATATATAATACATATATATACATATATATATCTCATATATATGTCATATGTGTATATGATATATAATAATAAAATATAATTTAATATAATAATAATAGTATATTATTTATACCTAACATATCAATATATTAAATAAAATCCCCAAATCTTCCCCCCATATACATGTGTGTGTATATACATATAAAAGCTCAGGGCTGTAGTTTGGCACTGACAGGCTTTAGCAGAGGCTGGTTTTGGAAGCCTCACAATGTCCCCTGAAATCCCCATTCCATCAGCTTTTATTTGAGCTCCACTGAAGTTAAGCAGGAGTCGTTTCACCATCCTGGAGTGCCCGGTGTCCTCATTGTCACCTGGTGGAGCAGGAGGAGCAGGCAGATCCCCCCCGGGGTTCTCCAGTGCCTCTTTTTAATTAGAAACCTCGTCTCTGAGTCTTACATGCCCTTCCACAGGGTGAGTTGCTCTCACCTGCTTAATCCTGGGAGATTATTTTCTGGTCTCTTTTAAAAAATAACCCAACCGCCCCAAACTCTTTGGTCTCTTTCAATTCTTTTCATTTCACCTCATTTAATTCCTTGCCAGCTTAATGACTCGGTAGTAATGAATAAGATGAAAATTAGGGCTTAATAAGTGTTAGGAAAAGACAGTTTTCTTGCTGATGAAGGGAGCCTGGTGGTGGGAAAGTGGAGCCTGGGGAGAGCACAGAGATAACCCCAAAGCTCCTCCCGACCTTGAGAGAGGTGATGCCAGCTCTGGCTGCAACTGGTGACAATGACAAGCTGCAGAGAGATCAGGGATGTGGGGCTGGACCAGCCAGGGATGGCACAGGGCACAGCTGTGAAAAATTCGTATTTTTATGATTGGCTTTTTGCAAATATTAAAATGAATATTATATGTGCTTTGTTAGAAAGTAATGCTGTATTAATTCTCTTAAGTAGTGTGTTAAATATAGTTTTAGATGTGAAAAATTAGTATTTTATGATTGGCTTTTCGCAAATATTAAAATTAATATTATATGTGTTGTGTTAGAAAGTAATGCTGTATTAATTCTCTTAGTGTGTTAAATATAGTTTTAGGTTATAAGAAATGTTAAAATAGAAACTATGCTGTGTAGGATACTTTTTTAAAGAAAGGACTCACAGTGAGATAGCAGCCACAGGACACCTGAATCTTTCAGAGAAAGAGAATTAATTGCTACATTATCAGAAGAAACGAACTTCTTCCCGCCTCGAAGGCGCTGTCAGGATTCAGAGGAAGAAGCTGACACTGACCAGCCAGAATCCTGTGTTTGAATGGAATTTCTGTATCATGTATGAGGTGTATGAATATCCAACAGGTTATTGTTTTTAAGGGTTAATCCTCTGTTAACATGGGTCCTTTTTCAGGCTTGTGCTGCCTAGAAAAAGTGCCAGACATCCAAAACTCTTTGTTTCTATTGTCTCATATTGTCCTCATTCAAATTGTTATTACTCTAATTGTATTACCTTTTTTATAACCATTTTATTACTATTAAATTTTTAAAATTTTAAAAACAAGTGATTGGCGTTTTTCACACAGCTCACAGCACATTAGCTGACTCTGGACATGTCTTCTAATTAATGATAATATTGGAACTGACAGGTTGATCAGGGGAGAAAAGGTGCAGAATTAATTGACCTGCCAGCAGATGTGTCCAACAAGATTCAAACACAAACCTGTCCCCATCTGCCCCAGCAGGGCAAACACTGCTGGCACCGTGGGCATTCCTGTGACTTTCAGGGCACCCCGAGAGCTGCCTCCACCTCTGCCACCCACCACGGTACTCCTCCATTGTTGCTTTGATTTTTTTAATATTTCCTAAGCCTTCTGATGTTTACATTTTTGTAATGAACTTCCCTACTTTCTGTAAATAACTTATTGCTTTGCATTCTTTTCTAGAAGAGGAGAAATTTGATAGACTGTTGGTTTGCCCAGTGTCATTGCAGAGGGTAATACTTTCACCCTCCAATCCACTGTTACTTTTAGAAAACTACGAATGTTAAAGTTAGAGAATAAACTTGTGTGTGCAGGCTTTGCAGAGGCACCTTCCCCAACACCTCCTCCTTTTCCAGGTGCTCAAGTCACCAGGGGATTTTAATTCCCCTTTCCCAGTGCAGGGACTAGAGGTGGTTAAATGGAGGTCACCAGGGGATTTTAATTCCTCTTTCCTTGTGCAGGGACTAGAGGTGGTTAAATGGAGGTCACCAGGGGATTTTAATTCCTCTTTCCTTGTGCAGGGACTAGAGGTGGTTAAATGGGTTTCCCCACATCATCTGAGCTGCTGAAATTCTTATTCAAGGGTGGGAAAAATCCTGAAGAGGAGAGTGAAGGAGGAGCTCAGTGAGATGGGGCAAACAACACCAGGCTCAGGAAATTCCCTAAGCTAAAAATAGTTGACACTAAAATCTATCAGAGGGCTCACACAAATTACAGAGGATCAAAAATCCTGTTCCTGCTCGCTCCTGTGCATCTGCTTGTGGCTACAACAGCAGACAGGAGACCAAAACCCCAATAAGCCCCACTGTTTTATAGCACCTCCAGCAAAACAGCCCTTGGATTCAAAAGGATGCTCCAATCCCCAAACCTTCTTTTTAATTTTTTTAATTATTTTTTTTATTATAAGTCTCCTCCAAGTCTGTTTCTGCTGTGACAAACAGCATGAAAGAACCCCTCAATAATCAAATCAGCTGCTGCTCCTGCACAGCCCTAGATCAGATGCACCTGCAGTGGGGATCGATTGCCTGATTAGGGGGAATTGATTGCCCCAGCCTCATTAGCATATCGTTAGCACTGACCCCATGGCTGGCCCCACTCAAGCAGGCCATGACCTGGATGGATTAAAGAACCCAATGCACTGGGGAGGGATGGGAATCAGTGAAGAGCAGAGGGGGAGGTGAGGATCCTGGTCGATAACATCCACAGCATTGCCCTGCTGAGTTCTCCAGTGCTCAGCACCACCACCCCTGGAGCATCCCAGGGGATGCAGCTCCAGGGAACGCTGCCCTGCCCATGGCAGCCCCAGTGGAGCATCCCCCTGGGCACCATGGAGGGTTTCTCCAGGAGCTCCAGCCCTTTTGAACGTTGACTAACAGGTTTTATTTTAGTGCTGTGAGTCAGTAGCCCCAGATAGGATTTCCATCTGTGCCATGCCAGACTGTGCTTTGGGCCTCCATCCAAATAAAGCTGAAGAAGTGGTTGGGTTTGATTTGGTTTTATGGTTGGGGTTTGATTATTTTTTTTCCTTATCAGTTTTGCACGCAAAAGAAGGGAAGAGGAGCCTGGGCTGCTCCAGAGGCCCTGTCCAGCCTGAATTTCCCCTTGTGAGTGGCTCCAGGCAGGAGCAGGGCTCTTGTCCAAGGCCTTGAGCCATTCAGGAGGAGGCAGAGCCAGCCCCGGGTCCCAGCCAGGACAGGAGCCCCAGAGATGTCATGGCCAGGCATGCAAGGGCAGTTTGTCTGCTCCCAAACATCCTTTGAGCATCCAGGACCAGATCTCTCCTGGGTTTTTTTTGTTTTTTAAATTTTTTTAAAAATTTTTAATTACCTGATGTGTCATCTGTGGAATGCTCGAGGACCACGGGTGCAGCACAGGTGACCTCACACAGCTCAGGTGACATCCAGGCACGGACACCCTGTGCCCATCTCTGCTGACCACATCACAAACATCACATGGCGTGGCCTGGACAACATCAAGAGGACACAGGGTGCCCTACAGGCCCCTTCCCTTGGTGTGTGATGGGATGTGGGGATGCCACCTCCAGCATCATTCCCCCTCACCTGCAGGGTGGAGGTGTCCCTGTGCTGGGGGTGCTGTTCAGCTTTATGAGGCATTTTTAAAGTAAAAGGTGCTAACAGCAAATAAATTCTGGTTTCCCAAATAAATCAGCACAGATTTGGCTAAAAAAAAAAAAGGAATTTCCTTCCTTCCGCTCTGGTGTCTGGGACAGTGGGAAGCTCCAGTGCTGTTCCTACACGGGATGGATGCAGTCCTGCCTGTTGAAGCTGTCCATCAGCTCTCATTATGGTTCATTTTCTCTGCTGGGTGAATTATTGCCGGAGTCTCGGCGCCGGCAGCCCTTTGCCAGCTCCTGTAACACAGAGAATTAATTAATTAGCAGCGATGTGCTAACTACCCGCGCATCTCATCACCGTAATTGCACCGGCTGTGAGCATCTCATCTCCTATCGATGAACAGAGCTGGTTTTCCTTCCCACACCAGGCCTCCTTTCCCACTTTTTTCCCCACTCCTTTCCCACTTTTTTCCCCACTCCTTTCCAACTTGTTTCCCCACTCCTTTCTCATTTTTTAATGCAATTTCTGAAGAGGAACAATTTATCCAGATCACAGTGGTAGCGGGAGAGAGGAGCACATCCAGGGATGTGGGCATCCTGCAGCATCCCTCAGCCCCTGCAGGACCTCTGGGAATGTGGGACAGAGCCTGTTCCCTCCTGCTTTTTGGCTGCTGAGCCTCTCTGAGGCATCCCAGTCACAGCCAGCATCGGGGTGATGCTGCACTCCCTCAAGGACACAGCTCTGAGGGGCTCACTGCCTTCTTCTGCACTGGGGCAGAGCTGCTCTTCAGCAGGAACCACGTTCCAAGCAGTGTTTTCCAAAAAACCTCTCCTGAGCTTTCCCATCTGCAGGAAACCTGAGTGTCCCACTGCCCCTCTTCCACCACCCCAACACGGAAAATGAGAAAATCCTGTGAGCAGGACCCACCCGGATTACAGTGACCCTCCCCAGCCCAGCCCTTCACAGGATGATGATTACACATTATTCCATGAATAAGGAATGTCTCACTGCACATTTCCACCTGTTCCCAGCGCCTCCCTGTGATCCCTGTGGCTTTCAGGGAACACAAACCTATTTTGCAGGCAGCAGAGATGTTTGGAGCCTCCTTCATCCCAAATTTCAAGTGTGTATCTCCTCTGCTTGGCACAGCTGCTCCTCCTCGGGTGGGAATGGGCAGATCAAGCTCTTGGGGTCAAGTTTTTGCTGCTGCAGGTCCATAGCCTGCTCCAAAGGAAAAGGTGTTGTGAGCATCATGAAGCCACCAAAGGGGAACAAAACCCAGTAAAAACTGTGTTGGCAGCTGGATCCCAGAGACTGATTAATTAATTGGCTGATTAACCACCTATGTGTCCAACCCAAGGGGCTCCTCTGCTGCTTTTCTCACCAGAGAAGAAGGCAGATGTGCTCACTGAGGTGCAGAGAACAAGGAGAACAGACCCTGTGTTGGAGATAACTTACTATTGCTGAAGTATCTTCCTCCTCCTCTCTGTAACAGGCCAAAAATTAAATAACCAATATTGCTTTACTGTTCCCGAGCA
Organism: Melozone crissalis; assembly: GCF_028551555.1. NCBI lineage: Eukaryota > Metazoa > Chordata > Aves > Passeriformes > Passerellidae > Melozone > Melozone crissalis. Next base: position 4,470,821 of record NW_026535819.1, on the reverse strand, counting down.
CCTCCACCCACCCAGCAAAAGGCAGGGATAGAAAAACTGCTGTGGCCTTCAGGAAAAATAAAAAACCTCAAACCAAATCCCCTCAAGCTTCCTCTTTCATTCCCTCGTCAAGATAAGCAAATGAAAAAAAATATGGAGAATGTTTTGCCACCAAACCTAATGCTTCACGCTGTGTAGGTGTTCTCCTTCTTTATGAAATTAGTGTTGGCCAAATTTAGTTATTTTCACATCATTTCAAAACAAAGAGTCGAGATACTCCATCTTTTAAGGATTATGAAGAAACATTTTGACACAAAAACCCAACCCCCCCATTCATCAAGTCCTCATCTAATTCAGCACAAGTTCATGAATAATTTTCATCAGCCTGAAACCGCTCGTGGCTGATGAGATTCAGGCCAAAGTGCCCATCAGGGTGGGATCCTCTCCTCTCCCCAGCAGTGAGATGTCCTGGGAGCCCAGGATCTGCTGGGAATGGTCACCCCAAAATCCCTGAAATTTCCTCCCAGGCCCAAGGTTTGCCACAGCAAACAAGTGAAATCCTGGAGGAGTCAGGGGATGTGGTGAGAACCCTCCAGAACACCTTCCTCCCCTCCCTGGGGCATGGCCACATCCCCATCAACCTTCTGCACCACTTCTGCTGCTCTGGCCAACAAGAGAGAAAAAGAAAAGCCCATAAAAGAAAGCTGGAATCAAAGCCATAAACCTGGGCCCCTGTGAGGCCACCGAGGTGTGTAACCATGATATTTCATGAAAAATCCTTTTGCTAGGATAGGATCTTTTCTCCTGAGAAGCTGAGAGGCCTCACAAATGAAATGTGAACAATAATTATCTGCTGCTGTGCAATGCAACAGCTGCATCTGTGATTGGTCTCATGTGGTTGTTTCTAATCAATGGCCAATCACAGTCCCGCTGGCTCGGACTCTCTGGTCAGTCACAAGATTTTATAATTTCATTCCTTTCTATTCCTTTCAAGCCTTCTGATGAAATCCTTTATTCTATTCTTTTAATATGGTTATAATATATAATTTTGGTTATATATATATATATATATATATATATATATATATATATATATATATAAAAAAATTGGTTATAATATATATTAAAATATAATATATATAATATATATAATATATAATTTTGGTTATATATATTATGGCTATAATATACATTTTATGATATATAATATATTAAAATAATAGATATTATTTTAATATAATCTATATAATAAAATAATAAATCAGCCTTCTGGAGTCAGGATTCTCATTTCTTCCCTCATCCTGGGACCCCTGCACACACCAACACTGAGGTGGCTTTTCCTAGAACACGGTGAGGGTCTGTCCCTGTGCCCTGGAGAAGACTTTGGCCATGCAGAGCATGAGGGACACGTGTCCAATCTCAGTTTTTCCCTCCCCAGGGGCTGCAGAAGCCCCCCAGCAGCTCAGCTGCAAACCTGCACCCCAGGAAGGGCACTGTGGGCTCAGACAGCAGCACCTGGGGTGGTTTGGGGGGCAGGAAGGCAAAGAGCTCCTGCCTCACCCCCTTCTGCCCTCAGTGCCAGGCTGATGGCAGCAGCAGTGCCTGCTGCTCTCAGGGCTCCCAGGCAGCTCCACAGAGCTCTCAGCACTGCAGGGGCTGCCTCTTGCTCTTGTTTTCCTAAATAAACTTCTCCACAGCCAAGATTTTTCCACACTGACTCGTGCTGGCATGAGCAGATTCCCCCCAGATGTGGCTGCAGCTGCCTCCCTGCACTGCCTCTGCTGGGAACCAGCTACAAAACTTCTGGCTGACTTGCAAGAGAATATTTTCATCATTAATTTTGCCTTATGAAATATTTTGAACCCCATTCTCCCTTCCTGGGATCTCTTGGAGCCAGCCCGTGGGTGTTCAGTGGAATCAGGGGGTTAAGCTGGAAATTCTCCTCCCAACTTTGCACAGTCGGTTTTAAACTGATGGCAAAGATTTAGGAGGGTTCTCAGCTAACAAATGCTACCAGATAACCTGGGAAACATTAAATACCATTTAATTAAATACCATTATATATATATAATCATTATATACCATTTAATCACCTGTCTGTTGTCACAGAGGTTTCACCCAGGGCTGGGGGCAGTTTTGGCAGCCCAGGATGGGCAGATGCTGCTTTGCCAACCAGCCAACTAAATCTGGCCAATCCTAATTTCATAAAGAAGGAGAACACCTACACAGTGTGAAGCCCTGTGCCCAAACACCCCAAAGAAAGCTCCTCATCCCCTCTCCCCTCCAGGCTCTGCTCCCACTCTCATTTTCCCCCTGATGGTGAGACAGGAATCAAGGCATCATCATCCAACCCCCCCTAAATATAGTTATAATATATAATTTTCTTTTAATATAATATATATAATAAAATAATAAATCAGCCTTCTGAAACATGGAGTCAGGATTCTCATCTGCAGGGCTGGGAGCAGCACAGGCTCCAGAGGGGGATTTGGGGTGCACCTGAGAGCAGGGAACACCTTGGGGCAGCATCTCCCTGCAGATCCACCCGGTGCCTTCAGCTGGTGGAGCCATCCCCTCACTGTGGGACACAGCCCCTGCTGAGAGCCTCAGGAACACATCAACCTTGTGTATGGGGAGAAAATAATGAACAAAAAAATAAAAAAAAAAATAAAGGAGGAAAAGAGAAAGGAGATTAAAAATTATAAACGGCAACCGACAACAAAACAGCAACAAAAATATCCAGCTTTCTCCTCAAACTGTTCTTTTAGTCCCAACAGCGTCTGCTGTGCAGAGCTCACGTCTCAGAATTCACAGCTGCTCAAAAAACCCAAAAAAGCTCATGAATTATTTATCCCCGCTCAGATCAATCCTTCAGCGGGCTGTCAGTGAGGAATCAAAGCCCCAACAAGGCAGGCAGGTGAGGAAGCAGCTTCCAAACTCCCTGAGTGACCAGCAGCTCCCTCAGCTCTCCTGCTGCCCCATCCCTGTCCCAATGGTGCCCATCTCACACAAATTATAAATTGAAATAATTTAAATCGTAAACTGAAAATTTAAATTATAAACTGAAATAAAATTGATGGCAAAGGTTTATTCCAAGGAACATAGGGAGGTTTCTCCCCCTCATCCCCAAGTGCAGCAGTTTCTCACAGCTCAGCCCAAGGGTGCTTTATCCTCAGCTCTGCCTCCTGCCTGCACCCTCTGAAACCCTGAAAATCCTGGGTCTGTCCCCCACAGCCTCTTTTCTCTTGTAAAACTGGTCGGGAAGTTAAAAAAAAAGAGGATTTGCAGCAGCTGAGGGAAGGAACCACCCGTGCTCCTGTCCCCATCCCTGTCCTGTCTATCCAGGGTCTGTCTGTCTGTCTGTCAGGAGCTGCACATGCAGAGGAGACCAAAGGACAGGGACACACAAGGGCTGGAAAATCTCTCATTTGTCCACCCTGTCTGGTGTGGAACAGCAGAGAGGCTGGGTTGGAATCAGAGGGAACCTTTCGGCTTCTTTTCCTCTTTGCTTTTCAGGTGAAAAATCCGCCCTGCAAAGAGAGGTGGCAATGTCCCACCGGTGTCCCCAGGGCTGCTCCAGGACCTGAGCTGGGACTGGGGCTGCTCCCAGGATCTTTCCCAGTCACACCAGTGAGAGCAGCAGGGATGACCCTGGAATGGGGGACTTGAAGGGTGACCCTGGAATGGGCACATGAAGGGGGACCCTGGAATGGGCACCTAGGATAACCATGGAATGGGCACCTGAAGGGGGACCCTAGAATGGGGAATCTGAAGGGTGACCCTGGAATGGGGCACTTGAAAGATGACCCTGGAATGGGGAATCTAAAGGATGATCCTGGAATGGAGCACCTGAAGGGTGAGCCTGGAATGGGACACCTGAAGGACGATCCTGGAATGGGGAATCTGAAGGGTGACCCTGGAATGGGCACCTGAAGCTCTGCCCCCTTCCAGGGTGAGGATCTCTCAGTGAAAGCACTGAGTGAGTTTGGTCTCTGATTTTCCCACATCCCGAGTTTCCTGCTGTCAGCTCCGGTTCCTGCATCACCTCCGCTCCTCCTGGAGCATCTCCGTATCCCTGGGTGAACGCAGCGCTGCTTAATTAGCGCCGGCTCCTCATTAACTGCGGTCCGGAGCTCCCTCCAGCTGCAGCTCCGCTCCTGCACAGCCCAGCCCGGCTCAGGAAAAGGCAGGAACACCCGGGATACCAAATCCCCATCCCTGATGGGCAGAGGAAAACGCAGGGACACCCAGGACACCAAATCCCCATCCCTGCCATGCAAAGGGAAAGGCAGGAACACACTTGGGACATAAATCCCCATCCCTGCCGGGCACAGGGAAAGGCAGGAACACACCTGGAACACCAAATCCCCATCCCTGCCATGCAAAGGGAAGGGCAGGAACACACCTGGAACACCAAATCCCCATCCCTGCCATGCAGAGAAAAAGGCAGGGATACACTCAGGACATCAAATCCCCATCCCTGCCGGGCAGAGGCAGAAACACACCCGGGACAGCAAAACCCCATCCCTGCCATGCAGAGGGAAAGGCAGGAACACACCTGGGACATAAACCCCCATCCCTGCTGGGCACAGGGAAAGGCAGGGACACACCCAGGACACCAAATCCCCATCCCTGCTGGGCACAGGGAAGGGCAGGAACACACCCAGGACACCAAATCCCCATCCCTGCTGGGCACAGGGAAAGGCAGGAACACACCCAGGACACCAAATCCCCATCCCTGCTGGGCACAGGGAAAGGCAGGAACACACCCAGGACACCAAATCCCCATCCCTGCCGGGCACAGGGAAAGGCAGGGACACACCCAGGACACCAAATCCCCATCCCTGCTGGGCACAGGGAAGGGCAGGAACACACCCAGGACACCAAATCCCCATCCCTGCTGGGCACAGGGAAAGGCAGGGACACACCCAGGACACCAAATCCCCATCCCTGCCGGGCACAGGGAAAGGCAGGGACACACCCAGGACACCAAATCTCCATCCCTGCCGGGCACAGGGAAAGGCAGGGACACACCCAGGACACCAAATCCCCATCCCTGCCGGGCACAGGGAAAGGCAGGGACACACCCAGGACACCAAATCCCCACCCCTGCCATGCCCCATCCCCTGCACAACCAAAGGTGGGCACTCCCTGCCATAAAACCAAACCTCGCGGTGGGCACAGGGGGCTCAGCTCTGCTCCCTGTCCCCATCCCACCCCCTCCGATGCTCCGGGAGAGCCTCCAGCATCCCGAATTCCCGCAGCACCTCCCCTGGTGCAAAGCCATTCATCAAGGCACACAAACAGCGCGGCTGCTAAAGGCCACGCCGTGACAAAATGCCAATAGCTGTATTTACATTCAATAGGTGCCGCTAATCTCGCCTTCAGGAAGCGTCTGCTGAACCTGCCTGTTCCTTGCCGGGCATCACCTCTTTAATCAGTCTCTTGTTACTGATCACAGATTGATTGCACTTCCAGTAGCCAATAGGTTTTCCTTTTAATTTTCGGCATCATGTTTAATTAAAGCAGGGTGGGTCCGACCCCATCAGATCATATCAAAGTCTGTCTGAGCCCCAGGTGAGGGAGAACACCAGCATAAATTATTGATCAATCTTTGTTCAGATTAATCTATCACTGCCTCTCCCTGGGCAGTGCAGGACAGAGCCTGGGAGGTGTTTTGTGGCAGCTCAGGACACTGAGAGATCCAAATTTGCTCCTCAAAAGCATCGCATCTCACCCTTTCCTCCCAGAAAATCCCAGCCCAGGGGCACAGCAGGTGCTGGGAGATACTGCTAAACTCCCAGTTATCCACTGGGAGGAGGATGCAAACCGCAGCGAGGAGCCAAAATTAAAGAAATCCCCATTCTGCACAAATGCCAGTCTAAAAGCCCTGGAAGAACAAGTGGTTTTGCCCAGTTTTGGAGGCCCTGGAGCTGCAGGGTCAGTGGGAGCAATGCTCAGGACAGGAAAACCTTTCTCCCCTGCCCTGCTGCAGGATTCCAAGTGATCCATGCAAGCACAGCTCTGTGTCAGAGGAGATGAGGGGCACAGGGATGGCTGTGATGGGCACAGAAAGCCAGGCAGACACAGCAGGAGATGCTGCTGCCCCTCAGCCCGAGCATTTCCCCCTGTGAGCTCTCTGCTCCTCTGGGGCCAGGCGAGAGCCTGAGCTCAGAAATGATCCAGAAATGCTGAAAACCAACAGAGCCTTGGAGCACCTGAGAGGTCCTGTGGGGCTCAGGCTGCTCCAGCACTGCAGCTGGAGAGCAAACAGCCTTTGGATGATGAATAAAGATGGAGAGGAGGCATTCCTGCCGCTCCCAAGGCTCTCCTGCCTGAATACTAATTGCTGGTCTGAGCTGAGACTGCTTAAAAGCGTGTTTGGGGCCAGGGTGTGGAAGAGACTGCAGTGCATTTGCATCATTCCGGGGAAAAACAGGTGGTTTTGCTGGATTCAGAAAACTTCTGTTCCTGGAGTAAACTTTGGATGCTGCCAAAGCCCCAGAGGGGTGAAGGGCTGCGTAGAAATAGCTGGAGAGAGGGGAAGCATTGCCAAGAGCATCAGCTCAGCTCGTGAGTCAGCAGCATTAGCTCTCACCTCAACAAGCAATCTGCAAATTGTGCAAATCTGCTTTTCACAGTTCACCTAACCTGCGAAATGGCCTCAGATTTACAGCCCCGGTGTTCACGCTTAAAAACAACCGAGTTAATGAAGAACTGGGAGGGAGGGGGGGAATTGCACAGAGACAGAGTTTGGGTTTCACCTGGAGCCCTGGCTGGTGCCATCCCCACAAGGGTTTCTGTCCCATCCTCACAAACACCTGGGGCTGGTTTGTCACCATCACATTCTCTGAAAATTCCCTTTGCAGGATTTCTTCTCCTGGGAAGCTGAGAAGCCTCAGAGAAAAATGAAAACAACAATTACCTGATTGCTTCTACTGTGTTTTGCTGCTTTGGAATGTGGTTTGGACATTGTGTAACAACTGGTCATTGTTTCATTGGTTTCATGTGAATTGTTTTAAGTTAATGACCAATCACTGTGTCAGACTCTGAGGAGAGAGTAATGAGTTTTTCATTAGTATCTTGTTAACCTTCTGTAATTGAAATAATTGAATAATATCCTTTCTCTATTCTTTAGTATAGTTTTAGTATAATATAATATAATATAATATAATATAATATAATATAATATAATATAATATAATATAATATAAATTTTACTTTTAAGAACATGGAGTCAGATTCAATCATTCCTCCCAACGATGAAGGACTCAGAAAATACCACACTGGCTCCTGAGCTGTGCATCCCCTTTGCTTCCCTCTTTTTCCACCTGCTCGCTGCAGCTGCAGCCCCATCTGAGGCTGAGCTGGGGGATTCTTTGATAAGGCAAAGATTTCCAATCCTTTTGGATTAAAACCCTCCCATTTTGATAAGGAGATCAGTCTGTGCAAGGAGAGGATGAAAGGGGCCGTGTTTGCCCTCCCTTTGTAAATTGTGAGATCAATACCACGTTTCCACTGGGATAAAAGGGCCAGCTCGGCTGTGGGGGAATTGCAGGGGAAGGAGGAGCAGAGTGGAAGGAGCCACCCCAGGGTTTACCTTTAAAGTATTTTTAGCACCGAGCTCAGAAGAAAAAGCTGAATAGTTCAGAGCAAGATGAGCAGAGGACGTGGAGGAGTTACCTTTGTGCACAGGTCCTGGAGCAGAGCTGGGAATGAGAGGGAGCAGAGGAAGGTTGTGACAATTCCATCTGCTCCTGCACTGAGAACACGTGTGACAGGAGGGTGGTGGCTTTGAAACCTCTTTCAGGGCCTCACCCCTTGGATTTTAGATTTCTGGAAGAAAATCCATCAGTTCTTCATGCAGGGCTGTGTGTGAGCAGGTACCTGCCAGCCCCATGTGTGTGAAATCCTGGTGTTCAGTAACCCTTGGGTGATGCTCTGGATGATTTCCAGCATTTTGTGGAGCTGCTGCATCCCCTGTTGCATTGCTGCACCCTGGGACCTGTCCAAGATCCATGGAAGCCAGCGGAAAACTTTCATGGGCATCAATCAATCCATGATTAAACAGAGGCTGTAAAGCCTGTGATACCTGAGGGATGAAAGATATAAACATAACTCCTTTTCAAAATTTACTTTTTAAAGAAACGCAGCTTTCCACGATCAGTAAAAACCCAGCACTGCTTGTTGTGCTGAAACTCAGGAGGTTGTTCTCCTGATTTCAGGAGACACTGAGCACAAGGAGGGGGAAAGCTGCTGAAATCTGAGTGCAGACCTGGAGGACAGAGAGGAGCACATGTGCCAAAAGCTCCTCAGAACTCAGGCTGAAGGATGCTTCAAGCCAGGAGCCTCTCCAGCCCCAATGGCCTTGGAGTGCAATAAACTAAAGACAGAAACTCTTATTTTTGCAGCTTCCTTGAAATAACAGGGGTGGAGGACAAAATGCTAGGTATCCCAAAGTTATTTCTTTGAAATAGGAGCATTAAAAGGACCAGTTTTATCTAAAGGTGATAAAACAACAGAACTCAAATGGCATCCAAGGAGACCAAAAGCACATTGCTCAGTGCTAGGAGCCTTACAGGAGAAAAGTTCTGCTTGGCACCACAAATTTAAAGTGCAGCTTAAAAACCAGGGACTTCAAGGTGGGTTTTTTGTTTCTGTTCTGTTTCAGTTTTTAAAAACATTAATTACTTTGCCTTTGGAATGCTCTTCAAAAGCTTTGCTTTCTCTATCCAGCAATTCTCACACCGTGCTCGTGCAGAGCCCCGGTGGCACCAGACTTGGGAAAAATAAAGTGAATCCACTTTTCATCTCAAGGGCTGAAGGTGTTAGGTTTTGTTTATATCACCACTATTTAATGTTGAATATTTGCAGCTCTTCTGATAACCAGGGTGAGGCTGTATTGATTTCTCCACCTCGTGCTAGAAGGTGGCTTGTATTAAAAAAGAGATAACTCAGCTCTTTTCTAGTTCACAGCCTGCCCATGTTTGACTGTTTTTTAAGCAGCACCCTTTCTCCCCCAAGAAAATCCTTAAAAATAGTCACAGATGAAAACGAAATACCAGCCTTTCTGCTGAGTTTTGTAACAGTAAAACAATCAAAAGGATTTTTAACAGAAGCAAATAAACCAGTTTAACTGATTTAACAGGAAACTGAGGCGTGAAATGTAGGATGATTCCCAAAGATTTGTGAGGAAATGCAGGGTTTTAAAGCTTCTTGAACAAATGTGGGAATTTCTGCCTTGCAGAGGGCAGCAGCCCCTGCATATCTGCAAAAGCTCTGTGGGGACCAGCTGCGCTGATATTGGAGAGCTCACCTGTATTTTCCAGCACAATCAACACGGCTGTCAGGTGAGTTTGGCAGGACTCCCTTCCGGATCCCCCACTGCTGCTTTAAGGCTGGAAGAATGTCCTGTCACAGCAATTTAAATGTTTCCCAGCCCGGCCTTACCACTCTCCTACCTCAGCAATTTGCAGTTTTAATTTCACGGATGTTTGTAATTACAGCGAGGGGCTCAGTGAAAACAAAAAGCAAACCAGGAGAGCTTGGCAGCTTTGCTTCTTGGCTTGTTTTGTTGAATACTCTGGGATTAATTTCCTCATGTTTTTCTGTAGGAGAGAAGTACTTAATGCAATGAATAATTTGGCTATAACCTTCCAGGGCCTCAGACCCAGGTGGCACCCGAGGCCAGGAGCACATCCTGCAGCAGCATCAGCTGCTTCATCCACACATCCAGGGGGGAAAAAACACCCAAAAGCTCAGGGAACCACACAGGCCCTGAGCAGAACAGACCTTGATGTGAAGGAGCAGCATGGTTTCTCTCCCTCCCCTTAGCTGGGAGCACATTTCTGTCAGAAACCCGAGGTTTGGGAAGCTCAGGATGAAGGGTTTTGGAAGCGCGAGCGTTTCATCAGAGTCACCTCCTGGCTCCGGAAGAATTCATCACGAGAGCAGGATTGATAGGAGAGCTGGGTAAAACCCCAGAGAAAGAAAACAAAATCTAATTAAGCCTCCTGTTAAGGCTGTGGTTTAGCAATTTTTGCTCAAATTCAGCATCTCAGGACATCACCCAGCTTTGGCTTGCCCTGCCCGGGCGGGATGCTCCGTCCCCTCCCCAGCCTTTATTCCCTCCCAGCTCCCATTCTCCTGTGACATTTCCCTTCCCCTCAGGTCCCCCAGCAGGTTCCAGCCTCGCCAGCTCCAGGAGCCGATGGCTGGCAGAGTTTTTCATCCAGCAGAAAATGAGCAGTGCCCACGGGTCACCTCTGCTGTGGCTGCTCTCCGGATTGTTCCCAACCCAGGGGAGCCCACAGCCCATTGTCACCCCGAGCCCCGGCTGGTGACGCTGTAAAAAAGCCCTCCTGCTTTCTTTTCAGCATTTTAAAGAGGGATTGTCAACTATAAGGAAAGAAAAAGGGCAAAAAATACCGTAATAAACCCAAAAGGCTGGGAGGAATTGCAGATGGTGAGAGACAAGGGCACGGCAGCGCGGCACAGGCTGCTGCTCCCCTCCATCAGCTTTATTTTTATACCAAGGCTACACCGAAATTTCCTGCTCATAATTCTTCACCGGCAGATGCAGCTTGTTGTGAAACTTAGTAGCCGAGACGTTGGTAGCACGGGTTAATTGTAATTGGGTACATAAATCCCAGCCTGCATTACTGTCCCTTAGAACCACGTTCTCCACGCAAATATTTGTTCTCATGAATTCCAAATGATCTCACCATTAATATTTTTCACATATTTGTTGTTTTCTGGCAGTACTCCTGAGCTGATTTGCAGGACTGTTGGGGGTGTTGGAGACCAGAGTGGGGCACCTTTAAACCCAAAATGCTCACTCTCAGCACCTGAATAACAAAACTTCTCTGTCCTTGATCCTGGTCCTCTGGTTTTCAGAGCAACTTTTTAATCAGCACAACCCTGTCTATTACAAGGACTCCCATTTTAAATTAGCCTCCTTATTAACATAAAAAAGTAAATAATATGAGAAATGCTCAGCTGTCCCTGGGTTCTCCCAACTCAAAAGACAATAAAAGCCCATTTACATTCCTATGCCATACTTCATTTTTTTTTAATCCCCCTTTCATTTTTATAACACAAACCCAGCAATCAGGTATTAGTGCTGCTGTTGAACTTTACAGAGGATAAAATGCCAGCTGATAAAAAATCCTGCTTGCTGCAGGGACACACCCCTGCCCTTCCAGAGGGTCACTGCTCTCCTTGTGTTAACAAGGAGCAAGTCTGGAGATGTCTCTTGTTTTGATCATTTGCTTTAAAAAGGAAGAAGAAAGACAACCCCACAAATTCCAGCAAGTTCACGACACACACATGTCTTTATAGGAACTAATTATCTGATATTGCAGTCACTGTCCCTCAAAGGAAGAGAGGAGACACAAAACAACCAATTCCCTCCTTACCCCGCTGCTTCCAACCAGGGAACACGCATGGGAAAAACAGCTGCTGTCTGATATGAGGAAACCCAGCTGAAGCCACCCCTTCCTTCCTGCGTTCACCTGCAGCGAATCTCCTTCTCTGAAGGACACCAGGTGAGTTTGGAACAGAAGCTCTGAGCTGCAGCTTTCTGAGCGTGGGGTGGGTGAAACCTGTGAGCCTTCAGGGGGTTTAGCGAAGGATGTAAATTTGGGGTTGGAGAAGCTGCAGGAGCCCTGTCAGGTACCCAGAGCCCAGCTGGTGTGGCCAGCGCTGCTGCACTGCTGCGCTGGGATTCCAATCACTCTTAAAATTTAAAGCTGTTTGGGAGAGGCCAAAGAGAAAAGGGAAACCTTTCCCACGTGTTCTTGAAGCCCTTCTCCAAAAGGTTTAGCTTTGAAATGGGAACACACCAACACCATTCACTCCCTTACTGCATTCCTGGCTAAAAACTTCCCTGTGGATTCCTCTGGCTGCTGCTCAGCACCAATTAACCCAGGGCCTAATGTAAAAAATGTATTTGTTTCTGAGCAGGCGTTAAAAACTTTGGGAAAAGGCAACAAATATACAAGAAAGGAAAGAGAACTAAAAGGCTTTGGTTAGAAAATTAAAGTTGTTTGCCATGGCTTGATGGCTTAATCAGTCGATCAATATTTTTCACAGGGCAGGCGGGGAGGGAGCCATGAGCTGTGATGAAAAATGCATGAGGGGACAAGGGAGACCTGGGAGTAGAAAATTAAAAAGTCAGCCTGTTACATTTGTCCAATATTGGCAGAGAAATTAAAGCAGTTTGGGGAGGGGTGCGGGGAGGGAAAGGGGAGCGGCTGCGGATCTGCTGCGGGTTCCCTTCACCACAGAAACATGGACATTAATTAAGTTGCTTTCTTAGCAAAAAGATGGATTTTGTAACCTTTAGCACTCGCCAGCACCACGAGCAGAGCAGGAAGGGTTTGCACAGGGAAAATAGAAGGGATTTCTTGCCAGAGGAGCAGGCTGGGCTCAGGGAGGTGACACGGAGTGACAGTGCCAGGGCCAGGGGCTGCAGCAGGACGGAGCTGGATGGATCCTGCACAGGAACAACCACACCGGGATGATTCAGCTCTGTCATGGCCAGAGCCACCACAGCAGCTCCTGTTTCTGCATGAGCATCACTTTCCTCTTTCTGTGCTCAGTTTGGCCACTCCTGGTTCTGCCGCCCTTGCAGAAATGAGGAGAAGGACAAGTGCAGGCCTGGAAGATGCTCTGGAAGAGGTGAGAGCCAACCACTCCTATGGATCACAGTCCTTGGTGTTTGCCTTAGAGATTGGGACTGCTTAAATACCTGCAACAAACTCCAGTGGCAAAGAGCAAAATCATTAATTCTTCAATTAAACTGGTTTTGGTCACCCATCCTTTCTAAGGGTGACAAAAATAATTATGATGTCCAGTATGTAAAGGCGAGAAAAACCACAGAAATTCTGTGACTGTGAGAATGGCTCTGTACATAGGAGTGACTCTGTACCCAGTTTCCAGCCCTCACACTGAGAGCAGCCTCTGCTTCCCTTGGGAATCCTCATCCCAGGGATAACCAGGCACTGCCACCAGGCTCTGCACTGCACAGAATGAATCCAAACTGCTGGAACTCCTGAGCTGAGTCTCACTCCCCCAAATATTGGAAAATATTCCAACCTGCTGCCCTTCAAAGCTTGCAGGGACAGAACTCCAAGATCCTGATCCCTCTGCTGCAGTTCAGGGGGAAGGGATGTGACAAAGGTGCTTGTGTTGCACTTCAGTAAAACAAATTATTTGTATACTCAGCTACTTACAGTGAATTCTGTGACTCTCCATCAGAATCCCCAGTTACAGGTTTAAAATTTCAGGCTCAATTAACAGACCTGGACAACGCTGTTTTCTGCAACTAATTATCTCCAAATGCCAAGACACGATTCCACACACGGTACTTTTGTGAACCTCAGGATTTGCTTTCTGCACCATTATTTAAGCATAAACAGAAGGGAGCAGCCAGCAATGCCTAAAGCAGGTTGGATATCATATTATGACCTTTATAGTAACAAAAAAAAATTGCTTATGCTATCAGAAAGCCAGAACTTCTAATTAGCACAGGAACAGGATGGAGAGTGGGACTGATTATTTCCAAGGCTCGGGCTCATCCAAGATGCAAACGTTGTTCTGTCTTGGCTGATCTTTGGACTGAGAAGGCTGCTTGGGTCAAATAACAGCACAAAAAGTTTTCATTAGGTAATTCAACTGCAGCTGGGTTTGAAATGGCCATTATCCCACTGCTATGGTAATTCTTCTGTTTGGTGACAAGGAATGTTATTATTAGTAATAATATGGGGGAAAAAAATTAGATCGGATTATTAACATCCTTAAACACACACTCTCATCCTTCACACACAATGTTGTGCCTCCACGGTCATAAACGTGGATTTTCCTTCAATTTCTCCTTCGTAAGACCCAGTCCTGCAACAGAAGCTTGTCTAAAGGCAGAAGGGACCTCAAAAATGACTCTGCAGCAGTGTCAATTTATTTGACACTTAATGGAGTGACAAGGGTCCTCCAGAGCTCCCCTTCCCAGCTCCCAGATCAGCTGATTACTGAAGCCTTTGTGGTTTGCAGCAGCAAAAGGTGGGAATGAGAGTGGAATTAATCAAACTGGCTGTCAGGGGGTGACACAGGAGAGCAAAATACCAGAGGAGAGACTTCACCCACGACACCCTCAGGCTGGGACAGGAGCAGGGACCTTTTCCTGTGTCTGCGGAAAGGAAAAGCAGCCAAGGCTCAGAGGATGGAACTCTCCCATCCCTTCCAAGCTCAGGGATTGCTGGGAGGGATCCTGCTCTTCTCCAGCGTGCTCCATGCACATTTTAAATCATTTAGGAAACACGCTGGATCTCTGTGCTGCAGAAACTCTGCTTTAGGGCTGAATTATTTCAGTTGTAGAACACGACTGTCACTGCTCATCACACGTTTTCTAACCACTTAATACATGCAGATTTTGTTAACATTTCTCATTACAATTTCAGTAAAAGGAAACATCTGGTCCCCCCCGCCTCAGAAAGTTAGACTGCATCTTCCAAGCTGCCACATGCCTTTGAAATTCTGTGTTTAATCAATGCCATAATCTCCTCTTCCACAAAAATTCCACAGCACTCAGATAAGCATCCTTGCAACAATTCCCCCCCCCAACATTTCAGCACGTTTAAATGTTTCCTAAAGAAAAGAGCAGCACTGAAAAATCCACACCAAACCCAAAGGTTTTGCTGACCAAACAGCGAAACAAACAGCACAAATCTTGACAATACAAAATTTATTTCAAGCTTATAAAAATCCTCAGCATTGAAAATTCTGTCAAAAACCACAAACTGTACAATGGATATTTTCATTAAATTTTGGAGTAATGATAATTAGTGCCAGATCTTCCCAGGCAGATCATCTCAGATCACACACACACAGCTTCTCCTCCAGGATGGATCAGTCTCACACGTGCCTCGCAGATTGCTGCTCCAGAGTCAAATGTTCCAGTGCAACCTCACTGCTCAGAGTGGAGCCACCAGGGCTGTCCCAAAGCCCAGTGCTGCCTCCTCTGGGCTCCTACTGCCTGCAGGTGTCGTGGAAAGCCTCGAGGGTTCGGAAGTCCCTCCACGTGGGTGGGAGGCCATCCTGCAGGAACTTCCCACAGCGCTGGCACGGAGCCTGGAACAGCTTTATGTAACTCCTTAACCAGGTCTAGAAGGAGAAGGGAGAGAAATTAAGGAAAACTGGATGTGGATGGTCCCCTTTGTCATTACTCTTGTCAAACAGGAGCAGCAAGGACAGAGGATGTGCTTTGGCCAGGCCCCAGTGAGGTGTTTTTATAAACACACTGAAGACTACAAGGTCACTGTAGAGCTGAATTCCCACTTTATTAATCATCTCTTTTTTAGTGAGTTAAGCAAATTCATTAATAGAAACTCCTGCCCTGTGAGCAGGAGGCATTTGCAGCTCCAGAGCTGTGAGGGGAGGCGAGTGCTGCAAGGCCTCCCATTTTCACTGGGATATAATTGTTCCTCCTGGTGGTGCCTTCTCCAGCTGAGCATTGGTTTGTCCCTCGCCATGATCTATCACTCCCTGCTGCACTCCCACTGCAGGCTGGGCTCTCCAGAGCTGAAGACAGAAGGACTCCCACATCCAGCTAATGAACTTCCTCTCTAATGCGATTTCAGGATCAATACTCGCTGCTCATAAAAACACTGAGCCATTTTAAACCTGATTACACTGATGACTACATAGATATAAAATAAATAAAAGGCCAGTAGTGGTGGTGTTTGTGAGGTCTCCAGGATGAGGTGAGAGATGAGAATCTGACTCCATGTTCTCAAAAGGCTGATTTATTATTATATTATATTCAAAGAATGTTATACTAAAACTATATTAAAGAAAGAGAAGGATACAAAGAATGAATAATAAAAACTCGTGACTGACTCAGAGAGTCCAACATGGCTGTGATTGATTAATTTAAAACAATTCACATGTTTGGATAAACAATCTCCAGACTACATTCCAGAGTAGCAAAACATGGAGAAGCTGAGGTTTCTTATCTTCCCAGGAGAAGAAATCCTGGCAAAGGGATTTTTCAGAAAATATGACAGTGACAAGTAGTGCTGAACAACACAGGGTAAGTTGAGATGTTCTTTCACAAAGTTCCTGCCTCTGAAATGGGTTGTTCCCATCATCACACACAGCAATGAGCATTGCATAACCCAATTCCCCACTCAAGGAGATACACAACTAAAAAAGCCCTAGACCAGCAGATTTATACTGTGAAGGATGCACATGAATCTTGTCACTTAAAGTCCTATTGAATTCCATCGATAGGAGAAAATTGTTCTCTAAAGAAGAGGTCAGCTGAGTTTATTGAAACAAATCCTTCCATCTTCATCAGAGTCTTCTCTATAGCAACCAAACCTTGGGCTGTCAATAACTCTCCTCCAGAAGAACCAGATCTTGTCTGGGTTGAGCAGTAAATACGGGAACAAGGGCAGCACAACTCTACAAGCAAATTGCTGTTATTTACTTCAGCTTGGATGGGCTTTGCTTGCACTATTAAGAAATCGAATTTTCTGAGCCATCATACAAAAATAGGTAAATGAAGTTAAATTGTGCACTTAAGACATGTGTTGACAGTAAAGAAAGGAATGGGTTCTTCATTCCCATCAGAAAATTAGGGCTCCAGAAGATCCTGTCGTGAGGATTGCACAAGTGACAGCTGAAAGGCCCAACATATTGACACTTGTGCTGGTTTTGCTTTGTTGGAAGCTTTGGTGTTTTCTCTGATCAATACAGCAGGGCCTTGGCTCACACAAACCACTTGTTCTACTCAACACTCATTTTCAGGACTATGTTGAACATGGATCTGACCAGTAATGGTTGCTTTCACCTTTCAAAACTGATTATTTTAAGATGCACTTTGCAAATCTCTGATCTTAGTGGCCTTTTTATTAAACAACCAATCCAGCACAGCAGGGAGGAGAGCCTGACTGCTCTGAAATTACACACTGGAAATTAAAGATGTAAAAAAACTGGTGCTAAATACTCCTAAAGACAGTGAATAGCAAAATGAGATTTATGTTTCTTATAGTCTCAGCTGCATTGCTCCAGGGGAAGGGGCAACATAAAGGAAGGAAGTGGAGGAAAAAGCCTGAATTGTAAAGAAAATCTCCCCAAATCCTCCTCTGACTGCAGCAGAGAGAACAGCAAGAGCTTCCACTGCCAGAATTCATCTTGGTAGAAGGAATCCTGAATCCTAATTCCTTGTATTCACCCTTTGATTAACACGGCTGCTTCTTATGCAAGTTTATTTCACAAATAGGATTCTAAATACAAAAAGAATTAAACGGGATAAACTTAAACCTGTACATCAAGGTAGAATTGTATTGGATTAATTTTATTCAGTAAGAGAAGATCTGAATCCTCCAGTATTTCCTTGCTTCTCCAAACACCTGCAGCTGAGCTGGGTGAGTACACACAGTCCCACAGGAACAAAGTTTGGATACAAAATGGAACTTTCTGTAAATAATGCCCATCACTTCCCATACTGGGTAAACTCCTCAGTTTAAACTCCTGGATCACTAATTCTGGGAATTTCAATTTCCTCTTACCAGGGAACTTTCAGTGGAGCAGATTTTGTAGATGCAGAACTGTGCAAGGGCTGGGCCAAAGGACAGAGTTTGGTTGAAGGAGTTTTTCCTCCTGTTCTGACCTTTTCAGACAGGAATCATCAGGCCAACACTGAGACCTGGACAGAAGAGCCATTCCCAGCTCAGGTTTCCAACACCAATTCCCCCAGGGAAATGGGGATGAGATCTTGATCCCAGTCTCTGGGGAAATTCCAACTGCACCAGAGCTGCCTGTGTCAATCACTGCCAACACACAAACTGGGCTGGGAAAAGGTGTTTTACAACACACTTACCATGAAAGACCTGACCACCACATCTGGCATCTGGGGCAGCTGGTAGTGCAGCAGGGCAGTGGTTGCATGATCTGTCACCTGCATCAGACCAAAGCAGAAAAAATACCTTTATTATTATATCTTTATTCACTCCCCATTTCACACAGAGCAGTGTCAGCCTGCAGGAAAACCATGAATTCCACGGGGAGGTAGCAAACCAGGGAGTACAAGGATTACTCAGTTTCATTTCCTCTGACATCAGGAATTAATTAATATGATTATGGTTTATAAATACTTGCATTACTAAAAGATTTCTGATAAAAAGCTTTTTAATTTCCCAGACAGAGCCATAGCAAGATCACACATTTGGGAATTGCACATGGGCACAATACATATAAAATGTGTATTTATAATAACAAGAATTATTACAAGAAAAATCAGGAAAACTAACCAGTGCTGACAAGACTTTTTTTTTTTTTAATAAGTACATTTTTTCAAACTATTCTGGAAGGGGCAGTTTCTGACAGTTATGATACACTTTTCTAGCAGTATTCAGCCTGTCAGCTGTTATCAGCACAGTCAAGAGCTTACTGCTTCTTAGAAATTCCATGTTGAATGCAAGAAATTACTGGGAAAACTGTTTATGCTGGACAATAAAGAATTCAGAACAACAACAACACAACCACAAGAGCTCTTTCACAGATTTCAACTCATGAATCTCAATGGTCCCCATCAGTAATGTCAAAGCTTCCAACAAAATACATGACTTTACAGAGAGTGATTTAATTGCATTTTCTAGTTCTGGCATGGGAGTGGAGCTCTTCTCAGGGCCAGTCTACAGACTGTAGCAAAGTTGGAGTAAGAGGAAGTGAGAACTGAAATTCCCAGTGCTATTCCCAGCTAGCTCCAGTTGCTCCCCATTTGCAGTTCAGTCCAATTCAGCAATGGGAGCTGGAGCACTCCAAGTTTCACTGCAGACAAGAGAGGCTCGTGCTTGAAGCTATTCAGGGAGGTGGTTTTGCCAAAGATATATTCCTGAATAAATCCATGTATAGCCAGGCTCTCATTCACACCACACAAACTTCCTCCACAGAGCTCTCCATCACATCAGGCTGTCTGAATCCAGTTCTGAGCTTTTCTGCTATTTCAGACCCAGGATCTGCTCCCCACCATTCTCACACACCCAGCTCCCTCACTCACATGTGATTCTGACATTTGGAAGGCAAAACTTTCAGGACTTTGCACATCCTGGTGAGTTTGCAAAAACATTCACAAAAAGGACCCCGGCCTGTTTTAGCCATTCCTGTGTTACCATGTAAAAATAAATATGAGAAATAATGTGATGAACTGTGCATTAACAGCACAGCATAACTCAAACCAGCCATTGCTTTTAAACACATCTCATGCAGTGCTCAGAAGCCCCACCAGCTTTCTGAATTTTTCTTTGAGCTGGTGCTTTTATAGGATAGTAGCAGACATGTCAAAGAATAGGAAGTTCTGAAGATATTTATGAGCAGCCGTTCTCCTTCTGCTGTATTTCTACTTCTAACAAACTGTGGTTTGTTATTTTTCTTTTTTTTTCTTCCTCCTGAACAACAAAGTTGTTTTCTCTTGGCACTGAAGGAAGTTGCTTAAAAAATACTGCTATTAACAAATTTAAATTGACTGGCTACTTTGGCAAAGTTGCCCATATGCTGTTGCTATTGTAATGTAAAGATAATGAGATTCCTTGGGGAGATGAAAGCCATCCCAGCATTGCTGGAACACTAATAATGCCTTCTGCACGAAAAGAAGGCAATTTCTACCCTAAGCAAGAGCTGATAGCTAAAAAAGATGAAAGTGGGTGTAAAATTTGAGGAAGAAAAGTAAAGGAATGATTCCCCACCCCTTCCCAACCCAGCAGAAAAGAGCTGGGCCATGGATATACTGCCCAGGGCATGGGAGAAAGGGAGAATTTAAATCATTTAACCCCCCCAAGATAAGAGACAATGAGAGAAAACACAAACTGATCAAGATTAAAAAAGAAGAGGCAAAAGGAAAAAAAAAGAGGAGGGGGAAAAGAAAAAAAAAATCCCAGAAGATCAATACCCAGCTTTCCTAATGGCAATACAATTTCACACCAAAGCAAAGCAAAACAAACTGTGGATGTGCCAGCTCACTTAAGGGACACACTTCTTCTTCCAGCCAAGCTGGAATCAGAAACTAATTTATTCTGGGTGTAGGATGATATTTTGTACATCTCAGGGTTTTATTTTATTAACTCCACTTTTATCGTTGTGCCTTACCTGCTGCTCTCTAAGTTATCAGTCACTTTCTAATTTCTCTTTTTTTTTTTTTTAATAGGGAAACATATTCAGGGGAGCACACATCGATTGGGATAGCTCTGCTCTGGACCTTGAAATGGATTTTCAAGAGATCTTGCAGAAGAGCTCAATATTTCACAATTCATCTATTGAAAAGCACTTGTGTTTCTTGTCTAAAAAAAAAAGGAAAAACAAGGCTATCTCCTGCAGCAAAATTCTGCTGAATAAAATAGCCATTGTTGAACTAAGCACTTGGAGACTGAGGAAAAGAGACTTCAGTGACATGGAAAAAACAGATTTGGGAAAAAGTCTCAATTTTTCACAGGCAGAGTTGTAGTGCATTGGAATAGTAGTGAGATTTCCAAAGGTGACACATCCAAAAATGGCTTTATTGGGCTTTGATGACACTGGTTAATCATACAGCATTCCCAAAGCTGGAAAAGCCATTAAAAAAATTAAATTATACCATTTACAGGGGGAGAAGCCTGAGCAAGTGCTTCCTGTAAGTGGGAAAAGCAGCACAAAAACAAAGACCTAAGGCACAGCTTTGCCCCACCACAGACCAGGGGGATGCAGCTACACCTGGCCTAATAAAAACAATCACATGGCTGAATTATAAAAGCTTTCCCTCTCCCCATGTATCTTATCTCACTGCCAGGAAATATCCTTCTCAAAAGTGAGTGCAGAACTTCCTTTAAGAGCCACAACTTTCCTTGCCACTCACTGCTTTATTCCCTCAAGCATGGCACTGACAACTCCATCTAATATAAAGGGATTCTTTAAATCCCCTGAGAGGTTTTTAATTTTTTTTTTCCCAAACCCTTGTAAGTTCATGGCCTTAACAGTAGCCTGTAGCAATGAGCTGTGAAGGCTGATCACAGCACTGAGGGAAAGGAAAAAAAAGGAAGTTATTTTATTAGTGTTTAGATCTTTTATAGCATGGAAAACTGCACCAATGCCTTTGTTCATTTCCAAGGATTCCCATTACTCAATTCTCTCTCCAGGAACAGATCTGAGTCTCTCTGGAGGGAATGTGGTGCCTGAGAGGTGCTGGGAAGGATGATGGATGGAACAGGCACTGAGGAACTCACAAAAATCTCTGCACACCCTTCCCCACTTCCAGTTCAGGAAAGCACCACCACACTCCTCTGAAACACAGGATTTATCAGTTCTTTTCAGAGCTTGCAATGTTTAGTTATGATTTTGCTTGTTCTGCTAATTTGGACTGGGTGCCAGAGGTTTTATTTCACTCCAGGAGGTCTCTGGGGAGAGGCAGGGGCTGGTCCTGCCCAGGTGACCCTGGAGCCACCAGCTCCTCTCCTTGAGCAGCAGCAGCAGCAGCAGAGCCCACGCTCTGTCTCATGCATGCATTCATCCTGCATGTGATCTCACTCTGAGATTATTGACAGGAATACATCTTCATACATTACAATACTTATGTGCCCTTGTGCTGGTGAAAATGCCAGCCCTTTGGGATCACAGGGCTCACAAACAGCTTCTCCAAGGTCTGCTGAAAATCTGCTTTGGGGAGAAGATCAAGCAAAATCACAACCAGTTTGTGGCATTCCTACACTGTTTAGGTGAAAATAAGGATGGGACTCTAAGATCAGAATGAAATATATGGGTTTAAAGCTTTTGCATATGATTTAAACAGCCAACCTGCTCAAAGTACCCAGCAACACCAGCTCTGCTGCTCTTAACTGAGCAGCTGCTTGACACCATCTCCCAGTTTGATCCCCTCACAGCAGCTCCAAAATTCTGTTCTTCCCTCATTTTTTGAATGCAAAGTTATGAACATTGCACCATTCTTTACAATTAGAATTTTGAACTCTCTGCACAATGACTGGAATTATGCAGCCTTCATGTATACCAGGATTTAAGCCTCAGAATCTTTCCTTATTTCCTGTTTTATTCCTCCTCTTGCTTTAGTGGATCAAGAGGCACAAGGTGTTAAAATTAGGAGGTTTAAGATGAAAACATCTGCTCTTCCTGTGGAGTTTAAATGTCACACCAACATGGCAGCCTGAAAAACCTTTTCTTTGCTCCTTGTGCTTCTGCCCTTTGAGCATTCCCCTCTCTTATTTCCCAGCTCCATTCTCTGGATCTAACCCTGCTGCTGCATTCAGTGCCTGTAAGGTTTGGTCACCCCAGGAGCAGATTCAGGAAGTCCCCAGGGAACTGGGAAAATGAGAGTACACTGGAACAGAAATGGCCCTCCAGGAGCTGCCCCCCATCAAATCACACACACCCAGGTCTCCTGCCTAATAAACAGGAGAGAGAAAAGCCTTGCTGACACAGCCAATGTTTGCAAACAAAAAGTCAGGACAAATTTAGCTTGGTTTGACAGGGCTGCATTGAAGATCAGAGGTCTCTGGTCCTACAAAGTTGTGCTGCAACCCTGTGAGGATGTGACAGGACTGCAGCTCCCCCAGGCAGGGATCTGGGGAGCTCCAGATGTTTTATTTGTGTTATCATTGAAGACAGATTTTGGGAACTTGGCTGGGGTTTTAAAGAGGAGCAGCCCTGTCCTTCTGTTCATTTAAAGGCAGCAGAAAGGGCTGCTCAGCCTCCTCCATGGGGGCAGCAGTTACTCATCCCTATTTTTCCTTTTTCCACATTGCCATACTGGTGACTGCCATGAGAAACACATTTCAAGAACATTCAGATGTGCTCTGACACATTTACTCATGATTTTTTAGTGGCATGAAAACATTTGTTCAGAAAATCCTGCAGTACAGATCCTACCCTGGTAACAGAGTGTGATAGTTTCTGTAACACTATTTTATCTATTTCCTTCATTTTGCTACTCCTAAATCACTACTCCTGGGTATTGCAAACAGACACAAGTGCAGCTTTAGAGAATAAAGAGGAAATCAAACCAAGCACTGCACCACAGAGAATTTACTATGCTGAACCACAGCACTTTCTGTCACCTGTTTGAAAACTTGACGTGGGTCTCAGCCTTAACTTCTTCAACTATCAGCTCAATCTGCACCATCTATTGATTAAAAGCTGCCATCACCTTCCATTTTTATCACATTTCTCAGGCAAGAATCTGAGAGCTCTATGCAACCAATTCAGTGAGAGCTCCTGTGAAGTCAGCAAATATTACCCCAGCCTGAGGGATGAGAAACTCAGCCAAAGAGAGGTGAAGGTGTCCAAGGTAACACAGTGACAGAGCCAGCAACAAAATCTATAAAACTACTATAAAAACCCCCCACAAACAGTTGTTCAGCTGTTACAGAACACCCTTTCCCTGAAGTCTTTCTGGGTTGGATTTATTTTTTGGTAAATATGAATAATTTGATATTTATCAAGAGAAAACTGGACAACAGGAACTTAGGAAGAGAAGAAAGATTCTCATTTATCCATACTGCAGCCACAGAGGCAGCAGGAAGAGGGGTATTTTATGTTTTCTCACTGATCTCTTCCATCTTCTGCTCTGAAAGTATCACCTGGACATGAAGGGAAATTTATTCCACTTATTTATGCATCCTGAGTCCTTAACATGGACATCTAAGCAAACTGGACATTTACTGAACTCTGTTATCTTGCTATAGACAATTATATCATCAAAACCTGATTATTTATTATCATTTAACACAAATTTCAGCAAGTTATTCTAAACAAAAACATCCAGGAGGACAATTTTATGCCCAAATGAGTGTACAACCAAACACACACTCTGGGAAATGAAGAAGATGCAGGTCATTCCATAACCTTACATTTATTCCACTGCAAAAATCACTTTAAAGCAGGCTAATAAACAAATGCTGTTTTACTTCCTGCTCTATTACCCTACTTGATGCTAAAATAGAAAGAATATTTCAACCACTAAATCTCCGGGGTAAAGAACCAACTGCAGCAAAAATTCGCTTTAATGCCAGGCAGAGAAGGGAGAGCAACCCAGCTCCCCAAAAGCTGCCTTTGATCTGCAGCAGGGCAATATCCCAGGTCAGCATCCTCCCCTCCTGCCTGCCTCTGAAATCCTGGAAGGGAGCTGCACAAGCACAGCCAAGATGCCAGAGTTGTGACCCCTGTTTTTAAGCCCTTTCGAGTCCCTGACCCCCATTTGCTTCACAAACTCCAAAGGAGGATGAAAGGAGCCAGAGCAGCAGCTGGAGGCTCCAGCTCCTTGAACTGAGGCTTGAGGGAAGGGAAACTGGAATTTAAACTCGGATCAATGTGAACTTACAGCATTCTGACAAGAGGCCTTCAAAGAGAAATCTTCCCTTCCTTGAAAATAGCAAGATATAGATCTTTCTAAAATACACTTTAACCCTCTTAGCAGTTTTACTTTTATTGCTGCCATTCTCTCATCAGGCTTCTCTTACTTTATGGCACAACATTCATTCCAGTAAGTCCCTCCTCTCGCTTACATCATCATGGGAAGAAGGGCAGGCAAAAATAATGCCATGGAAAATATTTCCAAACTCATTCTGGAAAGGGGGTTCCACTGATTTATTAAACTCAAGCTCTTAGGAATGTGAGGGAACAAACCCCAATGAAAACAACCAAGCAAAATCCAAATGAACCTGTAACCTTTCTCCCCCAAAAGATTTAAACTGATTTCTCATGAAATTTTAAGACTAGTGTAGTATAATCTCTGATTTCCTATTCCAAACCATGGGCTGGAACTGTGATGGGAAATAAATCCAAATTAAATAACACTAGAAGTGATCTTCTTTTCTACTCACAGTTTTCCATCATTACAGATTATTGTTTGCTATTTGCAAGTTGTGATGACAAAGAATAAATTCTGAATTATTTAACATAAAGGCCCAGATATTTAAAATCAATTCCACATATGTGCCTTAGGTAGAGAGAAATGATGTGAGACTTACCTTCTGAAAAACTTGATAGTTGGATTTAGACCATATGTCAAGCTACAGTAGGAAAAAAAGAAAAAAGTTATAAATTACTACAGATAAAGAAGCAGCTTTGGAGAGAAAATGGATCAACAAAGATGCATCTCTGAGTTCACTCTTTTGACCCCTTGCCCTCACCTGTTGCAATCCAAGAAAGGGAATTAATAACATAAGATTTCCTTTGTATTGCAATGAAGAATGGACAGAGTTCAGCAGAGTTTCAATAAAAAAATTATACATACAAGACCTGTTGAATTAATGAGTTCTCTTTAAAAAAGCAAAATCTTCATTTGTATGGGGTTGTGGCTGATCTATGCAAATATTCATCAGCTTGAGTGTGTTTCCAAAATGAGGGCATTTTTATTAAGTTTATGCTTGTCTTGTGTTGAATAAGTGATTCAGTTACAAACGACACAAAGAGCATTTAGCTGAATTAAGCCAAAGCTTTGGGTCTACTGGGGCTAAATAAAACATCCCTCAGGAAACTGCATTTACATTTGCAGACAAAAATCACACTAAGAGAGATTTAAGGTTGTAGATAACTGCATGCATCCATGACTTAAACGTGTGGTCAGCTACACACAAACTAAAAGAACAAAATTGGAATTTCAGGTTTATTAGCTCTGGTGTTTAATAATTCCTACTGACATGTCAATGCTCTCTTAGCCAGCCCTGTGGAACAGCTCAGACTCTGTCAAGGAAAAGCAGCAGGGAAAAACAAGAGGAGCTTCCATCAATCCCAGACTTGCAAATCACTTTTTTTTCCAACAGATCCCAGTGTACTCAACAATTCTGTATGCACAGAACTTGTCACAGGAAAGGTGTCTGATAAAGCATTAATCTCAGGAATCTCAGTCTAGACAGAAGAAGTTCTGAGTGAATTTATGAAGCAGGAGTAGCTCCTCTAGCGCCTGATACCAGGGTTGGCCACACGTGTTCTCACAAGGGGGTTCTCTCTTTTCCTGGTACAACTCATTATTTCAGCTCTGCCTTAGGTGCCCATACATTCCAACTGACAGTACAACTCTCCAAAGGCACAAAAAGAGCCTGAAATGAAGGAAGTCATGTGAAGTGAGTAAAACACATTAGAGGGAGGTGAGGGAAGCGAGGGGGAAGGATGCTGAGTCCAAGTGATTAATTCACCATGCTAAAAATGGTCAGAATGCTCAAAGCTCTCACTCTTGCAGGAGCAGCAGCGTGAAGCGGCCCATGTCCAAATCCTGCCCAGCAGTGACTCCTGGGTCCCCAGAGCTCAGAGGGGACAGGATGATGCTAAAGCTTCAGAAGCTGCTCCAGGATCGATGTTTCACAGCTCAGCACTGCTGACCTTGCCCTGAGACAAAAGGCAGCTGATGTCCCAATGTCCCAATGCCTTCTCCAGGCTGGATGGGGACAGGAGTACCCTGAGGCACCTCCCTGCAAACCTGGTAACATTTCCTGGCTCTTGGGGTGAGATCAAGAACCTCTGTGAACACCAGCATTCAGACCTTGACCCAAGCTTGATTTATTATCCCACCTGGGAAAGCAGCACTGCTCTACCAGATTAGAAAGGCCTACATTTGAAAATAAAAAATTAATGTATATTTAAAAAAAAACCCACTCTGTTTTAATGTAATTTACAGCTTTTCTTTGACTGCAGAGTTGCTGTAATTGGAATGTATAGATGGTTTGCTAATCTCCAGTGATCAAACCAAGTATGTGATCCTCTCTAGTTAGGCTCAAAAAAAAAAAAAGTCCACTTCAGATGCTGCTTTAAGATGAGTCCAACAGGTTCTGAATGTTCATTAGTTGGCATGGAGATGGGAAAGCTGAAAAAGTAATGAATGCCTGTCTTACAGACGTAATGTTATCCATGTTAAAAAAGGAAGAAAGAAAAAAGAAAGAAAGAAAAAGCCACTAGCCCCTGCTCCATGCATACATCCTAAATGAGTGCCCACCTCTCCCTCCTGAAACTGAGGATTAAGGCAGAGGCAGATTAAAGAATGCATCATTATAGGTCTATTATTCTTCAACTTTTCACTTTCAATCAAGACACACATTTGTAACTAAAAAACTGCTGAAAGCACAATTTCGGGGCATCCTCTGCATGTGAATTAAACAGGGGCTTTCTCTCCCCAGTGCCCCTCTCCCCAGCCAGCCCCAGCAGCTGGAACAAGAGGCCGTTTGCTGAAGGTCGCGGAGCGATTTCAAAGGCGATAACAAACCCGAATGTTCCCTGCATCCCATATCAAACAGGTCCGGTGCCAACACTTATTAGAGAAATCAGATTCAACCCCCCCTTCACCCAAACACACACACAGCCAGCTTTGAAGTGGTGAGAATGCAGGGATCAGAAATTACCCCAGAGACAGCTCTGCCTGTCTTTGAAGCTTTCCTTTGATACCACTATTTCTTCTCCTCTCTTACGCTAGGAGGCTAAAAGCTGCCTTTTCTTATTGATATGGGGTAATTAATGAAGCCACAGCATTAACATAACCCAAGTTCCTGAACATGAGAATTCAACAGAGACACTTATGTTTCTTTAGTTAAGTCTAAGGGATGCAAAATAGGAATTTGGCTAGTGCCCACATGCCCTGTCAAGGTGGTTCTTGGTCTCTGCATCAAAAGAAAATCATGGTATCATCATGCCAAAAAAATCCCAATATGATTTTTTTGTTGGCAGATCAATGACTCAGCTGCCCTGTGAAGATGAGCTGCACAGCTTCATTTAGTCAGGAATCAGGAAAACACTAGTGATTAATTACCATCCATGGTTAAATTTCAACGCACAACAAGCATGTCACAGTCTGAAATTAAGGGTGGCACTGTGCCACCACTAAAATCATGAGGGTAATTAAAATGCATCAGTCTGTGGTGGACATGAAGGGTTAGGATGGTGAGCAACAGCAACTGTGAGCAGGTCCAGCACCCACGACATGTCAGAGCCTGCCAGATCTCACTTATTGTTTTTGCAAAGTGGCACCAAAAATGTCCAAGTTATGCAGCTGGCAGCTTGGCAAAGAAATTCTGCAGGGTCTGTGAATAATTCACGAGAGAGGTACACGAGGCACTCAAGAAATGCAATGATTCTGTCTGTATAAGCAAAGCTTGAAAAAAAGCCCCAGAATGGCTGGTCTTGTTTTACTCACTGCAAGCTTAAAACTTCTGCTCTTTCACCTTAATTTTGAAAGGATTTAAATGTATAAGAGGGAGAACCCAATTTAGGGAGACTTCAGCAGAGACCACGTGAGGCTCTCATGTAAGCACCTGTCAACGTGCACAGCTCAATGTGTGAGCACACAGCAAGATAAAGCAACCTGGAAAATGCCATGTCAGCTTTCCTGGGTAACTGCTGGTGTGTCACTGTGCAGCTCCACCACCAGGAGAAAAACCCAGATTTGGGGTTTTTTTGCCAGACTTAACTGACTGAAGGACCAGAGGAGTCTCAACAGCTCTGCTGTTTGCACTGGTCTCTTCCTTTTATGTCCCCAGCAATGTAGAATTTGCTAAAAACCAGTGTATTTTCAGTAATAAATGATGACTGCTCTGATCAGAGGGGAAATCTTTGGCCTCTTCTGTGCACAGTCCATTTCTCACTTAGTGTCTGTGTGACCAGTCTCCCAGTGATGGCAATTCTCCTTTTTTAAATACCACTGAATACATCTGGTTGCCTCAAACTCCTCTCTACTTGTAAAAAGTCTTTTTCCACTGAATTTCACTTTTTGCACTTAAAGGCCTTTCCAATGTGTGCAGTTTGGAGGGTGACTCAACAGACCCTCATCCAGTTATTTAAGTGCAAAGAAGATTTATCCAGTGTCCCTTCTTCAGTGTGCCTTACAGAAAAGAGGCACTTCAGCATTGCCATATTGCATGTTAGCACCTAATTCCTCATCTCCCTGTTGTTTACAAATATTAAATGTTTCCTAGGAATACATAAGCTAAGTCCCAAGTCAACAATGACTGTGTAAACTGCTCCCTGGAAAAATTATCACCGCCCACTGTGTTCCTGAGGGTTCTCCATATTTCTGTTATTTAATAAGGATGATACTCACTGATCTTTTTCTTACTTTTTTGGTGTGTTTCTCCTTAATGCTGGTGCATTTTTCATGCTATCAGGCTAGCAACTGAGAAGGCAGAATGGTGTAGAAGCCTCACTGAAGTACCTTCCCAACAGCATCTGTTGTGACAGGGAAGGAATTGCAATGGACTCTGTTCCTAACTGACTGCGATCGCTCATTCCCAGCAGGCACAATAAGGAAAGCAAATCACTGTGAGAGCACAATCTTAATTCTTATTCTCCAATTACCAGAGTAGTTAATTAGTGACAAAAAAAAAAGGAGCTTACTGTTTGTCAATATGTGCTCCAGTTGGCAAAACTAGCAAACTACGCATTTATTTAATCTTCCAAGCCAAATTTGCTCATGATTTAAGTGGCTCCAACTCCAATTCTACTTCAGTCAAATGAAATGTTCCTATTTATACCTGAAACAGAGACCTTCAGGTTTGCAAAATCTCTGGGATGCCCACTGGAATTGCAAAGTGCCACGTAAAGGTCACAGGTTGGTGCATCCTTGCAGGAGCAGTCACACAGCCCAGGGTTGGACACAAAGTTAAATGAGTAGAGAACAGACTCCCCTGCAGACTGGCTTAAAGCAAGAAATGAGCCAGGTGTTAACAGCAATGCTCTGGAGGAGCAGAGCTGCTCCCCACTGACAGCAAACAAAGGTTAGTGCCCCGTGCCCAGAGCTGGCCTTGGCAAGTCCTGCTGTCCCCTGGCAGCGAACGATGGCAGAGGAACAATGTGCAGCTCCCAGGAGAGTTCACCTTGAGCTCAACAGAATCCCAGTGCCAGATGCTGAGTTTCAGAAAGGAACTCCTTACTTAGCTTTTCAGCATATATAGCATTATTGTATTTCAAGGGAGCTTCAAAGGAAACTGGATTCATCAGAGAAAACGAGCACACCCAAATGAAGTGTGACATGGGAATCCATCACACACTGTCAGTGCTCTCTCAGCAGACCATCATTTCACTTCCATGCAGAAACCTGGGGTGAAGAGGGGCTGCTGCTGGAGCTCTGTATTTATATGCAAATATACAGGGACTAGAGAGCAGCTGCTTCTGTTGCAAACTGGTATTTAAACCTGCCTATATGAAAAAGGCAAATTAAAATTAAGCAATTTTTATTTTACTACTTCTTAGGCCAATCCTCCGCCCTTTGAGGAAGAATGTCTCACCTGGGAGATGGAGCTGCACTATTTCCTTCAGCAGCTCAGCTCCTGGCCTTTCCCAGAGAACAGAGGTTCAGACTCAGAGCTGCTGAACTCTGGGTCAGCACACAACGTGCTTCTGTGTGCTGAAACACAGTTATCACTTCTGAAAGGAAAAGAAGTCTCACCTCATTATAACATGGCCTATGGGTGCCAAATATTCATCTTGATATAATGAACTTCTTATTTTAATAGGCTTCATAATCAGAAGAGAAAGCTCCAGAGAGACAGTGTGAAACATGGAGGTATTTAGTGCTGTTGCTGGAACAGAGAATCCTGGTGGATGTCTGAGGAACAGAGACCCTTCCAGCCTGGAAAGAGACCTGAGCTGAGCCAAGGCCATCAGGTCCTGTTAACATCTCCTGATGTGCTGAGGAGAGCCAGATGGAGAGTGTGCAGGCACAGGAAATCTCAGGGTTCAAGCAGGGTGAGCTGTTCACAAAATAAATCACTTGTGGAAACAGGTAACACTTGCTGTAGTAGCTGCTGTTCAAGATGTGCTGCTGCTGGCAAGCAAATTCTTGAGGAGCACCTACCAGTGATCCTCTCTGTTGTGTTTATCAAGGCAAAAAAACCAGCCCAAGATTTCTCAATGGCTCTCAGAAGAGGGAAAGCTGAACCTTGGGCTGTTGATGTGCTGGTACACTGCAAAAATGTTTTCTCAGCAGACACTATGAACACAGCAACTGGGGTCTAAGGTGATAAATCAGAAATTCAAGCAAAGGCTTCAGAGCTTACAAAGAACTCAGAGATATGGGGATGCAAAACCCAAGCAAAACAAGACAGATTTAAACTGGAATGTTCTGCAAACATTCCAAGTCCTTTGCCAGTTTTGCATTTCCAGTGTGCCTGCAGTGGGATCCCAATTTTCTGCCATGAAAACAGATGGAAATGAAGTGCAGTGCTGCTGGAGAGGCTGTGACCTATTGTATTTGCAGAGCCCCTCATGGCAGGAAGGAATGATGAATCTGACTCCATGTTCTTGAAGGCTAATTTATTATTTTATGATACTATATGATATTAAAGAATGCTATACTAAACTATACTAAAGAATACAGAAAATATACTTACACAATGCCAAAAAGATAATAATGAAAACTCCTGACTCTCTCCAGAGTCCTGACACAGCTTTGCCAAAGAGTGAAAACAACCCACAGCAAAAACCAATAAAACAATCACCTGTGGTAAAACAATCTTACATTCCACATGTGAGCACAACACAGGAGAAGCAAATGAGATAAGAATTTGTCTTCCTTTTTCTCTGAGGCTTCTCAGCTCCCCAGGAGAAAAATCCTGGGCGAAGGGTGTTGGGGAAGATGAAACAGGAAAATCTTATAAATATGATTGTCTGGCAAAAGATTTTGAGAATATGGAAACTATACACAAGACTGAAATGAAAGCAAGCTTTGAGATACCTCAGTTACTGAACAACAGGAAAACAATGGTATGGCCAGCTGAAGGTTGATGAAACAACACTCTCTGCTTGCAGACAGGCCCAAGGGTCAGAGGAGACCCCACTAGCTTGGCAGAAGGGGCCCAAAGAGGAGTTTTTAGGGTTTAAAATGTAACCCAGTATGGTAATGTAATGATTCTTATGGGCTTTATGTAAATGCTATAGGATTTGTGTCTCATACTAGATTGGTTAGTGAGAATCAGAATATTCAATACAGAAGATGATTTATGGTATTGTAAGGGGAACTTCGCTCTCTTACCCTCTTTTACTCTTTACCTCTTTTACTCTCTCATCATTTTTACCACACTCTTGCCTTCTCTCTCTTTACTTCTCTGTGGCTGCAGCTCCCAGCAGGGCCCTGCACCCAGGCCCTTTGCAATAAACCCCAAGTTTCACCACGTGGTCTCAGAGATCTCTTGTCTCCGTCCATCCCCACCACTCTACCCCTCGTCACTTCTACAGAAGGGATTTTTCAGAGGATCTGAGTGCCCCAGTGTCCCACCTTGTGAGTGCCCCATCCTGTGAGTGCCCCAGTGCCCCATCTTGTGAGCACCCCACCCTGTGAATGCCCCACCTTGCCATCCTCAGTGTAGACGTTCTCGCTGTAGCCCTTGACGATGGTGCGGTCGATGAAGAGGCTCCGCATCACCACGATCACCTTCAGCACCTTCCCCAAGGTCACCTGGCAAGAGCAGGACAGGGACACAAATGGGCTCAGGGTGAGCTGGTGGCGTCTGAATTTCTAAGACCAGCGAGTTAACAGCTTAAGCTGATGCAATTTCAGTTTTCAATATTTTATAGAGAGACCAAAATAAAAGATCTAAAAGCAGTGTGTGATATGAGGAGGAGAGATGCTATGAAGTGCAGAACAAACAAACATTCATTTGCAACTGAAAATGTATGAGTTCACAGAATTCCCTTGTGTAGACATGGCACTGTCAAGCAATTCTCTCCATT
Organism: Melozone crissalis; assembly: GCF_028551555.1. Classification (NCBI taxonomy): domain Eukaryota; kingdom Metazoa; phylum Chordata; class Aves; order Passeriformes; family Passerellidae; genus Melozone; species Melozone crissalis. The sequence goes on along the minus strand of NW_026535819.1, from coordinate 4,438,154 downwards.
TTATTAACACCACAACTCAATAACTTGTCAAAAACAATGGACAAATGTGATTATTTTCGATGAATTTGATATTCTCCAATATAAGTCCACTTAGAGAAAAACAATTTGAAAGAGGAATCGGACTCTCCTAATGCTGGCTTGTAAAAGCGTACCATGAGTTTAATGGAAAACATTTTCTGTCCAATAAAAATGTAAAATTATTTCAAAGGAAACAACAGCTTAAAGTAAAAATGTTACATTTTCAAAGGTTTCATTTCCTTCTGTGAGAGTGTTAAAGTGCAAAGAATAAAACTAGTATAATGGAAAATATAGAGGGTCAGTCAGAGTATAACAACAGAAACAAGCCTAAATTATATTATTGACAAAAATGCAATAATGAAGGCATTTTAATCTAAAAATCAATTTACATTTCAAAGATGAAGTTGTACTTCAATACCGTTAAGATGTGTGTCTAACAAGGATCTTGTCTTTGTATTTTGTTATGCAGAGATTATTAGAGAGTTTTTCCTCACCCACAAAAGCATAAAACTGAGATAAAAAAGAAACAATTAGCTCATTTTAATATTTCCCAACCAGCAGCAGCTCATTTTCTGCCAGTGTTCCAACATTTCATCCTGTATAGATTAACACCCACTAAAACAAATGTGTTTTTACTGCTGACCTCAGCAGACAAATCCACACCTAAAGAAACCAGTCAATATGCACCTTTATTGATCTGTTGGATGTTATTCCTTTGTAACTTCTGGTAATGACTGCTGCCCATCACCTTGTTCCAACACCAACAGCCCCAGCCTGAGCTGATTTAATCAGCACAGAGCAGGACAGAGCCACAAACCCTGGACAGAACTGATGCCAAACCTTTGGAATAGAACAGGGAGAACTCCAGCAGGGCAGGACAAATTCACAGCAAGAGAAAAGACAGAGGAACAGGAAGGGGAGACAATGACAGCCATCAGACAGGCTGCCAGGCATAATACTGCAAGAACATAAAAAGTGGGTCAGAAGAATGGGTAATTTGTGAAGAAAAAAATGTGAAAGGCTGAAGGACAGGAAGCTGTATCAGGGCCTGAGCGATGCACATACCAGGAACCATGAACATGTATGGAAACACCACATTGTGCTGTGAATTTTGGTTTAAATGCAGTATTTTGCCAGGGTACTCTTAAACACGGTTTAGTTGGTCCTCATATACAAAAAACTGGCAGAGTTATTTCAGCGCCTGGCACTGAATTAATTAAGTTATAAATGCAAAATCATTACCCAGAGGTGCCCAAGCTATGATGCTGATCACCACTGGAATCACAGAGTTGTCATAATTGCTAACAGAATCAACTTTGAGAAAAGTTGCCAGTACATTAAGAGTTAACAGTTTTCAATTTATTTTTCTGCATTATTAAAACTGGCACTTCAGTAGGATATTGGTCTGCTGAGAAAACTGACTCTTATTTATAACTTCACACTAGGCATCAACCATACATAACAAAATTAAAAGGAAGAAAAGAAGACATTTTAAAGAAAAAGAAATCTTAATGGAAGAAGGATAAGGTTGCCCTACAAACACCCAGACCCAGATTTCTGTATAGTATTTCCTATCCTCACTGCCTTCACACACTTAAGCTGATGCTCCCTTCTTTCCTCTTTCTCTTTCCATTGTGCATTCACAGCACCTCCCGTTGCTGCCAGGTAGAAATAAATCTGAGGTTGATCTGAAGCTTGTGTGGGATGTTCCTGAAAATCCTCAGAGTGAACAGTGGAACATAATACAGTGAAAAATCCTGTGTGTGGCACTCCAGCTTGCTGGAATGAACTCACTGCTGGCCTCAAACCTCCTCCCCACATGATTCACCTGCACACATGTTCCTGCATTAGCTTCCTGCCTTTTCCCAGGTGATCTGACTTAACACCCTTCCAGTGGTTCACTCCCCACTTCCAGAATCCATCACAGCACTGAAATGTCACATCCTGCACAATGTCCAGGACAGGACCTTGATCAGCCACTTGCTTGACCACAGAAATTCAAAATTCCTGTCTCCCACATGTGTAAGGAGCTGTGCAAACCCAGCTCTAGCTGGGTACCTCAGTGAGCTCCTGAGAAAGGTCCTAGAGCTGCACTTCCCTTTACAGGGGCACCCAGGCACCCTGAAAATCCAAACTTGGGTTGGGTTGTCTGAATTAGCTCTTACAGTGCTCTGGCACTGAAACAAAAAACTTCCTCTTTTGTACCACTCTTGTTTTGACAAGAGATTCCTGCAGATTTTACTCTGGCTGGGAGAGAGATCGAGACATTGAGATTATTTCTGTAGGACTGGATCATTAGTCAAGTCTGACAGAAGCAGGAGTTTTGTAAAAGAGCAGCTCAGAGAAATTACAGTTCATGGTTTTGAGAGCACTGAAAGAATGAGGGTAGTAGTACAAAGAATGAACAACAGCCTGTCACCAGACTGGGGGATGCTGTGAGACGTGGAAGCCACAACTCTGCTCCACAGCTATTTCCAGGGTGAAGCACATTCCATATTGCACACACAGCAAATGCAATAGCCTTTATTTTTTCCTCCTGTAATCAAGATTCATAACTACTTCCAGGGCTTAATGTTTTTGTTCAACTCTGCTGTATTTTACAAATCATGTTTTTCAGCTGATCATTTTATTCCAATCCCTGCTCAACTTGGCTGCTTGGAGGCTGTGTTCAGAACAGATCTATGTATGGAACATAATTCACATTTACAGTCATGCAGCTGTGTCCCTCCAGATCACCCGAAAGAAGCTAATAAAACACTAATGCCTTTGGTAAACCAGAAATTTGATAGTTCTACTCCAAGCTCCAAAAGTGCAGATCTCTCCTGAAGGTCCAGACTCACCCAGATGGTCCCTATTTAATGGGCACTGAAATGTCCCTGCATTTCCACAGGTACCGAGAGAAATTTCCTTCCTTGTTCAGAAAAGATACCTTTCAATTGTGACAAAATGGCAACAATTTCCCTTCTAAGCCAAGTTTTCCTATTAAATTTCAACTTCTCCTGTCGATATCCTGTTAAGACAGCACTTGGCTTTTTAATATTTTGCCTGAAGGATATATGCCAACTCGTCCTTGATGTAGAAAATTTTAATTCAAATCAATACATGTACAAGGTCACTTTAAAATTCAATTAATATGAATGAAAAAATATGCCCCACAGTTCTGTGAGCTGAAAATGGAACAGTTGCAAGTTAAATACTTCTGTAGCTTCTGTTTTGGGCTGTGTAATAACAACATGCTTCTAACTTCCTTTTAACTAAAGTATACTAAATTCAGACAGTTAAGTTATTCATAAATCCCCTGCTTCCTAAAATGGCAAGCCCAAGAAGAAGGTAGGACAGGCAGCTGATTGAAATCTGCAATATTATGCAGCTTTTCTGACAAAGACATATAAAATAAAAATCTTCTTGAAATATCCCAGTTTTAAAAATATTTTGTCTACCACCAAGATAAATCTCAAGGAGCATCTGACAGACACAGTATGCCAAGAAAGGGAGAGGGGGAAACAGAATAATCAGGGAGAATGACTTAGATAATTTCTTGTAAGACTGCTAAAAAAAGTTCCCATTTAACACCAGTTATAATTATAAAAGAAGAAAGTACCTTTCCAAGTAAGTCAAAATCAGGGTCCACATGAGTTTACAAAATGAAAAGGATCAAAATTAATTTACCATGCCAGAACTCTTCCTGGAGGAATCAGTTTGAATTCTCCCCTTTAATTTTGCCTCCTCGCTGAAACTAGTATCAAGTGAAAAGCCCTTTTATCAACCATTTAAACAACACATTAACAAATGTTCTTTCTTAAAATTTATTTAAGTTTGATATCAGGAAAATGTATGCTGACAACACTGAGCTGCCATACTTTGTGAAATGAAAAATTCCCAAAGCTGCAGATTTCCCCTCAGCATTCCAGGGAATTTGCTGCTGATTTGAGCTGCAGATGCTCTGCAATGCAGAGCTAAAAGAAAGAAAACATTATTTTCAGTTAACATGGGCACCTCCCCACTTCTATAAAAAGGAGCACAAGTGTGTGTGTGGTTTTTTATTCACCTCAGAAATAAGGCAACATCCAAGCAGAGATGTAACCAAGCTACAGATTTCCAGCAAAAGGCCAGACACCTGCTCCTTGCCATGGAACCAGCCATAAGCTCAGCCTCCCACTTACAGATCCTTCTTACTAATAAGTACAATGCATGGAAATCATATTCAGATATGCTGGAAAAAAAAGGTTTTGGATTAAAAATAAAGTTTAAAAAAAAACCCAACACACAGACTTTCAACTAGATTTTTTTCCTCTCATTTTTTATGTCTCATCTGCTGCTGGTATGGCTGCTTTTTCCCTCAAATGCTCATTATTCTTTAATGATGCCTATTTGTAAATAGCAAGATAAGATGCAATTAAGCCATTAGAGTCTAAATAAACAAACATACTAATTAGGTTCTTTACACGGATTTCTTTTTTTATGCAAGGGCTGGAATTTACCTTTCATTAGTCTAACCTAATTGCAATAGTGCCTGATAAAAAGTCAACATAAATGAAGGACTTTAAGTGCTCCCACCATATGAAGGATGAGCTGGCTCTTTTCCCTCACTAACATTCCCTTTTCTCTTAATAAAGCAAAAAAAAACTGGCACAGGAATGTTGTTTAAAGGTTCAAGGACAGATTTTGCCAGTGGCCAGTCACATTTAGGGAACGCTCACACCAGTCCAGCATTGCTACACAAGATGAAATGGATTTTGTCTCTTTTTTCCTTTCTAAATTAAAGCACACCAGGAATTTTACAAGGATGAAAATGACGTGTGATCTTCCATAATATTAATCTGTGGGAATATCAATACACACCTGAGAGCTTGGGCACAGCAACCCTGTGGAGGGAGCAAAGCTGAAGACATTTCTCACAAGTCTTTATCTACTTTTTTCCTACTTTTTTCCCTTTTCCCAATGGAAAGGACTCTTCCTCATCTTCCTCATCCTTCATTAGATGAGCAGAGAACACTTTCCAATTTACTTGCCAACTCTTGTTCATGTGCTTTGTTAATTCAAGACATCCTTCCCCTGCCCATGTCACCTCAAATAATGCCCCTTAAATGCTGATTTTGATGCTTTTTAAATGCTGGTTCTCCATCTTAAGGCACAAACTGTGAAGCCACTGCAGTCACAAGTCCCACTGTGAGCTCAGGAGTGATTCCTTAAACACCATCCCAGGACTTCCCTTCAACACCAAAACCAAGCTACTGCCTCCGAGGCAGTAAATCCCTAAATGAATATTCATCCTATAGCCCTAAAAATCAGGTGCCCAAGCCACTAAAGGTGACCAGCAGAGCTACATCCCTCCCATGAACTGCCTGCTTTTATCCCTGAGCACTGCTCTCCTGATAAACCACCCAACAGGAAAGAAGGAAGGAAGATTACACTGCAAAGCACTTTGGAAATATGAAATTGTTTTAGAAACAACAGCACTGAATTGCTTCCAATCAATACAGCATCAATACTGATTTCAAATCACTTTGCAAATTCCTCCCCACTCCTCCCAGATCTCCAACATCAGGGTCTCATGCACAGAAATCAGTCTGGTGCCTTTCTTGATGGGCAAATAATAAATTTCAGCATCCATTTTCCTTATAAAAATAATAATGGTTTTATGTAAAACACTAATAAACAACAATGAGACACAAGGAATTATTCAGTTTCAGGGAACAGATGTCTGGCCTATTTGCAATTAATACAACCCACTGCCACACAATCAGCCTGCTGCAAATGCTGGGAACAAGATCTGAAAGTTCAAATGCAAATGTGTCTGGTTTTAAGGAGAAGGAATAAAACTCTATAAAAACCTGCTTCGTATTTTTATATGACAGATCTATTAAAATTCTAGGCAGCAGTATAAATTAATAAAAAAATAATTTAAAATTTTGTAAGATAACCTGGAAAGAAAAAAATCATGATTTCTGACCTGAGTCTGGCAGAAACAATTCAGTTTTTTGGTTAGAAGTTACTTATACATATCATTATGCTTTAGAAACACAAATTACAGAAAACAGTTCCATTATCTGCAAAAATATTTACCACTGCTTGCAATTTCTGTAGTAGTTCTTTACAAATATTGAGAATAAAAAGAATTTAAAGACAAAGTAGTTCGCAGACATAGATAAGAAAATAAGCTTCTTCTCCAAGCAGGACTGGAAAGGAACTCAGATTTCTCAACTGGAAAAGTAGGGCTGAAGTTAGTAGGGCTAAAATCTTTCTGTTATTAATGAATATATTGTACACAGGATTTGTTTCACACAAAAAATATTCTGAATTTTGGTAATGGAAACAAGGTGTGTGAAACAAATACAAAATAATGTGATTAATACAGCAGGAAAAATAATATAGCTAGGAATATGACTAATCATTTGAGAAAAAAAGACTAGGTATTTTCATTCACAAACAATTAGTTAATGTTTTCTTAATACACAAGATAAGGTTTATCTATTTACAATTCCTGGCATTTGACCAACAAAATCTCACAAAAAAACCTTAAGGAGTCCACATTTCCCTGTGCTGCTGCTGGAAATTAATTTTGCATTACACAGTTATTAGAGCTGATATAATTCTATGTTTAGTCTATTTTCTACATAGTGCTATTAAAAGATTAATTGAAAAATCACTGGTGAAGACTGGGATTAAACAGCACCTTGAAATGCCACAACAAACTGCTTTTAAAATCAGCTGAGGATCTCACACAGCTCTGAAAGGTTTCAATTATTTATGTGTTTGGCCTGTGTAGCATAAATCCAGCTTAATGAGGTACAATTGCTGTGTATAAATCTGAAGCACAAAAAACCTCCTCATTGTCTGGAGGCAGCGGTTCATTTTTCTCACAGGAATTTGCAGATTCTGGTCAGGGAGAGCCCAGCTGAGCACGAGGGTTATTTGCCAGCAGAGCTCGACCAACAGGCTCACACAACTCCTAATTATTCCAGAATTCCAGAATTGTTTGGGTTGGAAGGGACTTCTGGAGATCATCTCATGCAACCCCCTGCCCAAGGGAGGGTCACCTGGAGCAGGTGACACAGGAACACACCCTGGGGGGTTTGGAATGTCTCCAGAGAGGGAGACTCCACGTCCTCCCTGGGTGGTTCTGCCACCATCCATGGAAAGAAGTTTATCACAGAATATTCTTGTTGGAAGGGACCCACAAGGATCAATGGGAATGGCCCACAAGGAGATCAAACCCACAAACCGGGCACCACTGGCACCATGCCCTAACCAAGGGAGCTCATCTCAGGGCTCTTCCTCATGCTGAGGTGAAACTTTTTGTGGTTTCTTTTAGTTTATGGCTGTAACTCCTTCTCCTGCCACTGGGCACCACTCAAGAGAGTCTGGCACTGACTTGACACCTCTTGGAGGTATTGACATGGATTGCTGAGATCCCTCTCATTCTCCCCTTCTCCAGAGTGACCCAGCCCAGCTCCTGCAGTGTCTCCTCATCAGAGAGCTGCTCCAGCCCCAAATCCTCTGGGTGTCCCCACAGGACCCTCTCCAGCAGCTCCTTGCTCTTCTTGAAGAGAAAGAAATCTCCTTGAACCATCAGATGAATCTTGGTGGTGCAAGTCCCACCTCTACAGCTAAGGACAGCAACAGATTTCCACGTGCACATGAAGTTGTAGAGTCTGGGGCTGAAACTTTCTCTCTTGGGTCTTTTTCCTAAAGATAATTTGTTTGGGAAAGGCTCCAATGTTTCTTGAGTTTCAAAGAGTCTCCAAGACTTCCTTTCCCCTTCTTTCCCATCTCCCTCCAATCACTTACACATTTTTAAGATATGTATAGTGCTTACCAGTGCCTTTGAAGATGAATGCAAGGGTTTTCTCTGGTAGATGGAGTAACTGTATTTAAAGATGCTGTAAAAACCAAATCTTTGCATCAAGGACCTTGCTAAGATCCAGGTGTGCTAGGAACAGTCCAAGGATGAGCATGGTTGAGATTATACAGTTAGTTAATTAACTCTGGGCAACCAGTTTGGCTGTGAAATATTTTGATAAAATGAGCATTATCTGGAGCCTTTGGCACTGAGGTAAACCACACTGCAGCAGGGGAGCAGCTCCAGATGTAGCTTGGGCTCAGTTCAGAGTGAGAAATCACAAGTGCTGAAGAAACCTCCCTCCTTCTGGGGGAGGTGCTCTTCACACTGCCCATCCCTCAGCACCTTTTCCACTGAAGGATCTGTGGCTGAAAACAGCAAAAGCTTTTGTAGCAGTCAGGGCCAGATGGAAAGTGCCATACTGGCAACATCAACTGAGACAGATGGGGAAGAGGGAAAAACCTGGCTAAAAGCAAAAATGATAAACCCATCACACAATCACACACAAAAATACTTTAAAAACAATCTTTTTTGATCTCTGATCCAAGGAAAATATGCACACCACTGGTTTAACATGGGGCTGGGATCTTGTAGGAACAAAGATGTCCTTGATTTAGAGAGCAACTGCCACATGGAATTCACTCTGTTACTGCTGCTGGTGGAAGGCACTTCCTTCAGTTACCACCCAACCTTGTTCCTTGGCATCACATCCAAGATAATTTACCTTATTTCCTAATTGTGCCTGAGTCTTGAAAAACATCATCTATTTCCTGACCACCTCAAAAAGACACCAAAAGTGAAAGGTATTTCAGTATGCAAAGAAGGGCTCCAGGAAAATGGAAAGCATTTCAAAGTAAGGAAGCAAAACCAGACATTTTTTTACAGCAAAATAGATAAAACACAAAGTCAGCTTAAGAGGAAATGCAAAAACTTCTAAGACTTATAACTTCTTAAGACTGCACTGATGAATTCCATTCTTTTCTGGAATATATTTTTCCACTTGGTGAATCCAACAATTGCAGATTAAATGTTTTAATGCCAGCTGTTTATTTTAACCTCTGACTCAGTTAATCTCTTGTGAATTTGTGGCTGTTCAAAGAAAGTTAATAATTACATGTTAGACAGTTGATTAATTAAAACTAAATACAGTTAAAATACTTAAAAATTAAAAATAATTACAGCAATAGTTGCTATAGGGAAATTTCCATGAGAAATGTGAGATGGAAAAAACTGAACTGGCCTCAGTTCTTCATCTGTGCATGTGGTCTATTTTCTAGTTTTATTTAAATTTGGCAAAATATGTGACTTCTGCCTTTCCTAGAAGGAAATCAGCATCCAGCTGCCACACTATGGACTCCTTTTCCACCTAAAGTCTTTGAGCTTTGAAGACTTCTTTTGCTGTAAGCACAACAGCTGCCTGTAAAAATGGATGTGAACAATAGGTTCCCCTGCAATGAAATCTTGCCTGGTCAGGCAGAAATAAGTTGAATGTATTGCACTTGTTTATCTCAAATCCAGCCTTTACTGCTCATTTACTTCAAAGGCAAATTCTTAACTTCATCATATAACAGAAATTCACTGACCCAAGAGCAATGTGAACAAATTTAAATCATATTGGTTTCCTTCTTCTTTTCTTCTTGACAACATTCTCCTCCTTCTTAATTATCATGATTAGGATTCACTCATTGCCAAGTCTGCCAAAACCCACAGTGAGTATTTGAGTTTTGTGCTCCTATTTCTACAATCACATTTAACAATACAGCAATAGATCTTCTGTTTAAAGGGGAAATTATTTTTATCACTTATTTGCCTAAGAGCAAGAAAGACACTGCATTGCTGTGGCAAATGAAGAATGATATGTTTCTGGGGAAAAAAAATCTTTAACACCCTGCATTTTTGGGACAGTAATTCAACCTGTGAAGAAAATCAACTCAAGGATTAAATGTTTCAGCTTACCAGAAGCATTGCAGAGGTTCCATTGGGCCGGGAGAGCTGGATGGACATTTCAGGGAACATCCTGTCAATGCGACTGATCACATCATCAACGTACCTACCAACCAAAGCACACAGCACCATCAACACAGGGGCTCTCTCACACACAGATTATACAAACTATGCTTTTAAAAAACACTTATCCTTTTTAGGAATTTTCCTTTTAAAAATTATCCTTTTTAACCCTGTTTATGGGACTCTCCTGCATCAATTTCTCTCTGATACCTGCGTATTTTTCAAAACCACATGCAAGCGATAATTCAGAAAGTTGTTGATAAGAGGAAACAAACCAAAGCCCTCTGCAAGTTGTTTTGAAAATCAATTACTCTGCCCTTAAAAACATGCACTCTTAAATTTCAGTCCAAATCTGTCAGCTTCAAACTCCTGCCATGGTATTTCTATACTTTCTCCTCAGGAGGGTTGAAGGACACATGATTACAATTACTCCTCCAGTGCAGGAATTCACAGGCTGTCATGTCCTTACTCTCTCTTTGATAAACTTAACAGATAAAGGTTTTATCAAAGTCTTTGGATGATTCTTAGAGGTGTTTTTTTTTTCCCCTGAATCTTTCCAATTTATTTCATGCACTGGTGACTCTGAAATTGGCTGGTAAATTCCAGATGTTTCTCTGGAGCAATCAAACACAAAGGTAACACAACATCCTTTCTGCTGGGTGTAATCCCTGTTTCTGCAGGCCAAGGTGAGCTGGCACACAGCTGTCCTGTTCCGTGGGATCAAATGAAGAACTGACCTCCATTAACACTGAGAAGAGCCTTACAGAGACCTTATTTCCCAGGACACATCATCCCAAGTCATGGACATGCCACTTCAACCACCCCTCTGGACACATTAAAATCCAAATATTTGCTTTAGCAGAGTTCCCAGGACAGTCTGTATCATCTGTGCACTGATGTGTCCCCATTTACAAACTCAGACCCATGAATGAATTTATAAATAAAACTGTTTTTATGTTAATCCACATATTAGCTCTGAAAAAAAACTTTAGGAAAATTGGTTGCCTGAGTTAGATTAACAGTAAAACTCAAAAATAAAATAAAAAACAAAACAAACAAAAAAAAAAATCCCAAAAAACCACACTCAAAAAAACCCCCACGAAAAAAACCCCAACTTATTATTTCCCTTTAATCTGCTTAAATAATGGCGAAAAAATGTTGAATTCTTGCTCTTCAAAGTAATTAATTTCTAATGTTAGTGCTAAAACCTCCTGAACAACAGTGCTATGCTCCAATTGCTACTTTGCAAAGGATTAAAACAACCAGAAAGAAATCAAATCAAATCAGGAAAGCTACACCTCCTCAGCTGGCAAAGTCAGCTTTTAAAAGTAACCAAAGAATGAGATGAGTTATGACAATTTTGGACAAAAACCTTAATCCACACTTGTCATTGTACAGAAAAAAGTTCCCCCATTCACTGCAATGACTCATTAACACTTGCTGCTGACAAGAAAAGCCAAAACCATCCAAAAGCCAAGAACTTCCTCAGCACTGGGAAGAGGAGGCACATCAGGAGGAATCAACCACACATGGACAGCCCAAACCCAGCTCATTTCAAACACTGCTGAATCCCAGGCTGATTTCATCCAGCAGGAGAGTTTATTCTGCTTCATAAATGCTTTCATTACTCCAGGCTCTGCAAATAAATTAATCTCTCGCTTGTGGAGGACCAGGGATGACCAGAAATCCTGTGGCTCTGAACACGTCGTGATGTAGATTTGTGCATTGCTTACGTTTTGCAATTTGCCAAGCTTTAGGCAAGAAGAAGTTAAACAAAATAAAAAGTTGTAGAAAACAAGACAGTGGCATAGTCAATGCAATTAAGGAAGGAAAATTCAAGTAATTTTAAATCATGTGAACAACAGTTGGACATGGGCACTTAATCTGCTTACGTCCTTCTGAAAATCCCAGTGGACACGTACACTCATCCTTTGAAAATGGGGTCCAGGCTGGCTGGAGGTAATCAATTCTTCAAAGTCTTTCTCAGATAAGATTATTTTTAAATGTAAAACTTGTCTTGACCACGAGGCTTAAAATCTGACTCAAACCCAAACGTCACCTTGTACTACGTGAGCAGTGTAAGGCAGAACAGGGAATTCACAGGGTTGTGGAATCTTCCCTTTAAATGAAATCACACATCCAGCAAAGCAGAAATCTCCTAATTTCCTTCTGAAAGCACTTCAAGGTGAGTTACTGTGACTTTTTGGGCTTAGATGCCTGTTAATTTTGTACCACTTTTCATAGATCAGCTGACAGAAGAAGGAAAATGACAATCACGTGCTCCAGGAATGTTTTATTTTGGCAGCTCTGTCAAGACCATCACACAGGGAACCTTTTCCTTCTCTTCTCCATCAATGGATGTCAGAGAAGATCCCAGACCAACAGGAGAAAATGCACTGATGTGTGCAGCATCTTCTGCCCCCATGCCTTTTTTCAAGTAGTCATCAGGCTTTCCTGAGCACTCATCAGAACAAAGATTCTTCCAAAAATACATATATAATTACTCAATTAGCCCGACTGGATTGTGTATCAAATACAAACTGACAAACAGCCTTTTCTAAGGCAAAATTCTGTAGATTTGCCATTCTGAGAAGACATTTGTTTAAATATCTTGCAAAGGGATGAACATGAGAAATCAGGTGCAGTGAAGTAATGTAAAAGTGTAACTGGTGATAACTTCAGAGAAAGCTGAGGAACACATGTTAAAGAAGAGATAAAGTGCACTCCTGAGGCTGTTTGGAAAGAGGGTCAGAGAAAAAGCTGCTGTCTGGAACTTATTTTGTAGAACTGAAATACAGACATTTCCTGCCAAAACAAGCACTTACAAAATTTACACATCTCTGTCCAGTTTTAGCTCAAAAATACGATGGTTCCTATTTATGTTACAGAACCTCTTGCCCAGTCTCAGGGAAGAAAAGCACTTGAGGATGGAGAAAAGTCTAATTTTACTTTGCCAAAAAGCACTTCTGACGTCCTCTGCACATCTCAGTTTTCTCCTACATATAAAAGATGATGGTTGGAAGGAGCATTTACAAACCCAGAAGAAATAACACAAAGTGGGGAAAAGCAAATGCCAATAGATTTGTCCAGACATTTGGCTTATTTTAATCTTAAGAAATTAATGGAATTCTCAGAATTAAATACAAGCTGGAATTTCATGTCCTAGAACAGGCATTGTTCCACCTACAAAGGGCTGAAGAGCGTGTCTAGACAAATTCCCTATTGCTTCTCTGGGATGCAAAGGTTGTTCAAAAAGGTCTGAAGCCAGACTGCAAAAGATTGTACCCAATAATCCCCATTTTACAGCACAGAGTTTTAACTCTTCATAGACAGAATTTCATATTATGAACTATCCCAGGTCTCAAAAACATTTAACAACTTCTCAATGCAACATCCAGAGTTAGTCCCATTTTATTGAAAAAAGCTTTAAGTAACTTCATCAACACCTGCAGCCTAATCCAGACCCGTAAGTGCCTCCTAATCCAGATCCCTGAAATCCTACTCAGAAAAGAACAGACTCAACCAACAGGTCTTCACCTCATTACACCTCATCAAGTACTAAAACAATTTCCCTAATATAATTTCACTGGTCTGGGAGAAAATTTTTAAAACATCTTCTACAGCAGGTTTGTACCAACTTCCCCCTCCCTTTTTTTCTTCTTCTTTCCTTCATGATTTTTCAGGAGGTATTAAAATTGTATTTTAGATACAAAATCTTTACTTAAAAAAAAGCTAATATTGTCATGCAGGAGTTTGCATCTGAATGTGCAGAGCCAGCCAGACCCTCAAATGCTCTCAAAGGCTGTCAACACTATAAATCAGTATTTTTATTTTAATGTAGAAGAGTTCTTTTTTCCACAAACATGCCAGATTAATACTACAAAAGTCAAAACAAATCTACTTCGTGAACATCAGCAATGACTAAAATTAATTCAAAATATTACACTTCAAATGAAGCTTTGTTATGAACATGCAGGGAAAAAAATAGAATAAAGGAATAGAGATATTAGTTGAAAAATCTCTGCTATTTTGCTAGTAAATGTACACATAAATCCTTTAGTCCCTATTACAGAAACAATGCCTGGGACATGCAGAAAACACCTTTGAAACCAGTTAGAAAATCCTGTTTAGAAAGGCCTAATTATCTATGCAAACCACTCACTGAGAAGTTTCATGCTAAAACATCAGGTTGACAATGTAGAAATAATTCAGGACCCATTTTTGTAGATAAATGGGTTTGTACCATCTCTTTGATTCACATAAAGGCCCCCCAAAAGACAGCAATATAGGAAAGTAATTCATTATAAATGCCTTTCAATTCCACACTGGACAGATGGCTTCACTCTCTAATGTGACCTCTCTTTTTGATTTTTTTTTTTTATTTTTACTGGATTACATCCAGCAATCCAGTGTTAGTGTGATGTTTAACAGCTTAGACAAGACTTAAATAGCATTTTTCCCACACAGTGTTTCACTTGCATGGTGTTATTTTTTTCCACCCAATACAATGATTTAAAAATTTGAAATATAGGTTTATAATAATTTTCTTTTGGAAGAAAGAAAATTTTGCTAAGTGATCTTGGGAAGATGGAGATAAAGAGAAAAGGGGTAAAAATACAGATTTGTAATATGAAAGAAGTTAATCTATCCTATACACTTAGCAGAAAACACCACACATAAGGCAAAAATAAACTCTACAATTCTGTCAAATCTGGATTCATGATATTTTGGAGAGCAACAGGGGAAACTCTCCACACATCCTCTCACTAGCACAGTATTTACTTGCTCACAGATTTTTTTTTTTTTTTTTGGCTTTCAGTTAATATTTTCAACCCAGTTAATAATTTCTTTTCACATGTGTGATATTTCAGAAGCATGAGCTGGCCCTGCTGCACATGTTGGGTTGGTTGATGGAGGCATCAGGGGACAGCATTTGCCTGCACTCATTCCAAGACCTATAGAACAGCTATTTTTGGCAGAATCAAGACTCAAATACAACTTAAACATTTTAACAGCAGCAGAATTTAAAATATTATAAACTTACAAAGAAATGTAATAGTTTTCAGGCAGCATGACTGGAAAAATAGTATATTTTAACACATAGAGAGTAATCACAGTTCTAGTGTGATTTTTTCATCACAGAATTTAAGTTTTAATTTGATTCAGCTACCTGCTAGGCAAGTCTCTGCAGGTAGCAAATTCAAGTTGATAGAAAGCTTTTCAGAAGCATCAATTAACAACAGTTATTAAAACAGTGACCTCTGCCAGCTCTGGTGAGATGACACTTCCTGCTTGGATAGGCAATGAAGAGCGTGAAAAGAAATCCAACACCACTCACGCTGAGAGACCCACTTCACGTCTCAGGACTAAATTAGACAGCTGGCACCATCCCTGACATCTGTACAACAATCCTGGAAGTCTCTGCCTCCTCTCCCAGATTCTACAGGTTCTGTTGGGTTTTTTTAAAAATTATTGTTAACACAAGCTCTTGCTTTTCACTTCTGCAGAACCTCTATGAAATGCTCGCGGTTTCCTGGCTCCTGTACTAAATTCTCTTGTTTTGAGCAACTTCTCCTCCAGCTATGAGTTTCCTTGCCAGGCTGTTTTCTCACACAGTTGTTAACACCGTCCTCTTGTCCTTTCTAACAAACTGCTTCAGCAGTTTCCTCTCTCTTCTCACCCAGTTTCCAAGTTTCTCGTGGTGGAAGATTCCAGCCAGGATCCTCTTGGCTCATCTTTCTCTTCCCTTCTCATCTGCACACTGACTTGGTCTCTGCTACTCCTGCAATGCCTCTGTTCCTGCTGTAAAATCTTTATTCATGACACATCAGAAAGGAAAAATGGTCTTTCAAATAACGAACTGACTTCTAACTACCAGGAGGTGAGGGGAGGGCAAAAGGAGCAAATCTGAGTTGTGCACATTTCCTCAGTCTTGGGGCTAAAACAAAGAATGAGCAAGAGGGAGTTTCAGCACTGGAGAGTAGGAATCCACAGGTGTGGGAAGAAGTCAGGATGTGTGGGCTGCAAGGAATTGAAGAAATGTCCTATGGAACAAATTTTCTAAAATTTTTGCCCAACTCCACTCCACCTTCAGAGGGGTGGAAGCACTCTAAGATCCAAACCTGAGAGAAGGCAGACTTCCACTGATTCTTAAAAATCCTCCTTTTTTCAACTTTGCTATGAATGTTATTTTGGTCATAGAGGAATTATGCTTTATTACTGAGTGGATGCAAAAGATTAAGTTAAGTGCTTAAATAGTCTAGTAGTGTTTACATATAAACACAGGGTGGTCTGCTGCAAAAGCATATGCACACAGAGCTGTATCAAACACTCACCATCTGCACTTCTCACTGACAAAAGGCCAAACCTGGTACAGCACTTAAGGACACATGTGGAATCGTTTGGACAGCTCTCCAGAAGCCATGACAGAGTGTTTAAGGGTTGGATTTGCAAAGACATTTAGAAATCTGAGGCTGTGATTCAACAATTTTCAGGCTTCAGCAGCAATAGTGACATAAGGCACTGACACATCCCCTCCTGCACAGCATTCAGCCCCCTCAGCTGTGCTGTGCTGGAGGAGCTGGAGCTCACAACTGAAAAAAGAAAAGTATTGGTTTAAATCTAAAGCAGTTTCATGATCCAACTCCCTGTGAGGCTGCACACACAATTCCTGGCACTACACAGCATGGGCCAGCACTGCTGCACACTGGGGTCGTCCTATTACAACAATAAAATATTGGTTTATGGTAAAATGTTGTTACTTAAGAGGCGTTGTTTATACAGCAAACACAATTCTGAATTCTTCAGTGCCACCGTGAGCCCACTGCTAAGAGATGTGGTGCAGACCTGCCTGGAATGCCCTCAAAGGTCTGAGCTGACAGTGATGGCACAAATGAACACAGGTTCTCCTGCTGAAAGCCTCTGCAATGCAAACCTGCTCCTGAATCAAACAGTCTCTGGGCATCTGCACATTTACATTAAATATGAACAAACAGCTCTGTAACACACTCTGTAACACACTTTATCAGTGCATACTTTTTTTTTTAATACAGAGCAAAAAGACATCTCTTCACAATGCTGAATTCCAGTGCAGCAGCTTAAAAAGCATAACTTTAATAAGGAAAACTTTAAGTTACAAATAGAGACCTTGCAGTCCAATTCCCAGGGCTATTTTATTATAGTGTTGAAATAGCTTTCTTTGTACTTATGTGGAATGCTCTTCAAAATGCCTTTAATTCACAGCAGTAATCACGAGAGGAATATGGATATTAGAATGTGTGAAAACTGGTTAACAAAACAAGCATGCATCTACTTTACAGTCATCACCAGGATCCTGCCTGAGCCTGCACTGGTCTGTGCTTTATGAAAAAGAAAAGCATTAACTCCTTTACACACACCTTGAGAGGGAAACCAGCCCTCCCATAACCATTCAGCATCAGTGGTAAAATCATTTCAGAGCCAAAATCCCACAGCACAAATGCACTGTTTATATTTCCACTTCATGAAACATGACGTTGCACCACAACAATAATAATACTGTTATTATCAACAATAAATGCTAAAAGGAGGAATTTTCAGGGGCCTGGGTAAGAATTAGAATTATTGCATTAGATGGTTCTTGAATTATTCCTAACTTTTCAAGCAATTTGAAAAGTTTGAAATTTGAAACTCCACACATCAGCCTAAATTTGCACGTGCACACACATTTCCATACAGCATAGCTGTGACAGAACTCTTCAGGAGAAACCCAACCCACCCAGGGTCCTTTAAAAAGGAAAAGGAGCATTTTCACACAGACAGAGCTGTGCCCATGGTGTTCCAAAGCTGGATAATGCCCTCACCCTCTCGGGGCTCACCTGGGGGTGCAGGGTCAGCGCTGGGAGGTGAAATCCTGCAGGGAGGGACAGGGGGTGCAGCTGATGCTGACCCCAGTAAACACCAGACCCTGGGCCTCAAAGGAAGGCACAGAGTTCAGTCCTGCCTTGAGGAAATGAGGGGCTGGGATGTTTCTTGGCCAGCCAGATTCCCAAGGGAAGTGAGTGGGGCTGTTTCCCATCTGGGAAAGGCCCCACTGTGTGCACTGACCCCCTGAAGGGACCCTGACACCATGCGCCACTCCCCACTGTCACTGAACTTGAGTTCAGCCTTCTCAAGCTAGAATTCATTATTTTATAACATGTTATTTTCAGCTCTGCTATTGAAGATTTACTGCAACAGCAAAGCCTTCTCACTCTCTTTCTTTGTGCTTTATTTCTCCCTCAACAGAGCAGAAATTACAGCACTTACCTCCTTTTATGAACAGCAACAGATGATGCATGATACCTATTATTTATTCTATACTTATGGGAAGCAGAGAGATTTTACCTTTGGGTGCAGGGAGTGATGAACAGGAAACACAGAATGTTGTGCCCAGTCAGACCTTTTCACACTCTGGGCTTGACCATGACAGGCACTGCTGGCAGGAAGGGATCTCAGTGATAACTTCTCTTAGGCACATCAGCTCCCTGAACTTAGTGCAGGCATCACAAATTCCAGAGGCTGGGAGGAAGGGAAGATTAGGGATCTAACCCTCTGGAGAGCAGAGTAGAGCATTTCATACACAGGACTAAAAATACACAGAATTAGCATGTGAAGACTCAAATTTTAGGCCTCATCAATAGAGTTCAAACAGCCACTCCAAAAAAATCATCCACTTCAAGGTCCAGAGCTTTTGTTAAAATTATAAATTATGGTAGAAACAGGCAAGTCTTAATATCACTAGTTCTAAGGGTACTTCAGATACTTGATATCAGCCTTTAAGGATCCTTAAGATCAATTTGTTCTGTAATTAAGAGGGAAGCAAAGGTGAAGAAAAAAGCAGAAGAGATGAGATATAAACGTTGCACAGCCCACTGCAATTTATTACACAAGCTTTTACTCATTCCAACTTTTGTGATCACTTAGTTGAAGTTTTCTTGAGGGAATTTCATAATTAGTCTTGGTTTTTAGCTCTTCAGAATGATGATCTGACCAAGTACTTCGATCTGCCTGTGATACTACAGAGATAAAAATCTATCTTACAACTCAGAGGTTTATCAAAAGACTCCTTCAAGGTCATCTTCACACTTCAGCAGAAAAACTGGAGATAACAAGAACAATTAGGCATTTATAAACTCAAGACTCTCCCAGTACAAACATTTAGGAGAGAGAAGCCCTTCAAAACACTATTTTATAAAAAATATGCTTTCATCACTTCTTCCTCCAGCATGACAAGCTGTTCCTTAGGTTGGGATTTTTTATAGGGCTTATGGAAATTAATTGCATGGCTTCCGCTGAAAGTCAGCATGGGGGAGGAGGGCGAATTCCCTGGAGGAAACTCTCTGAGAAAAACTCTCCTTGAACAAGAAAGTTGGTTAAAGGAAAGGGCTCCTCATGGCTGTAACTGCTGGGCTTGGGGAGCACAGTGCAGACATGGCAGCAAAGTGACAGCAGAAATTCACTGCTCCTTTCTGGCCATTTCCCCACTCCTGTAATCAGATTTCCTCTCATTTGCTATTTCCATTCACACAAGGATCACGTGCAGCCCCAGCAGAGATCACACAGGTTTGAAGTTCACTGTGGCTTTTGAAATGTTAGAGCCTCTGAGCTGGAGTTTAAAGTCTTTCATGGGGCTGAGAGCTGGACTAAACCCAGAGTAAGAAATACAGAAATTCAGAAGTGTAGTCCTGTAGCTGCATTGCTTGATATGACCTGCAGAGCTTCACTAAAAAATAAAACCTAAGCTAGCATTAATGCCAAATATATCTAAAGTAGAATAAGCCCTGCAAAATTACCATGTCTGGTGCAATCTGGGAGAAAAGCTCAGCCTACTAAAAAATGATTCTGTTTATGTAGGCAGACTAAGAGAGGAAAGTGCCCAAGTGAAATCCAAGGAATGAAGATCTCCCAAGGTAAGCACAAATATTATCATTAACACTGCCTAGCTTAGCTCCAAATACATTTCCCAATCCTCTTCATGAATATCGAGCTCAAAACTTGTGAAGAGCAAATTCCTTTAAGGCATGTCAAGTTGGTTATTCAAAGTAAAGAAATTCCAAGTTGTCAGATAATTTCTAATAGTAAATAGATACAGATTAAAAAAATAAAAAAGGACAGTCTATGCATCCACAGTCCCTTATATAAAACAAAGAAAAACTAAATCCTGTCCACTGTAATGTGACTGAGTGGTACAAAATAATCCACCTGTCCCAGGGTCTGGACTTGGCCAAAAGCCAGGGTTTGTACTCTGCCAAACATCTCCAAAGTGCTGCTAGAGAAGGGCCAATAAAACATTTCTTGCAGACCGTGCAGACAACAGGAGCCTGCTGAACCCTTTCTGATCAGCAGCCCCGGTGTCTGGCCTGTCTGTCAATGCCAGGGGCTCTCAGCAGGGAGTGGTTTATTATTCTAATAAGATGCTACAATGAAGAGAGGGTCAGCTCTGAATCACTGCCATGAGAAGATTTAATTAGATTTTTACACTGACTAAAGACATTCCCTGCACACACACTAAATTTTAAATATGGAGATAAATGACAGTGTCTTTTAAAGCAAGGTTACTTTTGTTTTCTTTCTGTTTCAAACTCCCTGTTTCTATTTTTCCTTTCTTTGAGATAGCTGTTTTCATTACACATTTATAGTGTCCAAGCTGAAAGGTTTCTTGTGAAAGAGTTCAATAATTTTCTGATTAAAACTCTCTGGGCAAACCTGAACTATTCCACCCAACACAGAGCTCTACAATTTCCTAAGAAAAGGTCTGAAAACCCATACCCAATTAAAAATTAGAAAAACCCAACAAAACAACTCAAATTTCTTCATGAGGAAGTAAAACCTGCAGAACAGACTGATATTGAATACATGCACATTATATATCAATGATTATTGTTATTAATATGCTGTTTTAATTAAAAATATACTGGGTAAAGAAGAGAAAGAGGCTCATCTGTATCTGATCCACACAGCTGCAAACTACCTGTATGAGCAGACAGAATGTTCATTAAGGGTAACCTCACATCAAAGATTCCTCTAAAAGCCACCAGAGGAACGTGGAAGTCAAGCATGAGGGCCAGAGCTATTAGGGCAGTTTCAATCATTAGGAAACCATTATCTCCAATTCATGCTGCTACCAGGATACAGGTTCACCCAGTAACATGACAGCAAATTATATGATTAATTAGCTCCCACACAGCTACTGTGAGTCAACCAGTTGAAACTGATGCCCTACAGAAACAGATAAAATATCACCCAATGGTAGCTACTGGCTGCACAGATCTTCCTGCAGTTACATCCCAAACATCAGTGAGCTTGCAGATGTTTGAAGGGAGCTCCCCAGCCATGCCCACTTTGTATTCACTACTCAGTGCACAACATGGATTTCTGTATTTGATTTCTCTTTCACCATTTAATTATTTTCACTTTTTTGCCTAATTGCCATCATCAAGTTTCCTGTAGATTCAAAACATGAACTACACTGGCATTCTTCTAATGGCACCCATCCTTAAGAGCACTTCATAGGCATTTTTAAAAAGAAGACAAAATATTTGCCTCCTTTGGCAATTTGGCAAAAGAAACAATGAGACAAACACTGCACAACAACTCTGAAAAGGATGATGGGAAAGCTGGAAGAGAATGCAAACTGAGAACAAAACAAATGAAATTACATCCAGCACTGAGACCTTCCCTGCTCTGCCTGGTGTCCTGCACCCCATCCCACCAGCCGAGTCAAGTGGCGAGAAGTCAGCAACAGCAAAAATAAAAACCAAACACGGGAAACAAAACAAATCTCTCATTTTGTTCTTTTCAAGGGTTTAAAAAAAACAAACCCAAGGGACATGTGTGTACAAACATGACCCAGTATTTCAGCAGTTAGTGCTCCCTGACACCTGCACAGGCTCTGCTCACTCAGAGCTGAACTTCCCTCAGTACATCCTCTCCTCCACACTCAGGAGGCAGGAACGAACAATTTATTTAGGATCTGAAAACACCAGGAGTCAACAGTGGAGAGACCTTATGTGAAAGAAAACAACTTCATCCTTGAAACTCTCCAAAACAAACCAGAGCAGGTTAAGAGATGAAGAAATATTTGAAACAACCTGAAAAATCTGAGGACCATCCAATAACCAGGTTCTCTGTGTACTTTCCTCCCACCAGCATTTTAAGATATCTTGAGAATTTCTGCAGAATGTATTTGAAAGACTTGCAAAATGCAGACCTTTATGATCCAGTATTTACTTACTGACACTTTAACACAGCAATTAATGCAAAAGCAAACTGTTCACTGGAATTAAGAGTCTTTTAGTAGAGGGTGATGCCTAAGACAACAAAAATTAACTGGCTTTAATACATACCAGGACAGAAAGAGATGATTTAATCATGGCACTGCTGAGAGATGCAAAAGACCAGGACAGAAAGAAGGATATTACAACACTCAGGCTTCAATATCAGAATCTTTATCCCTATTGATGACTTAATAAAAAACCGAGGGAAGACAGAAATTGTAGAACAACAAAAAGAAATTAGCAGCAGCAGATAATATTTTAGTTGTACTAGCAAAAATTATAATTGATTTTCTGTCTGTGGTGTTAAAGTTGCTATCTTTGCTCTGAAAATAAATTTTAATTTTAAAAGCATAATCACATGTTAAAATAGTTCCACCTGGCATTTTCTGTCCACAAGCTCATTTTACAAGAGGGATACAGGGGCCACCATTGCTCTGTCATGTCAAGAAATCCATTTCACTTCCCTAGGAATACCTAAGATTAGAAATCAGTAAATTTGCTTATCATCTGCTATGCTGTAAAATCAGCTTGTTGAAGAAGGAACCTTTTGTTTAAATGAAGAGCAACTTTCAAACTAGAAAAGATCATGGAAGCATCAACACAGAAACTGTTTTTAAGCCAAATTTCAGATTTAAAAAAAACCATGCAACTATTACTTTAAATGCCAAGCACTCCTTGTAGCACTCCTTTCAATTAACTCATTTAATTTTTAAGTGGGATTTTTAAGCAGGTTACAATAATCTACATTATTACTTAATGTAATTTCTTCAAAAATATCTGTTTTCTCCTTCCATCAGCCACTGCCCTCAAACTGTCCTTCTCAAGGTTCACAAGAAGTGGGCTCAGCTCTTTTTAAGACCTGTCTACATGGCACACACAAATCTGTCACGAGCAAAGGCATCATCTCTGCTGAGCAACTGTCAAAATGCAAAAAGCCAAAATGAAAGAAGGTTCTGCATGTAAAACAGGGAAGGAGAAAAGCCTGGGTTTGGCTTCAAGGGAGCTCAGCTTTACAGGGCTATTTTGGACACAGATATTACATTCTGACTTAAAACACATCAAAACAGTAGGGTATTTTTTGCCACTCCTACAGCACATTTGATTTTAATACCAAACACTGAATACAACAATCAGCAAAAGAGTTCAACAATTTGAGGCCACAGAAGTTTAAGCAGCTTGACACAGACTGACAGGCTGCAGCCAGGCTTGTGTGGAATTATTTCATGTGCTGGCACTTTGCCTTCCATCACTGAAATGAGCACCTAAAGGCAAGAACACAAAGGATACAGGATAATCCATCACCACTCATTTATCACAACAAATGCTGGCAGTGGATATTGAGAGCTTCCTATCAGGCCTTGCAAGTAGGAATTATCTGGTCATTCCTTCATTCCTCACAATGTGTCATTCCCAGAGTCTGGATTTTAAAAAATATTACCTGGTCTTGAACAAGCAAAAATAAAAAGTAAAAGTCCAGACTCTCTGCCTGGATGAAGGCAGCTGCTTTGTGGTTAATTCCTTCTTGCTCCATTCACTCCCAGCATTCCTGCACAGCCTCCAGATGATAAAATTCTCACCATTCCCATGGGGAAACTGAGGCACAGAACCACTCAACAAAACAGTAATTTGCTCTGCAAGAAGGAGTTTAGGAGTCTCTGTATCTTGAAGTGCTTCCAAACACACATAGCACAGAATGAAAATGCTGAACACACTCCACAATCACATTTTGTGAGGGATGGAGTCAAAGCATTACAGGCAACAGTGGAGCATAATGATCATACACAGAATGCAATTTTTATTTCATTTCATTCCAGGTAAGCTCAGCAAACGTTAAATAAATGATTCACTACTTTACCACCAACTCTGTGCCAAACTTACCTTCCCAAAACTGAGTTTCAAAGAACAATCCTGAGCAACACTAAAGCATAAATTTAATTTCAATGCAAAACTTGCTGCATGGAGCTTTTTGTTGCTAAAATTAGAGGGCTTACTACAGGATTCCCCTGGCCATGACTCACAGACAATAAAGACAGTGTGCAGCCACAGAAAAAAGCCAACCCAAGTCTCCAATGTTAACAAGGTCTTCCTGTGCGGTTTTCTCCCTGTGTTACCCATGCAAAGGTAAGAATCAGGCAAATACACAAATAATGAGGTGAATATATGTCAATTAGCAATGTGTATCACAATATTAATACACTTATTTTCACAATAACATGCACATACTGCTGAGTAACATCAGTGAAACTGAAAGGCTGGTGTTACTCCTGTGCAGGCAAAACCTGCACAGCACAGAGCAAGTGCCTTCCAAAATTAACCCATCAAGAATGGAAATAACAGTAAAGCAGCATCTATAAAGAGATGAAAACTGAGTCACTTTACCCAGTGAAACTTCTAATGGTTCCATTTTATTTATTTTTTCCCACTGTGCGTTGGGAAAATGGGACTAGAAAATAAGTACCAAAATACTTCAAATCATTTAAAGTGAAGATTATATTTAGAGGAGAAAACCATGAAGTCATCAGCTGGAATTTGCTACCCCAAGCTTTTTTCATTTAAATCATCCATAGGATTCCTTGTAAACACATGAATACCCAGAGAATGCCCTAAAGTGAAATTAAAAAGTAATAACAGTTATTTTTAACAGCAGGTAAAGAAAGCAGAGCAAAGCAGTTCTGTGTAGTTAGAAAGGACAGCCAGGCACCCTCTCAGACCCTGCATGTCAGGAGCATGGCCAGAGCCTGGCACCACCACGGCCCCAGGGATGGGAACAGCCCCTGAGCTCCCAGGACACCTCCATGGTGCAGTTCAGCACTTGGGAAAACCCTCCCCTTTCTAGAGTTACTGCTGAAATTACTTTAATTTCTTTATTTCCAGGTAAGATTTGCATTTTTTAAGTTTTTTACTGTGCTACACACCTAGAGCTTCTTTCTCAAGGGTACAGGAGTCCCATTTGAAAGCACTTTTATCCCCCTGCTAGTGTAACTGTTTAGTTTTCCTCTCAGATAGACTAAGGTTATTTTGTAGAGATGCAGAAATAAAGTTATTAATTAATACATTCACAATAGGCTTATACCACCCTACACAATGCAATTATACAATAAAGCTGGTCTGGCTAAGCCACCAAAATATAAAGACCTTTTCATTCCACCTTATTCCAGCTCTGCTCCTCCTCTCTGACAAGGGAATATACAACCAATGCAGATGGAAACACTTGCTGTAATACATTTTTGAATTTGGCAAGAGGTAGTTTTAATTTATTCTTTTCAGACTGACTGTCTGCTGCAGTAAAGCAGCCTCAAATCCCCATCCCCCAAATAGCAAAGCTAAAAAAAAAGGAAATGGGGAGGGGGTTAAAGCAGTCTTATTATAAAATCACAGCTTTAGCAAAAGCTTTGATATCATTATTAGGTTCATACAAATTTCCTCTCTTATCTAGTTTGTTCTTCATTGTCTTAATTAGTTCAACCACACGTAGTTTGTGTTCTTTTCCACTTTTTTTTTGACACAGAAACAAGCAGTTAAACTAGTATTTGCAGTCTTTAATTACACATTAAAATCTTCATCCTTGACTTTCTTTTTTACAGAAAGTACAGGGATTCCCTACAGTGCAATATTAATGTTCTGCTCTAAATGCTGCAAGGGCATCTTCTAATGGTTGGGACTGTGGAACAACTTTTAATTAATTGCCACCTTTTAATGGCACAGTTCTCACACAAACATTACCTTTAAGGCAAACATACATCAAAGAGTCAGAAATTTGCTCTTTTACAACAGAGCTGAGGTCCCCAGTAATTCTAAACTCGCTAAGGGTCTTCTGCTCTGGATCTGTGCATGTTTTGGAAACAGCAGATCAACACTGCTACACGGCCCAGAGTCTCCAACAAGATTCATCTTTTTCACTTCCCAAATCCAGTGTTCCAGTTAATCGTCCCCAAAGTGGATGGCAATGATTTCAAATTGCTGTGCTTGGTCACACAGGGCTCCACATCACACAGCAATCCTGTAAGGGGGATTATTTGTGCAATATGACAACAAAACATCGACAACCACCAGCCCCAGGTGCTTTTTGGCTCGTGTCTCCATGACAGGCACGTGCACAGAGCTCATCACATCAGTCCACAGTGGCTCACAACACTCTTGCAGAAAAAGCTCCATGCACAGTAAAGGAATTGTGAAATCTCAATTGCATGCACTCTCTTTCCACAGTACTTGGTTGTAAGAGCTGTTGAAAAGTGAATAAATAGAACAGATTTTTCCTCCATGTTAAAATACACTGTGAAGTTTTATCTCCTAACTCCCAATGTATTTTATCTCCTAATGTTTCCTGCCCAGAGCAGCTGTGGCTGCCCCTGGATCCCTGGCAGTGCCCAAGGCCAGGCTGGACAGGTTTTGGAGCACCCTGGGACAGTGCAAGGTGTCCCTGCACATGGCAGGGGTGGAATGGGATCAGCTTTAAGGTCCCTTCCCCCCTAAGCCATTCTGGGATTCTATAATGCATATTTCAGTAATTTACTATGGATAAAGCAACATCCAAGATCCTTTTGTATTGTATGGATAGAAATTATTCTCCAGTTAATGAATATCTTAAGGAACATTTCGTTTCAGTCAAAGTATTTCCTTCAGACAATCTATGTTAATCAATGCCTGCTGGTTTTTTGTAATTACTTTGTAAGAAAATATGCAGCTGTATAGTACTTAATGGAATTAAATTCAATTCAGCATATAACTGCAGCCAAAGAAAAAAAGCACTGATTTGGCATAACAAAACAAAGAAGATTACTGCAGAAACCCCTGCTGTCAGATATATCAACATATTAGAAGATTAAATCAAGATTAAAATGTTCAAAAGAATTGTGTTTCTAAAGATGCACAGAGCAGCAAAGCTCATGTTCTGTATCTTTGGTACCTACACAGGTCACAAAGCATCTGTAAAGTCCCAAAGTTAACATGATACATAACCCAAGTGAACAGCACTGAAAACAAACCACAGAAATCAGACAATTTAAGAGCACCTGTTTTAAAATTTACCTGTTACACTGAAATAAAATTTCAACTGGATTACCCCTCCTCTCTTTTTTGGAGCAGAGTTTGGTAAAGTACCTTTGGCTGCAAGCTGTGAGATGACCACTGTTATATCCCTGCTGTGTTACTGGATTTCATCTCACTGGAGCTGCCTAATGAAACCCTTCATTGATTAAAACTGTACTGTGGAGTTTTTTCTTTCCAGCTACATTATTCTGAGTGCTCAACAGTAAATACCACTTAACTGAGACAGATTGCCATTACATTGAACAGCAGACCCTTTCCCCTCATCACATTTTAACAAAACACACCCAGAGCAGCAGGACAAAACAACATCCACTCACAGAGCTCTGGAACATTTGTTTCTGCTGCTGATATGGGCAACTGGGAAGGGAAAATATCTGTCTTTAAAAGCTTAGAATCATCTCTCATCCAAATGACAAGGGCTGGGTAACTCACTTGTGTCACACCTGAAATTCATAAAGGACCATGCAACATCCACCCAAGGGCTGTTCCCTGGAAAACTGAGCTCAAAGCAGGTTAATGATTTGTCATCACCCTGGAACTGACCCTGATCATTTCTTACACAGGTGGGTTCAGTCAAGGGAGATGCTTCCCCAGCTCTGGGATGCCAAATCTGGCCCCACAACCCCTGAACACACTGAAATCAGTGTGGCATTGAGGGGTAAATGGCAACACGCTGCAACTCCCACTGAAACAGCTTCACAGAGGAGCTCTGCAACAGCAGTTCAACAATTGACTCAAAATAAAAAGAAAACAGCACAATGATGTGATCCAAACTGTGCACAAGACATCAAATACTAAAATTAATGTTCCATTGACATGGTACACGGCTGCAAAGTAATTAAACTTATTCTTGTAAATATTATTGTCTTACAATATAAAGAACTAATTTTTCATCTTTTTTTTTCATATAAAAGGGGATTAATTTATGGAGCAAAAGGGTCACATGTTTCAGCAACATGTTCTTCTACAGTTCCTGTTGCACTGTCTGGCTAAAACCAAGCTAAAGAATTCAGTGAGAAACTTAAACATGAACAGGGATATGAAATGAGCTCCCAGTCTTGAAAGTTATTGGAAACTGATCTCCTCCTTATTAATACAATTCCCCATCATGTACAAAAAGATATCTCCATGTTCCAGAATGCAAACAGAGTTTTAATCTTTAATTATATTCTCAACCTCAGCTCTTCTGGAGAGAAGTACAGATGTGGGTCTGAGGATTATTGCTTTATTACATTATCATCTCCGTGGTATTTAATGAATATTGATACTTAATGCAGCTTTGCCAGTACAGGCAAAGAAGAATTTCAGAACTGCACAAAACTTCTGATGACTTTTCTCAAAACAGAAAATACAGGCACACACTTCACTCTTCTACTCTTGAACACTCCAGGAGGAGGCCCAAAGCTTGGAGTCCTGATACTGAATTACTGCAGCAATATTATTATTACTATTATTATTATTATTATTATTACTACTATTATTATTATTTTAAATTATTGCAATAACAACACTGGCTGTTAAATAACCTCACCCCAACACCTTGTGTCACACTGAACTGAATCAGATTCACCACTGAATTTGGGTTGGAAAGGACTAACACAGCATAATTAAACAAGTTCTCTTAAAAATTACAAAACTTATGAACATTTATTGGCTTAAGCATGTTTTGCCATTACCTTCAGAAAAACCTGCCTCTTTCTTACATACTGAAAATCCCTGAACTTAGGAAGCAATTAGATGCTGTTTATAAAACAAAATGCTGAAAAAATGCTTTCCTCCAAAAAACTCTTGGCAAAGGGCTCAGGATTTTTCCTTAATGCAAAAATGATAAATTATACAAGTTAAGTTCCAAAGAATTTATTCTGGCACATCATCTGATGACTGGGTGTATAGTGTGTGTGTGTGTGTGTATATATATATATATATATATATATAGCTGTTAAAACCAGCAACTTTTAAATTTAATACTATATCCTTCCTTAAAAGTAATTTTGAATTTCCTGAAGAAGGCTCTTGATGAAACCCAATGGAATCTGACAGTACTAATTATATGACAGAACCATTGAACAGATAAGACATTAATGCTGCGACAGAACAACACTTTAAGTATGCTGGTATTAAATTAAGCTCCAATAAACACAGAGTTTGGGATATCTGTACAGTTCTGTTCCAAATCCAGATGAACAAATACCTGCTGAGCCAGGAAATTAACTTTTTAGGGAATCCACTCACTATACAGCATCTTTAGTAATGCAGTTCCAAAGGATGCAGAAAATATGGATTTCTTTTGAATATATCCTTTTTCTTTAGAAGAATCATCCAGATGAATCCTGAGGTGTAGAGAACAGATCAGAGACCTCAATTTCACCCAGAATAATGAGTAGAAACAGTGTCCATCCAGAGTCTCTACATCCTCAAGTCTTTGTTATCTCCTAAAAGAAAAGTTATCTCCACAGATTTCTTTTTTGCTCATTCATCTAGAACAGTATCATGGGCAGCACTGTCTTTTCCTTTATTAAAAAAAAAAGTAATTTTGCTGGTGTGCTCCTAGCAATGGAGTACAAATTTACAGAGATTTTTACTCAATCTATTACAGTATTTTCACTGTCAAGTCAGGGCATACATCAGACCACAAGAGGTTTACAAGACAAGTTGAAGAGCCTTAAAACAAAGAAACTGGACTCTCTTTTACTCAAACCTCTCTGTTCATTGAGCCTGAAGTTGTCAAACAAGAACAAGACTTCCACTTGTTTATTGTTTATAGTGTGCTTATTTCTTCAAAACCACAAAGTGACAACAAATGACCCTAAAAGGCACCATAAAGGGCAAGAGTCTCAGTACCTTCTGTGGTGATCAAGTTCTTGTTCCGGCAATTTTCTTCCAGACAGAGAAGACAGATGATCATTCTGGGAGCACTGAGAAAGCCCCACACAACACAGCTATCAAAATCACAAGGTTTCCAACTGAGACCCCTAAAAATTCCCATTAAAACTGACTGACTCTTGTGTGTGCCACTGAACTAGACTGCAAGAATACAGAGAGCATCCTGGGCTTCCTCTTTTCCTCCTTCCCCAGCTCACAGTGGCTCACTGCTGTTGTTTTCCAGCTGGACAGTGACACACCAGATTCCCTGGGATCCCAGCAGGGTGGTCTGTCACCTGATTTTTTTAAGATTTTCTAAGCCTTCTGATGTTGACATTTTTGTAGCGAGCTTTCTCACACACTTTCTGTAAATAACTCACTGTTTTGCATTCTTTTATGGAGGAAGAGAAATTTGATAGACTGTTAGTTCGTCCAGTGTCGTTGGAGAGGTGGCACTGCCACCCTCCAATCCACTGTCACTTTTAGAAAACTATAAATGTTAAGAGTCAGAAAATAAACTTTTATTTTTTCTTCCCCTTGAGAACAGCTGTTTGCACTTGTGTTCTTTGGTGTCCTACAGTGACAGTGGTCCAGCAGCAGGATTACCCTGTGGACTCCCTGCTCTCAGCACTCCCCAGAGAATTCTGCTGCATCAGGGTCTCAGGGACAACTTCCTAACTGCAAATTTGTGGTGCCAAGCAAAATAATACCAGATTAATTAACTGCACCAATTCCTACACTTCAAGAGGAAAAGAAAAGCCCCACCATCATTTCCTATTGTCTTTATTTATTGATTCCCAAGCAGGAGCAGCCACCCCGCTTTTCAGCAGGGCTGCACACAGACACTTCCCCAGGCTCTGGGAGGAGCTGACAGCTCTCAGCACTCCAGCAAACACTGCCTTGAGATTCCTGAACAGAAGGAAGGAACCCGCAGCCAGATGAGAGGCATGTGAGGGAATGCATCCATTAGCACGTACAGGGAGATGTCTTGTTAATAGAAGACAGAAGGAGGGACAAAGCAGGCAGAGAAAGCAGCCAGCAGTTAGTCATTTTCTCACACACATCATTTGGCTGGGAATGAGACACACATCAATCCAGGCTTCCTTTCTACGCTTTCAGAGCCAGGGAAAACCAATACTGAAAAGCAAAACCCAACGCCAAAAGGCCGCTCTTCAAAACTGCTCAGCACCCTTGCAAGTCCTCAAATAAACAGGGAGAAAATGCAGATTTTCCTCATAGGGCAGAGAACTGCCATTTTCAAAACCACCTTTTGGATTCAAAATTGTTGCTCTGTTTCAGATATTTACTAGTGAAGAATTAGAGGCTCTTACCTCCAAACCAAAGCACATCAGAGGATGGCCTGAGGCTGGGGAGGAAAAGGGGTGAGGACCTGCCAAGAATCACTTTTGCCATCACCAAAACCCTTTCTCCAGCTCCTGCTGTGAGCATAAAATAGGAAGAACTGGCTGAGCCTCCAAGACAGGCCTGGGTTTGCTTTGCTTGATTGGTTTCTTTAAAAAAATGGCATTTTGGAGGGCAAAGAAGAAAAGCAGAGCAGGGATAGAGACTGAAGGCTCAAGTGAACAGTGAATTGAACAAAACTTGATTTTTCTGCTTTTATGAGATGAAACACCATTTGGGAAGTTTTAGTTTGTGGAATACAACCCAAGTCTCACCCCAGCAGCACAGATCAAAGACTGGATGAACAAGAAAATTGCTCAGCTTGCACCACTGCCATGGAGAACGTGAAGTGCAATTGCAAAAGTTACTCATGCAGTTTCTTCAGGGAACAGGACCATAAATAAACAGATAGTAACCTGCCCTCTAATAACACCTGTAACTCAAATACAGACATGTTTACTAGTAAACCAGCCATGTGCAAAATCTCCATATAAATAAATTTGTTTTAGGAGATTCTTTGCCCAAATCATCACCTCTGATACCTCCTGAGCAAGTGTTTCCTGCACTCCTTTGCTGGCAGAGAGGATTTACTGCAGTGTTGATATTCACTCCAACCTGCTCTCCTGAAATGACATTTTGGCATACAGCTGGTTTCAACTCCTTCTGTTTAAGAAAAGCTCAAGATAATATAGCTGCTCTGAACAACATTTAATAAACACTTGACTCATTGTTACTCAGCCCAATGACTTGTCACTGAACTTAATTTTAATAGCATACATCAAAGCAAAAATAGACCAAGAAATAGTTATCCCTTTCTTGATGAATTAATAAAGCTTAAAAAAAAAATCCTTGAATTGCCATGGGAATATTAGGATGCAGGATGCCCTTTCAAGGAGATCTGTAGTTTTGCATCTGGATGTTTTCTTCTTTTGCATTTTATAAAGTATGAAGGGAAAAAAACCCACGGCATGATTCATCACTATTTGCATGAAACTACAGCAAAATCAAGATATTAAAATCCATTTGTCACACCTTTTTTTTTTCTTCCTTCTAAATACTTTTCATAAGCCTATTTCAATAAGTCTTTTCATAATCTCCTTCTGTCCTGTGCTGGAAACAAGATACTGAGCCCAACAGGTATTTGATTTGCCTTAATATCACTATTATTCTCTTAAGACACTGAGATAGCAAAGAAGAACAAATATGGAAAGGTCAGAGAGGAGCCAGAGAGGAGGCAACCAGTGACAGATAAAGGGCCAGCTCAGCAGAAACACATTTTCCCTGTGAATAATGCTGGAAGAGGTAATAAGATACTGAAACATAATTCAACTACTGCTTAAAGTTTAGCTACCACACTAAAATTTCAGTCTATCTGCAGATCCTAGGTAAATGCACCACTGAAGGAAAATCATCTACAGATAACAAGACATATAATACCTTTAAATATGTATATTATGTATCTCACATTAAGATTTATACAGCTGCAGCTGTTAAGGAACAGATTTTTCTATGCAAAAGTACAAGTTAGCTCTTTATACACATATCTAGTAATTAGAGATGCCACGATTAAGAAATAAAAGAAAAAAATACCTTAAGACCTTTGAAAAACCTGTGTTAATTGATACATCAGTATTCCAGTTTATAGACTTCCTGGAGAAGGAAATCCATTTGATGTTCCAGATACCCCAACAAAGAAGGAAAACTAACCAGCCAGTTTGTCACAAGATACTCCTGTTCCATCCCACATCTCAGAGAAACAACATCTGGTTTTGAAACTACTGCTGGAGTCCCCTCCAAACCATTCTCCTTTGGCTGATATATTGGTAAAACAATAGAGCATTTTATGGATTCTTGGATTACCAGCACTTTAAAGTTAATATACAAGGGGAAAGCTCTGTTGACTCTGATTTTTTTCACATTTCCTGTAAGAAGAAACCCTCTAAATGTTGACCTGTGAAATCTGGTGACAACAGGGACTTTTATTATTACAGCTACAAGGTTTTTGGTAGCACAGTGTTTATACATCAGTGACTCTTGTTTTGTGAAGAAAAGCAGGCAGTTTCCACAAACTACAAGGATGCTGAGCACAATGAACAATTGCTTAGCACTTCATTTCCTACATAATAATCATTTTCTTACATGTAACTAAATATATTTCAGGTAGTTTATTAATTTATAAGCTTTGTTGTGCACATCTCTGTGTTTCTGGCATCACTACACACAGGCTGCTCAAAGTGTTGATACTCTCTGTCCTCAAACAGTTTCTAAGTGTCCTCATAATTGCTTGTCACCTGTAAAAGAGGTTCAGATCCGATGCAAAATTAACATATGGTGAACAGATGGAGTCGGAACAGACGTTTGCCGAGAAAGTACTCACACCAAAGACTTTTTGGCTTCAGTCTTTTAGGACCTTCAGAAAAGTCCTGCTTGAAGCTCCAAGTCATAACAATCAGGTGAACATCATTCCTCAATGACAAGCTCGTGTTGCAAAAAGTTTTTTAATGACCTGCTACAAAGAGAATGTGTACGGAACAAAAACGCAAGCACGAGGTCGCTTATTACGATGACTGAAATTATTATTATGATTGACAATTAAACGAAAAAACCAATAAGTTAATAAGAAATATTTCACCCCCCCCAAGCATGGAAACTCTTCCAAATATTCCATTACTTACTGAGGAGGCAGGACAAGAGTTGTTGGCTGGGCTTTGGGTCTGCGCTTTGCAGAGACTCCCATCTGGTTGGCCGAACGTTTCAGAGACTGCTGATTCAAAAGGCCAGATGCCAGCCCAGCATGGTACTGCAACTGGATAAGAAAAAACATATATATATTAAAATACACACCTCTGCAGTACTCTGTCTGTGTCAGAGCTCTGCTACCTGTGGCACCCGATTCAAATTACAGCCAGTCAGGAAGTTGGTGTGTGGTATTTCAGATATATTGCTGGGTGGAAGACAATAAGGACAAAAGCACATGGGAAAAGTCTGCTGTGAAATGGGAGCATTAGGGCAAGTAGGATGGTGAATCAAGGACTTCCTCTCAAGTCTACGTCTCTTGAAACTTGGGCTTGCTTCTAAACATTGACACTGTTTCTCCTCTCTAGGGAATAAACATTCTCTCTTTAGGAAGAAGATAAGAGGAAGACAGATGCAACCTTTTCACAATATAAACCAGCTTTTTAGAAATAACACTCATCTTTTTCTTCTTAAACATAAAACCACAAAACATTTGCAAAGGAGTTTCTATCACTGTAAAGAAAAATCTTGTTTTTAAAATACCTGCTTGCACATCTCCATAGCACTGCAGAACAATTCACATTCAGCAGCTTTCTCCTCAAAACTTCTCTTTTCCTTTGCCAATAAAAGACAAATTTTTGAAGGACATAACATGAATCTGCAGGATTTTGAGCTCTCAGATTTAAGAACAGCTACAGGGCTCTGCCTGTCCTGCAACCACCTCCAAGTGCAACAGGTTCTCCTCTGAACACTTCCAATTACATTCTGAGTGCCCCAATTTTGAACTGGAAGGGGGAGGAAGATTCATTGTCAGACAAATATTATTTCCTGCATCATTCCAGTACCTGGATCTATGTGTTCACTACACTGTCTCAAGATTTGGTCTGAAAAAGATGAATTGTTTCACAGTTAACCCCTCTAACTCCATGGTCTGCACACAAAAAATGGGTTCATCAGGAAAGTATGATTTTAAAATGTTCAGAAAACGAAATGGTCTTAGACCAAGCTGTTCTACAGGGGCTGAGTGAAAAAGGGGGATGAAAAGCTTGGAATGATGTACCCAAAACCACCTGTGAACAGGAGGGGAGCAATGCCCTGAACCAGCTGGACTCAGATGTCCCTGCTCAGCACATCCAGAAGGATTTTTAACAGGTTCTGGGTTCCCTTGGCTGCTGCGCCACGTGAGCTCAGCCTGGCACAACATGAAGACACATCACATTGCTAATGGGAAGGGAGCTGTGCTCTGCCAGGGAAGGGGGGGATTTTACTGCCCCAACCAATGGATTCTGCTCAAATTTGTTTTTTTCCGACAGTTTTCTGAAATGAAAAAAAATCAATGAGAGCGATGGAGGGTCCCTGTTTGAAAGGCCATGTTTCAGTGTCAGGGCTTAGTTTTCAATCTTCACTACCTGAATGTGCAGGGAGTGCAATATGCAGGGAATTAAAGGCAAAGACAGCTCTGGCAGAAGAGCCTGTTGACTCCAGGAATATGCCTTTCCTTTTCCTTTCTGTATCTTTTTGTGCTGGTGACACCATCCACTGATGTGCCCTGTGCAGGTGTTTCAGGTAAACAACATCATTTGGACACTTGCTCAGAGATGGAGGTAATCACTGATACTAATCAGAGATGGATTTTAAAGGTAACCTCTTAAAAACATTTCATAACCTCCCAGCTAGTGACATTTAGTGGTCAGGCATTAAAAAAATAACCAAAAAGCTACTAAAGGAATAAAAAAAGAAACAGATTCTAAACCAAAATTTTTTCCTTCAAGACTGACTCCCAAGTGATTAAGTTATTTTTATTAATTATAAGTATTTCTCCCTAATCTACCTTTGCTCTTAGGAATGCAGGTCCAACTGTCAAAACCTGTAAGGGCCATTAAATATTTACCAAACCATCTTTATAATGGGAGAAAAGGTCAAAGTTAATAAAACTGACAGGCAGCTTCTGTCCAGCTTGATTTATACATTATTAAAGCATCACACTGTACTGCACAGAGTGCTCTCCTTTTTGGGGACAGGGGGTGTTCACTGAAGGGACCAGGAAATTGTTTCTTAATCATTTTTCTGAGGAGCAGAAGCAAGACTGAAAATAGTGCCAAAGCAGGACCACAGGTATCAGAACTATGGCCAGGGGATTCATGGTCTGATGGATAGAAAATACAGGAACCATTCAGTTCCCTTTTCTTCTTACAAAATCAACACCTTTGTCTGCCAGCACCAACCATGAGAGAAATGTCAGCTAAAAACACACCAACCCCCCCAGCAAATTTTTGCTTACTAACAAGAGAATGCCATTTCCAAACACATTCTCTCCACTTTAGGGAAAAGTGCTGAAATGCACTGTCAGAGGATGCTGTGGGTGCTAAAAGGCTCAGGCAGGGAGGCTGAGAGGAGCTCATGGGACACAAATCCTGTTTGGGGTTAATGAGCACACAGAAGCTCAAGGAGTCCTGAATCCAGGGAATGCTGGTGGCTGCAAGAATATGGGGAGAAGGTTGTGGGCACATGGAGACAGGAGGTGACAGAGCTTGGGTTGGAGCAGCAGCGCTGCTGTGTTCCAGCACCTCTGGGGGGTTTGAGGCCCCACGGCCAAAAATTGCGGAAACGCCAATGGTCAAACCTGCCCTACCCAGGGCATTCCCAACAACGTTCCCCACAGCGTTCCCCACAGCGTTCCCCACAGCGTTCCCCACAGCGCTCCCCACAACGTTCCCCACAGCGTTCCCCACAGCGCTCCCCACAGCGTTCCCCACAGCGCTCCCCACAGCGTTCCCCACAGCGTTCCCCACAGCGTTCCCCACAACGTTCCCCACAGCGCTCCCCACAGCGTTCCCCACAGCGCTCCCCACAGCGTTCCCCACAGCGCTCCCCACAGCGTTCCCCACAACGTTCCCCACAGCGTTCCCCACAGCGTTCCCCACAGCGCTCCCCACAGCGCTCCCCACAGCGTTCCCCACAGCGCTCCCCACAGCGCTCCCCACAGCGTTCCCCACAGCGTTCCCCACAGCGCTCCCCACAGCGTTCCCCACAACGTTCCCCACAGCGTTCCCCACAGCGCTCCCCACAACGTTCCCCACAGCGTTCCCCACAACGTCCCCCACAACCTCCCCTCTGCTCCTGGCCCCTGTGCCCAGTGGTGAATACTCACTGAATTGAGCACTGCACCAGGCAGTCGTGCAAATCATTCCCCTATCAGCTGCAAAGGAATTCCCCATCACTACTGCAAGCACCCATGTTTTCCAGCTTTGGGGAATTCCACCTGGCTTGTGTGAGGTTAAGCTTTCCCTAATGAAATATTTTTCTGTATAATATCAATAAAATTGATCCGTTTTCCCCAATACATGCAGATGAAACAGAAAATCTATTTCAGAAAAGCAAGAAATCAAAACCAGCAACAACAAAATCAATTTACAACATTTAGCAGCCAGGATAAACCCCAGTGCCAACTTGTACAGGTTTATGATGAATCTCATGATAGCTGATATTTTTCTAAAAACTGCAGTTCCAAGCAGATGTGTGAATTCTGCTTAGGAATGTAGGAAAGGTAATGAAAGTAACACTTCAATACATACAAAGGCTTTACATGATGCTAAATAGAAACAGAACTTGGATTACTTTAAATTACCTTTTAAAGATTAATTATTTTTCTACGTTAATGGCCACATGGCTAGATTTTCTAGCACAAAATGCTATCACTAATATTTCACATTTTCAGTGCTCATGAGTATATTAAAACTATATTTCTGTATTAACAGCTCTTAATCTTCCTCACTAAGTGAAAAGCATCAACAGTGAAAGCACTTGGGAGTTACTTTTCTCACAGCTGAATTGTAAGGAGGGCAATTTCTTCATCTACATAAGATGTCTTTGGCTTTCACAGGAACTATTTAAACAAAAAAAGGTGTATTAAAGAATTACAGATCTGATTCAGCACTGAAAGCATTAATATTTTTAAAGAACTTAATCACATATCTTTTCCTTACTCTACTCCAGTGACCCTTCTTACCAGAAATAAGGTAACAATGAAAATAATCAAAAAGAATCTCTACATCCCCCAAAAATCCTGTCTTGTGCAGATGATCTTTAAGATTTGGAGCAGACAGAAAACTTCTGTTATAGCCAGAACCCTGCAGGAAAGGTCCCTTTGTTCAGCTGAGCAGCACTGACCATATTGTGACAGCTTTCCATCTTAGCCTGTAGGGTTACTTTGCAGTGAATGTTATGAAACCACAAACATGGGCACAGTGCTCATTTAAAACTTTGAAAACTAAAGCTTCATCATTAGAATCAAGCTGGGTCTAGAGGTCTTGAGTTTAAATAATTCATGGGCTGGAGATTTTGCATGTGCTGACTGCTGCCCAAACAAGTGAGCACACTGCACTTACTGACAAGGCCATCCAAAGTTGCAAAAATTGGTTGAAAGAAGGTAAGAATCAAGGAAAAAAAAAAGAAAAAAAGCAATCAATTGGAGCATTAGCAACTGATCACATCAGCTACAGCTGCACATTACATTTACATTTTGCTATTAATTAAAGCTTTCTAAGCACCAACACTTTAAAAGTGAAATCAGAAGAATAATTTTCTTTGTAATCACATTACCCTGTTATTTATTATTCCATTCTTATGTAAATCCTTAGTGATCATATATATAAACAGAAAAGCGTTTTCTCAGATCCAGATAACGTAAAGTTTATTTCCATTCCTCCAAGGAATGCCTTTTAGAGAGGTGGCTGACAGAAACTCACTGTAATCCTGGGGATGCACATTTGCCTCCTTTAGGATGCACAGTGCTCTGCCCCTCATCATTAAACAACTTCTCCCTTGCAGATGAAAAGGGATTTGTTTATTATGATAAAACTCTACTTGCTCTTTTGAAAGAGCAACCAACAAGCAAGCAGGACACTCCCACAGTTTCATCTCTGCAGAGTAAAGCAGGCAAGAGAGAAATTATACTACCTTAATTGATATTTTTAAGCTTTTTTCAGATAATGAGGCCTGTTTGGAAATTCTCTTTTTCTCCCAACAACGTTTGATCATTTCAGGACAGCTGAATTCTTGACTTGACCAAAACAGCATCAATAAGCCAAAAGGAGAGTCTCCAATTTCTTTACTCATTGGTTTTCCTCTTGTTGAGCTGGGTTGCAGGCTTTTCAATTAACAGAAAAACTAGACAGCATGTCTTTGCTCTATTTTACTATTTAATTAGGACATTTTATTCTATTTTTTAAAAAGCATTTATGCCCTCTTTCCAGTTTACAACAACATTTAAGCAAGAAACATCTATCCATGAGAGGAACAAAGGCTGCTCCCATCCCATTCTTTTTTAAATCCCTGTGGAAGTTATTGCCCCTTTTGCCAAACACCCTGATCTGACTAAAATGTGACAATTATGAGCTCACACTTCTCTTATTGTCCCCTCTCATGCCTGGGCTGTGAGATGCCAGGTCAATAAACTGGGATATGGAGCAGGCTGGGAACATCACCCTGCAGAGGGGTTCTCCCTTAGGGCTCTCTCCTCCCTCCCTCCCTGACCTAGGGAGTTCAAAAACAAGCTGAGACATTTTTATTTATTTCTATCTATAATGACACAATAGTAGGAAATGCATTGATATACATCCCTGTTTCTTTTAATGCCTTGTTTTTGCTACAGGTTTTATTCCATTGTCTCTGAATTCCTATTTTTGCTGAGAGTGCTGTTTTAATTAGTGTCAGATTTCAGCCCTAAAGTGTGTTCTTCCTACTTTTCTTTTGAAAACACAGAGGTTCTGCTGATGAATGACTGCTGATGAATGCTCCCTCACTCCAATACTGCTTGCAAGTCTTTGGCTTTTAACCATGCAGAGATAGCAAATCTCACGGCACTTTCTTCAAGGAATTGGTCAAAACTTCAGCATCTGCATCCTTGCTGCCAATAAAATGACCAGCACTGTTCAAAGTCCCTGCAAAAGCCACTCCTCCTCCTCCACCTTTTAAAAAATGTTCTGGAACCCATTTAAGAGCTACAGAAGTGATATATTCTTGCTTTTCAGATAATGTCAACATGAAGGGACACTACACAGCCATCAGGATGGATTTGAAAGGGATCTAGTGTTGAAAATGGATAAAGAGGCAGAGTAATCATAATCTGGGGTTACAAGCTACTTTATGCACTCTTTAGAAGAATAACTGTATTTTATGCTTCAAATGTTTATACCTCCAGGTATTCTGAAGGGTTTGAACATACATATTTACTGAAAGATAACTAAATGAACTGGCATTTATTTCCCTGCATATGCAGCTACAACATGAACACATAACAGAATTACAAAAAGCAAAGTAGAATTATTACATTGTGTTCTGCATGTAAATTACAAAATAAACCCAGGTGCAGTAACAAACAGCAGCAGCAGGTTATTTTTGAGTAACCCTGAAGGCAGGTGGTGGGTACAGAGGTTTTCCAGAATAGGTAAATGGTCTCATGTCACTCTGTGAGGTGTATTCACAATTGTGTGCTCCTTTAATGGACTTCATTAAAGTCTAAAGACCCAAGAAGTGCACATGATCAATAGCTGACAGAAAATCCTAATTCCTTTTTGACAGAAGCATTATCATTGTATAGGACAAACAATCTGTAGCAGGGGAAAGTCATCATTAAACTCCAAGATAAGGACACAATTACTGCCTTCCCCCAGAGCCCTGTGCTCCCTTAAACAGCCACCAGGACTCTGGAGACACTGCTCTCCTGCTAAAATTAGTATTTTCTAAAGCCCAAGACTAAATCTTTGGTGTCAGGGGCTCAGGTGGCAGCTGTGTCAGTATGAAGGATGACCTGCTGCCTCTGTGACAGGGCGTGCTCAGGTGCTTACACAAGGAATGGGAAGATAAAGCTCAAATGGCAGAATAAAGGGCTGCAATCAGGTACAGAAACATTCCCCAAAGTGTCCAGCACCCTGCCAGGATTTGCAGCTCTGAGGGGGCATTTACCACAGCAAACAAAGTGCTTTACAGACAAATCAAGAAATTAATACTCTTCAATAAAATTTCTACACGGTACAGGTTATGTAAATCCAACCAGTACAGTGCACAATCAGACAAAGGGGAGACAGGCAAAGCAGAGATGAGGGAAATCCATTAGTGGGTAAGCAGTGGAACAGTAATAACAACACTCAGTACTTGTGCTGATTTATTCTTTCCCTAACTCATTCAATTTAATTATTTTAACTTCTGCTGAATGCCTTTCCTTAGCTTTGGTGACTTGCACAATAATTAAAATGCACAATATCTTTAGACTTTAGGCAGATACCCATACTAATGGCTGACAACAGCCCAGCTGAGGGCTTTCCTCAGTCTCCTGTGCCTTTCCTGAAGGGGAAATTGGAAGATCACAACTCCGGGCTCCATCCCAAGGCTCTGCCAAGCTACACCAGACATCACCACTCTCTTCTGTGACCACCCCACTGTACCAGCACAGCAGAAAGGGCTGAAGGAATATTGTTTAAACTGAGCTGAAGTTGCCAAATTAGGAGCTAATTCTTCCTTAAATGGTTACTTTTGCTAATATCTTTCTTTACATCCAGCAGGCATCCTGAAGCAAGGCTGCAGGGGATGCTGATTTCCAGCCTGCCAGTGACAAGCAATTAAAGCTTGAAGCTGGAGACTTCTGGAACAGAATGCAAGAGGCCTATTCCCCTATTCCTACAACAGCTGCAGGATATTCATGACCAGATTGACTTATCCATCTTTTCTAGACACTATGAAGTAACCCACAGAAAATATTCATCCACAAATAAGAGCAAATCTTAAATTTAAGATCATTATTATCACTAATTAAACTAAGAGGTTTTAACTCTCATCCTTCCCATGTAACACCAGAGACTTTTACAGAGACAAACCCTGGAATCACCCCAGGTGTCTGGAAATTCTGAAAAATCTGATTAAAAGCTATTTCAAGTAAGACATCCAAAAAATCAGTAGACATTTATAAAAGTCTTAGGCAAATTACCTCTTCAGACATCAAAGAATTAAGTTATGAATGTTTTTGGGAATGCAAAAAGAATCTATCAGGTTTGATTGATAAAAGTGTAGCTTTTAACTAAGACTGAACAAATGGAAGACTGGCAACATTCTTTTCCAGAATAATATGCTTCCTCTGCTTTTTTCCAGCATAGTGCACATAAATCAAAGAAATGTTAAAGAGGCCCATACATCACAAGATGGCATTTCTAAACTATTTACAAAATCTGTTATAGTCAAGAGGATGGAAAACACAAAACTGTGACCAGCAAAGTTCCTGAAAGAAAA
Organism: Melozone crissalis; assembly: GCF_028551555.1. Lineage (NCBI taxonomy): Eukaryota > Metazoa > Chordata > Aves > Passeriformes > Passerellidae > Melozone > Melozone crissalis. Next base: position 4,395,659 of record NW_026535819.1, on the reverse strand, counting down.
AAGGTACTTCTGCCATCCCAGCAGGGTAAGGGTTGGAAACTCTTGACTGTAGAGTTTAAAACCATTAAACCAAGACAATCCTGATAATGCAGGGCTGCAAAAAGCAAACAGTATAGAGTTATCAGCCAAAATCTGGTGACAACTAGACCAGAGCACTGAGTACCATGTCCAGGGATGGTGATTGCACTTTCCTGATCAGCCCTTTCCAATGTCTGAGCAGCTTTTCTGTGGAGAAATCCTTCCTCATGTCCAACCTGAACCTCCCTGGCCAATGCTCTAAGGGGGTTTGAAGTACAAAAACAGGGCTTTGTACTGCAGAGAGCCCCAGAAATCCAGTGCTGAGCTGTGTATCCATCACATCTTCACATCCCCACATCTATGCACACAACAGATTTCAACAGATTAGGTTTCCCTCAACAAATTTTACAGATGAGAATCTCATCTCTTCTTCTGAAAGGAAAGAAGTGGATTATGGAAAGTTTATGTGTCCATCTGTTGGAGATGTCACACTCTGACTAGAGAGTGCAAAAAGCGCAGAGATGTTTTACAACGAAATCCCAAACTTACAGTAGTCTGAACGAGTGAAGAGCCATATGCCTTGCAAAAAAACACCTCTTTTGCTACACATTTTTTTGCCACAGCACAAAGAGTAACAGTTCGAAAGCTGCTGTAATCTTTATTTCTGAAAATAGATCACATATTCTTACTCTCATCTGCCACACTCGGGTGAGTTACTGATAGCAAACCAGAAAAACAAGGAAATACTACTCTGGGAAATGCAAATTAAAGGCATTCTGCACTGCAAGGAGATACCTGCAGCTACAGAAAAGGGGCAGCTCAGAGAGCCCAGGACTGGGATGATGCACAGCAGAAGGTTTGGTGCAGTGACACATTAAATGCTTTTACAGTTTTCTCTGTTGGAGACTTGCAGTGGGAGCATTTGAGATGAAGCTGGGGGACCTCAGAAATAACTTAAAGAGTAAAACAAATGGAATACACTTCATCCTATTTTCATGGGAGCTTATAATGATATTATAATTAACTCAATTACACCACAAGATTAATAGCCTTTAAAACGCTCCCAGTCATTCATTACAGGCCTAATTAAAACTCTCTTTTGGTGCTGAGCCAGCAAGAAATATGAAATTACTTACCAGCAACCATATAGAAGTATACAAGGTATTACCTTTACTATGCTGGTCACAATTCAGTGAGAAGTTTGGGTTGTCTGAGGGTTTTTTTAATACCAAAAACAAAAAGAAAAAAGGACAAGATCCACTTTAGAGGCTCCAACACCTGCAGCAGCATATCAGCTCACTACAGCTAACCAGTTTATTTCTAGTTTTGCTGCAACAGTTAAGGGCTTCTACAATAGCAGATGCCTTTCCTCCCACACATCAATTAATTTGCAAATGTGCTCAGGTTGTAGAAATAATGAAGTGCTGAATGCTTCTCTATTGACAAGTTTTGCTGTCAGGAGGTGGATGCTGTGGGCGAGGTGCTAAAATCCTCTGCTTCTCTGTGCATGCCAAAGGAAAGACACCACACGAAACTTGGACATGAAACTTGCTCACAGCTAACAGGGCACATCAATTACTTTATTTACTCCTCTCCTGTTGGAACCAAAAGGAAGAGATCCTCTCCAAAAGCTGTTTATTGTGTTTATTTAGGGATTTATAACACACCGTTTTACAGGGAGGTGGGAGGTTTTGTGCTGACCAGAGAAACGTTGTGTATTTGAGGAGAAAAGTAGTAATTTTTAATGTATTTTTAGGTATGCTAAAAAAATTACATTAAAATTAAGGTTACAAATGAAGAATTCCGTAACGAGGAAATGCTTCATAATGCCTGTGCAATCTAAATTAGTCTGCCTGTGCTAAGGATTCAGACTTTCATTATGTGCTTCTTTCCAGACCTCAAATTAAGCACAGCCTGCAGGATCTCATGGATGAAGAGGCATTTACTCAGCACCGTTTTCATGCACAGAATGTTATTTGCAGCATCTCACACAATGCCCACACTTCTCCTCTCAGATGCCTTCTACCATATTTTCCTGCTTTATTCTGCTTCTTTACAAATACTGTTAAATTTACCTTCACAATTCTTATTCCATTCATGCTGGGTGTGGATCTGAGGAAATCTCAGATTTTTAACAACACTAAATGTTTTTACTACATACTTACTATGTTTGTAGTAGAGTTTCCATAGATAATGACTGCAGTCAGGTGCTGAGCAAGTCTTTGAAGCAGCTAGAGGAGGCTTTCACCAGGTCGTGGCAAGGTTGGAATCTCTATCCCCACTTATAAAAATAAAGGAATAATCTGGAGCAGCCCATCGTAACTTTCTGTCTGGACCAGCCACTAATTGGAAAAAAAGCACATCCTGCCAGATATCCTCTGTAATCAAGTTTAAAAAATTGTAAGTTAACCAACTTTCAGGCAGGTCCCAGACTATTCCTCTCCAATTCTTCTCATGCTTAATTACCACAGGTGTTTAAAACATCCACCTCAGCAGCAGTCCAGATTTGTTAAACTTTTATCTTCAATTACTGATTTTTTTTTGCTTGCTATAATAAAGAACCCTCTTACCCACTTTCCCCCCAGTAGATGTTGGTAAAAAGCAGGTGACCCATCCATTATCTTTTCTTTCTTGACTTGTTTGATCATACAGAAAGAGCACAGGAACCCAAATGCTCCTGGCTCAGTTCTCACATCTCTCAACTAGAAAACCCCATATTAATGAGCACTAGACAAATGGTAACTAGGTAGTTTTACAATTAAAATGATGCTTAAAATAATTTTCAAGTGTTAATAACTGAAAATGTTATTAGTAAAGGTACTAACAGGTAAGGAAATTTGCTGTAAAAAATAGATGATTTTCTGCTTTTTAAAATATGCAATTTTCAGGCTGACCTTGTTCCTTTTAAATTTTTATAGCATCTTCAGTTCCAATTTGAGATTTTCATATGGGGTAGGCAAACCTTCTTATGTTCTGTATCAAATGCAAGACACCTCCTTGGCATGATCTGCAATATTAATAATATAACAGTACCAATTTCAGGAGCAGCACTGTAGCATCAACACATGCATACCTACATGAATCAAAATTTAACCATGTACATCATGGAAATCTTTAATAGATCACAAGAAAAAAGCAGTTCTAAGACAGCTCAAAGACAATTTGAGATTTCCTCTTTTGCCATGCAAACACATGACCTTGTCATGCCTCACAAGGTAACACTGAGGTAGCTGATGCAAGAAAACATATGCTTCTTTTTACTGGGCTCAAAATAGGAACAGAGGGGAAGGAGAATCAAACTCAGGGCCAAACCCAGGTTTCTGAAGACCAGACTTGCAGCTGTCACTGTACAGAGCAAAAAATGTCCCCACCCACACGAGCCCTACAGGATTCCTAACACCGACTGCCACTACAGAATTGGGAAAATACTTTCTGGAAATTACAAACATTGGGATTCATTACTTAGCCAGGAATTTGCACTGGTGTTATCACCGGGTTTTAAGACTTGGAGATTGAGGCATTTTTATGTTGCTGTGGGACACAGTTAAAGCTACAGGAAAATAGAAATTATTATTTTTCATGGATTTCAAAGGAGACTGACATATATTTGATTTTCCCTGCACTGGCTGTCTTGCAGGCACTCTTCAACAATCCAATTACTACTTAAATGTTGCCCATCTAGCCCACAGACATTTCAGATCCTCATTTAAACCTGGACATACCTTATTTCTGTATCTTGATAATCACTATGAAAATCCTACCAGATCAAAGCCCAGCAGTTTATCAGTAGCTCAGTTCAAGGCACCAAGTAAACACACATTGCTCTCATTGCTCTGTGGACTTCATTACTAATGAAGTAAAAATTGCAGACATCAATCTATTGCTTCAGATGGCCATCATCAGAAAAATAAACAGGAATGTGGCTGCTCACAGTGGCTCATCTGGCACATTCACTGGAAGGTAAATTAAAAGCACTAATGACCAGAGTATAACAAGCGAGGGAATAACATTGGATTTGAATAGAAAATGCTTCTACAATGCTTCATTCAACCAAGGCTGTGTTTTCTCCCTCAATCTTAAGATAAACAACTATCAGTGATGTTTTAATTACTTCACCCATCTCTGCTGAAGGCCATGCTGCCTACAAGCCCCTACAGAAGAAATGAACACTACTGGCATTTTATTCTGAATATTCCCCAGTATGAAGAAAAAATGAAAGGCAGGAAAGTAAAAAAAAATCATCACAATATTCTTTAATCCCTTGAAAGAACCAGTGAGGCTCTGAGAGGGTTCTCCTTCCCTGCATCTGCATCACCCAGTTCACAGCTGTTATCACACCCATCCCTGAACTGGGTAACTCCAAAAAGTCCAGCTGGCTCCAGGAAACAGCACTGACCTCCCTAGACATGGTTTGTGTGGTACCAAAATTTCAACACCACCCTATTGTGCACTGGTTTCAAATTCATCCTATTGACTGCTTCCCATAAAGACCTCAATACATCCCATATATACGGTCTGCCACTTTCCAAAGCTTGCCAGTCCTGAACAGCCACAGAATACCTTATATTCTAACTTATTCTTCTTTTCTTCACCTCAAAACCCAAAGTAACTCCTTCTCCACCAGTTCTGAGCTGGCCAGGAGCAAACTCCCTATGGAGCTGAGCACAGCACGGTGCCTATCAGTGCAGAACACTGGAGAACCACTGCAAGTGGGAATGTAAAAATGCATCATACATGTAAGAAAAAGGAAAACAAAACCCAAACCTGTATCTTTTGGTCTTGAAAACAGAAAAGGAAATTGTATTAAAAAAACCCGATGCAACTTACATTATAGTTGGAATTTTCCATTACAAATACAATTTTGAAGTAGACATGAGCTGATAAATTCAGCATTAAGTTTTCTAAAAGTATTCTCAACTCTTCAGCAGTGCATGTACTTACACAACCAAAAAGGATCTTTCTATATGAGCTCATAGCACCAGCAATATGACAAACTGGTGTGCATTTAAGGAAACTGGGGCGGTGGGGGAGCCAGACACTGCTTCTCACAAATTAGGATTTTTGAACTTGTTTCCATCACTTCTCCAGCTACAAAATCTTTTTTAATGAGGACACTACCTACCTACCTCACAAAATAAACACAAAGTTTATTTTATCAAGCCAGTAATTCAGCAACACGAACAACTGACAATTCACTCAACTATAGTTTTTGCCTGAGGCGTTCACAAAAACATAAAAGAGCAAGAAAAACTTAAAAATGGTGCTGGAGAGCTGAAGCCTTGCTGGCGGCACGCTGAACAAACAGGAACAATTGAAAGCTGAGGAGCAGTCAGTAATTTATACTACTGAGCCCAATGCCTGGACAGTAAGGAAAACAGATGGCTCTGCAATATGGAGATGGCTCCATGAAAAGCAGTCAGCACAGGGATGCTGCAACAGCTCAGCAGCAATAGTTTGCCTGGCTGTAACAGCAAAGCAAAGCAAATCCCATCATTTCACAGGATAAAACAAAAGAAAAGTAAACGAGAGTAAAAGAAAACACAAGCTCTTATTACAGTTGGCCTATATTCCATGATAAAGCGTGGGCTCCTCCAGAGTTTTTCCAAGAGTCCTGCACACACAGTTCTGTGCAAATAAATGAGCTCCATCCACCCAGAGCAGCTCCTCTTCCTGTCCCGGCCCCCTCCAGGAATTCTGCATCACACCCAACGTCTCTGAACGTCAGCTATTTAGTTCTACTTTTAGCTCTGCTTTAAATAAAAAGTGTGTGGAGTGCAAGCTGCATAATGAAGGCTCAAAACCATGGAGATGGCACAGACTGCACCGGGCAGCATCACCAAGCTGAGGGGGTTGTAGGGTTTGCTTTTCTTGCTGGCAGATTTATTTACACGGAACAAACCCAAAATTTGCCAAAGGAAGTTTCCAACTCTGTGCTGGAGGAGATAAGAAGCTGGTTCCAAATGGAAATGGCCCTGTTTGAGCCTTGAGGACAAACCCAGAGGCAATGGCAGGGAACACATCAACAGACACATCAACGCAGGAAGAGAGGGCGAAGGAGTTCTTGACAAATGCGTAAGGACCTCAGACTCATTTTTTTCAAGTATTGCATTTCAAGGCCATCGTGACTAAGCAATATACCAGTTATGCAAGGACTTAAAATAAGCTAAAAATCTAGCACAAAACTTTTCAGAAAGGCCAAAACATTATAAACTCTTTGACCGTAAGAACCTCTTAAAATAAATATATACTCACTGTGGAACCAGAGCACAGGTGAAAGCCTCAATTTAAAGCCAAGCATAAGATCCTTCTTCCTCTGCAAGTTTCCTGTGATAAATCAGGTTGTTTAAAGGGCAAGCTCAGTAGCTGGATTTAGGAGAGAAAATATCATCTTGCCTTGCACACCATGACAGGTGATGCTGTTCGGCTACAGATTATGCTGACATATTCCTGTTTCACCTACAGGATTGTTTTAATTCAAAAAGAATCCACTAAAACAAGTGTTGTACTGTAGAATATTGTCTATTATTTTTCTTAAATCAAAACTCACTGACACAGTTGCTGATGTTGGTAAAAGGCCTCTGCACACAGTTTTACAAATGGTTTAGAATTCAGCATGAGGACACAACTGCCTGAACTTGGGGTAGGCTTGTAAAACTCAAAAGCACAAGTTTATCATCACTCTCAGGGAGTAACCAAATATTATTGTTCTTTAAAGTAATAATCAAATAGAAAATCAAAGCAAGTTCGTTTTAAGGAAGATGCTTTCAGATATATTTATTTTTCCAGACTTAAGCCTGAGACATTGTACAAGAATTGGAACAGAACCTGCAGTGTAGTGTCCCAGCACCCTCCTGCCAGGACTGTGGCCACTTCTCAAGAAAGGAAATATTAATTAAACACCTTTGTTCAAGCACTTTTGATAATTCAAAAAGATTATTCTTCTCCTTTCTAATGGGTATTTTATTCTGGCATCTGATGGATCATATATTAAACTGTTTCAATTCCAAACAGCATCTGCTGCTACAATTACCAAACTGAAGAAGGGATATAAAGCTCTGTGATTTGAAGGAAAAACAAGAAGAGAAATAGGCATAAAGTTTACATGACACTAACAGTCCCACTGACAGGTTTTTCTGACTTTGCAAACTTCCTTTCACACAGAAGCATTCTTTTATAACCTGACAATTCCCTGTAGCCAGAAAACCTCATGAACATGTCACAGATTTTTGTTTTCAACCTCTCTGAAGCTCCTGCAAGAATCTTTCTAACCTACTGGTCAGGATGACATCCAACTGCAGACATGAAATTAATAACTACATCTGCACTACCCTTCTTGAACTACTTCTGCCCTTTACAAGATGCATTGTTTCCCTAAGAACTTTTTTAATGAAGACAAACAAACACCAACAAAGGTTAAAGAAATAGATTTAAGCAACTTGCAAGAAAAGAAAAAGCAAATCACTCAGTCAAGGCATGTTTGACTTTATCAGCCACTGACAAAACCACAAAGGACGTGCTGCTGCTCCAGTTTGATCATCCAAGGCTCTGAAAACTTTCCCTGGTCCATTATTTATTCAGGAAAAAAACCCTTTCCATCTTTACCATAAGAGTAGTGAACATGAGACATTAGTTTTGCAGACTTCACAGTGGCTGACAAAGCAAAACACAGACTGAATTTAGGCAGCCAGCAGAGCAAGAATCTCTGAAAAAGGGCACCTTAAATAAATGCACAATAAATGTCTCCTCAGCCCACTCAAGCAGAGCCTTCAGCCACTGCTGTATGTCCATGTCTGCTTTAAAAGCAGGTCATGGATGCTTAGAGAAAAGCCACAGACCCTGATTTCCATCCATCTGGGAATTGCTGCATTTTGCAAGTTAGCACATATGAAAATGCACTAAGGACAGTACTCTCTGAGTTCATTTAGGCTCACAGAGTTCTACTCCAAATAACCTTTGTAAAATAGTTAGCACGACCTACAACAGATTTTTTGAAGGAATGAGACTCTCAAAGAGAACCATCTTTCCATGTTCTGCTAACACAAAAAAACCCTTTTCATAGCCTGACCATCAGCAAATATGCATTTACTAGCCACAACAAAAAAAAAAAAAATCATAAAGTTATTTTGAAATTTATTTGAAGATTAGCTAAAAGTATCTGCAATGCTGCGCTCTCTGATTCAGGAACAGCTCCTATGCCAATAAAGTCTATTCCATTTTAAACGTCTTCTCTTTTGTTCCATGGAAGATCCACAGAAGTTTATCAGTACAGGAAAAGAGAAAAACTTCATTAATGAAGTCCTATCAAATTGATATAGCAAGAATATGGTTCATGAGGGAACAAACTTTAACAGCAATGTGTTTTGGTTTATCAACCTAAATTTTTCCCCATCAACCCCTTTTTCATTTCAAGACTCTTTTACTCTCCAGGGAAAATTAATTTCACCTGAGCAGGTGAATATTCCATGTCCTGGCTGCTTTTAATTCATGCAACCTTCTACGACAACACAGTTGTTTCACTTGGGCTCTTGCAAAAAATTAGCAGGAAATTTATTCACCTGTGTGTGTAGATATTGTTGCCTATTACATGGAAATACCACTTTGAAACACCATATTTACAAAACAGAATATTCCAAAGCTGCCTGGTCTCTATGGACACCTGTACAACGCCAAGTGCAGCATAAAACAGGAGCAATGAGAAGTTCTTTTGAAGGTCCCACACTTGAAAGGGGCTTTGCTGACTCTGTGCACCTGTGCTGCCCTTTGAAGGGACAGAATCCTCCCTGGGATGCATCAGCTCAAGCAATTGCATGGATTATCTAACAAGACAGCCAGACTGCAGCTCTCCTCACAGCCCTTCCCTGGAAGAGAGATTTGTTCCTTCCAAATCCATCAGGTACAGTGAACTCTGTGCTTCAGCTCTTTCAGAGGGAAAGGACTGGCTTGGAGGAAATAACAACTAAGTAGCTCCCTCATCGACAGCAGAAAGCGAGCGCATTGACTTGTGCCCTTTCTGTATTGATGCCCTGGCTGAGTAAATGAAGATGTACAGGGGAAAAGCAAAGAGCACCACAAGCAGGTATGTGACCCAGAAAAGCACAGTAGCAATTTTATATCTTCTTCAATCTTCCTGAAATGTGATTACAGTTGACCTTTAAATCTAGTAGATCAACCAATCGATTCTGCTGGAACAACCCTGTGTGTGATCTAAGAGCAATGCCCATGCTTAAAAAACTTCCTGTGCCTGCCTGGCATAGTCATTTTATTTTGTTGTAAAAGTTACCAAGATTTGTCTGAATTGATTTTACTTGCAAGAAAAACACACCATCAAAACTGCAGCATCAGCAGACACTAAAGGTCTTAGATTCTTGCAGGATGAATGCAATATCAATACAATTAGGATGTATCCATATGAGGCACACAAGAGGGATGGAAAGAAGACGTTTCTAATCTCACTTAATCCTAATGCAGCCCCAAGTCTGCTTTTTTAGACTGTGGGAAAAAAATAAATACAAGGGAAACTACAAACACTCCAAAGTATTTGCCAGGCAAAACATTGAATTTGGAACGGAAAACATATTTAACAGCTCTTTAGGAAGTAAAGCTTTAAAGCTTTTTCCTGTTGTGTTGGATGAGAGTTTTATTTCAGCTGATAAATTGTCCTTTAAAAGGAAAAACAACCCAAAAGAGACTTCAGGATGGTGTTTGTCCATAGTGGGCTTGGTGCAATAAGATGCTCACGTGCAGCATCTCCCTCAGATTTCTCTGAGCACTCACTCTGCAGCACAACCCTTATTTTATAGTTAGATACTTTACAGATGGAAAAAGACATGCACAACAAAGACACTTGTGAAAACTCATGCAGCAAGTTAAGGCCAGAGGAAAGAGGAGGATGGATCTCTCCAGTCCCATGACAAACTTGGCAATGCTGCTGCTCCCAAAATCTTAATCCTCCCCACCAGAAGTGTTCTGGGACATCCACATCACACACTCGTGTTCACAGAGTCAACTACACAGCAAGTTGTTAAGCTAAAAGTTATTAACTTCACTCCATATTACATGCAGGGTGCCCAAAAGAACCAGAAAATTGGAAATGAAAGGTTGGCTGGTGCTTTATCAGGCACCAGAGAGCTTACAGACCTGATCAGCTCCGTGATCTATGATATTTCTACAAACAGCTTTGGAAGGAGCATCAAATAGTGCAGCCAAAAAAAAAAGAAAATGAAAAAAAAAAGATGGCACTGAGCAAACTGAAAATGCTACACTGAAAATTCTGAAAATACAAGATTTGACTCCAGAGTAAAACTGAAGCAGACGGCAAAGCAGAGAACTTGTTAAGTCTGAGTGCAGAGACAACTGCAGAGAAGACTCTAAATAGAACCCAACTGAAAGCAGATGGGTAGGGCAGGGAACATTAGAATAAAAATCTAACTAATGGTAAAACACACAGGGATGTTTTTTCTCAGAAGAGAAACATATATCCACCCTCACTGAGGGATAACCTTGAGGGAGGAGGAAGCCATTATTATCTTTTTAACTGCAGCTTATTTGATACAAAAGTGACATTTTCTCTGAATGAGGAATTCTTTTTCCAGAAAGAAAAGTCACCATCTGAAATGAGACAGAGCCCAGTAACGCTGCAGTAGTTGAGAATGTCATGATTTCCATCAGAAAACTGTTTTGCAGAGATCAGGAACAGCTGTTTCAAACTGAATTAGACTAAAACTGGAAACAAGCTGTCAAAACCCAAAAAATATATTTTATACATAAAAGAATGTATTTGATTCAGCTGTTTTATCGTGGTGGTCAGCCAAAAGAGAAATAAAGTAACATTCTGAGATCCAGACGTTGTGGCAAAGACTCTCTCATTTTAACACTCTTTATGTAGATTTATTCCTTTGAGCATTTGGAATAGGAAAAATGTCAAACAGCTCATATCACAGATTCTTGAATATTTTCAAACCATGGGCAGCTTAAAACAGTTTAAAGACACCTGAGGACTCTTGCTGCTCCAGTCCACATTCTCTGCATCTTCAATTGCAGTAACAGGCTGGTGCAATAAGGAAAATACTCTGAATCGATGTTGACATGAAAAGATTAAAATAATTCACTTTAACCCACCACTTGTGGGTAATAGCACATGCATCCAGCTCCTTTTTGTGCATACTTGCAGATCCTGGGAGGTTTTCAGTGGGTATTTTCAATATTGATTTCCCTAGGAATTGCAGTTTCATGTAATGAGAAGTAAATACATCTATTTTAGACTATACTGTAAAATGTCACATGAAGAAACAATTCCTTTGTGTCTAATGGCCCATGCAGTACACAGAGCACCTTAACACTCTGCCACTACCAGTTACAGGAGCTTAGAGAATCCAGATACAACCAAATTAATCAAGACTCTGCTGGTTTTGACTAGAACTATTTGTTGCAAAGCACAACTGTGAACATCAAAGACCTCTGTGATTTTATTATGTGCTGTAAGATGGAGCCATTATACCCTGCTTGCCAACCAAGCCTGAGGTAATGTTGAAAACACCCTCAGCATCTCAACATGGTCATTACTTCTCATAATGATGATTCATGCTAATTCCATCTAATAAGGATATTAGTTATTCCTGTCAGTTTGTCAGCAGATGGGCTTTTGAAGAAGAGGTATCTGAGAACAAGCAAATTCATGAGCATATAAAAAAATGTACACTCTAAGAAATGCATTTTTAACTCTCTAGAAGAGCAGGCAATCATGCAACAGCAGCCATGTGCCATTTCTCCTCTCAGATTGCTCACCCAGTCCAGATTTAGGCATTTTAACTCGAGGGTTTAAATTTTCAGCACACACAGTGCAGCTCCAAAGCACTGAACGCTTCACACTAAGCCAAGAACTTCACAAAAGAGCACAACAAGGAAACTGCTGCTCAGGATACAGAAACTTTTGATCTTTCTTCGAAAAGATCAAAAATGTGAAAGACTAGCACCTGGTAGAATCAATCAGCTTTCATTAAATCTTCTTTTATTAATTCAGAGGACATCTTTTTCCATACACACTGTAACCGAACAAGTGTCAGTGGTTAAAAAATTTATTCATGTTTTCTGTTTCTTCTGCAAGAATCATTACATTCAGGCACTTTAAAATTAGATTAAATGAACTGCTATAAATGCTTGGGCTAATCTTGTATCAGCAAAGGACATGATAACATGTACTGATAAGTGTCTTTATTTCCAGAACTTCAGGATTTGACAGCTCTAGTAGATTTAAATGCTAGCTCACACCAAGAAAATACACCAGCAGCAAATGGGGTTGGGAGTGAAGCAGCTCTGAGTGTAATGATCATATTCTGATCTCTTCTCTATTTTCCTATCCCAACCATGGCACCACTGAGATTGCAGGAGAGCCAAGACAGGTTCTGGAACTACTCAAGAAGCCAGAGAGCAGGCACAGAGTTACACAGCCTGCAGCTCTTATCCAGCAATGGTCCTGATGTCTGTCCTGCTCATTCAGCTGCACTGTGTGTGCTGAAAATTTAAGCCCTCGAGTTAAAATGCCTAAATCTGGACTGGGTGAGCAATCTGAGAGGAGAAATGGCACATGGCTGCAGTTGTATGATTGCCTGCTCTTCTAGAGAGTTAAAAATGCATTTCTTGGGGTGTACATTTTTTATATGCTCATGAATTTGCTTGTTCTCAGATACCTCTTCTTCAAAAGCCCATTTCACATTTTTCAGCTGTCACACAGCCACAAAGCACCACCCTCTGTCCAGGCCAGCATTACTCTTCCCTCCCAGGAAAATAAAAATCAGTTTTCATTGACCCCAAGAGAATTCAAGGATCACCACAGACCCTCTGCTTTGCACAGCTCCAACATCAGCAGCTCAGTATTAGCTCCTGCTGAACAAAAAACTGTGGGCACCTTTCTGCAAATGCACATTTCCACAAAGCAGCAACCAGTGGTCAGAAATGCAGTTTTGATTTTATGCTTACACAGTTCCTTACACAGACTAAGCTCAATTTTATTAGCAATTAAACCATCTCCATGTTTTGTTACCCAATTATCAACTGCATGAGATTAAGATACAATGGGGAAGAACTGAGCATTGTTTATGTGCAATTCAAGCAAATAAATTCACTGTGAACTGTCTGGGGGGGGGGAACTTCAGTAACTTCAAAAGAGAACTCAAAGAAGAACAGAGATGAGTACACTTCTGCATTAAAAAACCCAAATAACAGGCACAATAAAAGACCTGACAACAACAAAAGTAGAGAGCAACAGGGTGATATCATTAAATTTTCCATTTTATTTGATTTCCTCTAGAAGCTACAAAAAAATCTTTTCCATATGAAGAATACCTGTGGGATTTTTATCACCTGCATCAGTTATTTTATATTAGTGTTCATATTCCTTGAATGCCCTTCATATGAAGGTCAGAGAATGCTTTACAAACAACTTTTATTTGCCTCAAAGAAAGCAAGAAAGGACACTGAGTCTCTGAAAACATTCTTTTGTGTTTTCACGGTGCCACCATCCACAAGATGGTCAGGCTTGTTCACCAGCAAGAGTCAGCCTGAGCCATGGAGAGCTGAGGCAGAACTGGAAATTCAAAGCAAAGCTGAGGCTTTCTCTCAAAGCTGCTCTTGCTCTGCAGTCCTGAATATTCATCAATTAATCCCCAGACAACATGGATTTCCAGTTCTACTTTGTTGTACTCCTCAGATTGTGCAAGTAAAGCCCTTTCTGCTGCTCTGCTGGCTGTACTGAGTTACCCAGGCCACATTTCTGTGTCTGTGCCTGGCTTAGCTGCACTCAAACTCAATAAATGCAAGGCAGCTTTAATTTGATTTGATGGCCACATTATACAACTTAGAAAGAAAAAGTGATCACTGTCTTATAAATTACATATTTGAGCCATCCAGCATGAAATGTATGAGGAGTTCTTGCAGAGGGAAAGGAGTTCGGGGAGGAGGAACCAGGAGTGGGCAGAAGTGTTTTGGTTAAAACGGAGCCACATCAATCATTTCCATCCTGAAATAGGCTAACAGCTAGGACATTAATACTTATCAAAGGAACAGGGGAAAAAACCCACTCATTAGCAAATAAAGGTGTTGCAAAGCATTAAATAATTCCCACCAGCTGACAAGGGGGCTGTGATTTATAATAGTGTGTTATTGATAGATCACTTCCCATAATTAGGAAAAGTGAGACAGGTACTGCTTACAGCATTATTTTGATCAGAGCCTTGAAAAATACTGTTGAATAATAACAAACACTAGGCATAACAATAGAAAAACACCATAACATTGCTCTCAGGCTGCTTCAGATTTGAAACAAAATATTCTAAAAAAAAAATTCAGCAAGAAAGGCAATTCTGCTTGGACACATAACCTTATTTCACAACAGCATCCTGGTGTGAATTATTACTATGATAACTCTGGGAGGATCACAGATATAAAACATTCAAACTATGCAGCAAAAATAAGTCAGAACCAATGGCTAATTATTTCTCATTTTTTAAGCAACAAGTTACTCCTCATAACTCTTCTCTTCCTGAAGAAACAGAATAACCTCAGTCTACTAAAATGTCAAATAAATTCAACTAACTTCCCTACTAGCACAAGTCAGCATATGCAGGAAATTCTCACCTGCCATGATAACTTTCCATAGTGCAAGGAAAAAACCACACTGGCAACTTTCATTTCCTTTCAGCCACATTATCAGGTGTCAAAACCACTTTTATACCTGACAATAAAATAGTTACAATAGCCCTGGCTTGAACTTTTGTCAGAAAGCAACATAAAAATGAAAGGCAAAGAAAGAGCCCAAGAGCTGCAGACTGCACGAACTCACAGCTGAGGAGGGAAGATACATTTCCAAAGAGAAGACAAAACTGATGCTATCCATCCCTAATGCCCCAGACACTGCTTGAGGCAGGATCTCCAGGGAAAACAAGCCCTGTCTAACAAGCAGTAGATGGTGATTCTGCCTTTATGTTCCTATTATTGTAAGCTTCCCTGTTTTCCTTATGGTTTTCAGCATTTTCTCCTCTCACTATATTCACGTTCTTTTTCTAAACTATCAATGCAGAGCTCAAAGACCCTCAGAAAAATTTCATGTCCCACCTTTTTCCTTCTCCAGTATAACACAGGTGGACTACTGAAATTGCATTTTGGTGCAAGCACTTTCATCCTCCTCACAGCTTTTCCAGTGCTTCTTCCCCCCATCATTATAATATCAAGGATCAATTCCACACTACCTGAATTTTCCATCTCTGGTCACTAAAATCAACCCTGCAATAAGAAAAGTGAGTATTCTCCAAGCAGACAACTGAGCAGTAATTAATAATTGCAGAGTTGGAAGCACAGAGGTAACCAACTGTTTCCTAGTCATACTTTAAAAAAAATTAAAAAAAAAAATCTGAACATTAATGCATTAATGTAATTCTGAACAGCAAGGGCATTTCACCAAATATCTGCCCAAAACCACACAGAATTAAAAGCCCATAAAGGACATTTTTCCAGACTGCCAGGCAAACAACATTAGTCACTGGCTATATAATACTTGGCACATGAAAAACATTTCTGCCCAAAGAACCCAATGCACTTGGGACACATTTAGACTAGAACCTCTCCCAAGAAGTAGGTTAAGTGATATTATCCTCTTTTATCTGCACCAAAAATGAGGCACAGTAAAAATTAGCGTGTCCTGTTCAAGGTTACAACAATTAGTGAGAAAAGCAGGAATAGAATCCAAGTGGCCCAGCTCCTATTTTGTGTCCAGTGTACAAAACCCACCCGTCTGTGGCACTCCAGTGACAGGAATATCAATTCCTGTGGCTGATCTGCACAGGAAAGGAGCCCACAGCTGGAGCTCCCTATGCAGCTCCCTCCAGGATGCTCTGATTCTGCTCTTACAAATCAGATTCCACCACAATCTGAGGATCAACACATGTCACAGTATTACAATGCTGCATTTTTGTAGGGAAAAAAGTCCTGAAAGGACATTTTGGCCACCTGCCTGAAATTCCCAAGAAGTACCAACACAATAATCCAGTTACATTGTCCATGCTGCTGTAAAACTACATCGAAGTCACAATGTTTGAGCACACACAAAATTCAAAATTAATGTTCCTTGCAATGAACACATCCTTTTCCAATCAAGATGAAGTGATTTTTTTTTCCTGTTCTGCCGTGCTTCTCTACTATCATGGTTAACATTTAATGTCATTTATTGTCATTAAACTCAGTATTTGTGTCTAATCAATACTAAGCTACCAAGTGCAGCTGTAACAAGTCTGGTCTTTCTCTACATGCTCTATTGACTGATTTTTTTTGAGCCCTACAATAAACACAGTTTATACAAATAATTTATCAGGGAACATACCAAAATAATTTAATAAACAAAACCTATCTATACCTTTTCTCTTCAGTCATGTGACAGAAAAT
The DNA here is from genome assembly GCF_028551555.1 of Melozone crissalis. Taxonomy (NCBI): domain Eukaryota; kingdom Metazoa; phylum Chordata; class Aves; order Passeriformes; family Passerellidae; genus Melozone; species Melozone crissalis. The sequence goes on along the minus strand of NW_026535819.1, from coordinate 4,379,210 downwards.
CATTTTAACTCATTAATGGTAATCTTAACAGTTCGATTTTAAATTTATGTAAAAACAAGAGGAAGCTATGAAGCAACAAATTTAAATCCAAATATTTTTAGCCTATTTCCACATGCAGATCAACAGTAATTTTTTTTCATTTTGTAATTGCCAGCATATTACTTTCAAATAAATTTATGACAACTCCTGTCCAGTTGTGTTCATTTAGAAAAGTTATAATGCAGATATTATAAAGTTTATCCAAGTTGCCAGAATAATCTTTTCACAGATGAGTAAATGAAATAATTTGATATAAATCCTACTTTCCCAAAAAGTTACAAAGTCAGAAAAGTTGATTTTTTGCTTCCTGCTTGAAGCAGTAGAAAACAGCCTTCCCAAACACGTGGTTATCACGTTTTGTAAGCAGCATCTCATGAAGATAAAACAATACCACCACCCCTCACACACCCCCACACGTGGGTTCAACAAGAGTTGGAACTGGAGTAAAGCACATGGATAAATGCAATTCTGGAAACAGCAGGGGATACAACACTGCACTTCAGTGAAGTTAAAAATCAAGGAGAAAATTTAAAATAACATCACTTGTTCAAGACTACAATTGCACTCAATTTCCCCACCTGTACTGCTGTTAATAAAATAATTTGAAGGTCTGAACACAAACCCTTCAGTGCAAAGGAAGGGGGAGAAGGAAAGATGACTTGCAGACTATTTTTACTTGAGCAAGTGAACTCAGCTGATGCTGCTGTCACTCAGCAATGCAGGGGAGACTGAGTTTGCTGCTCTCCAGCAAACACAGCTTTCCTTTAGTGAAAGTAATTCTGGTTTGGGAGTTGATCCAATCTGCACACACCCTTCACCTAAACAAACAAGCAAAAAATCTCTATAGTGGTTAAAACTCAAGTGTGGGGCATGAACTACTTAACAGCATCCCAGCAAGAGAGGGGAAACCTGCCCAAAAAAGCATTTGCCTTGCTCAGTGGACATAAAATACATTTATTTTCTGTTCCAGTGGAAACCCCTTACCAGGCACTGCCTCGGGCACCCACAGGGCGAGGGCATGGAACACTTCACCAAGGACAAAGGATGAGCCAGGGCACACTGCAGGCCATAAATAACCTCAGTGAAGCTGCAGATGGATAAATCCACAGTTTGTACCACTCAAAGAATGAGCTGACACTCCTGGGGTCTAAAAACCTGCTCTGACCACCAGCATTACTGTAGCTGGATAAGTGACCACACCACCAAAAGCTTCAGTGAACATTCCATGTGTGGGGAAGTATGACATTGGATTAATCACAGCACCAACAAGCATCTTCTCCCCCTACAAAACCTCTTTGTTGCCCAGTATTGAGAACAAATATGGAGAAACAGGCAGTTGATTAGTAAGGAAGCTGATATTCATGAGTTGGTGGTCTCATCTCCTGCAGGAAACAAGCAGCACTGGGAACAGGGAAGGGTGGCACGAGAGCCCTGGCACAAAAGTGACCTGAAGAGCAAGAGAAGAGAGTTCTTGCAGTATCTACCACAAATCACATCTCTTAAAAAAAACCAACAAAACTCAATCAGTATTTCAGTGTAGAAAGTGACTTTCAAAACTTCCTTTAGTCTAAGCTTAGCTGATGCCTTCTGCTCCCTGGTGATAAATTCCAAGATAATGCAAGGAGCAGGCAGCTGGTAATGAGGGACAAGGCAGAGCCTCTGCAGACCCCCTCTGACTGCTCCAGGCAGCACCAGGGCTCACACACCCTGACCAGGAGCCCTCCTGGCTGCTGCTGTCAGCTCAGATTGCTCCTGCTCAGACACAGCAGTATATTACAAAATAAAAAAAAAAAATCAACTGCCAAGATGTACATAACTCCTAAACCCAGAATTCAAGTGCAATGACTCAACAGAGACAGTCCATGAGAAAAACAACTACTGCTATCTACACACATCCTACCTTACCCATAATACTCTCTCTGCATTAACCTTGCAGAATGATAGCTCATTTTTACCTTATCTAATATTATATCTTCAGTATTACATTAGAGGGTACATATGGATCCTTCTGGGAAACAGCACTTCAATTGTAATAAAGATAACTTCTTTTCTTAAATAAAATTGAAGAGGAGGGGAAAAGAAATTTATCAACTAGACCTAAATACAGTTCCATGGCTACTCCATGTCTCCATGCACCCCACAGGCAGCAAAGTAAATCACTTCCATGATTTCTACTGATACATAAAATAGGTTAAAGCAAAGAAGAAAACCCACTTAGCCGTTACTTGCAATAAAATAAACTTCCTGTGTTTTTCAGTTATGGCTTGGTGAGAGCTGTTAAACACCTGAAAAAGGAAAGTTCCTTTACAGCTGTGTGTGTATGCAATTAATGCATTTGACAAGCTGTTGTGTTCCCAAACAGCTGCTTCCATTACACAGACAACTTTACCATCTGCAAAACTATTGGATAAACTACAGTAAGTAAATATCAGGAGAGCAGGTGCTCATAAATAACAAACGCTGCCAAGATAACACACTTCTGTAAGGGAACTTTTCATTCTCCCCACTGGATGACTTCTTACTCCTGGAGCAGGTAAACTCACAATTAGAAATGGAGGAATCAGTGCTGTGACCACAGGAGCAGTAAAAAAAGGTTCAGGGCAAGAAGCTGTGAAATCACAATTAAATGCAACTCATCTCTACTGCCCTCAGCCAAAGGGGTCAGTAAATCTACACCTGGAAGAGGGTCCTCTCCAAATACATAACAGCTACAAGAATTCATCATGGTAAACAAACCAAACCAGTGCCAGCTTAGTCTCACCTCCTATGTCAACACTCACATCTTAAACACAGCATTTTCCATTTCTGTCTGTGACTATGATCTTCACTCCATTTCACATCCAGTACTGCTACTTAAACCAAAAACTTGTCCATGCATCCAACACCAGAACAAAATCAGGCATTTGCTGGACCCAGCATCAAAACAGAGCTGCAAACAGCAAGAACCAGCTATTCTAACATCCAGTACCTCATGAACCACAGGACAGTGCTTTGATATACTGAACACTTATTTGCTTCTCATAGGTAGCCCAGTTATTACCAACTTTACTGATTATTGTCCTCAAAGTGACTTTTAACAGTCTCCTCATGTCTTAAAAGTAAGCAGAATGCACTGAGACATGCAGCACAGGCTGTGCACTCATTTTCCTTGTATTTCATGAATGTTCTTTTGGAATGGCACCACAGCCCCAGAAGTCTCCTCCCCTGGCAGCCATGGGGCTGTTCATGCCATCAGTAATGCATGAACAATCAAAGGCAGAGGAAAATGCCCTTATCTCAGCTCATCAAAAATACAAGCAGGCAAGCCACAAAGGGGTCACAAATTAAAAATTAAATGCAGGCAGATCTAAAGTGTATTGACAGACCATCACTTCGAAACCATCCCTGAGAAGCAGCTGGAAACAGGAGACACATAATAAGAATCGAAGGCAGCCAGAAGAAGTAATGAAATAACTCTTATTCCAGAAGTGTATTTAGCAATGAAGAATTAAGCAGGAACAGAGGGATCTGTGGTGGTAAAGCCAGCAGCTCACACCCTCACACAGGCAACACATTTCCTGCAACTTAGCCAGTGTTTTTCTTTATTCTCTGTTGTCTCTTTCTTCAGTTTCATAGCTAAAATAAAAGGTACTGTTCTTCTCCTGCAACATTTCATTGTGAATACGAGTGCACAGGATACTGAAACTTCCAGCTTTCTGAAATCAGAATCCAGGATTACAAAAAATGCTCTTCAAAGCTCCATAACACTCTAAGTTAATAAAAAACTACATTAGAACAGCTCTGTAAAGCTATTTCATTACTGCCTGAGTTTACCCTGATAATGACCTAAAGAAGTAATTAAATCCCTGAGGACTTAACTGTATTACAAGTTTATAAGTTTTCCTACTTTTACTTTTGCTGAAAGTAGCAAATTAATTATTCTTTCTTCAGCGCCAATGATCTGCTGCTAACAGCAATGGATACAAGCAAACATGAAATATTTTCTCAATTACTAAATCTCCACTTAAAAATTTTTCCTGTCCCCCTTTTTTCCAATCATACCAAATTTCTCTCAATGTCAAATCCTGCTGATTTTAAAAAACAGATATTTGTATTCTGACCCATTACTGTACCAATATTACTGTGGTATTTATACAAACATTATTGCAGAATCCTGTCTTCAATCTGAATAATATTAGAATGGTTGGCTCAATGTATAACAAGAATTTGCCTACAAAGTATTTGTGCACTCTCAAAGTCTTCCTGGCTCACGTATCATAATAAATAATTTAAAGTGGAACTGTTTCTTTTAATGCTCTAAATATTTTCAGATTTATTATTCCTGCTTACCCCTGCTGTCTTGCATAAGGGTATTAAAAGCTACAACTCTGACTACACTTACTACTAATAATTATTGTAACAGAAATTAATCCATCTTTTATATTTCTTAACAGCTTACAGTATTTCAAACATAACTTTAAGAAAGCTTTCAAATACTTACTCGTCTTCATACTTCTATAAAAAGTAATAGGCATGCTCAAAAAAAATCAGGATGGGAACAGGCAACCTGAAATATAACAGTGCTCAGAGGCCAGCAATAATTGGAATACCATGTTTACTTACTCAAGAAAATTAGGTGAGGAAAGGAGTATTTTTTGACCTACAAGTAGATTGGTTCAGGGTACAAAAGGAAACATACCTGCCCAAATCCTACACATATTCAATATACAGGTTTATGAAACTGAATTATGCTGTTGAGAAAGAAGCTTTTTTCAGCAAAAACAAATTTTTTAAATGTAACATGCTACATTAATATGATCTGCCTTTTTCTTTTACACTACTTAAAATTCAATGCCATATATACGATATGAAAACAGGAGGGATGCCAAAGCTGCTGAATACAAAGCTGCTTTTGAGACCATGGGCAGAAAATGGTAGGGAAAAAGCTTCAAGATTTCTGATGATGACAACTTCCCTAGAGGACTTTTTCCTAGAAATAATTTGGAGGTGACATAAGCTGTTGATTCTCTGTTCTAATATCCCACTGCAGTGTTTGCTGCCAGATGCAAGGACACAACATACTTTTAATTTATATCTACATAAGATGCTAAATGTGGAAATGCTTGGGAGCTAATACCCCCTTTGAGATCAAGGGCACGCCTTGGTATCACAGAAAAGTCTCCTCTTAATTAAAACAACATTTTATCCTTGAAAGTACATTTAGGTATGCATTATGCTCCTCAAGTCTAAAAAATTCAGCTCTTAACACTCAGAAGTCAGCTGTTTGGCCAATGCAATGGGAATTCACAACTCAGTCACCCAGGTGTGCTCTGTTACCTTGTTTGACCATTTGTAGGCCTGCAGGAGCTGGCTGTACAGGGGGGTTTTGTCCTGCACAGGGTCAAGGCTCAGGAGCCCACTGTTGTGCAGGGGATGGTTCTCTGAGGGCTTCCCAACGAGGTTGCTCAGGCGTTCCAGTTCCCTGGGAGGAAGCAGAAGGGCAATTTCAGAGTCAGAGCTGGGAATCACAGATGTGCAATCCTCCACGGACAGCAGCACGCACCAATTCTATTTTAGTAGCTAAATGAGTTTTAAATATGTCCCAAATTTGATTTAAAACATAATCTCTCTTATTACCCAAGCAATTTGAAGCAGTTTGTTGGTTGTTAAGCTCAGTTCTTCTTTGGAGAGAAAGTACAAGCCAAAGAGTCTTTGAAAACAACCTGGGAAGAGTCAGACTATGGCAGGTCCTACTCACAACCCAGGGCACCTCCTCAGAAACCACAAAATTCTGATTTCAGCACTGCCTGAAATACTAGAAGTTATTTTTTTACCCACCAAGCAAACAGATGCCTCATCATTTCATTAAACTCCAAATTATCATTGTCCTCATATAAATACACACAAGAACTGGTATTAGTCCTAAGCCTGGAGACAATCCTGCAAAGGCTGTGATCACTCTAATCAAGTATCTGCCTTCCAAGTTTTCAGGATCTTCTGATTTGCATGAGCAATTTGTATATCTGTAGTGTAAAATACTCAAATGAAGCATAATAAGCACCATTTTCCCATGAAAAACTCCCTCGCTGTGAAATGATCTATCATTGCTTCATATCTCATTTGTCAAACACAACATTTAATCATAACAAAAGTTAAGCAATTTTTCAAACTTGCATTAATCAGCTGTAGAAGAAAGGCTGGCCACTTTGCACAGATATAAAAAGCAGTTTTTCAAGTGACATGACTAAAGTGCTTTTCCTTTTGACTGCCCAGTGCTACACCCAAGCCTGAACTTCAGAAGCTACACCAAATTAAATGCAGCACTCAAAAGGCAGCTTATGAAAACATCTGCAAAGAGAAATCCAAAATATCTCCATTTACATTTAAGAAAGGTTACAAAAATAAACTCCCAACAATCAGGGAACCGACAGTTAAAAGACTTCCAGACTTCACTAACACAAAATTCTCCTTTATTAATCATCATTCCTTGAAGTTTTCATGGCCTACATTCTTTCCAATCCTCTGGTGCTGTGAACACTTGCAAATCTGCTTAATTTGCTAAATGACTTGCTGCTAAATGACAGAAGAATACAATAAAACAAGTGTGACTAGGCATAATAACTGAGGATTTGCTGAACAGAGATACCAGTCAATATTTTCACTACATAAAAGTGCACTGGTAATATTAACTTCAGCACACCTTGGAGAATTCCCTTGCTCCTTGACCAGGCCAGTTCATGGAATACCCTGGGGTAGAAGGGACCCACAAGGATGCAATTCCAGCTCCTGAGTTGTTATTTATTATTGTCTGGGAATGAGATTCTGGGGTTATACTGATTACTCTTTAGGAGGCCACAGAGGCAATAAGGAGAACCAAAGGAATAGCTCAGCTTCCATGGAGCAAACTGTGAGGCCTTGAAAACTGAAAACCAAAGGGATAAAACACCTACTTCTATAGCTGGGTACAGCATCATTCATGAGAAGGGTTATCCACCACCTTTCCCAACCGAAGAGAAGTGGGTAACAAATTACACTACCATGATCACAGCTAAAAAATCAGCAAGGCCTTGTAATTGACAAGAAATTCTCACAGCTAAAAATCAGCAAGGCCTTGTAATTGACAAGAAAGAAATTCTCAAATCAGCAAGGCCTTGTAATTGACAAGAAAGAAATTCTCTTACACGAGACCCTGAAGCAGAAGATGTCCTGGGAAAGGGTGGTTAAACACCTGGGGACACTTCCCTGGACAGTGCTGATGGTCCCAGGAGAATCAACCAAATCCAACGCAGTGGTGGGACCAACACGGACAATCATTGAGTCAGTGAGGTTGGAAGACACTTTATGATCGTTAAGTCCAACCATAAACCTCACATTGCTGAGTCCACCACTAAACCTGGTCCCTAAGTGTACACAAAGTTCTCAGTTCCTGTGTCTGTGTAGGAGTTTTCAATTTAAATACACAAAATTGCTGAATGAAACTGTGTGTCCACCTCTCTCTTCTGCTCATAACTTTCCTCCTCGTCTTCAGCCTCAGCAGTTTGTCTCTACTTACACAAAACACACCTGCTGGCACTAAGCAGCTACACTTACCTGGGATAACTTTCCAGCCTGACAAGTTTGGGTAATAAAACGATCATTCCTGAACCCCTTAGATGCTACTGGGTAATCTGCACCTAGAAAGTGTCTTAATTTTTAACGAAAAACTTCAAATATAGAGATAAATCTCACTGCAGCCGAACACCTTCACCTTGTCAATGCAACCTCACCGACAGGTCCTTCGTGAAAACAAAATCAGGACCAAAACCAGGTAAATATTATGAGTATATTGAACCCTTTGGAGACTGGAGCAGAACCCCACGAAGGGGTTAACGCGTACGGTACAGGGGGGGAAACAAACCGAAGCATTTTCGCATTTATTTGCCTAAAACTTTGCCGTGGAGTGAGAACGGCCCCGCCGGACGCTGAGAGCAGCCAGGACAGCCCGGGACCCCCTCCCTGCCCACCGGGGCTGCCCCGCCGGGGCCGCTGCTCACCCCAGGTCGCGGCTGACGGAGTGCAGGCTCTCCTGGAAGGCGGCCACGAAGCCCTTCTCGCGGCCCTCCAGGGTCTCCTTGTTGCGCATCCCATCCTTGAGGCAGTCGAAGACCCTGGTGACGCTGGAGCGCAGCGCCTGGATGGCGGCGATGGCCTGCGAAAACGCCTCCAGGTTCACGCCGGGGCTCAGCGCCCCGTCCGCCATCTTGGCCGGCGCCGCCGGCCCCGCCGCGCCGCCGCGGTGCACGCTGGGAAATGTAGTCCCGGCGTGTGTGGGGGCGGCCGGGTGTTGATCGCCACGAAGCGATTTTTAAAAAATTTTCTCTTTTCCTGGATCGCTTATATGAAAAATGTGTATTTTATGATTGGCCTTTCGCAAATATTAAAATGAATGTTATATGTATGGTGTTAGAAAGTAATGCTGTGTTAATTCTCTTAAGTAGTGGGTTAAATATAGTTTTAGGTTATAAGAAAATGTTAAAATAGAAACTATGCTATGTAGGATACTTGTTTTTCTAGACAAAGGACTCGCACTGAGATAGCAGTCACACCACACCTACATCTTTCAGAGAAAGAGAATTTATTGCTCCATTATCAGGAGAAACGAACTTCTTCCCACCTCGCTTGGGCAAGATGACGCCATTAGGATTCAGAGGAAGAAATTGACACTGACCAGACAGAATCCTGTGTTTGAATGGAATTTATGCATCATGTATGAGGTGTATGAATATGCAACAAGCTGTTGTTTTTAAGGGTTAATCCTCTGCTAACATGTGTCCTTTTTCAAGCCCAGAAAAAGGTACCCGGACGTTCGTAACTCTTTGTTTCTATTGTCTCATATTGTCCTAATTCGAGTTGTCCAAATTATTGTTACTCTGATTGTATTACTATTTTTATAACCATTTTATCACTATTAAACTTTTAAAATTTTAAAAACTGGCTTTTTTCACACTTAGGTCAACAATCACGGAGTTGGCAAGGTTTGAAGAGCTCTGTGAAATCATGGGATTAGCTCAATTGGACAGAGCATGGTGCTAATAATGCCAGGATTGTGAGTTCCTGTGTGGGTCATTTACTTGAGAGTTGGACTTGATGATCCTTGTCAGTTCTATCCTTTTCAGTTCGGAATATTCTGTGAATCTGTAAATCATCAATTCTAACCATCCACCCAGTACTACTACCATAAACCTCACTGCCCCGTGCCATGTCCAGATGCCTGGAATCACAAAATTACAGAATCATGGAATCACAGAATATCCTGAGCTGGAAGGGACTCAAGGATCATCCAGTCCAGCCCCTGGCCCTGCATGGACACTCCAACAATCCCACCATGTTATCCAAACACCCTGGAGCTCTGGCAGCCCTGGGGCCGTGCCCATTCCCTGGGGATCCTGGACAGTGCCAGCACCCTCTGGGGAAGAACCTTTTCCTAAATCCAATCTAAACCTCCCCTGACACAGCTCCACATCCTTCAGGTCCTTCAGGAGTGCTTTCACAGCACTGAACAGTACTGGTTTGATTTTGTAGGAGCTGCTTGTGTTTCCCATGCCACTGCCAGCTCTTTTCACCCTCAGAATGCAGCTAAAATAAATAGAGCTAAAATAAATGAAGCACTGCACAGGCCAATAGTCACACCACACAAAGTAAACTGCAGCACAGGGATGGGTCCTTTGTTTTCTCAGCTTCTAAAGTAAATAACAACTCCTTTCATAAAGGTATTAATTAAATTCAGTAAAATCCACACAGATTCTTCGGCCATGGGAGATCTTTCTTTTTCTGTATGTAAAATGGAAATGAATACAACAAGGAACAGCCGAGGTGTCAGTGGCCAAGTGAAGCGAAGCTTCGCCCTCCACTCAGTGACACTTTCTGTCTGTCAAGTGATGGATTCTGAAAATTGTACCCAATCAATTAAATGTTCTCAGAGCACCGTGTGAGGTATTGGAAAGTGAAGCCCTATTACTTAGCATGAAGAATGAGAAAATGAAAGGGCTGCGGTTCCTCTTGAGCTGAGGGATGCTGTTCTATCTGAGCACTGGGGTAAAGCAAACCTGGAAGCAATGTAGTCTGAAGCAATGGAGTTCAGCCTACACAGCCAGGGAAATGCATAGCAGTGTGCTTCAAAGAATCAGCAACAGACTGAGCACACTTAGTAAAGTAAATAGGAACAAGGTAGGAATAGTTCTTTGTGTTAAAAAATACTGAATCAAAGAAAAGCAGCCAGAGGCAGAAAGGACAGGACTATCTCAGCCAGACCAGCAACCTAAACTGTTTATGGATCTGTAATGCTAGTTATTTTAAACATAAAATTCCTTTCTTTGGACTAAAATAGATTGATCAAGAAAGTATTGTGTTATTAGGGAATACTTGCAGGCTGAGAGATCATTCCTGCATGACTTGATTTTTTTTCTTCCCAACAAAGTTCAGACTCTCAGTGCACATTTCAGATGTCTGTAACTTATTTTATGTGTTATTACTTGGAAGTGGATGATTCTTTTCCATTTAATAGTTACTATTTTAAAACATATATTCCTACATGTCAATACTGCATTTATTTTAATTATCTCCAAGAGCCCTGTCATTGTGGTGCCCAAATGCAAGGAGTTCTGATTTCACATCCTACCTGGAACAGCAAAAAAGGTTTGACAGTTGTTTTACTATTTTTAAACAAACGACAAAACAGTGGCCTAAAAACAAACCCATAAATATATAAGGAACCATTTGGAACTTGCCCCTATAGAACAAAGTGCACCACATAGCTTTGCCTTAGAAACTCAAAGGAGGGCATTCACAATTTTTTGCTCCAGGGATCTGCTTTTTCTTGCATAAATGAGGAGCCAAGTCCTCCTGAACAGACAACAGGCAATTCAGAGCACTCAGAGCTCCACTGGCTCTGTGGGGAGTTAAGGCAGGCGCTGCTTCAACACCTACAGATAATGGCTGAAGGAGAGAGCAGGAGCTCGTTTTCCTCTTGTTATTCCTCCTCCTGTTCTGCCACATCTAGAAGGAAAAGGCTGCATCATTTTGTGTGCTCATTTGTAGGGCATTGCCGTGCCGATGTTGCTCGTTTCTTTTAAGCAAAATTCCTTAACTGGCAGCTTGCCCAAGCCAAGGCAGTATGTTCATTTCATCTTCATTATAGGTGCATTGTAAGGGGGCATTATGGAGAAAAAATATGTGGAACCAAGATATCTCCAAGGTACTGATAAAAATCTTCTTGCCTTAAAGTCATTAATAAAACATAAAAGCAAGAATCCAGCTGATGTTCGGAACATCCAAAAATCTTATTATCTGACAGCTGTTGAGTGGGCTCCTGCAAAATTACCTAGGTGGCTCAATATGGGCAGGTTTCACCTGAGCAAGTAACACAACTGGTATCTTTAATCCTCTCCACCAGAAGTTCAAGGACCTGGTGATCTCCCACCAAAAAAAAATCACATTTAAAGCAGAGGGGGTAAATCAACATGGCACAACTCGGTGTCATGTGGAGAGGTGCTCCCTTAGTGCAGCATCCTGCCCACATTAATTAACCCTGTGTCTCAGCCTGGCTAATTAGCTGTGGCAGACCCCTGTGCTAACACAGTGATGCTCCAGCCAGCTCAGCTCTCCCCATCAGTGCTGCTCCACGAGCAGAGACTCTACAAGATGGGAGAGAGAAAGCTGCTCTGAGCTGCCAGGTCTGGATCTGTTCTGTGGCTAAAGAGAGAATTTCATTTTGGGCACTGTCAGTCTCGGATCATGCATAAGCTCTGAACTCACTTGGAGAGAAGGGAGGGGTAAAAAGTAACAATCCAACCTGGCATCACATGCAGCAAGAGAAGTTCAGCTCCCTTCTCAAGAAGAAGCTTGGCTGGGGGAGTGTGTAATTAAGATGAACATTTCACAGCAAAGTGTGTTACTCAAATTGCGGCTTCTAAGAACCACGTGGGCTGTAATTAATCAGCAACATCAAAGCAAAGAGATGACTTCAGAATCCTTGCAGAGGTACAGTAAACAATTTGTCAGGGAAGAAAGTGTCCAATTAGAAATGCATTCTCATTTAAGAGAAATTAATTTTGTTGTCAGGAGAGACAATTAATGGCCACTATTGGGTTTCTAAGCAAGTGCAGATAATCTCTCACAAAACGTCCGAATAGGGCTCAATATTTGAAATAACTTATAACATAAGAAATTATCTTTATCTTTCTCTGACAGAGATAAATGCTGATATTTATTCTATGGCAAGCTGGACTGATATTCATCACCAGAACCTCTTCATTTCTTTATACTTCATTGCTACATTCTTGACAGCACTTCAGATAAATATAATAAACTGATTTTGTTGTTGTTGTTGTTCAAATAATTGTGATGCTCAATAATGCAATTGGCAAGATGTTCTTGCTATTTTTACATTCCTATTAATTTCTTTCAGGTTTTCAGTCTTCAGTTAGCCACAGAGTTTACTACACGATGCATTATTGAAACAGAAGAGAAGTTGAGGGGTTATCGACTCATGTTTGAGGCTTCTGCCAAGAGAAGGGAATGAGCCCTGCCTCCCTTTAGAGAAGGCTGGAATGGCAAGACATTTTCAGATGTGGAGGAGACTTGCTCTTCAGTGCTATTTCTCTCCTATTGTTCCCTGAATCAAAATCCCCCACTATATCCAACAATAGTGAGCAAAAATCTTATCTGAGCACTCCTGCCAGAAGAAACAGTGAAATAATGAACCGAGCTGACAATGATGTAGCTATCATCAGATTTCCTGTGGGATGGATAGAGTTAGCTTCCTATTGTTTCATGCTCTCAGGGACCAGGCTCACATTCAAAAGGATCTTCTCCCACATCATGCTGGATGGAAAACAGACCTGGAGGCCTCCCTGTCCCCTTAGGGGATCTTTGTAACTGTAGGAACTACGATTTTCAGGTGGATATTCGGCAATCCAGAGTGTTTTCTTTCAGTTTATGGTTTTAGAGTGTCCCCATGTCACACAGAGAATCCAGATTTGTCACCAGAACCACCAAGGCTGGCTGGATTATGACTCTTCCAGTCCCTCTTGCCTGATGAAACTGGTACTCTTGACATCAGTTTTAAGAAAATTGAAAGAGATCTGCTGTTGTGTTGTGCTGCTTCTGGAACTTGGTTCCTTGGAGATGTCAACTTAACACCTTATCCCAGCACCCAATTTACATGAGAAGTGTAAAGCAAAATACAAAAAGTAAACCATACCCAGCAAAACCCATGGTGTTATTTTATGCATGAGGAATTCTGTCCCAAAATATGTCAAATTTTACTTGCAAAAAAAAAAAGGCTGCTGTTTTATTCTGTGTGTGTGCAATCTGCAGAGAACTCAGTTACTTCTTTTCTTTAAACATTCAGTGATCAAATGGGGAATCTGCTGTAAAACCAAATGGGAAGAAAGTACCATTATTTAAAGGCTACAGAACTGCTTAAAATTAGAGCTGTGAAGGCACCAAAAAATACCAGAAATCACAGATGGTTTGCAGATAAATTCACATTGCATTTAGTCCACTCAACATCTAAAAAAAACCTCTATGCTTTTGCCTTGCTTTTCAGTCTATCTGTTGATGCCTGCTCAAAACGTTCTTTCTTTAAATTGGGCTTTGAGTCGTGTTCTGTTGCCCTACACATTCAGATCCCAGTCATTTTGAAAAATCTGCACAAAACTATGTATTTTTAAATGATGCCGTTAAAATTTAATCTATTCTGCATATTTGCAAAATCAAAACTATCCTGAGCAGGTTAAATAAGACATTAGCAGGGATGAAATAATAGCAAGAACAGACAAGTAGTTCTGCAATATGCAAGTGGCTGAGACAGAATGACCCAGTTGTTTCTTCTTGTCTATACTGATGATTCTGCAGTATTAAAGTCAGTTAAACATTGTTTTCCCCACTCAGAGACTGCAGGATCAGGCTTTTACATAATTCTGGGATATTTGTGTATTCTGTAATTTAACTAGTTAAAGCCTATTTGTTTGGGTTTTTTTTTTTTTTAATGCCTAGGCTGTATTTTCAAATGCTCTCTCTTGTCCCCTGGGTTTTCTCTCTGATACTGGCTTGCTTAGGGGAAAATTCCGCTTCCATTATCATGAAAGATCAGGATTTGGCACAATCATTCCAGCCTCACTGCCTAGCAGCATCAGCAGAATTTGTTGAATACATAATGCTCCATTCTCCTCCTTACCAGGTTCTTGCAGAGGGATTTTGCAGCAGGCGAGGGAAGCTCGGAGCGTGATGGTCGTTCAAAACCTGCTTGAGACATCCAGGAGCCCTTGCTCCTCATTGCACAGGCACAGGAAAGTTTTAGATGGCACTGTATCCACTGTTAAGAGAGTAAATATGATAAGTTCATGGTACAGTAAATGGCATTTCTTCTTGCCAGCAGCAAACTCTCACCTGCAGTCTGGAATAGCTGAGGCTGCTTTTCCTAGGGCTTGTTAAAAATCCTGACACTGTAAAAATCCCTGAGACAAGTTCAGAGAGTTCTCAAGTCCCTGATTAGTAAATATTATTTGTGCAAAACGTAATCTCAGGACAATAAGGCCTGACATGAACCAGATTCAAGCATGTGTTTGGCAGTCCTCAGCTTTGTTCCTTCTAAATACAAATGCAGCACGCCAGGCAGCAATCCTCTAACTCCTGAGCTTAGCTTTCCCTGTTCCACCAACCACTTGCCAACAGTCATTTGCTCCAGTACTTCTCACAAAAGCCAAGCTACTTCTCATAACTCTCCATCCTAATTAAGCTACTTGCTGGCTTTTATAATCACCTCTCCATACACCAATCAATCTCAGCAGGATTTTTAACAGATGAAACTTGGCTGATTTCCCCTTAAAGCACCAACCATCCTGAAACAATAAGGTCTGGTTTTTTACTCTTTACTGCTTTTCTTGCAGGCCCTTTTTCTTCTCTACCTGTCAAAAGAGGAGGCCAACAACAAAAATAAATATAGTCAAGTAGGCTTGAGGCTGAATGAGGGCATGGAAACCTGCTGTTTTCCAGATGAGACAAGCAGTTCTAGCAACTGCACAGACCAGTATTTACTTTAAGCTATTCCACACTCACTATTGTTCATCAACCCATCAAAGAGGACAGAAAGCCAAACTTTTTAACAGATATCCAGACAAAACAGGCAGAATAAAGCAAAGTTCTGGGATATTCAGAACTTTAGCATTTCAGAAATTCAGTACTTCATCTTGACCTTTACTCAGGAAAGCAGCTTGAGCTAAACTTGGAGAACATACAAAGGGAGTTTTCAATCAATAAGTCCTTCTACAGCACTGCTGCCTGCTTCACAACCCTACCCTGGAATTTGCAGGGCATCTAAAAGAGCTCAGTTCACAGAGTCAACAACCAAGAGAGCATTGCCTGTGGAGGGGGTTTTGGGTGGAACACACATATCCAAAAAGTGCTCAGAGCATCCCCAAGTCATTGCAGCACTCAACATGCTACCAGAACCCAACTGACACTGCTCAAATTGCCACTGGACTGGATTTGCCCAGGAGCTTCTAACCCCTGAGACACTGTTATGGGAAATAAAAGTTAACCAATTTGATGTCAAAGGCAGCAGAGTGCTCCTTGCTGTCTCATAATGAAAGGGACATCAACACTTGGAGATAGTGGAGGTGCCAGATGATGTGGAACCGAACTGGCTTCAAACAAAAACCCATCTTCCTTTAGTCAGGACAGAACTGGGGCAGATGCCCTCACAGTGGGGCCA
The DNA here is from genome assembly GCF_028551555.1 of Melozone crissalis. Classification (NCBI taxonomy): domain Eukaryota; kingdom Metazoa; phylum Chordata; class Aves; order Passeriformes; family Passerellidae; genus Melozone; species Melozone crissalis. The sequence continues at coordinate 4,363,438 of NW_026535819.1, read as the reverse complement.
CAGAGTTTCCAGCACCCCCAGGTGTGACAGCGTTCACAGGGGTTTTCAGGTGAGGGAAGAGACAAGAATGTTGACTCCATGTTCAGAAGGCTTGATTTATTATTTTATGATATATATATATTACATTTTAACTATACTAAAAAGAATAGAAGGAAAAGTTTCATCTCAGAAGGCTAGCTAAGCTAAGGATAGAAAGGAATGAATAATAAAGGTTTGTGTCTTGGACAGAGAGTCCAAGCTAACTAGCTGGGATTGGCCATTAATTACAAGCATCTAAGATGGGCCAATCACAGATGCACCTGTTGCATTCCACAGCAGCAGATAACCATTGTTTACATTCTGTTCTTGAAGTCTCTCAGCTTCTCAAGAAGAAAAATCCTAAGAAAGGATTTTTAATGAAAAGATGTCTGCGACACCCAGGCAGGGTCAGCCCTTTTGGGTCTTGCCCCACTGAGAGCAGCAAACCCAAAAGCCACATCCAAGACTGTGCATTGTCATTCCCCGCCCGCTGCCACACCTCTGTGCCAGCTGACAGTGCCCACAGGGCTGGGACGTGTGGCGTGGGCAGCAGATACAGAACAGACTGGATTGTTTCTAAGGGCCATTATCTGAAAAAGACTTTGCTTTATGCTTGGGCCAATATGGTAAACTGCATCCAGTTAGCTCAGGGAAAGGTCAGACATATTTTAAAGCTAAGAAAGGCCATCTCTGGCAGGTGTATCCAATTCAGAGAGATATATTATCCCCAAAGGAACATGAAAAAAAAAAACTTATTTATTTTATTTCTGCATATTCCACTTAGAGTTACCCTGGTGCATTGACGATGTGGAATTGAGCAATGTTTTCAGGCAGAATCCAGCCAGTCTTTCCTAAAATGAGACATAGTTTGTCTAAACAGACAATCACTTCCTGGAATTTGCAGATCTAATTCCGTACTTCAGTATTTAAGGCCTCCAAAAAAAGTGACATCCATCTTCCCTCTTATAAAAAAAAAGAAAAAAAGAAGAAAAAAAGAAAGATTTTCCTTCTATCTGGAGATTATTTAGTGCTCTGTTATTGACACTGCTTCTATTGAAAGATTTAAAGATAAAAATGCAGTGTATTCAAGTAGTGATCATTTTTCATCGTCACTTAGTGACAGAACAGCCTGTAGTCAATTCCAACAGATTTATCTTTTCTGCTATTGATCCTGTGTGGGGCTGAGCTGTGCACTGGGACTTGGCTGTGGCGCTTCAGAACTGCAGCAAGAAATGCAAAAGGAGTGGACAAGAGAGGTGCCAAGCAGTCTTGTTTTCATTTTCAGGTTATCTAATTACTTCCCTCTGAGTGGTGAGACAGGCTGCTAGAAAATAACTTGTGTGTAGACACATGGCACTTCCTGATGGACAAAGGGAACAGCTCACAAATGCTGTTTCCCCATGTAGCTCAGTCTACAAGGTGTTCCAGAGCTGGGTTCAAGACATTGGATGCAAATCAAAACTTCAGGTACCAGAGGGACAGATGTTTTGGGAAAAGCAGGAACTGCCAGTCAGGTCCCTAAAGCAAACCTCCCATGAGGTGAAAATGCTCTCTTGTGCTCTCATGAGGATGCCCATCACATCATGGGAAGAGTCTTTCTGCTTTTTGAAGCCCAAAGGGAATGGAAAGTATTATCCTGAGACTTTGGAGAACTCCAGCCTCCAAACTTCCATGACCAATTTTTATACTTAAAACACAGAGATTAATTCTGGTCCTCTTCTGAGTACAGAGTGAAGCTGAACGGGGAAAAAAATAACAAAACATTTAGATGCAAGGTAGAACCTGCATCTTCTCACACAGTTCAATACTGGATCCCAGACTATCTACTATTTTAAACAGAGACAGACTTCTATATATGCTCTTCTTCACTTAAGCCAAATACATCGGTAAATGCTGATACAGAGGCTGTGAATTTGATGGGTGAATAATTTTTGAATCCTTCAGAGACCAAGAAAGCTTTCTCCAGAAGCTGTCATGCCCCTCCTGATGGATCACTGCTCACAAACCATAAAGGCACTTACTGTTGGGAGCAGGCAGAACCAGATCTCCAGCTTCCTACAGCAGCTGCTCTGTTATGGAGCTAAAAGGTGATTTTGGGCTTGCTTTCCTTCGGGTACTGGCTGAAATGTGACACAGATACCTTTAAAGTTCCTATACATCAGGTGTAAGTTTTAAATGTAAGCTGGAAAAGAGGCACACAAAGAACTGGAGTGAATGAACAGACAATGGTGCCTCTGTGCTATTTGCAGATTTCTCATCCTGCTGATGCCATTTATCCACAGTTCCCACTGTGACTTTGGGTCTGATTTTTAGGTATTTCCCACATGGGTTAGGAGATGGAGACACAAGCACTGGCTTGAACACGGAGAGCTGTTCTAGTCCTTGTGGCTGGGGACACCCAGCAGATTAATTCAGACAGCAGCAAAACCCCCAAACATTGCAGCTGCAGGAGCTACAGCAAGGTGAAAATCACACTGTGTTCTGGAGGCCGAGATTCAACCAAAGCCAAGCAAACTATACAAATAAAACACATATACAGGGTCACCTCATGTATGAGCTTGACAATGTTCTAGATTTTCTCTCCTTCCTTGTTCATCATGAGCTCCTGAGGCTCCTTTTCTAACCACTTCTGTGAAAAACATTCTTCTACAGAGACCTCTGCCCTCCTCTCTGCCTTGGCATTTCCTGATCCAGACCCTTTTGATATTAATCATCTCTGAACAGGTTTATCAGCCTGTTCTGGAGCCTGCACACAGGAACATACATGTTCAGCAGATATTTCCTCTGTCACTCTCTCTGTTACACTATTTTGGAGAACTGTTCCAAGCTGTGCCAGCTAACTCTTGCTATTTGCAGACATGGGGATGGGACTCTGAGCCATGAGCATTTGCCAAGGTATGGGTATACTAGCAAAAGGATATTTCTCCTACTGTAGAGCTCATTCCTTCTCTTCAAATAAACTGTACTAGTAAAAAGACTTCCAATGCCTCAGCAGCAGGGTTTTGTTGATAGATAATTTCACCTCTTTCATTGCAAACCAATGTAACAGTGATAATGCAGCTTTTGACCAGAGTGAGTTGTTTTTCTCCTCAGTATTCACAGCTGCCAGAGAAGGAATATGATCAGTGTCTTAAAGAATAACAAGTGGCTTCATTTTGTCCCCCAAAATAACCTGCACTTTAAATTCATTCTGAATTCTTTTGCAAGGCTTTCCTGCACAGAGAACAATGTTAAACAAATTAACAAATTACTCTCTCTTCAAGAGCCAGGTCATATTTCATCATTAGAGAAGGAGTCTGATTTTGGTTGGGTGAAAATAAATCCACGGTAACACCATTTGCTATCATTCATGTCTCAACATTTCCCCTCAAAATAGTTTCATTTTGTTATATTTAATGCTTCAGCATTACATCTTAAAATAATGCCAATAATTACAAATCTCGCTGTTTTATTTTAGGCGCTGTTCTCCTGAAGTGACAGAAGCACACAGATTGGAAATGTTGCTGAAAGATTGCTGGTAGAGAGGAAAAACACATCCAAGCTTTGCCTAAGTGGTAAAAAGGGAAGAGATGCTCTTTGGACACAGTGGAAGGAAATAAAAAAGTTGGTAATATTCGTCATTTGCTTAAAGGCTGAAGAGGATTTTGGGACAGCAAACGGAAGCACTGCAGTGTCGTGGGTTCGTGGTGCAATATTTTGGTCCTTGTGGGATGTTACACTGCAATATTGAAATGAAGGATCATCCTCTGAAGTCTGCAATCTGGTGCCCCTCTCTGGCTGTCATACCCAATTCTAGGCACAAGAAACCCAATAAGGGATATCGATCAAACTGCCTGATGTGTCAGTTAAAAAATAGCCCTTCATATGTAAACAAAAAACTATGCACAGCGAAAAAGAAATAAATTCAAAAACCTCCTCTTCTTCAAGTTATTAAAGCTCTTTCTGTTGCTATACAATGAGAATCTGTATAAGTTTTATGAGCTCTATCACTGATCTATTCATTTTCTAATGCCTGAAAAATTACAGATCTTGTGCCTATTGAATGAAAAAGCAAAGCCCTTTACAAGCCTATTAGGAAAACAATATTTACAACAAAGCACCAAGGAAAATTCTCCCATTAAATTTTACAGCAATTTCCTTGGAAGAGTCCTTTCCACTGAGAACAGCTGGACTTAATTGCAGATGAGCTGACTGAAGGAAGTACATCTGATTGCAGATGTAATAAAATTCATGCTTGACACCTTAATTTTTTTAATATATATTGGCCACCATCAAATCACTGCATTTGCTGGTTTGCAGGTTGAATCTATCAAAGTTTTGGCAGGAGAATAGACAGGGAACGGAAAAGCTTGTGGAGGCCTTCAAAGCTTGGTGCTTAAGACACAGCTTTTTAATGCTATTGATTCCTAACAATCAATATTTTTTTTCAATAAGAAGGTCTCATATTACCCCTTTTCCCAACCACCCTTCACAATGAACTTAGTTAGGATGAAAAAGCACTTAATGGCTTTCTTTGGAGATTTTTTATTTTTTTCCCCCATGTTCATTGCAGTCTTTTCTCCCTTACAAAGTTCACCTTGCTCAGCCCTTCTGGTTGATGCTACATGGTTGGGGAGTGGTTGACCAGATGTTTTCCAGCATAACAACCTGCCATGAGGTTAAGCTTTGACCCAGAAGAGGTAATTTCTTTCAAATAAAAGACATTGCAACCACATCAACCTCTAGCCTTTAAGGTTATTTGCTTAGAATCTATCATAAAATCAAACAGCTTGCTCTTCTTCCTCTTCCCTGTTGAAATTCTTTGGATAATTTAATTCTCAATGAGTTTCACAAACAAGGTTTTTAGTAACTTTTTACCATTAAACTTGAACCAAAGCAGTTATTTCTGTTAGGAGTTTTTTACAGTGACTTTTCAAAAAGTGGGGTTGTTCATCTTCTGTTGTGCATCACCAGGGTGTGGAAATTGCTTAGAGAGAGAACAGGGGGAGTAGGAGCTGTGCTTGCTGCCACTGGAGATTGCCCAGGAACTGAGTTGCAGTGCTGACTAATTGCAGGCAAATTGCTTCTGCTGGAATATATTGAGTGAACAGCAGCAGCAGGGCTTGCCTGGAAAGCAGAAAGTTTAACAAGGATGGAATGAACACTAAATGCTGCCTGAATCCTCCTGCAGTGGGGGTACAGAACCCCTTCCCTCTTCAGTCTGTGATATGGGAGTGTGGGATCCCCTCCCATTTGCCCAGCTATTCCATTTTCTGCTGAAGAAAATATTGGGATACTCCTCCAATCCTTTCCTGTCTCCTGACCTAACAGGATTATTCCTGGACAGAAACATACATTGCTGTGAAAGGAAAATGGTTCTATTTCATCCCTGTGTTGTGAGCTGAAGCTGACAATCAGGACTCATCACAAACAGAGGCTGCTTCTCATGCCTGGGGGGTTTTTATTTGCAGAGTAACACTGTGTGGGCATCCCAGCACTTCAAAACCAACCTGCTGCTCCGCAGGTACCTAGCATGCCACTAATAACAGCTTCATGAATGTTGCAGAATCTATAATAAGAAACTTAATTTTTTTTAAAGGAGTAGCATTCACTGCTTGTTTCTGTAAGTGGCTGTTTAACCAGGCCTGCCAAACATTGCAGATGTACACACAACTGCATTTTAATCAACTACAAAAACACTCTGTAGCAAAAGTAGTTAGGCAGCTATGCCCACAAGAGCACAGGTAAGTGGGCTAGTAAATATTTAATCAACTATTGTTGCATGGGATAGTAAACATTAATATTTAGTATAATATTTATTTACATTTATATCCCATGTTTAGAATAATATTATGTTTAAGGACAAGTATACATTCAGATGTTTGGTCTGGTAATACTACTCATAGACACCCGCTTAGGTAAGTTATTTGAACACTGTCATGATGCAGGCAAGAAAAGGAAAGGATTAGTTTATAAGATATAGACAAAGCACATAGCTATATACATGTTTAGTTTTCTTTGTGGAGTAATTGCACTGTGATAAACAAATGCAATGTACACACCAGAATCTCTTTGCAAGGTGGTAGATGTTGGGTTTTCAGCATCAGACTCCTCACCTGGCAGGGAATGACCTTGGGGGGCTGCATTACAAAATGCTGGACTGGCACGAGGGCAGTTTTCCAATGAACACAGCATGAAGTGCAAATATCACTCCCCCAAGGCACAGCCCCAAGCACAGACAGACTTTATGCCTTTCTTAGAGAGTAAGATGGAGGGATTGGTGAATTCTTTAGCGAAATGCAGGATCCAATCACGCCAAAGGAAAAAATTCCTTACCAAAAGCCCTGGAAATGCACCAGCTCCCTGGCAGGACTGCAACTCATCCTCCATCAGGCTGGCTTTTGCCTCCATCCTGAAATAGAGGTGGCATCCAGCTTCACACATTAATATTTACTGCAGCTTGCAGTGCAGCAATAGTCCTACATCAGAGCTGACTCTATTATACAAAAGACCTGCATTATAGCAAGAGGTGGCCCTTTACAGGGATTTGGGTTTTCTGCCTGATAACACATTTTGGACTACAGAGTCTCTATATACATTGAAAATTTCCTGTTACAGCCACCTTGCATTCATGATGACAGACAGCCTTTCTCTTCAGCTGGGGGCCTTCTGAAAGAGTTCCTTAAGGTCTTTTTTTATTTATGAACTAAATGAGACTTCTTGTAAAATGTATATCTGTGTGTGGATGTGCAGGCTCGGGTACTGGTTAGTGCCATTTATATTGGACCCCTGACCAAAGCCACATCATCAGCTTGACCAGAACATTTTGTGCCAAAGCAGAGAAGTCATCTGAGGACCAGTAAAGCAGTGACAAGCATTTAATCACTATTTCATGGGCTTACAGCTGGCCCATGTTATTCAGGACTGGTTTCACAACCATGACCTCCGCGAGATGTGGCGTGGCAGTGGGGCTGCTCTTAGGGGATACAAGTTGTCTGTTGTACAAACAACATTGTCACTGCTGACATCTCTGCCAGAAGGACCTGTGTGCAGCACTGGGGTTTGTTGCTTCTTTCCTTAGCATGCTTTGCCTTTTTAGCAATATGCCTGCTGAATATTAACCACCCTAACGATCCCAGCGCAGCTCCACAGCACTGCTGCTGCCTTTAGTTCTGGCTGAAGTGATTTTCTGCTTTTGTTGCAGTTTCAGTAGAGGGGCCAAGGACTGGCAGAACTACAGCAGCTGAGCAACCTTCCTCCTCTTCACAGGCAGCTCACAGCCAGGCACCAGTGCTGACGCACAGGGCAAAGAGATGCTCTGTCCTCTCAGGCTCTGACAAGGGCATTTGGTGGTAGGACAAGGGGAAAGGGCTTTAAACTGGAAGAGAGTAGATTAGAAATTAGGAGGAAATTCTTCCCTGTGAGGGGAGTTAGGCCCTGGCACAGGTTGTCCAGAGGAGCTGTGGCTGCCCCAGCACTGGAAGTGTTCAAGGCCCTGTCCTCTCAGGCTGCTCTGACAAGGGCATTGGATGGTAGGACAAGGGGAAATGGCTTTAAACTGGAAGAGAATAGGTTTAGATTAGATATTCTATATAGAAATTCTTCCCTATGAGGGGAGTTAGGCCTTGGCACAGGTTGCCCAGAGGAGCTGTGGCTGCCCCAGTGTTCAAGGTCAGGTTGGAGCAGCCTGGTTGAGTGGAAGGTGTCCTTGTCCATGTCAGGGGTTTGGCATGAGATGATCTTAATGATCCCTTCCCACCCAAATCACTCTGGGACTATGGTTCTGTGGCTTACACACCCTCCCCTGGCTGCAGCTGGACTGGCTGAGGTGGTGGCTGTGTTTGGATGCCCATCCCTGCTCTCCCCTCTGCCTACCAGCCTGCCTGGGTTACTGGGGGTGAGGGCATCCAGGGCAACTGACCCAGCCAAGACCTCCCAAAACAGCATCTGCTCTCCCTCTGACCTGCCCCCAGCCTCTCTGCAGGCACACTTCATTTTTCATTGACTGCCTGGTAGCATTGTGCCTGACTTCATTGAGAGGCTTTTAAAATCTTCAGCTTTGCTATTAGTATTGATTAGCTTTGTCCTCTTAGCAGGCTATTCTTTTTGTGTGTGTGTGTGTCTCCTGGCTTGTTGCATCATCAGGTTCTATATTGCTCTTTAGGGTCCTTCCCATGGATTTATAAGTGTGAATACAGCTGGGGACAGCTCTGGGAAGAGATGCTAATCTTCTGAACAAACCCCCCAGGCCATCTTTCAGTGTTTAGGAGACAATTCACAACGAGAAAGAGGACAAACAACCTGGTCATTGCATCGAGGCAAAAAAGAAAAAAAAAATAAAGAAGAATAAGAGAAAAGAGGGAGAGCAAGTTGCTCTTCCAAATGAATATTCAGTAACTTAGCCAATGCACCAACTTCATTCCTGCAGCCATGGGTTCTGAGCTTAAAACCACAGGAGTAGTAATTAATAGTTTGCACTTGCATAGCATTTTTGCAGACTAACCTCTCCACCAAAATTTCACCTAAATCTAATTGCAGCAATTTCTGTGGTGGAAAATAGTGGGAGTTTAATAATGCATAGAAACACCATGCAAGAAATCAAGTCAGGAATACTACACAGATATAAAAATGCAGAGGCAACATTCATGGTGAGAGAACTCAGCTACTCAGGCTGAAATGGCTTTGTCCTGTCCAGTGAATAACCTGCCTTACAAAGTTGTGGCTGAATTGTTAAAATATAACTAGTGGGTGTTGCAAGTCCACTTCAATTCCATATCTTATCTTATAACCATCATCTCCCAGATGCTCACTGCAGACCATGAGCTCTTCAGCAGCACACACCTCATCCTCCAGCTGTGTGGAGAAGTCCTGTGACATCTGGATCTGGGGATGTTGCTCATGTACAGCGAGCTCAGCTCATGGAAAAGGGAGAAAATACTCCTTAGGGGGATGTTCACTCGTTGGCTGACCCCAGGTATTCCTTAATTGGACTCTGCTTCCCTCAGAATTCTCTCTTGAGGCTTGAGCTCTAATCAAATTAATTTGTCTCTTGGCCAGTGAGGAATAACAGTAAATCTGAAGTCCCTGAAGGCGTGTGGAAATTGGCCCACATGAACCATATAATTTTTAAATATGAAGGAGAAAACGGATTTGCAAAGGAAGTTTCTTAGCTGGCAAAATAAGCTACAACAGAGAGCACAGCAAAAGGGAGAAAGCAGTCAGGAGAATAATGCAACACAGCTGGAACACAAGGTTTTGTCTGAGAAAAGCACTTTCTTGTATTTCACCAGAAAGGCATTTCACTCTGAAAATGAAATCCAGGATGTTACTGAAGGTCCACATCTTATTTTCAATAAATGATGAACCTTCATGTCCCATGAAATATGAAAGTATAAAGCTGCATTTCTATCAAATTCAGCAAAGGTAGGGGTTTTTTGTTCCCTTTTGTTTAAATAAATTCATTATCAAAGGTGTAGTGCCCTTGAGAAGCTGAGACAGTTGCTTGGATTGCTGTGCAAGGAATTTGAGAGACTTTGGTGAAGTTTTTATGAACAGTGATGCAGAGATGTGTAGTGTGTCTTTCAAGACCCCTGATCCATCCATCCAGAGCTGACACTTGAGCTGTGGAGAGACATCCTTGTCAAACCACTTACATATTGCATATGCAATGAGATAGCCCTCCATTTCCAGCACACCAGTTGCAGGAGGTAGAATTTAAAGCAGAAAGGCTCCAGAACTCTTATTTCAGATTCTTGTGGCACCAAGTGTGGAAATCACATTGGCAATAATGAAAGGTCAGTATCTGAATGCACATTTTGTGAGAGGGCATGGAAATATTTTGATGAAAAAGAACCTGTGCTTCAGGAATTGTCAGTGTGTTGCAAATCTGAGGGGTATGGAGGGCCAGGGCTTGTTTGGGATGCAGGTTATCCCTGTACATCCTTTGTTTTGTCCTGCAGTTAGGAATGACACTATGGAAACCTGCCTGCATGTACCATATAGACCTACACTGCAAAAGAGAGGGAAAACTATCTCAAATGGCTGGTTTCTGAAAGTCAGAAAGAAAAATAAGATTCAGTTCAGCCCTTAGATACACACCAATGGCCTTATCTTATGATTCCTCTGTACCTTTTAACCCTCTTACTTTCACTATGATTTTATTTTAATAACACTTTTCTACCTTCTCCCCGTCCTTTAGACACATTGGCTACTATTTCCTATAATATTTCCATTTTTAATTTGTGTGATACCCTGACACCCAATTCAAAATCAGGGAGAATTATTAATTTTCTCAAAAAGTAACAATGGTTGCTATTAACCAGATTTTGGTCTCTGCAGTGCCATGGGGAAAAGGTGGCTGGAGTAACTCCAGTTGTAACCCAGGAACTGAAGCAACCAGAAGTCAATGCCTAAGCTGACAGGAAGCTTTCTCCTCTGGCTGTGTGTTTCCAAGGAAAGTGCAGGCACAGTCATGCTGGGTATTAAAGGAGATCCATTTTATGCCAGTTTTTGTCCGTGACAATCTCATCAGCAGCCATAGAAGATGATGTGAAAAAACCTGAAGATGGATGCTAACAATTCATTTCTTAAATTTCCATACTTAATGTAAACTTAATAACTTCCACATCCTACCAGCTTGATCGTGCCTGCTGGAGTTCATTGCTTAAATAGTTCTCCCTTGTAAGGAAAATGCACCAGGGGCATCATCTGGAGACCAGCTCCTTCACTGCCAGGAACTTGGATGATTTCTTAGAATAACGATCTAGGCAGGTTTTTTACAAATCCCTGCAAGTTCAGCTCCTGTGAGAAGGGTTTTCTGAGGAAGAACCTGCAGGCACAGCATGTTTGGAGGCAAGCAGGAGTTGAAGATTCCCCTCTGCCTCCATGGGAACGGCGCCTTTCCCAAGGCACCTCTGAGAGCAGCAGAAATCCTGCATGACATCAGGTCAGCCTTACCCAGCGAGGCTCCAAAGGCTGCTCCAGCAGCTGGAATTCCTTAGAGGTGCTTTATAAATGTGCCCACTCTCACAGCAGGTGCCACATCCTGGTCCACCGAGGAATTTTCCTGCATCTGTTCCTCAGAGAGATGTGTGCGAGGCTGAAGGTCACAGCTCTGAGGAGCCCTTGTGTCCTCAGCTGGCTGGGATGAGGTCCTGGCTAATGCCTGATGGCTTTCACATGACTCAGGCTTTCCTCCTTTGTCCTTCCTTCTCCTTGCCCAGCATTTTGCTAGTTAGTGGTTGTGCAGCAACAGCTGCAAAGTGTCCTTTCAAGGCAAATTATTATTAACATCCCTTTGCCAAATTGGCACAAACTATGGAACAAGAAGCCACGGAGAGGTTTGGATTGGGAAGGACCTTAATGATCATCCAGTTCCAAACCCCCTGCCATGGGCAAGAACATATCCTTCCAAGCAGCGTGCTCACTGCAGCCTCTAAGCAGAGCACGCATTTTTAACTCCACATTCTTTTTCTCCTATAAGAGGTGAGAAGCAGGACCTGGGCTGGCAGCAGAGCGGGCACAGCCCCGGTTTTTCTGCTGTGAAAACTGCGGGTTGTGAGCGATGCTGCGCGATGTGGCAGCTCCGGAGGTGCCAGGCGAAGCTAATGCTCCGCAGCGATACTAGAGGGCACTGTAAACCTGGCAGTTTTGGCTTCCGAATGGGACGAAGTAAAAAATTGAAGTGTTCGCTATTTGCGGTCGTTAAAGCTCTCCTGGTATTTAGCGCGAAATTAGTGCTAACCCCAGGGTCCTGAGCGAATTAATTTGTGGAATTACACAGGAATTACTCCCTTGCAGTCCTTATTCATTGCCAGGCCCTGAATTGTTGCATTCACTGCTGGAGGGGCTCCTCTCCCAGTAAATGGGCAGGCAAGGGGAGCAAGAACCATTATGAGAACTCAGCAACTTTTTTTTTTTTTTTTTTTAAGCTATCACTTAGCAGTAATGTGTTCATTAATTGGCAGCCAGACCACTGCCTGGCTTCATTTAAAACCTGATGGTTTCCTTTCATTGTGGTAGCAAAGGTTTCATCCTGCACCTTCCCTATATGCCAACATCATTTTTTTTCCCTGTGCCTGATTAAGGATATACACCTATCAGAGAAAAGGAGAGCTCCAGCAGTGAGATAAAACAAAATTGTTTTTTAAAGAGTCTTTTAAAACATATTTAAAAATAGGAACATGCTACTCTAAATTAAACACTCCAATCAATGTGATCGATAGATTAATAGGTTTCAGTACCTGTCTCCTCAGACAGTCCTCATACACCCATCACTGTAATTTATAATTCAGTGTTCAACTTAAATTAGTAAAATTTAAACTGAAACAACAACGGACTGATAGGTAAACAAGACTTCCCAATTTAAATGTAAAATGTTTACCCAGTGTGCAGAATCAAGCTCTCCTCCCTCCCAATATCACCACCACACAGAATAAACACAGAGCCACAGGGAATAAGAGGAAAAGGCATCTTGAGAGGTCACCTAGTCCATCTCCTTCCCCCAGGGCACGATCAACCCTGCCTAAATTGGTCTTGACAAGAGAGTTTCTCTAACCTGTTCATCCCTGGAGGTTTTAAAGGGAACTCCACAGGCTCCTCAGATGGTCTGTTCTGGGCGTCAGCTGTTCCTATAGATGGAACATTTCCCCAAAGTCTAACCCAAATTACTTTTACTGCAGTCTGATCCCACTAATTCTGTCTGTGAGCAACAGTTCATTACTTTTGTAGCATCTTTTATATTTGGGGAGATTATTACTGTATCTTCATCAGCCTTAGGCAATGGGCCATAGTTCTTTTCCTCTTGGGAGGTTTATTTTCTAGACTGTTATTTTCATTTTCTGCATTTCCCTGGAAGTCTAATGACAAAACTGCTCCTCCCCAACACTCAGCAGAGATGGGAGCAATGTACCACACCACACTTTCTTTATGTACAGCAGTGTCACCTTTGCTTTGCTCACACCAGGGCACCACTGTTGGCTCAGGGTTCATTTCTAGCCCATGGTATTGTCCCTTTCTCTTAGAAATGCTGCCTATGCAGCCATTTCTGGACACACATTTCAATAGTTTTCATATATTTATCCCTGTAGAACATCAATCTCTTCTTTCCAGCCTGTTTCTTCTGTTTGTTAGGATTTTTTAATCTTTCTCTTGTTCTCTGAGAGCACTTACAGCCCCCTCTCAGCTTGGTGTTGTTAACAGCTGCAATATGTCTCCTCCATATTCCACTACCCAAGTCACTAATGAAAATATTGAGTAATGCCAGAGCTGCACAGACCCCTCCAGCACCGTATTCAAGCCATCCTTCCACTTGGACAGCAAGCAGCAAACAGTTTTCAGTGTGTTTCCCAGCTGGTTTGGTACCTTGCAGCATTTCTCCCCATCCCCATTCCCCCACCTTGCTCCTGGAACTCCCCATGAGTGAGAGCCAAAAGCCTGAGTGCAGCCAAGCTGCAGCTCCTGCCCTCTCTGCTGCCCTGCCACAGGAAAATTAGATTGGTTTGACATGATTTATCCTTGACAAACCACAGCTTGTGGGGCTACTGCATCCCTCATGCCAGTGCCATGCCTTCCTTTGAATCTAGCGAGCAAAATTCTGTCCCCTTTGAAGTAAGGGACAAAACTTCCAAAATCCAGGGACTTTAGCATGTCCAGACTCCACCCAGCCCCCAGAAGCAGTGGAAATGCCATCACATTACTGCTCATTTTGGTAAGCAAGGGTTTATTTCCGCTGAGAGCTGCAGAGGCATAATCAGGGATATCACAGCTGGGTTTGAGTTTTGAATCCCTCAAGTACCATCAGGTTGTGGACACACAGCCCCTCCCCAAAAGTCATTTCCCTGGGACAGTTCAATAGAGGTGGGAGCAGGTGTAATTTACACTCTGAAGGGAGCTGCAAGGAGGTATAAATTACTCAAGCACAAGCTACCTAAGATTCACTTAAAATTCACTCTGAATTTGGCACCAGAAATGCAGGAGATAATCAAGTTTTCCTTTTTGAGATCTTGTGTATTTAAAACCTGCTGTGTTTAATTTTTGCAGTCACAACAATGCTCATTCATAAATATTTCCTAATGTTTGATCCTATTAGTATGTACAGTGCAGTGTTTGATTAATGGACTGGAACAATGCGATCAAATATATTTTGGGCTCCAGAATACCACTTTGTAATGCCTAATATTTGAGGAAATATTACAGATAGGCTTGTCTTCTGACTAGAAGCGATTGCACTTGAATTCTGAGAAACCCAGATAGAGATCTTGGATAAGATCTGAATTTCAAGCAAGTCCTAATTACAGAGCACACTGGACCAAAGCTCGAGGTCTGCACATTTCCAGCGTTGGATTCTTCACAGCTCAGATGCAAATGTTGTTTCTTAGCTCTCTCTCTCAGGAATTCATAACATATTCATCAACTTGTAGTACCTAAGAGCCCTGTCCGACTGTGTTTGGAAGACCTTAATTTGACTCCGGTAGGAGTTTAACAATATTAATAACTAATATTAAACTGGATTCCTAACGGGGATGCTGGGACAATACTCTTTGATCACTGCATTAATCTGGTGCAATTGTGTTTATATCAGCCTCCTTCATCCCATGTGAGCTCAGTGCCATCTTGGCATGAATATGAAATATGCAAATCTGGGGGATACACGTTAATAGTGGGTCCATCTGCTTGGATCTTTTATTAAAGGGAAGTGTGAATGCAGTTGCCATGCAATACACTCTTACACACAAAGACCACGAGTTACGAAAACAAGAGAAAACATCTCGTGCTTTGGCCTTATTGGTATTTCACATTTGTCGTTTCTGTATCTGGCCTTCATTTTAATTTAGAAATTTTCCCCAAAACGAAATTTGAGTGAAAAAGCTCAACAGTTAGGAATGACTGTGCGTATACATGCACGCACATCTCTTCCTCTCTAGTGACAGACAGGATATTACTTTTCCACTGCATATGAAATTAATACCAGAAGCACAAGAAAAAACATGTAAATGCCATTCCTTAAAGCCTGATCTGGATCTCACTTAAGACATATATAACATCAAGGAAAACTAGTTGTTGGAGTGAAAAAAGAAGGTAATCCTGAGCTGATTTGGGAGAGCCAAGCCCAAACATGAGCTCAGCCTTGTCTATGGAGTCATAGCCCAGTGCCTCCACAGGATGTGGATGAGCTCTGTGTTCTGCTATCCCACTTTCTCTGCAATAAACAACTCCCTCAACTCCATCCAGAAGGAAAAAGCTTCTATGGCTCATTGTTGCTGTGCACTGCCATGACCTTAGCCTGTCTCCCTTGGGCGTGTGCTGCTCCATGCTAATGGTTTGGGGGGAGTGCTGTGATTTATTCAACAGCTGGCAGGTCAAACCTCTGCGCCCCAGGTATGCAAGTTCTGACTCAAATGTGCAGGGGAGAAGGTGCCCTGGTGACACAAGGTCAGAGTATCCACCTTGCTGAGCATTCTGAATCCAGGGACAGCCCTTCATCCAGCACCCTGCAGGAATGGAGAGCTCCTGGCACCACCGTTGGTTCTGAGCCTCACACTCATCCCAGAAGGCTGGGTTGAGCAATCATCTTATTCAAGGACATTGGGATCTGATGTACAAAAGGGCCCATTCTCCTCCTTGATTCACAGGTATTTGAGTAGGCAGCAGAGTAAGCAAGAGGAGTTTTTTCCATATCTTCAATATGCAAATAGATGAGTGAGCTCAGCTCTCTATTCATTGCTTCCAACATACATGACACAGATGATGCTGTTCCCATTGTCACGCTAAAACTGGGGGCTTGATGACAAGAAATTCACTGAGCTTCCATCTGCATAGAGCTGAGATGGTGGTTGGGTAGGGAAAGTCACTGCATTGGATTATGTCAGCTCTACTGTCTGCATCCACAGTTTGTTAGCTGTGCTTGGGATCTGAAAGCCAGTTGAAATCACAGTTATTCCTGCAGGATCAGCTCTTGCTGCCACTTGGTTTGGGTCTCATCTGTCACCACCCAGGACTGGCACCTTTTTCTCTAGTAGGGACACAGGGACTGTGATCTGGGAGCCAGCAAAATGACTGAAGGGAGTGTTCAACCAGCAGGTGACCCAAGAACAAAGTTAAGTGTTGAGATTTATTACATGTGTATTTCTTAAGAGCATCTTAGAATAACTGGGTCAGTTATCAGGGAATCAGCACATGTGTGCCTGGGAGGGGGACATGTGCATGGGTCTGCTGCTCAACACATCACCTGCTTGGGAGAGAATGAATGTGTTTATCCCAGTGCTAAGGAAAGAAGGAAAAAAAGAACACGCCAACCTTCCACAGCCAGCTGATTATGCATTTCCCACATCAAATTGTCAGCATTTATTCAATTACTTCACTCATTACAAGTGTGTTCTTCAGCCACTAATCTAAAGCCCCTCCCTGCTGCTGTCAGCTCCATTAGAAGTGACATGTTCCTTCCTCAGGTGAAAAAGCTTTTGTGGAAAGCATCTCCTGCCAGGACAGGGCTCAGGGATGCTGGGGGAGCACAGCTCCTCTCCCTCTGCCCTCCTTGGGCACAGGAATCCACCCAGGCACTGAGGTGAGTCCTCCAAGGGGTAGCAGGAGTTGTTTTTAAAGCCAGACACTCTCTCAGGCAGGAATTAGAGGAATTCACAAGGCTCAGCCAAGGATACAGAGGAGATCCCCTGAGCCAAAACTGTATATTCTCCAAACACTTCCACTTTAATAGTAAGTTAAAAGGAAAGTTTCCCTTCTGAGGGGCTGTTAATTATAGATCCCTCCTTTAAACAGTCCTCCTGTTTTTATCCACGCTTACACCCCCACAGCTGGTAAAGAGGAGGAAAGCTCTACCTTCCCCAAAAAATCAAACACATCCGAAACGCTTCCTGAGCTGATTCACTTGGCTGGGCTCCTATTTGATACATGAAACAAAAGACAAGGCAGCAGAAAGCAACATGTTTTCCCTGTGTCAAGGTGAAGCACTTCCCATCACCCAGCCCATCTCTGCTGGGGTTAATGCACATCAATAATATTTAAATGATCAAAGTTTTTCAGCACAGACAGTGATGGGGGGTTTTTTTCTGACTTGTCATGCTTGTTTTCCTTAAAGAGGCAATGACCTGCTGTAGTCAAGGCTTGCAGCTTGGCACGCAGGAGCGTTTTGAGAAGCGTTATCTCCCGAACAGAACAGCAGCCTCATGTTTCCCTGCACAACAACCTTTCTTAGCCTAAAATGCTTTGCATCCCATTTTCCTTGATCTGGCTAAGTGCTTGCATGCTGAAAATCCCACCCTCCCTCCAGCTGTCCTTCTGGCAGGAAAGAGACAGCATCTTCTCTCTGGAGAGTACAGTCACTGCTCCTTTGGTTATCTAATCAGGGAGGGCAAAATTCACTCAGGGCCCTGTGAAAGCGCCTGAGCTGCAGAAAATGCATCCCGAGGTCTTGTGCGGGAGGGTGGGAGGAGGCAGCCGGGGAAGCCTCCCCTCCCAGAGCAGATGCTCTCTGCCATTTCCCCAGAAGCTTTCACAAAGGAAGAAAAATGTGGAGAGTACTCCAGGGACTGAAGCATTCGGCTCTTGCCTCTCCTGCTCCTCGGAGCAGGGCAGGGCAGCCTGGGCAGGAGGGCAAGGAAATAAATGTCCCCCACCCACCCTGCCAGCCTGCCAGAGCTCAGTTTCTCAGGCTTTGTGTGGGTTTTCCAGCATTTCTTCTAACTACAAAATATTCTGCCTCTCTGCCTTCTAAAACTCTGTGATTTTTGTCTTTGCACCCAGCACGAGGAGCTGGGAAGCGCAGACCTTCCCATCCTGATCAAGCTGGGAGCTGTCTTCACTTTCAGCTTGCTGAGAACAAAAGGGCAGCACAAGGGTGGTGAGATGAGACAAATCCCCCCTGGAAGTGCGAGGTTCAAGCAGCCTTTGCCTCCATCCTCTGTAATATCCCCAAAAAAACACATTTAAGTCACTTCCTCCCTTTTCCAAACTTCTCCCCAGAGGTCCTGGTGGGCTGGAGAAAGCTACCACTGGAACAAGGTCTGGGTAGAGCTGTGCTTGGCAGATATCACCCCTCACAAAGGGATCTCTTGCCTGCTGATGGGCTCAGAGCACATTTCCAAGCCGTGTGTTCCCACGTAATAAAATGCTTACTCACTTGCAGGAGGCACTTTGACATCCTTGGCCGCACACTGCTAGATAAGGAGCATAAAAAGAATGTATTGCTGTTATAGGGGCTACAGCAATATGTATCCTCAAATGAAATATCCTTTATAAGCCTGGTTATTATTCTGGCAGTGATCTCGGGTTGCTCTCAGCAGGCTCAGCTCAGCTGAGGTGTTAGTGAGCACATCACCATGGCCAGTGGGGACTGCCAGGTGTCACATTTACCTTCTGCTGTTCCAGTGCATCCTCTATCATCCCAAGTGGGGAAAACACTTCCCTCCCTCTTCTTCCATGCATGTCAAAAGCACCATTTAGGGAGCCAGATATAGCCCTGGTATAAACAGGTGTGAGCCCACATATGTCAATAGAATTACACCTGATTTTAATGGGCTTATATTTGGCCCTTGAGCCCTGGGGATCCCTCTGAGAGCAGAGGCTGTATTAAATATTAAGGGCTTTATTCTCCACCCCTGCCTGTGCTGGAGTAATTAAATCTCCATGCAGATCCATTGATTTTCAACTGTGCTCTCTTTGTGGGAAGAGGCAGCACGAGGGAAGGTGCAGAGATATTCCCTCGAGGAAAAACACATCCATTTCTCCTCCCCACAGAAATTCCATCCAGAGGAAAACTATACCCAACATTAAGTATTTGCAAAACGTGCTTGAGTAAAAGAATGCAAATGGTCTAAAATGAAACAATTATTCCAACTCTTCCCCATTGCCTCCAGGCTGTGACAGCAGCGCTGCCGCTGCCGGGGCTGTGAGTGCCACACACAATCCTTCTCCTTCCCACATCAGGGCCTGCGAGGAGCTGGGTGATTCCCATCCTCCAAGGATCTCCTGAACCGCGGTGTAACCTTGGACAAGCCCCACAGCTGTTGCCAGCCTCTCTGGGGTGTTGTGCTCACTGGTTAATTCCCGTGCTTTGCCTGGAGCTAGCGCCTTTTACCTGTGTCTATACAAGTATTATTGCCAGCTTGTGATCTTTTGAGCTAGCAGGGCTGTGAAAAACGACTTTGGTTTTTCCTTAAATGCCACGGAGTTTAGAAGTGTGACGGCTCACACTGTGCTGTTATTCTTTCCAATTGAAACCTAATGATGCGTGCATATCACTTAACTCTGATGTCAATAATCAGCACACCACTTGGTCTTTGCCGTGGCTATTAGAGGGAATGAAAATGAAATACCAACTCCGTTTTATCCTGTTACTGTACCATAATAACTAATAAAGAAGTAATAAGTGAGACGTGGGGAATTTCCAGGGGAGTCATTACTACAGAGCAGACCTAAAGGCACAAAGTGAAATCCAGGAATATTAGCCAGCCGCGGATTCCCAGCCAGTGCTTCTCACTTAAGCAATACTACTGCTGTAAAATAAGTGTTTACAGAAGAAGTTACCAGTGGAAAGTATCAGACCGTGTCCTGGAGTGGAAATTGAGCCAGAATTAAAGACATCCTTGAAGGTGAAGACCACCCTGTGCATCAGCGTCGCGTTTAGGCTGGGCCACAGTCAAGACACAATGCCAGCATTTCATAAATCTCACTTAGGCTCCAGAATATGGGAAACGTTTCCCAGAACAGCTCTAAATCACCTCTGTCTGGTTGGAGGATGCATCGTGGGTTTTCCAGGGACTCTTAAATGGGAGAGGCCACCCAGAAACCCCAGGGCAATGGGTCAAAGGAAACCATATAACAAAATACTGAGTGCACGAGGTTCAAACCACGTGTAAGATGGACAATGCATTTTCTGGCTTAGAAATCACTGAATTCTTGGTTAGGAAGGAGCAGTCATTTTTGGGTGGTTGTATACATAGGAGGCAGTGGTGATTCTTTGGATTTCCTCCCCATAAATGAACTGTCGTTTTTCCATGAGCTGTCATTTATCCACATGTCAAAAACCTGTCGCTGCTCAGGAGTTCTGTCTTCAGCAGATGCCTGGTGCAGGGAAAACTTGGACCTTTACCTGCCACAGTTTAATCCACCTTTTCCACAGCTGGAACCTCCTCTGCCCCTCAGCATGGACACAACAGAGTTGACCTAAGCAACCCCAGCTGCTTCTCCAGCCCCGTGCTGGAAGGTGCTGTCACACCTCACAGTCTCCCACCTTCCCAAAGCAAAACCTGCCTCATTTAAATCACACAGCACATTCCCACCAGTATCCAGCATTTCCCAGCCATCTGATTTCTCCATCTCCGATTTCCTGCTTTGTTTATCCTATTAATTCCAACCACCCCCTCTTCCCCCAACACACACGCACGCAGCCTCATTTACAGCATCTCCACCAGCAGAAGCCTCCCCAAAATATTCAGGGCACACCAAGCGAGGACTTACACGTGTGGGGAAACCCTCGTGACTGGAGATTTTTTTTTTCTCTCTCTCGAGCAAACATGAGCTCATGATTTTAAATTTTTTTTTTTAATTTTTTTTTAAGCTCTTAAAGGAAAAAAAAAAAAAAAAAGAGAAGCCCCGAGGAGCGGCATTCCCGGCTGCCGCTATCCAGCCGGGGGCAGCGGGACGGCGCGGATGCTGCACCGGGAGCCGCGGGGCCGCCGGGGCTGAAGGCTCCCGCTCGCAGCATCCTCTTCCTCGGGTGGTTTTCCCTCCCTCCTCCTCCTCCCCCCCCGCTGCATTTCCTCCTGCACCTTTAAGAAGCCCATTGCCGCCGGTGGGATGGTGTGTGCTAAAGCTGCACAGAGGAAGTTACGCAGCCGGGATCAGGCACGGAGATAAAAGCTCCGATTGTGATTGAAAGTGAGAGCAAAAGGGATTTCAGCCTCGGCATTAACTTGCGAGGGGAGCCGGGATTGCACAAAGCTCCCCCGGCCATCTGCCCTTGGGGGCCGGCGGCGCAGCGCTGCCGGCAGGGCAGGGCAGGGCAGGGCTGGGCTGGGCAGGGCAGGGCTGGGGATGTTCTGGGGCTTCCCCCGGCCCCGAAGTTGGCTGCTCCGCCGGGAGCCCCGCGCCGCAGAGCTCGCTCCCGGTAAGGACCCGCAGCGCCGGGCATGGGGGGAGAGCGGGGGCGGAAGGGGGGGCGGGCAGCGCCGGCTTCTGCCCCATTCCCGAACGCTGCGAGTTGTTCCCACTCTTTTCCTGGGGTGTCCCGCTCTCTGTCCCCCTCCCCGGAGCATCCCCGCCGCGGGATGGGGTTTATTTCCGCGCTCCGGAGTTTGGGAAGCCGGGGGGCTCCCCCAGCCCAGCGCGCCGGCTCCCCCTGCCCCGCCGATCCCCTCCCCGCTCCGGGCAGCCCCCCAAAGTCCTTCGGGGTAAAAGAAACGGGGGAGGATGGGGCGGAGCGGGAGCGGCATCGGGCTTTGCCGGGAACCGCGAATCCATCAGGGAGAGCGGCGGGATGCGAGTGGGGTTTCCAGGATTTCTGCTGGAGCCGCGCAGCGCTGTCGCGGGGTTCGGGCTCCTGTCCCCCCACCAGTGTCCCCAAATTCGCTGTCCGGGCTGCGGGGAAGGGATGGGCAGCGAGGGAAAGAGAACAACTCCCGCTCCCCGAGCGCGGGGGGAGAGCGGAGAGTTCATGGGGAGAGCAACACTTCTGAGAGAAAATTAAAAACTCCTTCATTGAGTTTACTTTCTGCTCTTAATCCGAGAGCAGCTCAGTTGTTGCTCAGCGTTGTCCCTTTATTTCAATAGGGTGTTAATCCAATAATAAGAAAAAAACCCGGAGCCAGCTAAGTCAAGACACAATCTAATTTTGTGTTTTTAATACTCCGGCTATCAGTCCCCAGTGAGTGCTGAGTACTCTTCAAAGAGAACAAAGAGCATTGATTCTATTTGTTCCCATGAACTGCAGTTTCTTAATAATATCAGGTGAAGATTTATTTTCTAAGAACTAAACCAAATCAAACAGGGTGAAAGCTTTAATTTGGGGAGCCTCTCTGCCCCATTTGCAGTATGTTGGCTCATTCCAGAGCAACACTCCAACTATTTCTGCAAAGGGACTGGACTGGCTAAGTGGGTGTTGAGCCACAGACTTCACCCCAAACCCCTTGCCTGGCTGATGAACTGACAGTAAATACATTTTTTTCCAGCAAATTTTCACTTCCCTGGGAATCTGTGACATTTAGGCAGCATAACAAGACACTAATAGATATTATAGATCCTTTCTACCTGGGTTTTTCCCTGACAGCCATTCAAGTGCAAGATATAATTGTTGAGGCTGTGAAAATAGATCCATAAACTTAACAGCACCGGAGTCCTCATTAAAACTACCCTGCTTGTTTTCTACACAATACCAGAGTCTCTCACTCTCACTCTTACCAGGCACTTGGCAGTGACCAGTTTGATGTAATAATTAGGAACTGACTTGTTATAACTCAAAAGACAGCTCTGATGTAAGTAGGACTTATAAACACTGTGTCACACTGCCTTATTATTTTTACTACATTTACTCATAATATAAAAATAGCAGCCAGTCTATTCTTTTTCTGGGAGTTTATTCAGGTCCAACGCAGCTATAACAGGCTCTTCGTAGAGAGCTGGCAATGAAGCATGAGAGACAGCTTCTCTTTTCTGAACTCATTCATCTCAATCAGCAATCTTTCAAGCAAAAAGGGGGGAAAGGGAGATGGTAGCAGAGCGGTGTGAAGCCCCTGAACACGGATCAATGCATGTGTTAACCTGGAGTTTCTGAGCTTTAGTAACTGAGCTTCATGAGAAAGGAAATGCTAACCATGCTGTTGAAGCAGATATGCCTCAGTTGTGAAAGAAAAGTTGGGGAAAGAAGTAGAAAGGGAATTATCCAAAGGTAAATTTCTGTTCTGGATATGTGCCTCCCACCTTCTTGGACGAGATCTCCCTCCTGAATCTAATACTGAGAGAGGGTTTGACTTTTTCCCCCTCCCCGCTTCAGTTCTTTGTCATTTTGTTTTGTAATTACTTACAATTTTTATAGCTCTACTGGAAAGACAACAAAATTGCAGAAATGTTGTTCTAACCTGAAATGAATACTGGGAAGGTCATTGCTCTTTGTATTAGGTGAACCTAAATGTTATTAGGACTTTAAATTGTTTTTTATTAAATGTTATTGTTCAGATAAATCATATGTGGGGATGCTGGACAATGTATCTGTCTCCCCAGCTGTCTTATTTATTTGCTTATCTTTTTAGGACTATCAATTTGTCTGTCTGTCCCTTCTCTGTCTGCATATTCCCCATCTCCTAATGACCCATAGCTGCTTCTTGATGTTATTTGAAGACCCATTAGAGCTCCTGCTGTCCAGCTGCTGTTGCAAAGCAGATACCTTAAATTGGGCAGCGCTCCTTCCCTTCTCCCAGACAGCAGAAAAGCCATAAGCATCTTACTATGGATTGCTTTTTATTAAAGTTGTATATCTCCCTGTTACAAAAACCTGTCTGGTGGCTTGGCCAGCCCAGCTGAGTGCTCTGCCTCCTGAGGGACCCCTGTTCTTCATGCTCAACTGTCCCCCCTTGCTCCCACCTAATCTGTCTTCCAATTTCTCGCAGGTCCCTCCTGCTGATGAGCTCTGCCTTTGCCCTGACCATGAAAGAGAGAGGAGACCCCAGGTAGCCCCATGGATTGCAGCTGAAGGCTTTGGGAACTTGGTGCTCCGTTGCCAAAAGGCAGAATTGGACAGGAATCCTCGCCACCACCGCAGGACACAGCGGGAGAAGCCAAAGCCGGCCCTGCCCCAGTCACCCCAGTGACCACCCAGCACCTGCTGGGACCACCACGGGTCTGGGCACCGACCTGCTCACGCTGACACAACCATCCTTTGGGAAAAAGGAATTTCAGCTCCAAGCTCCAAGCAGTCTCTCTTGTCAGAGTGGTACTGATGGCCAGATGCTCTATTTATTTTATGTGCTAATGTTCTAACCCCCCAATAATTAAGGCAGACACAGTTTAAGGCATTTTCCACAGCGACGCAGTTGTAGCAGAGCAGAAGGTTGAGGAAAACCTGATCCAGCACCATCTCACGGCCTCTCCAATTTACTCCTATCAAATTTCATCAGCAACTCAGAACTTGATCTTTGTATTGATTGACTGGAGTCACCTCTAGATATTTTCATGCTGATTTGGAAGACCTTTCGTACAATAAAAGGGGGAAAAATGAGGTTAAGGAAGACTTTTGACCACTGATCAGCAACTCTGGCCGAAACTTTCCCAATCAAGTGAATTGCAAAGTCGGCTTCCGTGCCAAGAGGAACTTTCCACATCCAGGTCCAGCGTGCAGAGTGGGATCATCCCTGTTCCTGCGTGGATCTCCTTGGAGTGGAGCATTTTTAGATGAGGAGTTTCCATGCTGATCCCGAGAGCCACCCCTAGCCCAGCCGCCGCCTTCCTCGGGACTCCCGGCGCTGCCCTCGCCCAGGGCGCCCGCGCCTGGCCGCAGCTGCCATGCTCTACCTGGCTGCCCTCCTCGTGCACTGCGTGCCCCTGGCCATGGCACAGTATGACATTTGCAAGTCCTGGGTGACCACGGACGATGGCCCCTCGTGGGAGTTTTATGCGTGCCAGCCCAAGGCCATGCGGATGAAGGATTACGTGACCGTGCGGGTGGACCCGGCAGGAATCACTTGTGGGGACCCTCCGGAGAGGTTCTGCACCCATGTAAGTGTTTGCTGCCTCATTTGCTGGCTTAGAACAGGCTCTGCTGGTGGCTGGAGGCAGTGTCCAGCCCAGGTGCCACTGGGAGGATGTTCTGGGTCAGGGTGGGCACTGCTGGAGCTGTCAGTGTGCAGAACACGGAGAGGGCACCCTGCCCAGCAGGGATGGGGCTGGCATGCTGGAGGGAGGGTGAGGAGGAGCCAGGCAGGGCTGAACAAGTCCTGGGTGAGGTCTGGATTTTGGAAAAGCACACAGCTCCTCTACTTGCTAAAGTGTGGGGTGTACTCGCCAGCCCCATCCCAAAGGGATGCTCCAGCACTGCTGGGATTTTCTAGGATGTGGGCAGTTTGAGGCAGCATGAAGGGCAGGGCGGGGGAGTTTGGCCCCTGCACACCCTCAGCTCTGGTGGTTGGTCTGACAGCCACAAACTTCACTAAAGCTTCTGAACATGTGGTTCTCCCTCTCTTCTGAAAAGGCTCTGTGGATAGACATTTGCCCTTGTAGTTAAAATCTTTAACTTATTTTCTCTTAAATATTAATCATTGCATTTCATTCCGTGCACCACAAAGCTCAGCAGGAACATTTGATTTATAATTCACAAGGCTTTACATTGTTAAAGAGTTCAGGGGTCAAAGCAAAGAGCAAAACAGTAATGCCCCCTCCCAAAGGTCCCCCAGGAGTGGTCCAGGCACACATTTAAGGGACAGACACCAAGCCAGCCCATGCTGGCAGGGTTTCCACTGGGCTGAGCCCTGAACAAGGAGTGTCTTCTAAAAGAGTATATTATTCTTTTATTGTAATGAGAATGGGAGTTCTCCCTCTAAATCAGTGCAGATTCCCATTTTTTATTGCCAGTGCTACCCCAAGTCTCAGTTTGCCATCCTGGACCCAGCCAGTGAGGGCAGCTCTTGAAAATCCAAGAGAAAAATGATCCTGTGGCACCAAGGGGTGCCAAACATTTATGATCATCAGAACATGCTGCCAGCAGTTACCCAGTTCCCTCCAGCCT
This sequence comes from Melozone crissalis, assembly GCF_028551555.1. Lineage (NCBI taxonomy): Eukaryota > Metazoa > Chordata > Aves > Passeriformes > Passerellidae > Melozone > Melozone crissalis. The sequence continues at coordinate 4,337,712 of NW_026535819.1, read as the reverse complement.
AAGGGCTCTCATTAGTACCAGGGAAGACATTTCCACTAATTCCAGATAAGTAGCAGCTTTTCCTTTTAAAAGATCATTTGAAAAGAAAGATTAAGTCCAAGGTTGCAAATAAAACTGGTAACTATTGATGGGTCAGTCTGTATTTCCATTTATGTGACTGACTGCAGGAGGATTAAAAGGACAACACCAGATTGCTGCCCACTACACTCACTGCAGCTCTTTGCAAACCCTCTCTGGTTAAGGATGCTCCAGACTTCAGCTCCACTGACCTCCAAGGAAGCAAAAGACACAAACTGCAATCAGCTCCCTGCATCTCTTGATTCAGTCAATACTGAGCTGAAATCTTTCTATTCTGGGCACCGGCAGTATTTCCTTGTAGCGTACGCCTGCCATGTGCTGTAACACTTGCAAACACCGTGTAGAGCCGTGAATGAGAGCTACACAAATGCAAAACATGGATTTGCCTCCCTGTCCCTGCCTCACCCCTGCCTGGCCCGGCTCTCGCCTCCCAAAACAGAAACCAGCACTCACAGCACTGTCCCTGAGCAATTCCCTGGTGAAAAATCAAGCTGAGAACAGGAATAACAAACTGTAAAGTGTTTTTTAGATTTTTTTTTTTTTTGGGATGGGTTTGTGACATACCACTGGATTCATGGCCCTTTCTCCCCCATCTCACACCAGTGCTGTTCTCTCCAGAGGATTAAAGAGTCATAAAAACAAAGCAGAGGAGGAGCAGCCAGGCTGAGGTGGGCAAGGAGCCCACCCAGCACCCAGTGCACAGAGCAGGGGATGGCTGCAGGAGAGATCCAGGCTCCAGCCCACCCTTAGGACTGGTAAGGGTAAATTTTCACTGCCTCTTGTCACCAAGAATGACACGTGGCCACTCACTGCTGAGCATCCCCTTCTGGCCATCGGAAAGTGGGCTCAGCAAGAAATGGCCCTTCCATCGCCGGTGCTGGGTGGTGACTTGACACCTATCGACGTGCAGGGGGAGGGAGCAGAGCCCGCAGAGGATGTGAGCCGAGTTCTGCTCCCCCTGCACTAAGGAAGTGCTGGGCAGAAATCGATGTCTCTGCCCACGGATCGTTACAGCCCCGCAGAGGGGAGGGCAGGCAGCTCGCACAAAGCCAGGGCAGCTCCTCGTGCCAACCTGCTCAGGTGCCTTTTGGTGTCCTGCTATCCTTTCTCTTCAGGTTTTTAATTATTTCCTTGTAACAGGTGGGTTCTCAGAGGAGCCTGGCTTTCCAGCAGAGAAGTTCTTACGGTGACTGTATTGCTTTCTTAGGTGTCTTTCAAAACAGCAGGGGACTGTCCGTGCGGCTAAACTCGCGTTACTCAGAATTAAGCGCAGCCCAGCGGGGCTCCTGCCCTGCTCAGACAGCTGCAATCAAAACTAAAGACACACAAACACCCCTCCGTGCTCAAGGCAGCCAGGCAGGGATGAGCTGCACCATGCCCCCGTGCAGGGCAGGCCAGGAGCAGAGTCCTGGTGACAGGAGCAGAGTCCTGGTGACAGTCAGGACCAAAGCAGCCAGGCAGGGATGAGCTGCACCATGTCCCCGTGCAGGAGCAGGGTCCTGGTGACAGTCAGGAGCAGACAGGAATGAGCTGCACCATGTCCCCATGCAGGGCAGGCCAGTAGCAGAGTCCTGGTGACAGCCAGGACCTTGTCAGACAGCAAGTGTTCCCTATCAGTCTGCACACCCACAGGATCACTCACTGCCCTGCCACAGCTCCAGCAGTGCTCGCAAGACTTCTGCACAAGAAGGCTTCAAGAGATGGCAGGAATTATTTGGAGGACCATCCTTTGTGTTTTATAACAATTCTGGTCACATCTGGCTGCTTCCTTCTGATTGGGAAGCGTTTTGCTGCTTATTAAAGTCAAGGGTTTTGCTTTTTCCGCAGTTTCTGGACCTGTTCCTATTCGTGGCAATGCCTTCCTGGCAGGGTCACCTGAAAAATGAATTGTACTTTGCCTCCTGGCAGGGCAGGGGGAATGGTGGGAGCAGGAAGAAAGATGGATAAGTAAATAAAAGCCTGAATGAAACTAAAAGTGTGACTGAAAACTAATAGGGAACAGATCTTTTAAACCAAGAGTGTCGAGGGAGGGGTGAGACTTCAAAGATCACAGGCAGGGCACGGCACAGAGCAACTGAATGTGGATTTCAAAGGAGAGGGGTTTGCAGGGCAGGCCCAGCTGGGAAACGGCCAAGCTGCACATCCCCATGGGGCAGAGGGGAGATCTCGTGTTCCTTCACCTTCCCACCCTCGTGGGCAGGAGGAGGAGGAGGGTGGCACAGCTGGCAGGCTGCTCCCAGGTGCTGAGGTGCTCTGAGATGCTGAAACACTTCTTTGAGCAGGGCCCTTTGGGAGTTTCATTTCCAAGCATCAGCGTTTTGCACACAGGATAAAAATTCCTCAGGTTTTGTGGGGAATTCACACACAGTGGGGGCAAGCAAACACCAAAGCCCAGCTCCTTGCAGCTCAAGGGGTTTCCAAATTATTCCAGCAGAAATAAAGAGAGGTGTCCCTAACAGACAGTCATTATGGGATGGTTTTGCTGCTCCTTGACATCCCAGTGAGAGCACAGGGAACCCACCTTGTGCAGGAATGGGAGTTTTTCCTCCCCCCAGAAGTGTCAAGACAGTATTTCTTGTTCTGACAGCACTCTTTGATGCAGGGCCGAGCTCTCAGCCCATATTGATGGGTCAGGGGTATTTTTATTTGGCGTCAGCATTGTTTCATCAGCTAATAGAGCTTGTTGACTTTGGCACGGGCACATGAAAGGAAAAGGCTTTATTTATTCATTACACATGCAGCCAAATTGGATGTTTAGTTTAATTCTTAGCTAAACTTTTCTGAATGACATGTGGTTATAAGGCTTGTACTAAAGGACTGTTTCTCCTGTGGATTGGGTGCTAAAATTGGAAAAAGCAGACAAACCTTTGGGATAAGAAATCCTTTTCCTTGCATTTTTAGCTCATCTCATACAACTCTACCCGTCTATATCTTTGTACATCTGTTTAGGGGCAAACAAGGGATTGTGGGTTTAGGGATGATTAAAAGCCAAAAGTTTTTAAAATAAGAAGGGAAAAGCCAAAGATTTTAAAGTAAGAAGGGAAGAATAATTGCTTCAGCAATGCTGTTCCAAAAGCATTTCTAAAGCTGAAGCATGTTCTGGTGGTTAAAGGATGGATTCATCCCTTCTGGTACCCTGAGCACAGACCCACAGCCCTTTCCCAGCCCACCAGAGTTCTGCCTTGTTTTGAGTAGAACCAGGGGGCAAAGCACAAGGTATTCACTGCCCGAGGGTTCAAGGACATCCTTTGGGCTAAGCAGAGCCTGTATACAAGTCCAATGGAAAATCCTTTCCAAGAAAAGCGGATATTCTCTCTCCTCCTTGAATAAATCAGCACTACCCACTGCTGGTGGCAAACTCATCCTTGGTTGTAGCACAGGGAGCTGGAACTCCCCTTTGCCCTTCATTGTGGAACCTGTATGGCCCTGAGGATGATCATTTTGCCTTTATGACAGAATTCAGCAGGACAAGAAATTCACTGTGCTGTCAGATCAACTGTACACCCCTGGCAGGGCTGTAGGGAAGGAAAGAAGTGACTTTCTTTTCCCATCTGCAAAGTGCTAACGGCCCCTCCAATCCCTTAAATTAACACCTGGAAAATTCTCCCCTTTCCTTTAAGGAAAGCCTGGAAAAGAACTTGCTGCCATTTCCAACCTGAGGAAGGTCTCCCAATCCACCCCTTGCGCCCATTGTGGCGCTGCTTTTGAGTGTGGAAGAAAGAGCTGGAGCCTTTTGGTTCTGTTCCCACCCTTAATCACTCCTCAGCACCAGGGTTGCTGCAGAGGACACTGTTTGAAGTCAGGATCAGTGGCTCCTTGCCCTTGGGGCCAGACCCTTGGGTTGTACATTATTAGCTGCTCAGCAAATTACACACTGCTCTTCTCCTGCCACTGAGGCTACTTCAGAGTGCAGCAGGATCTGGGTGTTTTAAAAGGAAAGGCTTCACAGAAAAATGAAAGAATACAATTCAGCTTCAAATTAGAGAGTGCTGAGCAAACTGGATTTTCCCTCAACAGCCTGTAACAACTTCCTTAAATGCCCAGTTCGGGATTCATCTTGTTGTAAAGTGGGATGCTACTCCCCTAACAAGGATCATTTCCAACTGCTGATGGAAAAGACACAGTGATAAAAATGAAGCTGTCAAGTAAATTTAATTGGTACAGTGAGCAAGAAAGTTTTCCCCTACCTTGAAGTATTCAGGAAGAATAAGCTACTTTTAAGAAAAGCTTTGCTCTTCAAAGGGAACAGTGTCCAGATGGGAAAAAGAGAAGAGAATGGACTGAAGACTTGCTGGCAAGTGTGGCCAGAGCTGGGAGAGCAGTTCTTGCAGCAGCCCTTATACAGCAGCTCCAGCTACCACAGCTTTCCATAGGCAACTTTTGAAGCCAAAGATATTCAGGAAAATCCTTTCTATTTATTTATTTTTAAATCTGCATCATATTCTATAGCATGGACATGATTTTCAATACACTTTAAAAGGATTTCTCCCTACAGAAAATCCTGCCTGAGTGGGAAGAGGTGCTATCCTACCACTCTGTAGTTTCCCCAAGTGAAAGTCCAGTTCTAAGTTTCAGATCTTAGTTTCAGATCCCAAATCACCCTTTTACCATCAGCCCTTTGAGCTGTGGAGCTTTGGATGACCCAGTTACTCAGGCAGGTCAACACAGAGCACAGATTTCTGTGTTGGAAAACCCCAAAGAGGCTTTTTTGTCCCCAAACCACACAGCACTGCTGGCTGACCATTCTGGAGATGTCTCTGGGGAGAAGCTACTGCCTGCAAAGCCCTGGCAAACAGGAATTTGGACTCCTAGTCTTTACCCCAGATAAGCCATGCCCTGCAGCCTCAGACACGTCCCATGAGGTTCCCATTTGTTCCCACTCTTCCAGGCAGGGCCAGAGGGGACAATTGCAGCCCTGACCCTGTTCCTGCCCTGCCCCGTTTGGCACCAGTGCCTCTGCACATCTGCCCAGTGCCACCCGCAGCCAGGCTTAGGGAACCTCTGCCTCTTGGCTCAGGGGTGGATTTCTGCATTGCTCAGCTGTCCCACAGGGGGCTGCTGGCCCAGGAGCTCAGTGCTGCAGAGACACCAGGCTGGGTCTCATCCCCAGCCATGCAGGAGCCTCTCAGGAGCAGCTTTCCCTCTGCTCCCCTCCATGGAGCAGCTCCAGCCAAGGTTCTGCACACTCCAGAGCAGTGGGGTCACTGCTGTCCTGTTCTGGGCTCCACAGGGATGCTGCCACCACCGTGTCCAGTCCTGCCTTGGCACTGCCACGTCCCAAAGGCAGAATCAGCACAGATTCAACTGGTTTCTACTCCAGCCAAAGGGTTTGTAACTCCCCATCTGCTGGCTGAGTCAGCTGCTCCAGCTCTGTAGTGCTGCCAGTCAGGAGGTTTGGGGAGCCCTGCCTGAGGAGAGGATCGCTGTCGGGGTCTCAGGGACAGCCAGGACATGTTTTGGGCTGACACAACTCAATCCAAACCCCTGACAGGCACCTGCTGAATTGTTCCCCTGACACAGAGCACAAAGCAGCCAAATGCTTTTCCCACAGCAGCCAAGGCAGAGCTCTTGATGCAGCAGACAGACACAGGAGCCCTGCTCAGAGGCTGGCGTGGGTGCAGGGGTACCCATCACCCAGCTGTGCCCCCTCCACCCAGGCTCTGGGCAACATCTGCACCTCCATTTGAGAAGCACAGCGGAGCCTTCAATCCCTCCCCTTTGCCACCCCCGGGCTCTGCATCCTGCCCTCCCCCATTCAAACTATCAGGGCCTCTCTTACAGAATAAATTATTAATAGCGGCGTAGCGAGCCTCTCTGCAAAGGCTGCATGTATTGAGCTTACAAGGCGCACAAGCTTTTAGAGAGCAGGACACTTTTCCTACTTCCTAAGCAATTTCTTAGTCCTGAATCAATAATGCACTCGCAGCCCTGCACAGAGGTCGCTGCTGCTGTGCTCCTGCTGCTAGGGGCTGCGGACACAAATACATCTCTGTGGCAAGATGCAAGGCCTTCATAATCTGGCAGGGAAGGGATGGGGTGGAATCCAAGCAGCTTAATTTGTAAACAAGCTTCAGGGAAGTGCCCTGGGAAGAGCAAAGCTTGCAAGTCCCCAGTACAGAAAGTCTGAGTTTGGAGACAAGCTAAAAAGCAGTCAATGGGATTAATCTGCTGATTTTTGAACGCGTGCCCGTGGCTGCCAGCTGAGGGGTGTCTGGTTCATCTGATGCCAGGCTCTAGGTCACCCCACAGTGCCCAAGGGGGAGGCTGAGGGGTGCAGCCTGGCAGGGAGGTGGGGGTGGAGGTGAGCCCAGGGCAGCAGGAGGGATGGGGTTAGAGCAGCTCACCGGGGGATTAGCACTTCACCAAGAAAGAGCTGCTCAAAAACGATTCCATGGGAGGCCGGGCTGCTGCGGGTGATGTGTGTGTACACCCAGCACAGATGAGATTATCTGCTTAGGAGTGGAATTTTCCGGGCAGGGTTAACCCTTGTGCCGCCCCCAAACCATCTACAGATGCCTCTCAGGACAGGGTGCGGGGCAGGGCATCCAGCACAGCAGCAGAGCTGCTCCCAGGCCATCCCTGGGCTTTGGAAATGGAGGTGCTGCTTCCAGGGGCCCTTCTTGGAGAGGTCACCCCTGGGCTGGGCTGGGTTCAGGCTGGAGGCTGAAATTCCTCCTGTAACCAGATTTTCTGTTTCTGGCTCAGCCAGAGTGGGCGTGAGGGGATTTGTGTCGGTGCAGGAGCTGCGGTGCCAGGGTGGACAGGTGACTTGGGTCAGCCCTTGTGTGGGACAAGCTACGTCTCCCTCTGGATCCTCCCTTTGTGGAGAGGATGCTTCCTGCCTGGATGTCCAAGTTGTGTCATTTACAGTGCAAAGACCAGTTCAGACCCTTTTCATGAGGTGCTGCCAGAGCACAGGGAGAGTTTCAGACACAGCGTGGGATGAGAGCAGAGATTTCCTTGAGCCTCACATCAAGGCTGGGTGAGGGAGCCACTACTTTGCCCTGCTGCAGGTGCCTGGGGGCATTCAGTCATCAGAAGGGTGAAACCCACAATGCCTTGTGAAGCCCAGAAATCCCTCCCTGCCTCAATTTTCCCATCTGGAGACAGGACACTGCCCTGCCGGCAGCCCACCCTGTCTGGCACGGCGATGTCTCCCCAGGGCTGGTGGAGAGAAGGGCACAGTGCTGAGCCTGGATGAAATACGAACGAGATGCTTCTGGAATTCAGAGCAGGCTGGAGGGGGAAGGGGAAGAGCAGCCACGAGTAGGGCTTGAATCTCTTCTCTGGCAGAGAGACGGGCCCAAGGGAGCCCGAGAGCCTTGAGCGAGCGGCGCTGCTCGGTGAATGAGTGTCTGCTTCAGGCCAAAGGGAAGAGGCAGAACAGCAAAATGTCTCGCTGAGTGCGTCCTGGTGTCTCACCCAGAGCCAGCAGGGCTGGTTCTGCTGACTCACGCTCTCCCAAAGCCCCACCAGGCAAAGCCTGTCCTAATGCCCCGGCCAGGGTGACCTTGTGCTCGGACAGCCTCGGATCCGGCAGGAAGGGGAAGGAAGCGGAGCAGCAATCAATCCCCCAAACCACGTTCGGGGAGGAGATGGAGGGTGTGACATTCGGCTGAGCCAGAATTAGCAGCAGATCTGTGGAGGGACCCCATTTCCACCCTATTAATAATTCATCCCAGCTCTGCCTTTACCTGCTCATAAACAGCAAACAGCTTGTTAGCGAGGACGGTTTTCTCCCCTTTTGCTGTCTCTGCCTTAATAAGAGCCCCTTGCAGATGGCTGGGGGAGGGAGGGGGCAGGGGAAGGACACATGGGTGAGCAAAACACCCCACCAGCCCTCCCTGAGTTTCAAATCCTATCCCATCCCATCCCATCCCTTCCCATCCCTTCCCCTGCTGAGGTGAAGCTGCAAAATAACCCCTCACCAACACCCAGGTGCCTTCCTAGAACCTTCCAACCCACAGGGCCACCTCAAAATGCCCCTTTGGAGGGGCACTGGGGAGAGGAGAGTGGAGGATATGCTTTGCTGGAGCATTCCCAGGTGGTTCTTGGGCTGCAGCTGCTCAGGCAGCCCATGGGAAAACTGCCTCGTCTACCTTATGAGACAGCTCCTGTCTTATCCAAAATAGAAAGCTTGACCAAAGAGGTATTTTAAAAACAACGAGAAAAGCAGAAAACCTAACATCTTGAAGAAAGACTCCCCAGAGTCCCCACAGTCCAATGCTGTGGCCCCACTAGGGACCTCTCCCTGCATGCTGACAGGCATCCCAAAGCTGTTCCTGAGATGTTCTCCAGGTTCCAGTCACAGCTGTGCACTGGGGAAAGCCCACAGCCCATTTGGGGGACAGGGGAATCAGTGCTAAAAGAGTGCACCTGGCCAGGCAGATCCCATGTCCCTCAGAGGAGGGCACAGACCTTCACCTGGGCTCACAGGGAAGGGGATTTGTGGGGTTCTTTGGCATAAAAAGGGCCTTGTGTTTCTCCTGCTCCCTCTCCATGCTCCCAGCCCTCTCTGCAGTGAGTTATGCCACTTGCCAGCTGTTGGAAATAATCTCTGTAAATTAATTACAGTTGTTTCACCCCTCTGATCCCTCCCAGCCCATGAATAGAGTGAGAATTAATTGTCAGAGAGTATTTCCAGCTCTCTTAGAGTCCCACCCTGGCCACTGGCAGGTTACGGTTTATGCCCTAAAGCATGAGATTTAATTACTCACAAATGTTATTTTTGATCATAAAATCACCTTGTCTTGTCATAAATCCAGATAGAGCACTTGAACCCTCAGATCAGGAGCAGCAAGAGTGAAAACACCCTGAGATGTCATTAGGATGAGCCTGTGTTTTCTCCTGGGTAAATGCAATTCTGTTTGGGAAGCAGCATCACGTCCTGGAGTGATTATTGGAAGAAAAGCCAAGGAAGTCTCCCAAAACACACATCACTCAGGGTGGCCCTTGTCAGAAATTTGTGTTGCAGAAAATAGGTTGAGCTCTGTGTCACTGGGGAGGTTAAGGGTGGTTGGCACTGGAGCTGGCTCAGGAACCTTCCCTGCTCAGGGGGTGATTTCCCTGTGCTGACCCACACCAGAGCATGGGAATGCAGATCCCTGTGGAGCCCTGGCAGCAAGGAAAGGCAGGGCAGGGCGTGGAAGGGAAGTGAAACCCCGCAGCTCAATCTCAGCATGAGCTGGGGGCACTCAGCCGAGTGCAAATCAGGAAAGGAAATGTTGGGAAGGTCATCTCAGCTCCACCCCACAGCCTGTGGAGCCAGTCCATCCAACGTGGTGCTGGGCAGGGGAAGGGACAGGGGAAAATAAAATTTTGGGAGGAATTTTTTCCAGAACATCCACAGGACAGGCAGGGATGGAGTGGGCTGGCCGTGGTCCCCTCTGCAGCTTGGGGACTCCCCTGTCCCATGGCCACCAGCCCTGCCTGTGACAGACAGGGGACAGGAGGCTGCAGGACACCTGCAGTGACACTGCTCCACAGCGAGGACATTAGCAGGGCAGGAGGGATCAGGTGCACACGGAGATTTTGCTGATCCCTTTGTTTTTTGCAGGATTTGGAGGAAATTTGATACCAGTTTCAGGACTCAGTTGCAGCACGAGGAAACGCGGGGACTTTGTGAACCTCATCTGCTGCCCTTTGAGCAGAAATTCAAAGGCAGAGTTGTGGGTGTCCTGAGGGAAGCAGAAAGACCTTGGGTGTCCTGAGGGAAGCAGAAAGGCCTTGAGTGTCCTGAGGGAAGCAGAAAGGCCTTGGATGTCCCCAGAGAAGCAGAAGGGCCTTGGCTGTCCTGAGGGCAAGAGAAGGGCCTTGGGTGTCCCAAGGGAAGCAGAAGGGCCTTGGGGGTTCCAAGTTAAGCAGAATGGCCTTGGATGTCCTGAGGACAAGAGAAGGGCCTTGGGTGTCCCAATGGAAACAGAAGAACCTTGGGTGTCCCAGGTTAAGCAGAAGGGCCTTGGGTATCCCAAGGGAAGCAGAAAGGCCTTGGGTGTCCCAAAGGAAGCAGAAGGGCCTTGGGTGTCCCAAGAGAAGCAGAAGAACCTTGGGATGCTCCTGAGATCTTCTTAAGCATCAGAGCTGGATGGGGTGGGGGCTACAGAGGGAATTGTCCCCTCCTGGGTGGAGGTGGATGTTCAGACCAAGGTTTCCTTGGTCACAAGCAGTCCAAGGAAGGAGGGAAGGAGGTTCCTGTGCTGTCACCTGCTTTTCCTGGCTCTGCAGACTCTTTGGGGTTCTATCAAACAGCCCCCAGTCCCAACCAGTGCCAGATCTTGCAGGAGAGCCTGGAGACACTCAAGGTCTGAGAGGTCTCTGGGTTTGAGAGCCAGTTCTTAGAGGGAAAAAAAAAACACTCCAGAAGAAAGTACCCAAGAGAAACCCACACAACAGCACTGATCTTTGTGCTGAAGAAACGCTTTTAACTTTTTCCGCTTTAATAAAAATCTTCCTACAATGCACCAAGGATTTCCAATCCCCCTACCCCAATTAAAAAAACCACAAAATTTTGTTTTCCAAAATTCATCTAAGTTGATGAGACCTTGTCATTACTCTTATTAGGAGACTGTAATTATAAACAAGTAGTCCCGGAGTGCTCTAGGTTTTGGCAGAGGCCTTGGCTTAAACACAATTCCATCAAGAAGAAGAGATCCCCAAAAGCAGAGGAAGTCCAGGACTGTTCTCAAGACACCATTAAACAAATCACACCAGGTATGAGCTGTGCTTGAGCATCCTTGGCTGAGCAGAACAAACTCTCACATCATCTACTCGTTTTTCCTTGCTCAAATCTTGTTGGGTTTTTTCCCCTTTAATATTACTATTATTAATATTATTATTATTATTGTTCACTGTGCAGCTACTGGTTGCAATTGCTTTCCAGCTTCCCTTTGGCGTGGAGATCTAAAAGCTGCAGTCTTATTTCTGTGCAGCTTTCACCATTCACAACAGATGTCTAGTTTGTTTAAAATATTCAACAGCCTAATGATTAATCAAGAAATTGCACCTACAAAAATATATGATTTTATGCTATGAGCCTTAAAAATGGTATTATCTGCTAGGAAAAAAACCCCAAAAATAAAAAACAAAAAACCCAAAAAACAAAACAAAAAAACCTTTTGTTATGGCTGGTTTCCCCCATTCCTCCCTTCCCGGCAAGGTGGGGAGCAGCTTCTCTGCAGCATCCTGGATTCCTGTCATCCTGCTTTGTCAGACCAATATCTTGTTTCTTAAGAAATCCTCCTCAAGGAGCAAGTCTCTGCTGTCACCTTCAGAAAATCCCTTTTGCAGCATTTCTGCCCAGAGCTGATTCCAGGCACCAAAAGGAGGCAAAACCCAAGGGCTGGGTCAGGAGGGACCAGGGCTGGGACACAATTCCAGCTCCAGGACTGGGCTCATGGGACCTTCTGAGTGCACCTGGAACAGGACAACCCCCAGTGTGCCCCCAGGCTGGGGATGAAGCACTGAGAGCAGCACTACAAGGAGGATTCAGAGCCCCAGGATCTGGAGAGGGTCTACAGGAAAGATGGGGAGGGCTCTTTTTTATGAATTGTAGTGTTAGGACAAGGGAGCATGGCTTTAAACTAAAAGAGAGAAGATTCAGATTAGCTGCAGGGAAGAAAACTTTTATAAAGAGTGGGATAAAATAGTGGCATGGTAAAACCACAAAGGTGATGGATATCTCATCTGTGGAAACGTCCAAGGTCAGGCTGGAGGGGGCTTTGAGCAGCCTGACCTAGCAGATGTCCTTGCCCATGGCAGGGGGTTGGACCGGATGACCTTTAAAGGTCCCTTCCAGCCCAAACCACTCTATGATTTGGCTCACAGAGGCACAACCTCACCATGATGCCATTTTTTAGGACACTGTGTCCTCAACAAGGCTCTCACTGTTTGTCCCCTGGAGATTTGCCCTTTTGGACTGAGCTGGGGCTAAGCAAGGCTGCAAAAACCCCATAAGGTGCCCAACCAGAAGAGCTGGAGAGGCTGAAATCCGCAATGTTTAGTTGCTGTGAGGACACTCACGACTGATTTAATAGCGTGAGACTCAAAGTGAACTGGTTTATTTTAAGCTCACTGAGACCAAGTTTGCCTGGCTAATGCATCCTGACTTTTAGATTGAAGACTTAAATATCTCAAGACTTTGGACAGATTCTTTGGAGGACACAGAGCTTGGAGGAGGAAACCAGATTCAAAAATAATACCTGGAATTGTTTCAATAGTGCTATATCTGATCTTACCAGGACCAGGGGAGCAGCCAAAATGTGGCCATCTGTTTCCGCTCCCCCCTGCCCTCCTGGCTGACTCCAAACCACCCCCCAGGCAGAAAAGGCATCAAGCATCCCACAGAGGAAGGACAACTCAATAAACCTAACCCCAAAAAGGAACACTTCATTTTAGCAGAGGAAGCTGTAGTGTTGTGAGTCACTCGGTGGCTTTTGAGGCTCTCCCCCACCTTGTCACTTGCAGGTTATTTTTGTGTTTGCTCTGTTACAACCATGCACCTCTTAAGCTATTTGTCCCCTCCCCAGAGCATCAGGGTGGTTCAGGAGATCTTTGGGGGTGCTGCTTCCTAGGTTGGGATACACAGGAGCCAGCAGGGATTGTGCATCTCCATTCCCTGGGATGAGCATATGGGAGGGCTTTCACTCCTCTGCTCCCTGCCCCTGACCTGCCAGGACCCTCCCTGTTCCTCCAGACAGGACATGTGGAGGGGGATCATGCTTGATCAGAGTCAGCTGCTCCACTCACTGCTCGTGGGAAATCTGTCCCATCTCCCATCCTGGCCAGTCTTTTCTCTGGGTAATGTTCCCTTAGTGTGGGTTCATCACAGAGCCCTTTCTTTGTTTAATTTGGCCACTCCAAAAAAGCTTTGGGAGATAGGAGCATCACCCACAGCCCTGGAGGTGGCCACTGTGGGCGCAGCTCAAGGAGCAAATCCTCAGCGAGATTCATCTCACAGCAGCTCAAGGGGCAAAATCTCAGTGAGATTCATCTCACAGCAGCTCAAGGGGCAAAATCTCAGTGAGATTCATCTCATATCAGCTCAAGAGGCAAAATCTCAGTGAGATTCATCTCACACCAGCTCAAGAGGCAAATACTCAGTGAGATTCATCTCGCACCAGCTCAAGAGGCAAATACTCAGTGAGATTCATCTCATATCAGCTCAAGGGGCAAAATCTCAGTGAGATTCATCTCACACCAGCTCAAGAGGCAAATACTCAGTGAGATTCATCTCGCACCAGCTCAAGGGCTGTGCCTGCTGCACACAAGGACAGGAAGGCTCATGGCAAGAGTTCCCTTGCCAGGACAGCTCTGAGACACAGACTCTGCTCAGACAGAGCAGCAGGGCAGGTTTGTCAGGGAGTTTTCTGCTGCCATCCCAAGCCAATCCTCCACCTGCTGTACCCTCCTTCACACAAGTGGCAGAAATGGACCTCTGGGATGGTCTTTTCAGGGCTGTCATATTAAGCCATCTGTATGGCCACATTGACAGGAGGACCATACTGCAACACAATATGTTGCCTCAGCACGGGAAACACACTCAGAGCCCCCAGCACTTCAGCTGAGGGGGATTTTTGTGCCTTTTCCCTCAGCCACCGCTGTAGAGCTGAGCTGAGAGGCAGCTCCATCCCCCAGCAGGAAGCTGTGTCTCATTAGCAGAGGTAAACAATTCCTCTGAACGTGACGAGTCAGGAGAGCATATTAAATATGTCAATATCTCAGGGTTTTTTAATCCCTACTCCAGAACAGCTTGCTGTGGCAGGAGAGAGCCCCCCAGCGTGGCTCAGAGCCCCAGCACAGCCCAGCTGGCATCTCCCCCACTTTGAGGGGGTTGTGGGGTGCCCTCACTTCTTAACCTCACCCACCCAAGCAAGCCTGAGCACTCCATTGATTTCCCTTGTTCAGTTTTCACAGCTGCAAACAAACAAACAAACAAAATAAATAAATAAATAAATACATAAATAAGTAAATAATCCAGCTATTTGATTTTAAAACACCAACCCAAGCACCTTTTTGTGAGTAACCTCCCTGCTGAAGGGTGGCACTCAGCAGCTCCAGTCCCAGCCCTTCCTTCCAGCTCACATAGAGGTGACAAAAGCCACACATGGCCCAAACTGAGGCTGTGACAGGAGGAACAAACCCCAGCACAGCTTTTGCAGCTTCACTGCCACGCAGGGGTGTGTCAGAGCGAGACTGGGCTGAAAACACTTTGAGTTTTGACCTGTTTTCTCATGTGCTGCTTTCCCTGGCAGCCTCGTGCACACCACACAGACACAACGTGTGCTGTGTTTACAGGAGTCCCCTGTGTCCCCAGGGCTGCCTCCCCTGCACAGGAGCCTGGCTCTCACCTACACATCAGCCACTCACTGCTCTGTTTTCCCCCCGTGCTGACAGAGCAGCCTCCTGCCTTATTTACACTGTGCTGCTCACATGCTGCTGCAGACACAGAATTGTTTGTGTCCTCAGGAGTTTCTCGGGGCTCCTGGGTGCTGTGGCCTCCAGTGACTTTGCAAACAGTGCACATCTCTGAGCTCTGAGGAGGTGCCAAAGGCCCATTTTACACACATGGAGTAGAGAAGCTCTAAGTCATTTCCAAGACTTTTGGTTGCCTGGCAGGAGATGGCAAAGCTCAGATTTTCCAGAGCACGTTGTGTTACTTAGAGGTTTCCATGTCCAAAGCACAGCCCCACTCTGCACCTGAAAGCATCCTCTTGTACCAGCCAGATCCCCTCCTCTGCTGTGCCTGGCTGTGCCCAGGGCACCCTAAAAGCACTCACAGCACTCAGACTCCAGCAGTTCCCTGGGTCAAAGCCAGCCATGGACACAGGAGCAGCCTCTTCCCACACCTGCAGCAACCAGACACACCCAGCCTGCTCAGATCCAACCTGCAGTCACTTTTTGGAGCCTCCAGGTACCAATATCAGCTCCTCACACCCTGGCACTGCAGGAAATCCCCAGGCCAGGCAGGAACACGCTGATCCCACACACAGCACCTCCCCATGGCTCCCAACCATGCACAGAACATCCACAAACCAAAGCACAGCACCCAGTTTGGCCTTACCTTGAAAGCTGCTGTGCTCAGGAGAGCCAGACCTCACCTCAGGCAGCTCTGAGCAGCCCCAGCTGCTTTATCACCTCCTCCTCCTCCTCTGCCAGGTGCCTCTGCCTTCCTGAGCAGGGTCCCACAGCAGCAGAGCCCGCTGTCATACCAATCCCTCTCCCTCCCCAATCCTTTGGATTTTGATTCTGAGAGGGAGGCAAAGTGACAGCAAAGAGATGCTTCATATGCAAAAACACGGATTTGCAGTGTGTTGCAGAGTTTTTCGTGGTCTGTACCCAGCAGAACACAGCCTCACACAATCCCCAAGGCAGGGGTGAGCCATGTGCTCGCTCCTGGGGGCAGAGGCTGCAGGGCAGTGGTGCTGGGCTTTGACAAACATATAGGTGAGCAATAAATGCACTGGCACAGCTGCCCACCCCCAAAACTTCATCACGACCTTGACACTGTGTCCTAGTGCAGCTCAGGGCGTGGGCATGTGGAGGTTAAAGAGATCTTTTGTCCCTGCAAAACACACCAGCCTGGCTGTGTGGGCAAAATGGGATGGCTGTATGCTCTCTCCCACTGGCCTGGAGGCAGTGGACATTGTCACCTGGGTGGGATGAGCTATCCTTCCCACCCCATTCCCTCTGGGCAGGAGCACAAATCTCTGCTGTCTCTGCTGCTGCTCAGTTCTGTCCCAGCTTGGAGCTGGAGAAATTGGGTTTCCCTCCTCTAGCTGTGCTCAGAGGCACTGGAGGGATGGTGTCAGCATCAGGAGCCATGCGAGGCAGGGTGTGCCTGGGGGATTGCAGCCATTCAGCTCCTCCAGGGCTGCAGGGATGAGCAGCTTTCCTAGGCTTGTAAATCAGCCAAGCTTAACCCAGGTTTCTCAGAGACCATCTCAGGGAAGGAGCTTTCTATGAAAATTGCCCCGTGCCAAATTGAAAAGCCCTTTCCCAAAGGGCCTTTCAGAGGAAACAGCTCAGCCGTTCTTAGAGCTGAGGCAAAGCCACATCTTTCTGCCTTAAATTCGCTCTCAGAACTACCATCCTCCAGAGCCCTGGCACCCTCCAGCCCAGCCCAGCAGTTAAGGCTTGACCCAAGCAGCCCAACCAGAGCCGGTGTGCCCGTACTGCCCATGCCGTGCCAGGCTTTGTGTTCCTCTCAGGTGACCTGTTGTGGTGTCATGTCATGGTTTGCCTCAGATACCCCGGGTTTCTCCCTGAAGATTCCTTGCCCAGGTGTGTCAATCATCCCTCTTTTCCACACCCTGACCCTTACTGAGCGCTGCCTGTCAGTCCTGGCATTTCAGAAGGGCATGAGTGATTGGCAGAGTTCAAAGGATGCCCTCCACCCGTGGGGGGCATTGGGCCATCCACGTATCCTTTGTCCCTTACGACTTCCTCTCCCATACCTGGTTGGTGGCTCCCTACCCCTTCCCTCCCCTCTCCCCTGGGTAAAAGGGTGAGCAAACCACATGGTTTGTGACTTCTGTTGGAGCTGTTCTGGATTCAGAGGCCTGTGGGCCAGAATAAAGCTCTGGATCCAAACCCTCCATCAGAACCGACTCCTTTCCTTCACCATCGCCTTAAAGCTTCTCCAGCAGAGGGAAACCCAAGGAGCAGCCCCTGTTATGGGGGAAAGCTCCATCCCAGCACCACCAGAGCTCCTGCAGGCCTGGACTTGTCTCCACGTGCCCAGCTGCAGCATCCAGCCAGCCAAAGGTGTCACTGGGGTGAAACACCACACATCCAGCTAGCCAAGGATGTCACTGGGGTGAAAACACCACAGTGCCACTATTTGGTCAAGCAGCAAGGGCCAGACAAGCTCAGGCACATTCCATATACAATATTGGTAACTATTCCAACAATGACCATTGCTGTCGTTCCAGGAGAACCCGTACCTGTGCAGCGATGAGTGCGACGCCTCCAACCCCGACCTGGCTCACCCACCCAAGCTGATGTTCGACAGCGAGGACGAGGGCCTGGCCACCTACTGGCAGAGCGTGACCTGGCGCCGGTACCCGGAGCCGCTGCTGGCCAACATCACCCTGTCCTGGAACAAGAGCATCGAGCTCACCGACGACATCGTCATCACCTTCGAGTACGGGCGCCCCACCATCATGATGCTGGAGAAGTCTCTGGACAACGGGAGGACTTGGCACCCGTACCAGTATTATGCAGACGACTGCATGGAGGCCTTCAGCATGCCAGCAAGGAGGGTCCGGGACCTCTCCACCACCAGTGCCAACAGGGTCCTCTGCACCGAGGAGTATTCCCGCTGGGCGGGCTCCAAGAAGGAGAAGACCGTCCGCTTTGAGGTGCGGGATCGCTTCGCCATCTTCGCCGGCCCTGACCTCAAGAACATGGACAACCTGTACACGCGGCTGGAGAGCGCCAAAGGGCTCAAGGACTTCTTCACCGTCACCGACCTGCGCATGAGGCTGCTGAGGCCCGCCCTGGGCGGCACCTACGTGCAGAGGGAGAACCTGTACAAGTATTTCTACGCCGTCTCCAACATCGAAGTCACCGGCAGGTAACGGCTGCTGGGTTTCTTTGGGTGTGGATCCTTGCTGGAAAACTGAGCCATCAGCATTTCTGCAACTGAGAGAGAACTATTTCTCCCTCTAACACCCCTTCCCCCCGGGCAGGGCAGCAGATGTGTCCTTGCAGGGAACGGCAGGGGCACCTCCAAGGCTGTGTCCTCCTGCAGCTGTCCTCCTGAAGCTCCCTGGGATGTGGCTTGGATGGACTCTCAGGGTCTGAGCTCCCTCCAATCTCCTGTCCCAGCTGTGCAAACACAGCCAGCCTTTGCCCTGATGTCTCAGGGGTGATGCTGGTGGATATGGGGTGTGGAATGAGGCTCACCCCACTAAACTCCAGCTCCCTGCCAGTACAAGCAGGGTGGGTCACCCCAGTCAGTCCTGCACAACCTGAGCAGCCCCAGCCCTGGCAGATGAAGTTTGGGGTAAGGGTAAACCCCCTGACACATCTGGGGCAGAGGAAGCAGGAGGGGGTTTGTTTCTCCTGGGCTTTGTTTTTCATTTCTCTATACGATGCCATATGTTACATTATGACACCAACCGAAAAAGCAAAGTAAGGTGGAAAAGTGCCGAGATGGCTGATTTCCCATCCAGCTTGTGAGAGACTTACAGGAGAGGGAAAAATCTCCCCATCACCCACCCCATGCTAACAAGCATCACCACAGCGACAGAGGAGCCGTTTGTATCGATTCCAAACCGTTTGCTTCTGAGACTTGCAAGTAGAAATGTTTGCAGGTGCCACCGAGGCTGGCTTTGAACAGGCTCCAAGGGGAAGGAAGCTGCAGGGAGGGATGGGAGAGCCCTTTCCACCCGCCAGGGCAGGCAGGAGGCAGCAGTGAGGGTCCTTGTCACAGTGTGGTGCCTGTCTGGGATGAGCAGCTGTGGCTCTCAGCTGGGCTGGGGGCATCTTGGGGTGCCCACCGTGGGGGTTGCTCAGGGAGAGCCCTGGGGGGCTCAAGCATGTGGGCAGAGGCGTAAGAGAGCACCTCCATGTGTGTCTGATAAATTAGAACTCAATGTTTGATGTCAGTACTTGTGCAATGAGCTTTGGCTTCCAAGATCAGCGCAGATAACCAAGGACTTGCTACTGCTCCCACAGCCTGGGGATGCTTGGTGCTTCAAAGGGTTAAAATATCCTTGGTGTCCCATGAACACGTTCCTCCTCTGAGCCCTTTACCTTTCCTTCTATCTTGGGCAGGATTTGTTGGCTCAGTACTTCGGCCTTGAGGCTGTGCTGGTGGGATTCTCTCCAAACCAGCACCTTGCTCTCAGTTGTCCTCCTCCCCTCTCCCCATCCTTCCGTCAGCTTTTTAATACCAAATTCAATACCATTTAATAGTGACAGGGCTTGGTTCAAGACAGAGAATCCCTAAAAATTCTGTGCAAAGAGGCAGCTAGGGGGAAGGGGAGGAAAAACCCTCTCAAACACACCCAGGGCTGGAGCGGCCGCAACCTCTACAAAATTCCACATCCACCCCGAGGGCAGCTGGGGGCGGGCACGGCCGGGCTGCCGGCGCCCCGTGCAAGCTGCAATGCTGCTTTTCAGCCGTGGCCAAGGCGAGCCGGGCCGGGGTTTGTTGGCCGGTGCCCGGCGGGCGCTCCCGGCGCTGGCGCGGTGCCGCCCTGGCCGCCCGCCCGCGGCTGCTGCAGCGGCTCCGGCTCCGCTCCTGGCTCCGCTCCCCAAAACCCGCCCGGCCGCAGCCTCCCGGCACACCCCGAGCTAATCCTGCAGGGCCGCCGCGAGGAGAGGGCTTTTCCTTGGCTGGGAGCTGGGAAAACGCTGAAATCTGCTTTTGTCAGCGCGAACTCCCCAGTTCTGAGCTACAGTAAGATGCTGCTTGCGCTGCTTCAGCTTGCTGGGCTGGTTCCCAGGGGATTGGGACACTCATCCTGGACAGGGAACAGGTCAGTCCTGTCCTCTGCTGACTTTTCCATCCCCCATGGGCACAGGTGAGCAGCTGAGGAGCTGTGGATAAGTGGTGTATAAGATGGAGAAGCTCCCTGTGAATTAACTTTGCTCCTGTGATTATTCCAGTCCCAGCAAGCAGGTTTTTGCACTGAAAAGCAATCTAATTCCAGCTGTAAGCAAAGCCAGTTACAGTGCAGGGACTAAAACCAAATTAAATCTAGTGTATGGCTCAACAAGGGATGGGTTATTGAGGGGAAGAGAGGAGAAATCAATGTGAGCCTGACAGGAGCACTGTGCAGGGAAGGGGGGAGGCAGGGTGGGCAGGGATGGGGATGGACACACAGTGCCTCTTCCAGGACATGGTGAAGGAACAGCAGGAAAGTGCCTAGAAAAAACTGGGGTGGTGTTAGGGATCCACTACAGGGGGCATGGAAACAAGAGGGAAGATGATTGTGAAGAAATGAGGGGTCACACAGCCAGAAAATTCCACCTGGAGAGCAGAGTGAGCAGCCCCAGGGGCTGAAGGAGCTGTCCCTGGCCACAGTGTGGGGCACTGTGTTCCCTCTGTGTGTGGCATTGGGATTTTGGCAGTGCCCTCAGGATGATGAGGCACTTGGCAGCTCATTTCCAGCCGGAGTTCATGGTCAAGGGAAGAGAAAACACTTTGCCCTCAGAGCAGACCATGAGCCCAGGTGGTTTCTTGTGCTGCTGCCTTACCTGGTGGGTTCAGAGCTTTCTGTGGTCCCTTCCTGGCCCCCATCCTTCACACTCCAGCTTCACACCAAGGAAAACCCCTCACCACCATCTCCCAGAGCTTTTGGGAAAAGCAGAAAGAGAGCAAAGGACATGGGGACAAGGGGAAAGAGTTTTTCTGCCTTCCCTTGTCCTGTAGGCCAGAGGATCTGGCGAATCCTGGGGGTCACTGCTTCATTCCTGGGCGTGGGGACAGTGGGCTGCTCCCTCGGGGTCTCCTCTGCATCTCCTCAGCCAGGTCCATCTCTCTGTTCATGGCTGACAGTTTATTTTTATTCTCTTTCTTCTCGGTATCTTTTTCTTTTCTTATTTTCCCCCCTCCCTTTCTTCTCCCATCCTGTCCCTATTGATCTGCAGAGTAACTGGAGATGCAGAAGAGTCAGGACAGGAATAGACACAAGCAAGCCCTTGCTCTGTGTGCTGTGTGTGTGCCAGGCAGGCTGGGCAAGGGAAGTGGAAGGACTTTTCCCCACAGATCTCTCTATTCACTGCTCAATTTTCTCCTCGGTGCAGCAGCGAGCTCAGGCACGGGTGAATGAGCTTTCCCTGGCTGCCAGGGCTGTGGTGAGAGCCACTGCTTGTGCTTCCATGGCACTCTGGGGTCTCTCTGGAGTAATTTCCTCCCCTTCAGAACGTCAGTCAGCGCCGTGCTCAGCAGGGCACGCTCCATCACGGAGACATTAATAAGCTGTAATTGAAGTTAATGTGCCATGGCCAGGACATGTGGATCCAGTTAGGAGAAATCAGATTGAGCAGAAGTGAATCAATTTTAGGCTGGTTATTAGGATTTCTCCCCTCTGTCCTGCCCCAGTGCGTGCACTGTCTGTCTGTCTGTCTGTCTATCCTGCTGGTGATGAGCAGTCCCTGGAGAAAGGCAGGAGGAGGGAGCATCCCTCATGAAAGAGCAGCTCCATGGAACAGAGCCTCTTCTCAGGCTGTGCTCAGGCCAAAGAGGCACCAGCAAGATGAGGTTTCTCGTTTTGAAGTGGCATTTCCTTTCCTCACTTCACCAATTGTTCTTCTTAGGCTTTCCTTACACCAAAAAATTGAAGGGAAAGGCCCTTTGTGCTCCCCTGCTTCTTCCCCTGGTGTGTTCCCAGTGCAGTCTCCTGCATGGATGCTCTCCAGGAGGATTTTCTCTCCACATGACTTGGAGAGTTGGTGCTGGTGGAGCAGAACAGCTTTGGCCAGGCTGTTATCCTGGTGCCATAGCTAGGATCAGGCACTCCAGACCTGCAGGACCAAGGCCACCCCCAAAAGCACCTCCTGCAATGGCAGGAGCTGGAGATGGTCAGTGGTACCCACATGCAGGGGATGCATTTTTCTGCATTTGTGGTTAGTTTTGAGATGTGGAGATGATTGATACTGCATTGCTGCTAAAGATGAATGAGTTCCTGGTCACTGCCTCCCTCTCTCAATGAAGGCAGCTCAGAGCACTTCCCCTGTGGCTGTAGCTCAACTCAAACCAGGGGTGCCAGCACAAAGCACATCCTGGCTGTCCCTGAGCTGCTTTGCCCTGGCTGGGCATCCCTTCTTCTGGCTCTGTTGTGGGAGACCTTCCAGCTGATCTTGACTTCTCCAGCAAAGCTATCTTTAAATTGGAGAAAAGGTTTGGTCTGTGAAAGAGTCTCTTGCTGAGGGTCTCAGATTTTGTGTGCTGGCTGGTGAACATCTCTCCCTGAGGAGCAGGATGGGATCTGCACCAAAGGAGAACAGGCAGGACCTGGGGTGAATGATCTGTGAGAGCAGGGACTGAGCTTGCTCAATCCCATTTTTGGGGCATCACTCCCAAATTAGCCACAGGCTCGCCCAAACATCCCCCAATAACAAGCCCCAACACCCCTGCAGCCCTCAGCCAACTGCTGCCCACACTTGGCAGCTTTGGGATGACCACAAAACCAGGGCAAGCACTGCCTGTGCCCGTCCCTGCTCCTTTCTGCAGCTCCTGGCAGACAGAACTGGGGTCCCAGGAGGCAGCAGCAGCATCCTCGTGTCAAGGACAGCCAGGTCTGTGCCAGCAGTGTTCCTGGGCCCGTCCTCTCCTCCATGCTGGGCAGCCCCAGAGCTGGATGGCTGAGCTTCCCTGGCATTCCTCCAGGCTGGAATTAGCTTGAGTTCCAGCAAAACCTTGCTCTTGGTCATATAGTTAAATTAAGTTAATGTGCAGCAACTGTTTGCTGGAGTCCTGCAAAGCTTTGGACTCCCACTGCAGCAAGGTGGGGAGGAAACTCTGAGTGGGAGGGAGAGAGGGAGAAACCCAGAGAGCTCCTCCCTCCCCCAGACACTGCTGACACTTTGTCGATAGCCAGAGACTGATGCCCAAGGTCCTATTACCTGCTCCTGGCTCTGCTTTGTGAAGGGTTTTATTCCCCCTCCGATTTTGTTGCCGAGCTGTGTCCGGCCCTGAGCGGATAATAGAATTTCATCGATAGACTGAGAAGGTGATGTATGTTAAAGCACTTAATATAAAGAGACTTCTACAGGAGCCCAAATTCAATTTGGCCAATGAACTCAATTGCAAGCATTATTGCATTCCAGGAGAAAAACCAAGAGCATTTATACACATTACTCTGCAAATATTTATGTTCACATATCCATGTGATGTCCGCTTCACCCTTCCTCCCTTCTGCTGGCCGACCCCCTAATGGGGAACTTTGGTTTTGTGTTTGCTTTTTAAGGCAGCTTTGAATATAAATAATGTTCCACCAGTCAGCAGGATCTTGACAGCTGGTGAGTGTCAACTTATTTAAAATAAATAGCCTCTCGGATGGGAACAGCCAGCCAGCGTGCTCTCCACTTTGGCATCTTTTAAATTGTCTCATCTTTGTAACCCAAACCTCAAATCATTTCGGAGGGCAGCGAGGAGGGTTTCTTCCTACTGGGAGGACTCACCCGTCCCTACCACACAACCAAAAGTAAAAACCCACAAGGAAAATAACCTGCTCACAACCCTCTGACCTAACTCAGGTTTTTTTTTCAGTTCTTTGGCTCTGCACAAAGTAGTGAAAGCCAAAAGCTTCTCACCCTGGTTCAAGCTGAAAAAACCAATATGTTAAAATAGCTTTTCCTCTCCTTCAGCCCCTGGACCACAGGCTCAGGGAAGCTCCCAGCCCTGCTCCTGGGATGACCCACCATTGCCATCTTCATCCCTTGATGGCAACAGCAAACCCCTGCCAGAGCGATCTCCCAGCAAGGCAAATCCTGATATAACTGCTCTCCACAAAGGGACTCTGCTTCTTCCATGGCCCAGCCATTAGAAGCTATTTTTACCTGCTTCCACATGCACAGATGGGCCAGAAACAATCCAAGCTCAGCACCCCTTATGCTTTGCCCGAAAGATTTGCTCCCAGCTTTTGCTGAGCTGCCAAAAGAGTTGCAAAAGAGCAGGTAGAGGTGGGTAAGTGATGGCTGGGCATGCTGCGAGCAGTGCTGAGGATGACAATAGAGAGATGGAGAAGAGTTATTCATGTTTCCCCGAGAGCCCAGATCAGTTGAAACATCCTTTTCCTTGGGGACAGCGGGGAAAGAGCTCCCTTCAAACACATCCTCCCGTGAGACTCATTAAAGGCTCATCAATTACAGTGAGAGCAAACAATTCAGGGGAAAGCAGCTCTGAGAAGCCTTCCTCCGGCCCGCAGTCATTAGCGCCTCTCCGAGCTGCCTCTCCCCGGCAGAAAGGGAGCAGGGGGGCAAAGCCAAGCCCAGGGCAGGGAAAAGCAGGGGTGTGATGGTTTGGAACCCTGCAGGATGGGACCAGCAGTGTCCAGAGCATCCCTGTGGCCTGTAGAGCATCCTGGTGGAGAGGAGCCTGCAGGGGAGGTTGTGACCTTCTGCAGCTCCATGTCTGGGGTTTTTGAGGAGCTCAGAGCAGTCAGTGCTGTCTTATGGAAACTGGGCAAGAGGCACAAGGAGATGGAGCAGCTCTCCAAGTCACTGCATCAGGTCTGAGGGGGTGCCAGAACCCCAATGTCACAGGCATGTTTTCTGAAAAATCCTTTCCTTGGGATTTTTTCTCCTGAGAAGCTAAAAAGCCTCAAAAACAAAATGTAAACAATAGTTATCTGCTGCTATAAAATCCAATAGGTAAATCTTTGATTAACCCATGTTAGTTGTTTCTAATTAATGGCCAATCACAGTCAGCTGGCTCAGACTCTCTGTCTGAGCTACAAGACTTTGTTATCATTCTTTTTTTTTTCTATTCTTAGCTAGCCTTCTGATGAAATCCTTTCTTCTATTCTTTTAGTATAGTTTTAATATAATATATATCTTAAAATAATAAGTCAAGCCTTCTAAAACACAAAGTCAGATCCTCATCTCTTCCCTCATCCTTGGACCCCTGTAAACACAACCACACCCCAAAGCTGCCCCATCCCTGCAGGAAAGCAGAGGGATGAGGAGATGCTCTTTGCCTTTCTCTGCCTCACTTCCCTGCTCTGCAATGGGGCTGAGGACAAAAAAAGGAGTTTTGAAACAAGTAAGAATCCTTGGAAGGAAAACAAAGGGCTGGGATGGCTTTTTAAAATTACTTCAAAAGTCATTATTAAGGAAAGCTCAGGGAAAGGGGCTGTTTTCTCACTCCCAGCACAGAGGGAGGTTTGCTGCAGGTTTGCTGCACTCACCCCCTTCCTGTGTGTGGGCATCTCCTTCCCTCACACGTGGGCTTGGCACCAGACACCTCTCCAGCAGCTCACTGCTGTGACCTCCAGGATGCTGACATGGAGAATTGCAGAAAAGTGTTCTTTATGGCTGAAAAAAAAAAACAAAACAAAAAAAACCAAAAAAACAAAAAAACAAAAAAAAAAAAAAAAAAAAAGAAGAAAGGGGAAAAAAGGACACTTTCCTATAAACTTTCCTCAGTGCTCTGTGATGTTCCCTGGTGGAGGCATTGGCAGCATCAGAACCACACTGCACCACTCTGAGGAGAGCTGGATGACCTGCACTAAAATAAACTCGCAAATACCCCTCTGTGCAAGCTGTAACATCCTGGGGCACACATTGCTCTGACCACTCCTGCTGGGAGCAGTGTGAGCCAGGTTTTGCTGCATGCCAAGTGCAGGGTGTCACCTCCTGCCAGCCTGGGCCAGGGTGGGTGTCCCTGGTGCCCGAGGGTGCTGTGGGTCCTGCTGGGGCTGCTCCCCCCCAATGCCGACTGTCAGCACAGCCCTGACCCACGAGCCAGAGAGCAGAACCACTCCCACCTCCCCAGATCTCCTCCAGAGCCAGAGAGACCATATTGCAAGCAGCACTTTGCTGGAGCAGCCCCGGGGCTGGAGCAGGGCCATGGCTCCCTTCTGCAGGACACGGAGCAGGTGTCTGCCCCGCTGCTGATTTTTAAGCCTCATTGCTAAGCAGCTCCTAACCTTTCCCTTCATCCTCTCCTTCCTGCCGTGGCTGGGCGCCGAGGAGGATGAGCAGGAGGAGCAGCTCCCACCCAGGGGACTGGGCTAATGCCATTCACTCCAGCCTCCACCAGCTGAGCCTTGGCTGGGGAAAGGCAGGCACAGACCATTGTCCTTGGGCTGTGGGCCCACAGGAGGAGGCACAGGAGCCTGAGGAAGGGGTTGAAGCTGATCCACTGAGCCTGAGCTGCAGGATGCAGAAACCTCTGCCCAAAACGGGGCTGGCTGGGGGTGCTCGGCTGTTCACCATTAAATAATGCAGCCTGGTTGATTGGGCTGAAAAGTGCTGTGCTGTGGGGTCAGCCTGCTGGGGTTACAGCTCCCTGCTTAGATTGATGATCCTCAAAGGTCGAATTCAGAAAGCAATTCCCTGGTAAAATTGATCCCTCAGAAAACAAAACTTTTGCACAGTGGCAAAGGGCCTGGCAGTGAGAAAAATCAGTGACCCAGGCACAGGCAGGCAAGGTGAACACTGCCTCTGCCTCCTATTGACTCAATTTTCCTTGTTTACACCAATTAGGGAGTGAGGGTCTCCCCTGGGAAGGGCAGTGCTCTATCACAGCTGGCTGGGGGACATCCATGAGCTCCTTCCCTGACCCATCCCATTGGGCAGGAGGGAGCTGGGCTGGCCCAGGAGCTGGTGCTGGGCCCCCAGCCTTCCCCAGCAGCAAGGGAGCAGTGTGTGTAGGAAGGAACAGATCCTTGTGACCCTCCTGTGTGTGCAGGAGCAGAGACTTGTGACCCTCCTGCACCCTCCTTTCTGTGGAGGAGCACACCCTTGTGACCCTCCTGTGCCTCAGCAAGGCCAGGTCCCACTGTGGAGAGGAGGATTTGTAGCTGGAGCCAAATTAATGCTGCATAGGTCTCACTCTCCTGCCCTGGGAGCCAGAAACACCCCAAAATGTCTGCTTGGCTCCTGCCAGGAGCAAGGATGTGCCACATGTGATTGAGGTTGGTTGAGGCTGCCTCAGGCCACCATGGGGACCAGCTGGTGGCCACCCAGGGCTGATGTCCCCTCTGTGACTGGTCTGTGACTCACAGGGTCGAACACTGGAGCCAAGCACCACCCTGCAGCTCATCCCACACTGCAGGGAAAACCAGGGCTGTGACAGTCCCATCCATCCTTGCACCCACTCCCCTGGGGCTCCTAAACCCCCCTGGGATGCTGAGGCTGTGCCCTGGAGCTGCCCCATCCCCTCACCCCATCAGAGCAGGAGGGAGGAGAGCTGCAGCCGCCAGAGCTGTTCCCCCATTCAGGCAGGGCCCAGAGCAGCAGTGGGGAGGCTCTGACCTGCTTTAACCTGCTTTACCACACTATCCCTGCCTGCTTTGCTCTGTCTGCTGCTTCTGAAGCGAGAGAAGGAGGCCAGGCTGTGTGTGGACACTGAATAATTCAGAGGCAGCTCCGCAGCACCCCAGGGCTGGGCAGCGCCTGTGCCACAGCTCAGCCCAAACCCTTCCTCAGCAGAGCCAGAGGGGACCTGCAGCATGTGAAATGCAGCATCCTCGTGGCTGGAGGCACCAGCCAAAGCCACCTCCTTGCCCTGTTTGTGCGCTGGTGGCTCAGTCCCAGAGCAGCAGGGCTGTTGGTGCTGTCAGCCGTGACGCTGCATCTCCACAAAGTGCAGCGTGCTGAGCCTGCCTCTGCTCCCTGAGCCACGTTTTCTCCTTCCCTCCCTTTTCCAGGCTGCAAAATTCCCTCCTCTGCTTGGTCAGACGCAGGGCAGGGTTGTAAAACGGGGAGAGATTGTTCATCCAGCTTATGCTGAGCCTCTGAGCGGGGTTTGCTAGAATTAAGGACAGGGAGGGGAGGGAGAGGAAAGAAAGAAATCATACATGAGGTCAGCTTATCCAGCCATGCGTGAGGAGAGCACGGCAGGGGTGGCCTCAGGGGGTCAGGCAGGTGCCTGGGGAGCTTCTGGGGGGCTCCAAGGGACAGGGGAGAGGCACCAGGAATGGGGGGCATGCACAGCACCAGCACCAGACTCGCAGCTCCAGCCTAATCCAGGCTGTTTATCCCAGTGCAGACAGAGCACCAGGAGCAGCAGGCCATGTTTCCTGTTTCCATGTTTCCTGTTTCCATGTTTCCTGTTTCCATGTTTCCTGTTTCATTCCCTCAGCTCTGCATCTCCTGAGCCCTGTAAAAGGAAGTGCTGCCCCATCAGACTTCCCCACCCCTGCACGGAAGGCACAGCATTACTGTTGTCTAATGCTTCTGCTTCTGAGAGTGTAAATTATTGCACAAAGCAGGGCAAACCGTCAGGCTGGGCTAGGGATGGGCTGTCTGGAATGAAATGAGATGTTTTGGTCCCCAAAGTCTCTGTCTGATGGCCTCAGCTCGGGCCCAGGAGTCACCAGAGCCACGTGTGAGTTATGGGCTCAGGCTCTGCGCTCTGCACAAGTCACCTCCGGAGCCTGAGCAACAGGAATTATTGTGCACAGAGATAATTATTCCCTGCATACTGCACTACAGCTCATTAAAAGTTTCTTAATGTTTGCAAATTGCTGAATAGCGTTTTTAGTTGTTGCCTTCTCTGATGAGGTGGGGACTGGCTGGTGGATGCTGGTGGTGGCTTGTTGTCTGTGTTATTTTGGTCACAGCAGGCTGGGGCTGTGCTGTGTGGAGGGTTTGTGCTGGGCAGCCTCACATCATGGGAGAAAATGTGCACAGAAAATGCTGCTGGCTCTGGCACAGTGCAGAGGGAGCAAGGGCTGAGTGCCACCAGGGCTAGCCCAGCTCCTCCATCCAAAGCCAGACACTGCCTCCAAGTCAAAACCTCCATCTGAGGTCATTACCCAGATTCCTGTAACACCCTGACATGTGGGGGACTCCTTCCTGGAGTCTCAGCTGCAGATGTTGACTTGCCATCAAACACTCTGTGCTCCTCAGCCAGATAGTGGCAGTGAAGTGGATGAGAGGCTGCAGATCTGCCCTGGGTGAGGAGGTGGACACTGAACCCCAGCACCAGATACCTGGGGTACACTGCTGAGTTCAATGAGGTGGACATTGAACCCCAGCACCAGATACCTGGGGTACACTGCTGAGTTCAGTGAGAAAATCCTGCAGGAGCAGCAGGGAAGGGGTGCCCAGCCTGGCCTCAGCACATTTCCAGCACTAGGCTGGAGGCAAGCAGGAGCAGCAACAGCAACACCTGACAGCTCTTCCCTGTCTTCTTCCTCCAGATGTAAATGCAACCTCCACGCCAACCTGTGCACCTTCAAAGAGGGCAGCCTGCAGTGCGAGTGTGAGCACAACACCACGGGCCAGGACTGTGGCAAGTGCAAGAAGAACTTTCGCTCCAGGTCCTGGCGAGCAGGCTCCTACCTGCCTCTCCCCAACGGGTCCCCCAATGCATGTGAGTAACCTGCAGCCCTGTTCTGGGCTGCATCACCCCCACAGAGGGGAGCAGGAACTCATCTTGTCCTTTTCCAGCTCGAATCAGTGCAGGATGCTCAGCTTTCCAGAGGGAAATGGGTTCTTACTCTGTCTTGGTACACAGAGAACTGAAAGGATCTGGTGGATGCAGAGGGGATGTGCTGGCTGCTGGATGTGGAGTGGTGAATCTAGTGATGGTCAAGAGCAGGGATGATGACCTTAGGCTGAGATATAACCACAGCTTCAGGGCAAAGCCGGTTATTGTCCTGTGACAAAGATGGTGTTGAGCACTCTGGGCAGGCTCTGCTCAGCTGCAGGAGTGCTGGCTGCTCTCTGGATGCTGTCTGTGCTTGCTGGTGTCCCCTGCACAGCCCCAGCCTCCTCCACTGCTGCAGGAACACGGCTCTGACAGCGGTGGCAGCACACAGACGAGATGCAGGATGCATTCCCACCAGGAATTGGGGCAGGAGGCACCACAGATGGGCTGGTTCCTCCTGGGCTCCTGTCCACTCCACATTAGCAAACTTGTTTAAATGTCACCAAGCCACAGTGGCCACTCCAGCCTTTCAAGCAGCAGCTTTGAGCATTACCAAAGAGAATCTTTTCTCTCCCTCCCCCCAAATTTTTTTAAAGATTTATGTGCTTTAGGATGATCAAAGCTGAAATTCAGGCTCCGAAGGCCGTGACAGGAATGTTTTGTGTGTGCCAGGGCTGGTAGATGAGCAGGTTCTTTGAAAGGGAGCGAGCTTGTCAGCTCCCACCAAGCGACTGCATTGCTTCAAAGGAGCCTGGGAGAGTTTCTGGTGCTGACAGGCACAGACATGCTGTTCTCTCTCTTTCCCTCCCCTCCATTCCTTGTGTCTCTTCCTATTTCCCTTTTTCCTCTGCTCTTCCTTCTCCCATTCATGTCTCTTCCCATCTGTCATTCAGTCTTCCTCATTCCCACCCAACTCTCTCCGCTGCTTCCTCCTCCCCAAATCAACATCCTCTTCCTCTGCCCCAGCTCTGCTCTTGCTAGCCCTGCCTCTTCCATCACTGTGCTTTATATTCACTCAGAGCTGAGACTTTCCATGATTCATCCACGTGTAACAGCAGGGAGGCCCTTGCGTGTGTTTAGAACCAGACTGGATGCGGCATCAGTGCCATGGTTTAGGTGTTGGCTCATAGGTTGGACTAGATGACCTTTTCCATCCTGTGATTCTGAGATTTTTCAGACCCTAAAGCCTGTCCTTAGCCCAGTGCTCCTGTGTGCTTGTCCTTTGCTGGGCTGTCACAGCAGCCCAAGGAAATGGTTAACAGCAAAACCCACCAGCAAGGACCACGCTGGTTTTCCTTCCCCAGGTGAAAGGCTTGAGATGCCAGGAGCCCAGACAGCGTTGTCTGGCTGTTTCTGTGCTCTGACAAAAGCAGCTTTTAAGCTGTAGCAGCAAACTGATGTGCCTGTGAGCAAGCCCCCACTAATTAGCTGCTGCTCAGTCCCATGGTGTGTGTCTGTGTGATCTTCTGGTGGTGTCCTGCTTCCAGTGACTGGGCTTCCTCTTGTTTTTTGCAGGTGCAGCTGCAGGCTCAGCCTTTGGCAGTAAGTAAAACCCTGACTGAAATGCTGGCATTTAACACCTCGGTGCATGATCCTTGTGGATGTCACTTGGAAAAAAAATATGGTTATTTTCTATCCATTATCATTTTCCAGGCAATAAGTCTTCCCTAATTGTGCCTCATTTTCTGTCTTGTCAAAGAGTCTTATATTTTCTTCCTCTGACTTCAGCAGCCTCATTTTGCCTCTTCCTCTGGCGTGGTTTCCCCCCATGAGGTTCGTTAGTATGGCAGCTGCAAAGGAAATAAAAAAAGACTCTTCAAAATCACCAGTGCTGGCTGTGAAGTCCCCCCTTAACCCCCCAGTGCTGCAGAATTCTGCTCTGAGAAGGAGCTGGGTGTGAATTATTTGGTGTAGAACCCAGTCTGGGTCACCTTGGGCTATCAATAAAAAAGCATCCAGAGTGAGTGTACATCTGTATGTACACGTGTATGCATATGAACAAATGTCTGTGAGGTGTCAGCAGCAAAGGCAGAGCTCAGCAGGGATTTCTGCTGCAAGATTGATGGCAGGAGAGTGCTCCTTATTTAACAAAGCTGGAGGTAGTTTGATATCAAAGAGCCTGGAGTTTTGGGTAAGCAGAAGCCTGGGTTTGAGTGTTGTGGTGCAGAGTGCCCCTCCAGAAGAAACAAATCAGGGAGCTGAATGAATAATGAGTTCTTTGGTTTGCAGGCAAGTGGGAAGAATTGGAAGAGGAATCGTTTCAGGGAAATGCAAATGCAATTAAGAAAAATGCACCTAATAGAAAAGTGGAGGACAGGTTTTCTGGGTTAATGAACCATATTTAGATTTTTAGCAGTTAATTGCTTGAAATTTTCAAATAAAAATTAAAGGTCTCCCTTAAGTAATTTAGGATTTTTAAGAAATAAATGTTTCAACAGCTCAAAATATTCTTCACCTTTGTCTTCAAAACCATTTTGATGACTTTTTTCCCTCCCATTTACAAAGCTTGGCATCCTCAGCACTACTTTTGTTTCCCTGGAAGCCGGGAGGGTGCTGGGAGTGATGTGCAGGAGGAGGACAGGAGGGATTTATGTCCAAGGCCAGTTAAGGAGAGATTATTTAGCCCACATAGGAGACTAGAAGTGACCTAAATTAAGTATTTAAACTAGCTCAGGGCTATTATGAAATTAAGCACGATAATCTGCATGAAGCAGTGGGACAAACAAGGACAGGAGGGCAGCAGGTGTAAGTTAAGCAGGAATTTGTGTCCCAGTGTTATTTTAGTCAGGTTGTTGTGGGGAGCTTTGGGGTAGGATCACTCCTGGCTCCTCGGGGGCTCTGCTGACCTCCAACCACCCCAAAATCTGAAGTGTTCCACTGGAAACAAGGGTGCCAATGGTCCTGGTTGGCTTTGAGGGTGGCAGGTGATTTGGGGAGGGGTGGCAGCAGGGAATGGAGCTCAGCTGGGCATGTGGGCAGTGGGCAGTGGGAGCACAGCCTGGCCTGGCACCTCCCACCCGCTCCTCACCCCATCCCTGCCCAGACGTGCCTTCATCTCCCCCTTTCAGCTTAATTGGCAATTAGTTTATGATGGAGCTGTAAGTATTTAAGCCAATATCTGCACCAAGAGAGTAAGCTGATACAGCCCCAGGCTGCAGCCCCTGCTCACTCACACACACACACACACACACACACACACACACACACACGCACACACACACACGCACGCCCTGGCTGCAATGCCTCATCGAGCGGCGTCGCCTTAATCCTGCCGGTGCCCCAGTTGTGACCACGCTGAGAAATCTGTCACCAGGCCAGGCCAGCAGCAGCAGCAGAAGCCTCAGTGTGTGCAGGCTGGCATGGAAACCCAGCACCCCCCCATAAGTGCCTCCCAACTCTTCTCTTTGCTTGTCAGCGTACGAGCGGCCGCAGCGAGTAAACACGGCAAAAACCACCACGGCTAAAACCACCACGGCTAAAACCACCACTGCAAAAACCACCACTGCAAAAGCCGCCACCACCACCTCAACCACCACCACAGCCACCACCAGCACCCCCCTACCAGCCACCACCACCCAGCCAGGTGGGTGCCATGCTCCCTGCCCTGCTCAGGACCAGGACTCTGCTCCTCGTTCAGCTGCTGTGTTGG
Organism: Melozone crissalis; assembly: GCF_028551555.1. Classification (NCBI taxonomy): domain Eukaryota; kingdom Metazoa; phylum Chordata; class Aves; order Passeriformes; family Passerellidae; genus Melozone; species Melozone crissalis. Next base: position 4,304,932 of record NW_026535819.1, on the reverse strand, counting down.
TGGCCGTGGGTCTCTGCTCTGTAGGATGATAAAGGGACATGGATAAAAATCACCCTGGCTTGGTTCACCAGGCAGCCCTGTTTTCTCTGGCACAGCTGCTCTCACAGCTCCGTGACAAGCAGGGCAGGAAGGGAATGAAGAGTTTTTTGATCCATGATAAATTTAAACCACGTATTTCTCTGTAAGGAGAGGGGAATTGTACCCCATCCTGCTCTACCCCTGACCTCCTGCCTCTTGCCACCAGACTCAGAGCAGCCCATATGTTTTGCTCTGTCCTTGCTGGTTGTCCCAGTCCTGCAGCAAACCCATGGATGTACTGCAGGTGCAGTTTTCCTGTTGCAGAATTCCAGCATTCCCCAAGTGGCTGCTGTCCAAGCAGGGCTGGAACTCACCCACGTGCCAGAAACATCCTTTCCTAATTTCTGAAATCTCCCAGTGGAGGAAAACTTTTGTCCTTTTTCTGGGGGTTCCTCCTTCCCTCCTCCCCTGAACAAGGAGACAGCAGTTTCTCCTTGTCTTTTGGAAATGAGCAGATAAAACTTAACAGCAGGACATTTTTTTAAGCTGTTCATGGGGGAATTAGACACGCATTCCTCCCTTTGCCATGCTTTCAGGGCCTGATATTTCCCAGGAGGACGTTTTACACCCACAGCATGTTAGTAACAGTCTGTCTGGGGGAGCTGCCAGAAGCCAGTCAAAGGGATGAGGAAGCTTGATTGCATGTTTATGCAAATATAGATATATTCATGGAAGTACCCTGCTTGAGGAGTTAATCAAGGAGCTGAGGGTTTAGGTCCAACTTCCATGGAGTTGGAGTGACCCTGGAAAAAGAGTGCAGAGCTCAGCTCTGTTAGGAAGAGCTCCTTTCCCAGATCCACCTGTGCAGGAGGAGGTGAGCATGGAGCTCACCCATCCCCAGCAGGGCCAGCTGATCACATCCACATCCACACAATGCACTTGGGCTGATCTGATTTTTATCCATGCTCACCTGTAGTGACATTTTAGGGCTATTTTTTGCTGTGTTTGTGTGGGTAGCTGCTTGGTGTGTCTCTTGTATGATTTGCAGTGCTCTGCCTTTGTGGCACCTCTGGCACAGGCAGGATAGTGTCCCTGGGGAGTTGGGGTGCTGGGGGTAACCTCTCCTGCCAGGCTGCTCTGAGGCACCTGAGAGACATCACAGGGTTTATTCCTTCTCCAAAACGTGCTTCCTGGGCAGAGAAAATGTTTTCCTACTGCTTTCATTAACTGATGGCAAGGGACAAAATTAATGAATTGCAGCCCAGCTGCCAGGTTGTTGGCTTGATACAGCCAGGTCTGAATTCCTCATTCCTCACCCATCCAGATCCCCATCTGTGCTTCTGCAGAGCCAGTCCCACCCCAGGATGGTGTCCTGGAGGGGCTGCTCCACACAAGAGGGCAGCCAGGGCCACCAGCAGCTCAAGGAGCTGCTCTTACCTGGGCACCATGAGGGGCTTGATGCCAAAGTCCACTCTGTGCCCCTGACCAGCAACAGGGAACCAAGGCACAGCTAAATTCTGATCTGCTTTTGGCCAGAAATGCTCCCCCTCCATGCAAAACAGAAAGTATTTCTTTAAAACCATGGCATTCCCAAGGGCCTGCAGATCTGATTCACCTGGGCCCCAAGGGGAACACTTTGCGAGAGAGGTGACCCCTTGAACTCCTGGTAGGGCACATTTGCAGGAGCTGACCCCCAAGCAGGGTCAGAATCCCAAAGTGAGATCCTCTGTTGTACCCCCCTTCTGAATTTTAGAAGCTTTAAATCCCTCCTTGCTCTAAAACCAGACAGGGTCAGAACCCCAAAGTGAGATTCTCTGCTGTACCTCCCCTTCTGAATTTTAGGAGCTTTAAAGTCCCTCCTTGTTCTAAAGCCAGACAGGGTCAGAACCCCAAAGTGAGGTACTCTGTTGTAACCCCCCCTTCTGAATTTTAGGAGCTTTCAAATCCCTCCTTGCTCTAAAGCCAGACATTCAAACCAGTCCTGCCATCCCATCCCTGCACTGTTCCACCCTCTAACTGACGCACTGTCTTCTGCCCTCTGAATTTCTGAATTTCTGCTTCCCACCATAAGCAAGCATCATCAGACCAGCCTCTGAGTTTGCTGCCTCAGTGCCCGTGACAGAGCCACAGAACAACCCAGGTATTTGAAGGCAGCAAACCCTGCGTGTTTTTCCCTTCTCCTCCGCACAGCAGTGGGTGCAGCTCGGCAGGAGCAGCGTGGCACGTAGGCTCAGAGGAGTAGATTAGATTTGGGTTGTCTCTGGGTTGCGTGGAGCTGCTAGACATCTGCTTCCTTTGGCTGCTCGTGGTGTTTTCGTGGTCAAGGTGGAGCTGTGGTCGTGCTGCAGGATGTAGGATGCAGGATGCTTTCTGTGCCATACAGGGGGGACAGGGAGGAGATCATGGGCAAGGCATGGGGTCTGCAGGCAGGGGAAGCTGCCAGAGTGGGTAGAAGAAAGAGAAATCACAGGGTTACCCTTAGGAGGATGAATTAAGTGCTGTTCTCCTTTGCCTTCTGCAGTTCTGTTATTTCAAAGCCTTCCTTGAAGCCTGTCAACTTCTTCCTTGCCATTTGTTACATTTTTTCCCATGTTCAAAATAAGCGAAAAAACCCCACCAAAAAACCCAAGTTTTTCCTTTTTAATTTTTTTTTCCTGTTTCAATTTTCCTCCCTGTGGTTCATGGCAGTCTCAGCAGTGACCGTTCACCTCTGGGAAAAACAGGACCAGCCTGAGCCCTTCTGAATTTTAGAAGCTTTAAAATCTGAGCTTTGGGATGCTGGGTGGTCACAAAGAAATTGAGCATGGACAGCCTGGCTTTGGGGAGGTCCTGCAGGAAAGGAATCCCTGAGAAGGATTTTCCAGGCTGCTCCCCCACCTTCTCCAGTGCTGTTTGCCCCAGTGGTTTTTGCTATGAAATGTGACTTCTTGGTTCAATTTATTCCACTTCCTCAGAAGGCCAGCAAGAACAGCAATTTCCATCAGAGCTGCCCCTCGTTTCCCATTTTTATGAAGTGGGTCTGGGGCAAAATGTGTCTCTCTCCCCCTCTCAAAATGTAAAACTGTCCATTATGGCCCAGAGCTACAAAGGGAAAGGTTCTCAGGATAATGAGCATTAATAATTTTCTTGGCTCTGTAAATGCGATTGAGTGGAGGTGTATGTGAATGACTAAAAAGCAAAATGCCTCCAGGGCTGTTTTTTATTGTGACTCTAATTAAACCCTTGCCAATTTGCACAGGGATTTTTTCATATTCTCTTTAACACCGTATTAATATCAATTGGTTTCCACTTTCCAGCTGAAAAGGACAATGTCTATCACCTTCTCTTAGAGCTTGTCATTAAAAAAATAATTTTTTTTTCTTTTTTATTCTGTATTGTTTATCATCCCCTTGATGAAGCTGGGAAATCACATTTCTCTCCTACCCGGGTTTGTCCTTTGAAACTTGGCAAGAATCATGAGATTTTTTTTTTTTCCTCCTCCTCCTTATGTTACCCAACTGGAGCTTGAAATTAATAATATGGCTTTTAAAATTTTTAGTCCCTGGTTTGTTTTCTAGCAAACCTGAAGATGGTTACCAATATTGAGAAGCAGGGGAGGGGGATGGAGCCAGTGGGGGTGAGGGTTTGCAGGGAAACCAAACAAGTGAGCTACACAATTTCTTGCTGCTTCAACTTCTCTGCGGTGGCTGGGAATTCTTTGATTTGTATTTCTGAGGGAGCAGCAGAGCCTGAAGGAGGGTGTGGAGGCTGGGATTGGAAAGCAGGGCTTGGTGGCTCCATCCCAGGTGTGTGTGCTGTTATTTCAGAGCAGAGGGGTGCAGGCTCAGGTGTGAACGCAGAGCAGCTCAGCACACACTGCCCCTCACAGTTCATCCCCCATGGCACAGGGCTGGGTGCTGGATTTGGGGCTCTGACTCCCTGAGGGAATGCTGCAGGGCTTTTGTGGGATCCCAGCTCCCCCAGTAACACCATTTTCTCTTTGATCACTGCAAGACTTCCCTGACTTGTCAGCGGCTGCCCCGCTGCAGGTGGGCTCTCCCCCAGCCAAGGCTGGCCCAGGAGCACCAGGTAGGAGCCACAGGGCTGAGCTGTGTCCTGCCAGCAAGAACCAGCTCAAAGAATCCTGTAGTTTCTAGCTCTGCATCTGTGTTTTCCATGGCTCTCTCCTCCTCCTGCCCAGCAAGGAGCTCGGGGCTGGTCTGTGCCCTGCATGCACTGGGCTGAGCCTCAGGGTTCAGTCTGTACATGAGAGATGAGCAGGGTGAGTGGTGGAAGGGATTGTTCACAGCTTGCTGCTGGTGTGAACGGAGAGGATCATGGAAATGCTGTCATCTCCCGAGGCTGGAGCCTGTTTGTAGAGCAGAATCTCCCTGTGAGTGGATAGGCCTGTGCTGCTCAGATCCTTCTGATGCATTTCCTGGCTCAGGCTCCTCTGTGGCTGCCTGAGGTGCTCTGGGTGGGAGCCCTGGGAGGTTTTTCTCTGGCTGGAGAGAGAAATTTGAGGCTGAAGCTGCTCCTCCTCAGGGTTCCCACCACACACACGCTCTGGTAGCTGCCCTTGTGCTCAGCTCCCCTTTCCCACCCCATGTAGCTCACTCAGCTGTAGCTTTAGCATCCCTCCTGTGCAGATCACGGCATCCTGGGCCTGTGTGGGCTCACAGAGAGGCAGAGCTGCTTCTGCTGCAGTGACAAGGGATGGAGCCACACCGAGGGGCCAGCAGTGCTGACAGCCTTGGCAGTGCTCTGCTCTGCTCTCTGTGCCTGGGCAGTGCCAGGACCACGTGCCAACACTCAGCTGCCCAGCAGCTCCCACACCCTCCCCTTAGGAATATTTTTCCTGCCTCTCCTCACACTTATAGATGCTAAATTTGAGGGGAGTTTGTCTCTCCTTCCTGCTTCAGCACATCCTCAACAGATACAGCTCCAGTGACCCGGCCTAGACACTGCCTAGAGCTCCCAGTGTCCCTTTGCCACCTTGCTAAGCAAACCAGAGGGGATCTGTTTTAAATGTGATGTTCTCTCTGATGACCCACCAAACACAGCAGCACTTGGAGAGAAGCTGAAGCCACCAGAGCCTCCCGAGAGCATGAGAGGTAAGGCCAGGCCTGTCCCCAAGTGGGACAGGGCAGGTTTGTCCCTCAGGGCCACAGGCCAGGACACCCAGCTGTCCTCAGCACAACCCCTATTGTACAATCTCCTACTCAGAGCGTCCAGCTCTGCTCATCCAGCCCCAGGGAGGCCTTTTTGGGCTGTTTGGGGCCAAGGAAAGCCATGGAGACCAGCAGGGCTCACAGCAGCTTCAGGGATGGTGTTGGGAGCAGGAACGGGTGCACCCTGACCATGGCTGAGCCCATGGGGAGCAGAGCCACCTCCTGCCACCACTGTCACTGTGAGGCTGTGACCAAGACAGGTGGCTGGAGCTGGCCACCCAGCACTTGCAAGGGCACAAACTCCACAAAAAATCCAATGGATTCAGAACCCACTTCCAAACACCCCGTGGGACCTCAGTGTTGCTCAGCCTGGGCCTTGAGAAAGCACAAAAAGGCTTGGTGGCCTTTACCCCCAGTGCTGGGGCATTCTGTGTGGACAGCACAGTCCCCAGTCAGCCCATTCCAGCCGGGACAGCCCTTTTCCCTGAGGGAACAGGGTAACATGGCCCTGGAGCCCCCTCCCAGCACAGCTCTCAGACCTGTTCTATCCTCCAGCGGCTCCGAAGAGCAAACCAGGGCGCACAGCACACTCTGCAGGCAAGAAGCACAAGAAAAAGACAGGTATGTGCTGCTGGGGAAGGGCCAAGCTGGAGCAGCACCTGCTCTGCAGGACCCTCCAGCAACCCCTGCCAGATGCCACCTCCGTAGCACTCGTCCTCCTCACAGAGTTTGGGTGCCAGCTGGCCTGACCTCTGTGGCCAGTAGAAAATGGTTTGTAAACTGCAGATCCTCATCCCAAACCACCCCACCAAGCACCCATAAAGGGGGCACGTGTGAGTAGCTGCTCCCAGCTCTGCAGCAGTGTTGTGCATTGTGTTATCCATGCATTGAGTGTTTCATGCATCAAACTTTGAGGAGGGGCGGGGAAGAAGAGAAATGTAGCTGCTACCAGGATGCATAAATGGATGCCAGTGCTGCCAGCACGGTGCTCTTGGCTTGGCATTGTTCTTGTGGCAGGGGAGGACACGGGGTGCTGCTAAGCTGTGGGAAAAAGCCTTTCTCTGATTTTTCTCAAGCATCCTCAAAGAGCTCAAAACTCATCCGGCTCAAACCAAACTCCGGCCCAGTGGCTCCCATTGAAACTTACAAAGGTAAGCGGAGGGAGGGAGGAGCTCCAGGGCTCCCTGACCTCACTCAGGTGATGTGGTCCTGCAGAATCAGACATGGAGAAGGTGGGGAGGGTCTGTCTGAGTCGTGGGTAGCTGTAGGCTGTGTGTAGCAGTGCTTCCCTGGTCTGAAACAACACCTGGGAATTGCAGCAGGCAGTGTTTGAGCTGAAATTCTTTGGATATCAGTTGATGAAGAAGAAATTACTTCACAGAGATCACAAGAGACTCTCAGCTCCTCCTCAGGCAGCTGTGAACCATGGGGAAACCTCTGCCCTGCCCCTTCTTCCCTGGTCATCATGTCATTGAGCACATCTCCTCCTCCAGCTGCATGTGCATGCCAGCCCACACCCTTCCCTGCCACCCCTCTGCCATCCTTCAATGTTTAACGTTCTGTTTGGAACACAGCCCCAGCTCCAAAGGCTCTGAGAGCTCAGACCTGGCTGAGGCTGTTTCTGCTCATGTTATCCCCTGCCCTTGCTGGCTGGGAACCTCCTGACCAGGCCAGCTGGGCCACAAGTCCTGTTCTGAGTTGCACATCTTACTATATAAACTCAAATATCTATAAACTCAAATATCTACAAACTCCCAGTAACATCCAGCGCCCAGATCTGACACTGCAGGCTGTCACCGACCCAAGCCATGGTAACAAAAAGCAAACACAAGAAGCACAAAATCCAATCTCCCTGAGTACAAGTTCACCCACAGATTGTTTTCTAACACGTGCCCACAGCTGAGAGAGATCAGCCCTGGGGATGGGAGTACTTGGCCAAGTGATGGTGGCATCTCCCACCCCACCAGCAGCCTTTACAAGCTGTGCTGTGCCAGGCAAGCCCTCCACACACCTGTCCACAGCTGTGGAAGGATCCCACACAAGCCACACTGCCTTGCACAGGCTTATTTTAAACATTTAACCTGAGAGCCCCACCCTTCACAACAGAAAGGTACAACAGGAAGGGGCTGAGAAGGGAGACAGAGGGAAAAGGAGAGGCTGTGAGGTTTTACCTAGACACACAGCAGCTCCATCTCCACCAGAGCACCTCTGCCAGCCCCATCCCACGGGCCAGTCCCCTCTGTTCCCAGTGGGGCAGAGCCTTTGCCAGGGCTCCTCACAGCCTCCCCAGAGCCAACCCAGGCTCTGCTCATTAACAAGGCAGCTGTGTAATTAACACCTGACTCCCCTCCACATGCAGTTTCTGAAAGAAATCACGTCCTGGGATTGCAGGGGGCTGGCTCCTGCCCGTCCACACCCCAAGATCACAGGGCCCTGCCCCTGCTCTGCTCTCTGAGTGATGATTTCCAGCCCGATCCCCCCATGGTGGTGGAGAGTTGTGTGCCCTCCTCCTGCCCAGCACATCCCAGCCCTGCTCTGGCAGTGGCCATGGCATTCCCTCAGGCAGTGAGGGACCCTCCACAGTGGCTCCCAGCACAAAGGAAGCCACTCCAGCCCCAGCTGTCCCCTGCTCTCCTCCCCAGACTGCGAGTGCTACGGCCACTCCAACCGCTGCAGCTACATCGACTTCCTGAACGTGGTGACCTGCGTGAGCTGCAAGCACAACACGCGGGGCCAGCACTGCCAGCACTGCCGCCTGGGCTTCTACCGCAACAGCTCCGCCGAGCTGGACGACGAGAATGTCTGCATAGGTGAGCAGGGAGAGCAGGGAGAATGTCTGCATAGGTGAGAGCTGGGAGTGTGAGTGTCTGCACAGGTGAGCAGGGAGAGCAGGGAGTGTCTGCATAGGTGACAACTCAGAGAGCAGGGAGAGTGTCTGTGAGTGTCTGCACAGGTGAGCAGGGAGAGAATGTCTGCATAGGTGAGAGCAGGGGATGTCTGCATAGGTGAGAACTGAGAGTCTGGGAGTGTCTGCGTAGGTGAGCAGGGAGAATGTCTGCATAGGTGAGAACAGGGAATGTGTGTGTGTCTGCACAGGTGAGCAGAGAATGCCTGCATAGGTGAGAGCAGGGGATGTCTGCATAGGTGAGAACTGAGAGTCTGGGAGTGTCTGCATAGGTGAGCAGGGAGAATGTCTGCATAGGTGAGCACAGGAAATGTCTGCATAGGTGAGCACAGCCCCAGCTGGGTCCTCGCTCTGTGAATGGGCCTCATTCAGCCCCTCTCTGGAGTGTGTGGGGCCCACCTGCATGCTCTGCAAGGATGGCAGCTGGTACAGTCTCTGCAACCTGCCAAGGCATCTCTTCCCTGAAAACAAAGCCTAAAAATTAGAATCACAGTTTGGGTTGAAAGATATCTAGTTCCACCCCCTGCCATGGGCAGGGACAGCTTCACTATCCCAGGCTGCTTCAAGCCCTGTCCAACCTGGCCTTAGACTCTTCCGGGGATCCAGGGGCAGCCACAGCTTCTCTGGGCACCCTGTGCCTCACAGTAAAAAGCCTTTCTGACTGAATTCAGATGCCTTGCTCAGCCAGGAAGGGCTCAGCTCCAAAGAGGGGTGGCCTTTGCCCCTGTGGCTCTTTGCACTGTTTGGTCCTCTCAGGCCAACGTGTCCTCCCAGCCCCTTGTTCTCTAAGCTCTCCTCCACAGCACATCTCCAGACCTCCCCAAAGCCCCCAGCCCCTCCCTCAGGGAGCTGCATGCACAGAAGCCCAGGCAGGACAGGCTCTGACCCTCCTGTCTTTGGCCAGAATGTAACTGCAACCAGATCGGCTCCATGCACGACCGCTGCAACGAGACCGGCTACTGTGAGTGCAGGGAAGGCGCCATGGGGCCCAAGTGTGACGACTGCCTGCCCAACTACTACTGGAGACAGGGCTGCTTCCGTGAGTACCCCCCTGCAGGGCCAGCCAGCTCAGAGGGGCCTCCAAACAGCAGCAGCACCTCCAGCACTGCTGGCTCGGGTGCCTCGTGATGCTCGGGGTGCAGGGGGAGCAGGTTCCGGCCATTCCTCCCAAATCTAAAATTATTTTATGTCTTTGGCCATGGAAAAGCTATAGCTTTATAGCTATATAAAGTTATATGGATATATAGCTTTATAGCTTTGCACCCCTCCACTGCATTCTGCTGGCCTTGGAGCTGCTCTAGTCTGGTATTTGCGGGGTTCACAGATGAACCCAGATGAAGGAAGGAAGAATCTGACTCCATGTTCTTAGAAGGCTAATTTATTATTTTATTATCCATACTATATTGAAGAATACTATATTAAAACTATACTAAAGGATACAGACAGAAGACCTAAATCTGACTCCATGTTCTTAAAAGGCTAATTTATTATTTTATGATCTATATTATATTAAAGAATACTATACTAAAACTATACTAAAGGATATAGACAGAAGGTCTAAATCTGTTCTTAGAAGGCTAATTTATTATTTTATGATCTATATTATATTAAAGAATACTATACTAGAACTATACTAAAGAATACAGAAAGGATACAGACAGAAGTTTAAAAGATACTACTGAAAAACTTATGACTCTCCAGAGCCTCAACACAGCTGGCTGCAATTGATCAAAAAGTAAAAACAATTCACATGAAACCAATGAAACAACCACCTGTGGGTAAACAATGTCCAATCACATTCCAAAGCAGGGAAAAACAGGAGAAGCAAATCAGATAATTATTGTTTTCATTTTTTCTCTGAGGCTTCTCAGCTTCCCAGGAGAGAAATCCTGGGCAAGGGGATTTTTCAGAAAATATGACGGTGACACTCTAGTGCTGGGAGGGCTGGATAATTTAACCCTTAGGAGCTAAAACCTAATTCCTGCAGCAGCCAAGGGGTTTAACCCTGTAGGGTAATGCCTGCACCTCTTTCCCTGCAGCAGGATAATTTAACCCCTAGGAGCGAAATCCTGCAGCAGCCAAGGGGTTTAACCCTATAGGGTAATGCCTGCACCTCTCCCTCTCACCCTGCAGTGGGATAATTTAACCCCTAGGAGCTAAAATCTAATTCCTGCTAGCCAAGAGTTTTAACTCTCCAGGTTTAACCCTGCCTGCACCTCTCATCCTGCAGCGGGATAATTTAACCCCTAGGAGCTAAAATATAATTCCTGCAGCAGCCAAAGGGTTTAACCCTGCAGGGTAACACCTGCACCTCTCCCTCTCACCCTGCAGCAGGATAATGTAACCCCTAGGAGCTAAAATCTGATTCCTAGAGCAGCCAAGGGGTTTAACCATGCACCTCTCACTCTGCAGCAGGATAATGTAACCCCTAGGAGCTAAAATCTGATTCCTGCAGCAGCCAAGGGGTTTAACCCCGCAGGATAACCCCTCTCCCTGTCCCCTGCAGCCAACGTGTGCGATGACGAGCTCCTGCTCTGCCAGAACGGCGGCACCTGCTACCAGAACCAGCGCTGCATCTGCCCCGTGGGCTTCAAAGGCGTGCTGTGCCAGCAGTCCCGCTGCGAGGTGGACAAGCAGGACTGTGACGGTGCCCCCGGTGCCCGCGGCAGCCCGGCCGCCCTGGCGCTGGCCATGCTCGCCCTGCAGCTGCCAGGCTGGGTGGATCTCTGAGGCTGCACGGCGAGCCCAGCCCGGGGGCCTGGCGACGCCGAGGTGACGGGTGGCCGTCCCCAGCGCCTCCTCCTCCGCCTTCCTTCACGCTAGGACTTGCACAACGTCTTTGGGGCCACTTTCCAAGCAGAGAGGTACGCAGGGAGCCCGGCGCTGGGTGCTGCCCGGGGGCCGTGCCCGCTGGGGACACGGGGACAGCAGCAGCGACGTTCTGTGTGGGACATGGGGACAGCAGCATCATTCTGTATGGGACACAGGGACAGCATCATTCTGTGTGGGACGTGGCCCGTCTGCCCTCTTGGCACAGGGATCTGTCCTGCCCCGCACAGGGATCTGTCCTGCTCCACACAGGGTGGCCCAGGAGAACAGTGCCGCGATCCGAGGGATGGTTTTTTTAATTCTTACTTTCTTTACTTTGGTATAGGCCGGGGTGGTGTTTTTATTTTCCCTCCTCTCAGCGTCCTGGTTTGGGAGAGCCTGTGGTGACAAGAGCGGAGCCCCAGCGCGCAGGGGACAGGAGGGAGGGGAGAGGGGACTCGGGTCCATCCCTGCTGCAAATCCCACATCCCACCACGGGCCCGGCCTGGCCACGCACATACTGTTGCCTACGACTGTAGTTGCTGCATTGATTTTGTATTTTCATGGCTGGGTTTTGTTTTCTTGCACTGATGGAGAACACGGGGGCCGTGAGGCGTTTGGAGCGTGAGGGGTGCAGCGTCTTATCCACACATGTCCGTATGGTGTACGGGTCAAATTCTTCTTTGGGTAGAGACTTATTTTTGTTTGGATTAAATGTTATAACAGAACCACGACCTAAAGGGACATTTTATCATGAGCATTTGATTCTGGTGTATCCTCCTCCAGTAAAGCAACTATTAATGGCTGCTTGATCACCACGTTTTCCTTTTTGTGTGCACAGTTAATTACAGGTAAAGACTTATTTTTGGATTCATCATGTCCTCTTGTGTTTTCTGAGTCACTACCAAGGTGCACCACATGGTGAGGGAGAGGGGAGGGAGAGAGAGGTTGCTTCATCACTGAGAGCTGTTAATTATTTCTCCTAATTACTTTGCTGAGCCTAGGTTAGACTACTAACTGTAGACAATGAGCAAAGCCTGAGTGATATATTAAGCACTGGTCTTGTGTGAAAAGGCCATTTCCAAATGAGCCTGCAGCAGGAAAAGGCTGGCTAGGGCAGGGATGCTTCTCCATGGGGACCTCAGCTGTCCCAACCCCAGTGCAGCCCCCTCCAGCTGGTGCCATCATGCACCTTTGCAGAAAATGCTGTATTTTAAAGCAACCACAGCCAGTATTTTTAAGCAGCAATATAGAGCTCACAGGAATTATATTAACTCATTAAGGCTCATCAACATGCTCCTGTCTGAGGAGGCATTTACAGCCAAGCACATAAATGAAGGCAGGAGAAACCAGAGACAAGAAAAAAAGTAACTCGGCCAGCTCAATGGGAATGTCATAAGCACAGGAGCCCTTGTGTGGTTATATTTGGATATTTACCAAGCCAGGAGATGATTGAGTGCAGGTTTAGAGGATGGGGACACCCCCAAATCCAGTTTATTCAGTTCTAGGCTGGCTTCTTTGACAGGTGAGCTTTGGAAAAGGAGAGGAAACCCTGAGTTGAAGGTGCAGGATGGATATTGTCACTTCAAAGAGCAGCACACGTTCTAAGCAGGGTTTAACATCACAGAGACAGCACAGGGCTTGGTTAATCCAACATAAAGTAAAAGAGGGTTCAACTCACCCTGATTTGCTCCTTGGGGCACAGGGCTGGCCCCAGCATTGCCTCCCTGGCTTCAGCACAGTTGGTTGCTCTCTGTTGGACACTCACTCTTTGCTTTGTGCTTTCTGACTGCAGCAGAGCTTAAATATGTTACAGCTCTCACAAGTAATAGCAAAGGCTGTAACAAGATCAAGATCTCTAATGGCACTTCTGGAGGGTGAAGCAACATTCTCCTTTGCCTGCACGACTGTTTTTCTCTAGAATATTAGATTAAGCAACAGAAAATTTACTACTTCATAAAGCCAGCCAAACTCTGCACCCAGCAGATTCCCTGCAAACACACACTTTTATTGCAGGAACCTGCCAAGCAGCAGCACCAAATTCCTGTAGAAAATAACCTCAGAGGGGCACAGCAAAGCTCAAACCAGCCCAGGAATGAAGGCTGCTGAAAACTACACTTGACCTTTCTGGGTTTGGGGCTTTTTTCTTGGTGGGTTGGGTATTGGCTGTTTGGCTTTGGGGTTTTAGAGTCACACGTGCTGTGGAACTTGGAATCACACAATGCAAGGCAGAAGAGAAACTCTCTCCCACAAAACTCACACTTAGTGTTCAAGAAAACAATTTAAACCTTCTGAGATCTTCAGCACTGAAGACCCATTAACTGCAGCATCTGTTAGCAGGGTGTCTGCACAAAGAGAACAGAGCATCATTGAAACAACACAGGGAAACCATCACTGCAAGTACCCACAGATCCCAAAGTTCATCTCCAAGGCAGAAGTTTTGTACATCAGTTATTGCTTCCAGATGCGAGAAGTTGTCCAATGAGCTGGATACTTGTGGAAAGGTTACTCAAAAGGTACTTCTCCTTCTGAGAAAAGCCACTTATGCTCTTTCAAGAGGTTCCATGTGCATCCTGTCACCAGCATTTGATTGGTTTGGAAAAGTTTTTAAATTACACTTCTGTCTGCAAAGAGTGACCTCTCCAAACAGCACAAGTAGAACGTTTGATTTTTCTTGTTTACTTCAAATTCTGCTCAGATTTTAACTATTCAGAGTTCTGATAAATCCAAACAACCAAAAGCCCCAAGGCAACAAAAAACCTTCCTGATGCACATTTGCTCACTTGCCAGGTAAAATGTTAAAGCTACAGTTCCTGGGAGCTGGAGACAGGATGGGGGAAAGAATTCCATTGCCAGTTCCCAGGTATGTTATTTGTTTTTTTTAAAGATGAGGCAGCAGACATCTCATCTGCAAGTGATTCGTGAGGAGCCCTGCAGAGGCTGGAGAGCGAGAGAACCAACACTTTTTAATGGGAATAAAATGGTCTCACTGCCCTGTTCTGCTCTGTAATTTGCTTTCATGAGAAGCCTCAAATGTAAATAAAACAAAGTCTAAAGGAAGAGCTGAATGTTCTTGCTCAGAAATGAGAGCAGAGCTGGGTTTTGGAGAGCTTTGTATCCACATCTTCTCAGCCCTTCTGGCTGGGAGCTGGAGAGTTTGGCCACGATCAGACAGAAAATGGCTAAAAAATCACATCCTGATTTGAGACGCAGAGAAAAGCTTCAGACCCTCCTGAAGGCTCCTTTGGCTTTTTGATTCTCAAGGTGTTCTAACAACTTTCACTGCAGGGTGAAACGTGTGAGGAAAGCCTAAACCCACCCATTTTCACCATGTAACTGCCAGCAACAATAGCAGGCTCCAAAAGCTCCATCCTGACCCCACTCTGTGTCACTGCAGGGGTTAAAATAGAGGGGAAAACGATGGGTTTCTCATCCTGACCACACTCTGTGGTTTAACACTGCAGGGGTTAAAATAGAGGGGAAACTGATGGGATTTCTCTGTAGCAAAGGGAGTTCTTGCTTCATGGCACAGTGAAATCAGTGGCAATGCTGCACAGCTGCACCAGGCTATAAAATCAGGTTTTCTGTGTTTTCCCAATACCAGATGTAATGTGCTCTCAGACCACTTTCATTTCTATCATGCTTTTCCTGGGAGTTGGTGGCAAATTAGCCAAGGGCTGAGCAGCAGACAGGTACATATGGCCAGGAGGTCTCATGGCAGTGATATTCAATGTACAAGGCTGCTTAGCTTACATTTATTTGCACTAAAGAATAAGGCACTGGGCTCCTTTCCAAGCAGCTTAAAAAGACAAGAAAGGAGACCCATTGTGGCAAGAGCCTGTATTATATCATTACCATTATAAATTCCATTTACAATCCAGCAGTCATTTCATCCATCATTTATTCATGCACAATGCAGAGAGCATCTTGCAGCTTTAGGACCATGGTTCTGCTCATCCATGGGGCTGCTGTGAATGAACAGCCCAGCTCCAGTTTTGGCTGCTCTGCTCTCTGCCTTCTCTCCACACTTCAGAGACTGCCAAAAAGCAAAAGCCAGTCTAGAATTACTGGAGTTCCATGTTATTTTTCAGGTGTTGTCTGGGAATGTTGTTTAGCCCCAGTTGATGCAGTCACAAGTTTTGTGTTGCTCTGGAAGTCCAGGCTGCTCTGTGCTTGCCCCCATGAGTGTAGCAGGGTGGAGGCTATTCCCATTCCATGGATTAGCAGAAGTGCCTTGCCAGCCTGCACCCCTGGCTCCCAGCTCCTGTGGCACCCCTCATTAAACCCATCTGCTAATTAGGAGACAGCACTGTAAGGACTCAGGGTCCCACCAGCACTGGGAATGTGAGTGGAGACTGGCAGGAGGGAGAGGCTGATGTCCCTCATGTCCCCACAGAGCCTGGCACAGTCCAGTGGCACCTCCAGCTCTCAGCATCCCTTGGTCACACCCAGCAAGGAGCCAACACCTCCCTCCTGCACTCCCCAGAGCAGAGAATGAACTGATAAACAAACAGAACTGCCCCACAGAGAGCCCAGAGTAGCACAGCACAGTGACCCCGAGCTAAGGAACACAGACTAGACAGGCACCTGCCACGCTCTCACATCACCATGATTGGGAGCAACAACATGGAAAATAACTACAGCAAACCTTAAAGGAAAAAGGAATAACCAGTTATACCCCACCTTTGCTGCAAAGCCTTTTTTGTGTACAAAGAATAAATTAAAAAAAACTTCCACACACTGAAAATCCCTGAACAAAACACGGTCCAGGTCTTGCAAGAGACTTTCCCTCCTTCCCAAGAACAGAGGGGACTGGCTTTACACTGAGAATTCAGCTCCAGGCTTGGAAGCAGCATGGAAGCCTCTCTATAAAAACCTGGACACTGCTTCTTCCAAGTACAGCCTCCAATAAAGTGTTTTACATAAAGTTGTGTTGAGTACATTTCTTTACTGACTCTTCCAACTTTATCACTCAGTAACCACTGAAAAGCCTCCTCCAAGGGCCAGCAGCGCTGAGGAGTTATAAATGACCACAGCAAGTCTCTACTCACAGCTTACACACTGAGTGCCCATCACTACTCAGTGCTTTGTACGGCACAGAGAATTTATGAAACTTGTACCTGATCTGTTTGTTCCTCACTGGAGATTTGAGTCAGTGAGAAGTGTGCTTTGGATTGCATTTTGCTCAGTTTTCCAGGTATAAACAAGAGGAGAAGCTAAAGCTACAAACCTACTCTGAGTGGTTTGTGAAGAGGGAAAAGTGTTTAAGTGCAATAACCCAAATATGTTTTTATTGACAAATAAAGGACTAATGACACAGACTGACATGGCAGCAATAATCTACTGCTGAAGACTGACAACTTAGGTCAGATAAATCTAGTATTAAACCAGCAAAAAGGTCTGGGCCACTGAATACACCTCAAAGATGATTTATAGAAAAATACAGGTATTATAAAGTACAACAAAAATAAAATATTAAAACAAAATTCCTTCCAGCACGTGGCAAGCACTGCTCTCAGAACACGTTCTGAAATGCAAGGTAAGGAAGGAAGAAAACTAGAAGAAAAGTTTCACAGCAACAATCTAGTGACCAAATTGCTTTTAATAACCAGAAAAGCATTTCCTCGTTCATTTTTGTTGCCAGCTTCACTTTATTTACATCAAGACAGTCCAAATGGCTTCCACAGCCATGGGGTTTGCAGAGCAGCAGCCTCTTAATGTGCTAAGTACAAACAGCAGGCAGGGCAGCACAGCCCTGCCAACAAGAGCCAAGGGGCTTGGAAGATGACAGCTTTTAAATATTCCTATTAACATAAAGGGGAATAACACACAGGTATGGAGTCTGTGATGGGGAGTGACTGGAATGCCCAGTTTGTTAAGGTCAGAGTCACTCAGCAGCTGGAGAAGGGCACACAGGGCTGCCAGGAGGGGTCAGGGTCACTGAAGGATTCAGAATGCAACACGACAAATAACTAAAGCTGAACAATGCACAGATGCTGATCTCACCTCACAGGGATCTCCCAGATTCTCCCCATTACACTGAAACACTCAGTCCTGCACAGCACAAGGAGCTGGCCAGGCCCAGGCAGCAATAAAAGCTTCCCCACACACCTCCTACCAGTAAAGGATGTATGTTCTGGGTGTGGATGCATTAGGGATGGGCTTTCCTGGCACTCCCAGCCTGACCCAGCACCTGGTGCGGGCCAGAGCAAGGCACTGGTGTCTCCCTGAGCTGGGCCCTGCCTGGCAGAGGGGCAAAGCACAAAGCTGGAATTATCCCTGCAGTAACAGAAATGGAACTGAAGATGATGCCTAAAAACTGTGGCTCACTTGCTCCAGCACAGCCACTGCCACGCTGCTGTGACAAGGGACAGCAGGACAGGCCCTGCTCAGTGGAGATGGCAGCACCTGGCCCAGTCCCTGCACAAACCTGGCACCAACCCTGCACCCTCAGGTTATCTCCACCCAAAGCTCAGTGCATGTGAAATGCTGCTCTTCACCTCCTGAGATACACACAAGCTCCACAAAACAGACACTCATACTTCACAGCGACCCAGAGGAATTCTTAGTAGAAATAATTCCGGTTTTATTGTGAAATGTTATGATGTGAGGAAAGTTTTCTTAAAAATAATTTGGTTTTTTCGCCATCCTCTTTTAGTGGCTGCATGTTCTTCATGAGCACAGTGGAAAGAATCCAGCAGTAACACCTACAAAGATCTACCTGCCCTTTTCATCCCTGTCATCTCCAAAATCTCATACACAGAACCTCAAGTGATATTACCAATAACTGTTAATAGATCTTGGACCAAGATTCCACAGTGCTGTTGATCCCTGCCCACAGGGACACAGTGGGACCAAAGAGACCTCACAGGTTTTAATCTGCAGATTGTGTTGCCCCTTCAACAAGAGAGGGATTCCAACTGATAGAGCAGCAGCAAGAGCAAAACTCAAGGCACGTTTGTATAAACAAAAACTCTTTTCTTCCTATAAAAACAGGCAATAAAATATACAAAATAAGTAGAATTCTCTCTGTTCAACCAAAGTACATCTGCCTCACTCTTCCCTGAGGCAGTAGTGGAGCACTAGCAAGAACCACTGGTATCACATTTTCAACATTCGGATTTGCTATGAAATAAATTAGACATATTAGTGCAAAGGGAAAAGAAGTCTGTCCTTTGGATTTTGGGGTTGGGTTGTTGGGTTTTGTTTTTGCTTTACTCTGGTTCTTCATAAAAAAATTACATCTCTAAGAAATTAGCATTTACACAAAAAAACCAAGAAGCTATGTATTTGCCAAATATCTTAAAATAATTCTGTATACTGTACAAATATACACTGTTAAACATTTACAACCTCAGCTTCCTAGATGACTCAACCCACTGCTCTTCCAAGCAATGCAGCTACCCAACTTCTCTTTTCAAAACCTCAAAGGTACCATCTGTCAGGTATTAAATCCCTTCACAATTAGGGACAGGATGGGAAAGAGATCCTCTGATAGTAGTGGTATCAATAGATGGGAGTTCCAGCTGTGCTCAATAATTTAAAACACAGTCCTTGCTAGACAGAAATCTGGGAATAGATTTTCAGTAATGAGCTCATAGTGAAGTCAGTGAAAGAACTTTCTTCTCTTGGCAGAGCTTGATTCTGAGTTCTCTGGTGATTCCTGGGATGGTCTCCTGGACACACCACGAGAGTCTCTGTTCCACTCACTGCCACTGCTCTGAGCTCCTTCCCTGGGGGCTCTGGAACCGCTTTTGGACACGGCTGCTCTCCGGTCACCCTCGTGCTGGGCTGAGGGAGGGGCTGGGGGCAGCACACTGCCCTGTCCTGCTGCCTGCTGGGCCCTCCTGGCACTTTCTGTTCTGCACAGCTGATCCCTGGCAGCTGGGGACACGTGCAGGCCTTGCTGTGCTGCTGATCCTGCCGTGCTCTGGGCTGGCCTCAAGGGCTGCTCCTTCCCTTTGCCTTCAGCTCGAGTGGCCAGGCTGCCCAGCCTGGGGTCCCGGGGCTTCTCTGGAATGGCACCAAGTGCTGCAGCCCCCGAGGGTGCAGGGGCACTGCTGCTCCTCCTGGAGTCTGCAGATGGGGTCCCCAAGGGTGCAGGGGCACTGCTCCTCCTGGAATCAGCAGCTGGAACTCCTGAGGGTGCAGGGGCACTGCTGCTCCTCCTGGAGTCTGCAGATGGGGTCCCCAAGGGTGCAGGGGCACTGCTCCTCCTGGAATCTGCTGCTGCAGCCCCAACAGATGCAGGGGCACTGACTCTCCTGCAATCTGCAGATGGGGTCCCCACAGATGCAGGGGCACTGACCCTCCTGGAATCTGTTGCTACAGCCCCCACAGATGCAGGGGCACTGACCCTCCTGGAATCTGTTGCTACAGCCCCCACAGATGCAGGGGCACTGACACTCCTGGGAACTGCAGCTGCAGCCCCAAGAGATGCAGGGGCACTGCCCCTGTTGGAATCTGCAGCTGCAGCCCCTGCAGGCTGTGTGGGGCCTCGGCTTCCTTGGGGCACAGCATGGCCAGGGCCGGCAGCAAGTTCCCGTGGGCTGCTCCCAGAATTTCCAGGCTCACTCCTCTTGCCACTGGAAGAAGGAGCCTGCACCACGGGAGATGTCATAGTCCCTCCTTTGGATGGGGGCTGTCCTGGTGGCCTGAGCTTCAAAATCCTGAGAGCTTCTTTCTTGTAATTTTTTTCTGTTGTCCTAATAATGGCACCTCTCTTCTGAGCATCCTGAATCAAGTGATTCCAGTTTTCATCCCCCTTTAAAAAAAAAGAAAAACAAAAATCCCCTGTTACCAGCAAGAAATCAACACAAATGGACAGAGGTGTCAGAGGATGTATAACCTCTTTAATCAAGGTACCTGACACAACTGTCATGGAAACCAATGCTATGTTCCTTCTGGAATGGAAGAATCTTATGTTTCAGGTGCAAAACAGCAACAGACACTCTGGCTGCTGTAACACAGGGAAGGCACTTTGAGCCATCAGAACTTCCAAAAATGACAAAATTTCTCAATTTCTCAATTTCCAGGGGTTCCCCTCGGAGGCGCGGGGCTTTAGCGCCCCCCAGTGGCGAACTAACACAAACCCCCTCCCGCCCTCGGGAAAGCACAAAACCCAAAAACCCTGCAGGACTCAAAATTCACTTTCTTGCACAGACTGAGGACAGTGTGAGGGTGCTGCTCGGTGCCCCGGCCCAGGGGGGGCTCCCAGAGCCCTCTCCATCCCCACTGCACCTACCATGAGCGTCTGCAGCCGGCCCAGGATGAAGAGGCTGAACCGGGCTCGGGTGATGGTGACATTCAGGCGCTGGAGGCTGGCCAGGAACCTGAGTGACAAGACAAAAACTAAGCTCCTCAACTGCTTCTTCCACAAGAAGGTTTAAAGGGTTAGGAGGAAAGGACATAAAATGAAATGTCACAGAAATTAACAGCAGCAGTTCCTGCCCAGACCCTGAGGCAGCAGCCCTGCCTTACGTGAAAGGCTGAGCATAAATTGTGTTTTCTTTCTTTCACCACTGAATCCTTGCAGGGAATTCCAGTTCTTTCCAGCTCTTGTCGTTGCTGTTTCCTTTCTTAGAGCAAATCCCCTCTTAATGCCACTGCTCCTTAAACGTTCCTCAAAGTACTGAGGACATCAACCTCACTTCACCTATCAAGACTTTAAGCTTCTTTTTGACTCCAACTGAAATAGATTAATAATATTTGGCAGTATTAATGGGAAAACACCCTACTGAAATACTGAACACTGCACATGAATATTTTATTTTAAAGGTGACCTGCACTGGAAGCACATCAAGGCAGACTTTTGCTTTGTCATGCTTCAAGAGGGGAGAGTTTATCCTTGCAGAACTCTGGTTTTGCACTAGGAAAGTTGCCTGGTTTGGTTTTCAGGGATTACAATCCACAATACTGAAACTTAAACAAATGCTGAGTGTATTCTTAAAAGTTGATTTCAGTTAGCACTCATTTACCAGAACCCAAAAAAAGGTTTGTGAGACTAATACCAACTATAAGAGCTTCCAAAATACACAGCTTAGTCTTTACTAACAAAATCCACAATTCAAAAGTCCAACCTAATCTGAGCAGGTTCACTGTCAATGCCTGACTCTGTGGTCACTGAGACCTCATCTGCAGCAAATTCACAACCCTGCAGTGAAGATGCAAAAGCCACAGAGTCACCTCAAAAAAATTGGACAGTGCAGGAAATAAGAGAAGCAGAAGCAGAGTGGCTCCAGCAGCACAGATAGAGTTCTCTAGGACTTGAAAAATGAAAAAGGAGAGACCTTGAAAGTCTACTAAATATTCTTGACAGCTTTTACAACTGAAAGACAAGAAGGTTATTTTCCCAGGAAGGAGGGAGGGAAAAAATCCATTGTTATTCCTTGGAGTTTTCTTCTCCCAGTTACTTTCAGAGTAAATTTAATGCTGGACTAGCAACCCTGGAGAACAAAATCCTTCACTCAGGCTACAAGATCATAGTAAGGGTGTGGCAAAAATCCTATCACACCTTGCCAAGGGCACCTGACCCTGAAACAGAGATGCCCAAGCCAACAGCAGGTACAGCTGCTAAGGCACTGCACTGGCACAGCTTGAATATATATATATTAATATATAAACCTTTATATATTAATGTATGAACACAGGAAGCTGGAAAGTTCCTGCTGAAAGAGCAGACAGAGGTTAAATCTCATGTCAGCAAAAAGAACTGGCAGGTTCCAGCTGCCTTCCATTCCCAAACTCAATCAATCAGATTAAGAAGTCTTCAAAAGGCATTATTGTTGTTTACCATAAGATTTGGATTCCTTCTCTTCCCAAAGTGGAGCAGCACAATTAAAAGCCATTTTTCTTGCAGAGAATGAGCATCAGAGAAATATAAGCAGCTTACTGAAACTTATGTGTAGAAAGAAAGATTTTTGTTTATGTGACCAGATTTTTGCTAGTTTAACTCGGAAGGCAGTGAACTCTAAGAAGGCATATTTCATATTTTCACTACCATTTTTTAAACTAAAAGGATCCACAAGTTACAGAACTCAGCAACTGCTCTAAGTGCTCTGGGGGTAAACAGCACATTCAGTTTAGTTCCTTCTGTTTCAGACAGAAAAACCCATAAAATTAAGCAATCTGCAATCCTGAGTTAAGACTTGCTGCTAATCTGTCCCTATATTAGAAGACAAGCACACTCATCTACAAATCCCAGATCCAAGTCTGCTACACCACATTCCAAGTGACATGCACAACTAATTAACAAGAATTTTACAGACATTAGCAGGAGAATGGGTTTCACTTTGAGAACAGCATGCAGGAAGTTACAAGGTGTACCAAAAGCCCCAAGAGCAATAACTGCTGCAGTAATAATGCAAAGAGCCAAGATCCCAAGGCCAATCCTGCCAAATCCAGGCAGTGGCAGGGTAAGGGAGCTGTGCAAAGGGATCAGCACATAATGCAGAGCACAGCACCAGCATTTCCCTGTTGCTCAGACATCTCAGACCACTAATTCTTGCTCTGAGACATCCTTTATTCACTGCCTGGTAGAAGTGATTTGTTCTCTGTAACTTTCTAACCAGTCCTATTAAAAACATGATTTTCTCTGCAGTGTCCCTGGGAATGGGACTGGCAATCCCTGCAGGCACATACCCAATGGATCCCTTGGTGCTGTTTGCCTGCAGGTGTGGCAGAGCGGAGCCCTCGGAGCTGTTTGCCCTCACACAGGACACGATGATGCAATCCTTCTCCCGGCCCTGGAACGCATCCACCGTGTCCACCTCTCCTGGGCTGGGGACAAACACAATCAGCAGCTTGCTCATCCTCACTTGGGGTTTTTAACAACACATTAATGCAAACAGCCTAAACACTAAATGCTCATGTGTGAAACCACCAGGGTAAGTTTCTCATTTAGTACATGAGCATAAACCTGAATTTACTTTTCTGAGGTCAGCATTATAACTGAAAATCTGTTTGGGTCCACACAGCATGGAATTTTAAGTTCTTTTAAATCAGCTTTATTCAGAACTAATCAAAGCATCTGGGTAATAACTAAGAAAGGCATGTTCTCTTTGTGCTAGTTTTAAGCAAAAGGGTTACACATCCCCTTTAAAGGCACAACCAAGAACAAATTTTAGCAGTACAGAAAGACGCTGGAGACTTTTACCATTATTAAGAGGATAAACAAAGGATTAATATGCAAGAGCAAGATCCATTTGAAAGTTTGTGGTTTCTTTACCTGTTATTCTTAAACACACTGTCCAGTTGTTCCTGGATTTTCTTTTTCTGTGCACTGTAAGGGGTAATTATTCCAATGCGACGAAGGCCCAGATCCTTCCTTTTCTCTTTAATTGTTCTAATTAACTCCATCACCAGCTTCACTTCCCGAGGATTGCTGTAAGAGCTGCACAGGACAAAAAGGAAACATTACAGGAACACCTCTGAGAGTTCTTTCTAATTCAATGCTTTGGGGAATTTTGGTTTTTGAACTTTTACAGCTTTTTTCACACAGAGGATCAAAGAACTTGGCAAGCAGACCCTGAGGAGGGTGTACTAAGCCTGGGAAGTGCAGGCAGTGAAAAGTTGCACTTCCACATTCCCTCAGCACCTCCAGCTGTGCTCTCCTTACAGAACTGGCCAAGGGAGGGCTGAGCCTGCCACCTCCTGGCATCTCCTCAGTGTGCACCTGGGAAAGGGAAGTCACTGATAAAATCAGGATTCAAACTCGTACTGAAGTTAACAGACACTGCAGGCATTTCCTGGCATCTAGCAGTGAGTCAAACCAGGATTAAAACCAGTTTCAGATTTAAGAAAACCTCTGTTTTTTGTGAAATTAAATCTTATCAGCTGGAAAATGCAGTTCTAGCTACTTGATGCATATTGGAACAACAAAGGAGAGAACACAGCTCTTCTGTAGACAATTAATTCTCAGAAAATCTAAACTGTGGCTGAATTAGAATGCAGGACTTACTCATTGTCTCGCTCCTCACGACCATCAGCTACATCAAAAATCAGGTAGGGCTGGAATGGCCATTCTGAAGAACATCTGTTCTCCTCTATTGCCCTGGAAATAATATTTTTATCACAAGGCAACCATACAACTAAGAAATTCTAAGAATTTATCCTCCATTTATTTACATCATGGTTATCAAACACAAGCAGCTCTCCAAGAAGAGAGGAGCCTAAAGTATCCCCAAAGGAAGTTTAGATTGGATATAAGGAATTTTTTCTTTCACAGAAAAGGGCTGTAAAGCATTGGAACAGACTGTCCAGGAAGTGAGAATCACTATTCCTGGAAGTGTTCAAAAATCACATGGATTTGGCAGTGAGGACTTGATTTAATGGTGCAAATGGTTGACTCATGAGCCCGATGGCACTGAAAGTCTTTTCCAACTTCAACCATTTTATGATTGTAACTTTCAGTTCTTTTCCTCCTCAGAATCCTTACCTTTTCCTGCCACCCAAATAGATTGAGGCCTAAAATGAACTCTGTATGACTAATTTTAATAGACCTTACCTCACCTACCACACCCAGCACTAACAGAGATGGACTGCACATTTTCTCCCATTAACCATCTTTTCCCCTCCCACAACAATTTTTAAACTCACAAGAACACCCTGACATGAACAAATTGCTTTGAAATACCCTCTGCTCAAAAAGGAGAATAGAGAGCTACTCACTTGGCAGTTTTTAGAGTCCTGCCATAGACATAGTTGGATGGGAAGAGGCAGATGTCTGGGTGCATCCTGTACTGCACTGTCAGCTGCACCACAGGCAGGCTGTGCAGCACGTTCCTCTGCACTTGCTCCTCCAGGTGCTTCTGCAGTCGGGCCATCAGAGACTGGTCATAGCCATACTGCTGAGCTTTCTGCCACAGGGAGAACAGGAAATTTCATTTGGCATCTCATTCCCCACCAGTCCAAGTGTTTTGGTGAATTTGAAAGTCAATTTGGTGTTTTAAACTTCTAAATCGCTGACAAAATGACAACTGCTCGTGCTCCAGTTTTCTATGTGTGTTGTCTTATTTCACCTACACAAATCTGAATTTTTGTGTCTAGTCTTTAACAAAACAACTTCTCCTTGTGACTCACAACACAGTAGAAAGTTAAGAACATCAGCCATAATGAAAAGCAAGACTTTCCAGGTGAGATCTTGTTAAATAAACACACAACCTCTAAAGAAGTCACCCTGGTTTTCCTCCTTTCTTTACCAGGTGTTTAACACAGCCCTCATTGCTGGAGACAAGATGTGCTCCTATATATTTACCCTTAAACACCTATAGGGTCAGGAAGTCTCCAAATAAATAAGAAGTCTTCATCCTTCTCAAGGAATAGGGTAGTGACTGAAGCTCCCAGAATGACAAAACAGATCCTGCCACAACATCACTCACAAACCAAGTGCCCAACTTAAAGTTTGTATTGCCCCATTGAAATCTTTTCCCCTCTTTTTAAATATTTCCTATAGATACTGTTCTTTAACCATATCCATTCTATGGCAAGAAAAAAGCAAAGAGCTTGAACACTTACTACTGATTTGACAGTAGGAGGGAGCTGTTTGGGATCTCCAACCAGGACAAGTTTATTACAGCGATGGATCAGTGGGATCAGGGTTTCCACCTCACAGGACTGCCCTGCCTTTTGATATGCAAACAGGACAAAAGTAGAAGTTGTAAGCAAAGCAGGGAAGTACATTAAAATTCTTGTAACACAGCCAGAATAACTCAAATGCTTTAAGTCTTCTAAAAAAATTTAAAAAGAGGAAAAAGGATTTTTCTCTAGTAAAAAAACTACAAATATTTATTTTACTACTATATATACAAAGCTCTCCAAATAGATAAAAATATAACCAAACCATCTGGAAATCTCTAAAGCAAAAAACCATGGCTGAAGTGTGGCTCTACATAAAAGCTGTCTGCCATTACAGCACCAAACAAGTCAGGAAAAAAAATCAATTAGAAGTTATTCTTTCTCCTCGTGGTCCTACTGACGACAGGGCAGGCAACAAACAAATGCTGCAGCAGCAGCAAAGAGCCCAAGGTGGCCAAGCAGAGCCCAGGGCAGGTGTGGAGGTGGCAGGGGCTGCAGCTCCCACACTGCACTGACCTCATCCACGATGACACAGCTGAAGGGATCCAGCCCCTGGCGGGAGAAGGCCGATTCCAGCAGGCTCCCCCCGCTGGTGCTCAGCGTGCAGCAGATGATGTCAGACTCCAGGATGATGTCAGCCTGCACCTTCTGGGAGTGCACCCGAACCTTCAAAGCACAACAGGACACCCTGGTGAAAATTCAGCCTTAACTGCAACAGTCAATGCTCCTGTTTGGGCTTTTTCCCAATATGCAGCCAGAGCACACCCAGATTTCACAGCTTACTCAGCTCATGGCCTTGATCCATTCACCCACTACTCTATAAACGCTCTCAGCTACATCAAAACCAAATTTCACCACAATTAAAGGACACCAGGTATAAAAATACATCAGCTGAAGTTTATTAGAGATAAATTCTCCTACCTCCTTTAGCTGAGAAGCGAGTTGTTGTCTCTCCTTTGCAAGTCTGCCAATTTCATCATTTAACATTTGACTCTAGATAGGGGGAAAATTAAACAGGAACCACCTTTAGCACCACCCATTTCCCATATACCTTTTTCCCCCTTCATACCCTAATTAATTTCCTAAACATGTAGACTTGCTCAGACAGTCTTTTAGTATCAAAATGGTCTCAAGAAGCCAATCAGTTTCTTGGAAAGCTGTCCCCATATTTAGGCATTGCAACACACAGTACCAAGTCTTACATATTTGTGCAACTGAGAAATGGTTTATCACCAGAAATCTCTGATTTGGCATAAATGCCGAATTCTTAGACAAAAAAATGGAAAAATTGAAGTGCAACACATACTCCAAATTCTCAGATCATGAGGTATCTTCCTGTATTTTCAGTGAAACAAAGCTTTGAACATATAATCAATTTAAACCTTTAAGATTCATAAATATGGTTATATTAAAATCTAACTAGTGGCAGAACCAAGTGAAGGCTACTGAATGGTAGAGCAACAAATGGCTCAATCAACCAGTGGGAAATACTGGCATAAATAAACAAAAAAATTCCTGATGTAAAGTTCTTCATTCCCTCTCATGGTGCTACCAACTTTTCCATTGGTTGGAAAAGTAGGTGAAGACAGTGATACCAAAAATCAGACTTGTTTTTGTGTTATGAACACAAAACCACAAAGAAGATTAAAACTTGTCTTGCTACCTCTCTCTTCTCACATCTGTGCATGGCACGCTCTCGAGAGAGCATGTCCAGCTTCTGGTCCAGAGCTTCTTTCTTCTTCTGAATGTCCTGGTCACAGTCACCTGGCTTTCGTTCTGGAATAAACCAAAGGAAGAACAGAAAAGCTATTACAGGAACTCCAAATTGGACACGTGCATTTTTTGCTGCACTTTCCCATTTTCTATTCAAATTTTATCTGGTACAATGATGACAATGAGAACTGCTTCCAACTGTAGTTCTCAAATGCTGTATTGCTTGTAAAATTATGGCTTTAACGTGTGTGCAATGTAATTTATTAAACAAAAGGGTCACTTTGCTTATTTTTCCCTTTTCCTTAGATCTTTTCCACTAGGACCGACAAAAACCAATGTTTTATGAAATACTATTTTAGAAAAATCTTCCTTATCACAGGACACATAATGCCATGTGGAAAACATCACCCAGCTCTTAGAGGAGAATGAAGAAAAGTCTGATTTCCATGTTACTTACTCATTCTGTGCTCAACTTGCTTATCCAGGCTGAATCCCCTCACTTCATTGTTGATTGACTTTTCAGGACCAAGTCGCACTAATTTGATATCGCCACAATTTCCTGTTTACAAATCAGAGTCAAAATACTCTTAAATTACTCCAACTGTCTCTATGCTTTGCTATGACAAGTAAAAAAAATATAAAACATCATGGATATCAAACAAGGCTTTTCTAATTACCTGGAGTTTTCAACACTTGACTTGTATTTAAATGCAGCTACAAAAAAAATTCTGTAATTCCAAACCCTATCAAAGGTGTTGCTCACATTTTAGTTGTGGCTAACATTAAGAATGCTATTTTGAATTAATGAAACTTCCTCTTACTCTCAGGTTTATCTAAAACTTCCAGAATTCCTAACTTGGACAATGCTGAGTCCCATCAAGTAAAGCAATTGGTAAGTCAATAACAAAATAACATTTGGTTACAATGCAGATGTTTTTCCCCTTACCACAAACTAGATGTCTTTAACAGAATTAATCTACTTTGTGTTAGTCACAAACTGGGAGGAGGAAAAATGAGAAGCTTATACATATCAAAATTTTCACCAGTCTGTTTCCCATGAACCAAAAAGTCCAATTTTATTCAAAATAAAGGCAAGGGACTTGTGTTCAAATCCCCAAAGAATACTTAAAAACTGATGAACTTTAACAGCAGGAGGAAAGGGTCCATGTCTATACAAAACAAAGTGTAACTTATTAAAAAACCCTCACAATACACCTTTTAGAAAAGCACATTAAAGTTAACAATGCAAGTACAGTGCATGATCAACTGCTTCAGTTCCTCCTCCAGGTTTTGCCCATTTAACATGAAAACAATTTAAAAACAAACCATACCCAAAGGCTCCTGCTTGTTTTGGCATTTTTCCTTAAATGCAATGATGATCTTTTTCATGAGTTCATCAACAGCAGCATTTGATGGTGCACACACTAGAAAACGGTTTGGCTTAATCTTGGAACTTTTTTTCCGAGCTGTTTTCTCATTCCTAGTGTTCTGCAGATTAATTAACAACAAACAAGTTCCTTAGATTGTTTTCACCTGAGATTGAGCAGTCAGACTGTACATTCATCTGAACCAAACCCCAGCACATGACCATGGTCACTTACTTCTCTCAAAACACGGGACAGGAGTCCTACAATAGTTTTTGATTTCCCTGTCCCAGGAGGTCCATGGATAAGGCAGATCTTGGGAAGTCCTGGGTGCTGCTTTACCATGGCATAAGCTGTCTCAATGGCTCTCTTCTGATCTTCATTGTATTCATTCATGCATGAAACCTGAAGGAATAAACAGAGCAAAAAATAATGAATTCATGTTGATCACACCTTCCACACCAATTTTCTATTCTTTCAGAATGTCCTCACATCTCTAGCTAGAGCTCAAAAGGTGGAAGGGCAGGGAAGCTTTTGATTCTACGTCTGCTCTAGATACACACTCAATCCTCACTTGAAGTAGGTTTTGTTCACTCCCCACACCTTTATTTCACAATACCTTTTCCATCCTGTTTCATTTCCTGGAAATTCCCCAGTAAGGGGAAGGAAAATTGAAAGCAGTTGGAAGCTCACTGTAACAATAGAATACAAACACCTGAGCAAGCTCAGACTCATCTCCTCCACCCCAGCAGCCAACTCTGAGGAGGGCAGTGTCTCAGTGCTTTTGAAACTTGGCTATTTTCTCTTACTCATCTCAAAAACCAAACCTGCAGAACTCATGAGGCCCAAAAGCTTTTTCTGTTAACCCTGGCACTCCCAGCAGCACAACTTACAGCACTTCCTGAGGCAACAGGCAGATCTCTGGGACAGAAGTCATTGTAACTTGGATTTATGATGGGTCTAACCAGGGGGCTCCTGCTCAGCAGCAGGAGACCTTTGAATTTTCTGTGTGTGGTCACCAGGGAGCCAACCACCACACACTTCACTTGCTTATGGATGAAGAATGACAAATTGCCTTGGGTTTGCACAGTAAGATGACAGGCAGTCTGCTGCTCTTTTTGTCCTGTTAAAAAAGAATAAAAAACCAAGCTGTTAATTAAAAAACTTTCCAAATCATTAACTGAAAGATATTCCAGTAAGTTAATTAATTCACCAGAACAAGGTGCTGTCTTCTGCTAGGGAATCAACAGTGAATTCTTGCAAAATCCCAACACTTCCCCACCCCACAAAAAAAAAAAAAAAAAAAAAGACCAAACAAAAAACTCTGTACAACCACTCAGATCCCTGCTTTAATAAGGCAGGTTCTGGGTACTTGGAAATCCTGATAACTCACAGTTTCAATTCCCAAAGACACTGACAATTTTAGACAGAGAGATCACAGAAGTTCATGGCACTTCCTATCTCCTGGCAATCCCATCCTAAAGATGAGTGCAGAGCATTTACTCATCAGTAGTTTCTGTTTCCACATGAAGTTCTAGAAAAATGATGGACAGCAGGGCTGCAGCTTCAGTTCCTGATTTTTACAAAGCTTCTAGCATGGAACAGACCTGCTACAGAGGAAATACAACTCCATTTCCTCTGAGGCCAGTGGTACATTAAAATTACCAACAGCCAGCTATGAAGAAGCATTTTATGGCACCAAGGACCCCATTTTTATTTCTAGCCCTGCTACTCACTATTTGCACAGCCAGATGCACGAGCAAAACGTGTCACAAGGCCAACATGATTCACTGTGTGGTACTCCATCCCACTTTCTTCCCCAAAAGTGTCCTTCTGCTTGTGGACCTTCAAAAGGATTAAGTCATCCTCCTTTGGATGGAGCTGCCTTGCCAAATCCCTCTCTCGTAGATGAGCTGTCCAAAAGACAAATTAAAATCACAAGGTTGAAAAGAAAATGGTTACATTTTCTACATGACTGCAGAAGTACTGTTAACTTTTTAAAGCTGTTAAAGGCTATAGCAAAAGATTGTTGTGGAAATTTTAACTCCATCCTGCACTCTTAAGCCTGAGCACAGCACTGTATAAACACAGAGCAAGTCAAGGACAATTTTAACAAAACAAGCTGAAAAAAAATCCTAGATGAGAGAGATGGAAGGCACAAGCTCCCTGTAAAATACATGGTTCTCTTACATTCATGCTATAGAATAGCAAAGTTGAAATCCTTTCTATATTTAAAGCAAACACAAAAAACTCTGCCTCAAACTGCCAGCTCATTATAATGCATCATCTACTTGAAAATCAGATTAAAAAAAAACCAACCCTCACCTGTAAAATGTGCTGTATTCATGTCAGCAGAAAAGTTCTCTAAGTAGAAGTAATAACCTTTCTCTCTTACTTTCTGGTTTTCTACCCATTCTTGTGCCAGCTACATGTTGAAAAGGAAACAATAATACTTTGAAGGGTTTAGTGTATCAGAAGAAAAGCTTACCATGACTCAAAGTGCAAATAAATGAAATAAAACTATAAGACTGTCAATTAAATATATCAAGAGTCTTACTAATTTCTTTCACATAAGCATACCCATTATATATAAACACACAGGGCAAACAAAAGTTCTTCCTTGCCACTCACCTATTTAATATACTTTCTTAAACTCCTTCACAATTACTCTGAGTCTTCCCTGACTGCATTTTCACCTTAAAATATCAGTATTAAACTGGCATTGGCTTTATTTTCTACCTTATTTCTATAGAAGAAATGATGCAATGACTGAACTTGAAAGCATTCAGACATGAATTGAAGGAACACTGTTTTGTCGCTATTAAGCTATAAACCAATAAAGACTATTAAGCTATAAATCAATTAAAAATACTTCCTGGATTAACCTTCCCTCTCATGTAAGTTCCCAACAGAAACCAAAACCAGATTTTCATCCTCTGCCATTGAAAGACTTCAGTTTCTTAAAGACTTCTGTTTTGAGCTTTATACATGATAGAGAGGAAAACCACATTCTTTGCCGCTCCTCTTATTGTGGACGTGCACCAGGAAATAAGAAACACTTCACTGATTTGAGTAACTCTGGTCATCCCCAATCTTAAACACAGCTTTTTGGATTATCTACCCCAAATTGTTCCTCTATTCTGATCTCTAGCTGAATGTTTTCAAAGGTAAATAGAGGACATAAACCAGGTTTTAATATCTTGGTAAAATTTCTCAGTGTTGACGAAACCAAACCAAAAAGCTACTTACTGTTTCAAAGGCATTGAGCATCATCAAGGGAAAAAATGTGTCAAAATACTCATTGTAGCCCTGAAAATGGGGAGGAACAGCAGCTACTATGGTCTGCAGAAGATGATTTGGAGTTCCAAAGTAGCTGAAGTTTTCAAACATTTCATAAGTCCACTTTAGGACTTGGTTAACAAAAATGCTGTAATCGCGCTGCTGGCCAAGAAAAGAGGAGGAGGTTTCTCGGCCAGGCCCTCTGGAAATATTTGAAGCATTGTCATAGTGTTTATTTTGTGACTGGAGAACATTGCTGGAATTAAGGGGTTTGAAAGTTGGAGATTTGCAGGTTGGATCTCCTGCTGGTGCAGGTTTTGGATACAGTGGTGGCCTGACCACCACCGGTTTGGCCGCGTTCACTTTGCTTTTTGAAGGTGGGGGAAACTTTCTGCCATCTTCCAGATCTTTGCTGAAGGCTGCGTTCCGTGAAGAACTCGCTGAACTGAAAATTTTGGCAGTGGAAGGTTTTTTTGTTTTAGGTGGTGGGAGAGAAGGCTTGGCAAACACGTGGTCTGCCCCTGGGCTGGTGGCTGGGTGTTTACTGCAATAGTCTCCAGGTTTCTCCACCTGTTCCATACAATCTTTATCCTTACACTTCACAACAGCTGAGACTTCATTCTGCTGAAGGCTTTCATCAACATCCATCTCCTCTGGGGTCTTACTACCTATAGCAGCATCTTGAACGCTTTCCTCCTGAGAACATAACTCCATATCCACAGGATCTAACTGAGTTAAAAACAGATTATCATCACCTTCATCACTGCTTTCATCTGATTTACACCCATTTTGCTTTGGAGTTTTCATCTCACACTCAGGCAGGACAGTGCAACCTTTTCCTGAAGACTCATCTTTATCACCTTCAAGTGCAGTGGAAGAGAGACTTGAATCCATGGGGACAGGAGGAACCACAACGCTGCTACCCTCCCATTTGCTGTTCCAGTCTGAAGAACGAGGCATTTTAGAGGAATTTGCCACCTCCTCCACAGAGAGGCTCTCAAATTTTCTCTCACTGGCAGAAGAACAAGCAGCCTCCTCTCTTTTTTTCTCCCTTTGGTTTTCAACAGATTCTTTAATAGCTCCCAGTTCAAAACTTTGAGCCTTTTGTACCACAGATTTTGCGTACATTTTGGTAACTTTGTTTCTACTCTCCAAACTTCCTGCAGATTTTTTCACGCTTCTTCTGGACCTTAGATACTGGCGGTCTTGGCAGGCCAGCAGTTTTTTATTCCCTTTCACAGACAAACGCTGAGCCTCGATGTGCTTGGTTCTCTTTTTCTGCGTGACCCCGATCCTGCCTGCGGCTTTGCCGTGGCTGCGCAGCAGGGCCAGGCTCTCCAGGGAGGGCTGCGACAAATCGAACGCCTTGCGGGGCCCCTTCTTCAGGCCAAGCTTTTCTGCAGTTGATGCTGGAGCAGGGCTCTGCCGGACCTTCCTTGGAGGAACCACAGCAGGCATCGACCTGCCAGGCTGAGAACGTTCTGCTGTGCTTTGCAGAGGGGTTTTATTTTTGGCTGTTTTAACAACGGGAGGTTTTTTAGGACTTCTCTGAACAGCTGGTGCCGATTTACATTTTGCTGTGGGCTTCTGTGGGCTCGTACTCTTTTTCTTAAGGGCCAGCTTTGAAGCTAACGAGATGGGAGATGTAGATGCTGTGGGTTCAGGCCCTTTCGAGTCCAGGGTGAAGCCTTTAGCAGTATCTTTGTCTGCACATTTCTCCAGTTGACCTTTTGCCTCTTCCTTGCCAACTGATTCTTCCAAGGTTGAATTAGTCGCTTCTTTGGTATCATCAGCTTCTTTCTGATAAGAAGTATCTTCTGTCTGCTTTTCTATTGAGCTTGCTGCCTCTTCCATGGCCTCATCACTAAAGTAAGGCAGATCATAGCCCCAGTCATTTAAGTCATCATTCTGGCAGTCATATGAATTACCTGTCTCAGGTGCTGGTGAAACACCATCTTGTTTATACTCCTGAGTTGCTTCCACAGCATACGCTTGAGTGTCTTGCCAAGCTGAAAAAACCTCATCTTCTGTTTCAAATTCAAAATACTGAGACTCACAGTCATCCAGTAACAGGGGAGAGCCTGGAGACTTTGATTCTCTTTTAGTGTCACTATCAGAAGTGCTGCTGGAAGTTGAAGACGGCTCTGCACACACATTTTCATTCTTGGTTTTTGATTCCTCCTTCTCAGCCACACCTTTTTCTTCATCAGAAGAGTCTGAAATTACAATGACTTGATTGCTAAGTTGATCTCCACCACTGGGACACTTGGTACTTTGGCCCTCGTTGGAAGATCTTACAGAACCTCTCACTTTCCTTTTAATATCAGACACATTGTGGTACACTGAGCTTTCCTGGTTGGATGCAATGGGAAAATTAAGACTTTTGGCATAAGCAGCTAAAGATAATTTACTGAGTTCTCTATCAACCTGGGAGTCTGATGAATCATCATCTTCAGAAACCGTCTTCAAAAAATTCTCCTCTTTCTTCCCCACTGAACTGTTTTCCCTCCTGAAATATTCTGAAAACTCAAACAACCTGTCACTTGACTCATGCTTCACTGACAGTGGCCTGATCACATCCCTCTTGTTTTCAGAGCTAAATGGAAAATAACCACATGCTGAAATTTTATCCCTACAAGAGGTCTCCGAAAATTGATTTTTGCAGTCATATTTATCCAAATCATTTAAATTAGGCTGCTCCTGGTTTGAAGTTTGAACGTTCGTGCTCCCCTTAAAGAAAGACAGCAACGATGGACCTGATTTTTCTTCTGTTGATACTTTTTTCAGTGAGGTGTCATTATGCCCTAAAAGCAAAGTACTGTCATCTTCCTTCCCTTGCACACCAGCTTCATTTCTAGAGGAGTTACAGGAATCCAGTGATTCTTCCTTGGACACCTGTTTAGTGGGGACCAGTCTGGACTGGAACACACTGTTTGCACTTGTCTCTTGCATACTTTTGCAACTCCTTGAAGATGGAGAATCAAGATGAGTCTGAGCAGACAGATATGGTGTTTTGGATTCTGCTTTGTGTTTCACTTCTAACTCTCTGCCTCTCCTGAAATCTGAATGCTCAGTATTTGAACTGAAGCACTGATCATCCATATTGCACTTCCCTGCCACAAGGTCAGAGCTCCTATTTTCCTGAACTTTCCCACATACTTTTGTTGCCAAAGAGTTCTGTGGGAAGACAAACTCCTGATCTGTCAAATCATTAGGCTCTTTTTTGATATTCATCAAGAGGCCTTCTGTGGATGTGCAAGATGTTGAGCTTCTACACGCATCTCTACATTCCTCTTCCCAGGCATTCTTTCTCCTATGCAAAGGGTTCTCTTGACAATCTCTGCCTTCCTTTGACATGACAAACGGTGAACAAAGGTCCCTCCTCTCATGTCCACTCATCTTGGATCCATCATCACACACATTCCTCTCCTGCTTTGTAGAGACACTCGGCAAAGCTGCTGAGCTTGACTTGCTCCCTCCAGCCAAAGAGCTGCTCAGCGCTTTGCCTTTTATACTTCTTATAACTTGCTTTAAGCACATTTGCAGCTCCTGGGTTTCCTGGCTGCTCAGCTGCCAGCCCACAGCTCGATTTCCCCGCAGGAGGAGGTTCAGTTTGTCCAGGTACTGCTTGCAGAGGGCGTGCTGGCCGAGCTGGTAGCCCTCCTTGAGCAGGCTGCGGATGAGCTGCACGCAGGCGTGCTGCACCGAGCTAGGCGCCTGCAAGGAGCCCGCGGCCGAGCCCTTGGCAAACAGCCCCGGAGCCTTCTCGCTGCAGCGAGTGAAGGCTCTGCTTGGCAGCGTGGCACACCTCACCACCGCCTCCACCCACTCCTGGGAGCTGATCCACAGCAAGTGCAGGCACTTCTTGCTTCTGTGCAGCTCAACGATGGACACCAAGATGAGGAGGAAGAACTCGGAGATTTTGTCGCACTCCTGGAATCGTTCGATGAGGATGTCTTTGATTTCCGAGCAGAGGTAGTGGATGACCTCTACTATATAGGCTACACCCAAGTCCTTGAGATCCATGAGGGACTGAACAAAAGGGATGAACCAGAGGAATGTGCTGTGATGGACACGCATGTCTCTGCCTATGTCAGACTGAAGCATGTTAGCCAGGGTCTGCATATCTTCATACATGTTGGGGCAGTACTCTGGGCAAATGGCAGCCTTCCAGCCAGTGTCCTGAAAAATACATCCACCACACAACAGCCTCAGTGATAAGCACAGTTTAATATGGCAGCTTGCTTGTAGCCAAGCTTTTTTGTTACTTCCTTTCATATACTTGTTCACTAAACAGTAACAGTTCTTATATCGCAATGCAAGTCATTAAAAAAATGCAAAAAATAAAGATCACACAGATCTAATTTCCTAAAACATTACCTATGAAATTAGTGTGAAGTAGTAGTTCCTTTAAAAAACATTGTGAACTATTCAAAGACATCATGCTGACATAATTTAACCTCAGATAATCAAAAACACATGGAAAGCCCTTAAAAGACACTTCATAAATGCAATACACTGACATCAAGAGATGACCACACTTGGAAATGTTTATTCTTGACAACATCACTAAGTGACCCCAGTTCAAAGAAAAGGAATATAAAATACTGGTTTAATACCTTCTGAGGCTTTTCTGTGTTATAATTATACACAATCTGACTGCAGGACATCATGTCATCACCATAGTCTGATTCTGGTTCAGCTTTTGTCCTGAAAAGAAACACAGATTACTAGAGACTCACACAATTAAAACCCTGAGAAACTCAGGACAGATGTTGCTTTTCAGATACCAAGTGTAGAGCTTGTTTTATCCAGCTTGTAAGAGCTGGGAGAAGTGACTGTCTCAGGAAAAAGCTTTCTATTGAGTCACGGATTTGTCTATGTAGAACAAATGCCCAGAATGCCATCTACTGAAAATTCAGGAATTCTCACAAATTTACCAAACCTTGAACATGGCAATTTTCATTAACCTTCAGTGCAAGTTTGTAGCAGCACTAAATAAGCACAGAACAGTTAAAAGTCTTCCCACTTCAGGAAAAAAAATCCTAACAAGTTTAACAGACACACCAGAGTTACCAAAAGTGAGCATATATTTTTTTGAAGGAACATCACAATATTAGGGGACCTACTTCAACTTTTCTTGCTTGAAGTTGGAAAGATGCTATTTCTTTAATTGCCATCTCCCTCCCCCAACACAAATTACAGCAGCACTGACAAGAACTGACCTCACAAAACTACTGCGAATATTTTTGATTTCATTGTTGTAGCTGACACTGTTGATTATGGTTTGAAAGGCTTGGACAGGATCAATCAGCTGACCCCAAACTTTAGACCCAAGCTGATCCAAAATAACCATGAAACAGTGTAGGGCAGGCCAGAAGGGGTCAGTGGAATCATCTGAAACACAACAGGAACAGCGGAGAGGGTTGAAAAGCAAGTCCTGGACATTCTTAGGCTAAGCAGAAATTGAAAGAGCTGATTTTCCTAAAATATCAATAGAAAAGTATTCTAGGAAGTTGCAACTGTACTTTTTACTGGAAAAACAATTTAAAAAGTCAAGCTCCCTCATTTGTACAGAGACACTGCTCCTTATGCAGTCTTAAATCAACAGGAGCCTGGACGCCCATTATTAATGTTAAATAATACTGATATTTCCCCACTCTATGAAACTGATTCTTTCACATGGTTTTTTTGCAGGAGTGTGCTAAGAAGTGGCACAACTTACACAGTTTCACTTACACAGCTAATTTATACTTCACAGTTATAATAGAAGCAATTGGTTTCTTCTCCCTCGTGTAAGAAAATATCATATCCTCAATAAACACGAATTAAATAAAAATTTGCTCATTTAAGAGGCAATCCTGGTCTTGAGGTCACAAGGCTATTCCCAGACTAAGCCAGATTTAGCAAAAGCACCACCATCCCTTCTCCACTCCAGATTTTGGATTTCATCTTTCAGTATTTCCCAAATATTGGACCTTTACCTGAGGCCTGTTTATCTTTTGAAAATAACCTCTCATTACACTACTAAGAAAAAAACAAGGAATTTGCTAAAGATGAAAAATGAGCTATGAACTGTCTTAATCTCAAAATGACTTACCAGCTGCTTCTTTCTCCATAGTGTGAAGTATAGACTGCATGAAATCATTTTGTTTGTCTGGGCCCAGTAACAAAGAGTCCATAGCTTGTTCTTCCAGCACTGACAGCAACATGCAAATTCCTGCAGAAGAAAAAACAGAAGCAACCTGTCTATATATTTGAAAAAATATGAATTTGTACTGACAAATTTTCAAGCTCTGACTTGAAAGAACTGCTTACAAATGGGAGACTACACAAACTCATTTCTGATCATAAATACTCACCCAGCCAATAGTTCTTGTAGTTGGCTGTGTCATACAAATGAGCTGGCAGAAGGATGAGTTTACCCTTTTCAAACATTGAAGAGCTGTAAATATCTGGGTTCTCAAAAAGCCCCAACTCAATAACTCTGAACAAACAAGTCAGCACTTCCTCTAAGTCATAGTAATCATCCCTGTCAACCTTTCCCAAATTCCTTGCTGTTAGGATGGCCCATCGACGAATCTAAGGATTGAAACAAATAGTTTTATGTTAATAAAAAGAACAAATTCTGTAAGAGCAAGCACTGCTATTACAAATGGGACAAAGGCATAGAATAATTAAAAATAAGTATTCAAAATAATCTTAGAAACAGGCTTGCTATACCTACAAGCTGTTGGTGACAAGGAAGCTAAAATTCAGGGTAATATCTATGAAGAAAATTCTTTGGGATTAAAGTGCAACAGTTGGTTTGTGCTAATTTTATGTTATTTACATGTAACTAACCAAGACATTCTAATGAGAGACTGCATACTGTAACAGAGGTCAAGTTTTGTTTACAGATAAATGCACCACACATTTTCTAAAATCATGCAAGACAGTATTCCATACCTTCAGCATTAACATGTGCACATAACCAGGATTTAGCAGAACAGAAAAAGGAACTCACCACCTCATTTGGGTGGACCAAAAAGAGATAAATTCCTGGGTATTTCTCAAAGACCTGAAAGGAGTCTTGACTTAGTTCCATTCTACAGAGCACTTCTACACATAGCTCACCTAAAAGAGTAAGAGAGTTATAGCAAGCACTAATTTACAGGCTCACAACAAAAATGTATTTATTATCAAAATAAATTATACATTATTCCTCTGGTTTAAGTATATTCATTTTCACCTCCTGCAGTGGAACACCACCACTCCCTTCCACAGGGATATGATCAGATACATACTGACTTTCTCATGCAGCAGCAGGTAGGGGTATTTCAGTATTTCCAGCAGGGGCACTCGCAGGTTGTTCTCAAAATTTGGGCCCACATAACCAGACAGAGGTGTCTCCCCATGCTCATCAACCAGGAACAGCTCATCTTCTCCTGCTTCCTCATTCATGGATTTCTCCATGTGGGCAACCAGGCGGGAGGTTTCCAAGTCCCACAGGTCCTGTTCAGTGGGGCAAAACAAGAATCAAAGTGTATTTTGTGAAAAAAAGTGATTAAAGGACATTTATTACCACATACAGATAATTCATTACATGTTCAAAAATTGAAATGTCATTTTGAAAAGTTTCTCTCTATGCATGGTCCAAACCAGTAAAGCTTTGAAATGGAATTCAACTAGGCAAAGCACAAATCTCTCACTTTAAAATTGAGATTACAAAGTTTTTCAAAATAACCTTCAAACCAGATGCAATGTTAAATATTCATATTCATTTCAATACTTATTTGAGTCACAAAACTTTGTTTCACTGGCCAATACACATAAAGACACAATACAGGAAAAGAGCATCTTTAGGAAGATAGGAAAAGCACTAATAAAATCTTGCCTTATAGATTTTGCAATTAGTGGAAGGACAAGAATATAAACAATGCAAAGAGACTGACTGATTTGCTGGATATTTGTAGGGATTCACCCACTTAACTTACTCATCTTAAGCAACTGCTCCAAACCTCAATTAGACACCAAGTTCATTCACTGCAGTAAATGGACACAAAAAGGAACTTGCAGCAGGTGCAGATTCTCTTATTCCCAGTCTATGGAACTTCCAGTCACATGGAATTGCACTCCAGAGCAATCTAGCTGACCAATCTAAAGAGCAACCTTTTAGACTATGATCTATTAGCTAAAAACACATACTTCACATGCACAGAAGGGAAATAAGCTAACAATATAATAAATATTATAAAATGCTTTCCTAAAATATAAAGTTGTATATTGCTAAGGGAGGACTACAAAAGAGGTCTAAATTTTTTTGATTAATTGCAGTCTTGCAAGGTCTGATCTCTGAAATTGAAACATAAGAGAAAACTACTAAGTGAAATGAACTGAAGTGAAAGAGAAGTGAAAGCAAACAAAAACAGGAAGAAACCAACAACCGAAGAGAAACCAGCAGAAAAGAGAAAACACATTAAAGAAATGAGCTGTTAGTCTGGCAGATGTTCTTTGTTTCAGATGACAAACCATCTACAGCACGAAAGAAGCCCAAGCTGTGGTGTCTAGTCAGCAACTTAAAACTACTGGTTTAGTTCTTGCTGATTTGAATATATGCAGAACAAGAGAATCTGTTTTACAATCTGCACTTTGCAACTCCATATGAAAAAAGCAGACAGTTAAAAAGCAACACAAAAACCCAGTAACACACAACTACTCCCAAAACCCAGTAACACACAACTCCTCCCCTTACACTGAGGCTTCTTAATCAATCTCTTAATTAATTACCTCATGCAATCTTGGACATTCCTCCCTTGCTTTGTGGTATTCAACCACACACTCCAGGCAGTAACAGAGGTCATCATTGGAGCCTTCAAAATCTTCCTGGGACAGCCTCTGAGCAGCATAGTGCCTCAGGAACTCGGTGGTGTCAGCACCAGTCTGTGTGCACCATCGGCATGTGCTCATTCTGGGGGGGGGCAAAAAAAGCAGCAATTAAAGCCCAAAGCCTTCAAGTGGCAAAATATTCCCTGTCAGCCACGACAATTTTAAAGTGTGGGGAGGGTCAGGATTTCAGTTACACATTAGCAGTTTCCATGCAGGTGTTCTGACAACATCCAGGTGCATGCAATTAAACCCATTAGAGCAATTAAAGGGACATCGCACCAGAAATGCCTGTGGAAGGAACAGCACACGGTAAAAGTAAAGCACTGTAGTCAAATGTGCAAACTAGGGGAAAAAAAGGGTGAAAATTCATTTTATATTTAAAAAAAAAATCTCCTTACCTGCACATGATTTGCAGAACTACATGCAAAGCTCTTTATATTATTTTACTGGTGTGGCTGGAATCTAGGTCTAGAGTTTAATTAGCTTCTTTCCTTAATCTCCTACTAAAATTTATAGGTCAACAAATCCCTGTTGTCACAAGCAAAGGGTATTTATGCAGAACTTTCCTGTCTTTGTGATTTTTATAGACAGAGTGCTAAAATTCTCACCACAGATTGCTTTCCCCTAAAAACAAAAATCCTTCACTAAGCAGCAATGGAGTCACCTCAGATCCTGCTAGCCTGAAGAATTCCACAGAGCACTGGAACCACAGAATGGTTTGGGTTGGAAAGGACCTTAAGGATCATTTTATTCCACTCCCTGCCATGGCAGGGACACTTTCCACCGTCCCAGGCTGCTCCAAGCACCATCCAAACTTTGGACACTTCCAGGGATCCAGGGGCAACCACAGCTTCTCTGGGCACCCTGTGCCAAGGTCTCACACCCTCACAGGGAAAAACTTTCTCTTAATACTCAATCTAACCCTGCCCTCTGTCAGTTTGAATCCACTCCCCCTTGTCCTACCACTACAGCTCCTGATGAAGAGTCCCTTTCCAGCTTCCTTTTAAGCCCCTTCAGATAATGCAAGGCTGCAAAAGCAGGAACTCTCGAACTAACTATACAAAAAGAAAGGTGGTAACTACTTCTTTTATTCAGCATGAAAAAAGCAGATAAAGCCAAGCCATTAGTTTCCTCATACATACACATACAGTGGGAAAACCCAACAATTGTGGCATTTACCTTTGAAAAAGGCAGCTATTTGCTGTGCAGGTGTGCCAGCTCACATGGTGGGAAGGAGAACAGCGCTGCCCTGCAGCCAGGCAAGGGGCTGAGCCCTTCAGCCATACATGTCCTGAGTGCAGAGGGCAGAGCCGTATCCTCAGCAATCCACCCCCTGGTGACCAAGTCCCGGTGGTGTTTCAAAGATCTAGAGCAAAACAGAAATCAAACCACTGAATCACAGCATCAGTCCGGCTGGAAAAGGCCTCTGAGATCACCGAATCCAACCTGCCACCAAACACCACCTTGTGTCACCCAGAGCAGAGCACATCCAGCTGAACACCTCCAGGGTGAAGGAATTCCTCCTGATGCCAGCCTGGCACTACTTGAGGCTCTGTCCACTCCTGCCACTCACTACTGAGAGAAGAAGCCAATCCTCACCTGACAGAACCTTTTTCCAGCTGGTAATGACTCCACAACCAAAGGTTGTAAAGTAGGTAAATATTTTATTCAGCGCTAGACGCAGGGAGAGAACATCTTTCCAAATCCTGCGTGCCCCGACATTCACAAATCCTCTATTTATTCACAAAAAATCATGCATATTCTATAATGCCTATACATATTCAGTAGCTCTCCCCGCCCATTTTCCACATGGTTTGGAAATTAGCAGCGAGTGCACAGTTTATCCTTTTTATTGAGTCGGTGGTCTTTAAATGAGTCTGGGGCCTGACAAGATGAAGGCTCAAAGTTTTCATAGTTGTTAAACTTTCGAACTCAGGTGTTTTGGCATCGAATTTTCTGGCAAGCTCAGCAGTTTTTATCAGGGGCTTCTCT
The DNA here is from genome assembly GCF_028551555.1 of Melozone crissalis. NCBI lineage: Eukaryota > Metazoa > Chordata > Aves > Passeriformes > Passerellidae > Melozone > Melozone crissalis. Next base: position 4,262,261 of record NW_026535819.1, on the reverse strand, counting down.
TATTTGCAAGCTCAGCAGAATTTTATAGGTAACAGGTATCCTTCGGAGGGTCCCCTATCTCTGTCCCGTACGAGCAGAATAACGAATACCATATGTTCACACACATATTGCCTGAACTATCCGAAATTCCTTATTAACCCTTAAATCCCTTGTTTCAGTAGATCAGCAGAAATCAGTTCAGCTCACACTCAAGAACTGCTGTGGTATTTAGGTTAACACTTGCATTGATGCATTTCACGAAGCGGTAAGTACAACAGAATCTCTTCTGCCATTCAAATGCGGATGTTTGCCTGGCTTTTCACTCGTAAAAAGCGTCAATATTTACCTATGCCCGTTAAGCGAGGGAATCGCTGCACGGAGCGTGGGCGGGCACACGAACGAACCTGCGAGCAGCGCCGTGCCCTGACCGCTGCGGAGCCCCGGTACCCGCGCACCGAGCACCGAAATCTCTTTCGGTTTCGCATTGGAGCCGCCGCAGCCGCCCCGGTGCCGGTGCTGGCCCCATCACAACCCCAACCCCGGCAGCGCCCCCCTCGCCCCGGCCGCCCTGCCCGGCGCCCTCCTCCCTTTCCGCCAAGCGGGACCCGGCCCGCCCTGAGGCGGCGTGAGGGACCGACACAAAAGGGCGTCCCGGCAGGAGCGCGGGATCCGCGGCGGCGGCGCGGCACCACCTCCAGGGCGGTGCGGGGCGAGCGGACGGTCCCTGCTGTGCTCACGGCTCGCTCCGCTCACCTCACGCCGCTCCCCTCGGTCCGCCCGGCACGGCCCAGCCCGGCCCGGCTCTCCCGGAGCCGCCGCTGCCGCCCTGAGGCCGCGGCGCTGCCCGCGCTTCCGGACGCGGACGGATGTGGGCGCTCGCTGCCTCCCGCGGGAGGAGCCTTAAAGAGACAGCGCGGCCCCGGCGGCGGAGGGCGGGGAAACTGAGGCACGGGGGTGGGCTGGGTTATAGCCCGGGCACCGCCTCAGGGACGGACGGGGATGGGCCTGAGTCCTGTTACAGCCTCAGGGACGGACGGTGCTGGGTCTGAGCCGTGTTACAGCCTCAGGAATAGACAATGCTGGGCCTGAGCCCTGTTACAGCCTCGGGGCGGACGGTGCCGGGCCTGAGCCCTGTTACAACCCAGGCACCGCCTCAGGTGATGGCCGAAAAGACTGGTTGGAAATAAAACACCACAAACTGGTGTTTACAGAGCAGGTATTTGTTTATTGCAGTGCTGGAGGCGAAGGGGATTTTCTCCGCCTCAATCACTCACTCACCCTTGTCGAGTGCTGTGGTTTATTTATACAGTAAGTATTTCTTGATGTTGCTGTGTCATTAAATTGGCTCCAGCACGTATGTGATGATGTTATACATAATGTTATCTCGTGGTTATAAATAGTTTTTTTGTAGTGCCTTGCACCTCCCCAGTTTAGGTGTTCTTGGGGGTTTTCTTTGATGAAGGCTCAAGGTCTTCCTCTCATCTGAGCTTCTTAACTTTGTCTTCAGACTATGTGCAGTTATGGTGTTCCTTGGTCTTTCTGGATCTAACTGGTCTAAATTCTTCATTTTGTGGCTAATTTGAATTATATTTGCCAATTTCTTGTTTGTACATCCTCCTGCTTCCCAGTGTAGCTACACTTGTCTGTTTCTGAGATTATTCACCTGGCAAGTTTCTGTTTATTTAAGCTTTATAACTAGCTAACCATAGACTGGCTATTGCATTGTATAGAAAGTTATGATTCAGGTTATATAAATATAAAAAGTTATAATTTAGGTTGTATAAATATAAAAAGTTATGATTCAGGTTATACTGGTGTCCTTTACCTCAAGCTACATAAGCATCTTGTAACTTTGACCCAAGTTATATCAGCATCACCTTTCTCCACCTCCTTGGTTAAGACCTTACAGAGAGAGGGGTGAAAAAAGCAAATCCCTGTTTGATCTTCAGCTGCTTCTTCAGCTTTGAAGTGCTGCAGACACAGCCTTGGAGCTCATCTGTCTCTGTCTTTGATAATGCCACACAGCTGAAGAGTTTTGTGCTGTAACACCACTCGGGTCACAAAGATGCCAGAGAAACACTTGAAACAACATATCTGCTTGAAACACCTGAGTTTTTAGGGGGCTTTTACACTTGAAGGCTCTGTCATGCTCTTATTTATAATGCAGTCTGATACACAAAGCTTTGTCAATGTTATTTTCTTCATCATTCTGTGGAGCCTCTTTGGTTTTTTTTTTTAAACCTCTGCAGAGTTTGCTCTGTTTGCAGTCACACTGAAATATCCCTGTGAAAGAACTGCCTCCCCATGCCTGCAATCCCACGGGCCAGGGAAGAGGATGGCAAAGGGAAAAGCTCCTTCCTTGTGCCTTTCAGCACCTGGGAAATAATCAACATGCAATTATTTGCCCCTGTGCAAACAGATTGCACACACCTCACCCAGGGAGAGGAAGGAATTTCCTTGCTCCATTCCCAGGGCTGCAGGGAGATGGATGCCTCTGTTTCCCCAAAAGCAGCCAGTGCAGTGATGGCTTCAAGTTTACAATTCCCATTTAGCAGAGAAACTGCTTTAAAGGAGCATCAGCAAGATTTTTCTTGGGTAGTTTCTGGGAGGGAGGAACAGGAGCTCATGCCCTGAGGTGACCCTTTGAGCTGGAATGCTCTTGGCTCACTGCCAAGGGAGTGAAAATTCCTCAGAAAAATATTTTGAAAGGTGGTTTTGAAGCCCAAATATGCAAGATAATGAGTGGAGAATGAGATAGCAGAGCTCAAACAAAGGCATCTGTGCTGTCTGTACTGCTGATTAATAAGCACCAATTTCACCCTAATAACTCTGAATTGCAGATAGATTGAAGGCCAGAGGAATGCCCTGGAGCAGGGAAACCTCCCAAGGTTTGGGATCCTTTACCTGAGTAAGAAATCCTTTACTCACACCAGATCCTTGGTAAGTGACTGACAGCAGCTAAATTAGTACTAATGAATAAGTCATTAATAAGGTGAGCTTTGAACCTTGGTACACCACTGTTAAAACTTTATTGAATTCCATCAAATTTATTAAACTCTTGTCAAATTATTCTTTTCACTCAATAAAACATTGCTGCTTCTCTCTTTGGAGTGAGGTGCATTCCACTCAGCCACAACAGTTTTCTTTTAAAGCAAAGAATAAAATAAAACTCAGCATGGAGACAGAAGTTTATTTCTGCAAGATCTGTTTTACAAACTACAACCAGGCATTGTTTGTGCTCTTGCTTCCACATAATTTAGAGCATCTCAATTTCCAAGGCGGAAAAAAAACCCCAAGACCTTGAAAAAGACAAACTTTTTAGATTCAGAAGTTTTTCAGTTTTTAACTTTAAAACCCATGAAGCAACACAAAGATTTAAGTGGAGGTGGTGTGGGTTTCCTTCCCCCATCCCATTTCATCTCTTGGCTGAAAAACTTTACCCTCAAAGCAGTGGCTGGTGCAGGGGAGGTTGTGCCTTATCCCAGTGCTTTATATCTCAGAGAGACTAAAGGCAAACACAGTTAAATATGGGAAATTTTCCTTCAAAATCCCTTGCTGAAAGTCACCTTCCAGACCCTCCAACAAGGCCTTTATTTCCAGCCATTGAAAGTTCTGGATTTTCAATAATGATTACTGGAATTGAAGAGGGAAATTGTCACTTATCAAAATGACCCTGAAAAAGCAGGGACTGAATCTTCTTGCTTTACTGTCTAGTACAGCATATGGGAAATATAAACAAGCCTTACAAAGAATTTACACATATTTTTGGGGCTTTTTACATTAATTCAGTCAATTTACAAATAATCACTTCAGGCAGAGAGTTAAAAGTATCATACAAAACACAAGTAAAACCTCCATCTTATTAAAATGGAGAAATTCTCCATGGCAAAATAAAAATATATATGATGCATATGTATATATATATATATACACACAGGTTTGTCTCTGTATTCCAAATATTAAATACAACACTTTATATTACTTGTTTTGGTTAGCATGAAATGATGAATAATAATAGACAAAAGTCTTTTTTCTTTAGAAGGGTTGAGAAAAGTGTATGTCTGCATCAAAAATAAAAAATAAAATCAGTTGCTTTTAAGAATAAGATACCTGTTTAAAAAAAAAAACAACTCAAAAGTTGTGTTGTTTTCATCAACACAGATGTCTAAACACTTGATTGTTACAGTTTTAAAAGCAAACTGAAAACCTTTTTCCAGTCCCATAAATTTAAAAAAAATAAAGTTCTGTAAATCAAGTTCATTCATGAAGGGAAAACAGGAGCTGTCACCTCCACCAAAAAAAAAGTATTTTGAGACATTTAGAAAGCAACTTGTATGCTTACATGAAATCTTCTAAAACCAAAGCTGATAATAAAAATAAAATAAATAAAATAAAATGTGGCACAAAAGCCCTCTTTAACTCAATCTTCAAGCTGAAACAAGAGAGTCAGAGGTGCCAATCCTGACTCTTCCCATTGCCAACAGCCTGGTACTTGCAGGTGATGAGCTGCACCCACTTTCAGCCAGTTAAATCTGCAAATTAGGCATTGCTTTTAGGACTATCAATTAATTAATTAATTAATCACTCTCATCACTGGAGTCAAAAATGTCACTGAGCCTGAAAGCCTGCTGCTGCTGCCTGGCTGCTGAATTGTCAACACTCCTGTTTTTCCTCTCTTCCTCCCTTAACTTTTCTTCAAGGTCTGGGAGTGTCTTTTCATACAGATAATCAATAATTTCTGTGAGAAAAAAGAAAAAAAAAAGTGGTTTTAATTGGATCTGTAGAGGAACAGCATCTCAGACAGAAATTCTGTTGTTAAATGCACAAAATCTCTGTATTGTTCTGATCACAGGGGCTGCAGGGAGATCAGGCATAACACAAACATGCAAAGAGAAATTAAAATATACAGTCTTAAAGCTTTTCAAGCCAAGGTAGTAAAGAGAACAGTTTCATAAGCAATTGCATGAAGAGAACACTGAAAGTTATAAAAAAAAATTAGTAAAATAAGCATAAAGTCTAAGATTTTAGCCAATTAGGAAAAAATTGAAGCAGAATATGTATCCTGTGAGATTCAAGCCAAAGCCTTAAGGAGTACATACAAACAGCTGGCATACTGACCAGAAAAAGTCCTTCTTTTCCAGAGGGGCACAAAGGACACTTTTAGCCTATAAAACTTTGATTGAACATAGCCTCTAGGAACATCTCTGCAAAGAGAAGAGTTCAAAGAATTAATGGTGCAAGGAACTATCATAAAGCTTAATTGTTACTGAGTTATCCAGTCAAATCCCAGATTAGATTTAGGTAGAAAGGATGGAATTCAAATAATAATTAACCCATAATGTCAAATCATAATTTTTCCCATTAGTTGATGAACAGATACACAACACTCCAGTATTTGGAATGTTAAGGGTTTCAGGGTCTCCTGCTCAGTGTTATGCCAGATTATGCAACTGTTATATTTCCAAACTGAACATTTCCTACAGTTGTAAAGGTATCAGAACTTTGATTCCTCTGCTTTCACTGCCCTTTATATCCATAAGAGATCTTTCTTATCCTTTCTACATGAAAATACAATCAGTGGTGTGAAGAAGAGAACCACCACTACAAATCAATTAATTAATAAAAAGAAAGAAGGGAGGTTTACCCAATAGCATTACTGAGCTCATCCCAGTTTACTTCACTGGCATCCTCTGCTTTTGTTTGATACAACCTGTGAATGTGAGACAGAAGCAGTTTGAAAACAGAACTCAAGACATCATTCAGTGCTCCCAGCTCCCCCAGTCAGGAATTACAGGACATTTTGTCCACAGAATGAATGATTACAAAACATGTAATCATCAGGCTGTTCTCACCCTGCCAACTTTAATAAGCTCAAACAGTGGGAGATAAAAAACATCCCAGTGCTCAGCACTGTACCTTTTAATAAGGGTGATCTTGGTCCTTAATCCATTGGTCCCACTGTACAACTTCTGCCCTCTGGTCAATTTGCTTGTTAAAATTGAATTCCTTTGAAAACACACAAAACCAGGTTTCTATCATTTCAAGAAATTCCAAGCATCAAGATGCTGCTGCTGTCAGAGAGAGGCAATGTTCTGCCAAGTGACAGGGGGATTGAAGGGACAGTCACCAATAGAAAGAATGGTCTTAATTTCACTAAGAATGATCTTATTTCACTATGAATATTAAGGCAACAAAAAGGTAAAATGATACATTTAATAAAACTATACACTTAACTTTAGCAACAAGCAAAAATAAAAGTGCACTAATCATTACTATATGAGAGAAAGGACAGTGATTGTGAAAGATACATCACCAATTACTTCAATATTTTACCATCATCCAGATCCTGTCACTGGGCAGCCCCATTTCACAGGCAGGACCTGGAGAACCCTTCCTAGCAACTGGAAAATCCTCCACAGTGTTTCCACCCCTAGGTGAGGTCTCCAAATTTGCCCCAAAAGTGGGTCCAGCTTTTATGGGCCCCAAATCAGCAAGTCAAAGTGACTTGATTGTATTTTTAGCACAGAACACCTGGATCTGATGGCACACTTCCCAACCAGCAGGAGCCCAGGCCTTGGCTGGGAGAGTTTCCCCTAAAATACCCTACAAAGGAGCTGCTATTCCTGTCAGTTGGGAAAGTCTCTCAAAATGATACATTTCTTGCAGATAACTACACAAGGTTATGTGAAAGTGTCTGAAGCAGCTGGTTTGGTGTTAAACAGCTGGCATAAGAGTCTCAATCATCTATTTTTGGCTAAATAAATCTGCTGGTGTTAGTCACAATGCCCAGGGTTCAGCATGTAAGTCAGCTCTGCTGCTCAGGCCTCTCACACCAGGCAGAAATCAGGCTTTGCTATCACAGCAAATAGAACTTGCTGCAGCTAGCAAGGAGTTATTTCTCTCAGATTCATCTGCAATGCCTCTTCTCTGCTCTACAATCTCTTACCTGTCCTACCAAAGGATCATCATGGTACAAAACACAGGTTTTGCAGAATAAACACAGCCCAGTACACATTTTACCGTCCCAGTTTAGCCAAGCCCTCACCATTTCTGTTTGCATTGTCTCCAGTATCGACTTCCCACTCTGGCTTCAATCTCAGTCCATGGCAGTGCCTGGTGCAGCTGCTCACGCTCAATCCACAGGTCTGAGTCTGGCTGCTCCAGGGAGGAAGGAGAACTTGCATTTTCTGCTGTCAGTTTTCTCCTCAGCACATCCTTCACTGCACTCTTTAACTTCTGGGTCTCTTCCTCTGTCCATGGACCATAGTTAATAGCTAAAATTGAAAAGCCACCAGGTTAAGGCATAATTTATCACAAGTGATTAAGGAAAAAAAGGCAAAAGAAAAAATGTTTCACTTTGCATGACTTTTATTTATGGTACCGACTTCTTAACACATGTCCTAGAAACACTTCTGCATACCAAGCTTGAGAGTTCAGCCCAAACACTAAAGAACAGTTTGATCTCCAGTTGTTCTTTTTAAACCTGGCTGACAAATTCCTTCTGCCCTCCCCATGAAATAATCTTTTTTGATGTTAGTTCTGCTAATAAAGAGTTGTATTTGTTCCACTTTTTTTCCATTTTCTTTCAGAGATCTTTCTTACCTTTCCACATGAAAATACAATCAGTGGTGTGAACAGGACCACCACTACAAATCAATCAATTAATTAAAGACTTGAAGGACTTTTAGGGTACCTACACTGTACAGTTCAAATAACATTACACAAAATTAATTTTCTTAAAATTCCATACCTGACTTGATTTCAGAAAATTTCATAGCAACTGAGAGGTTGGAACGGGACATCAACTCAGAAATCTTCTTCCAATCATTGCCATGCAGAGCTTGATACTTCTTTAATTTTTCTTTTTCTTCTTTAGTATACCTGGTTGAGGAAATGGGCACAGCTTCAGCTGTAATTTCAAATCATTTCAATCTCTTAAAGAGCTGTAACACCTGCAGGTGATCAGGGTTAATCATCAAGTCACATTTTAGAACAGAGGAATCAGTAAGGGAAAATGAGTTATCAATTAAGTGACAGTAACTGGCACAAATGGGAGAGAGGATTTTAATTTGAATCCATTTTTAATTTACAAATAATCAACACAGACTGATATTAGCATTCAGAAACACTTTTAAAGTATTCCCTTACCTTCCTTTGTAATTATTTGGGTCAAATATCTTCCTTGCTCGATAATAAATCAGCCTCCAGGGCCGGGGAATGCCCTCAGCTGGAAGGGAAAGCATCATTTTTAACAAACATTTCTAACAGTGGTGAGGCCACAATGAAACAAACCCCAAAACCCAACACCACACATTTTCATGGCTGTGCTACCAACAACAGATTCTTTCCACTCAGCAGCTACAAACTGCATGGGCTGGCTGTGCATTTGATCCAGGTGTGATTAAAATTTAAGGCAGTGTTCAGCATGCCAGTTAAAGAGAGACATGAGACCAGGCAGGAGCTGAGCAGACCCTGGGTGTCACAGACTGTCCCAAATGAGAAAAGCAGGCACTGGGGGCAGCAGCAAAAACCAAATTAAGATCCCCAGAGACCCATCCCTGGGAACACACAACCACCTCGGGCAGCAGTGCCCAGCACAAAGGACTGCAAGGCACAGAAATAATGAGACTTTCTGCCAAATCTTCCCAGCCCAGGAGCAAACTCCCAGACTGGAATGAAAGTCAGCATCAGGGAAATGTGCCAATGCAGAGGGAAGGACTGTGTGTCTGAAATAACCACAGAGGAACAAAGCTGTAGTTTGATCCCAGCATCCTGATCCATGACAGGCTGCTCTATACTTTGCCTTGCCTGAGATGTCACCAAACACACAGAATAAAGCTCCTGGGGCACTGAGGAGATTCCCCAGCTCTTGGAAAACTGGCATGGCTCAGTTTTCTCCACCCCGCTCGATCCTGCGCCTGCCCCCTATTTATTGGTGACAGTTTCAGACAGGACTTAATCACTCACAGCTGCCATTGGTAACCTTAATTATAGTTGAAAAATAATGCACTTAAAGCCATAAAGCCCAAATGCAAGTCTGGAAGTCCTTACTAGTCTTGACCACATTTTATCTCTAAACTCTTCCTATTTGAGACCAGGTAATAAGAACAGTGGACTGTGCAGATTATCAACTACACCATGTCAGCACCTTCTTTTCTCACCAAATTTAGCAATATCAGTGCTTTTAACAAAAATTATTTTACAGAACATGCCATGATATCACCAGCTTGTAGAATGCAACATTCAGCTGTCTGAAAAACTTGAATACTCACAGATTTTCTCACAAAAGTGATGTTCTGTTTTCAGGCGATGGATGGTGTCTTTAGCACTTGGATACCTCGAGGTAAACAAAAGTTTTTCAGCACTGTCTATTCCAGTAAGTGCTAAGAACTCTTCAACATTTTTCCTGATTTGTTTATTTTCCTTCTGGGTAAATCTGCCAAACCTGACAGCCATACCTAAAGTACAGAAAAGGTTTAAAAAAAAACAGGTCAAACCTCAAGTACCATCTCTTGCACATTTCAGGTTTTAGCTCAGGTGAACTGAAAACTGAACACTTTAATGGGAGTGTTCAGCACTGCAAATTCAGAGGGGAAAAGAGAAAAGTGAAAGAGACAAAACCAGCTAGGAATCAGCAATTAACACATAAGTTTGGACTGAAATTTGCCAATGTGGAAGCAGATGCTACAAAACAGAAACAGAAAAGACATCAATGGAATGAAGTGAACCAGACTGTGGGTGCAACAGACATGACACTGTCCAAACATTGTCACAGCTGCACAGTCCTTCCTCACTGCAAGAGGATTTCAGAGAGCTCACCCTGCTTTTTAAACTCCTTAAACCTCATTAGGTCTCTTCCAGCCATTTTCTTGATTGAACTGTCTGATATATTCTTCACATGAGGAATAAACTCTTCCAGTTCTTGCCTTGCAGTATCCAAATCCATAAATAAACTCGTGACAGAGTCCAGGCCTTCCTCACAATCCACACTGACCTCATCATAGGCTGCCAGCTCGGCAAAGGAATTGTTCTGGTGCTTTTCATGTGAGGCCAAGGCTTTTGGTGTCCTAATATTAAAAAAAAGACAAAAAAAAGGCATAAAATAAAATACACCACTAGAACTCCAAGCCACAGATGTTGTTAACATCTCTACCATTAAAAGAATGAACATATTAATTACAGAACAAAAAATACTTCACACATCCACTGCCTTGCATTTCTAACCTTTTAACATAATAATTGTAATTTATTTCCAAATTTCTGTACTTACAATAATCAAGGAGCTTTCTGAAGTTCTGAAAATCCACAAAACTCTCACTCATGGGCATACTGAAGAAATTATCTCTTGCTAGCACTGGCCCACACATTTTTTCCATCTGTCTCTTACTAGTGCTCGTGTTTTGTTTTCTAGACACTGCAAAGGCATCAAGAACTACTTACATGAGCATTTATTTGCAGAGAACATTCAATTGTTTAGCTGACCTTACTTGGTGCACATGGTCACTATAAATATCAATTTTAGCAAATTAAATCCTTTTCTTTTCCCCCCACTAAATGGGAATTGTTTGCAGGTAAGTTATTTCTATACCTATGGTTTTAAAAGAGGAAAGAGCCTACAATGAAGTGTTCTTAAAAACTGTTGTTGCATCTCCACAAGCAAACTGAGGTTTTAAAGTTGTTCTCTAACATCACAAATGCTGTGTAAATTTAAAGTTTTTCTCTAAAACACACTCAAAACAGAATTAAGAAAAACCTGGAGGCCAAATAAGCAAAGGAATGTATTTGGGGAGTGGAGGAAGGAAAAAACCCCACAAAGAAAAGCTGAACTCACATCACATCAGAGTCTGAAGAGCTCTCCTCCATGACATAAGCCCTGCTCTTGTAGGGCTGTTGAGCAGGTGCTGGAGCCCTCTCAGCTGGCCCAGCTGCTTTACTGGGGGTGGAAAAACCTGCAGGGAGCTCCATGGAGACCTCAGTGATGGCAGAGGCAGCATCAGAGCCTCCCTTCTCCCCTGCAGGGCAAGGCCACCCCCTGTGCTGCCCTGGGGGTGACAGCGGCGCCTCAGCTGCTCCCTCTGTGTCCTCCCGGCCCTCTCTCCTCTTCTTCCTCTTCTTTTTGGGTTTCTCTTTGTGGCCCTTGCTGTGCTCCTCACTGGGAGGCAGCTCACACAGCTCATCCTCTCCACGATGCTTCTCTTTCCTTTTCTTCTTGTGCTTTTTAACATAAACATAATCGGCAGCCCCCTGCTGGCAGTCGTGGTTCACAGAGACGCAGCTGACATCGCTGAGCTCGTGGCCGCTGTCCTTCCTCTTCCTCTTCTTCCTCGGGGAAGCAGCTGCTCCAGTGCCATTGCTGATCTCATGTTCCACCTTCCCAAAGTATTTATCCAGCAGAGTCTGCTGCTTCTCACTCTTTTTTTTCAGTTTTTTCTTCTTTTCCCTGCCCTCCCCAGCCTGTGCTGCTGCATCTTCAAAGAGCACTAGGGAAGCATGGCCAGGCTCTCCATCTTCCACACTTTCAGCATTTTCGTGGTTGTTGCTGGACTCAATTGATTTCCTCTTCTTTTTCTTCTTCTTGACAGAATCCTGGACTTGAAAATCACCTGCATGTGCTTTGTCTTTCATTTTTTTTCCCTAAAGTAAAAGAGAGGAGTTTTAGTGAAGTGTTGTCATATATACAGTGGTTTTATTTAAAACAAAACACCCCCCCCAAAAAAACCCAACAAAAAGCACAAAACCCACCCAAAACCTTAACAACTAAAACCTCAATTTTATCTTAGACTCTTACTTTTCAATCCAGTTAGTTTTGTAAAGTGCCTAGGAAAAGCTGGTGCCTTCTTTATCAAACAGATGAGCATCACAGCTGTCCCCAGCCTTCAAAGTGCTTTCCTACAACAACAAGAAACACTTTTAATAAATTCAATAAATATTAGCTTTAATTTTGAATAGCTGAGCAAGGTCGGACTAGTATGTTCAGCTTTCCGCACTGAAACAGCACCAAGCTAAAAGCAACAAAGAAACACGAGACTGAGCAGCACTAAACCCCAAATTCTCTGATGAGGAGTGTCCGAGGGGCCGAGCTCGCCCTGCCGGGAGGATTCGGGCACACAGAGCGGGCAGGAAGCATTTCGAGCACATTTTCTACACCCAGCACGTACAAAACACTCTCTGCGTAACACCCCGGGGCACGTTTGAAACACGTGCCCTTGAATTTCGCATTCCCAGGGCAGCTCGCACCTCCGGCCGGTCCCGGCCATCCCCTCCCCGCCAGCGAGGGGAACGCGCGGCCCCGAAAGCTCCGCGGGGCTCAAAGCACAGCTCGGCCCTAGGCCCAGACACCGAGAAACCCCGGCTGAGCGCGGCCGGGCCGGACCCCGCCGCTCCGGGGCTACCGAGGGAGGCTCCCCCAGCTCTCCCAGCAGCCCCGGGCTGTGAGGAGCCCACGATCCCCCCCGGCCCCGCCGCCCCTTTAGCGCTCCCGGTGCCGCCGGGCCTCCCGTTACCTCCACGCGGTGTGCGCCCGCGCCGCCGGCTCGCCGCGCCCCACCCCCGGCCCATCCGTTCCGCCGGCGGAAGCGGCCCCAGCCGGAGCCATTAGAGAGGCGCACCGCTTGTTGCCTGGAGACGGACGCCGCCGAGCGAGCCGCGAGTTCGGTGGGAGAACCCCCGGCACCGGCAGCGACACCGGCACCGGGCCGTGCAGAGAGCCCGGGATCGGCACCGACACCGGGCCGTGCAGAGAGCCCGGGATCGGCACCGACACCGGCACCGGGCCGTTCAGAGAGCCCGGGATCGGCACCGGCACCGACCCTGGGCCGTGCAGAGACCCCCGAGATCGGGACCGGGACCGGGGCCTTGCAGAGAACCCCAGGATCGGGATCGGCACCGGCACCGCCAAGACAGCCCCGGCACCGGGACAGCCGAGACTCCCCCTCGACACCCGGATCGGGACCGGGGCCGCCCAGAGCCGCCCGGGCCGGTGGCGCCATGGCGGGCGGCAGAGCGGGGCCCCGGCGGCAGCCCATGAGCTTGGCCGAGGCGGGCCCGGGCACGGAGAACGAGCGGCTGGGGCGGGTCCGGCTCAGCATGCTGCGGAACCCGCTCATCATCAAGGTGAGCCCCGCCACCCCCGCTCCGTCCATCCCCGAGCCCCCATCCCACAATCCACGGGGAGGGTGAGGGGTCACGGTCACCCCGGGCAGCTCCACAGCAGAAAAGTTTCCCCTTTAAAGCCGTTAAATCAGTTTTTTCCACACCATGCTGGTTTATATAACAAGGAAATTGTGTTTCCCCGCTGCTCCTTAACGAGCGCTCCGCAGCCGGTGATGGGCACAGAGCGGGATGGGCTCTCCCTGCCAGGGTTTCCCCAAATCCCGAGGTCTGGGAAGCACTCGGGGACAGGGACCGAGATGTCACTGGGGCTGCTCTCCACCCCCAAACACAGCAGAGGGATCCTGGGGTTTGTGTCACACAAACTGTACCCACCTAAATCACACTGCCCTTGGAAGGGGAGCCCAGGGCGGTTTTGAGGAGTCCAAGGAACGCCTGGCACTCAGCACCCTGCTCTGGGACACAAGGTGCTGATGGGTCACAGGCTGGACTCGATGATTCTGGGGGTCTTTTCCACCCTAAGTGAATCTGTGGTTCTGTTATTCGCATTTTTAGACCTGTTCTGGAGGTTCTGCTCTGTAGGAGCATCAGGGGGTAGGATGGTTGGGATGGACGGAGACGAGAGATCTCTGCAGCCAAGTGATGGAACTTGGGGTTTATTGCAAAGGGCCTGGGTGCAGGGCCCTGCTGGGATTTGGGGTTTATTGCAAAGGGCCTGGGTGCAGGGCCCTGCTGGGATTTGGGGTTTATTGCAAAGGGCCTGGGTGCAGGGCCCTGCTGGGATTTGGGGTTTATTGCAAAGGGCCTGGGTGCAGGGCCCTGCTGGGGGCTGCCAGGCACAGCTTGGAGCAGGCCTGAGAGAAGAGAGGGGGAGAGAGGGTAAGAGGGTGAGAGAGTAAAAGGGTAAGAGAATGAAGTTCCCGTTACAATACAATAAATCTTCTTCTGTGTTGAATATTCTGATTCTCACTAACCAATCTAGTAAAAGATACAAATCCTAGAGCATTTACATACAGCTTATAAGAATCACTACATTACCACACTGTGTTACATTTTAAACCCTAAAAACTCCTCTTTGGGCCCCTTCTGCCAAGCTGTAGGGTCTGCTGTGACCCTTGGGCCTGTCTGCAAGCAGAGAGTGTTGTTCCATTAAAAGGGGATTACCTTGAGCTGGCCACACCATTGTTTTCCCATTGTTCAGTAACTGAGGTATCATCTCAAAGCTTGCTTTCATTTCAATCTCACCTATAGTTTCCATATTCTCAAAATCTTTTGCCAGGCAATCATATTATTTATAAGGCTTTCCTGTTTCATCTTCCCCATCACTGCTCCCTTCCCAAACTCGCGGCACGTCTCAGTTTGCTATTCCCACTCCCATCCGAGCTGGGCGTGGTGCTCACAAAGCTTTAATCAGTTCACTTGGTTCGGTTCCTTCTCCTCGCCCCCCGCCCGGGCCGGGCTGTCCCCTCAGCCGCTGCAGTGCCGCTCTCGGCCGCTGGGCGGCGCTCGCGGAACGGCACCGAGCGAGCCCCGAGCCCGCCCGCGCTCCCTCACGGGCCCCGAGCGCTCCCCGAGCCCTTCCCGGCCGCAATTCCGCCTCCCAAACCTCGTTTCCCCGCTTAAACCGCGCCTTTCCAGCCGGTTATCGGCCCTTGGGTTCCCTCCGTAATCGCACTGGCACCGGCAGGCTTGGGAGTTGGTAAAATTCGGGAATTTGGAGTGTCACTGAAAATGACTTTGCAGTGTTGAATTATTTTGTGACTAAAAATCTATTGGGGGATTTTGTTAGGCATAGAAAAAAAAGCAGGCTGTACATCAGAACTCACTTGCTCAAATCCACACCTTCTGCTTGCTTTCTTTCCTCTGGATCCCCGAAGTTGGATGGGAAGAACTCTCTTGCAGAGCATCCTGGCACTGGGAATTCTGAGCAATTTTAAATTAATGTTTTAATAAATTAAGAGACGATCTGTATTCCTGCAATCTAGTGAAAATAAACTTGGAGCAAGTTTTAGGAGGAAAAGATGTTGTTGAATTTCAGTATTCTGGATGATTTCTGTTTACTCAAGGCTTCCTTGCAGGAGAGTTTGTGCTGGTAGGGATGTGAGGAGATTTGCATCCACCTGGTGCAATCCTCCAGCATGGAGTAAACAGGGTGATAACAGGGACACTTTCACTCTTGGAACCAGCAGAAATTGCACTTCAGGGTGGGTTCTGCTGGAGTTTGTGCAGCAAACTTCTGCCTCCCACACTGCCCTTCCTCCTCCTCGTCCTCCTCCTGCTGCTCCCAGCAATCACAAACATCTCTTGGAATCTCCTCCTCCCCAGGACAGCCCTGGGGACTCTGGAGAGGATGGGCAGCAGGTCCCAGCCCTGAAGGACACGGAGATGGTTGAGGAGAAAAGGACAGAAGGTTTGGAGCCAAGTGCAGCTTGTAGGAGTGCTGCTGGCAGCTGAGGGAGGGCATGAGGAGCACACAGCTCCAGCAGCTGCCAGGGAGGGTCTCTGGGCAGCAAATGCACAAAATCTGAGGGCAGCGGAGATGGATGGGACACTTGGTCCCTGACCCTCCTCCAGATAGCACTTGGACCCCAAAACACTGGTGCAAGTGTGACAAATCTACTCTGCAGCAGCCAAAGGACATCCTTTATTCTCTCTGAGTTATTTTATGTATGTTCTGAATGTTGTATCACACATCCAACCAAGATCCCTGCCCAGGTTGAGCCTCCTGCCTCAGCTCTGCCCAGCCCCAGCCTCTCCACACACTCTGGCTCTAAAACCATCATCTTCTCACATGAACATTTCTAGGGATGAATGCTCTGTTTCTCTGCTAGAATATATTTTGTGTTTTAATTAATCAAGGAGTTAATTTAGTTATCAGTATGTATTTGCTGGCAGCATGAAGCTGAGGAGAGCATTTCATCTACTGATGCCAGTAAAAATCTGAGCAAAGCATTTTTGGTCTGTTTTCACCAGTAAAAGCCTTAGCCAAGCACTTTTCCAGTACAAACTTACTGAAAACTCCTGTGTTACAAAAATAAACCAGCTCTGGGCAGGAAATAAGAGTTTACCACACTTAACCCTTGGAAAGCTCAACACAGACTTCAGAAATAGTGACCCACAGAAGTTTGATTATTTAGACTAACATCTTCTGTGTAATATGATATAATTAAGTTCAAGATATCACTGACAAAGTCATTGTCACCAGGAAAGAGTTGGATTTACCTTCCTTAATGTGTGAAGGTAAATGGGAAATCCAGCCCCAAAGCATCTCCTTACCTGTCCAGGTGGAGCCAGGGGCCACGCAGGGAGCAGGAACTGCTTTCCAGGAAAAACCCTGAGAAACATCTGGATCATCTTCAGAGCCCCTGCTGCTGCTCCCAACATGGAAAAGTTGTTCCCAAAGTGGCAGTTCTGAGGAGGAAGAGGAGGAGGATGGTGCTGCTGCTCTGCTGGCCAGCAAAGGCTGGCACCAGGTCCCAGTGCAGGCTGCAGGAAAAGCAGATTTAACAAACAACCGCTGGAATGTGCAGTGTTTATTTTACAAGCTTGTTATTTACATGACAACTGATGCCAGGCTGTCTTTATTGGTCTGAATGCCAGGGCATTTAGGGTTCATTTTCCTAAGCTTTTCTCTACAGCCCCAAGGGCTGGAAATTTTTCTTTTTTTTTTTTTTTTTTTTTTTCCAAATGAGATTGAACAGAAGCCACAGGATTCAGTCAATAAAATTTCAGCAGCTACCATCTCCAGAGGAAGAATATATGATCAAAAAAGCTCCAAAACCCACGGGAACTGGCACACTGATCGCCTTGGCTTTGGAATTGCCAGCAAAGGAAGGATTAGCCAGGCCAGGAGAGGGAAATGCACTTTTTGGTGGGTGAAGGGGGTGAACAGAAAAGCTTTTCCTGGGCTCACGCAGGGATAGCAGTTCCCTATTACTCAAGGAACTGCACTCCCTGTGTGGGTACCAAGTAAAGGCAGAAATCACCCACCACGTTTTTCTTTTTCCTTTCATGCCTATTGAAGCTCACAATGAAGTATTTCTGAGCTGTCTGACTGTCACTGAGCAAGGCACTGCTGACAATTGTTGCAAAATCATCTTGATTTCTGGAAAGATCCATAGGATGGACATTACAAAAGGAAGTGGGGCCATTTTGTCAAACTAAAATTGTATCATATAGTGGAAAAAGAAAAGAAAACTGTAATTAAGCAAGAGACAAAGCTGGACAAGTGCATGGTGTGAAAAACAATATTACAACTTCGAGCTATAAACTGCATCATCACAAACTTCTCTTGGAATAGAAATTACTGACAGGGCAGGTTTTCCATCACTCTGAAGCTTTTATTATTGACCTGGACTGTGGCTGCAACAGGGCTTTTACATCTGAATGCTGTGCTTCATCTTTGAGCCTTTAACCCTCAGCTTCCTGGGCGATTTGGGTTTTTATTTTTTTAACATTCTCTCCAAATCCACTCATCTCCTTTATCTCTTCTGGCACCAGCCTGAGGAGGAGCCAAGGTGAACTGGGCACGGGTGAGGAATGGGACTGACAGGAGGAAAATCATTTCCTTTGCACAGAGCACCCTCACAGCACAGGGAGGTCCCTCTGCTCCCTCAAGGGACCTGGGGCTTCAACCACAGCCAGGATGTGAACCAAGCTCAGCCAAAGCGCTGATCACAGCCCTGGCAGGCTTTGGGTGACTCCCCTTAGGTGTTAGCTTTGATAATTTCAGTAACTCAGCTCCCTCCTCTAACCCAAACCTGCTCACAGCTAATTGGGATCAATGCATTTATTGGAAATTTGCAGAAAGCACAGTTCAGTTTCTGTCTCTCACAGAGCCACAAGTACCATGAGGTGTGTTTGGAATAATGTTATTTTATTTGGTGCTAATTATTCTCTTTACCTCAAATCACTGCATGTGCTGAACATCCTGCCTTCTGTGCTTGCTGCTTGGGGACACTGAGGTTTAATTAGTGTTTATGCAGCATTTTGTGTGCTTATTGCTATTATTATTATATCACAAGTACTATTATACTTTTGCAATCTAAGTTGAGTGTTGTGCTTTTAAAAATGTATTCTGAGATGGCTTTGCAGTGCCTCAATAATTCATTAGAGAAACAAACTAATGAAGGGCTGGTTAGTCAAATAATCATTAGGTTTGGTTCTGAGCTTTCCTTCCAATGCTCTGACTTCTAAGGGTTTTCTTCTCAGCATGAACTCATTTAAGATTTTAAATGAATTATTTGGTACACTAAAAATTAAACTCCTTATGAGCTTTAGTGCCCTCCCATATTTTGCACAGGCACTGCTGAAATAAATAAGGTATTTCCAAGAGGCAAGTAAACATCCTGCACAAATAAAAGTAGTGGGTTTTTCCTCCTGGTTGTTTGAACAGAGGCTCCAAAGTGCCAGCTGTGACTCAGCAGGCAGAGGGACAGCCCCAGCAGCACGGGCCTGGGGAGCTGCTCACTCCCAACATCCACAGGCAGGATGTAAAATCAAGCAAAAGGGCATTTTGATCCTTTATGTGAACAAAACAATGCAAATTGGTGAGACTAATAAGCCCAGAGACATTACAAGGTGAATGCCTTTTATGTTTGTGAAAATCTTCTATGTTTATTTGTCTAATACAATGGAAATAAAGCTTCAAAGGCTCTTTGATTTAAAAGTGCATTATTGAAGTCAGCCAGCACAATAATAATGGTTAGACCAAATTGTTGCATTGTGACCCTAATAGCAGTGCTGGCAGAGCAGAGAGCATTTGTACAGCCTCTTGCCCGAGTTGGTGGGGATGTAAAAACAAAAATTAAGCCGAAGGATGAGAGGATGTGGGCAGGATAGGGAAAAAACTGAAATGAAATGGGTCACAAATGCATCCATACATTCACAGTGCACCCAGAGCTGCTGCAGGCTATAAATTTTTATGACGAGCCTAAAATTCAGGCTTTATTCTCAGAAAGATTTAAGAAACTTTGGGGGAGAGCCACTGCCTGTTTTAGTGCTGCCCCCAAACCACACCAAGCCAAGAGAGGATTTTCAGGCTAATTCAAATTGAAGACACCCCAGAGAAAGTCAGGGATACCCCAAATCCCTCTGAGGTGTCCTTAACCCACCAACCCTGCTCCAGGGACACCAAACCCAGCAGTAGCACCAGAGAGCAGCTAAAATTTGTAACAGCACAGGAACATCTCTGCCCTCCTTCCTCTCCAACCTCAGCTTCCCACTCCAACACCAACAAAAATTCTCCTTCTCTGCAAGAGGCACCACAAAGTGCCCTGAGTAAAGCTGGAGGGGGCTCAGCGAGGACAGTGCTGGACAAGAGGGCGTTGGGCAGGCAAACAGTTGGTGAAAGGTGAAAAACTCTTTATTTTTAAACCTTTCCCACAATATTTCCCTTTTTTTGAGTGCAGAATGTAGAGCAAAGAGAGCAGTTGTGAGCAGGCACAGAGAGCAGCGTTTTCAGCTTCTGATTTTTGGGAGTTTTTAGCCACACTTTCCCCAAGGGCAGGTTGCTTTCCATGCAAATTCTTAGAGATGCTCTTATGCCTAATTATTGGATTTCAGAAGCTTTTGTCATCTTGCAGGGATTGTTTTGTTCTTGCTTGGCTGCTCGCATTGTACAGATTAGACAGAACCTGCATTTCTGAGAATATTTTCTTTTTTAACCATTTGTACTTGATAAAATAAATTACACTGACTTTCCCACTCACATTTATTTGAAGTAGCAAAGATAAATGCAAGTGGGATCTACTACTAGATTTCCAGCAACAGCCTTTAAGAAAACTTCAATATCAAGGGAAATATCTCTAGTTTGATTTGTTTAAGCAAACCAACACGAGGTTTGTGCCTAAAAATCTTACAAGTGAAACCTGATTAAAAATAATAGCGTAACTCCCAGGCTGGGGGGATAAAAAACCCTCAAAGCAAACACAGTGAACCTTGCATTGCTCCATAAAGAGCAAACCAGCCTGAAAAATAACACTGGTTTTAATCAGGAGCTTTGGCTTGCTCGCCCAGGTAGAAGAGCCCCTTTGTTTGCAGCTTTTCAACTTCCCGACTTATTTGCTGTCTCCATCACCCTCCTGGTGGCTCCCAGGGGATTCCAGTGGGATGATCAGGACTGTAACTCCATTAATTACCACGTATTACAGTGTGTTAGAGCCTTCAGACAACCAGAAATGCAACTTTCCCTGCATGGCGGGGCGGCTGCATTTGTCATCCCTGCTCTGCTCCCGGTGCCATCCCACCTCTGCCTCCAAAATCAGGCAGCTAAAATCATTCCCAGCTTAGCCCCAGCCCTGAAAAGCACAGTCCCAGCTCCCACTGGCAGTTAGTTAGCATTTAGATAGGCTGGGACGGGGCTCTGTACAATAGGCATCAAAGCTGAACTCTTGGTGCAGCGAGAGGGATTAATTTCTTTAACCAACATGCCTGATCTGGCCTATCTCATTACCCTGCCTTGTCAGTGTCGATGTTAGATTTGATTGAAGATTATACCATTTAGGCCTTTCCCCTGCTTTCCACAGAAATCAGCCCTATTGAATTGCACATTCTTCCATGGGCCCCTGTCAATACTCAGTGGCCTGAGCCTCTAATTCTGCTTCATTTAAACTTCATCAACTTTTCCAATCAAGTGGAAGGATCTGAAATAGGCTCCGTAAGCAGAAAGGGCCTTTTTCCTTTTGTCAGATAATTTATTCTGTTTTCTCTTTCTCTCCCCCTCGCTTCCCCACCTCTTTCTCTTTTTCTTCTTTTCGCTCCCTTTCCCTGATGCTGAAAATGAGATTACAGTATTTAAATGACTATGATAATCAATCGGGGGACCTTGAGCCGAGATTGAGGTTAATTTTTCTTAGCAGAACAAAGAAGCGTGATGCCATGGGGGATTTGAAGGTGCAATCTGTGTTTCATGCTTGTATTCCTGCTCCCCCCCACCCCAAAACTGCAGTTTTAGGAGTCTTTTCTTGTTACTAACTATGCAGTTGTTGTGATTTTTAAGAGGACAGGAGAAATGTAATTTCGGGGCTGATAAATAGCTAACAGCCTTCAATCACCAATTTTAATAGGTAAAAAACAATTCAGTTACATGGAGACACTGCAGATCTAATGAAAGTGTTATCATTACCTTATTTATTTTTAAATACACTTAGAATAATTTTCTGCAGTGCTGGGAATAGTCCTTCCAGCCTGCACAGCAGAGTTGTGAACTTTTAACTGAATACTCCTTTTACTCAGCCACTCTTCCTACTTAGCAGCTTTCTTGGCTGCTTGGAAAAAAGTTGATGCTTTTGTCATGATTTTGCTAATCAGAAATGGAATCGCTTATGTTCATCTCAGAAGCTGCCTGGAAATGGCTTGTTAAGTCTTTAGATGATGTGTTTTTGGTTGTAACACGCCAGCATTCGCTCACCTGGATCTTTCCCATTCCCTGCTCTGGAAGAGAGAAAGAGAAAAATATGCATTTCTTTGCTTCCATCCCAGCTGTCTTGTCAGTGCTGTTTTACATGCTGCCACCCAATGTTATCTTTTATTTGTGTCAGGAGAGAGGATTTGACAAGTTCAGTATACAATGTTCATTTGGCAAGGCAAATTTTTCATACCAATTTTGAGTAGAAAATGAAACCATCTTTCAACACAACGAGCTACATCATTTTTGGACAGACTTATTATGAGAAGAAGAATTGCAAAACTTTATTTCCCTGCACGCTGCAGGAGAAAAACAAACCAGGAAATGAGACATTTAAACAAACAAACAAACAAAAAAACCCAAACATGTATGAATGTTTGAGGCCATCAGTTTGTTTTAGAAATAAAAAATAACCACCAGCTGCTGTCAGGTAGCTGTGGCCTCCTTTTTGTTAATCAGATGCTGCTGAATTTGGTTGCATCATAATGTAGCTTTGTTTCAAACCTTTTAAGCTCTCAGATAACTGGGGAAGGCAGACCAGGCTGACTTTAGAAGTTTTCCAGCTTTTGCCAAGCAAAACAACATTGGAGGTTTGGGAAGGGGCTCAGGGCTTGAGAGAGGGAGGGTCCAGGGGCATTTCAAAGGGCTCTGGGTACCCAAATTTAACTTCTGGCAGTACTAAATACTCTGAACAAGCCAATTAATGGAAAAATCTCATTGTAAGTTGTGCTGTCCCATGTGTGTCACAGCAGGATCCTTGGGGATGAGGGTTTGTGTCTGACAGCCCCCAGCATAAAGGGCTTCTATGGCCAGGGCTGGCTGTGCCACTGCAGAGTGAGGGCCCAGGACCCTTAAATGGATATTGCCTGAGGAACACCATGCATTAAAAAGGGCTGTCAAAGCTTCACTGGCTGACAAATTCATTTTAGCCCCCAGGACCCTGCAGGGTTGGGAGGTGCAGCCTGAGAGCTGTGTAGGATTGGGCTGAATGTCGTCCATGTCCTCAGCCCCTGCTGGGAATTGATGCTCTTTGGTGCTCCAGCTTTGCCCCTCTGGGAATTTTACCCCCCCCAAAAAAGCAGCAGCAGCCCCAGAATGTTCAGCCCCACAAACATGGATGGAGCTGTGTGTGTTTCAGGCAGTGTTTTGCTCTAAGAGTTTTTTCTCTGTGAATTTTACCCCCCAAAAACCAAAATGTTCAGCCCCATAGATGTGGAAGGAGCTGTGTGTGTTTCAGGCAGTGTTTTGCTCTAAGAGTTTTCCCTGTGAATTTTATCCCCCAAAAAAGCAACAGCAGCTCCAAAATGTCCATCCCCACAAACATGGATGGAGCTGTGTGTGTTTCAGGCAATGTTTTGCTCTAAGAGTTTTCTCTGTAAATTTTATCCCCCAAAAACACAACACCAGCCCCAAAATGTTCAGCCTCACAATGTGGAAGGAGCTGTGTGTATTTCAGGCAATGTTTTGCTCTAAGAGCTTTCTCTGTGAATTTTACCCCCTAAAAAAGCAGCAGCAGCCCCAAAATGTTCAGCCCCACAGATGTGGAAGGAGCTGTGTGTGTTACAGGCAGTGTTTTGCTCTAAGAGTTTTCTCTGTGAATTTTATCCCCCAAAAAAGCAGCAGCCCCAAAATGTTCAGCCCCATAGACGTGGAAGGAGCTCTGTTCCAGGCAGTGTTTTGCTCTAAGAGTTTTCTCTCTTTAAGCAAATGTTGACTCACCAAGGGGAAATTAAAACTCCATTAGACATTGCCACACTGCAGAACAGACCCCATTACAGTGGTTGAGCTGCAATTAATTGGTTTCCTCAGATATCACTTAATTCTGGGATGGCACGGAGAGATGGGAAGGACAAGGCTGATCTAAACAATAATTTCCTAAAATAACATAATCTAAATAAACTAATGAAGTGATTACATAGTTATTAATCTAATATGAAGAAGAGTCAGAAGAAAATATTGGGTATATAACAATTTAGAAAGAACAGTAGAGTTAATACCATTCTGGTTAGACTCATCATGAGGCAATCAGCATTTGTGCTTAGGGATGGATGCTGGTTTTGCAGATTAATTATATTTTGTGCTAAAAGCTGCCATTTCAAAGTGGTTTTTTTGGTCTGTTGTTCATACTCAACTTTTCAACACCCAGATGGAAGGGACCACTGCCTGTGAGGCACTGCAGGTTTGGGGGTTGTTTTGTTTTTTAAGCAAAGTTAATTTTGGATTAAGAAATGTAAAGCAAAACAACCCTAAAACCAGACTCCCTTGCGTGCAGATAGAATAATCAGCAATTGGAAAATATTGTGGCCCAGGGAGGGCTCTCCACAGGCACTCCCTGTGCAGAGAGGCAGCGGGAGCTGCATGCTGGGGGTGCCTTGGGTGCTCTGGGGGTCCCCCAGGGCCAGGCAGGGTCCCCCCAGCCTGGGGCCATCCCCACAGAGCTCCTCTGAGCATCAGCGGGGTAGAGAAAGTATTTGGCTTCAGGAGAATAAATAACTAGGCCTTATAAGTCATTAAAAATGTATTACAAGAAAAATACAGCGCAGCTATAAATAGAAAACAAAGCAGCTCCTATATAAACTTTTACAATTGCTGCTACTCTGACTATTTTTCACTGTCTGGTTGTGAGTGAGTTTAGCATCTGTGATCTCTGGGGGCTGAGACCCCTGGGAGCTGCAGCTCTCCTGGCAGTGCTGTGGCCTCTGCAGGGCTCCGCCAGCTTGGGAGATGAGTTTGGGTGACAGGAGCTCAGGAGTGACTGCTCAGCCTGGCTGAGACCCTGGTCAGTCCCAAACTGGAACTTCAGTTCCCTCCCTTCTCTTTTTTAAAATATTTCAATGTGTATTTGTGACAGTCTGACATGCAGCAGTTACTTCCATAAAAGATATCACCTGTCCCTGCAAGCCTCCACAGATCCAGACCTTAATATGAAATAAACTCTATACAGCAAGGCATTAATCATTCAGGGATACATCATTAGTGTCTTTTGGTTATTACTTAAAATAGTTCACATAGGTAACATCAAGCACTCAGAATAATTTTTAAACCTCTGTGAAGGAACCGACATGTCTTTTGAAGGAGCCAGTATTATCTCCACATTGTGCTCAGCTGAAGTCAGGGTCAGTTTGTTTTCAGGGCAGATGAACTGCACTTTGTGCTTTCACACTTCAGTGTTAAAGAGTTTTTGTCATCTGGTCTGATTTTCTTTTTGTCATGTCAAGCAATAAAGTGGAAGAATTTGGTGGTTGATACACCTTAATGCAAAGATGTATTAACTTTACTCTGCTTTACCACAGCAAATAAAGTACCTCAAAAATACCTCAAATTTCAACTAAAATCAGCTGTGTGATGCTCTGACTTTGAAAAATCAAATCCTGACTGTGACCCCACCATAAATATTCCACCACAGAGAACTCTCAGCACTGAAACTCCCACATGTACCTAATGGGGTGTTCCAAGGGAAGGACTGAGCTGCCTTGGCTGGACAGTGATGAACAATTAGAGGTTTCAGGACCCAGGTGTAATGAAGAATCCACAGTTAAATATTCAGGTCAGGGAAAGTAGGCCACAGATCTAAATGGTGAATCCTAATAATCCTAATGGAATCCTAAAAACCCTAACAGAGTCGTGGAGGAGGACATTTTGTGCAGCTCACATCGTAAGAAATGTGATGTTTTCCTGTCTGAGAGATCTTGGGCTGCATCAAATCCCTGACTGCAATGTGGTGACTCCAACTTGTTTGAGAATAAAAATGAGCACTGTAGTGGGGTCACTCACACCTTTGTGGGTGTGGGGGAGAGAAATGAGCTCTTCAGGACAGGCACCCTCAGATGTGGAAGCTGCTGGCTGGAAATGCTGGCTGAGGGTTTCTTAAAGAGCAGACCCATTGGGTTAATGTCTACAAAAACATTAAATTCAGCAAACGATAACTGGAAAAAGCAATTTCCTTTCTATTAAGTGTGGGCTCTCGCTTTGTTTTCCTCCTAAACTCTCAAAATCCTCTTTTCTAAAACACTTCCACCATCCTCCTCCAGCTGGGGTCTCCTTGCTCACCCCCTCCTGCAAGGCTGTCAGCATCCCACAGTCCCTTTAATTTAGGAATTTAACAAGTAATTCTAAATTGGGATGCTGGAAAAGCCGTGATCGTATCTACCATGTCTATCCTATCAGATGTGGTTCTGTGCTTTCCCTGCCCTGAAAACAAAGGGGAAGAGAGTTGAACACATGGTATCCTCAACTAGAAAGGACTTTGCTGTAAGAGGATATTGAGTTGTTTTGTAAAGCCCAATATTACGCTTGAATTATGCCTGAATAAGGAGAAAGGACATTGTTAAAGAGCCCTAAACATTGACCATAGTGGATCTTCTTTCTTCCAAGCCCTTCAGCAGCGTTGTTTTTGGCTGGTAATGATTTGGTATTGTATTTATAAGCCGTCAGGGTAATCCAGAGAGCAGCAGGAGGGGCAGTTGCCTTAAATAAAGCTTTACAATGCTGCTAATTAAAACGATCCTTCCTCTCCCTGTGATGACTAATGAGACAGAAAGAAGAACCAGGGAGGGTTAATGAAAATGTTGCCGTGAGATTCCCTATTTTTAATTGGTCTTTGTAATGTTTTAATCTTCTTTATGGCGTGGGGGTGGAAATGGAGAAATTTTCTTTTACCTTTCTTGCACCGTGTAGCACGTGGCATTTGAAACATCCAGTTCTAGCTTTGTATCAGGAGTCTGTAACCAAGCTCTGAGGTAGAGTGTAGCCTTGAGAGGCAAGAAGCAATTTCAGACCAGAAAGAAGAAATGTGAAAGCTGGTTTTAAGCTCAAGCTTCCAAAGGGAGCTCCAAGGGAGCATCCGTACCCTGAGGACTGGGGCTAAGATCTATTGTGAAGGATTGGCACTGATGCTCAATAGTATTTACAGCTTTAGGTCATGATGCTCTGTTAAATGCAATATTTATCCCATGAGCATGTCACAGTTCACCTCAGATGTCAAGAATTCAATTAATATTCTATTTAATAGAACACACCATGACCTAACCTTTTAATACTCTTAGTGCGTCTGAGCCCTCCTTATTAGTGTCACTTTCCAACTTTCCTTCTCAGCTGATGCATCTCACAACAACTGGGATGGGGAAATTGGGAGCAGGGGGAGAGGGGAAGAGATTTAAATTACTTTTGGACCTCACTGTGAGGATTCAGCAGCTTTATCCTCTGTAAAACCTGGCTCCCAGGGGTTCAGCACACCCTGCTTTCCCCATTTTCAAGGGCTGACTTCTTGCAAGTTCCAACTTTGTGTCGATTCAAGCCCACAAAAGGCACGGCCAAATTTTTCATGGTTTGAGCTGATCCAGTTTCAAACAGCATTGCCCCTGCCTCACATCACATTATCGAGCTGGGGATCAGGGGGAAGCATTCATGTGAGCAACACCTGCAGGATTCAATCTCTGCCTTCAGATTTTGTCTGTGTGCTCTGGGGGTGAGTTGTAAATACCCTGGGACTAGGAGATCAGCGCTGCAGAGATTTCCCTGTCTCAGGAAGTGAGATCCCTTGGATGCACCATGATTTTACAGATCAGAATGGAAAATTAGAGGGCTCCTTCAATGAGCAAACAGGGCAGTCCAGTTCCAATGTTTGTGGTGGAAATCAGAGTCTCAGAAGCAGCTTTTGCCATCCTTGTGTCACCTCTAATGAGCTACCAGCAGAAAGCCATAAAAACCAGTAAATTGTGTGTTTTCAGATCAGATGAATTAGAAGACAGGCTTAGTAATCTGGTGGGATTTATAGCAAGCTTTTTTAAAGAACAGAATTAATTTTAAAAACTCCTAATTGGGATCTGCTTCAGGCTGATATTTTCCTGTGCAAGACCTGCATGACACATTAGAAATGGAAAGAGCTTGAAAGCAAATAAGTGTTTTAAATTACTCTGTGCTGTTGTAGCCTTTAAATTTTGAGAAGAATTAAACAGCAAAGTGTTTTTTGAAGGCAGGAGTTGCCTGCCTTGAGGCAGGAGGGCAGGATGGGTTTAGCACAGAGAACACCTGGGAGGGGGCCACGCTATTACCACCCCTGTGATTTCAAGCAAGATTTGTTGAGAAGATCAACCAATAAATACAGAGGCTGTGCTGCAGCTCCTTAGAGTGGGAGGAAGAACAGACATTGTGCCAGATATTTTCATGCAACTATATTCATTATTTATGCAGAAGAAGAGATATTTCAGGAAAACAGAGCTGAACCATGAGTGACAAGGTATCTTTCCAGAGCGTAGGGTGCAGGAAAATTGCACTGGGGTTGACAGCTTTTTAATGTAGAGTCTCTATTTCACTGAATTACTGCATGTTGGCATTTCAAAAGTACAAGATGACCTATTTATTAGCTGTGAATCAAACAGAAATTACATGCTAGAAAATAAAAAAGTTGTATGTTTCTTCCAGCTGGTAAGATGCTTATCCCACAGAAATAATATATACAGAGAAGAAAACCTGGAAACAAAGGATCATCAATCACAAGGCACTAAATTTAACATTGTAGGACCTGTATTTGTCATATAATATTGCAATCATATGTGCTTGTTCCCTTATGTGTGATGTAATATTAAATGTATGTGTGTCATAATATAAAATTTCACTGCCCCTGCTCTGCTTAGGCTCCTTTCACCCACTTCCCTTTTGGAGAGGGAATAGTGGCTTGGAAACTTGGCTTTAACATTAACATGCTTTAAATGGGCAGTGCCAGAACTTCAGGAGGAAGGTAACCAGCCACCAAACTGAATATTAGAAACTGCCAGGGCAAAAGTGGGAGGAAAAACTGACAAAAGAGCCCAAGTAGAGGGCCTGCACTTTGCTAGAGGCAGGTGCCACATCTGAATGAAATACCAACAGCATGCTATTTGAAGAGTGGAAATTCAGCTTTCCCTGGGAAGTTTGATACCTTGGATCTGAACAAAGGGCCAAAAGCAAAAATTACAATTGTTGGATTTGTCAACTGACATTCAAATGAAGGTGGAGCAAATTCCTGCCTTCTCTGCCCTCATGATCTTACATAAACAATTAGATAAAGTTACAGGAGCAAAAATATCCAAGCACAAATCTAGAGCAGTGTCAAATGTAGCTTTATGAGTGTATTTCATGTACCTTTTAGCTCAGAAAGGAAATAATTTTATATACTTCCATTTTTCACTTCAAGTATCACCATCAATATGAAGAGTAAACACTACTTAGGAAAGTCCAGATGAATTTGTATCACATACATAGTGACAATATTTTTAAAAAGAATTAAAGCAAAAACCACAAGTTGGCTGTGGTTGCTGCCAGGTTTTTTCTCAAACCTGGCAGTTTTGTACCCAAACCCATTCTGGAGTAGCAGCTTCCAAAACCAGGGCTCTATTATAGCCACTATGGCCAAGAGCACCAAACCCATCCTGACTTTGCAATAATCAAATGTTATTGCAAAGTCAGGCTGTCTAATGAGGGCAATTGAGCAATAACCTCCCAAAACAATTATAATTTCTACTAATCCATCCATGTGGCAGGAAAGGGGAGGACAGCATTAAAAACTGCTGCTCCAGAAAGAAATAAAGAGAAAGAAAAATACAACAAAAATTCCTGTTGACCCATTAGCAGAGGCACGTGTCGAATTTGATAAAGGCACCTTTGGTTCTGCCATTTTCCCCTTTTGGGAATCTAAAACAATCTTTCACCAACCTTCAAGTCAAATCAGCTTTGTAATTGATTAGCACCACTTGGATATATCTATTTTTACATATATATATATATATATATTATCAATGTAATTTCAGGCTTACCACTACAGTGCCTGCTTCCTCACAATAGCTGGATAAAGCATATTTTTAAATACATGCTGATCCAGGTACATTTTCAATAGAAGCAGGGCAGTTATTTCAGCTTTGCAAATTCATTCCAAGTGAACACATAGGATCTTGGGGGAGAAAAAAAAAAATCTATACATTAGAAACATTTAATTGACCACTTGATGTTATCCCAGTCCCTCTGTGTTGAATCCTGAATGGTAAAACTTAACATTACTCTTTTTTTTTTTGCTTGAATTATCCTCCTGCTCTTGCATATATACAAGCTACGTGCTCCAATGCAAGACCCATCCATTTGTCTTAGTAATTTATCTCATTTCCTTTGGAATGGTGTCCCTCAGTGGCTCAGAGAAAGTGGAGCGGTTGTTTTAATAGATTTGAGTTTTATCTGCCTCTCTATTTGCAGCAGGGCATAATAATAATAAATTATGATACTAATAAGTAGGTTGTGCAGAATGGACTACAGTGGTACCACTTCCCTCCCCCTCCAAAAAAGTAATTTATGGGTACATTCTTGTGACTTTAGGGGTGTAATAAATTATCAGGGTTCGTTTTTCCATCCAATTTGAGGCAGTGCAGCTGTGTTTTGCAAGCAATAAACTCTCTTGTTGTATTTCTTAGCTAAGCACTGAAAAACACAGTGTGATTTTTTTTCCCTCCCTTCCCAATTATTGTTGCAACGCCTGGTAGCTTCTCTGTAGTTAAGGGTTTGCCAGTGCTTCTATTATAAACCTCAATTTTCAGGGGCCTATAACTTTGCTCTTTTAAATCACAGAGGGCTAGGACTTGGTGTACATCTCTGTCAATCTGGATGCTTTTTTTTCAAGGAGAAAAAGGCAAATTTTTCAAGGAGCCCAGACCCCAAAATCTGAGCCATGTGTGGAAGTCAGAGACACATGGATGTGAGCAGCTGGAAATGCTTGGATACCTTTTCAGCTCCTGACAAGCCTAGGATCCCTCTTATTTTGGGCACATCCTGGGGCAACATTTGGATGTTAATTACATTTCTGACAATGTACAAGAAGGGCAGCACCCTGTGCCACTTTCCTGCTGGAGGTTTGGGGATCAAGGACGAGTGAGCCACGTGCAGGAGCTGCCTCCTTAAAGGTGATGCCCTGCTGTTGAGAGCTGGCCCAGGGTTCAGGATGCTGAAAATACAGAGGGACTAAAGGAAACTGCAGCAATTCAGCCTTCTCCAGCAGCCTCAGCCAACTGCATCGACCAAAATACGGTCAGAGGGTCTCTGCATTCAAGGAGAGGTTAAGAGTCTGCTGGGCCTGGCTCCCATTGCCGTTCCTGCCCTCTTTGCATTCAGCCCGACACAAGCAAGGGTCAAAGAAGGAAGGAAGGAAATGAGAATATACAACACCAACAGCAGAATTGCACAGTGTCTGCAGCAACCTCAGGGCCGGGAGAGCAGAGAGTGTCCAGCTCTGCCAGGGAATGGTGCAATTCCTTCCCCCTCTGCAAAACCTCACTGGATGGGGCAAAAACCAACCTGATTTTCCAACACGTCTTTGTCCAGGTGCAGTTATACCCTGCTCTGCATTAGGGAGCCAAATACCCCTTAACACAAGGGAGTAAAAATGATTTTGGGTTTCCAGGGTGTTCTTAGGGGGGAACCACGGCAGGCAAGGAGCAGCTCTGAGCCCCTTTGTGCAGGCTGCTCCTCCAGCTGCTCATCTCAGGCTGCACAGCTCACACTAATGCTGCTGCTGCTGCTAAAGCTGCCTCTACGTGAGCAGCAATTAAGCTGTGAAGTCAGCCTCTTAATATTATGTTAACATAGTTCAGTATATTAAATGTAAAACAAGTCATAATTTTTAAAGGTACCTCGGCTTACTGAGTTTAAATGAAGGCAGCAGTAGGACTATCACAGCCATATGCAAATCACCTGCATTTTAAAGCTAACAATAGATTTTGCTTTATTGTTTTGGCATTTAACGAGTGGGAAAATAATAAATTAAGCCACATGGGGAATCCCTGGTGCTTTTACAAACTGAAGCAGTGCCCATTTGGAGAGAGAACATTCCCCATCTTTCTCCCTAGCTGCATTTCTCTTAACCCACCACCTTATTAAAGCTTATAGGGCAAAATTCTCTTCTCATATTCCTCTGGCAGCTCTTAGTCCACATTCAGCTCTCCCTGCCTTCCCAGCTGTCTTTCATCCTGCCAGCTCACTCTGCAGACAGCAAAGAAGAGCAAAGACTGGCTGGGCCATGGGGAGTCAGAAGAGAGATTTTGTCATAGTTTTAGGAGGGTTACAATAGCTATTAGAGCATGGATGATTTTTCTACCTGTGGTAATAGGGGATGCAGCTACCAGAACAAGGTTCCATGCAGGATCCCAAACAGGGCCTCTGCAGCTGCCTGGTGTGACCACCATGGCTCTCTGGAGCCAAAGGAAAGAAGGGGTTGAATGTTTTAGCAAGTTGAGCTCTCTTGTTTGAAGCATTTTTAAACATGTTTTTAGAAAATTAATCGTATTTTCATTTTAACTTGCCCAGCTCTTACTGGTCAAAGCCCTGAGCCAAAATTTAGGCTCAGCCATGAGGGTCACAGAATTATAGAATATCTCAGGGTGGAAGAGACCCATCAGATGGTTTGAATGGGCAGGTGTTGGTCTTGCCAGTGGCAATGTGTGGCTCTGTTATCAACAGTGAGACATGGAGCTGAAAGCAGATCTTGCTCCTGAATGCCATCCTGGGTGTGCCTTCTCCAGGCCATGTTTTTACAAAGCCACCAGAATGAAAATTCAGCCCCTGATTGCCCCCACAGCTCCTCTGTGAGAACAAGCACAGCCCTTCCTTGTGCAGAGCAGTTCAACACGTGCTTGTTCCCTGTGTCAGCTGTGAGGAGGATCAATTATGCACATCCATGAACATCCCCTGCACCTGCATTCCCCCAGGAACCCTTTACCAACACCAAAGGATGGAGCAGAAATCAGGAACCAAGGCAAACCAGGCAGCCTAAAGTGAACACAGCACTGCAGCATTAACTGGCAACAGCAAATTGCCAGGCAGAGTGAAAATTTAAACAACAGGAGCACAGAAAAATGCTTTGAATGGAAACCTACAAACCTCAGAGAAGTTTGGGATGTGCCTGGGGATAATTCTCCAGCTTCCCTCTCATGGCTCTGTACAATCTCTCAGAAAAGCCCCTGTGGTCTTGCCACACATGTCTGTTTTCTGTCAAATCTGCTGTTTGTCCTACTCAGTGCATTTCATCAGAGGTGTGTGAGGTTTGCTCTCACTTCCACTGCATGTGGGGAGATGGGAGGCAGAAGGTTTGTGCAGCCCTGTGAACACATGAAGCACTCCACAAGGATTATGGTTATTTTCATAATAATTCTCCAGCCCTGCCTACGTTTGAAGTCAGGGATGTCTGGAGCTGAACCAGACAAGCAGAACACACACAAAAGCCCAATTAGCTCTGTATCACTAAAGCTCTTACAAACCCTAATGCATTCATCATTGTAGAACTAAGAGATGAGCATTGGGCTGTGCTCCTGCCTCAGTTCAGTCGGGTTTTAACTTGACTGATGCTGAGAGTTCTGTGATGAATCTCCTCCATTCACCTCCACTGTGCAGGAGAGGAAACAGAGACAAAGGCAGAGCGCCCCACTGGCCACCCTCACCTCATCCATGAAGTCCCTTTATAAAAACTGACCAAGTCTTAGCTCAGGTCCAGAGGAGCATCAATCCTCCATGCAATGCTTTCTGTTACCCTGTTACAAAATCTAGATGTTGGTTAAAATCACGGAAAGTCTAAATAAGCCTAGAATAAGAATAGACAGAGAAAGGCTAAACAGCAAAATAAGAGTTTGGTTCTCTAAGAGATGCACAAGCACACAAAAACAAGCTGGCTCTAGGTAGAGCTTTTCAGATTACTTGAACATGTGTTTAAAAAACTGGATTAAAATACAGATTCCCCCTATTATTTTTCAATAACACAAGCGCAGCACAGAACAACTCACTAGTGCCACAAACTACTTTTTCATTCCTGTTTTTTGTTTCATGCTTCAATATCTTCTTCCAGCTGCTCATGTCTCCTTTTTTTTTTTTCCCCCTTCTCCTCACTTTGATCTATTAGTTTTCCCCAGAAATGGGGTTTATAAATCATTGTAATGCAGCCCTGGGAAAGACGGTGCTTAGTGCAGGGAGAAATACATTGCAGCTAACAGCCACGGCAGGGAGGAAAGCTCTCACCTCGGAGAGGGGCTTTGGCGACAGGTTACGGATGGCTCTGGGTTATTTTATGGCTGCATTCCTGCCAGCAGGGGCAGGGCCACAGGGAGAGCTGCCTGCACCCCTCCGCTATATTTCAAGTTTCCTTCTGCAGGCAAAAACAAACCGCCCTGGGGCTCAGGAGGGAAAGGGAGAGAGGGAAAAATTGGTAAAAAGGAAGGGGAGGGGAGACAGGACAGGTGGGGATGGATTGTTGAGTTCCTGCTTTTGCACCATCGCATCTTTTTGTAAAAAGAATAATAATAATAATTTAAAAAAAGTTTGTATCTCTTGCACCCTGAAAAGATGCTAATTTCATCCAGGTCCCATCCATTGGCAGGATCCAGCTCGCCCAGGGACATTTCCACCCCTTTGTGCCAAGGCTTTTGTGTTCCCATTTTGTACTCGGGGAACTTCCCAGGACCAGGCTGAGCCCACAGGAGCCATCCCTCCAGTGATCCCCACTCTGATCCCCATGGGAGCAAATGCAGATGTTGTTTTGTTGTTCAGAAGTGTTTTTGTACTGGAAACCTAAGGGCTGAGCTTCTCTCCACACTCAGGATTTTGAAAGTTGGCTATTGTTATTAAAAATATCATCTAGGATGGAAAGATGGGAGCAGTGCAAGGCTGGGCACCAGGGTGATCTCAAAACAGCCTTTCCAGGCCAAATTGGTGGAAGGGCTCTTTAGTGTTTGTGGCACAACACTGTGGCCAACAGACATCCCCCGAGTCTCCTCCTGGGAGTAAGAGTTGGTTCTAAATGCAGAAAACCCAACATCATCGCACAGCCAGAGAGACAAACCTTCCTCAGCAGAGGTTTATATGCTTATCTCCTGCCCTGGAGTGCAGCATGGATTAGGGGAACCCATTGCCAGCCCTATTTAATTAGGGAGGAAATCATCATAAATTCCTAAGAGCAGCACAGTCACATGCAGGCTACAGGCACTTTGAAGCACTGGCTGTGTTTTTAGGATCACCAGCTCCTAATAAGCCCACCCCAGGCAGACACACCATTCTTTAGTTCCTAAAGCACACAAAAGAGACACCATGCTGGAATCTTAGCTCTATCTTTAACAAAGCATTACCCCCTCCTCACCCTCTTGCCCATAATTGCCTTGTTATTGTCATTGGTGCCATTGTTCATTGGCTCGGCCCTAGAGAGGCCCAGGGGAGCACTTCTGCCTTAGCTAAACCAATATCTCCTGCAATAACCCCCTGCAGTTTCCCCTTTGCTATCCCATGTTGAATAAATCCTCCATCTCTGTTTGCTGAATGATCATAAAGATATGATTGAAGTTTCAGATTTATGGTTTCCTCCGAATCGAGGAGCCGCTCCAATAATGCCAGAGCCTGTTTGCTGCCTGGTTTCTGACAGGATACACAGAAAGGGGGATTTGTAAGAGCAAAAATAAGAATGTAGAGATTAGAGACAGGTATTTTCTAGACATGTAGAGGGGTTGGACTCACACACACACACTCTGCCAGAGCATCCTCTGCCCAAGGATCTCACTGTGCTTCCCAAGCACCCTGCCAGGCAGGGTGCACACACAATATTTCACTCTAACAGCAAATCTGTCTCCAGCAGCCACACAAGGGAGCCACAAGAATTGCTTGCTGGGTAAAGGAGGATCCTAACTAAAGATCTCACTGTACAGCTGTACAAAAACTGGCGTGGTTGCTGAAGGCTGACAGAGGGTCCATGTTAAGGTGGTCCTTGCTGTCAGCCTCATGCTCCATATTCCATGAGCTCCTTCAGAGCTGTTCATGCAATCCTCTGGATGCCCAGGATGCTCTTTGGGCATCTTTTTCTGACAGACTCAGGCTCCACGTGCCATGAGCTCCCTCAGATCTGTGTTCATGCAATCCTCTGGATGCCCAGGATGCTCTTTGGGCATCTTTTTCTGACAGACTCAGGCTCCACGTGCCATGAGCTCCCTCAGATCTGTGTTCATGCAATCCTCTGGATGCCCAGGATGCTCTTTGGGCATCTTTTTACTGTCAGACTCAGTCTCCACGTGCCATGAGCATCCCTCATGTTGTCTTCATGGAATCCTCTGGATGCCTGGGATG
Organism: Melozone crissalis; assembly: GCF_028551555.1. Lineage (NCBI taxonomy): Eukaryota > Metazoa > Chordata > Aves > Passeriformes > Passerellidae > Melozone > Melozone crissalis. The sequence continues at coordinate 4,226,653 of NW_026535819.1, read as the reverse complement.
CTCTTTGGGGAGTGCAGAGAAACCCTCTGGCTCCTATGGGAGAACATCCCAGACGTGGAATTCCTCTGTTCAAAGCACAAACACCCAAAAATCCCCACCAAAGGGGCACTGCACTTAGAGAGAAAAGCAGCTGCTCCCTGAGGACACCCAGCCTTGCACCTCCCTGCTCCTCCCAGGGAATCTGGTGCAGGATTGTGACCTTGGGATAATTGTCACCTTCCCCATGCTGTTGTGTTGGCCTGGGTGTCCTCCTTTCCCTTCAGCCCATGCCAGCAGCATTTAGTGATTTAGTGAAGCCATCTCCATTATACAGCTGGAATTGCACAGCATGAGGCACATTGCTATTCAGATTCAGGTCAATATTAGTTTTTTTAATGAATAAACCACCTCAAAGCTGAAGTGAAAACAAAGTTTGTGACTTTGGTGTCAAAAATCTGAAGAGAACATCCAAAACACCTTCCCTCAGCCTTGTGGCTGCAGCACATTTGCTTTTCCCTGATTCACAGCCATTTATGCTCATTCCCACTTCAACAAAAACCTATAAAACTCTTAGAGCGTGATGCAGTCCTAAATTAAATGCACTTTAACATTGCTATATAACAAGGGAGTCTTAGCTCTTTTAAATTAATGCATGCAGCTGAGAAGGGGACCTTTCCTGGAAAATTTATTCTGCTTTATTTGGAGAAAACCCCACCTCGTTCCACCTTCTCTGAGAGCAGAGATGATTCTGTGTGTTATAATGAGGAATTTGTAATAATGAGAGCATTGTGTGTTCCAGTAACTATGAAGCCAACAACAGAAGACTTCTGTGAGCAGCAGTGTTTGTGTGATGTATGGTAATATTTTTCCTCAGTGCATTACAAAAGGAAAAAAGCAAGATAAAAATATCTTCCATTTTCTCCCTAATTTGTAGTTTTCTGGTGTTAGCAAGGCTTATAAGACACATGCTCCCAATTAGCTGCTCCTCTTAATTTAAATGCTTCATAAATTATCTCCTGCGCTTGTGGATTATCACTTCATAATGCGAGTTAGCATTTAAATAAATAGCTGCGATGTAGGAAATTAGAGAGGTTTACAGTCTGAGGCAGCAGCATAATGAAGGAAAATACCACAGCAGCTGAACAGGGCTTGGGAGGGATGTGATGAGGCAGAGATTTTTTTTTTCCACCCCCTTTTTGCCTTTTAGCATCCAAATTTGGGCTGCAGCAGGGAAAATATGGGTCAGAACTCCAGCAGAGCAGGAGCCTTTTGTAATGGCTGAGCACGAAGGGAACATGGAGAATTTTTCAGCATGTAAAATGTCTGATTTAGCAAATATGATGCAATTAGGAAGTGACTTTTTCCAGCCAACTCTTGGTTGCCTCAGAAGGTTGCCCCTTTGAAAGCAATTGGGCTGCTCATGTATGTCATACCTGAGCAGTACCCAACCCCTTCTGTTCTATCCTTTCAAAAAAATAAAATGGGACTGGAGAGAAAAACAGCAGAACAAAGCAGAGCTGGAGTTGTATTGAGAAAATTTGGTGGGGAAAGCAATGAGGGAGTCAGATGTAGAATTATGGGGAATTTTAGAAATAGATATATAGAGACAGAGAGTGAAGAAAGCAAGCATTGTTTTGTAAGCCACATAACTTCTGCCATGTTTTTAGCACCATTAATAAGATCAACCTATAGAAAATGAGTGTTTTTAAGCATTGGTAGCAACTCCCCATTCTATTTCAGCCCAGTTTCACAATTATTGTCCTAAATGTAGAAAATTACAAAGATGGAGCAGGAAAAACCTCATGACAGCTCTTGGAGGACTAAGGCTCTCTCCAGTGCTTGCTGGTCTTGCCTTTGGTGTCACTGCTGCTTTTTCTGCCACAGGAGAAAACTCTGGGCAGGAGTCAGCCCTGTTTGAGTGCCCCTGATCCTCAGGAGCTGAAATCAGGCACCAGTGGGCTCAGGACCCTTTGGGGTTTGCCTTGCAGAGCACCCAAGGTTGAGCACTGCAGCCCTGGCAAGTCCAGCTCTCACAGCTCCCTGCTTGCTCACACACACAAAATGTCAAAAATCATGGATATTTTTTTTTTTTCAAAAACACTGGAAAATCATAGAAGCTTTGACAGCCTTGACCAAAGTCCAGCCTTAGGCAGGAGTAAAGTTATTAGTTCCTTTATTTCCTGGAGAAAGCCTGACACATTAGGATTTCACAGCAGCTGGCTGTAAGTGTAATGGGCAGGGTGTGATTTTGCTGCCTGGGTTTTGCAGTTACATTTCAGCAGCTTGAATACATTTTGCTGTAGGACAGAGCAAATGATTCGGGCAGGTCCTTGCATCAGCACAAGGCCCTCGGTGCTTAATGGGAGTTGTGCCCAACTGACAGCACGATTTGAGTGTCTGCTGTATTTAATATTCTTCAAGAGCAGGGTCAAATTGTCTCATCATTTACATCCCTACAACCCTGCTGATCCCAGGGGAACTGCTCTTCCTCTGAACTCAACAGGGATGAACGTGGGCAACTGGACTGAGATGTGCTGGAGGAAGATTTCCGCCTGGACCCCTCAGGATTCAGGTGCTTGGAGACACAGCTCACCCTGCAGAGAGTTCCAGTCAGCCCAGCAGGAGCCTTGTTTCATCCCATAATTTTGTATTCCATCACATAATTTTGTATTCCATTCAATGTTTAGAAAGTGAAAAGGGGGATGATCCCACTCCAACCAACATCTGAAAGTTTACAGCTCTTCATCTCTCCAAGTGTGCAGGTGCTAAAGGAAAGGCTCTGGGGGCCAAGCTGTACCTGTGCTCTGTCCTCTGGGGCATATTTGCATCTCTGTTATCACTTTGTCTTCTGAAGCAGGCAGGAATGGCCACAGGTGCTCCTGGATTATTCTGTGCCTGAGCCTGATAAGCCTCAATTTCTCTGGGCTAGGAGCACACAGAATGCAGCTCTCCTATCCCAGCTGCAAGGGCTCTTCAGGTCTAAGAAAAACCTGGCACAAGTCTTGAATTCTGAATGCAGGAGACAGGACTGGAAGCCCCAGGACTGGATTCCTTCAAGGAGATGGTGCCACTTTTTTTACAGAATCACCTTTTCTTCCTAAAGGGAGTTTTAAATAATAAAATTGGAAGCTGCCGCATATCTTTCCAACTGATCTACTAATCATATTTCTTCAAATTTTATATCCCTGACCCTTGTAAAGGGATTGCAAGGAAGGCATTTTTTAAGCTGCATTTTAATAAGTCAATATGAAAGCTCAAAATTATTTAAAGCTTCTTAAATAGGATTATATTTGATTTCTTGTGGGAATAGTGAGGGATAGTCTAGTAAAGACGTTCTGTCCTGCTGAGGTTTTATTACATTAAAGAAACAGCATCCTTTTTTAACAGCAAAAACTTTATCTATTCTCTAATGAAAATGGAGATTATTCTGTACATGAGGTGACTGAAGTTGGTAAGTTCCTGCATCTTTGATCAGAGATTAGAGTTTCTCCTTGAGTGAAAGCCGAGAGATTCCTGAACCAGAGGTTCAGCCTGAATTTAACAAGTTGCCTCCTCATCTAAAATATTTGAATTTCCTTCTAGGAGGTACCACAAGTGTATTGACTTCAGACAAATTCTGCTGTGAAATAACAGGTAGCTCTCAAGGCAGCCAGTATCTCATTTGCAGCCAGGGATTTAATTTGGCCTAAGAATCAGAGGTCTGTGCTGCTGGGGAACTATTTTACTATATAGGAAATGTCATATCCAGTCTGCTCTGAAAGGCCCACAGTCAAATTCTCACTTGAATTCCACTCCTTTAATGTCAGTGTGACTTATATGAAGGTTATACTGGCAGCACTTAGCTTAGTATGTTCTATTGCACCCATATAAAAGCAGGGGAGTCAAATAAAAACTACCTGTAAGGAGTTGGAGCAGCAGCAGGGATTTGCATGGTGTAAGCAGCAGCTTCACTGAGCTGAGTTGCTCTGGACATAATCTGGGCCAACATCTGGTCTTGAGAACATAAAGAGATTTTTCTTGAAGTAGCAGATGGGGAGGTTCAAAGAACAGATATTATTAAGGATGAAACACAAAGAAAAGGTCATAAGTGCTGAAAGGGGACCGAACCTTAAAATAAAAAAAAGAAAAAAGAAAAACCAAACAAAAAATAGCCATTGTCCATTCTCTTTAACAATTAGAGAATTTTCTCTCATTCTCAAGCAGCCCACATCCCTCTCTCAGCCAAACCTCAGTGTCCTCATTGAAGCCAGGCATTGAGCAACAGCATTCCCTGGCAGAATTTGACATCAGGGTTTGCAGCATAGCAGGTGTCTCCAGGGCTGTGATTCTCTGGGAAAAGACAACCCCACTACACCCTTTCCCACTTTTCTCTGGGAAGCCAACAGCAAACATGGCAAAGTTGCTTTTTTTTTTTTTGCCAAGCTGCTGTGTGTTATTCTGCCCACATTATACCCTGAGCTTCCAAATCTGCTGCCACATCAAAGACAGAATTATTTTCCTGTTTTTCCCACACTGATCTGTCCATCCATACCTGCTTTCCCACTGATGTTTCTTGTAGGGAGAACAAGGACTCAGCAAGGTCCTTCTCCATCCAGCTGCTCCAGGAGCCTCCCATGCTGTCCCAAACCTCCCTGCCATTGTCCCTACATGTCCTCAAATCTATCCCAGGCCCATTCTGTCTCTCAGAGGTGAATGATGGTTGTAACTCAAGAAAAATCAGGCCCAGGTGAGACCTCACTCAGCAGCAGCTGTAACCTGCACATTCATTTAGCCTGAATAACCCATCCCTTCTGCCAAGGGCTTTGTCTTCTGACTGCAGCCCACGTTTCTTCCTCAGGCCTGAGAGCAGGCAAGGGCTGATGTGAACTTCACAAGCTGTGACACCCTCTACAGAAACACATGTGCTGCTTTGACCTTCAGCGCTGGCACAAAAACCTTACACAGACACAAATTTATCTGAAAGTCAGGAGCAGATTTAATAGAGCAGGAGAAGATCGTTTTCAATATTTCCATCTCAATTAGAGTCAAACACCTCGGTGAGCCTCAGCCTTTGGGGCTGTACCTGGCCTGGCTGCTCCCAGCGTGGAGACTGTCGGCAGAATCAGCAGAAATAGCACAACTGGGCAAGGTGTTGGTGATTTATCAATGCTGAAGTAATTCATCCTGACACCGAGGAGCTGAGCAGGAGCTCAGGGTCCAGCAGGTGCCCCCGAAGACCTGAGAGTTATACAGTGCCACACATCCACAGTGGCAGAGCTGGGAGATGACTCCTTAGCAAAAAAAATCCTTTTTTATTTTGGCAGAGCTGGGATCTGACTCCTTAGCAAAAAAAAAAATCCCTTTTTTATTTTTTTTTCTAAAGCCATTTTCAAACAGCACTCTTGTTACAGAGAATTGCAGTTTTAACTATTGCAATGCTGTACTGCTAACTCCATCACATTATCATTATCTGCTAACTCCCTAAACAGTGACTAATATTCAGAGTCTCAGAATTTTGGGGCAAAAAGAATTTTTCAATGGAAAACTAGAAGGTGAATACACCCATGAAGATTGTGTACACAAATACTTTCATATGTGCCTGGCCCTTTAAAACCAAAATGATAGAGTTCATTTGCATTTAGATCTCTTTGGCTCCTTCTTTTCATCTAAAGACAAATCCTCACAAAGGCTGCTTAATTAGACCAAATTAGATTTCCACCTAGTGGCTTGTCATTCATTAGAAAACGCTGTTCTTTTTTTCAGTTTTGGTAATTATAAGCTGGTCTCGCAGTGTTCACTTCAGGTTCAAAGTCTGACTTGCATTCATGATTTTGTGCAGATGAGAGGGAAATTATTCAGTGGCATCAAGTCTGCCCATTTTACAAGTTGGATAAAGATCATCACTGGAGTCTTTTATGTAATGGGGTATACTCTTTCTTAAGTCTTTAATGATTAATTGTAATAGCATATCTCATGGCAATTTTCAAGACTAAAAGCTAAGTGCAAACAGTTGGAAAGTGCAGTGAGTGTATCAGACAGTGGGTGCTGCCTGGACTGGGGTTTCTGTGTCTGACTCTGTGTGTGGCCCTTGCTTGTTGGTGTTCCTGCCTTTTTGGGAGAAAGAAAATTGCAAGGGAATGGTGCAAGGGGCTGTGTAAGTAGAATATGGGCTGGAAGGGCTGCCTGTCTTCTCTCATTGTCCTCTCTAACCAGCTCTGCTGCTGGCCTTACACAAAACACGGCTTCTAGAGGGGAAAATGGTTCAAATCCACACCTGACACTCAAAGGTTGGTGTCTAATAAGGCTGGAGCTCCCAGGGCAGGTCAGTGAGGAGCACAGGTTAGTGGAGATTGCACTTGTGGATGTACTCTGGCTGATCTGTCTGGAGTGTTTGTAATGAAAGGAGTTAAACTCACAGCAAGATTCCTAAGCTTTGCCATTTCTGACTCCAAGGGCAGCAGTTTGCCCAACCATCACCCTTTTCTCTGGAAAGAGAAAGATTCTTACTCTGCTATAGAAGACCAGAATGATTTGATCTCACTCACTTCTCTCCCCAGTCCAAACTCCATTCCCTTTGCTGTCCTGCATGGGCACCCTGATTCCCTGCCTCAGTTTCCCCTTTATTACAGAGTGTTAATGCTCAGTGGCATGCTTTGAGGCTTAATAAATCAGGGACAGATCTTGTGGTCGTCCATCAAGCAAAACTTCCTTTGGCTTTGACCTTTAATGCTTATGAAAAGCTTCGAAGACAACTGCCAACTTATTATTAATAATCTTCTTGGGAGTGGAAGTTACAAGCAGTTGGCACCAGGCAACCCAGCAGCCTCCAGCCCCTGCTAGGATTTCTTCTGCACTAACAAACCCAGATTTTTCAGGTGTGTTTTTATAACAACATTCTTGTTTTACTTTCTCACCAAAAAAAAAAAAAAAGCCAAGTTTTTCCTTCCACCTTTAAAAAAAAAAATCTCATCAAATTTGCCTTTCTCAAAACACTGAACATTCCCTTTCTCATCTACCTAAACCTGATGTTGAGTTACTGTCCCCCAGAGGCTTTCAGTAGCTCAGTTCTGATGTATCCCTGCACTTTGTAGCTCACTGCCTTCTTAGAGTGTAATCAAACATCAAGCTAAGTAGCAAATAAATCTCCCGATCTCATAAGCTGCACAGCAAGATCATGTAAATGCAAATGAAGGGCTTGATTTCAAGCTGTCGTGGGGGGAAGGAGGGAAAAATGCTGGGCCTTGTCACTGCAATCACTTCACTCTGCAAGTGCAGTAAATCTGCAATAATAATAGTAATGGCAGCGTGAGGGGAGGCTTTACTGTACAAGGGGGTGTAATGAAAAGACGAACAGAAGGTGGGAAGGAGGCAGGACCTGGCAGGCTGAAAATGCACCAGCACGGAGTTTGCAGGTGTCCACAGGGCAGAGCCAGAGAGGAGGGGACGGGGCTGAGTCGGAGCACTCAGAGGATTCAGGGATTTGCCCAGCATCCCCACCCAGGGAAAGGCTGTGGAGGCAGGGATTAAAAATCCACATCTCAGTCTCTTTCTGGACCTCTCTGTGTGGACATGTCTCCCAGCTCTCTGAGTCATCTTCAGAAAATTGATGCAATGTGTGTTGCTGGGCCATGAACACCAGGGGACAGAACACAAATAAGTCTTGCAACAAAACCTGGAATCCTTAAAGATTTTGCACTTCTTTAAACCTTTGCAATGCCTCCACCTCTAGAAACAGACCCTTTTCAGAGCCTTCCTCTTCCTCCACAGCAAACATTTTCCAACACTTAAATACAAATCCAGGGTCAAGCCCAGGGCTCAGAGATCAGAAACTACCTGGCAAAGGCTCAGGATAACTCAGTACACCAAACAACACTGATTTTTCAGTCAACCAAGGGATTCCCACTGATCAAACACCCCCAGCACTGCACCATGACCAGTGGGAGCATGGCACCCTCCAAACCTAGCCTAGACACTCGAGGAAAATTGTCATGTCCAAGGGGAAAGGATGCATCAGCCAAGCCCTTAAGACAGTTTGAAAGAGCAAACAAAGCCTCAGTGATCATTTCTAACAGCCCTGAGAGGTGTTGATCTCTGCTGGGTGCTCTGGGAATGCTTCAGGATAAGGTCTAGAGCTGTCTTTTCCAAACTGGCTGGATAAACAGCATTTAGGATGCTGGATTTTCCTCACCGAAGTCGTAAAGGGAGAAAACTTGCAGAAGGTACCCAGAGAAAATTAGGACCGCCTGGGATGCAGAGAGAGACGGTTTTAATTAGAGCCAAGAGGTGGGAAATAAGGCAGAGAAATGACATCTTAATGAGGTTTAATGAAGTTGTCTGCTGATGGGCACAGCTGTCAGACAGATCTGTATTCCAGCCAAGCAGCTTTGTGACAGGCTAAACCTGAACACAGGGAACAGTGCTGGAACTGGGGGAGAAAGGAAAAAAAAAAAGACCTTCTGCATCAACTTTGGCTCAGTTTTCCCTCTGCTTTATGACAGAGCACACCTATAATGCCTCAGGACAAACAAATGAAACCAGCCCATGAGCTGGAAGAAGCATTTTGCTAATTTATGAATGAGAAAGGCTGTAATTGTGGATTACACTGAGCAGGATTCATTCCTGCTATATCCTTCCCCTTCTTTGCTTTTGTAGGTAAAAAATGTTGGCAGGCAACCAGAGTCTTGTGAGCTCGTTGATTTTTCTTCAGGCACAGATTCTCTCCATGTTCAACATATTGGACCAGATTTTTTTTTTTTAATTAATTATCCAGCACCTTCAGCTTTATTTATTCAGTGCAAAGTGACTGTAAAATGCCACCTGATCATAAAAGGAAACAGCATGCACTCATTTTGTGATGGAGTAAACACCCAACTGTGTTAACTTCAGGTGCTCTGCAGAAGGGACTCTTTAAATAAATAAATTAAAGTGTAGTTTCAGAGTTCTGCACTCGAGGGTCTGGAAGCAGCTTTGCCACAGGTTACAAACCTCTTTTCCTGCGCTGCAGTTTCTCAGTGATTTTTCTCCCATCTGACACACCTTTGCCACCGCAGCAGATTTCTGATCTCACTTCCCTGATCCATTATCAGAAGGTGATCCCAGGAAAATGCCTTTTCTCCTGCATCTGAGGAACATTCCACCATTTCCCTTGCACAACCACCCTAAAAATAGCTGTAAATACAGGAGGGCAGATCAGCAGTGAAAGCTCCTTTATCCCAGCTGGCAGAGCTTTGCATGAGCTCCTGGCACACACAGAGTGCACACAGGGTTTGTCACTGCCACTGCAGCCCTGGTGGCACTAAAACCCCACTTAGTCCCCTCATACTGGACAGGGGACAGTCCCGCCCTGTGCTTGTGGCTCACAGGAGGGATGTGAGGAAATGCAGCTGTGCTTGCATCACATCCCTGGGTTGATGGTTTTTAGAAAGGGCTGTTTGCAACAAAGGAGCTGCAGTTTTACACAGGGCAGGTCCCAAAAACTCATTTTCTGGGGAATTTGTGCTCCTGAAAGCTGTGGAAATGCCACACTTCCTTTAGAGTGTGAAGTGTAAAAGCTGGAGGAATTACAAGCACATTTTAGAGACCTCAATAGAGCCCTCCGGAAGGGTGCCTGTTCTGGACAGGGGTTATTAACCCTCATTCTGCTCTCCCTTCTTCATCCCCCTTCTCCTCCTCCTCCTCCTCCAGCATGCTTTGTGTCTTGATTATTCCCAGGCAGGAGCAGCCATGTGATTGTGCCTGGGGAAGCTTGTCAGTTTTTTGGGAGGATTCACAATTTGGAAATGAAATAATTCAAAGTAAAGTTAAGACCAGCTGCAGACACCACAGCTGGGCATCCCCACCAAAGGAGAGATTAACCAAACAAAAAGACTTCAAATCCATATCTATTGAGTCAGGATCCCTATTTCCAGCAATGCTAGGTCTCTTTATAACTCAAAGCCTAACTTGTGTGAAATTGTGTGAAATTCAGCATTCTTTAGGCTCCTTTATGCACTGTGGCACTCACTTCTGCAGTGGGATTCAAGCCCTTGCCAATTGGAAACTCCTGGTACTTGTGGCTGTGTTCTGTTACAAACTTCTCTTTTCAGGGGCTTTATCTTATCAGGAAAGGTCTTTATGCTTCTCTATTAATGTTCCATATGCTTCTCTATTCCTTTTTCTGCAGCCAGAACTTGGAAAGCCCATGAGGAACTGCTACTCCCTGCCAGGCCCTGATTTTACCTATGGAATGTACATGCACAAGAGAGATGGAGGAGTCCCTGAAGGTAGGACACTGCCCCTAAACCACAGACCTGCAACAAAATCCTAATGCTAGTAGGAAGTCTCCTCTCCTTCCCATGGCTCTTCAATACTTCTCATCAAGCTGGAAATGCAGAACTCCAATATTTACCCACTTTCATTACTATCACCCCAATTGTTTGGTGACCAGTGAAGTTTCTCTGTCGCATTGGAAACTTTCAGAGGCTCACACAGACCCAAGCAGGGAGGATGCACCTGCAAAATGTGATGCACCTGGGCACTGTCATAAAATTGTCAAGGCTCCTGCTTTGTGCTCTTAGGGACAATTTCCCTGTAAAATCAGACACACTGAGCAAGCCATGGTGGAAGGTGAGAAGACATCCAATTCAGATGGGGTATGGGATGCAGTAGGATGAGGTATGAAGCTTACAAAAGGAACCTGAGTCTCACAAGACCCCCATGAAGGTGCACATACATCAATCTGCTTTCCCAAAAGAATCTAACTGAGATGCCTCCTCTTTGTCTCTATCTCCTTCCACCTCCAGCCATAGGCCAAGGCTCACCCCCATTAGAGGGTCATGCCCTGTGACTTTGTGGTCATGAACCTTGGCCCCACAAGACCCCCATGCATGGTGCACACACTTCAATCAGCTTTCCCAAAAGGATCTAACCAAGTTGCCTCCTTTTTGTTTCTATTTCCTTCCACCTCCAGCCATAGGCCACTGGGAATCAGTGAAGGCCGAGGCCCACCTCCGTAAGAGGATCATGCCCCAGGACTTTGTGGCCATAAACCTTAGTGCCACAAGACCCCCATGAAAGTGCACACACATCTACTTTCCCAAAAGGATCTAACTGAGATCCCTCCTCTTTGTCTCGATTTCCTTCCACCCATAGGCCACTGGGATGCAGTGAAGGCCAAGGCCCACCTCCATAAGAGGATCATGCCCCAAGACAGGACTTTGTGTCCGTGAACCTCAGCCCCACAAGACCCCCATGAAGGTCCACACACATCAATCAGCTTTCCCAAAAGGATCTAATTGAGCTGCCTCCTCTTTTTCCTATTTCCTTCCACCTCAGCCATAGGGCACTGGGATGCAGTGAAGGCCAAGGCCGACCTCCATAAGAAGGTCGTGTCCTGGCATTTTATGGCCATGCACAGTGCACACACATCAATCTGCTTTCCCAAAAGGATCTAACCAAGTTGCTTCTTCTTTCTCTCTATTTCTTTCCACATCCAGCCATAGGCCACTGGGAGTCAGTGAAGGCCAAGGCCCACCTCCATAAGAAAGTCATGCCCTGAGATTTCATGGCCATGAACCTTAGCCCCACAAGACCCCCATGCATGGTGCACACACATGAATCTACCTTCCCAAAAGGATCTAACCGAGATGCCTCCTCTTTGTCTCTATTTCCTTCCAGCCACAGGCCACTGGGATGCAGTGTAGGCCAAGGCCCACCCCCATAAAAGGGTCATGCCCCAAGAATTCACGGCCATGAACCATAGCCCAATGCACAGTGCACACACATCAATCTGCTTTCCCAAAAGGATCTGAGATGCCTCCTCTTTCTATTTCCTTCCACCTCCAGCCATAGGCCAAGGCTCACTCCCATAAGAGGGTCATGTCCTGGGACTTTGTGGCCATGAACTTTAGCCCCACAAGACCCCCCTGAATGGTGCACACACATCAGTCAAGGATCTAATCAAATTGCCTCCTCTTTGTCTCCATTTCCTTCCAGCCATAGGGCACTGGGATGCAGTGAAGGCCAAGGCCCACTCCCACAAGAGGGTCATGCCTCAGGACTTCATGGCCATGAACTTTAGCCCCACAAGACCCCTATGCACGGTGCACACACATCAATCAAGGATCTAACCAAGTTGCCTCCTCTTTGTCTCCATTTCCTTCCAGCCATAGGGCACTGGGACACAGTGAAGGCCAAGGCCCACCCCCGTAAGAGGGTGATGCCGCGGGATTTCGTGGCCATGGGCCGTGCAGCTGTGGATGAAGGCTGCACCAAAGCCAGGGAGTTTGCTCTGTACTATGGCTACATGGACATCCGCTGCAAGGACAAGGGCATCCTCAGATATGGGGGCAAGGTACCCCCAGGCATGACCTTTGGCAAGCCACCACGGTAAGGGCCCTCCTCAGCATGAAATTATCCCTTCCTACCTCTAGGGGTATTAGTTATTGGTTTTTTTGAGTTTGGATTGAAGATATTTGAGACAGTAATTTGTGTTTGGATTTAATTTTAATAGTTTATTTTAATTTTATAGCTGTTGTTTATTTTATATTTTATAAATTGTTTATTTTATATTTGTTTTTAAATTGCTTCTTTACTATTTTATTTTTAATATTTAATTTTAATTATTATTTTTTATTAGTAAAATTGTTTTATTACTGGGAGTTTGGCAGCTTTTCATTAGAAGGCACCTAATGGCTAATGATTTTTTGTTACAAGGTTTTTAAGACTAAACTATCTAATTAAGAACTGACACTAAGATTATTTTTTTTAACTCAATAACTGATTTCAAAGAGTTTTCAATGCGGACTTTTTTGCTTAATTACAAAATGCTACTTATGAAAAAGAAGGAAGAAGAAACATGAAGAGGAAACTTAGGACAACACTCTGTGCTTTCTATTTTGCTTCTATACACAACATACTCAAAATTTCAAAACCTAAATTTTTCACTAAGTGATAAATTTCACGCTTTTCTGAATTCTAATCTATGTTGACATCTAGGAAAATTTTTCTATGAATGAGGGTTAAAGTTAGTGCTCCTTTGGGGGTCAGGGTACCCCAGAGCAGACAGAGAAATATTCCTGGTGCCCTGGGTTTTCACACCTACCTTCACACCTACATCCCTTCCCAATCTCAGCTACCACAGTCCCCAAAAGAGAAGTGTCCTGAAGCTGGATATGCTGAGCCACAGCATCACATCCATGTCTGATGACACTCTGATATATGGTCTCCTCCAGCCAGGTCTCATAAGCTCTTGGAGGTTTATATCACACTAAGATAGCTCAGCTACCTTAGAAGGCATAAAATCAGCAAGATGGCTTCGGTGGTAGTGTTGGAAGCAGAAAAGTTGTAATAAAAGGCAAAATAACAAAACTCTTTACAGAGAAAACCCAAGCCAGGGCAAGAGGTTCTTGCCTCACACCTCACAAAAGTGATTAATTCCTTTGTTCTCTTCTTTTTCTAGTAAATTGCTCAGGCAGGACTTTTTAGCTTCTGCCCAGTTTGCTATCCTTAAGTTTGAGGTGAAGTCCCCCAGATCCTATGAGGTGTCTTTTTACCTAATTGAGGAGAGAAACTTCTGGGCTTATTTCCTTTTTAAGGAGACAAAGGCTAGTTGTGTCACTCCGTCAACAGGGGGCACATTCCTACAACACTCCCGTCAGATAATCAACTACCTGAATCTAACATACGTGCCACAACACAGCCTCATTTCACCTGTGGTATTATGGTCTTGAAGCCTCAAAAATATCTTCAATACCAACCCTTTAATCTAAAGGAATATGAAGAGCTGTCTGCCAGAAAATTGGCATCCCAGGGTCAGAAAACCAGAGCAACAGCATTTCTACCTGTCTGCACTGGTAGAAATGCTCTGGTGGAGTTAAAGATCACTTCAAAGTTCTTTATCCTACCTTCTCCCACTTAGTTCATTGCTCTGCATTGGGCAAAAATTGAGAATGGAGCAGGACAGAGGCAAAAAAGCTTCTCCCTGCCAGTGCAACTCCAGCACAAACCAGTGCTCAATGTCTCTCAAAGTCCTGGAGCCCAAGGGGGTTTCTTGCTCTGTTCAGCTCTGGACCAGACATTAGGTTTTTATTTTAAGAGCTAGATAATAATCACTACCAGAAAAATAACAGCTACAAATTCTAGAGAAAAGACATGATGAACGGCACCTTGTATTTTACATGATAGTAAATGGGCTTTGCATATGCAAATTGAATGGATTTTAAAATGGTATTTAATGACAATTTTCGTAGCAGACATTAACATTAATTGCATCAAAATGAAAATGTAGCATTAGCTTGCTGTTAGCTGCAAATGCCCCAGCCATAAAGCTTTATCTTTATCAGTATCAGCCCTCATCCATGTGACAGGGCTGCTCTGCAAATTGCAGGCAAAAGGGCTTTTATGTTGCAAAAGTATCCCCCAATGCAGGCCAAAATCAACATCAATTTTGCTTTATTTCTTCATAAACGGAGGTTAAATGGCTGCCTGTAAGAAGCCCAGGCATCCTTCAAAAGTTTTAAGGAAAATCTGCAGACCCCACGCAGCAGAAGTAGTGAGAAAGGGCTTTTAATTGAAAATTATTATTGTACAACTTGCCTTCTCCTTAATAGCCACCTTTTATGCAGACTGATTGTATCTATCCCTTTACTTTAAAAGCATATTATAGATAAAACCAAATTATCAAGGAGTTGTTACAGGCATTTCAGTAAAAGTGGGAGTTTAACACACTTTTCCATGACTGGCAAGTTAGAGGGACCAGCTTTGGTGAGCATTGCCAGGACAAGCTGATCCCTGGTCACAGCAAGACCCATCTTCCTAAAAATGACCTGGTTGTCAATGGATTTCAGTTGGGTTTGGACTCTAAGCCCTGTTTCACTGGGATCTCAGTGCTGCTACCTGGGAAGGTGCTCCCAAGTGAGGCACGTGCTTGTCTGGGGGCAGAAGAAAACTGGCAAAAAGTCTTTTTGCACAACTCCAAGCACTTCATGTCTTTAAGAAACAACAGATCTGATCTAGAGGTCTATTAACTTCTTGGGTACAGTGAATTTTTCAGCAAGAAGAGCACCTGCCAGTCATCTCCCAGCACTGACAGTGGGGCTGAGGAGGCCAGGGAGCAAAGGTGCTTTCCCATGGCACTGGAAGCAGCTGGGACACCCAGCCCGATGATGTGGTGCCCTGGGACAGCTCAGAGCATCTGGGACATCCTGCTTGATGATGGGATGTTCTGGCACAGCCCAGAAGCCCAGTGCAGACCCTGCCCAGTCTGCAGCTCTCTGCACAGTGGGAATTGCACCTGGTGCCAGCCTCAGGGCTGCGCTGCTTCCCTGAGAACCCAAATAACTCAAATAACCCAAATCGCTGCCACAGGAGCGTGGCTGGGGTCACTGGGTAATGGGCAAGGGGCTTCTTGAGCCCTGGCCACTCATCTCCAGCCCATCCTCAGGCCCTGGGCTGTGCTGCTAAAGGCATCTCTCTCCTGGAGACACCAGGGTCAGGAGCTCTCCCTAGGCTCACAGGCTGGAGCTCTCCTGGATCATCCCAAATGAAACAAGCACCAACGCTGTGGTTGCTATTAGTGCCTTGTTAATCACTGCCTGGCCCTGCAGCTGCTCTAACTCAGATCTCCTGTGCCTCTGCTTTCTGCTCACGGTGTGTGCAGCGTTTCAGCAGGCAGCCTCAGACACTGCAGCAAGCTCTCTGAAGCTTTGAGGCCTCTTTCCTTTCTTTTCCTGGGATATTTACCTTCAAAGGTCACCCATACCCCTCTATATTCCCCCTGGGCACCTTCCAGGGGAGAGAAGCAGCGCTGCTTTTTGCTGATTTTCCCCCCTATTCTCTCCCTCCCTTTTCCCAGAGTAATGTTTGCTACCAATCACGTGGCCAGCTTTGTTGTGAGAGTCATAAAAAGGACATTTTTCATCTCTCCTTTTTCCTGCTCTCGCTCCCTTCTCTCTCTCAGTAGCAGACAGAGATTTATTCCTTCCCTGATGCCTGTGGCATTTGGAGCTGGGAGGGGTCAGGGGAGGCACTGATGGAACATAACAGATAATGCAGTGGTTCCCCAGCGGCTTGTCCAGCTCCAGAGCCGATCCATCAGCAGGCAGTGCTCGTGCCAAGGTCAGCAGTAACGAGGATGGGGTGGGCTCCCAGCCTCCCCCGTGGGGCATCCTCCAGCCAGGCTCCCCCAGTTCATGCTCTGAGCTCCACAGGAGCTGCCTTGTGCCAGCACACTTTGCAGAGAGGACCCTGAGTGCAGGCTCTGGGCTCACAGGCTGAGCTTCAGCTCTCCCAGCCCTCCTCCCCAGCACACACAGCTCCACAGGCTCATCTTCCAAGGAGAATTCCCATTTTGACAGTCCCCTCCAGGAGCTAAACCCCATCCATGTGCTCTGTGCACAGCACATCACAGAGCTGCTGTCCTCCCAGGTCTTTTCATTCAAAATAACCCCACAGCTGTGTCCAGCCCCATACTCTGCAATAATGACTTTGTTTTACAAGGAGGAGGCTGCAGGGCACTGAGTGGGCTGGGTTTGATGATACTGGAGACCTAAAGGCACAGAGGGTCTGTGAAGACCTCCAAGATCTTCACTGCTGACACTCCAGCTGCATTTGGAAACCTCAATAGGTGTCCAGACCTACATTTATCCTCCTGACCACCTTTTCTGGCTGAGCTTCACTGTGCACTGAAATCAGCCGACATTAAAGGATCATTTTTGGAACAAGAAGTAAACACAAAGACATGGATGCTGTCTACAGCTGGATTTTAGATGCTATTGATCTGTGCAAGGTCACACAAGGAGTTTGAAGCCAGCTCACAGTTGGTACCCTGAGCACCAGCTCTGTCCCCAGGAGTGAGCAGGGCAGAGTGCACCCTCAGCATGGACACACTGCCCAGCCCTGCCAGGAGAGAAAAGCTTCCAGTCACCTCTTGGGGATCATCCCAAACCTGCCTGCTGTGCCCCAGAACCTGTTCCTGGGCAGGAGGAGTGCACAGCCATGCTCTGCCATCCTGTACCTGCTCCAAAGCTGCATGGCCACAGCCCTGCCTCCCACGGGCTGCCATGCACTTGGCAGTTGGCCTGGAGGTTGGGCTGACCTTGGGTGTGCTGGCAGGATTTCCCTGGCACTCTGTCATCCCCAGGGCTCCTGCTGGGCCCTCCCCACTGCCTGCCTTCTCTTCAACTGTCCCTTTCCTGAATTTTACAGCCCATTTTCCTTCTGTCTTCATCTCCTGCCTCCATTCCACTCCCATTCCCTAAAACTGCTCTTAGTCCTTTGGCAGCTGTTTTCATCACGTCCCTGCAGCAAACTCACCTCTCCAAAGCGTTTGGTCAGTGCAATCTCCTTCTTCAAATTGTTACACTTGGCCAAGGGCATCAGTTACCCAGTACCTCCTCTTTAATTGGTATCATTTGCAACTATCCCAATCTTTCACCTTCCCTGAGAAGAGAGATTTCTATGCTCATGCTCTGCTTAGCAAGTGGTCTTTCCACACAAAGTATCTGTGCTGTTTGTGCACAGCCAGAACAAAGTTTAGAAAGCTGTTTAAGAGGTGCTGAGGTATTTCCACTGATAGGTTTATTTTTGAGATACTTAAAGAGCATTTCAAGTTGCTAATATATGGCTGTGGAAAGAAAGCTAATCTAGATGTAGACCAGCTGAAAAGATATCAAGGAAATAATGCGTTACTGGGAAGAACCCACAAGGAAAAGCTGGACAGGCAATAAAATTGAATATTACAGCAAGGGTGCATCTGACCTATGATCACTGGAAGCCAAAGGGAGTGTAAAGCCACCAAGATCCTAAAGTTTAGGGGGAAAAAAGGTTTTACAGGAAAAAAAAAACCCTGAGGACTGACAAAACAGATTATAAAAATATAACACAGTGAGTGGAATCACTGTCAGGCTCATGGCAACAGAGAAATGCAACTGAGATAAAAAACACAGGACTCCCATCATCTCAGATAATTACACATCCTGTCCAATCCTACACTGAAAGGCTCTTGGTGCCTCTGCCACCATTCTCACACTGCTAAGATAAGAATTTCTATTTCAAGAGTAGTTTTCTTCTCCTGGGTGTGTGAGCTCCCAGCCCCATCCATGGTGCTGGTGGTGCCTGCAGCACCTGCTGGGGCAGGAGGAGCTGTTACACCCTCCAAAAAACCCTGAGTGCACCATGAAGATGCTGATTCCTCTTCAGAGTGGTGATTTGCTTGCTGAAAGAGTTTCTGACTGCTTCAGGCTGATGGTTTAAGAGAAAATAAACAGCCAAGTCATGGTTTGGGATAAGGTTCAGGTCCTGCCATAGAGATGGGAAAAGAAAATATCTGAAGGACATATTAAGATCCCTTATTATCAATTGGTTTACACTGAATAGGAAAGTAATTTACTCTCACACAGACTGGCTGTTGTCTGTGGGTTTATCTCCATTGATTACAGACATCTGAAGAATTTCTTCCAAACTTTCACCATCTAGTGCTACTTCTGGCCACAAGTGGACCTTTTCCTTTGCCAACTTTTGCTTTTTCAGCCTGTTCAATGAAAACCTGGGTCGGGGGGGGAATAATCACAGAATCCTTTCTGTGAAAACAAAGCTTTTCAGCCCTCATCAACATCTTTTCCTTTCAAACAAAGTCATGTTCCCACCCAGTCAGAGAGATTCAAGCATGGGATGGAGGTCAAGGGGAAGACCTTGTGCTTTGATTTCTTTTGCTCAGCACTGGAGCGGTTTATTGTTGGTTTTTCTCTGGATGTTTTGCATTTGTTGATGGCTACACTGAGCATTGTTCACTCTCAGCCATAGATCTGGACCTCCAGGCAGAACACCTGAGTTTCTCAGAGGATAACAGCAGATAACAGTAGAAAAATGCGTTGAAGACAAACCTAAATAATCTTCAATTAAGTCAGCCAAAGGGCATTTCAACCCTAAAATCAATGCTAGCACACAAATCCCAGCTTGTCAAGCCAGTTATTTAATGGGTAAGAGCTGGCTTGGTGTCTTCACTGCCAGACACAGGTTTCCATATGTGCTTTTAGGACCAGTGCAAGCAAAGATCTCACTGGGCCTGGGAGGGAATAGTAAAGCAAATTGGTGCTCTTGTAACCATGTGTACTCCTAAGTACAGCTATGAGCATCTGATAAATCTTTTAAAGTGCATGTTTACAATGGATTTTATTCTTTTTACTGTTCTATACATATGAGCCCTCTGAGCAAAATAACAGATCCTCTGACACTTAGAAGAAGCCACTGCCTCATTGGCTGCCCGCAGTGAAATAATTTATATTGTTATTTCCTCACCCAAATTACAAGGATTGTAAAGAAGCTTCAGAAATTCAGAGTAATCAGTGCTTTGGAGGCTCACATCCCGCTGCTGCCACACGAGTGGAAGACCCACTATTGACACTGAGAGTTTTGCCAGCCCAAAGACTGCAAAAAGAATTGGTCCCTGAGTGTTTTCTACCAATTTTTCTCTTGTTATTTTCTTCAATAGTTAATGGAAAGCGAGGACAAGTGGAGATCTTTTAAAAATTATCTTTTGGGCCTCTCCATGGGTTTATTGCCAGGACCTATTTAGAGAAGCATAAAGCTGTAAGGGGGCTGTAACTTCACTCTATATTCCACAAGCTGTTTAGGAAAACCAGGAGCCTTTGGACTCACACCCAGCTCATTTTGCCACATCTCCCTCTCCCCACAAACACACCCACACACGTGTGTGGAGGGACTTCCAGCTGCTAATTGAATTCACCCTTATGAAAGCCTTAACAAATTGTAAGTGACCTTTTATACAAATTTCAAAGTCAAGGATTCACCCGCTAACTGCACGTCCCTCTTCTGCCATTCACTGTTATGCAAAACCCACAAACAATTAAAAGAAATAATGAAGAGCCCAGCGGCCCTGTTTCCTAATTAGCTGCAGGAGGCAGTGCTGGGGAGTGTGGTTAAGTGCTTCAATTACCTCGGCCCTCCTCGCAGCCCTTGTTAGAAGAGACAGGTCCAGGGGCCAAAGGGGAACAATTAAGGCGAGGCAGAGCCCGCGGTTTGCAGGGGGATGCCGGGGCCGTGCCGGCTCTCACACAGGAGCCAGAGCTGTAATCATACCCCAGCTTCCTGCTGGGCTGCACACAGACAAATTAATGGGAGATAGATTGCTACCTGCAGCCCATCAGTAACCAGGGAGGCAGGAGGCAATGCAGCACTGCAAGGGAGCCATAACCTGAATTTCCCTCTGTTTTCAGCCCCCTTTTAGGGCAGAGGGGCCTGAGCATTAATACCTCACTGCTGCCCACATTGGGGGTACCCCACAGCCCCAAACAGAATCACAGACACAGCCTGAGCAAGTTAATTCTGTCTGCCCCAACGAGCCCCACAGTCCAGAGGTGCTGGGGACCAAACTGTTCCCCAGTAAGAAACAGGTTAGACTCGACCTTGAAGGTCTTTTCCAACCCCATTTCTATAGAAAAGAATGGTTCTTTAAGAACCATTCTATAAGGAACTGGTTCTATAAGAAACCAACCTGAGCTGGTGGGAAGTGGTTCTGCTGGGAGATTCTATATGGACGCTTCTGTCACAGGACAAATTCTTCCCAGCATATAGAATATAAAAGTGGTGTCCCTGTAGCTGTCTCCCCTGGGGACTGAAGGCCCCAGAGACAGATCCTGACTGTGCAGCAAAAGCACATCTTAGGTGGAAGGACAGCAACAAGAACTAAATCCCCCTGTAACCTCATTACCCTTTCAAGGAAGGGTTAAAGTTTCAGCATAGGCAGTGGTGCAGCAGCACAATTTTAATGTCACAGGCATGGACAAATCCCATTCTGTGATGGATCTGTTGCATGAGCAGCTGTGCAGGGCCAGATCCTGCAGCCTGGAAGCTGCCACTGGGGTTGGAGCAGAGCCCCAAGAGCCACTGCCTGCACCCATCCTCTGCTCCCTGCTCCAGCACTGCCCTGGCTGCAGAGCCACACACAAACCCCACGGGCTCAGCTCTGCACTGAAATATTTACGCTCTTTTGAATTATACAGGAAAAAAAAAAAGTACTCACTAGTCAAGTTTTTACCCTTTTGCAACAGAACTTAGCAATCAAATTGATTGCACCTTTCAAGCTGGTGTAAACCCCCTTCCTGAGCAAAGTCCTTTGCACCCACTTTAGCCAAGCACCTTTTTTTGCAGCTGATGTATAAACCTTTGAAAATAAGTTTGAGGGGAGACTGACAACCTTGAAACCTCAAGAGCAGCATGGCATTGACGGGCGAGGCTCCCTGAGCTCAGTATTATGGATAGATTTTAATTTTATTTTAACAAAATAGCTGTCTCCAGTGGAAGAAGCATCAAGAGCTAAATGAGGACCCGTCTTGAGCTGAATCACGTTGAACAGACCTCGGCACTGTCATTGATTTTCTGGGAAGAAAAAAAATGCCTCTGGCTACTAAACCAAATTAGTAGTCACTGATGATCAATTATTTTGCCCCACTGTGAACGGGGAGGCGTACTAAAATTCCAGTTTGTCAGACCCAAGGCTCTCTTCTCAAACGCCTTTCAACAAGCGTGTACCAAAAACCTCTCAGATGGTTCTGATGCCTTCCTGTTTTCGGCAACTTCTCCTTCTCCAAAGTTTTAATGAGCTGCTGCTCTGCGGACAGCCTGCCACAAAGTGAGCCCTTGCCTGCACGCTGGAGCACTATTTGGCACTGGCACAAATCACAGCTGTCAGGATTTATACACACATACACAAAAAAAGTGTCAGCCTAATGTTTGCAAATTATAATTACCATTTCTCTTGCATGTCCCTGGTGCCTTCATTTTAGATAAATCCCAGCTCTGAGGTATCAGCTGCAAAGCACTGAAGGCTCATATTGAATGGAATAGATTTAACTAGTTTGTAGCTCATTTAAGGCCTACACTGTTTTATTTTAATATTGTTAATACTTTATTATACTTTTTAACACTGTTTTTACAGTAAAATAGCCTATTAGGAGGCTGCAGCTTCTTTTCCAGGGGATGTCTGGCAGACTAGAATTCCACATTGTATAACCAAGTTAGCAGGTGCTTGTCATTTCAGTTGAAAATAGGTCTGTACCTTGACTCTTGAAAGTAAATTAGAGAGATTCTATTAAAGAGACAGGAACTGTTTCAGGGATAATAGTTTTGAAAATGTGCACAGATAAATTTTAAAATATTTAGGAAATGTCAGCATTAGAAGTGGCTCCAACTATTTGACTATAAAAGGAAGCAGATGAGTATTTTTTTCCCCAACAATTATAAATAATTTGTTACATCCTATCAGAACTTCTTTGCCTTTCCTTTCTGTGGCAGGGTGCTTGTGCCAAAACAAGGAGATCTGAGTTGCTGTGAATGAGATGGGTTTTAATGTGCAATAAGCATTTCCAGAGGATGCTTCCTTCCCCTGCTCTCCCTGCAGCATCCACAGACAGCAAAACCCTCCCTGTTCAGGAGCCACATCTGGGCAGGGTGACAAAAGGAAAGGGAACACACAAGCCATTGATCCCTGTCCTGAAGTAACACCAGGGCAAAGGGACATTTTCCCAAAGGCCAGGTGCAAGGCAGAGCTGTCACACTGCCAGGCAGCGCCGATATCAGGGCCAATTCCCCATCCCTCTGCTGAGAGCAGGCTTTGACCTACAAAGGAAAATCCACCTCGCTGAGAGCTCTGCAGTCACCTTTGAGAGGTGTTCCCTGATGTCCCCTGCTCTTCCCACTGTCTCAGAGCTTCTCTCAAAGGAGGAAAAGCCAGAGGAAGCCTCAGCCCCACCAGGCTTGTGTGGATAACCAGCACAGGAGTCATTCCCAGCGATTTCAGAGAGGCACTTCATGTGTGCATGGTTCCAGGCATGATTCTATACTTTGCTGGATCAGGGCTTAAATGTGATTAATCACACGGCAGGGAGGGATCTCTGAAGAGCATCAACCCAAATGTGTCCTTTCAAGCATTTACTTACAAGCCAGCTGTGGACTATCAGTCACCAACTGGCTGGTCCACTGGAGATGGTAAAAGTCACCTCCATAGAGATGTGAAAGCACATTCAACTTCAAAAAAAAAAACAACCAAAATCAATAATCAAAGACTGCACACAAAGGCTTAGTGCTTTTCTGCATCCCTCCCTGCTATTCCTGCACACCAGGTAAGCTCCTGCCTTGGAGAGCAAAGGGAGGGCAAGCAAGCAATGCTCACCATGTGCTGGTGTCAGGAATACCAACAAGACTGGAGGGACCCAAACAGATAATAACACACTTTGTCACTGGTTTACCACACCTTTTAACCTTTTAAATATTTTGCCCAGCTGTGATCAGCATGAAATACCCAACTGGAAGGGAAGGAGGGGAAAGAAGAGGGGACAAAGGGTAAATGTCAGCATTGCCTTTGGCACTGGGTGTCTCCAGATAATGGTGTGGAGCAGCAGAGCTGATTTGCAAGCAAAGGCTTGAAAAGCCCTGCAGCATGTGATCTATGAAACAGGAGGCCTGCAGAAGGATGTCTCCTCTGATATGAATGTCCCCTTGGGATGGATATTGCTGGATTGCACATCCAGTATCATTAGAAAACACAACCATAGATTAGGCTGTTTTGAAGCATGTGGTGTGCAATAATTAAGTAATAAAAGTCACCACGGGGGTGAAGGAACAAGAAACAGAAGAGTTACTATTTGCATACAGGCTGCTGGCGCCCTCGGTGATCATCAAGGATTCTCCAGGCTGCTAAAAGCTGGCAGCTGTCAGTTCTGGACCCACTCCTGCCATAAACCACAAGGCACCAGCTCACTCTGTGGCATGCGGGCTCTTTGCACAAACAGGTGGAGCTGGTGGCCCAGCAGCTCCCCAAGCCCCCAGTGTCCTGCAGTTGGTCTGCACAGGCAGGAACAGCCCTGGTTCTGCTGTGGGAGCTGCAGCTCAGGGCTCTGCAGGCTACAGGTGGGAGCAGAGCTAGAGGTGAGAGCCCCACAGTCATCAGAGCTGCTGCCAAGATGGGAAAAGTCCCTCCTTAGCAAGGTGTGCCAGGACAAGGACCAATAAAACTTGAGCTTGAGGTCCTTCATCACCTTCAGGGGGAAAGCACCTTTGCTTTGGGGGAAAGGAATAGCAGCAGGACCATGGCAATTACTGATTTGCTGTCCCTGCCACTGCCAGCTCTGCCTCCCGTGGTGGCTGATGAAGCATCCTCACTTGCAAGGAGCAAGGCTCAACAATTTCAAGCTGCAGCTTTGCCACAAGCTGGTAAGGTTAATGCCAGCTCAGAGCAGCTGAATGAACACTGGCCAACAAGTACTTGCCTTTTTAGACTTTTTCTAGAACCTGGGTCATGTGCAGCTCCTCCCCTCTGCTGTCTCCTCCCTGCTCCCTGAAATCCTCTTTCAAGGGGTAAATACACCTGCTGGGTGCAGCTGAGGCTCCAGACCAGGGCTCAGCATTTCAGCTCCCCTTTCTGCTGCAGACCCTGACCATCTGCACTGGGTCCATTTTCAGCCCTGCTCAGACTGCTGAGGACAGCACTTGCTCCTCTCACCCCATCCATCACTGCACATTGCAGCCTTTGGTGCACCACACCAGAGAGATTTCAATGGAAAAAGCAGAGCTATTTTAGCAAAACTTGGCACTCAGGGGTTCTTCCCATGGAGGGAATCCAGCCAGAGCTGCTCCATTGGGTACCAGGTGGGAGAGGCTCTCCTGAAGCTCCGGCAGGGCCCAAAGCTGAGCTGCAGCCTGTGGTACCCCATGGTCCTTCCAGGGCTCAGACAGCTGCTGAAACCTGCCCTGGAAAAGGTTTGAAATTGTTCCAGTTCTGGGGAATGCCGTGACACAGGTTAGCACAGTTATGTTCAGGCTGTGGTGTGTTCATGGAAATCATTGTGGGTTTGAGGTTTCCTGAGGAGCAGAAATCCTTTCCCAGTGCGAGGCTTTATTCCTGTTCTCACTGTCACTTTCCAGGAGCAGAGATGTGAATGAGCACGAGGAGGCAAACATTAAATTGATGTCTTTTCAATGTTTCCCAGGCCTCCCACTCCCTTTTTTGACCTCATGCAACACAGATACAAGGAGCTGTGGATGGAGGAGCAGAGAGCCCGGACCAGAGTCCAGCACATGGTGAAGAAAAAGGTGGGAACAGTCCAGCAATGCTTTCCCCTGATGTGCACAGCATTCCTGAGCACAACCCTCACTGTCCTACCCCACAAGGGACAAATGGGCTGCTCCCAGCCCTGGGAAGGGCTTTCGGATGGGAAAACATCCCCCTGATTGCTGCAAGGCTGATGAAGCCTAACAAAGGTGAGCATCCCTCTGCGAGGAGCTGTCCTTTGGACATCAGCTCTGCTCAGGTTACCTGGGACAGTGTCCACAACCAAGGAACAAGCAGCAAATGCTGAAAGGGCAGCCCCAGCCCTGAGCCTGGCATGGTCAGGCTGGTGCAGCACCCACAGCAGCTGTTGGAGTGTGAGGCTGTGCTGTTAAACAAACCAACATTGTAATATCATTTAAAAGCAGCCAATGACTGTTTTATTAGTTAATGGCTCAAAGAAGAGTCGGGCTAATATGGTAATGACCAATTTCAATGGGCTTACTGCCATCACAAACTGTGCTTTATAGTTGAAGTGCAGGAATACAGTGTCCTTAATTAGCAGCTATTTTATGAATACACCAGCCTGGGATGTTGGAAAGTGCATCCCTACTTTATCTATTAATGACTGATGTTTTTAATCACTAAGTTGCCTCCATCAAGCTCCCAAAGCCTGCAGCCACCAATTACTGAGTTAAGCAACACAAACCTGTATCCTGGACCACAGAACAGACAGATTCCCAGGGTATCCAGGTACCTGCACTGGCTTGTGCTGGGATTATTGAGCACTGTGACCTGAAATTAATCAGGAGAGCCAGGAAACCCCACCATGGTGAGGGTGCTGGAAGGGACTTTCCCTGTTAGGGGTGAGTTTTTAGCTCATTGCTGTAGCTCAGGGCACAGGGTTAGGGTTAGTGGGCAGCAGTCACCTCCCTCTATAAAGAGAAAATGAGAGCTGACAGCTGCTCATGTGTTTTAACTATCAGTATTGGCTGTATGGACGTGGAAAACTCCCCATATCATGAAATTGTGATCATCACCCCAAAGCAACTTCTGGCCTCATCCATCCCAGTGTCACTGCATTGTGTGACACAGAGTTGATGTGCATGGCTGTGCACCAGTTTGAGCCCACTGGTGTTTCTCTTTGGTTGAAGACAAGGGAAGTGAGCAGTTTGAGCCCACTCTTGTTCACTTTTGGTTGCAGACAACAGAAGAGCAGCAGTTTGAGGTGCTGGTGTTTCTCTTTGGTTGCAGACAAGAGAAGTGAGAAGTTTGAGCCCATCTTGTTCACCTTTGGTTGCAGACAAGAGAAGTGCAGAGTTTGAGGTGCTGGTGTTTCTCTTTTGTTGCAGACAAGTGCAGAGCAGCAGTTCGAGGCTCTGGTGTTTCTCTCTGGTTGCAGACATGTGCAGAGCTGCAGTCTGAGCCCCTGGAGTTTCCCTTTGGTTGCAGACACTTGCAGAGCAGCAGCTCGAGGCACTGGAGTTTCTCTTTGCTTGCAGACACGTGCAGAGCAGCCGTCTGAGCCCCTGTGTTTCTCTCTGGTTGCAGACATGTACAGAGCAGCAGTCTGAGCACTGTGTTTGTGTTTGCTTGCAGATGGGCGAGGTGCGCGAGAACCGCACCACGTTCCTGCGCACGCACCCGCTGCCCGTGAAGGAGGAATCCTTCTGGCACCTCCGGCGCTTCGAGAAGGTACAGACTCCCAAACCCCCTCCCCTGGCCAAAGACAACTTTTCTGAGCCTCTACAAGCACCTGATTGAAATCAGGGGCACTCTCTAACCTTGCCCACATGCCCCAATGAATGAGGTTCTTAACTCAGAGCTCCCCATGAGCCAGACCTTAAAATGGTCCCAAATATGCTCATATCAGCCCCTTTTGAACATCAGGGTGGCATATTTTTTGCCAGCCATAAGCCCTGGAAGAGAAGCAGCAGTTGTCCAGATAATAACATATTTTGTAACTTTTGTGCACTTTCACAAGCTTCCTGAGATGAGAAGCATCTTTTTGTATCTCACTGTGAGTACAGGGTGGCCTTTACTCTACAAGTGCCCTACACAAGCAGGACAGTCACACCTGCATTTTGGGGCCCTGCCATCTCATCAGCTCTCACCATAGCTAATTCAAACCACACCAGATATTTATTACAAGAAGCTTTTCCACCCCAGGATTAGATCTTTCCAGAAAGCTTGCACTCTTGATACCTCTCTAAACTCATTGACAATATACACCCAGAGACAAAGCAAAGGGTTTGGCCAGGTTAGAGATGTCCTTGACACTTCCTTTAATTGATCCAAATAAGAGCCAAGGTGAAGATTTCTTGTTCTAGTGATGGGATCTGAACATCTCCCTGAATTCATCTGTGCAACCTGCTGTGCTCTGGGGTACTTGTTAGAATTCCATTAGCTTTGTTTATGGTGTAAATGATATGGAAACTTCTCATGAGGAGCTAGGGGAGGTTTTAGGAGAGAAGGGGAAAGAGCTGGACCAGTGAAATGGAAAGGAGACACTAGAAAGTGAAAGTTTAGGAAGTTTACATGGCCAAAATCATATTTGGCATTGATAGATACCACTGCAAAAAGCTCTCAGCTCTCTGTCCTGGCCCTTCTTCTGGTGGGGTTAATTTTTTTGCCACGCTGTTGATTTCTATCCACACTTTAAGCAGCGAAGGAGCCCTGTGATTTCCTGAAGGTAATTTACTTGTACAAGTTGGAGAGTTTTGCCCAAGAAATGTGCTTTGCACCACCTTGATGTATTCCTCTCCTGTCCTGTCTAAGAGTGCCCCATTAGCATATGTCAGTAATCATTTATCCCCACTGCCTGTCAGCTCGGAGCTGCCGCTGCGCGGGAACATGACCGATCGCTGTTAAACAGATTGTGAGAGTCACACGAGATCCTGGGGCAAGCCTCCTCTTTAGAGCTCCTCTCACCCCAGACCTTTCCATCACTGTTCATTTTTCAGCCTGGGTTTTGCTCTCTGCTTTCCCTTTTGTTTCATCCATGGCTGTGGTTGGGTTCCTGCCCCAGCTCTCAAAACCTTCACATCTTTCCTTCTTCCCTTTCTCCTTTTTCTTCTTCTCCCTTTCCCTTCCTTCTCAGAAGCAGCATCCAGCTCATTCTGCACAGCCTCTGCAGATTTTCCACATTCCTCCTTTCTCATTTGCCTTTCCCCAGTCACAGATCTGACAGGCACAGCCCACATTAGAACTTGGATCAAGGAATTTGTTGCTCACTTGACCTTCAGTGCATGGTTTCCTCCATGGGATAATAACTCCACTTGAACATCCATAAATGTTTACTCAGTTAAAAGCAGCAACAACCTGGAGGAAGTTAAGGGTTCCCAAAGATATTTGGTGGTCTCCAAATTGTTCTTTAACTACTCCTCTTAAGGAGGGTTCTACAGAGATGATGGAATGGTTTTGAAAGCCAAACTGACTTAACCCAGGGACTCCAGAAGTCAATGTCAGTCCCTCCTTTACTGAGGTGACAAATGACAAAACACTGCCTCTAATTCATGTAAAAACCTCATCCTTTTGTGCAAGAAGAATGTGAAAAGCAACCACAAAAATATCACCTCACAGAAAGCTTGTTAGCAGACTCCATCTGCATATTCCTACCAGTCTCTGGTGGCTTTGTCCTGCTCTGACCAGTACAGAAGATGCTCATGACTTGGGAAATACTCCAGACCCTGGACAAGAATATTCAGAGACTCCATTGCCTGACCACAGCATCACTTAAAACTTTATTTCTATGTGATCCAAGGCAGGTGTGTCATGCAGGAGTGTGATATTCTCAAGCCACTCATCCTTCTGTCACTCATCCCCTCATCATCTGAATAACACCTTTCAGTCTGACCTGCTCTGTGTCTGAGGGGAGCAACACCCAGCCACGGAAATAGTTATAATCCAAAACAAGGGCAACAGAAAGGTGAGAATTTGTTCCTTCAGGCCAATAAAAATCATCAAGAAGGATTTTTTTAATCCCACCGTGACCCCTTACAGAGAGCTGCAGAAACTGGGCATGGGTATCTCTGCTGGCTCTTAAACTGGGCTTTCCATTCAGTCCCTGGCACCATGAAGGCTTGCCCAAGAAGTGGAAGAGAAGAAAACAAAGGAGCTTTTCCCTCCCCACTAATTGCATCCACTTGCTCCCTGCACTGCCAGAGCTGCATGACATTACATAGTCATTCAGTCAGTAAAATATGGACAAATTGACTGTATTTTCATTTGGATTTAGGTTTCAGCCCCACTGCCCACACTGTTAAGCTAACTGGGTGATTTACAGGCTCTCCCGCACCAGGTGCTCCTGCTTGATCTGTCCTGTGGTCTCCTGGGCCCCCCAGCTCACCAAGGCAAGCAGGTCACAGGGAGCCAGTCCTGTCCTGATGGGCAGTTCATTAGGGAAAGTTGCTGCATTGAAGTGGCTTTTTATTTATTTTTTTAACAAAACCAAGAAGATGTTAACTCCTTACTCACCTCAGCAAGATGCTTCCACTGCCCTCCTCTTCCTCAGCCACCCTCCAAGGCAAAGAGCCTCTGCCATTACACAATTCCAGGGCTCAAGTTTTGCCAGCATGGCTGGGACTGTGCCCCAAAATTTAATTTATTTGTAGATGTGTAGATTCCTTGGGGACTGTACTGTCAGGCACCCACCATGGACATAAATCAATGAATGGTTTGGGTTGGAAATGGACCTTGAAAATCATTTTGTTCCAACCTCTCTGCCGTGAGCAGGGGCATCTTCCACTGGACTAGGATGCTCAGAGCTCCATCCAGCCTGGCCTGGAACACTTCCAGGGATGAGGCAGCCACAGCTTCTCTGGGCAACCTGTTTTAATGCCTTACCATCCTCACAGGGAAAAAAAATGTTTTCTAATATCTAATCTAAACCTACTGTCTTTCAATTTGAACCCATTCTTCCTTGTCCTGCCACTCCAGGTTCTTATAAAAGTCTTGCCCCATGTTTCCTGTAAGTTCCCTTCAGGTCACCCCAACACCTTCTCTGTTCCAGACTGAACAATCCCAATTCTCTCAGCCTCCAGTTCCCCAGTTTGTCCTGTCCCTGTGTCACTCCTCACCTGCTGTCTCAGGCAGAATTGTGTCAGCCAAACTCTGGAGAGGACATTGCTGCCCAAATGCAGCATCTCCACCTGTGTCCGGCCAGGCTGAGGCTCCAGCCACGTCCACCTGAACATTTGATGGCCACTATCCAAACCACTAAGCCAATGTTGGCCACCCCCAATATATTTCCAGGGCTCTATCAAATCAAGAAAGATTCAGGCAGCAACAAAGCAGCAACACAGGACAGAATTCACCAACGTGTCAAAACAGCTCCGCGCACCTCCTGTCACTGACACACACCAGGGTTCTTCCTTTGCTCATTAGAGAATCCCAGCTCACACAGACACTCAGGTGGCTTGTTTACTTGACCAAGCAAGGGGAAGGAAAGGAAATGCAGCAACTTTGGACAAGACTTTTGTCACCGCTCGCTGCCTCCCCGAGCAGATGAAACGCGCGGCGCGGGTGCGCGATATGAATAAGCGATAAGCAATTGACGAGCAAGTGTTCGGGTACTTTGGCAAAAGACTTAATTTGCAACCTGGCACAAAATCAAAGGCTCTGTCAACGGCTGAGCGGCTCTCCTGCGTACGCCTTGCATTACCTGGGAAAGCTCTGTCAGGTAAATTTCCACTGAAAGTAATTAGAGGAATCCCCACTGTATAAAGTTTGCAGCAAAAAATTCTGGGCTCCCGGAATTTGATTCTCACCAGGGATCCGATACCTGCTCGCAGCCTGATCCTTCGTCAGAATTAACAGCTGAGGTTTAACACGTACACACAAAAATGTTCTGCATTTTTTTTTAATGCCTTACCTCTATTTTTGTCTATGGAGCTGAACTGACAAGCACAGCTCATGTAATCTTGCAGCTGTTGTCTTGTCAGAAAAGCCAAAGATTCTGCTTAAATAACCTGGGCTTGATACACACAGCACACAGGGCTGGCTGTTCAGGTGCAGCATTGGTCCTCCTGGGTTTGAGGGCAGAAAAACTTCTGGGACATGGAGTGCTATAAAACTCCTCTCCTGAGGCCTAAATAGTGCTTAAATAACAAAGCAATGAGTTCAAGAGCTTCCTGTCACCACACTGCCAGTCCCTTCAGCTGGGACTTGGGCTGACCAAAAAGAATTAAAATCAGTGTCAGCTGATGGTTGTTCAGTGGCCCAAGTGACATGAGCTGGTGGCTCCCAGCCCTGCAGTGACAATCCAGAGCAGCATCACTGGCCTGTGGCAGGCACAATGCAAACAGAGACCACAACACCCTGCAGGGCTCCAAACAGGCAGCACAGACCCTGGGCATGATCCCTGCACATCTCCGGGGCCACAGCCACTCCATGGCTAACTGCAGGCTCTGACCCCTGTCACCATCACTACATTCACTTGCAGATTCTGGAGGTTTTCTTGGTTTTGGCTCCACAGTCAAAGATTCCAGCAATACAATTGCTCAAATCTCAGCAAAGCATTTTCATAATCCAGGTTTTCCCACTATCCCTTGTGCCCTGGACACTTAACCTCTCATCCCACCCAGTGCTGCCCTCTGTCAGAGAATATTTTGGCTTGGAAGGAATATTTAAGGGCCATCTAGTCTGGTTCTCCTGCAGTGAACAAGGTCATCCTCAACCAGATTGTGTTTCTCAGAGCCTCATCCAACCTGACCTTGAATGTTTCCACAGATGGAGCATCCACCACCTCTCTGGGCAAACACGTCCAAGTATTTCAACACCCTCATTGTAAAAAACTTCTTCTATCTTATCTCAACTGACCCTCTCTCTTTGTAAAAACCATTACCTGCCGTGCTCAGCACTTCCCTCAGAGTGACCATCGCTCCTGTGCCATTTCCATTGCTCTGGACATCTCCTGATTGACACAGGAAAGCAACACCCTCCTGTGCAGCTGTACAGCCTAGATCATCTCCAGGGCAGGCTCCACCTACAGCCCAGCCCCAGCCAAAGGCAGCACCAGGAACAGCTGGCAGCCAATTCCCATTGCTCTTCTGGAGATTCTCACCCAGGAAGGAAGAAATTTGGGGTGCTCACAGCTTGTGGCAGGGTGAAACCACAGACACTGTGTTGGGTTATGGGTGAGCACCTGCCTTTGCTGCCAGTGCACAACTCCATGGAAATGCTTTTTAAATGGGTTTGGGATTTCATTCCTGGCCCTGTTCTGACTTCTGCAGGAATGCTCTTTATCAAGATAACTTTAAGTAAAACTCTTGCCTGGCATGAAAAGGGTCAGGATTCAGATGTCAAGCACATGAGGTCAGTGTGAAAGCTGCCAGCTCTGGTCTGACCCTGAAACATCTGCCAGGGAGGTGGGGGGCACACTCCAGGTTACAGCTCCGGTGTGTTAATTCTTCTTTCCTCATGCTCTTGTCCAGACCAAATGACCAGTGAACCCCAGCAAATATCTGTGGCCATTATTTTCAGGAAGGAAAAAAAAAAAAAAACCAAATCTCTATAGGACATTAAATACAGCAGCCCAAAATCACCAAGCGCTGTTTGAAACCTTTCCGGGCTTGAAGCAAATAAAGATCATTTAGCCCAGGCTCCCTTGTCCTGCATTTCTCTCTGTTCTTAGAAAGGGGGGGAAAGAAAAATCAACCCCATTTGTTAAGGCAGTTAAGCACGCTCCCGGCAGGAAAAAGCCACATTATTTGTAACCCTAATAATCCAACACTCACCTCTGAGCACAGCTCATCTTGGACAGAATAACGTCTGTTTTAAAAGTACCTGCCTCTCTCTAACTTGTCATGGCATTTGTTGACAACCCTATTGAAAGCCGCTCTGGATGCAGCTGTGAAGGATCTTTCAGCACCTCTTTCTCTTTCCTAGACAGTTTTTGAAAGGGAGGGGAGAAAAAAAGAAAAAAGCCATCAATACAGGGGGAAAAAGGCATCAGCAGCCAACATCGGCTGATGAAGCGCCTCACCTGGGCCCCCAGCACACCGCCTCCAATTAAATCAAAATGGTTTGTTTTTAATGGTCTTTTACACTGACAAGTGGGCTATCATTCCAGGCCTAGAGAGCTGTCAGGGAACCGAGGCAAATCCTCCGTTGATAATGCCCAATGCTTCCAATTAGGAGCCGGGGCCGCTGCTGGCGCTCTAACGATTCCCCAGCCTCCCCCAAGGCCCCTTCGGCGTTGGCTGTTTCGTCTTGGCTCTTCCTCCTCCGCAAATTACTGACACAAAACGGAGGCGCCCCGGTGCCTCCTCACCACGCCGGGCCCCGGCCCTGTTGGATTTAATGAGGCGATGGAAGTTTTTGCGGATCTTTCGCTAAATTCTTTTCTTGTTTGACAGCTGCTTGAGTGTTGACCTTATAAAAGATTTAGTGTTTCTCATTATTTTCTGTCAAGCTTTACAAGCGGTGGCTTGGCGGAAAAATCATTTGCATCTCGATGCGCGCGCGCGGGGTGGGTTTTTTTATTTTTTTTTATTTATTTTTTTATTTTGTCTGTAAGGGGATGCTCGGCGCCCTGAGCGTCAGTGTGTGCACCCTACCCCTCTCTGTATTGTTGGTTTTACTCCCTCCTCCCTGCCTTTCCTGGAAAAAAATCCACTGTTTGGTGTTGTTTTGGAGAGAAAAAATAAAAAAGCCCCAAGATTTGTTAAGATTCCTGTAAATGAAGGAGGGTTTGGGAAAGGAAAAAAAAAAAAAAGGAAATAATAGAGATTGGTTTCCTGTAAAGTGAGCACAGGAAAGTGTTTTGTCACCCGCTAAAAGGATTCGATCAAACGGATGATGGAGGAACCAGGCGGAGTCCCGGGTGCAGCTTTGTTGTTAGAGTGAAAAATGGTGCAAGGGAGCTGGGAGGTGCTGGGAGCAGGTGGGCAGAGCCAGGCAGGTGCTGGGAGAGGAACAGGGACAGCCAGGTCTCCATGGGTCCTTCCAGGCCACGAGGAGAGCCTGGTGCTCTTCATTGCTTCAGGCCTTTCCACCACAAACCATTAAACACAGCTCTGGGAACTAAAACTGCCCCCTTAAGCTGAGCTTATTTTGCACCCAAGGGTGCTCACAGTGCCCAGCAGCTACAGCACCCACAAATCCTTGCTCAGTCTCTGGGGTTTGCTGCCATCAGGGGATCTCTGTAGGGAAAATATTCTTCCCTGCACCACCTTGGCCTTTCTCCATCTCACGTGCAATTTATCAGCCCTCAATTAACACACCTGCCTTAATGTAACTTCCAATTTAACATTGTTATAACCATGAAGCTCTAAAGATAATATCCCCAAATAGATATTGAAGTTTTAGGAGTGGGAATTATTGTTCTTGCCCCTTTAATTCTGTCAGGCAAACCCTGACATTACAACATCCCAGCTGCAAAGGTCCTGCAGGTTTGCATTTGCCAATAATAAATGAAATGAAGAGCAGCAAACATTGCTCCTGAGCAGCAGCTGGAGCCCATGGCAGCTCCATCATCCTGCAAGGAAAACCACTCAGCTTTTTCCTACAAGCCATATTGGAGCACTGGCTGCAGCAGGACAGGAAACAAAACCCTGGCATTAACAACCCATAACTACAGCAGAGTAATGGCAAAGATCATCAGCTGTCTCTAGAGGAGCTACCTTTGGGTTCATCATTTAAAATATGAATTAGTAGAATCAGAGATGAGGATCCATCACTGGCATTGACTGCTCAACGCCAGTCTGTGTCATAAAGAGACCTCTGACCCAAGGACACCCTTATCTGGGCTCTAATGACTGGGAGGGTTTCTCATTTTTTAAAGCAGCACTTGGCCCTGTCCTACACCTGGTGCTCCCCACTCACTCATGCTGAGGGCAGGAGCTGGCATCCCCCACAACTTCCCAAGGCTCTGCTCACTTTAATTACTACCAGTTGTGGCTCAGTGGGACATTTCTCACCCAGGAGCTTTGTACCTACATTGGAATGAATTAACTGCTGTTTCCTCTCCTATGGCATCGCCCCATCCCAGGCAGAAATGTCCCTGTGCCAGCTCCCAGCACTGACAGGAAGGCAGAGGAACATTCAAGAGAAGCAGCTCAGCTGTCCTTGCCTGCAAGCACTGGATTTTTCTAAAAAAAATCCCAGCTGCAAAGGAAAAACTGCTGCACCTTTAACGGCAGGCTGGAGTTGGAATGAGCAGGGATTGTCCCTGCCAGCTCCCGAGGTCACCCACCCCCTGCTTCTGCCTCCCCCAGCTCCCCCTCCCTGAGAGGGGTTGTGTCACTGCTGCTATTTGTGAGGAAGCAAAAACATCCAGAAACAGCTGTCTGAAGTTAGGCACTCAAATGCATATTTAAGTACCTGAACGCCTTCCTCCAGAGAGGGGGAATAGCTAAATATGCTTTGTTTGTCTTGATTAATGAGATCACTAGCAAGCTTTTCAGGGCAAAGACTGCTCTGTATTTTTACATATGCAAAGCCTGACACGCAGCCAGCCTGAGCAGGGTGGATGGGGGAAGAGGGAGGCAGCTCAGCACAGGCACGCAGGCAGATGTGTGGCACAGGGAATTGTGCTGGGGCAGGCAGAGCCCATGGAAAACACTCCAATCACTGCATCCCCATGCTGGTTTGCTGCACAGAGCTGTGTGTGAGCCCCACTGCTCACCCCAAAGCCCTGGCACCTTTCTACCCTCAGATTAATTCCCTTTTGTTTGTTGGCATGGGTATTTTTTCACCCTGTCCTCGCTCAAAGGTGATTCCTGGGCAGCTGCTGCTTCTGTGGTTTTAGATCCCCTGACCTCACCAGGGATTTCTCTGGGAGCTCTGAGCCCATACTGGCCCCTCAGTGAAGCACCCAAGTCCAGTGTTGTAGAAAACAACTCCTATTTATGTCAGGGCCCACCTTAGGGCATGGCAGCCTTTGAAAATGTCAGACAACAAACACAGCTTAATAAAACTACAGGGGCTTGATGCTAGAGCAGGATAAGAACCTCCTGAAGTCAATCAGAAAGCTACTCCTCATTTTAAGCAGGTTAAGTGTTTAACTCCAGCTGGAGACACAGCTCCCAGCCAGGCAGAACCCTTGTGCAATCTGCAGTCTCCTCCCTGTCTGTGCTTCAACCCATTTTCTGTGGATTGCCTGTAACCAATCCTCTCTCTGCTCCTTCCCTCATAGGCTAAGCCTCATCTCAGGACTTTTCCAGACCTTCAATCCCGTCAGAAGGCTCTCAGTGCCTCCCACTGAGGAGTTGCTGTGAGCTGCCCCTTCCCCAGAGGGCCCCCAGAACAAGGATGGTGCTGGGCACAGCCCTTGGACCCCAGGATTCCACATGCAATAGACTTTCTCTCAGGTTTTACAGTTATGCTAATGCAGATATAGCCAAATAAATCATAAATATAAGAGGAATGATTCTGTCTCAGCCTGTTCATTGCTTTGTGTCAGGTGCACAGCACAATCCTGAGAGTGCTCAGTGCTCACACCAGCACAGCCCCACAGGGAGGCAGGACAGGCTCCTTCCCTGCTGCCTCTGGACAAATAGATTGGATGCAGCCATATCCTAGCTGATACCAAATCTGTAATGTCTCATCAGGCCTCGTTTCTTTGCCAAAAACGCTTCCCATCAGTGCCTGATTCAGCAAAGCCATTGCCTGTGTGGAGGAATTCAAACACCTGCTTTGAGTGCTCTGCCAAACTGGGCCTCACCAGGCAAGGCTCTGCTTTAAGGTGGCTCCAGGCAGCTCCACACTCATCCCCAGCAGCTGCTGGAGCCCCCAGGGCTGAGCCTCTCCAAGCCCTCACTGAACAAACCCAAACTGTACCAGCACCAACTCAGCATCACAGCACCCAAACCCACTGAGTCAGGAGCCAGCACATTTGGAATCCATCTCATTAAAAGTGCCATCATTTAAATGTGGATCTCCATACAGAGTCTGCTTCTCACATCTACCATTACAGCTCAGAGCTTACCAGCTTTTTAAGCCAAATTATCTCCCACTTTTTATATTCTCTCTCCCATTGGCATTGGGGAGCTCAGGAGTGTTCACCCCAGAGCTCTGGGAGGTGACATCTGCTGTGCTGGCCAGCCCCAAATGCATCCTGAGCTCAGGTAGATGTGCCAGCATGATTTTGCTCCCCAAACCCTGGCACTGGGATTATCCCAGTCCTACATAAAGCCACCAGCAGCCAAAAGACAGGAAAAACCCACGCTGAGCTCAGGGCCCATTGGCCCTCAGATTTCCAACCAAACCTTTAACCCCAAACCTCAAAGAGAAGAGCTCTTGCATTGCTCAAGAAGAAAGAACAAGTAAATTACAAGGGCAGTTTGCTTTTTTTTTACCTCTCAGGACAACAAAGGCACTCCAGGAGCTGCTCCAGCTTTTCCAGCTTGGACCTCAACCTGCCCTTTTATAAGGCAGGAGCTGTAACAAACCCCACCCTGCCCACACCTGAGCTGAGGGAGGAACAAAATCACCTGCTCCACACCAGGAAAACCCTGCTATGTGGTTGTTTCTTTTTAGTACAGGCCTCTAAATAAAACCCATCTAAAATAACGAGGGGGATAACAGCAGGGCTTGCCAAGCTGGCAGAGTGGATTATAACCAAAGGCCTTTCCCACCTCCCCAGGGAGGGAGGGAGCTGGGCCTTAAATGACTTGTCTTGCTAAAAATGACACTGTTTATGAGAAACCCAGGCACGAGGTTTGTCCTTCTGCCTGCTGGGAGCCACATCCAGCTCTCAGCATCCCTGGGGTGTGCTCAGGGAAGGAGACACCTCCAGTGGGTCCTGCCGGGCTGGGGAGGGCTGGCACAGAGCGGTGTGAACCAAATCAAAGCCCTGCAGAGCTGCTGGTCGGGACAGGAATCAGCAAAGAGAGCAGAAACCTGAAAACCATCCGACAAATAAAGTGTGTTCAGAAAACACCTCTCAGTGCAGCTCAGAGCCGACAGATCTGACAACGAAACGCTGGGCAAGGTCGTGCCCTAAATACCCCTGGTATCCCAGCTCGGATGGGCAGCACAGGGCACCCCTGCCCTGGCACCCCCCGCCTGATCCTGCCCCGTCCGAGCCGCGAGCAGCGATCCCGGCCCCGCTCCTTGTCCTGCAGTGACACCCACCGGTAACGGGGCTCCCTCCGCCGCTGCGGCGGCTGCTCCCGCCTGCCCGTGCCCCCCGTGCCCCACCGAGCCCTCCCGTCCCTCCCGCTCTCGTTGGGTCACCCGAGCATCCCTCGCTGTGCCAGCTGGGCATGGCCTCACCCAGCACCCAGCCAACCTCCCGGAGGGTTCCTCCCTCTGCCGCAGCCTTCCAGGACACCGGGCTGTGCAGATATCTCTGGATAAACCCTTGTTAGTCACCGTCAGAGCTCTGCAGGGAAGGGAACACCTTCCCTGGGTCAGCCCTGCGCCTTGGCCCCAGGGACAAACCTGCACCGCTGACAGGAACCAGGAGAGCCCAGCAGCGCCCAGCAGGGTGGGATTGACGGCAGCTCCCAAAGCTGCCACAGCCCTAAATCCAGCCCTGGACTGTGGCTGAGGCTTGTGAGGAGGTGGCTGTGAATGCAGCTGGCATCAGGGGTCTGCTCTTGGCTGAGTGTTTGTGAACAGGAACGGTCTGGAAATCGGGGTTTGAGGGCAGCACACAGAGGGAAGGAGTGTGCACTGCTCCATGGTCTGTGTGCAGGATTCCCTGTCTGTGCTGGGAGCCACAGAAAAATCCTTGGAACCTCACCTGTCCAGGGTCTGGTGATGTGGGAGGGACACCACATATGGGCAGAATGGGGCACATTTCTGCCTTGGGGAGTCCAGCTCTGAAACAACTTAATAAAACAATAGCATGAATAGTAATAATAGCAATAATAATTTTAGTGTCATTAGGACATGAGTAGCAGTGCATCTGTAGCTGCTGGGAGCCCCAAGTGTGGCCTAGGAATGACATATCTGTCCCTAGGGCTGGGCATGGCACTATACAGAACCTGCTCTGGGAGGTTCAGTCAAATACCCCCCAAATCTTGCACATATCAGGAATTTGGTCTCATCTGGGGGCGTCCTTGTGGTTATTTGAAAGCAGGTGCTTTATTCAAGAGCAATCCTCACCAACCCAAACCTGTCCCTGCATGGCTGATCCAAATCCTGATCCTAATCCCACTCCCAGCCCTGCTGCCTTTCCCAGTCCCATTCCTGGTCCCAAATAAAACCTCAGTGCTGGTTCCATCCCAGTGCAAATTTCCACCCCAAATGTGAACTCCTGGTTGAACAGGTAGGCTGCCAGAGCCCAGGGACCAACACAAACACTGCCAGGATCTCCAAACCCCATCGGGGTCTCACCAGAACCACTTCCAGCACACCCATCACTCTGCTCCAGTCCAAAGGGACACCTGGCCCAGCCTCGTGGATGGGGGACACTGCAAAAGTGACCTGGCCCAGTCCTGGCTCTCTGTGCTGGAGGGACACGGTGCACAGCAGCAGCAGCAGCAGGAACCCCTCACAAGGGCAGGGAGGCTGAGCACGGGGTGGGGGCAGGCTGGGACCGGGGCTGATGATGCCGATTTCGTTCCTGGCCTTGTCCTCCTCTAAAGTTCTTTTGTTCCTGTGCCCCGATCTGGCGGCCCCGAGCTGAGGGCAGGAGGAGCGGGGGCCCTGCGAGCGCCGCTGCCGACAGCTGGCAGCCGGGCTGCCCCAGGGGGCTCCCCCTCCTTGGTCGCCTCCAAGCTGCCGGCCAAGGGCGGCTTTGGAAGAGGGACAAGATGCAGCTGACTGGCCGGGAAGGTGGGCAACAGAAGAAATCGGGTGTTTGAGAAACAGCCAGCGACATCGCTTTAAAGTGACGCAGCTCCGCGCGCCCGGGTGTGGACATTTTCCCATCTCCGCGGTGAAGGCTCCATCCACGGGAAAAACCCCTAAATAAACCCTGGAGGAGGCAGCAGCCAGGCTGACCGCGAGGAAGGTGGGGATCCTGCGGGAGCCTGTCCCTCTGCAGCCTGGGAGAGCAACAGCAGCAAACCCCGACGGGGCGGGAGGGAGGAAAGTTGGTGTCTCCGGCAGAATGGGGCAGAACGGGGCAGCCCTGCCTGAGGCCATCGGTGTTTTATTTAAAATGCGATTGACGGCAGAAATAACCCGCTCTGAGCGCGGTCCCTGCCCGGTTGCAGCAGCAGGTACCGCCCTGGGCACGGGCAGAGTGGGGAGGGCGATGACCGCTCCTCGCTCCGGGCTGCCCGGCTGCCCCTTGGACCTCTGTGCTCGGCCACAAACAAATCGGTTGTGCGTGCAACGAAATTCGCAGCTCCGAGGCTCATCTCGGGCTCAGAGCAGCCGCCTCAATGCTGGGGGTTTTGGGAGGTTTCGGAGCTTTTTCTTTCCCTTTTTTATTTTTTCTTTATATTCTTTTTCCCTAAATTTTTTGTTTTTAATTTTAACGCCCACCAAAACTTTCCCTGCTCGGGAGGGACCGATCAGATCAGCTAATTGCGGGGGGAAGCGCGCAGAAAGCAGTAACCCCTCGCAAACCCACCCAACCCACACCCCCCCCCTCCCTCCGCGGCTAATCATCCCATTAAGAGCCCCATCAGCGGGATAATGACAGCAAAAGAGGGCGGAAACCGCCCGGAAAGCGCGGGGATGCGGGCCACAATTAATTCCCGTTAATCAAGCTCCGAGGTGTCGCCTGGTGGGGAGTGACATCCCCCAAATCGCCTGGCGGCCAATGGGCGCCTTCACACGGGCGGGGTGGGGGGTGCCGGGGTCCCCCAGCCGGAGCGGCCCAAATTCGCCTTTTTCTCCCCATTTTCCCCGTTCGCCCCCGGGGAGGGCGCGGCGCTGCCGCCGCTGTCCGAGGTGCTGAAAGCACCGGAGCGGCTCCGGCGCTGTCCGAGGTGCTGCGGGCTCCGGAGTGACTCCGCTTCCCCCCGGCGCTGTCCGAGGTGCTGGCAGGGAAAAGGGGGGCGCCGCGGCCGCCCGGCGACTGGCCACCCCCTCCGCCCTCCCCTCGCCCTTCCCCATTGATTTCTGGATCATTAAGTGGTTAAGGCGCTGCGAAGCCTTCACTATCGATCGCTGCCTGCCCAGCTCCGGCTGGGAGCCCCCGGGCTGCCCCCCAGCCCCGCGCCGCGGCTCCGGGCACAGGTGGGGTGGCCGGGAGCCCGGGTGAGCTTGGGGTCCGTCCCCCCTCACCCCACCCCCTTGGCGGCCAAAGTTTGACTCTGCCTCCCTCTCCCCCCCTCTCCTGTCTGTCTGTGAGTGCAGCTGGGCGCGATGCTGAAGACGGAGCAGCCCTGGATCTAACGCGCGGCGCCTCGGAGAGCCTTGCAGCAATTGCTGTCCGGATCCCAGACTGAACTTTGCTCTTTTTTTTTTTTTCTTTTTACCTTGTTTTTATTATTTTTTTTCTTTTGTTTTGTTTTGTTTTGTTTTTATCGTTAATTACCATTACCAACCCGCTTCCGCCGCGCCCTCCCCGCCAATGCCCGTGTGAGCGCCGGCACCTCGCGGGGGCCATGGAGGGCTCCACCGGCTTTGGGATCGACTCCATCCTCTCGCACCGAGCCGGCAGCCCGGCCGTGCCCAAGGGGGACCCGCTGGTGGCGGACGGGCGGTCCCCGCTGGAGCTGAGCCCCCGCTCGGAGGGCAGCAGCGGGTGCCCCTCGCCCCGCTCGCCGGGCCGCGAGTGCCTGGAGGCGGCGGCGGCGCCGCGGCCGGGCCTGGATGCGCATCTCCAGCCGGGGCAGGGCTCGGCTCCCTCGCAGTCCCGCACCGTCACCTCCTCCTTCCTCATCAGAGACATCCTGGCCGACTGCAAGCCGCTGGCAGCCTGCGCGCCTTACTCCAGCACCAATGGACCTCACGGCGGGCAGGAGCCGGCGGGCAGGATCCCCACCAAGCCCGGCGAGGATTTTAGGGAGAAAATGGAAAAAAACACCAGCAGCTCCTCCTCGGACTCGGAGTACAAAGGTAAGAGCGGCTCAGCCCGCTGGGCTGTGCGAACCCGCAGCCTCTCGGAGCTCTGGGATCCCAGCCCCGCTCAGGGCAGGTCACGGTGTCGGTGGTGCCCGAAATGACCGAGGAAATTGGGGAAACTTGGGGGTTCGGTGGGGCTCGGCCCGGTGGAAGGGGTTGGGGCAATCGGCGCTTCATGGAACGAGCGCGGGGGATGCTCCGGGGCCGCCTTCCACTGCAGAGATCCGGCTGTGCCGCTCCACCCGCCGGGAAAGGAGCAGCGGAGCCGGATTTCTGCTTGCGGGGGGGAAAAAAAATAAAAAAAAAAAAAAAAAGAAAAACCAAAACAAACAAACCAAAACAGAATAGTAATAAAATAATGACGGATTTGCCGTGCTCCGGTGAGAAACGAACAAGCCGTTCGGCGGGGTTTGATTCGGTTGTTGTTATTTGGGTTATTATTTTGGAAATCGTTCAAACCCGAGCAGTGCAGACGGGGAGCCCGGGCCGCATCCGCAGCACCGGTGGGGGCGTGGGGCGGGATGCGGGCGCTGCTCGCCCCGGGCCGGGGGCTTCGGCACCCCGGGACCCCCCAGCCCCTGCCCGGCCTCCCCCTGTGCCAGTCGGGGCAGGGAGAGCCACAGGAACAGCTCGGGGGGTTTGGGGTCAGAGCTCGCCCCTCGGAGCGGTTTATCCCCGGTGCTTTCTCCCATCCCACTCTCATCAGCTCCGCAGAAACTTTTCTCCGGGAAAATTGTTCGCTGACTTTGCGAGGGAAGGGAGAGGGAATCCAGGCAGCTGGGCGGACAACAGGGAGGTGATGGCACCTCGTGGGGCCGCTGAATTTGGGGGGATTGGCAGAAAATAAAGGGGGACAGGCTGAGCCCCGTCCCGGCTACAAATGCACCCTGGGCTTGCCCGGAGCCGCTGGGCTGAAATCTGGTTCATGGAGGAAAAATATTCACCCAAGTAAGCCTCAAAGGCAGCGGCCGGTTCTGGACATCACGGGGCGATTTTCGCTCCAAACGAAGGATGGAGTTCGGGCTCGGTGCTGGGGCTGGAGGTGCCCCGGGAGGAAACATCGGCCCCACCGCTCTGCAGGGCCGGCAATGCCGCGATTTCCACTTTGTTTGTCCTCTCCTCCTACACCCGGCCCTAATTCCTGCAACTCTTCTCCCCTGCCCCAAAGACGGAAAAGAAGCGATGAAAGAGGAGAAAAAGGGATTCTCTGCATCCCCTGAGCCGGCCGAGCCCGGGCTGGGGGTTCGGTTTTGGGTGGGCGCCGTTTCCCGGAGCCCCTCGGCTCCTCTGCCGTCCCTGCCGCGGGACAGCCACGGCCACGCTGCAAATGCCGTTTAAATAGGGGAAAAAATCCTTTAAATCGAGAGGGAAACACCGCTTAAACGGGGCACAAAAAAAATCCCACTGCTTAAATGAAAGGGGAAAAATACTGTCTAAGCTGAGGGAAAAAAAACCCCAAACCAGTTTAAATAGGGAGGAAACCACAGTTTAAATGAAGGTAAAACCC
The DNA here is from genome assembly GCF_028551555.1 of Melozone crissalis. NCBI lineage: Eukaryota > Metazoa > Chordata > Aves > Passeriformes > Passerellidae > Melozone > Melozone crissalis. The sequence continues at coordinate 4,183,232 of NW_026535819.1, read as the reverse complement.
GCGCATGGATGGAGGAGTGAAGATCCCCGCTCCCAGAGCGATCCTTTTTGTGCCGCTTTGGAAATCGCCTTTCCTGGGGCAAAACAACGCCCCGGATTTATTCCGCAAAGGGGCTGCGAGGCTCGGCCTAACCGCCAGCGGCCAAAGTGCCGGAAAACCCTAAAATATATATTTTTTAATATGTATATATATATATATATTTTTTTTTTTTTTTTTTTTTAAGCTAGGAGTAGCCAGGGCTCGGTTCGGACCGAGCAGCGAAACCATCGCCGCCGCCGTTCCTGCGGCTTTTTGGCGAGCAGGAACTTTTTAGGAGCCGAGGATCAGCCCAGGGGCCGGGAGGATTTTCCTCCTCGGGATGCCAGAGGCCAGACCCGCTTTACCCGGGAAAAAGTCCCGCAAACTTCGGGGCCGCTCCCGGGAGAGGTCGGGGCCGATCCCCTGCCCGGTTCCGGTGGGTCGGGGCTGCCGCGTCCCCGGGAACCGGGACCGGATCCCCCTCCCAAGGATCAGCCCCGGCTCGTTCCGCCTGCTCGGCCAGAGCCAGGATTTCTGCTTGAAGGGTTTCGCTCCCCGGTGGCTCAATTAACCGGATTATTGTCTTCCTACAGAGAGAAATCAGCTCGCGTTCGGCTCCAGCCTTGTCCCTGCTCAGCCCCGCCACCAGCAAATTTAACATAAACCCCTGTAAAAAAAGAAACAACAACAAACCCAAACGCCGGCGATTTGTATAAATCGAGCCTATTTGCTCCATAATCTCCTCCAGGAGATAGGAGAAGGCGAGAGCGAGCAGGAATTTATTTTTCCCCTTTTATTTTTGTTGCTGCTGCGTAATTTTCCCATCACCTTCCAACATTTTGAGGCGTAAATTCCCGCATCGCTCCGCCGGCGCGTATGCAACGAACCGCCATCAGCCCCTCTAGTTCGGCCCTTTTTAAAGATAAAAATCAGGGTTAAACAGGGGTTTGCGAAGGGCTTTCCCCGGAATTTCGTTGTGCGTCCTGGAGAAGGGAGGTTTGCTGCAGCATCCCCGGGAGGACGGAGGATTCTCCACGGAGGGGAGAGGCAGGAGCAGCACCGCAATATTCCCCTCCAAAAACAAATGTGGGCTTGTAATTTTCGGTTTTGGTTTGTTTGTTTTGGTCAAAAAAAAAAAAAAACAAAAAAAGAAAAAAAAAAAAAGAGAGAGAGAGAGAGAGAGATAGATAAAAAAAAGAAGGAAATAAAAAATATCCAAACACCAAGAAAGCTTTTTCAGTTTGGGGGAATACGCCCCGAGGAAAGTCCTGCCCCGAGAGAAATGAGGGGGATCAGGGGGATCTGGGCCGGAGGTTCGCTCTGCACAATCCAAGGTTCCTGCTCCGATCCCAGACCCTCGGGACGGGGAGAAGCCGAGCCCGGCTCGGGGAGCCCCTGAGTTCCCCCTGGCAGCCGGGGTTCAAATTTACCGGGGTGCCAAGCAAATGTGCCGTGAGCCCTGCCCTGGGTCACCCCCTCTGCTGAGGGTAATTCCCTTCCTGCCCTGACCTGGCCTCTTTTCCTCCCTGTGCGCTCAGTGAAAGAAGAAGGGGACCGAGAGATCTCCAGTTCCCGGGACAGCCCCCCGGTGCGGCTGAAAAAGCCGCGCAAAGCCCGCACCGCCTTCACCGACCATCAGCTGGCCCAGCTGGAGCGCAGCTTCGAGAGGCAAAAATACCTGAGCGTGCAGGACAGGATGGAGCTGGCCGCCTCCCTCAACCTCACCGACACGCAGGTGAAAACGTGGTACCAGAACAGAAGGTAAAAAATGCACCGTTCCCTCCTGCCCTGTTCCCCTCCCCGGCCGCGCACCCCAAACCACGCAGGGATTTTCCACCCCAAAACCCTCCCGGCATAGGGATAGGAGCGATGTCCGGCCCGTCCCCGCCTCTCCCGGGGCTTTTTAGGGGAGAAAAGGGGAGAAAAGCGATGCTGGGTGTGGGGCAGGAGGGGCAATCCGTGCCCCCAGCCCCGGCAAGGCGGGGAGGCAGGACCGGGCTTGCAGCGAAACACAACAGCATAACACATCGGCCCATTAATAATAGATACCAATTACTGCTTTGGGCATCAATAATTAACACTCTTTACAGTAATTACACAATTATTATTATGATGAATAATTTACTGGTGGAAATAGGTTTTAGCGCTTCAGCGACAAATCTGTAAAAGGGCTGGCGGCGTGGTGGCTTCGGTGGGTTTGTCCCGACATCGCCACGGCCACCAAACGAGGGATCCCCGGCCGCAGCCCCCGCCCTGTCCCCTCGCCCGTTCCAGGGTTTTATCCTCCCTCCCCATCGTTTCCAGTCCCATTTCTCCATCTGCAAAGATCCCCCCACGTCGGGGGTTTTTGGGGAAGTTTAGGGGCGGCGGGGACGCTGGGATCGCCCCTCCTCTGCCCAAATCTCTCCTGCAAGGACACGGCAGAGACAAAACTGAGCTCCCAGCCCTTCCCCAGCCCTTCTCTTTGGCGGAGAGATCCTGGGGCCAGGATCCTCCACGAGATCCGGCACACACACATTAAAAAAAAAACTAAAAAGAAAAAAAAAAATATATATATATATGTGTGTGTGTGTGTATGTATATATATGTGTATATATACATTTATATATATATACATTTATATATATATTTATATATATATACATGCCTATACCGATATAGGCATATAGGCATTTATATGCGTATATAAATAGATACGCATATAAAAATATACACTTCCATACATCATATATACATTCATATATATATATATACACACGCACACATCTATATATGTATATGAGTATTTAGACACAGATATATAGATATATTTGCCGCAAACGAATTCCCCGGGACCCGGCCCCACTCCTGTCCCCCTTCGGGACTCCCGAGCAGCCGAACCCGGCACCGGCAGCCCCGGCCCGGGGAGCGGCTCCCGGAGCCCCGGGCGGCGGAGCGGGGAGCATCGCGGTGACCGCAGCATCCGCGCTCAGCTCACGGATGCCCCGTGTCATCCTCGGGCCGTGTGACAATCTGGGATTTACACGCCCAGGAAGGGACTGAATTTATGTCGCGGTTTTTATCGCCGGGGTTCACATCCCGCCATTGGGTCCCAGCCGGGCTCTGGGTCCGGGGAAGCTCCGTGGGAGCTCACACCGGGCTGCAGAGGGGGTGCTAGGGAGATAAGCTCCCTCCCTCCATTAACGGGGACTGCATCCCATCCCGTTAAATCCTATCCCGTCCCATCCCATCCTGCCCTACAGGAGGGGCCGGCCCTGGGAACCAGCGGTGGGAGCGGGGATGCTCAGTGAGAGCAGAGCTCGGGGAAAGGGGCTGTGCAAGGGGCAAAAAGAGCCCGGGAGCGGCTTTGGGAGCATCCTCCCCTCCTTGATCCCTTCTCTCGACTTGCCCCCCCAGGACCAAGTGGAAAAGGCAGACGGCGGTGGGCCTGGAGCTGCTGGCTGAGGCTGGCAACTACTCAGCCCTGCAGAGGATGTTCCCCTCGCCCTACTTCTACCCGCAGAGTTTGGTCTCCAACCTGGACCCCGGCGCCGCCCTGTACCTGTACCGCGGCCCCAGCGCGCCGCCCCCCGCCCTACAGAGACCCCTGGTGCCCCGCATCCTCATCCACGGACTGCAGGGCGGCAGCGAGCCCCCGCCGCCCCTGCCCCCGCTGCCCGGCGTCCTGCCCCGGGCCGCGCAGCCCCGGTGAGCCCCGGAGAGCCCCACGGGGCCGGGGGAGGCTGGAGGGGAACACCCCCCAGCTCTGGGGCCGCGAGCAAGAGACTGAGACAGACTGCCGCTCATCCCCAAATATATATATATATATATATATATAAAATTATAAATGAGACCACCCCCTCCTTTTTTAAAATAATATATAAAGAACACAAGGATCAAGGACAGGCTTGGCGGGACGGAGCCGCCCCTCACCCCGCGGGGCACTCGCCGCCTTTTACCCCCTTTGTGCCCCCGAGGGGCAGCGGGGCCGCTGCGTGTCCCCAACCCGGCCTGAACGGCGCCGGGAGCACGGGCGGGGGGCGGATGCTCCGGGGGGGCTTCGCCTCTGCGCCCTCTGCCCAGGAACAGCCAGGGGAGCTGAGGCACCCCCGCCACGGGAGAGCCATCCCCGCCTTCTCCGGCCCCCCGAGCCCGCCGGGAACGAGCGCGGGGTGACCGGGCCGATGGCCCCAACGAGACTTTGGGACATCCGTAACTTAAACTTAACTTAAAAAAATTTAGAAAAAAAAAAAAAAGAAAAAAGAAAAAAAAAAAAGCGCGGTGGAATGTAAATACGGTGCAAAATGTATATGAATTATTTATTTGTGAACCCTGAGGGCGTATTTGTGTAAGTGATTCTTGTCAGTCTGTATCCCGGGGCCGGCCCGGCCGGGCGGGGGGCGCGGGGGGGGCTCGGGGCGCCGCGGCCGCTCCCGCTCCCCCCTTTTTTAAATGTGGAAATAAAACTTCTTTACAAACAAACAAACGGCTCCCGCCTCCGCCGGCCCCATCCATTCCCCTCCCGCTTGTTTGCTCTGGCGGAACGGCCGCCACCGACGGGAAGGGAAAACAGCAAAGAGGAGTTTTCCCACCTCGCATCGCACGGGGCTCGGTGTCCCCCCAGGGTCCCGGTGTCCCCCAGGGTCCCGGTGTCCCCCGGGGCCCGGCTCCAGTGCCGGCATGCGGCACCGGCCGGGGAAGCGGGTGATAGCCGCGACTGCGGCGAATTAATAACGCTAATCTTAAGTGTATAATTGCCTAAGTGCTTTAAATGATCGCTTTGGAAAATGGATTGTTTCCACCCTTTAAAAGTGTCGCTCATCTGGCCACGGCCAGCGGGCCCGGCAGCTGGTGCCCGGGACAGCCGGGCAGCGCGGGCCGGCTCGGGGAGCCGACAGATGGGCTGCGGGTCCCGCCGGCCCCGGCCGCTCCCCCGGCTGTCTGCGGGGCCCCCCGGCACCCACGGGCCCAGCCCGGTGCCCCCGTGCCGGGAGCTCTGCCCCGCTCGCCCCGAGCCCCGCGATTGTCGGCTCGGCCAAATGCGCAGCCACGGCTGGGGCCGAGAGCCCCCGGCCTTTGTGGAGGGATGGGGCCGGCTCTTTGCATGTGAATGGAGGAGTTTGGTAAATCCCCGCGCCTCGGCTGGGCGAGGAGGAGGAGGAGGAGGAGGAGGAAGGGGGGTCGCTCCCAGCTCGGGGTTAATGAAGTGGGAAAGGAGTCTTTCAGAGAGGCCTGCAAACAACCCCCTCCCCGGGCAACAACCCCCGTCCCAAATCCTACATGGATTGACTTAAACCCAGGGGATAAGTGCTTTAAATTAATCTCATTGAATAAGAATGAGGCCAAACAAAACTCTTTAAAATCATATTAAAAATCTATCAAAGGACAACTTGCAGTGGGTGTGCTTTTCATTTTGTGAGCGCAAAGGCAAGGAGCATACAGCAACCTTCCTCCCATTTACACAGCAGGAATGTGAATCAAAGACATTCTCTAATATTTAATTGTCCTTGTAGCCGTAGCAGATTCCTCCTCTTACATTAATGAAGTACAAGGCTTCGTTACACGTTTGTAATTGCAATATTTAAATTTGCCATTTCACATCTGGAAGGAGCTGGAAACTCCCCTGTACCAGTGGAGCCAGCACCACAACACAGTGCCAGGTCCAGTTTGTGCTGGGAGGATGGGAGGAGAGAGCAGGACAGAGTCCCAGGGAATCCTCTGCTCTGGGAAGGGGAATGGCTGTGCCAGGGTGGTGGGAAGGAAGGAGCAGAGGGGACAGGAGGGCTGGAGCTGTTTCTGCCAGGGAAATCTCACAGCAGAGCAAAGCTTTGAGATAAAACAGTTTAGGGAAGGCGCCACAGGCTCTAAGCAGAGAGCACCACACTTGCCACATGAACAGCATCGTGTGTGGGAGGATCTCAAAACCTGCTGGAGGAGTAAACTCACCTCCAGCCTGTGTGCAGGGACTGAGATGGGAGCTGGTGTTGTCCCACAGCAGAACCCACCAGCACCTACAGCAGCCCCTGAGCAGGCTGGAAATGTTTCCAGGGGATGGTGCCAGGTGGACACAGTCCTGGCGGAGCCCCAGGGGTAGGACAGGCTGTGCTGGGTTGAAATTCTATGAAGCAAAAAAAATGGAAGAGTTGAGATGCAGCAGTCCCAGCAGGGAAACCTTTGGAGTATTGCAGCAGGGATTTCTCCAGGGTACAGAGCCCAGCAGACAAACTGCTGCTGGTTGGGTTCTGTCAGCTCCAGGCTCTGGATCCAGAGGGCCAAACACAGTCCTGGCTCTCAGGTCCCTTTCACCCAGCTCAAGGGCCACCCTCCTCCCCTCTGGCACAGCTCTAACCAGGAGCAGCACCCTCAGAACAGCCACAGCAGGAGCTGCCCTGCTGGACATGCCAGCACACACAAATCATTGCAATCAGCAGAATTGTTTCTAGCCAAGATATTCCATGGATTCATCCAAGCACCAAACAAAACTATGTCAGAATGGAAAGCCCAGAGCACTGCTGCTTTCCCTGCCCTCTCCTGCAATCTCAGGGTGTGAGAGCAGGGCAGGCAAACCCAGCTAAGCCCTGGTCTGACTCACAATCAGCTTTGTATAAAAGTTACACAGTGCCACAATTTCCAGACCAAACCCAGGGATTTTGGGCTGCAGGGCAGTGAGGCCTTTGCCCTCCACCACAATCCAGACAAGCAAACAGGACCAAAGCCAGGACCAAAGCCAAAACCAAAGCTGCAGCTCCACCAGCACTGCCAAACCAAAACTGCAGCTCCACCAACACTGCCAAACCCAGCTCCCACCCAGCCAAGACCCCTCAGCACACACCACGTACCTCAGAGCAAGAGGGGACAAATCCAGGAGAAGTTCAGGGCAATGTCTACCTGCTCCATGCCACAGGAATCCAGTGTCACCCCTGGCTGCTCCTGTGGCATTTGGGTGCTCAGAGGATTTGGGAACCTCTGCACACACAACACCCTGGTCCTGCTGCAGGTGGTGGAGATTTGATGGAAATGATGATGAAATGATGGAACTCCAGAGCAGCTCACAGCTCCAAGCACCACACCCTGCCCTGCCTGAATGAATGAAAGGGTGATTTGAGTGAAATCAACCCCAAACCTACCAGGTTCTTACTGAATTGAGTGGGGCACAAGGGTGAAGGCAGCTCAGAGCCAATCTGGAGCTGCCCAAGTGTAAATAAGGGCACAATTTGACTTCTGCCCACTCAGCCACAATTCAAACACCTTTTTCTCATCAGCCCTCAAGTTTATTAGGAGAAAACTCAGGTGCATGTGCATTTAACTTCAGGTGCAAGTGCATTTCTTTTAACACTCATTCAACAATCTCCTCCTCTCTCTTTCCCTAATCACTCAAGCTACCCAGCCCTATCTGCTAAAGATGGTGAAGCTGAAAGAAAAAGGCACTCTGATATTTTTTAAAAATCACTTTATTCATCACAACCATTTGTACTGTTTCATGCCCAGTTAATCCAGGCAGCAATGAGATATCCTGATGTCTCTCACCCATGTGCTGTTGGCCTTTTTTCCTATTCTTATGAATTTGCCAATAGTCCCTATTAATTCCTACGTGACAGTCAGCCAGGAGAAGGTCATGTACTTTCCCTTCATGCACAAGATCATTCCTAAACTTGCACTCTCTGCATCATTCTGAGTCATTTTCATCCTCAGGGGTTTCTTTTCTGTTGAAGTTGACATTTGCCTTAAACCTGATTGCTCTTCCAAATAGTTCTCATAACTAAATCAGGTGGGCTTTATTTTATTTTAATCTAGTAAATGTTTGTAACTTCATTCTCTCTGAAAAATCATGATTAATTTGATACTGGAGCCTTTCTGTCATCTTGCAGAAGTGTTGAAAAAAGTATTGCAGTGAAATTGAAGTGTTTAATAATTGCCTGGGAGGAAAGAAAAATTCTGGTTTCAAAAGTTACCTTCACTTCAGAAATTAAATACTTTGGGGCTGATTGCTGCTCTCCTACAATCCTGTGTATGACTCACTACAGCCCAAAGTAGGTGCCCTCAATTCTGCATTTACAAGGCATCATTTTCATCTGTTTATAGTCCCTTTTCAGTACTTTTCTTCCTTCTGACGTCTGAAATTGCCACTCTTAGAGCACTTGCTGCTCCTGCATTAAACATGCCTGGCTCAGGTCATGGTGAGGAAGACACGTGCAGGGAGCACAAAGTTGTGTTTTGGCTGGGTTTGTGCTGTTCTCACCCCTGCCCTGCTTGGTGCTTGTGCTCAAGGAGCAGAGGGAGGGACAGGTGGGGACTCACCTGTAGGGAAATCTCCTGCAGGCTTTGGGGCACTTTCCCACTCAGAATGGGAAAGTTTAGGTTTAATTTCACGCACTGTGGTGAACAAGTGCCAGTCTCAGCACACTGGGGCCATCCCTTTCCCCAGAGTCCCAGTTCTCTGATGGGAACAAGAAGGATGGCAATGGGAAAAACAAGAAGTGAAATCCATTAGCTCAAACAGGCCCAGGCAAGGCAGAGAGCCCCAAAAGGCTGGGCCACGACTGGCAAGGGTTTGCAAGAACCTGCAAAGGCTTTAATGTTCAGAGAGGTGAGACATCTCAGACTCCCTGTGTGTTGCATAATCAGGAATGACAACATGCTGCAGGCAAGGAGAAGTTTGGAGACTGCTGGACTCTGGCTCCTTCCCACAGTGACAAAGTTTGTCCCCAGGAGCTCTGGCAGGGAGCTCTGTGCCCATGAGCTCTGCCCACAGGGACTCTGTGTCACTGCACCGAAGGGTTCTCCACTGGCATCCCTGCAGGTGCCAATTGTCACTAACAGTGACCAGGGACAGACCCTGCCCAGTGCACAAGGACACCAGAGCAGGTGGCAGCAGTGTGGATTCATTACCTGAGACAGGAGCAGGAGTGCTCCCTGTGCAGTGACAGGGCACAGGGCACATTCCCCTCTCCATGGTGCTCCTCCCTGCCATGTTTACCTGGCTGGAAACAGCAAGTGAAGGGATTGGGGAGTGTTCCTAAAACACAAAAGCACCTCCTGCCTGCCCAAACTTGTCTCACTTTTATGTTGCACACACATCACATTTCTCTGAAAATCATATTTAACCTTTTTTTTTATTTTCCTTGCTAAAAAACCATCTCAGGAACAGGGCGCATCTTCAGGAGGCCACATTGAACTGCAGCAGCACACCAGGACACGCCCAGATTCCATTCCTCTTGGACCTATGGAATGAAGGGGAGGAGGCCAAGAGCCCCAGGATCCCTCCCACACTTGCCCGATAAATGGAAACACTCCTCAGCTGCCTTGGCAGGTCACCCTGACCCCCGGCTGAGGCACTCCAGCAGCTTTTACAGCCACGCACTGGAAGGGCCTGGCTTATGTTGGAATCTGCTGGTCGCCAGCTTTTCTCTGCTTTTTCTTCTTCTTCTTGACCTTGGCCCCGGCAGTGTCCATCCCACTGGAATATTCAGAGCACAGGAGCTCAGCAAGGCGACGTTTGCTGTGGGTCTTCCTGAGCAGCTCAGACCTGGGCAGGGGGAAGAGCAGAGAAATTCAGGAATTCAGAACCCCTTCTCCTGCAACACCACTGACAGCTGCACATTAGAGAAGGAGCAGCTCCCTTTCCTTGAGGCTTGATTTGAAATTCTGCCTCGTGCAAAATTAGGTTTTGTTGTGACAGGTTTCCACAAAGGTGGCAAAATCTCACGGCGTTTTTTCAAAGCAAGCCTTTGTTCTGTACAAATGCTCTTGCAGGGGTGGTGGGGAGAAGGAGGGAAGCTTGTGTGCCTGAAGGCTGATGAATGAGGTGACACAGCAGTTTGGAACTAATAATAATAATAATAATAATAATAATAATAATAATAATAACAACCACCAACCTAACAGCACAATGACACTAAACAATGGAAATGTTTTGTAAATAAAGCTTAAATCCACAACCCCCTCCCAAATAAACCAAGGAAAAAATTAGAATGTCATGAGTCTAAACCCAACAGATCCATCAGATTTTCTTTTCTTGCAGTGTCCTGCAGCCATCCCATGCACTTCACAGCCTCCCCCTCCAGAGATTGGCTTTTGCAAGGGTAGCTGCATTTTGCATGGCCACCAAACTCCAACATGGGTGTCCCTGCAGCCCTAAACTGCCAGCTATAAATATAAAAACCCACTCAGCATTTTCCCCACCATGAGCTCTGCCACTGTCCTGCTCCATAACCTTGGGCAAAGCTCACCCTCAGTTATTTAAAATACAATTTCTTGGGTGCAGGAATGAGGATTCCCTGCCTCATTCCCATGGTCCTGGGCACAACAGGGTGTCCACATGGCATGTCCCACCCTCCTCTTCATCACCACAGAGTCACAGCCTGGTTTGGGTTGGAAAGGACCCTAAACATCATCTCATTCCTTTCACTAGATCAGGTCCAACCCCTTCCAGCCTGGCCTTGAACACCTCCAGGGTCACCTCTCTGACAAGTTCTGTAACAGATCTCAAGAGTTTCCAGAAAAACAGACCAGAAACCTGTTTGTCCCTCTGCACAGGAGGGAACTGAACGGAACAGCAGCCCCAGAGAGCTTTGGTGACAACACAGGGACTCAGCAATCCTAAAGGTGACACCTTCTAGCACTCAAAGTCCCTTCAGGTGCCCAAACCAACACTGGGTGTTGGAGAGAAGGAAGAAATTCTGGCTGCAGCAATGGATCAAGGCATTCAAACACCCAGGGAGGACAAGGGAAGTGAATTCTTGGCTTCATGGGGTGTTTTTTGTTTTTTGCTCCCTTCCCACAGCCTGTGCAGGGGCATCCTCTGCTCAGCCAGTGGGTGCAGTTCCTATCTGACACTTTGATTGTTGCTTCCAAGCATTTCCTACAGTAATTCCTGGGTTTCCAAGCAACACACCAGTTAACTGAACAACAGGGGAACTCTCTGCTGCAGAAGGACAAGGAATCCACCAGTAGCTGCAGGGCTGAGCTGCAGCTCAGCAGGGAGGTTGTCCAACACTTTATTATCAATCAGGTGAAATTGCTGCCCAATTAGTAAATCAATACTCCCTGCTGAGGTGATCAGCTGTGCACAGAAAAGCAGGGATGCAGGGGAAAGGGAGCTCCCTCCCTCTAACCCAAGGCCACAAAAATCAATGGAGTTGTGCTGTGGAACCTGTGCTCATCACACACAGAAGAAAAGCAGCTGTCAAGGCCCTGTGTAACCATGAGATGGAGGAGCTGCAGGGAACCAGGAAACTGCACCAGCTCAGGAGCCCTGATTCCTGCTGTAGAGCTGTGAATTCCCCTCTCTGCCCAGCTGGTGACAGCCTCTGGGAGCAGCAAGATAACCACAAAGCACCTTCCCTCAGCAAGGGTATGAGACAAAGCCCAGGAGAACTGAGCAAGCCCTTAACACTCACCCCAAGCATCCCTGGGCAAGGTTTTTAATCTCTGTGGCCTCCCTGTCCATTCTCCCAGCTCTCCCTGGGCTTTCCCTGGTGGGATGTTAATTTAAGGGAGCTCTGTGGTGATACTGTGGCAAAAAGCTTCACAGAAAAGCTGTAAATGTAAAGATGCATTTGCAACACAGACAGAACCCATGTTCCCATCACTGGAAAAGCACATGGGTGATGAGCATCTCTTGCTGTGATCTCATGTCTAGGCATCATGGTATACTGAGACAGAGGAAGGAATAAAAGACTCAGGTTTAGAGCTGCCTGTGCACATTTGTAATTAAGCTGCAACCTCACAAAAGCTGGTACCAAGACCCTTAGCAGAGAGACAACAAGGAAAAAGAGGAACTGTCCCCAGATGACTTTGCCGTGTCCTCAAAAGCTGGAAAAGACCAGGCCAAAGTTTTGAAGCCAAAAAAAAAAATCTGACTCCTTCAGAAAACTGGAATGATTTAAACACTGTTTAAACATGAGAAACTTGTGAATCTTGCTAAATACATCACTGAATGGTGAAAAGGCAGGAGAAGAACATCTGGAAGGAAAAGTGTCCAGTGAAGGGAAGAGTAAAATCCTTCTCTCCTCTGCTTCAGTTCCCTTCTACACCCACTTACAGTTCCCAGCCTGCTGCTCCCCTTCCCCACCTCAGCCACAGGGATCTCAGGGATGCTGGTGCTGCCCAACCCTCCATCTCTGAGCAAATCTGAATGCTCTGCACTGATCTCCTTGTGCTGGCTCAGAAGATGCCTCCTCTGCTCATCTTTCCCCTCAGTGTGAGTGAGTTTGTTCTTGGAGGTGCCTCTCAACCTGGCTGGCATCACTGCCAGCTGCTTTGTCTTGCTGTGTGAGATGCTGCTGCAATGCAGTGCCCAGGTGTAGTGACCTTTACCCAACTCCCAGCATCTGCAGCCTCCAAAGGCTCCCAAACTGCTCCAGCTGAGGCAGGAGGAGGATGAAGTTGTGCCACACAGTCCCAGAACTCGTGGTGTGTCTTTGGAGAGACCCGAGGAGGCCGTTCCATTTATCAGAAACCCCTTCAACGTGGATTGCACCATCAATCTGCCTGACAGCATCTCCAACAGCTCCTTGACACTGTGCCAGCAGCAGAGCTGGGTTACCTCTGGGCCAAGGCTGCTGCAACACCTGCTTTTCCTGCTTGGAGCATTGGATGAACCATCTGCAGCCAATGCAACCCTGTTTGGGTTGGTTTTGCTGCTGTTGTTTGTGCAGAGTGGGGGCAAGAAATCCATCAGCAATCCTCCACTGCTCTCGACAGGTCAACAGATGGCCCAGGTCCTCTGCTCCCAGCTGATGCAGATGCTTGAGAAGATCAAGGAAAATTATTACCCAGCCAGAATGAGCACCAAGCCTGGTCCAGAACACTCAGGGCAGGGTGGTCTCCACACTGGGGTGTGCTGAGCAGCAAAGCCCACCTTGCCCTACTGAAGTCAAATGCATTTCAGCCACACAGAAACCCCAGTCTCACTTTCACTGCCACCCCTTGGTCTTCACGCTATGGAAAAAGGACAAAAGCAGCACTGGCAGGCTGGGATCCTCCCAGGATTCTTGCTTTTGTCAGGCCCTTCCCCAGCCTAGAGATCAGAATATATTTCAATTAGAGAGAGATGACAAGTTTTGGTGCACAGAGGTTTTCCAGCTCTGTGGGCAAGCACTGTTCACTTGATTGGAGATGGAGCAAAAGCTCTGTGCTGCAGCCACAGTGGAACAGGACAGTAATAAAGGGCACTGCTGTATGCAGGAAACAATCAGATGGGTTTTACAACTATAAAACTTTCATTTCATAAGAGGATTTCTTTTATAACATCATGATGTGGTAGCCAGGACTCACCTGTGTCCCTGAACTGCCTTAATGAAGAGTGATGGTGATGTTTCCTTTCACAGCAGCCATGTCTCTCTTACTCTCATTTTTGGCTCCATTTGCCCATGCTCTTACCTGAGCTCCAGTTTGGCTTCCTAGAGCAGACTGCCCAAAGTGAAATTCCCAGTGGGCAGAATTCCAAAGCTGCATTTTGACTAACTAAGTGATATCAGGAAAGCTCTAAATGTGCACATAAAAACTGGCAAGCAAAGTGCTTCTAATGATGAGACAATTGCTGTGCAGGGAGGCCCAGCTGCAGCCTTGAGTCACAAGCCCTGTGTTTCTTCAAAAATTGTCAATGCCAAGATGTTCAAAAGTGGAACCAAGGATGTGAGGGGGGAGAGAAGGTAAAAGGCACCCAAAGCAAACTGCTGCCCTGGCCATGTGGAGGACACAGGGCTACAAGGTCTGTTTCCCAGGAGCTGTCTGATTCTATCTGGCCATGCTGAAGAATGAATTAACACAATGATCCTGCAGCCAAAGCCTCCAGGCCATGCCCATCTCCACATCAGAGCAATGGCACTGTGATAATGATGTACAGCAGTGCTCTCAAACTCCTCTCCCTGATCCCATTTCACTTGAGGGCTGGGCTTAAACTCTGAAGCACGAGGTGGTTTTCACCTTTGTTTTCATACCACTTTTTGCATATGCTGTAGCAATTCTTGATAATCACAAGTAAATTCAATTTTTCTGAGCATTTCCTGCATCAGAAATTCCTGTAGCAGGGAGTGCCACAGAATCAGCTGAACTAAAGAGCCACCTTTCTTTGTGATGGCTCGAACTCACAAAAAAAAGCCAAATTAAGTTGCAACCGCTCAGTGCAGTGAAAGCCTTTGGGGGCACACACTGATTTCAAAGGGAAAGCAGGCCCTCAGTTGATGCAGAATGCAAAAGCCTGGGCAGCACAGGGATGCATGGTGGAATGTGCATTGTGAAGGAGTCAAAAGACAAATCTATCTGGCCTGTCAGCCCCTTCCTCGGCGTGCTGCGACTCCAGCAAAGCAAGGACAGCTAATCCCTCAGTGCAGGTGGGATCAGCTTCCTTGCTGCAGCCTGCAGCCAGAGCACGAGCCCAGACACTGACTAAGCTGATGTCCTGTAATTCAATATGCAGTATCTGGTTCTTGTGCTCATCTCTCACCTCAACACAGCACTGCAACTTTCTGCGAACAGCGCCGGCAATTATTTCTCCGCCTTCAGATCGGGTTTTGCAAGATGCACTCCAGCTAAGGGGACAGCTGGTTTGCACAAAGACCTCTGAAAAATGCATGGAAGTTGATGTGGGCACTGAGGAGAGGGCTGCTCCCACATTTCAGCACTGGAACATCACACACCTGGCTGCTCCCTCTCACTGTCTCACCTTCCCCCAGCGGGCTCTCCAAGGAGGCGCCGAGCACAAAAGGAGACTTCCAAAGAAATGAAAAGTTTTCTTTGTCCTCTTAAGGAAACATTTAATGATTGCCTTTACCCCACTTTCAACCAGCTCTTTATTCTCTAGGCAGGTGCTGAGAGATGAGGCTTTAGTGAGCAGCCTGATTAAAAACCAGTATCAGATGTTGGGAGACAATGTGTAATACGACAACCAACACTCACAGCATCATGTGAGAAATATAATTAAAAAGATTGCTCTGTGACTGTGCTGTTATAATTTCAAGCCTTGCATTTTACAATTAGAAAACATTTGTCTTCTAAATGGCAGGCTAAGTTTTGCTTTCTGCTTTGTCAGTGTGAAATCAAGAGCAATTCTCTAAGTTAATAGCATAATCTTGGATTTATGCAAGTGCAGACTGAATTTGAATCAATATTCACTTTCTCTAAACTATCCTATAAATACTAATATACCCTCTCCCTTTATTTATTTATTTTTTTAAGCACACACAGAGAAAGCTGATAAAAGCCAAGTTTCACAGGCAGGAACAATTGTTGCACATCACAACTTTGACTATTTTTTTTTGCAGGGTCTTAACTCTGCAGATGCTGCCGGATTTGAAATCTGGAATCTTGAGCCGTGACAGAGCTGTGCAAAGTCTGCCCACTTTCCTTGAGCTGCAATTCTGTGATCCACGTGCAAATGAGCTCTCAAATCACTCTCAGACCATTTGTTCCAACACCTCCACAGCCCCACAGCTCCTGTGTGTAAAAACCTACTGTATCCTGAGCTTGTCTGTGCTCTAATGGGATGAAGACTTGGGGAGGAGGAACCCCCATCTAAAAGAGGTTTGTAACAAGGGAAAAAGTAGCTCTAACAGAGTGGCAACATCACAGGAACAGAGAGAGGCATTGTTACAGGCCAAGTAATCCTGTGACACGCTACTGTCACTCATAGCTTGACACCCTGCTGGGCCAGCAAGACATCAAAGCCCACCCCATACCATCTTACATGCTCTTTATCAGCTAATCAGGCTATTCTTCCCGAAATAAAGCTCCCTTAAATCCCCTGCTCACAGGGGCATTCCCATCCTGTTGCCCATCTGCTGAGGAGGGTCAGCTGGAGCAGGAGGCAGAGCAGTGGCCTGTCCCTGGTGGCTGCTGAAAGCAGGACAATGCAGCCTCCAACTTTTTATTTTCAAATCCCTTCCCCTTGCCTTTTTTTTTCTTTTTCTTTTCACAGGATAGGTGCATGTGCAAGAGAAGTGCCCAGCCCTGGAACAATTATGTGGATTAGTGCTTTAATTGCATGGCTGAGGTTTGCTAACAGGGTTTGTAGCAACAATTACACGGAAAAAGTCACAATTGATGCTGATAAAGAAAAAAAGATTTTCCTCCTTTGAATTATTGCGATGATTTTTCTGGATCCTGCCATTGCACCGGTGAAGAGAGCGTGCCCTCAGCACTGTGATCCCAAAAGAGAGGATTTTCTGTCCTGAGCAACTCAGAGCAGCCAGGGTCAGATGCACTGAGCACCTTCAGCTGCCCTGCAGGCACAGAAGAGGGCTCAGGGCTCCTCCAGCAGCACCAGGGAGTCTCCAGCTCCTTACACACAACAGGAGGACCCAGAACAGCCCTGAGCACACACCAGAGGGGACAGAGCTGAACTCTGGGCTTGCTGCAGACTATCCCCAGGAGAGATCCCACAGGATTTTGCAGAAATTCTTTTCCCAGAGCTACTCCACACCTCCAGGTTTGCAGAAGGATCATTTCAACCAACAGATCTGCTTTTTTTACACTCAATTCCTGGAGCAAGCCCAACCACCTTGAGGAGCACAGCACAGCTCAGGAACATCAGGCTGACCTACCTTTTTGGCTTTGGTTTGGTTTTCCTCTTTGAGCCTGCAGTTGGAAGAGCAGTCAGGTTCTGGGGGGCATCTCTCAGCCCAAAGCTCTTGGCCACATGACCCAGGTGGAGAGATTTGATGTGGAAGATGTGCTTGAGCTCCTTGGGATAGGTGGTATAGGCACAAAGGAAAGACTGCAGTGCTGAGGGGGAAGGAAAAACACCAGTGAATTCTGTTTGCTGCTGCATTTTTATATATATTTATATAAACACTTAATAGATTCAGCTGTTCCAGCTGAAAGGACATGGGGCTGGTCCTTTGGGACACCTTCTGGTCAGCAGCTGGCAGAAAAAGTTGGCATGTTAAAAACCTGTGAAGGTTGCACAGCACTGGTGCAATCCCAAAAGGGGAAGATTGGTGCTGGGGAGGTGTTAGGAACTGAAATAAAGCTCCATTGAATTGTTGGGTTTGGCTCCTGCAAGGCTGCTCCTCTGGCCACAAAAGGTGAGTTTGTGGCATTTCTCTCAGGAGTCATTGATACTGAGTGGCAGCAGATAAGAGGAGAGTGGGAACAGAGATGCAGGGGTGAAGAAAGAGAAGCATGGAGATGGCACAGGAAGGCTCCTCTGATATTAGAGTCCCAGTAGTCCATGCATTTTTCACCAGTTACCAGCTAGTCCCTTATAAATATCTGAGAGCCGGATGGATTTCCTGACTCATCAGCACACTGAGAACAGAGCTCACCTTCTCAAAAGAGAAAAATAATAGAACTGTGTGCAAATTTCCCTTCCCATCTTTATATTCCTGTAATGCCCTTCCCTCAGGGCTCATTGCTCTAAAGACAATCATCCACTAATATGAGCACTGCCTCTGCTCCTCCCCATCCCCAGAACGTTCACTACACCCGGGCTGGCCCCTGCTCTGGGAATAGGGAGACTTCCAGAAGGAAATTCTGCAGCTCAGAAAATGCCTCCCCTCAATCCCCTGCTCGCTAAACCTCCTGTGTGCCCCCAGCCCTGAGTCCAAAGCACCTCCTGCACCTTCCTCTCCCTCTCACTCCCTCCAGCAGTGAGCTCTAAACTCTCACCTCTCCTGCCCTTGCCTGTTGAGCCACCGGACCAGCAAGTTTGCCCACAGCTTATGTCTAATCTCTCGGCAGCAGCCGGAGATTGGAGTTTATGAACAGTAATAAAAATGTCATTTTAGCAGATCAGCTCCTGGAAGGACCCAGGGAATCCATCAAAGCTCTGTTTACTGAGCAAAGCGAACTCCTTTTCCCAATCGATGAGAAGAAAAGATTGAGTTTTTTGCACCTTCTTCCCAATTTCACAATGCTGCTCTTTTAGAGGCTTCTGAGCACCAGGAGACCTGTGTTTTCCCAAAAAAGAGAATGCTAAATTCCAAATACTGTCTCAGTCTCCTGTCTGAAGGCCATCCTTCTGAGGGCTTATAAACCAGCTCAAATGCTCTCAAAACTCCTGTTCTGCTCCTATTTTTTTTTTTCATAAAGTTATTGGTCAAATTCACCTATGAGAAGGTGTAACTCTTCAAAGGGAACAACAGGAACTTGCTCCTGCTTTGAATTCAGTCCCATTGGAGCTAATACAGCTGTCTGCCTCACAGCATTTGAAATGGCTGATACTAAAGATGCTGTTATTATGAAGGCTGAGCTTACCTCCCACAGCTGTGCAGAGAGGAAAAGCTGCTGGTACCAACCCCCCAAAATCAGAATTACAGAATCAAAAGTGTCAAAGGCTCCCCCTCTTCCCAAAGTCCTGACAGACATCTGCCAGATCCAGCTGTGAGCACACAAAAGCAGGGAGAGCTGCAAGGCACTAACCCAGAGCTGAGCTGGGAGCTGCAGGTCACAGAGCCAGCCCAGGAAATGCCTCACCTTGAGCAGCTCAGAGCTGAGATGTTCATTACAGCACCCCAGAGATGGAAATGAAGACCTTTGTGCATGAGATTCTTTTTAAAATCTTTACTACCAGGCCTTTAGACCTCTCAGTGTTGCCAGAGTCATGTTTTCTGGCTTTTATGTGCAATTAGAGTGGCCAGATACTGAATGCTTTATTGGATTTTTTTTTTTTTAGTTGAAATTCTTTTATGATTTTGTGATCAAAGAGACAGAGCTTTAGGAAAACAGCTCACAAAGACTGGTAACAGTGCTGGTCAGGCCATAATTCATGTACAGGGTTCCTTTCCTTGAGGCCACTGGAACAAACTGTGTGAGCTGTTGAGAGTTTTTACCACACCAACACAAGTCTAAGGTAACAAGTACTGGCTTGGAGTGGAATTTGGACTTGTGCTCACTAAGACAGAGGATTCAGATTGGTTCTTTGCACCCCTGCATCCCCATTTTCTTCTCCAGGAAAAGTAAGTGTGGAAAATCAAAGGAAGAAAAGAAAAAAGCCAGAAAAAGAAAAAATGATGGGGGTTAGATGGGCTGGTTTGTTGTTATTTTAAACAGGGGATGAGAGGGTAATGGGATATGAAAGGGAGACAGGTGACATAACCTGTTCACCAGGCTCTCAGCAGGGCTGGATAAACTGGGAGGCACTTTGGAAAGCAGCTGGGAGCAGGAGGGAAGGATGCACCAAAACCACCATGGATTTGAGCATTGTGCCACAGCCTGTGACTCTGCTCTGCCTCCCCACACACAGGTGCTGAGGACAGAAAGGAAGGAGGCAAAATGCTCAGTGCTGGCTGTAAAACTGGGAAATGAGGAGGAGGAAGGCAGGGTTTGCTTCCTTACCCTCTCTGTGACTCAGGGGCACACAGGATCACTCTCCTGAGCTCCTTCTGGCCCCACAGCTCCGAAATGAAGCACTACCACCATGCAAATCCTCTGCTCCCCAAAAGGGGCTCCACTCTTTCTGAGGTTCATCCTCCAGGTAGCAGGGCCCAGGCAGAGCCCTCCTCCCACCCATCTCAGTGCTGATCAGTCAATCAAGTTTGAAGGGCAGCACCTTCCCTGAACCATTTGATTTGAGTGTGAAAAGCACGGGAGGCAGAGGCAGAAGGGGAGAGCGGGCAGGGAGCCACTCTGCTTTTGAAAGCAGGCTGAGGTGCAAGCACTGCTTATTAACATTGACTAGGTCAGAAAATGGGGAAAAACAGAAAAAGAGAGAGAAACAAATGCATCTCTGGCACAGTTTCCAATTGATTGTCTGCCATGAAAGCAAAAGCCAGCTGCCATGTTAATTATTCATGATGCCTGGCTCAGAGGGGAGGAAGAGGGGCTTATGGAAGCCACTCAGCAGTGGAAAATTTGCATATGTAGATAGCAGAGTTGGAAAAAGAGGTGGAGTGCTCCTCTACAAGATAAATAGGATGCAGAACATTTCAGCATTTCCTGATGTATTTTCTGTGGTTCTTTTCTGTGGCTAAAGAAGTTGTTCATGCTGAGGTCAGCAACAAGTGTGGGTGGGTGGGTGTGTGCACAATGACAAAGGGTAGAGAGGAACCACAGAGGTTTTTTAGGTGTGACCAGAGTTATTCTCTGGTTGTTCCTGTCACAGGCATTTCAGGTTAGAAGTTTGCATGGGGTACAAGAAATCCCAAGGGAGCAGCAAGAAGCTCATCCATGCAGAATGAAGGATTATGATTGTTTCAGTCAGAGGTTTTGAGATTGTGGATTTAAAAGAGCAGCTACAAAACTGCACCACACACCTGAAAATGGGTGCAAGCTGCTTGTGTAGCAAGCCCAGCACTTTCACTGCAGGAGGAAGGTGTTTGAAAACCCCAAGGAACTGAAATCAGCCCTGCAACTGCTGGAGGTTGGGTGAGATTTCAGCCCAGGGATGTGTGCAGTGGTGGGGGGAGAGCAAAGAGTGGAACAGCAGAATTTCAAACCCTTTGCACCTCAATCCAGCCACACATAAATAAAAAAAGCATGCAGAAAAATTGGGGTAAGCAGATAGTCACAGGAGATACTCTGGACTGTGTCATCACCTGAGAAGGGAGTACAACTTTCAGAAAAAACCAACACCTCTGACCTCCTGAACAATCACTTCTCAAGATTCCAAACAATTTTCATGCTGAACTTTAATCTTGAGAACAGCCTCTCCTTCTCCAGTTTCTCCAAACACTGTACAACTCCAAGAGCAATTTCCCCATAGGGTTTTGGACCCTTGGAAGGTGATTTCAGGTGATTTCACCTGTCCCACACCTGTATGCAGGTGCACACAGCAGGTACACAGAGTGGTAGACAGGAATGATGCAGACTGTTCAAATTCATCTCTCAGGGTTAATTAAAATTAATCTTAAACTGGAAATTAAATTAATTATGAAATTAAAATTAATCTTAAACGAAATTAAAATTCATCTTTAACTGGAAATGCTGCAGAACTGAAATAACTTCTACACAAGCTTAGAGAGCAGGGCTTGACTCAGAGCAATGAGGTAAAAAAGAAAACAATCAGGAAGGGAGATGTGGAAAGAGAAGATTCAAAAAAAAAGGGGAAAGGCTCCACTTCTAAATACTGTGAGCAAGATTGGCTTAGTCTCTTTCATATGGGTTTGCATTTTGTGGACTTGTAACTCATAGTCAAATTCCCAGTAAGTGCTCAGGAGTTCTGGGCCTGACTTCCCCCAGTGCCAACCCTGCACCACCTTTATGGCTCCTCTCAGTTTGGTGTTTCTTTTCCTACCACATCCCCAGCAACATTTTAATCTTTCTCCCAAATCTGTTTTCCTCTCCATTTTCCAAACTGAGAGGAAGAAGGGCAGAGTCTCTTACACTGCTCAGTGCCAACTGCTTGGAAAAGATGGCACATCAAACCCCAGACTTGTACACAGCTGCAATTACCAAGTTCATCCCAGTTTTTATTCTTCCTGCCTTTTTGAGTTGTTGCTTCCTCTCTTTTATCTCCCATCCCACTCAACCAGCCCCAATCCAAGATCATTTACTGGTCAGGGTTGTATCCTGCTTTTCAGGCTTCAAATTCACCCCTGGGGTGAACTGGAGGCATCTGATGGGAAATGGAGCAGGATGTGGAGCAGTCACCCATCCCCTTCCCAGCATAACACACACAACCCTGTGATTGGGTCAAAGCCCTTGGATGTGAATCCCACTGAAAGCCAAGACTAAATCTCATTTGCACATAATATGGGAACACCAGAAATTAACATTTAATATCACCACAAAGCCTTCTGGGCCTGCCTCAGCCCTCTGCAGAGCCCAGCAGCCCCAAAATGTTTCTTCCAGGCCTTTTCCCTGATGCTGTGCCCCAGAAGGAAACCTTGGCAGCTCCTCTGAGCCCTTGTGGGATAAGGGGAAGGAAATCACTGACCTTTCTTGGCCCACTGGACAGTCCCCTCGCTGGAGTGGACGAGATTTTCAAATTTTGTCTGCAGGACTGTGGCCCTCTCCCGGACTTCCTGAGGGTTCTTGCCACAGGATTTCTACCAGGGAGGCAGGAGGATTAGAGGAAAGAGAGAATTTGAGTCAGGAATAATGAAGCAGTTTACAATAGATTTAATAACAGTAAAATCACACAGCAACTACCCAGGGGCCAACAAAGGTAATCCTCTCAATATTACTAGAGGAGAAAAAAAAATCCAGATAAAGATGTTAAAGTCAGAGCAGCCAGTGAGCGCCGTGTGGTGGGGAGAACAAATCAGTTTTAATTTTGTGTTTTCTAACATCTATCACCTATCTTTTTCCTTTGCTTTTCTTTTCCCTTCCCTTTTTTGTTTTTTTTTTTTGCTTCCAGGTACAACAGGCCAGATCCCACTGCCAGTTTCCATTGGAATTATTTGGAATAACTCCCCCATACCCTACAATAAGAGTTTCAGAGTGATGCTGCAAGCTCCCCTGTGCCCTTCCCCAAAACACCCAGGGCAGGGAGATCCACAACCACCCCCAAGGTCCAGAGAAAAAGACAAATTCAGCAGCTGTGAACAAAGGCAACCAAATGAACTTCCCATCAATTCCAGCATGGATTTCTACATGAAGTTTCCTGACTGCCAACACATCACATTTGACTGGAACTGCCATCACTTGGCTCCTCTAGAGCAGGACAAGCCCCTTGCACCAAAGGCACGACAGAATAAACTTCCCCAGGCCAAAAGGGCAATTTTGCACGTGTTCCAGCTTTCCTGGGATCAGACTGTGGGATGCACTTCAGGAAATGGAAAACAAACATTCCTGGGAGCAAGCTGTTACTGGGAGGAGAAGAGAGGTTTTCTCCCTCTCTGAGGGACCCAGGCAGAGAAAGGAAATGTGGACCAGGAAAACAAGTGGAATTTTTGATGGAAAGCTGACAGCAAAGTGCAAAGCCAAGCATCCATGGATGTGCACCTCTCCCAGAAAAGGGCCACAGCTCTCCAGTGGGACTCAAGACAGGAACCAGCATCCAAGTGGGAGAGTGCCAGATCCAAGGCAGCAACGTGGTATGGTCAGACCCCTCACCCCAGCAGGGCTGGCTGAATACAAACACCCAGCTCCTGTGCCAAGGCAGCAATCCTGCTGCTCCTCCCTGCCAGATCTGCATGCTAATGCTGCAAACCCCTCTGTCCTGGGCACTGCTGCCAGGCCAGAGCAGCCACATCCCACTGACACCACAAACCAACCCCAGGGACCCTGGGGGCTGCCAGCACCTGACACAAAGTGCTCTCCTGTCCCACATGTGTCACTCTGTACCCAACTGCAACTGTGCCCAGAGACAGACCTCAAATGTAGTTTAAATTTGCACTGTGCTCTCTCTGAAACTCAGGATCCCACAGCTTCCAGAAATCCAGGTAATTCTTCAGCAAAGCAAACACACCTGGGGCTGCAGCTCCTGCTCACTCACTGCCTGGACTGCACCTCCAAGGACAGCCTGGCTGTTTGAACTCATCAACTCTCCCAGATTTCTGTTCTCTGCTGTCTCCCAGTCCCCTCAAGAAAGGCTCATGACCCATCTCACAGAATCACAGCATCCTTTAGGTCAGAAAACACCTCCAAGATCATCCAGTCCAAACTTGGACTGATCATCACCTTGTCAACCAAACCATGGCACTGAGTGCCACATCCAGTTTTTCCTTTCCCCACCTCAAGGGATGGGGACTCCACCACATTCCTGGGCAGCCCATTCCAATGCTCAACCACCCTTGCAGTGAAGAAATTTTTCCTGATGCTCCACCTGAACCTTTCCTGGCACAGCTTGAGGCTGTATCCTCTCCTCCTGTCCTTGTTTTTTGGGAGCAGGTCCTGACCCCCATCTGGCTGTGAGTTCTCTTCCCTGAACCTCTTTTCCTCCGGGCTCAGCCAGTTCTCCCAGCTGCTCCTCACACAATTCACTGTCTGGATCCTTCCTCATTTTCTCTGGACACTCCTTTCACAGATTCTTCTAAATTCAGGTGTGCCCTGAAGCTGAAACCATCCCCATCCAAGAGCTCTGCAGAGGGCCACAGTTTCTTCCCTGAATCTCTTTTCGTCCAGGCTCAGCCAGTTCTCCCAGCTGCTCCTCACTCATTTCACTCTCTGGATCCTTCCTCACCTTCTCTGCACACTCCTTTCACAGGTTCCTTTGTGAGTTGTTTTTCCTGAACCTCTTTTCCTCCAGGCTCAGCCAGTTCTCCCAGCTGCTCCCCACACAATTCACTCTCAGGACCCTTCCTCAGCTTCTCTGCACACTCCTTCCACAGGTTCCTTTGTGAGTTGTTTTTTCTGAATCTCTTTCTCTCCAGGCTCAGCCAGTTCTCTCAGCTGCTCCTCACACAATTCACTCTCTGGATCTTTCCTCACCATCTCTGGACACTCCTTCCACAGGTTCCTCTGACTTCAGGTGTGCCCTGAAGCTGAGCCCATCCCCATCAAGGACTCTGCAGAGGTTCAGTGACCCCCAAGTGGCCACTCCTTGTTGTCACCACCAACTTTCCACCGCCGTGAAACACAAAACTTTCTGGCCCCGCCTGCTCCTCCCGGCCCCCGGCACTTTCCTTTTGTTCAGCCTCCTGGCAGCACCAAGTGTCACCTTCCCAGCGCTTTTTAATATGAATGTGAAATTAGTGAGGTTTGCCCTTTCCCCTGGCGGACAGAATCCTCTGTTATTAAAAAGTAAAGCACTTTAATAATGAAAACTTTTTCTCTTTTTCCTGTGTTTTAACTGTTTAAAATTAATGAGAAGGGCATAACGGTTGTCAAAGCGATATTGAAAGCTGGGTAGCCAGGACCGAATAAGCACGAAAATCCCTCCAGAGTGTTAAATAAACAGTGCTTCAGCCCCCTCTGAATCCCTGTGTTGGTTATTGTATACATTCTGTAACAGCACTCAGAATAGATCTGAGCACCAGGGAGGCAGAAAGGTTTCAGAATTCCAATAAAGGCCTCAAATTAAAGACAGCCTGGTGCGAATTCCAGGAGAAAATTAAAGAGACCTCAAGCTTAAGTGACAGGTGACTTGCTTCTGTGTCACAACTGTCAGGGGATTTAGTGATAATATGGCAATATATTACAAAGGACTTTTCTTATTCCCCCCTTTAGGTTTCAAAATGAGGCATCTCTTCTTCCTGGTGCTGGGGGAAAATAATAAAAAAAATAAAAAATAAGACAAAAATGAGGGATAAAAAGCTAGGTGCATAATTTCCAAAGTGTGAGGTCAGTGCAAGAGATATAAATAAAAAAAAAGGCAAATGGCAGGAAACATAATGTCCCTGAAAAACAGCATCTCCCCTCCTCCCATCTCCACTTTGTCTTTTATCCCCTTCAGACCCTTGAGACAGAACTCATTTTAAAATTGCACCCTAATGGGCATGAAAAAAAAAACCTGTGTTTGATTCCTGTCTTCCAGGGAGGTTCAGCTAAAAAACAAAAAAAACCCCACCCCAATAATAATAAAAAAAAAATCTAAATTTAAAACTGACTCAGAGGCAAACTGAAAATAAAACCTGTCCATGACTGAGTGAGTGGACAGATCAAATAAATCAGTGCTACTGGAGGGGCATGGAAGCCATTCCATGTGCTTTACTCACACAGGCAAGCTTTAATCCTGGCTTGGATGAGCAGGACAATTAATTTGAGACCTTACACATTTTTCCAAGACCCCAAAGATAAAAGCCTACCCCAGAGGTTTGCTTGATCTGCATCCCCATCCCTCTGTTAAACAAGCAGCACTGTTGCCATCATGGAGAAACAGTGGGATAGGAGAACTTTTTCTGCTTTGTGATTCCTTAAAATCCTGTTCTGGCAGATCCCAAACCACTGGCATAATGAGTGTGGACAATAACATAATTTATAAGCTAAAAGAAGAAATTCAAGAGAAAAAAGTCAAAGTGCAATGTTATTTAACCAGTTTGAGACATCAGGGTAACTCTCAAAAATGTCAACTCCACCAGGAAAAGATTCATGGATTTCTGTCAAAAAAAGGAAACTTCCAGTGATGAGGATGGCAGGTTTTAGGTTTGAGAGGTTGGGATAAGTACTGAAAACTTTTGATTTCATTAAGAGAACATGATAATGGAAAGAAAAAAAATGAAACACAGTAAGACTAGACTGAGGTAGAAAAGTTCATTCTTAAAACAGGAAAAAAAAAAAAAAAAGGAAAGATGGGGAAACCCACCAAAAAGCCTGGCTGTAACATCTCCTGCTTCCATTATACTTCAAAACAAAATGAAGGATTTTGTTTTAATAACAACTTTTTACTAACCTCCACACACCTTCTCTAGAACTCACCAAGTCCCCCTTGCCCCCCTTCCATAAAAGTTGAAAGATCAGATTTATTCTCTTTGTAGGCAGGTGAACATTCACACGCCCAGACATAGCCACATATATATTTCATATACCTAAATATAAAATATACATTTTACAGGCACTTCAGCTTGCTCCCTGGCTGCACACAGAAGCCCAAAAAAATACATGTTCCAACGTGGTACTTATAATGGACTTGAGTTGAGGCAATGAGAACTGAAGAGCATCATAATGAGGTTCCTGTGTGCAGGACTATAATATATACATGACTCAGAGCTCAGAGAGAGTGAGAGCAGAGCTGAACCTCCCTCCAATGGCAACATCCCAACAGGTTCAGCTCCTCCTGACACCTCCTCAATCCCCCCTGTCCCACTCCACCCTCAGCTTGTTGTGCTGTCCATGTGGCAAATTTAGGGAATTTAATAGAGATTAACTCTCCTGAAAATTGGGAAATGCCCCTGCAGCTTCTGAGCTGACCACTCAGAGCCTCCATGGCAATATAAACATGGAGCTAACAAACACAACAAGCCCTTGATTGCATTAATATGTTTTTCAAGTCATTCCTGCAGGAGTCTGTTTCATACTGACAGAACTGCTGTAATTCCATCTCCATTAAATGATACAGAGTTTTTCCCAGGAAGAGAAACTCTATTCTTAAATGCCAGTTCTTTCAGATTGAGTCACATAAAAACTGGTTATTCTGTATTTCTTAGCTCCTGAGAGAGATTAAAACCATCCTACAACCACAGTGGATGGATCTCAGCTCCAGTGAAGTCAACAGCAAAATCCCACTTGCTTTGATGTCAGTGGGAAAAGAGGAATTTAATCCCACCTTTGAAAGCAAAAGGAATCAAGTCCTTCTGTGCAGCACCTGGCACTGCCCAAACCAGCAACTGCTCCTTTCAAAGAGGGGCTGGGTTTGGAGCTTTTTGGAAAGGAAAGGAAGAAAGCCAAAAGATGTGTATTTAAAAATTCTGTGCTTAAATGTACAGGGCATCTGACAATTTGGAAGCATGGTAGAAATACCAAACAGGCTTGGTTAGGTTTTTGTTGCTAAAAAGGGATTTTCTCCTGCTGCTTTTCAAAACTTAAATTGAAATTTCCTGGGACAAAACATGTTTTCTTTTTTCCCCATGTCCCATGAAATAACATTTGTCCCCACATCTGGAACAGCGAAAATTCTGTCTCATGTCAGTAACAAATTTAAAGTGCAATTTCTAAATGGAATTGTTGAAAAAGTCTTCAAAGGAAATATGAAGTCACTCTCCCTATAAGCACATTTGGGACAAAAGGAAAGTATTTATACATGGAATTACTTAAAATAATTTCTGCACTAACAAAGCACAACTTTGTTACGAGGTGATATTTGTAGGCATGACCCAGCCATTTAAAACACAGGCATTACAGGCTGATTTCAGCCAAAACCAGTGGTGGGAGAGAGCTTTAAACAGAGCTGCGTCTCAGCTGAGCTCAGACCTGGCTGTGTGTGAGTGCAGAACACTGAACATCTTTCCCAGGATGAACAGGAACACCACGGCCCCACCAGCCAGCACTGGGAATGAGGAGCCTCAGACACGGGGTAACAAAGGCACAGGCAGGCAAAACAGCAACAAGAGGGAAAAAAAAGAGTGTGTGCTGCATCATGCTTGACACATTCTTGACTTCCATTCAAAATGCAGGTTCTTGCAGGATTTAATTTGCCAGAGCGCAGCAACGCCCGAGACATCAATTGCAAATGAGTGAATTCTGTGAATTAGCAACTTGCAGGCAGACCCAAGACTTGCCCAAGTCAATAAAGAGGTGCCTGTCAACCCAGGGAGCTTTGGTTTAGGCTCCAAGTAAATACAGATGATAAAAACCCTGATGTAACACATCACCAAATGCATTTTCCTCGTTTCTTTAGAGAAGTTGAGTGCCATTTGTCATCTCCAACAGTATTTTAGTGCAGAAACACAGGAAAAACAGAAATACTGCACATGAAGAAACACAGAGCTTTTGCATCCAGAAACCTTCCCTGCCTGTTACAAAGGTATTTGCTGAAGAGTTGGCAAACAACTGCTTGGTGGGAACAACAAAAGACTGAAAAATTGTGATATAAGGTAGTTCTATAATTATTTACACTGTCTGACATCCTGGATGTAAAGACAGACACTGAGGCAGGAACACTTGTGATGTTGGACTGGCAAGTGAACACTGGAGCAATTCCAAAGCAGCAGAGGAACTCACCTTGCTGCCTGGTCTGTGCACCCTGAAGCGATCATCCTTCATCAGGGTGGCCAACACCTTCTCCATCTTCAGCTCTGAAACACTGAGGCAACAAAGACAAAAAATTACTGTTTGCCCTGCTTTGAAACACAGCCCGGAATGAGCCACAGGCTGGTAATGGAGAGCAAAACAATTGAGATTCACAGTTTAACTTGGGAATTTATTCCTGAAATACACAAGGTCTTAGCCCAGACACTCCCTCATCACCCCTAAAAGTGGAACTGCTGTAAAATCCAAATCCCTGCTTTCATGGCACAGAGACACAGTTTCACCCACAATTTTGTCACTGTTTTAAGTCAGCAACACACACACTCCAATTCTAGCAGAGCATCAAAATAACTGAGGGTGCACTTTCTATTCACTGAATCTCCTTGGCTCTCAACCAAGAGGAACTGATTAAAGAAATAAATTGGCTTACACTTCCATTTTTTTCATAATTTTTCTTTCCTTGCACTGAGAAGCAACAGAACAATTAGGAAGCAGCTGGTTATTCTTGTCACCAAAAGAAACTCAAGACAGAGCTGAAGCAGCTCATAACATTAATGCTCCTTGTATATTTGTTTTGTAACTATAAAGAATAAGATCTGCAACCTCCACCTTGAACCCAGGGGTGTCCAACATTTCTTTTTTCCCTCAGTGACATGGGCAGGAGCAGGTTGGTTGTGTAACTGTGAGAAAGAGACTGACTGAGGCACCCACAGGCTGGAAACACCTGCTCCACTTTGTTTGCTACTCCTGGCACACCTTGTCTCCTCCAGTTTAGCTCCCAGAGTCTCTGGAATGAGACACAGTGCTCAACCCTCACTCAAAGGATGGCACTCTCATGTTTACACAGGAATAATGACCACTCTCACAACACCAAGGAGCTGAAATTAAAGCTGTGCAAAGACACAGCTCCTTCCTCTCATGGTCACTCAATCTCAGAGGGTAACAACAAAACCCTGAGGAACTTTCCCCATCAGCCAATTCCCCTGCAGCTCCTTCCCTCTGGTCACATTTCTTTCTTTCCCACAGGATCCTGTGTGATTCCAGCTCCTTGCTACCTCACTCAGGTCAAAGCGCACAGGCACTTCCCAATGGACAAACTCACCCTCCAATTCATTTATAGCCTCAAAAGCCCCCTCTGACACCAGGCACACAGTTTGCTTTCCTTTCCTGCTCTGAGAACTCACCTCCCCTCTCATCTGAAGCGCAAAGCCAAAGCCCAGCCCATCGGGGACTCCACAGCATTTTTTTTTTAAATACAGGAGACTCATTCAGCTGTCCCAGCCAGGCTTCACACTGGGCATTTATTTTCATTCTGTCGACTCACATTCCTCCTGTAGGCTCAACCAGATGATTTATTCTCCAGTCCTGCTTGCATGACACTGCTGGGTCCTGCTATGGCCCAGATATGGAAATGCTTAGAAACCTGCTTCATTTCCAAGTGATCAGTCCTGCTTAAAGGTGCATTTACAGGACACTAGAAATTCTTTGTCCTCTTTAACACTGTCTTAAGGGGCACACACACCCCAGGTGACAGCACAGGAACAGCTGTGCAGCTCCAGGCCATTAATATTACAGCTGCATCCAAACTGGGTCCCATTTCCAAGGGAATTACTCAGATCATAAAAGCTGGGGTCTGTGGGCCCAGATTTCCAGTAATGGGCAAAGGCTATGTCTAGAAAAGAAGCCAAGGAGTTCACTTGGGATTAAAGCAATCTAAGGAAGAGAGAAATCTTTGGGGTCCAACAGTTCTCAGATTCCTGAATCCCAGCTGGTCAGAAAGCTGCCTGTGGCTTCTGAAAGGAAGCATTGCTGCTATTCCTCAATTTGTAATGTACAAAAAGAAATTATAACAAGGATATCTTCTTCTTTTCACTCCAAGCTCTCTAACACCTGGCTAGCAGGAATGGATGAACTTCTGCCACAGTGTTTGACAGGATATTGTGATCCTCACCTGCTCCCATCCTTCCCAGCTAAAGCAACAAAACCTTTACTTTTGCAACCTCCATTTTCAACCTCAGCCAACTCAGCACCGCAGCAGAAGGCAAGGAGAAGGTGCAGAGGAACAGCCATCCAGCCTGGAAGGGATGGGCCAGAGTGGCCACAGGACACCCTACAAGGGAGAACAGCCCCCCATGCGCAGCTGGGCCACCCCATGCCCAGATTCCCTCACAGAGGATGCAGAGACAGGCGGGGCAGCGATGGGGGAGAAAGGGAAATGGAGCATAAAATGACAACCGAGGGTTCCTCTGTCTGGTTTTGAAAAGTATAACAGCAAATTAAAACATAAATGGTAACCACTTAAGCAAGAGGAAAGCAGACCTCCCCCTTCCCCTGCAAAGGTTGCTTTGACACGGCAATGAATGAAAATGTCAAACCTTTGACATTGATTTGTCGGAGTTGGGTCCTCCCCTCCCCTGGCGTGTCGCCAGCAACAGATCCCTGAACTGGGTTCACAGCAGGGAGCAGGGAGGGGAACAGCACAACCCTGAGAAGGGAGGGAAACACTGGAGCAGGGAGGGAAACGACTCGTGCCTTCACGGTGATGCCTCCTCCTTTATAAATTAGTTAGGCTGCTGTTAGCAGATAAAGAAATTATCTGATAGCTGTCGAGGCAGGCGCTGCGAGATTGCAGCTGAAGGGGCTAGAAGAGACATAAAGGAAAAAAAAAAAACCAAAACCTTGCATTTCTTCTGCTTGTTGCCTCCTCCCTTTGAAGGGAAATCTGTTCGTTTTGCTTGGAGCTGAGACAGAACATTTTGGAGTCTATCCTTTTTTTTTTTTTTTTTTTTTTTTTTTTTTAAAGAGGGAATGGAGAGAAAACATGAGAGTGCACATGCCTGCACATCCACATTTACAGCTGGGCAGAGCAGCCACAACTTCCAGGCACACAAAGCCCAACCTGAAAGTTGCAGAGAGAGAGGAGGCAGCTTTGCTGAGCCCCAACAGGAATTACAGATCTCAGCAGAGCCAAAATGAGATCGTTTTGGCAAAGGCTAACGCTGCTTTTCCACACTGGAAGCCAAGGAGAGGCTTCAGGTACCGGTGAAAATTAATTGCAAGCGATTTCCAATTTCAAAGGCAGTCATCTCTAATTCCGAAGTGGATTTTCATCCAGGAACAAAGCCACGTCTGCTCTCATTACTTCCGACTCTCAACATTCCTGGACTTACTCCCATGCATGCTGGGGTGGGTGGAGGGGTTTAGGAAAAAACTCTGGGTCAGATCCTCATCCCCTGTAAATCAGCAGAGCATTGCTCATTTACACCAGCTGAAGGCTGCAGGGACACATCTCATGCTTTGTCTTCTTCAAAATACATATTTTATGAAGTATTTACATTTCAATAAACCCAGCGGGAACTTCATTTAAAAAAGGAAAAAAAAAAACCCAACAAATTAAAAAAAAAGGATTCACAACACACACTCATCCTCGACAAAAAAAGATTTAAAAATTAAGCTAAGAATGGGGGGAAAAAAAATCAAACTCCAGTAACTTGTGCAGACCAAGTCAGAAGGTACAAGGATTTAGAGTAAAGGAACAGAAATGAGCAGTGCTTAGAGGCTCGGTGACAGTCCAACACACGCTGTCTTTCGCCCTCACACTGAATTAAATTGTCAGGATTATCACCATAATGCTCTGTTTATGAAGGGTAACGGCAATTTGTGCTGATGGCACTTGCTGCCTTGAGCTTCAAGCTGCCTTCCTGCATCTCCTCAGTAATTCATCAGCTCCCCGCTCTATCCCAGTGCCCCTTCTCCTCATCCTCCGTGTGGGAAGAGCAGAGAGGCCGGATTGCCCCGTGCCCATCAGAGGATGGGGGTCAAGGAAGGCAAATTCCACTCCTTTCTGGCAAGTCCTTCATCTGCAGAACGTAAAACAAACAAGCAAAACAAGAAAAGGCAATCCCCAGTGTTGCCTGGCTCTGAAAAATAAATTCACATAAATCTCCCCCTGCTTATTCAGAGTCTTCAAGATTCCTGAAGACCACGGCCAGCTCGACAACAGGTCTGCTTAGCAGATGTAATTACCAGCCTGAGTGACACTTCCCCAAACTTGTTAAAAAACAACAACATTGGATAAAAGCATTAACATTTAAAATAAAAAGGAAGGAAATTTCTCTCTCCTTCCTCTAACACTACCAAAATATTATAAAATAGAAAAATAGAACTTTCTACTTGGAGTTAAAAATTCACAATTATGTGGGATTTCACCTTTAAATGTCAGTGCTGTTTGTTACATGAAAAAAAACCCTGTCAGCTTAGCCTTCCATGTCTTGCTGGTGTCTGCTTAATAGATAGTTACCTGGGATGATGGATGGCTCTTTGTTAGACCACTAAATGGCTCACAGCCTAGAATAAGCCTGTATTTACTGCCAACATTTGTTTGTTTCAAGGATGCAAAACCAAATTCGATTCCAAGCAGCTCCACCCGACAGAAACACAAGAAATAAAAGGGAACTAATTTGTGCATGAGTTTACAGGGCTCCATCAACACTGCTACAACACTGGAGGGACTCTGCTGATGTTCTCAAATGCTGAGAGACAGCAAGGCAGGGAGCAAGGGGAGGCACAAACACCCAGCTGGCTGCTGAGGAGGCTGGAGATCCTGCCTAGAGATGCTGAGCAGCCAGTTGTGGGTTTTCTCTACAAAAAGACCATTGTGCAAGCAGAGCTGGGCTAAAATCTCATCATGTGTCAGCCATCAGGTACCTGACTGCACACTGGGCTGGTTCTTACTGAGCCTGGCTTGCTCTCCTTGCTGCTACTCCCAAGTCCAAGCCAGAGCCAGGTAGGCTTGGAAGCACATCCCACTTTGGGTCTGCAGAGCCCACCTTCCATTTTTGCCTTCCAGGACCACACTGGGCTCTCACCACTTGCCAAAGCCTCTCCTGTTCCTGTCAGAAGCCACTTAAACAACCCATCTCGGTCAACTAAGTGCAGATATGACCCACAGCTCCCCAGCAGATCCCTCCCAATGGGCCAGCACAGTCTCTGACAATATGGTGCCATGCAGGCAGAGGGCCAGGGACCATCTGACAGGCTCGTTTGACTTGTGATCTCCACATAGTCACAAGATTTGTCATAGATTTGAACCCAGGGCCAGAGAGAAAACAATGGAGAGCAAAGGATCTCCACTATCCCTGCCCCTCACCACACACACTCACTCATGCACAACCTGTCAGGCTGATGATTTTCACACACTTCCCTCTTCTCCTTTTGCTAGTCTGGGGCCAGGCCTGGATCACGAGAATTAATAAATTCTTATTAAAACCTGCACGAGACACAGTCCCGCTGAAAGTGCCACGGAAGGTTAATTAGCAAGGATGAGCTGAAACTTTTGTTGGCGTTTCTGACTCACTTAATCTTGTGAGAAGCCAGCAAGCTGACATATTCTGCCTCTGAAGGAGCCAGCACGAGCAGGCTGCTCCCGCGGCAGCCGATGCGCGCCGTCCTCCCGATCCGGTGGACGTATTCCGCAGGTGAAGCCGGAGCGTTGTACTTCAGGAAGGGGGGAAAAAAGAGCAATTAACAGGATGTTAATTAGAAAGCACACACCCAGCCCGCTCACCTGGAACAAAAGGCACACCCGACACGCTGCACCTCCCGAGGAATTGGGCTGTTTGTAACACGCCTCATCCCCCGAACCATCACTCAGCCCCCCTCAGCCGCGGCGGGTTTCTGACATGTGGATGTGACATGTTGGCCAACTTTCAGATAATAGGACAGTTTTCCCCATCTCAGTGTCTCTCTCTGCCTTTTACATTTTATTTCTATAGAGAAACCTGTTCGCTTCCCCTAAAAAAAAAAAAAATCTAATCAAATCTCACACCCAAGAGCGCCCAGGACTGCCCACACGGAGCAGGGAGCTGCCTGTTCTATATTTGGGAGAAAAACCACAAAACAAAAAACGGCTGATGCCAATTTGGAATTGGGCTAAATTGCTTTGTTTGGATTAAAGCAAATCATAGCTGGTTACAGGGTAGAATAAATCTAAGAGAGAGGAGGGAGTGCTTTCAGCAGTCTATGATACAGGTAGAAAACGTCTTTCCCTGTCCAACTACCAGACACCATGAAAATGTTCCTTAAAGACCCCCCCAAATTTAGCACTGCCTCTCATTTACCTCACTGGGAATCAAAACTGCCCAGCCATTTGCAAGATCTGATAAAGGGTGACACATTTCCTTCCCTTTAACCTCCCCCTATTCTTTCCCCCTCCTTCCTCTCTTTCCTGGAAAAAATGAACAAGCACAGAGATACTGCTCAGAAATGAGCCCTCTGCAGTTTAACTGGAAAAAACCCAACAACCAAAGCCCACTCTAGTGTTTATACCTGTGCCCTCTGGCAAAGTTTCTACTGGCTAGAGGTGTGAGTAAGATGCTGTGAGCAATCTAATTGCTCCCTGCAGGTCCTTGCTCTTGGACACAGCTCTCAGGACAGCTGAGATTTCACCTTCTGGACACACAGAAGTCTCCCAGGGCTTTAGGTAATTTGCACTGCGTTCTAACACTGGCAACTATATCTTTGGTTAAATTATATTAATATACAGATCTGGGAATTAAAGACTTCACTTCCACAGCCTTCATCAACTAGCTGGCTGCTACAATATCATTCCTTTTTTAAAAAAACACAAAAATCAAATCAAATTTGTTACCTGAAGGGATGAGGTAGAAATTAAAAAGCTTTGTTGAGGCTCTGTGCCCTGTTCCTTTTACCCAGGTGTCGCTTGATACATGTGAATCTCTGGATCAGTTTTTCCTCTCTTCAACTAACCTTTTTTTAATTATAAATCTTTTATAGAAATGAAATCTGTCTCATGCTCTCAGCCTCCTCTTTGAAACGACAGGCTGCTATTTTTAAGGTTCAATCCATCTTCCTTTGTTTCTATTATTTTTTTTTCCTAGGACTGTATTTCTGTCAACAGCAATGCAGCAGTGTGGGGTTTTGTTGGGCTTGTTTTCTTCAGGGAAAATCTGAACCATGTAGTTCTGCTGGAAGCTGGATGCCTGCAGGTACTCAGCCCCAATCCAGTCTTACTCAAAACACTCAGGTCACTGCACTGGCACTACTGGGCTACTCAATGTTTAACATTAGGAATTAACTTAAACTCCTCATGGAACTGCCTCCCCAGCAAGCTCAGGAAAATGGGAACAGAACTGCAAGAGATGGTTGGGATTTCACAAAACTTGGCTTCCTGGGTGGGGAAATGGAGGGTGCTTCATCTCCAGCCAGGAGAAACTCTGGTAACATCAGTTATTAAAGAGAAGAACAGACCAAGGCCATCCTAGCAATGCTTTATCCTGGCAAAACCCAGAGTCCCAGTCCTGCACCCAGGAACTTGTGGGTCTCCCACACCTGTAGGCATCAGCACCAAGACCAGCAAACTGCAGGAAGGTTCTGGACTGGGAAGGGATTTAATCTGAGCAAGGCTGCACTTAACACACACAGACACACAGAGCAAACCCACCTGTACAATCCAGGTCACTTGAGGCAGGTCCAGCCCCCGGGCTGCTACATCCTTTAAAATGAATAAGGAAATCACTTTAGTAAAAATCCTTTGGAGGTATCAGCAGAGTGAGGAGTCTTCTGGGATGGCAACTATGCCTGAAAGCAACTGGCCATGGAAGTAGGAATTTTATGTGTCTAATTTGGGGAGAGATGGACTGAAGGTCAGAAATAACACTGAGGGTTTAAAATGTAAGGATTGTTGGCAGTCAAAAATGCAAAGCAATCAAAAATGATCCACTACTATGGCCCAAAGCCTGGAGGACACAAACACCTATTTCAGGATGGTGGTGTTGAATTACAGCATTTTGCTACAGCCCCTGAGAGAATCCACTGTGTAAATGGTAGTGATACCTTTGGTTCTTCAGTTTGTTTCACTGATGAAAAGAGATCTGCTCATAAGCACCTACTACCCAAACACAGAGAGGGAGAATTAAATCTCTGAAAGGCAGCACTAGTTCTGAGCACACCTTTATACACAGCAAATCTATGTACTAAAATCAAGCTGCTTATGATGAAAAGGGAAAAAAAACCATAAAGGCCAATGGTCAAGAATCCCTGGCCTTGTGTGGAATGTCCAAGGATACACTGATCTCTACCTACAAATAATTAGTTGTTTCCTAGGTGATGGTCTGAAGTTGAGGAGCAGATGACTTGCAGGTCATCTGGCCCTAAAATAAAAGGCAAATAAACAATTTAGCAGAATCTGCAGGAAGCTGGAGCACAGCTTGAGGAGAGGGGACTTCAGCTATGCCTTAGATTTGCACCAGTCTGGCTTTGATTTGGAGAAACAAAATGCAGCTACGAAGAAAAGAGTCTGAAGCTGCTGTCAAGGTGTTATCTGATGTGCCAGCTGGTGAAAAAACCCATCAACTTGGAGAAGGACTTGAATGAGACCCTTTAGTTATCCACAGTGAGATATCTCCAAAAACATACCCCCTTCTGAGAGAAAAGAGAGTTTAAACGCTATCCAAAACAGAGAGCGCAAACACATTTCAATCTCCCTTCTTGATTTTCTGTTCATTAGTAATGTCCTCACATACTCCTCGGATTTTACATTCACCAGGCGCAATAGCAGAGCAGGTGTGCAGATTTAACTCTGTTAGGAAATGTTTTGCAACACATGTATCTCTTAGCTAGTTGCAAAATAGAATATATTAAGGACGTAAGCAGGAGCTTAATGTACTAAAAATGTGTCAGCCACCCACTGAAGTGTTTTCATGCAACTCCCACACACGTTAAAAGAATGGGAAGCTGATGTTTTGGCAGCAAAGGCCTTCCCATAAGCACTAACCAGGCTGTTTTGTGGCTCCAAGTGCAGTAAAAGAGGAGCCACTTTCCACAGCACCCACTCCGAAATAACGCACGCTCGCGCTCCAACACGCTCATTAAGGAGGGACTTGTTCCCAGAGTCAGAATGAACAGATGTACAAAAAGCCATTTAAAGGAGGTTGGAGAAAATAAATCAAGGGGAGCCGGGAAGCATGTACAGCAGTTACCAGGATAACAAGACTATAAACTCTGCAGCACGATCAGACGGGAGCGCTGACGGCTGATTCCGAGCTGGCTGGCTCTGTTCTTCCACCAAAGCTGACAAGGCTTTGGTCTTTTCCCCCTTCCTGTGCTCCTCCTCACACCCAGCAGCTGAGGAAAGGCTGTCTGAGGAGAGGGCTCTGACCTTGGCACAGGGCAGTTTCCCCAAAATAAACCAACAACCAGGACATCCCTATGGTCTGGAGCACCTCTAACATGAAGAGTGGACAGCATGGGCAGGAGCCATCCCTCCCATTCACCCAAATTCTTTTCCTACTCTTCCATGATAATTTTCTCAACATTTCTCAGCATTTTCCTGTGCATTTGCCCAAGCTGAAAAGGTTCACTAAAAGCCTCATAAACAGCCAGGAAAAGCATTTTAGGAGAAGCTTTCTCCCATCACCAGCCTTGCATTCATGGTTGTTTTCACAGTGCCACCAACTCCACTCAGTTGTTACTGACACACAGCAGCAGCTACTCTCCTGGGGTTTCCCCTGCCTCTCTTTCACAAGTCTCTTGGGATTTACTGGTAATTGGAGTGTTTTGCAAACTCTCAAAGATTCCTCAGTATCAGTCCACCTGTGTCTCCTCAAGCTCCTTTTCCTCAAAGACCCTGGTAGAGAGCAGCAAGGTAGGACTAGGGTAAAAAGTTTGAGTTGATTTGCTTTCCTCTGCTGGCAGGGCCCATGAGTTTCAACTTCTCAGAATTTTAGAAAAATATTTGTGGGTCACCTTTCCAGGAGAGAGAACACAGCTCAAACAACAACAATCCAGTTTTACATTTATTCCACACACAGAAGCACTAACCTGCTGCCAGTACTCTTTCAAGAAGCCCAAGAGATTTCCAATGTACCACTCTCCCTCTTTTCCACTGCCTCAGATGGCACTGCCCCTTCCATGTGTGACCTCACACCACCATTCCTTAATTACAGGGAAATCAAGGCTATGACACCTTGGCAGGTCGCTGCTGCCTCCTTTCCACGGGCAATGGAAGGGCCAATTCTTTAGTGACCATCTCATGGGAGCTAAAAAACCAAAACCAAACCTACACCAGTGCCATCTTAAACTATAACCTAAAGCCTTAACCACGTTCCTGCTCCAATCCCAACTGCAAAGCACACAAGGGCACAGGATCAAGGAACAATCCACCTGAGGGATGCTATAAAAGCTGAAATTTCTGCTTTGAACAATTCATGTTACCAGCCTGCGGGGTACAGGGGTGGGTCAAAGAGAATGGGGTACAGAGAATGGGGTACAGGGGGTGGGTGCCAGGGAATGGAGGGCAAAAAGGTCACACTGAAAGCGAGTCCTGTCACTGCAGAAGATCACAACCAACAGGGCCACTGAAGTTTTGCAAGGGCCTTGGTTTGCTCAGTCCCTCTCACACGATCTAATTAGGGCAAAGGAAATTGCTAAAGTTGCTTTTGAAAGACACTCAATGGTGAGGTCTTGAAGGCCCTGAGCTTGACAATTGGCTGCCTACATGAGGCCTAGAAGTACAGATGGAAGGCAGCTTGCTCAGGTGCCAGGCTGTCAGTTGGATTAAAATGACTCATTTATTTACCAAAGAAGCTCACAAAGTGCTTTAGCTAACAGGCAGAGAGGGCCTAACGGCTCTCCAAGCTGGGGAAGAAGCTCTCGCGCCTTCCCGGCCTGCCAAAAGTCATTACAGGCGAGTGTGGAAAGCCATCAGCAGGGTAGAGACCCCCGTCGGCAGGGTGACAGATTGGGCTGCGTAATCAGAGGAGGAAGGGGAGAGCACAGAAGCTGTCAGAGGCGAAAGCTCTTGGCTGGGGCCGCCAGAAAACTGGCAAGATGAGTTAGCGTGACTGAGTAAACAGCAAACAATCTCCAAATGATCTTTCCTCCCTCCCTGGAAGAGATGAACTTGTTTAAAAGGCACATCCCAAAGGAAGCGGCAAAGAACTTTCGGTGAAGGAGAGAGAAATAAATCTGGATGAGACCCTCTGAGATGCATGGCCTTTCTTTATTTTCTTGTCTGCCAGCTTATATTGTCTGGCAAAAATATTTTATGGGCTATATTAATATACATATGACATAGAGCAAATTAATAAAAGGAACAGCAGGTCCCATTGCTTACTAGAGCGGAAAGATGGGTGGAGAACATGGCATAAGGGACAAGGGAAGGACAGCAACATTATTTGTGTTGCTCTTTTGTGAGCCAGGTTTCAAAATTTTGTGGGCACAAAACACGATTTCGCAGAGAAAAGAACAGAACCACCTTTCTGCAGAATTTTTTTTTTTTTTTTTGCTGATATGGAGAAGAGTGTCGGAAAAAGCAATGCCCTCAGAGGCAGGAGGTGGTCACAGAGCCTGGCTGCCCTTTGGACATCTGCGTTGGGGAGGCACCTGTAATGTGGGACTGGTGCAAAGTGTATCTCTATATTAAGGTGTCCATATGGTCCCCATTACTGTGGTAACAGGCCACCTCCTGCTTTCAATGCATTTGTCCTCCCAACATCTCTGTAAGATGGAACTGTGCTACTTTCCCCATTTTACAGATGGGGAGTTGAAGCACAGGGAGATTTTGGACTCGAGACACACAACTCACTGTGCTTAACGTGCTGACCGTGTGCCAGCTGAGCCAGAGTCACCAGCACAGGCAGGAGCTGCATCCCTGCCTTGCAGGAAATGCAAAGCAGCTTAGATTGAAGAGGAGGAGGGCTACAATAAGTGTGTTACCTTACACCACCCTCGTCATGGCAATCCAGGTTACTCCATCTTATCTCCCATTTATGACCATTACCTCCCATTTGTGACAGATCAGGAGCAAACCCACAGCTATTGCTGCTCAACTGACGTGTGGCTATTTGCCTTGTCATCCCAATTCCACCTTCACCTGTCTGTGGCACAGCAGGAAATCAAAACACATCTCCAGTGTCTCAAGAGGGAATCCCATCCACCGAGATTTCTTCATCCAAATTCTTCCTACCTTGTCAACAGTTGCTCATTTCCAGACAGATTTTTCCTGTCACAGGCTGCATTTTCCCTTCAAACCTTCTCACCCAGGAATTGCTAGCCTAGTGATTGCAATTGTTTTGCTTCCTCTTTGTCTAAAATTGAGCATTTACCTTCCTTCCAAACCCATTAAATTGGAATTTCAAAAACAAGATATGTACCTGACATTTCTCAGTTATGTGCATTAAGAATAACAAAGTTTAGCTATTTATTTTTCAGAATTTATCAAATTTTACTTTTTATCTTCAAAACAATCTACGCCACTGAATGATTTAAGCTCTACTCTCCTCCCTAGTTCTGACACTCAAGTACTACCTCTGTATACAAGGGAACCAAGTTACAGTTCCACTTATGCACTGCAAAGATGCATTTTGACCTTGATCAAATCACTGAAAGGTTGCACACACAAAGCAGGACCAGAAGGTAACAAGTAGAATTTTACCGGTGACATAATAAATAATTTGGCAATGCTAAATCAAACACTCCTATACACATGGCACTCATAGCTTGAACTGTGGGCAGAAAAAGAAAAAAAATCAGCTCCCCACACTCTGAAAAAATTGCAACTGGTCTCCTTTAAGAATAACAGCAGCAAGAACAGGAGTCATTTCAGAGCTGGAGAGGGTTTCTCAGCTCTAATTACTCCCGATCGCTGTAATTTACAGGTTTGCAGTGGGTAGAAATCGCCAAGATTCACACGTTTTCAGATCAACAGCTGCCACTATTAGAGAGCAAATCGTGCAGCCTTCTGCACCACTGCAGCAGCCTGTGGCCCTGGCAGGTCAGGAGCGAGAGGCAAAGGTGCCACCACAACCCAAGGGTGCCAGCAAACTTCAGCAGAGGACAAGAATTTCACCCTCAGCACGCTTGGAAGGAGCTTGAAGGGCAAGGAGAGCAGCAAAGCCTGTGCTTTTCCTTCTCTGGTTGGACTCCCCTTTCCACCTCTGCAGGTGGTTGTTTTTAACCTTGGGGTAGTTATTAAGATGGGAAATAACCACATCCCATCCAGTTTTCCTGGCAGTTCTGGGGCACACTAGAAATCAGGATTGCATTCTACTGGCTGCATGTAGGGGGCAAGGTTCCTGCTTCAAAGGAACAGATTTTTCCAGACATAAGACCAAGCAAAATACTTGGTGGCCTCTAATATAAGACATCCATTCTTCCTGTATATGGTAGCTCAGCAGAAGATCACGTTAATAGTTTGCAAAGAAGGCCCCAGTCCTTACAGAACATGTGAGATGCAGAAAAAGGAGATGACTTTCCTCAAGGTCAGCAAGTGAGCTGGAATTAGAGCTCAGTGCCAATTCCTCTGGTTACCCTTAGAGATCAGACAGGCCCATTAGTGTGGAGCTAAAGGGACTCCAAGTTACTCACAGTGCAAAGCAAGATGCCAGTCTTGGATTTTAGGAACTCCTGGAAGACCTCTGTCCTTTCCTAGAAGATTGAAAAGGAAGAATTAAAAGACTGCTTATGCACATCACAACCAAACACAAAGCAAATTAGCTAAAGTAACAATTTAACTGTGTCTTGTTCACTAGGATCATGTAAAGATCCAAAAGCAAAGGAATTGGCCTCACAAATGCCAGTCAGACTCTTCCTGCAAATGGAAAAATCTGTGGCACACAGGTGTGGTCCCAGGTAGGACGGCAGTGTCTGGGGAAGCCTGGATGCATTTGGGCAAATCAGAGCAGCCAACACCTCCATGGTCTGCACAGAAGCAGAGCCTGTGTGTGCCAGCAAACAGAACTGTTTGACATGGAGAGGGGATCCACAAAGGATTAGGCAGCACCAACAGAAGCACTGGCACACTTTGTGGGCAAGACAGGCTTTTGTGGAAACAAGCAAAGCTGGACACGTTCACTGCTGTCTGTCCAGTCACACGATGGGCAGGATAAGCCCATTTTGTTGACACAGTGATATAATCACATCACAAGAGATCAGCCTCATCATGTGCCCAATGGGGCATGCACACAGCCACTGCTCTGACTCTGGAATTACTGAGTGGCAGGGATGCTCAGCTGCACAGTGAATGCTGTGGGACAAGGCTTCAAATAACAGGGCAGGAGAGATGGCCAGAAATCCCTGCCCAAGGGGAAAGGAGACACCCTCCCATGCTTTCCCTTGTACTGGCAAAGGCCACCAATGGGGCTGGTGACACTGGGACTGAGGCTGCTCCTTCCACCAGGGTCAGAGGCAGGTGCCCCCCAGCCTTGTCCCCATCTCTGCTCCTGCAGCCCCCCACTCCCTACATGAGCTCAGCCCCACAGGCAGGGCCATCCACAGCTCCCAGATACCAAATTACCCCCCAGATCCTAAATTAATTACCCCCCCAGCAGTCTCTGAGCCATTAAAGGGAACTACAGGAACCCAGTACACCCTCTCAGCTCCCTTCAAAAGCCTCCTGCCTTGTCAGTCCCCAAACCTTCCCAAGCACATACCAGTTATTTTAACTAACAGCTTTGGGGTGTGTTTTTTTTCTTGATGAAAGCCACAAAAACTGACTCTACAACTCACATTACATCATAATGGCATTTGCTATCTCTGAGCACCAATAACCAAAGTTCTCAGCAGAACTTGGTCTTCATTTCCCAATACCACCTCTGTATCTACACTCCCTTTCCTGCTCACCTTCCAAAATATCCTTATTTCCATTTCAGCCTTTCCCTGGAGCTCTGGCCAGGAGCTAAGTGTTACATTGATGCTAGAGAAGAAACCTCACACACTTGACTCCCAGCTAGAGGTGCTGTTCTAGAAAAGAAGGGAAACTTGGGCCTTGCTGACACACTGAACCCTCTGCTGACAAAAATTAAAGAAGAGAGCACGCTGTATCTTGTTGACAATGACAGCAGCCGTGCTCAGCAGTACCATATGGGATCCACAATTTAGCTCCATTAATGCTCTTAATTTGAAGACATCAAGCACTAATTACACACTGGGTACTAAAAAGGCAAAACCCTTCCCCTGGTGCCAGCTACTTAGTGGTGTTCTGTTGGCTTAACAGCTGGTCAGGGTAGAGTTGGGCCAGACCAGGCCTGCTCACTTGCTCAGGCAGGCAGGTTGAGGAAAGGCCAGACTGCAGGGACAGCAAAGCACATGTTTCTGGTCTCCACAGGATGGGAATGAGTGAGAAAAACAATGGCTCTTCACCTCTTGCTTCATCAGAAGAGCTCTATTCATTTACCATCTCTGCTGTGCAGCTCAGAGTAGAGCAGCAGCTCTCTCCATCACAGACCAAGGGCAGGATCTGGGCCTGAACTTCCAAGGGAGGTCTCTCAGCTATTGAGAGAAACTCTGCAGTGACAGTTCATCTGACACTCTCCTCCTGGCCTCTCAGCCCTCTGTAGCAAGGTCCAACCTCTCCAATAGGTCCAAACCTATTTTGGGGTAATCACTGTTACAATGCCATTATTCCATCCCAGGGAAAGCAGCAGTCTATCAAGACACTGCTCTTCAAAACCAAAGCCAAACTGCTCCAGCCTCATTTAATGGGGACAACTTATTATTACAACAGTAATAATGTTTTGGGGCTTGGATAAGGTTTTCCTTTGGCATTAAAAGTCTGTCTTGACTGCATGAAAGAGAAACACAGAGACATAAATGGTCTAGTGCACCCACTGGGAATAGAGAATGGCTGCTCTGCCTGCTGATACATTTGCTTCAGGTGTGTTTTTCAGATACAGCTACCAAAGTACTTTCCAGAAATGGGACAATATCCTTATTCTCATTAGCAGATGGAAGACTGAGGCCCCTAGAGGTGAAATGACTCTCTGTCCTCTCTTCTGCCCTCCTCCCCAAAAATAGCCACATAACAAATCACAGGGAAAAAGGAATAAAACTGCTGATCCTGACATTTTGAGAGTGCTTACTTCCTGCTCCATGTCGCCGTGCAGACGTAGAAAATGCAAGCTCACAGAGGAGAGGGGTGAATGTCCAGGTTGTTCTGACTCTGCTCCTCCTGAAAGGACCTTTGCAAGGAGCTCGTGGTAGAATTCCACTTGTTCACAGCTGGAGAAAAAGATGATCATCTTGTGGCGCTTTTCAAACTGCAAGAACAAGAGAATTGCACATGACCACTTCCAAAGGGCTCTCCCAATCCCCAGATCATGAAAAGATCCAGGTGGTTTACACTTCTGGAGATGTAATTATGTGGGAAAGGATTACAGAGCCTGACACCAAACAGAGAGCCCACAACAGAAGGATGAGTACACGCTGCACAGGGATCTCTCTGCCAGCATGAAAGACACAACAGCACCTCAGCTCTCTTGTGGTTCAAGATGCACTTCAAAGCCCTGGATCTAATCCATGCTATCCTCAACAGAGGAGCAGATAAAGGAGTTGGAAAGGGCAAAGGGCTACTTAGTAATATAAATGCAAACAGAGTCTCACCTTGCATTTCTGCAGGATAAAAGCTGCTAACGTGACAAGCCTCAGTTTGCTGGGGACCACCATGACATACTGCTGGAGTGTCTCTGG
Organism: Melozone crissalis; assembly: GCF_028551555.1. Classification (NCBI taxonomy): domain Eukaryota; kingdom Metazoa; phylum Chordata; class Aves; order Passeriformes; family Passerellidae; genus Melozone; species Melozone crissalis. The sequence continues at coordinate 4,138,301 of NW_026535819.1, read as the reverse complement.
AACAGCAAAGTTTTCCTGCTCTATGCAGTTTGATGAACTGCTGGCTTTCCTGTCTGTTTGTGATGCTAGTTCAGGCACCTTCTGGATTTCATCTGCTATGGAAATGCTGACAGGGTCATTCAAGCTGATATCAGCCAGGCGTGTCACTCCTAAACCACAGAAATGAGAGACAGGTGAGGCCCAGTCTGGCCTGGAATGATGCACTCTCAGAAAAAAAAACAACTGACACAATTCCAGTGAAAAGGAGTGGAGGGCAAGAACCCAGTGAGCCACCCTCAGACACTGACAGCACCCCTCACAAACCTCAGCCTTTCTAAGGCTTACCAGGCTTAGCTGCTGTGGACTCCACCAGAACCTTGACAAGACACTACTTCAGCTGACTGTGCTATTTTGCACATTTTATGAATGTCTTTATGGACAGACAGCAGTTGGCAGGCCTACTTTTAAATGTGTGTGTGGGAAAATCCCAGCAGATCTTCACTCTGTCAAGAGTGCAGGAGTCAGGAGCCCTGGCTCAGTTCCTGCCACAGCAGATGACTGCCTGTGTGGTACAGAGCAAAGCATACAACAGCTCCCTTGCAATTAGCTTTTTGCTTTAATTCTGCATTTGTAAAGCAAACAAATGAAATTTCAGGTTCATGGTGACTTTGCTATGGAATTTGGGAGACATACACGGAGACCATGGAACATACACTGACAGAAATTCCAGTAATAAAGGAAATGCTGTAAGGCAAAGAAATTAATAGAAATTAACAGGAAGTTAATTCCACTCCTGCAAAGGGCTTCAGACTGGGCTGTAATAGAGGCAGACTCAACCAAGTATTCTGCAGTTGCCTGTGCATTATTCAGCTACAAGAGCCCCCATCTGTCCATAACCCACCTTCGGTGAGGGTGGCTGAGAGCAGCACATTCTGACGTGTCTCTCTCTCAGCATTTAAAGCATTCAGTATCACAGCCACATCCTTCTCAAAGCCCAGGTCCAGGATCCTACAGAAACAGCAGAGATGGTTAAAGGTGCTGTAGAAGGAGAAAGTCTTAATACTGCATGACATCTTTGCAATGAACAATTGTCCAACAATCTGTCCAAAGTGGGTATTTCATCCTAATCCCAGACATCTGGTGCTTGGCTGAGGCCACTGAGCATGAATGGATTAAAATCACACCCTCTCATCATTTAAAAAGATATTTAGTGAATTATGATGCAGAGGGTATTGTAATAATTCTCCAGATCTGAACAATTGGAAGTTTACCTGTCTGCCTCATCAATGATCAGCCACTGAGTGCGACGGAAATGAATGCACTGCGTGGACCTGATGTGATCAACCAGGCGGCCAGGGGTGGAGATGAGGATATTGATCCCTTTCCTTAACCTGTGAAGATTCAAAAACAAAAAATAAAACCCAGGTAAGAGAAAGAAAAGAAAAAAAACCCATGAAGGTTAGCTGGACTAGGACCCAGAGTGAGGAACTGGAACCTACAGAGGGAAAAATGCCACAGTAAAATCACAAACAGCACCTTCTCACTGATAAAAACTGATTTATTTGTTTTGCCCAGCTAAAATTTATCCTTGATCATCACTGATACTCTGATACTCAGAGGCACACTCAGTGCTAAGGATAGAATGGAAAAAGATATTAATAATATTTTTTAAAAAATCTAACACACCCCAGCTAGGTTTTCTTTTCTAATTGAGTACTTGTTTTACTGTCAAGAGTAAACTTCTTTCTGTGTATGATTTATAGAGAGAAATGAAAATTCCATTTTAGATTACCGGCTTACAATTCAATTCTTGAAAAGGGGAAAGAAAGGAATTTTTAACACCAGGAAATCTCTTCTCCAGAAAGCAATTTCCCCCATAACAAATACAGTTGGTGGTAAGCAAATACAGGTGTTTGTCAGAAGAGGGGAAAAAAATACTGACACAAGAGCTCATCTTCTCAGAAGGCTCATCAACATTTTAGGAATAGATTCAGCTGGGGGAAGTGAATGTTTCCTGCTGCCCCAGCCACTGTGCCTGTGGAAGATCCAGGGGATCACAGCTTGATCCACCCTCCCAGTAAAAAAACCACTCTGAAGAAGAGTAGTAGATAAAGTCTGTAGAGCAGAAGGACCCAAAATACAATTTAAGAAGTTGTTTTCCTACCTGGCTTTTTCTGATTTTCTCTTTTCTCCCCCCATTAGCACTCCAGGCACAATCCAGGTAAATGGCTACAGAAAAGAAAACCAAGACCAGCAATGATTCTTCTTAATAACAAGACAAAGCCTAATCAAAAAATTATGTTTCTTGGCATAAAAAGAGACAGGATGGGGCTGACAGCAGCGTGCATGTGATGTGATCACAGCTCCAGAACTAAAAAAAGACTTGTAAGTCTCTTTTTAAGACTTATAAATTTATAAGACTTATAAATAATGAGGAAGTACCCTATTATTCCAAAGAAAAATGAAGAGGAGGTGGAAATATGGATCAGATAAATAAATAATTTAAACACCTTCTAGCCCAATGGTAAGATACTCTGCCTCAATTACAAGGAAAGCACTATCATTTAATGGTTTTAAAAGCCTTCTCATTTCTCCAGTCATTCAGCTGGCAAAGCAGTTCCCCAAGTCCTGCTCCCCATCTGAAACCCATCTGGCCAGTATTAGTTTCAGTAAAACGGTCCTTGTCACCACCAGAGTTTCCATTCATAACTCAGCCTGAGACAATGAAAGGTATTTCTACAAACAAATGGCTGTGAAAATCAACTGTGCTTGTTTATCAGCACATGTGCAACTAGGGTGCCATAATTAATCACTTAATTGCTCATGTAATAATTTAAAACATGCCATAGGGAAATCACACACTTAAACACATTTATCTTTAAGGACCATACATCTTGCCAGGTGCTGGATTTCCTTAAACCTCCAGCTGAATTCACAGGAACTGAAGTTGTTTAGCTCCTCACAGGAATAAGAAGAACACAGAGCATTGATTTCTTACCTTAAGTAGTTTCTGGATTGTATCAAAACTCTGGAGTGCAAGCTATGGAAATCAACAAAAGAAAATGAGCTTTGACAAAGTCTCTGGGCTAAAAAACTGGATTATAAATCCCCATGGCACAAAAATCTGTAAATTAATCTAGTTATGTATATCAGAATTCTAAATGCATCCTTAGTTTTTCTTTTAGAAACTGTTTAATAATTTTTTTCTCATGAACAATCTCTCTTTTATTGTATTTTGACCTGCTCAGAAACCTCTCTACTGGCTCAGCTCCACAAGCCAGCTCTCAGGACAAGAGAGACTTCTGCTGGCTTCTGTGACTGCCCTGGGGAGAAAACAAGCTACAGGCACAGAAGATTTTGCTCCAGAAGAAGAATAAAAGGGAAAATTATAGAAATTCTGGGAAAAAACCACCATGAAAAGGAAATACATAGGTCAATTCTCTTCTGGCAGCCCTCACTGTTCCTCACCTGACCCATGGAGTGATTGCGCCACTGGATATTTCTGCATTTCTTTTCTCAAGGAAGGTTATTGCTTCCATTACAAAGTAATATCAATTATAATCACAAATTATCTTCCTAAGTACTCTCAATGGCAGCCCTTTAAATGAGTTTACACACAGTTTCCTCCATGCTTAGTATTCACATGGCGTCCTAAAGAGGCAGTAAAAAAAATTAAATAGCTTCAGAGCCTTCTCCTTTCAGTAACAGAGCAGATATTGTACTGCAGGCTGCATAAAATACTGGACCCCAAATGAGATACCTACAATCAGTTCTCCACATGAAAGTTATTATCATTTGACATACCAAACAAAACCAAAAAAGGTTGATAATCTTTTCTGACACTGCCTTTGCAATTGCAAATAATATAAATTAAATTGAAGAGTTCAGTGGAGAAACCAGCTCTTGAAAGGCCTCAGCTTCAGCATTCACTTATGGATTTGAATAAACAGCTTTGAAAATGAAATACTTGTATAAAGCTACACATTTGCAAAGCTGAATTCATTGGTTTTACTCATTCCCCTTGCACTGAGCCAGCGGGGTCCTGCAGCCTCCACAAAGATTTTCAACTGCAGGAGGAGAACTGAGAAACTCCTTTCTTACTCTGGTTGGCACTGAACAAAAATGACAACACAAAAATGACAACATGTTTTGTGAGGGCAAGATCTGAGCAAAAGGATCTGACAGTGTTTTCTGATGTGGGGAGCTCTGGTGGACCCACATCCACATCCCAAAAATCAGTGTTCAGACAGATGGAGGAAGGAAAAGCCACCTACCTCCCCAAAAATCAGTGTTCAGACAGACTGAGGAAGGAAAACCCACATACCTCCCCAAAAATCAGTGTTCAGACAGACTGAGGAAGGAAAAGCCACCTACCTCCCCAAAAATCAGAGTTCAGACAGACTGAGGAAGGAAAAGCCACCTACCTCCCCAAAAATCAGAGTTCAGACAGACTGAGGGAGGAAAAGCCACCTACCTCCCCAAAAATCAGTGTTCAGACAGACTGAGGGAGGAAAAGCCACCTACCTCCCCAAAAATCAGTGTTCAGACAGACTGAGGGAGGAAAAGCCACCTACCTCCCCAAAAATCAGAGTTCAGACAGACTGAGGGAGGAAAAGCCACCTACCTCCCTGGTTGGGACGAGCACGAGGGCGTAGGGGCCATCACTGCGCTGCAAACACAAGAGCAGGGCTCTGAGAGAAGGCAGCACTGAGCACAGCCCTTCCACACCTCCCTGCTCTCACCAGCACTGAAGACCTCTGTACATGATATTTTAAGGTATTTCTGCCCCACAGCTTTTATAAAATCAAGTTTTTCCCATATCAATCCCACACTGCCTTCTTGTCCCTGCTGGGAAAGCTGCTCACAGCCAAAGCCAACATTTCCTTGCACACACAACTCTTGTTTCATTTTCTTGTTTCACTCCTGTGCTCCTGAGCTGCAGGGATGCTCTCCTGCTTGATGCACAGCAACAATCTGCAGGTGACAATCCAGGATGGGCTGGAAATGCTTCAACCCTTCAGTCAGGATGATCTCTTTCCATAAAATGCTCAAGATCTGCAGTAGCATTTTCTGGTGTATGATCCAAACTGGGAGCAATTACCCAATCCCACCCCATGCCAAAGATTACTAAACAGCAACCTCTGTTTTCAGTTCTTTCAGGCCATTTCTTCTGCTCTCTACTTTCTCCACACCTGATAATTTAGCTAATTTCCAACTTATCCTGCAGGATGGAGCAATGGGGAATGGCTAACATGGATCTTGTACCATCCACACCTCAAGAGAACTGGAAAATCTCTTCTGTCACATGTACAAATAAAGGGGAATGTGGATTGCATGTATGAAAAAGAGACAGCAATGACTACAGGAGCTGGATTTAATTTTTATTAATCTTAGTATCAAAAGCAAATTTATTTACTGCTGTTAGACCTACCTGTATTTTGGATTCCATTCCTTGCAAAGACTGCACAAGTGGAATCCCATAGGCAAGAGTTTTACCTTTATGAAAGGGAGAAAATAAGAACAATTTCCATTAAAAAAATATATATATATATATATATGGCAATTACAACCCTCCAGAAATCCAAAGCCCCATTTTTCCCATCACTCTTAAACTGCAGTCATAGTCTGGAAAAGTTTCTATTAAATAGGAAGTTTGCAGAATGGAAGATTAACAGGCAATTCAATAAAGAGTCAATTAGAAAAGAGAGGTGGTGGTACCCACTAAGATCTACCTAAATAAATGCAATTAACACACCCTAAGGAGGGACAGTGACAGTTCAACACTGACCTGAACCAGTCTGAGATCTCACCAGGGCATCTCTGCCTTGCAGGAGCACAGGAATTGTTTGCTTCTGAACACTGGGTGATAAACACAGCAGGGCAGGAAATGCAGATGCAGCACAGGATGGAATTCCAAAATTTCAACACACAGTGACTGTCTCAAAACTCTTTACAAATTCCCCACACTCATCTCTGCTGTGCAGCTGCATCAGCTGAGGTGATTTCTAAGCAAAGCCACTGGGATGTGATAAATTCAAACCAGATGGGTTTTTGATTCAAGTACCAAACCAGAAGGCAGGAGTGCCTACAAACCCAATAGCAAACAGAACAGTGGTACTGTGGTCTTCACAAACCCATTAAATATAATGAAATAATCACAGGTGATTGGCTTTCAGGGGTAAACTGCAAAGTTTTGATATTGATTTGCTTACCTGGTCATGCTGCATATGTTTAGGACAGTGTTTATTGTGGAGATCTAAAGAGATAATAGAGAGAAATAAAGGTTTTATTGTCAAACTGTTCCTTTTGTTACTCCTTGTACTGCTAAGACAGAACAAAACCCAGAAGACTGACATTTATTCTCTGCACAGCTGATCCATAAAGTTCCCATCTCCTCAATCAGAATTACACCATTGCTGGTTTTCTGTGGTTTTTTTTGGTACTACAGCTGCAAACAGTGAAAAGGGCTGGGGCTGTGTCTGGGGACACAGGACATGGTCCAACACCCTGAGTGACAAAATCAGGTGGAGCATCCAGGTCACCATGAACAGAGGCTCTCTGAGCTGCCCCCCACCCAAACCCCCATGGTTTTGAGGCATGCAGCCCTCCTGCCACTCACCAGGTGTGGGTGGAGGTCCAGCTGGCTGAAGGAATCTGTAGTGAAAACATTTTCTTGCACCTGCCGCACTTCTTTTCTGAGTTAGGGGAAACAAAACCAAAACACATAGTAGGGTTAAAAATACAACACCATTCTGCATAATCAGCAATGAAACTTCATCTGCCAAGCAAGGGCAAGAAGTCAAGACCCTGAATTTCAAGGCATTGCAAGAGTTTTTTTTCCCCCTCCCATTTATCTAAAATACCTGTGAATTTCTGGGATGTCTGGGTTGTTTTTAAACAGGCTGGATGTCTTGATGAAAGGTTTGTTCTTCTGGCTTTCATTCTGTTTGTCGCTCAGCTGCTTCTTAGGAACAGTTTTTTGTGATGAGCTTCCCTCCTCCCTCCTGCCAGCCTCCGTGGCACCTTTCCTGAAGGTGTTTGTGGATAATTTACGTTTCCGTTTCACGGACGGGTTTCCATGTGGTGACTGGAGCTTCCTTTTCAGAGCACCAGATTGCTTCAAAGTGAAACAAACCGGTCAGCACTGACTGGGAGTTAACACACAAAATTCAGAGCCTTATTTTTGGAATCCCCCATTCCATGATTAAGAAATCAAAGCTGCTTTCTGCAGCTACACAACTCCTACTCCAACAGATCCACCACGAGACTTCTGGCGCTGCTGAAAGCCAAATCTAGTGCTCAGCCCTTAAGGATTCCATTCAACTTCTCCAGTGAACGGGCAGAATATGCTTTAAAAACCTCTCTCTAGAGTATTTTAAAGCCTCTGCAGACGAAGCTGCAGAGAGCATCGCCCGCAGCCCGTCAAAGGGAACGCGGTGAGCCGGGGCATTGCCGTCTACTCTGCCCGCGGCTCCGGGGGCTCGGAGGAGCCGGATCTGCCCAACCCCTGCCTGGGGAGCCCCGGTGCCGGATCAGCCCGGGCTCGGGCTGAGGAGAAGCCAAAAGCTCCATTTAACAACTTGGCGGACGCTGCCTCCCGCCCGGTCACGGTGCCGCAGGATCGCACGTCCCGCAGGGTCCCCTATCCCGCAAGTTCCTGCGTCCCGTGTCCTCTGTCCCGCAGGGTCCCGTGTGCCGTATCCCGTGTCCCCTGTCCCGTAGGGTCCAGTGCCCCGCAGACCCCACACTCTCTTCCCTTCACTTCCCCTCCGCTCGTACCCTGCCAAGGCCGCGCATCCCCACGCCCGCCGCCATGTCCCGCCCGCTCCTCCTCAAGGCCCCGGGGCCGCCTCCCGCCCGCCCGTTCCGTCCCGTGAGGGCAGCGCGGCGGCGGGTGCGGAGCTTACCCCCAGACCGGATCCCTCCCGGCTCCCCGCCCACCTCGCGGCGCTGCGGGGCCTCCATGAGGGCTCTCCGCAGCCCGCAAACCGCGCTCCCGGAGCGGCAGGGCGCGCAGGCGGCGGCGGGGCAGCCCCGGCCGGGCCCGCCGGGGGCTTCGGCGGCGGCGCGTGCGCGCGGCCCGTGAAGCGGCGGTAACATGGCGGCGGCGGCGGCGGCGGCGGCGGCCGCGGCCGGGCGGGAGGAGGTGCCGCTGGGGCTCGAGGCGGTCGTGGAGGAAGCGGCGGCGGCTGCGGCAGCGAGCGTCGGGTTCCGGCTCACGGCGGTGCGGCGAGAGCCGGCGGTGCGGCTGCAGCACGGAGCCAGCGGGCTGGAACCGCTGGCCTGGTCCGAGGATCACCGGGTGTCGGTGAGCACGGCCCGCAGCATCGCCGTGCTGGAGCAGCTCAGCGACGTGCACAGCGGCGGGCAGGACATGGTCATCCACCGCACCGCCGTGCCCGCGCCCGCCGCCGCCTGCATGCTCAAGGTGAGCGCCTCGGCAGTGTGTCCATGTGTAAAGGGGGAGGTGGCGAGGAGAAGGAGCCGGGGAGGTTCAGGGCGGACATCGGGAGGAGTTTCCTCCCAGGAGGGATGGTCGGACTGCGGGGTGGGCAGCCCAGGGAGGTGATGTAGCCACGGGACGTGGAGGTGTTCAGGGAACCACTGGAGGTGGCACTCAGGGCTTGGGCTGGGTGACAAACAGGCTGGACTCAGTGATCTCAAAGGCTTTTCCTACTTAATTGGTTCTGTGGTTGTTCACGATGGTGCCAAGCAAGAAGAGAAACGAGCATAAACTGACAGACAAAGTTGCACCTGAACACAAGAACTTTCCTGTGCAGAATGCAGAGAGAGTCTGGAAAATCACTGTAGTCCCTTCCAGCCTGACCCATCCTGGGATTCTGATCCTCCTCTTGAGGCCCTGCCCTGCCCAGAACTTGCTGCAGGCTCTCAGTTTAAAGCATCATCCCAGAGATATCCAGGGATTCTGAACTTCTGCAGTTTTTCTGAGAATCACTTGAGCTCCAGTACAGTTATTTCAACACAATTTTAAGTAGGAATCTTCCTTTGTTTTGCTACCTAAGCTGAAGGGTTTTTGCAGCATGGATTTCTCTGGCCTTCAGGGGAATATCTGACTTTCACAAAGATGGCAGATATGGTTGAGTATCTTATTAATTAATACTTTTGTTGTTGTGAATCTGATTTTATTTTCCAAAACAATGCTGAGACTATGGAATGGAGTTGAGATACTGAGTATTTACATATTATGCCAGATATCTTTAAAAGAACAAAAGTATGAAAAAAGGCTCTTTGATTCAGCAGACAAAAATTCAGTAGCTGAGAGTCAAAACTATGCAAATTCAGGGCATTAATGAAGCTGAATTCTTTAGGAGTGACATCAATTAACAGTGCGTTACTATAGGATATGAAACAACACAACATGGACTTGCTGCTTTTTTTAAGGTAAAAAAGGGACTTTTATTTTTTAACTTCAACATTTATAGACTTTTAAAAGTGACAGTGGATTGGAGGGTGAAAGCACCACCTCTCCAATGACACTAAACAAACTAATATCAAATTTCTTTTGAAATTGAAAACAAACTTATATCAAATTTCTTTTCTTTTGTAAAAGAATGGAAAACAATAAATCATTTACATAAAATATATAAAAAATTTCATTACAAAAATATAAATATGAAAAAACTTTAAAAACCTTTAAAAATCAAAGCAGCACCAATGCAGTGTTGGTTGTGATTGAAAAAAATCAGTACAAAGACATAAACATTAAAAAACTGTAAAAATCTTTAAAAAATCAAAGCAACACCAGTTTAGTGTTGGTTGTGATTGAAAAAACTAATTTAAAAATATAAACATTAAAAAACTCAAAAAAAGTCTTAAAAAATCAAAGGAACACCAGTGTAGTGTTGGTTGTGATTGAAAAAAATTCATTACAAAAATATAAACATTAGAAAACTTTAAAAATCAAAGGAACACCAGTGTAGTGATGGTTGTGATTGAAAAAATTCATTTAAAAATATAAACATTAAAAAACTTAAAAAGTCAAAGCAACACCAATGTAGTGTTGGTTGTGATTGAAAAAAATTCATTACAAAAATATAAACATTGAAGAACTTTAAAAAAAATCTTGAAAAATCAAAGCAACGCCAATGTAGTGGTGGTTGTGATTGAGAAAAATTCATTACAAAAATATAAACATTAAAAAACTTAAAAAATCAAAGCAAAACCAATGTAGTGTTGGTTGTGATTGGGGATGATCTGTTTGAAGAGATAATTAATTCCAGGAAAGTCTTGCTTAAAAAACCAGCTGTACAATTGTTTCAGAGGTTCTTTTTGTTGTGTTTTAGGTGGGCCCAAAGAAGGAGGTGGCTGAGTGCAAGGAGAAATTTGCCAGCTCAGTGGATCCCACCGTCAGCCAGACCTTCATGCTGGACCGAGTGTTCAACCCCGAGGGGAAGTCCCTGCCGCCCCTGCGGGGTTTCAAATACTCCAGCTGGTCCCCCCTGGGCTGTGACGCCAACGGGCGCTGCCTGCTGGCTGCCCTGACCATGGACAACCGCCTGAGCATCCACGCCAACCTCAACCGGCTGCAGTGGGTGCAGCTGGTGGATCTGACCGAGCTGTACGGAGAGCGCCTGTTGGAGGCTGGTTACAGACTGTGCAAGGCCGACACTCCCTGTGGGGAGCTGGGGGATTTCCCCGAGTTCCAGCGGAGGCACAGCATGCAGGCCCCCGTGCGCATGGAGTGGTCGGGCATCTGCACCACCCAGCAGGTGAAGCACAACAACGAGTGCCGGGACGTGGGCAGCGTGCTGCTGGCCGTGCTCTTTGAGAATGGCAACATTGCCGTGTGGCAGTTCCAGCTGCCCTTCCTGGGGAAGGAATCCATCACTTCCTGCAACACCATCGAGTCGGGAATAAGCTCCCCCAGCGTGCTGGCGTGGTGGGAGTACGAGCACAACAACCGCAAGATGAGCGGGCTGATCGTGGGCAGCGCCTACGGCCCGGTGAAGATCATCCCCGTCAACCTCAAGGCGGTCAAAGGCTACTTCACACTGAGACAGCCCGTGGTGCTGTGGCAGGAGATGGACCAGCTGCCCGTGCACAGCATCAAATGCATCCCTCTCTACCACCCCTACCAGAAATGCAGCTGCAGCCTGGTGGTGGCTGCCAGAGGCCCTTACGTGTTCTGGTGCCTGCTGCTGATATCCAAAGCGGGGCTGAACGTGCACAACTCCCACGTGACGGGGCTGCACTCCTTGCCCATTGTCTCCATGACTGCAGACAAGCAGAACGGCACGGTGTACACCTGCTCCAGCGATGGCAAGGTCAGGCAGCTCATCCCCATATTCACAGACGTTGCTTTAAAGTTTGAGCACCAGCTGATAAAGCTCTCAGAGGTGTTTGGCTGTGTCAGGACTCACGGGATTGCTGTCAGCCCCTGTGGGGCGTACCTGGCGGTCATCACCACCGAGGGCATGGCCAACGGGCTGCACCCTGTCAACAAAAACTACCAGGTTCAGTTTGTCACCCTCAAGACCTTTGAGGAGGCAGCTGCACAGCTCTTGGAATCTTCTGTTCAGAATCTTTTCAGGCAAGTGGACTTGACGGATCTCGTACGCTGGAAAATCTTGAAGGATAAGCACATTCCTCAGTTCTTACAGGAGGCACTGGATAAAAAGATAGAGAGCTGTGGTTCCACTTACTTCTGGAGGTTTAAGTTGTTTCTCTTGAGAATTTTGTACCAGTCTATGCAGAAAACCCCCTCAGAGGTCACGTGGAGACCTTCACATGAGGATGCCAAAATCTTGATATCAGATTCCCCTGGGATGGGCAGCACTGAAGATGATCAGGAGGAAGGAACTTCAAAACAAGCCAGCAAGCAGAGCCTGGGGGACACAGGCAAAGGTGTGGACATTGATGACACTGCAGAGGATTCTCTCCATCAGTCAAGTGACTCTGGAGGCCGTGAGCCAATGGTAGAAAAGCTTCTTGAAATACAGGCACAGATTGAGGCTGTAGAAATGCACTTGACACGAGAGCACATGAAACGGGTGTTGGGAGAAGTTTACCTGCACACGTGGATTACAGAGAACACCAGCATTCCCACCAGGGGAGTCTGTGACTTCCTCATGTCTGATGATGCCTATGATGACAGAACAGCACGAGTAAGTGGCACCTCTGCTCAGGGGATTCTGTGTCACTGTCACTTCCTTGTCCCCCCTCCTGAAAACACAGCTGGGCTGGGGAGGAGAGCTGTAGTCATGTCGTCCTTGCCAGTCAGATTCTGTAGAGCATTCAGCTTAAATTGTCCTTCCTTGATACTAAGAAATAGGAGGGAATGTAAATATAGATTTGGATCAGGTACAGTAAAGAATAAAGTTTTTGGAGAACAGGGGACAGGACTGGGGTTATTGTGCTGCTGTCTGTGGGTTTAGAACATGAACTGCTTGAGGGATGTTTGTTTTCACTACTAAGTTAGTTTATTCCATCATCTTTACACAAGTGAACTTCAGGTGCATTTCCTCTAGTCAGTCACACTGTGGTTCTCATGTTAGTGTGGTGTTTTCCCTGCTGGCATCGCTGCCAAGTGTGGCCATCAGGAACTCCCTAGGAAAGGGCTCTGGCACAACTGCTGGGTTGTTCTGGCATCCAATCACTATGAATTGAAAGTTTGAGAGGTTGCTCTTCTTATCTTAGAAGAATCTTGTTTCTTTTTTATAGTGATGAAAAGCGACTTCTAAATTGTATTTTATCTATTCAGTTTGCTGTCACACTTTTAAGGTCCCTGGGATGTGTTTATATCTGTTGAAATGTCACAGACAAATCTGATCACATAAATGTTCTGCTATAAACATTGTACTCCCAGATGAGTGCTGAAGACACCCAGGTAATTTCTGAACAGGAATTTTTTTTTAGCACATCCACTATGACAGGCTGAGGGAAGGAAATTTGCAAGGAATTACTATTTTTAAAGTCTGTATCCCTTTAGTGTGGGACAGAAATCTTCAGAAGAATAAATGAATACTTACCGATACATTGAATTTCTTACACTTCGATCATTTGGGATTCAGCTTATTGTGTGTCAGTCTGAAACGACAGTGAGGGCTGTGTCACCAAGTGCCTCCTGTGTGTTGCAGGTGCTGATTGGGCACATCCTGAAGAAGATGAACAAGCAGACCTTCCCTGAGCACTGCAGCTTGTGCAAGGAGATCCTGCCCTTCACCGACCGCAAGCAGGCCGTGTGCTCCAACGGCCACATCTGGCTCAGGTAATGGGTGGGCTGAGCATCCAGAGCTTGTCCCTGTGGGTAATCCAAACATCCTTCAGGAGCCACTGAACCACTGTTAGCACTGGAGTGAAAAGGCTTGGAGCATCTTAGCCATGCTTCAGTCTTTTTCTGTCCTCTTCCATAAGAGTCAAGGCACTGGAGGTTGGATTTGGTTCTCTTAGCAGGATAATGTTTATAATAAAACTATTTTGACCATCTTTTTTTTGGGAAATATGAAGTCAGGGAGAAAGCAGGCAAGGGAAAACTGAGGACAAGTCATCCTTTGGAACATCTCTTGAAGGAGGGTTTGTTTAAGCTCCTTCAGCAGTTGAAAACAAAAGCAGTTTAACAAGAAATGATTGAGAACAGGCACATTGAGAAGTCAAACAAATGAAATGAAATTTTAGAAAATGAAATATTAGAATTTGAAATTTTAGAAAATGAAATATTAGAATTTGAAATTTTAGAAAATGAAATCTTCCTGAAACCAGTGTGGGAGGTACATGGAGATTGTCCCTGGAGCTGTGGCAAGTCACTAGTTTGTCACAGAGAAAAGCTGTGCCTAACAGGTTTTGTGTGCTAGTTTGGGTAAATAGTCATGGCCCTAAGGACACCCTGGTTCTTCCCTGTGCAGTAGACCTCAAGCTTTTCAACTCCTCTACTGTATGCTAGAATTTTTTTGCCAATGATATATTGAGTTTTGACCTTTCATTTTTATGTCCATATGCAATTTGGTACACTTGGGAAGTTTACCTGAATTTTTAAATTATTAATTTTCATATTTAATGTGGTTCATTACTGCCTTTACTCTCCTAAAGATAAAACTGCTTGTCCTTCCACAGGTGCTTTCTAACCTACCAGTCCTGCCAGAGTTTGGTGTACAGGAGGTGTTTGCTTCACGACAGCATTGCACGGCACCCAACCCCAGAAGGTAAAATGTTCTTGGGGCCCAAAGAGGCAGGATTGGGGCTTTTAAATTTTATCTACAAAATGGCTTGAATTAGTTTCACTGACTTTTAGGCAGTTCCCATGTGAAGCTCTGCATTTCACAGTGTCCTGGTGTTGTCTGGGCATTAGTGAGGTGTTAATTGCAAATTAATAAGTGCAGAAATTGAGGTATAAATCCCACATTTGAATGAAATCTGGGTAAACACATAATCTATGCTAGAATGCTAGAATTAGTTTGATATTCAAGTTGAATATATCAGCATCCAGTTTTGCAAGAGGGATAAAGAAACACGAGCCAAGGACTGTGTTATATGAGGGATCTAATTTAAGTTTAGAAAATGAGAACATTGCAGTTGGGCCATGGTGATCCTTTGCATTTTTTTCCCATATAGCTATGAACATGTAAGGATAAAGCATGGAGTGTTTCACCTTAATTTTGTTCCCTTCTGAGGTGGAATTTAAACTGGCATTACTGGAAATTTCAGGGCAGAAACAGAGTTGGATTTCACTGAATTCTCAGTCACTCCTGCATGTGAATATATAGAAACTGTCCAGGATTCCTGTTGAGTTTGTGCATCTCAGGTGTCATTCCTCTGTTCATCTCTACCTCCAGCTTTAAAAACTTCTTTTCTTATTTGCAGATCCTGAATGGATCAAGAGGTTATTGCAGGGACCTTGCACCTTCTGTGATTCTCCTGTATTCTAGAGAAAAGCTGGGTCAAGACTGAAAGCATTTTCTCTACTGCATAAGCTCATTTCAGCCTGGGAGGATACAGGGACAGGAACAGACTCTGCTGGAGGGAGAACACCTTGTCCACAGCCCTGTACATAAAACATCACAGGTTCTACAAACTCCTGAAATCCAGAGCCCATTCCATGCTCCAGCAACAGGAATGCACCTGGAAGAGCCAGTTTAGAGCTGTTTGGAAATGCACCCAAGGAAGCCTCAGCAGCTGGACACTGACAAGGAACTGAGGGTTGAGCAGAGTGGGAATTGTCCTTTCTGCCTGTCAGTTCCCAGAGCTGGGATGGGAACAGCAGAGCTGCCTCTTGAATGGACTTGGTGGGTAGAGAAGGCTCCAGCTTGCAGTGCTCTCCTTTGTTTTGTAACCTTTGCTGTAGGACATGGAACTCTCCAGATAATCCCGGGTTCCAGTGGCTTGCCCAGAGCAGCAGGTGCCAGGTACAGCCATAGGAGAGAATTTGAATTTCACTGAAACTCTGAAAGAGTATCTGCCTCAGAAATGTAACAGTGTCCCAGTCAGAAGGGTGATATTGGCTGCCTGGCATCAGTAAGGATAATTTTAAAATATAATAATAATAATTAAACTAATAGCAATTAGCTTAAACACTAATATATATATATATATATATATATATATAAAATTTCCAATGCTCTTAAGTCTCTTGCCCCACTTTCTTTTTCTGAACTCCTTCCCAGCTCTTGCCAAAGTATTTGCCTTTGGTTTCACTTAACCCTCTACCAAGAGGAATCCTCTTTTCCAGAGAAACTCAGTTACCAAAAGCATTAACACTAATTACCAAACCAATTAACACTACTGTCAATTAAATTGAGAGTCTCCCTCATACAGAATTGAGTTTTATACAAATCTGACACACAAATAATCACTCCCAGCTGACAGTTTTTGTTTTCATAATAGCTCAGTAAAAAACCCCAAACAAACAGAACACCCCAAACCCAACCCCATCATGGCTGACATGCTCTGGGTAGGGCCAAGGAGGCTGGTGAAGCTCTTTGTGTATCCCAGGATGGTTTGGGTTGGATGGGACCATAAAGTTCATCTCATTCCACCCCTCCATGGCAGGGACACCTTCCAGGTTGCTCCCAGCCCTGTCCAGCCTGGCCTGGGACACTCCCAGGGATCCAGGGGCAGCCACAGCTGCTCTGGGCACCTGTGCAGGGCCTGCCCACACTCACAAGGAAGGATTTGTTTCTAATATCCCACCTAACCCTACTGAAGCCATTCCCCCTTATCCTCTCCCTCCAGGCTCTTGTAGAATCTCTCCATCTCAAGTGGCTGAATCCAGAAATTTATTTTGCCTTCTAATTGCCCTATCAGAAAAAACATCTTTTTTTGCCATCTGTTCCTAGAGAGAGCAGAATCCTTTTCAACCTCCTATGCAGTGTTAGAGGAATAATACCTCCCAAATGTGTGTGGTTACTTGGTACAGTTTGTCTTGTCTTCAATCCATGCTGTCAAATAACCCTGAGTTTGTGCATTTCCATTCTGCAGAGTGCCAATGGCAGAGGTGTCGCCCTGTCTGTGATTCCTGACACTTCCACTGTGTGGGAAGTGCTCCACAGCTTTGAGAAATCATTGAATTGTGCTGACGCTCTCAGTGTCCCACCAGTGCATGTGTGATTGGTGCTTGTTTCCTCCATTCAATGACTATGCATATTTTGTTCATGTTCCTTCAAGTTTAATAGGAGCAATTTTTTTTTTTTCAGCAAACATTAAAGTCAGCTGTCCTTCTGCTCAGTGTCTCATGCATTAAGCATGATCATGCATTGACTGAGAAGAACATTACTGTAGTAGCCTAGAAACAGCAGAAGCACATTCATCTGTAAAATAATTAGCCTTGTTTGTAAATATCCTTGGAATATTGGAATGATACCATAATTGTATTAAAGAAACATTTAGTTTTTTATGGCTGTGCATTGAAAATTGAAATTACTTCAGCGTGTCTGCAGAGAAGGGAAATGTAGCTCGTGTTGGTATCCAGTAAAACAAGGAGTAACCTTGATACCCAATGTGTGTGGAATTTGGGGCCAGCTCTGGTTCCTGGGACAGAATTTCCCAGTGCTGGTGGGGCCTGGGGGAGCAGAAAATCCATTTTCATATGAGCTGAGTAGGATTGGGGTTTATTTGTGGTGGTTGAGAAGGTTTTTTTAAATGGAAGCTGCAGGTCCTTGCCCTGGCAGCTGTGACAGCTCATCATTAAATGTTCCAGTTTAGAAATTCTGCCTGCCTGTGGATGAGGGGAGGGAGCCCTGCAGAACCCTGGCCCAGTGCTTCCAGAAAAAGTCAAAGAACATTTCTTTGGTCATGGCTTAGACACCATAAAAATATCCTGAGCTACTGAAATGTTTAAGTCTGGCTGACCCAAAGGTTCACATGAAAACAGATTAGATTGGTTCTTGCTGATCATTTCTGGCAGTTCTCTTGAATTCTCCTGGACTGAGTTTTAATGCTTTGCCATGGAGAAGCTCTAGCACACCTCACATTAACATTGCAGCATTAATGTTCATTTTCCCTGTCTTTCAAGGCACTAGATAGTCTGTCATTGCCAGTTTATTTAACCTGGTTTCAGACTTCTGGGAAAATGGAATTTTAAAGCCAACAATGTTGTCTTTACCTGCCAGTGGAGATCCTTTAGAAAAAGCTTTCACTCTTCACCCTGACCTGTTCACAACAGGTACAGAGGAATTGGGATTTCATTTCTGTGTAAACCAGCACTTGTCCCTAAGTGCATTTTTAGCCAGAATAGCAGAGCCCACCTCACTCAGTAACATTTAACCCCTGGTGCTGACCTGAGTGGGTCTGGCTGCCCAGCAAGCACTGAGGCTGCTCCAGGAATCTTTTTATGCCTCAGACTTGTGAGGGGCAGTTGTGGGCACGCCGGGGTTGGTCCTGCTCTTGTCCTGATCAAACCTTGCTGTCACCTCATGGGGAAGGGGAGCAAGGAACCAGCACCTGCTGCCAGACCCTTGTGTTATTTGGCCATTATCAGATTTGCCTCCTCAAAATAACACATTTCTTCAAGGCCCAGTCTGTTTTGAGACACCAACTGAACTGTTCAAAGAGCAAATCCCACAGAATTGGAGTTCATCTCCATAAGTTTTTGCCCAAGTTTTGCAGCATACTTCAAACAAATACTTGGAAGTCAACTGCTTCACCATTTGGTGCTGAACACTTTGGCTGTTCAAGGACCCTCATCTGCAGAGGGAGAGCAACATTCCAGCAGAGACTGAGGGTTCCTGATGCTCTCTCTTTTTTTATAAAAGGATTATGATACTTGCAGCTGAGAATTAACAGGCAGAGATCCTGTTTGCCCAGAGCTAAGGTGTAATTTCCTTGGTGAGGAGCTTCTGACAGCATTTAAGATTTGCTGCTCATGCTGGTATCACACTGGGAGTTAATCCCTCACCACTGGGATGAAGAAATCATCCCCTTGGCTAATCCAAGTTGGATGGATAAGTGGAACAGCTCTGGACTGTACAGTGCCTTGGTGCTAGGTGCTAATTCTTGGAATTTAGGAAGGAGCTTGGGGTCACAAGGACTCAGTCCTGTCTCCAAATTACACCCCCTGCTCTGGGATTGGTGCTGAGGGACCTCATTGCTGCCTTTTACCTCAGTTCATTTATGGCTCTGGGACTTCATCATTCATCACCCTTTCCTTTGGTGCTCCCTCATCCTCTTAATCCTATTGAGTATTTCTAGAGAGGAGATACTGCGGCTGTCAGTGCATACATAAAGACAATAAATATTCCTTGGGAGAGAGGAGGAGGAGGATGAGCCACCCCTGCCCCTCAGAGCCCTCACACAGAGCAGGTTGGGGTTCACTCCATTCCCTGAGCAGCACCCAAACCTCACAGGGAAAGGTGAGAGCAGGGAAATCCTGGCAGAGCTACAGGGTCCCTGCAGAGGTGCTGCTGGAGGAGGGATCTCCTGCCTGGGGGTGTTCAAGTGCCCTTCACCACTGAAGGATCTGCTGTCCAGAGCTGGTGGGCACCAAACTTTGTGGAACAGTTGGACAAACCAACCTTATTGCTAAACCACATAATTAACAGCAAAACTTATTAAAACTTACAGCACAAGCTCCAGGCTCCCTCTCCACAAAGTGTCTCTGGGAAGCAGGGTGATGGAAGATGTCCATTCCAGACCTGGGCAAATCTGTGCAATCACTAAAGTCTGATCCCTGCTGTGCTCCTACCACCTCCTCTTCACCTTGTTTTTCTCATTGCTCAACATTTGTTTTGCCAGAATAAGATGCTAATAAAATCACGCCTAGTTACCAAATTGCTTTTCAAGTGTTGCATTCCAATTATAAAAGCCTAATTCCTCCTTCCACCCACTGAACCTTTTTGGTATTAACAGGCTTTACTATGCAAAGTCATGCAGGGGCTGTTTCGTTTACAGTAATTAAATGAATGTCAATTGTTTTAGTTGTTTCTGAGGGAGAGTTCTACATGAGTATTAGCATGTTCTGCTAACCCTGACGTTCTGCACTTCAGGCCTGCTGCAAACCCTTGGGGGTTGACCACTGACCTGAGACTCCTAGCCAGACATGCCAAGTGCATCTCAATGAGTCTGAGCTCTCTTGCTCAGTTTCTATGGAACCAGCGGAGCAGAACTAATATAGCATCCGCATATAGATGAAAGAATGAAGAGGAAAAAGGGCTTTACAGCTAAATTAATTAAGCAGATGTACCTGTCTAATTAAAGATGCACTGTCCCTTTTGTACCCTAGCTGCAGTACAAACAGTATTTAAATACACTCTCTACCCATTTCATCTATCAAAATATTTAGTAGGAACGCTCAGATGAAGGTGATATTAGCAAGATGAGCTTCCCATGTATTATTAATAGAAGGGCTCCCAATTATGCATGAATGCTGCAGCACATCTTCATAGCAATGGCAGAAAAGCCAGCTGCCCAAGCAGTCACCAGCCAGCACATTTGTAACAGGTAGGGCTGTTAAAGGTGTCCTTGCCCAGCTGAACACAGGGGTTTTGGCTGGCCCCTGTGCCTGGGAGCAGCCTCTGCCTCAGCCTGGTGCTACAGGCTGCAATTTCTCAGCTCAAGAGGCACCAGGGAGTCAGATTGCTTGGATTTGGCTTTCTTAGGTTTCAAAGGTATTTATTCTGAGACTTTCAGAGCTGCCCTCAAGGCCACAAAGTCCAATTCCCATCCATGAATACCCCTCCTCTCCCAAAAGTATTGAAAATTCTGACTTTAAATTCTCACAAAATAACACAGTATCCCCACTGCCACCTGGACAAACAGGTTCTTTCCACCTGAAGTTACCCTACAGGAGCAAGAAGGAAATTTGGCCTGGACATTTTTCATTTCTCCATATAGATTTAGACACACACAGCCAAAGACAAGAACAAAGACCCAGACATCTACTGACAGCAACAGGACCAGAGGAGTCACCTAAACCCAAATGCCTGTTCTCTCTGCCTGAACCTTCCCTGAGGATTCCAGGAGGAACCTGAAGGTGCTCCCCACGCCCTGGCAGGGGGAATTCACACTCACAGAGGGGAGAAACAGAGGGAGACATAAGAGAGGCATCCAACCCAGGTCTCTACCACAGCACTGATCACTCCCCCTTCTTAAAGGTTTTCATTGCTGCCATACCCAGCCAGAGAAGGAAAAAAACCCCAGAAATCCTGGACACCAACGTGCTCAGGCACAGCTCAGCCAAAGCAGCCATAGGCTGGGAGCTGTTACCCCAGGAAAAGAGAATTTAGGGACCCACCTGCTCCTGCAGCTCGTTATGTCCTTGATTGGGTTCTGCAAGTGATGGAGCTGCAATCAGCTTTCCATGGCTCCGGGTATCCTGTCCAGCAGAATGGGGATCTGCAGAGGGTTTGCCAGAACTTTTTAAACAATCTGAATTAACAGGGGAGTTAAAACCTCAGCCCCAACCTCAAACACTGTGGAGAAAGCTCACTGCAGAGCTGGGAGCTTTGTTTTTCTCTTTAGGGTTTGCTTGCAGGGACAGAGGGAGGCAGGGAGTGCCTGGGTGGTTTTGGTGGAGAATTAAGACACAAACACATCTAACAGCTTTAATACTCCAAACTGGCTTCATGGGTCTTACATAGTGAAGACAAAACTACTATTCAGAAACAGAAAAAAATTTAAAATAAACACAGCACTTCCTCAGCCACAGTGTTTCCTATCTTGCATCATGAAACAAAAATCAAAAACTTTCTTCTAAAGCCCAATTTCTTACCCTCTGTACTTCACTCAGCCTTGGTGAGCTTCAGATTTAGCACAGCTTGGCTGAATTCTCCCTCCCTGGTGATAACCTGTCACTTCAGACTGCAAATATTACAGGGAAAAATTTAAAATCAACTCTTCCACAAATCATCCCCTTAAATTATAAACTTCTAAGGTTTTTTACATGGAAGGGGCTTAATGATACAGCTTTCTATGAACTCAAAGATAACATAAGGGTCTTGGTCAGCATTGACATAAAAGGCATCTTGGTAAAAATCCTCCAGGGCCTTGACATTGCTGTAGTAGATGTTCAGGCGCTTCTCAATGTTCTCTTCCTCATCCTTGGGGTTCTGCCTGAGCCTGGCCTGGATCTCTGGGGTGGGAGCTGGTCTGAATGTGGTGTGGTACCTGCAGAGGAGAGGAAATGCCACAGTTTCAGCTCAGCAGAGGACACAGCAGCACCTCTGCAGGAACTCCATGCTCTCACCTATCACAGTCCCTTGGGCTCTTTCTGCTCCAGGAAGGGTTTTAAAACAAAGATTGGAAATTTCAGGGCAGGTAATCTGTCATTTCTGCCCTCAAGAACTCTGGATCCTCAAAGGCCAAGGGTTTCTCTGGAGGGGACACTGTAGAGTTCATCTGCTCCACACAAGGAGAAATTCCTATTACATTACCCAGGTTCAGAAGCATTTCCAGATCTTTTAGCTGTAATCTTTGATTCCTGTCTTTACAAAAGCATCTAAAAACCCTAACCTTAAACATAAACACAGCCCTGTGTCCAGCCTAGCTGGGACCTGTCACTTAAACTGTGTGTAAGGCTCTCAAGCATTTAATTCTAACATTTTTATGTTAATTGCTAACATCTTCATGTAGTAGCAGAAGGTAAAAAGAGGTTAATTCACCTGAGATAGGTTTTGGTTATTTTTGATTTTCAAATGCCAGAATTTGGCTTGCCTCAACCACAGTTGTGCTTTCCCTCAGTTACTTCAGCAGGAAAAAAGGATTTTCATCCTCAGTCCTGTAGCAGTGCCACAGCCCAGCTCAGCTGACACCAAAGGAATTCTGATGATGTTCCTGCATTGCCAAAGGCTCCCAACAATCTCTCAAAGTTCCTTTGCAATCCAGTGTTTAAATTCCCTGCTAGAATTGATAATCCTAACTCTGATTAAATATCTCCTCTACCCTAACACAAAACCAGCTTTTCTCTCTTCCTGTACAGACAAATTTCCTGAAATTTGGGATATTTTGGGATATATTCCTGATACTTTTGGGATAATTTTCCTGATAATTTTTGCAAAAACAAGGAGAGAGCAGAGTCTGTGTCTCTGCAGAGCTGCACCCAAGGATGTGGACACAGAATTCTTCCACATGGGAATAATTCAGGGCACAGCTGAAGGCCACCCCTGCCCTGCAGCCAGAGGGGCAGGATTCACACATACCAAGGATCAAACCCAGCACCTAAAAGAATTCAATTCATGGAGAATTTGTGAGGAATAAACCCCAGAGTGAGGGAGAGGGAAGCGTGTGAAGCGGAGCAGATCCCGAACAGCCTAATCCTAATGGTAAGAAATGCAAAGATGTGGGAATGATTTGCTTCAGCCTGCTCCTTTCTGCTCAACAACCACATTGCTCATTACCAAAGCAAAGAGAGCAGTTACAGCAAATCACTGCTGCTGTCACAAGTTAATGCTGCACCTCGAGTGAGATGTCTGAATAATCATCCAGCACTTTGGGACAAATCCACTCCTTGTGGCCTTAATCTTGGAGGGTCCAGGATTTGTCTTTGATGCAATAGGATGCTCTCAGCCTTTGGAAAAGCAAAATAAGGGTTTAAAATGTATGTGTGGGGAATCATAAATCCAGGCCACAAGTTGTGAACACAGCCAACTCCAGCAGGTATTTGGGAAGGTGAATTTATTTGTGATTTGCTCCCTGGAAATCAAGGGTGGAGAAGGCAGGAAAGCTGAAGGGCACTGGTGACACAAGGGGATGTGACACCAGTGAGAGGAACCAACCTTACGGTGACTCAAACAAGTTTGTTTGACTGAGCAGGGAACACATCAATACCTCCCAGCAGATAGGACCATCACAGGAGCCTGGGGAAGCAAAATGCAGCAAATTTTCCATTTTCCCCAGCTGGGAAGCCTTCAGAATTCCCATGGGAATGTCTGAAAACCATCTGCATTTAGGCTAGGTTTCAGACATCTTCCCTCAGCATTATTTTCCCAACCAATTGAGTTACATTAAAATGTCAGACCTGAGCAATTTGCTGCTGTGGATTTCAGGCACCAGGATTTAAACCCCCTGCTCTGAGGAGCTGCTGCTGCAGCAGGAAGGTGGGCAGGTGCTTCAGGAGCTATGAAAGTTTTAACTCTTCTTTTAAGGAATCCCTGAGCAGGAGTAGAGCATTCCTGAGCTCCTTAGATTGCTAAGGAGCCTTTTTGGTGCTTTCATCTCCCTGGCAGTGAGGAAAACGTTCGACATGAGGCAGGAGTGCTCACCTCTCCCCAGTCACAGGATCAGTTCTCCTCTGGGACAGGCGCTCCATGATGGACTCGTAGGGCAGGTTAAAGAAGAACACCCTGTGGAGAACACAATTAAATCAATTAACACCATGAGAGCAGCACTGGGGTGTGGTGGTGTTCACAGGGGTCCCAGGATGAGGGAAGAGATGAGAATCTTGACTCCATGTTTCAGAAGGCTGATATTATATTATATTATATTATATTATATTATATTATATTAATTATATTACATTATATTATATTATATTACATTATATTATATTACATTATATTATATTATATATCACAGTATATCACATTACATTACATTACATTGATATATTAAAACTCTACTAAAATAATAGAAGAAAGGATTTCATCAGAAGGCTACCAAGGACTAGAAAGGAATGAATAACAAAAGCTCATGACTCTCAGAGAGTCCAATCCAGCTGACTGTTATTGGCCATTAATTAGAAACAACCAACATGGGCCAATCAAAGATGCACCTGTTGCGTTCCACAGCAGCAGATAATCATTGTTATAATTATTGTAATTATTGTTGACATTTCGTTTCTGAGGTCTCTCAGCTTCTCAGGAGAAAAATCCTGACAAATTCTTTTTCAGAAAATATCACAGCGACACTCGTGACCTTCAGAGTGGGAGTTAATCCTCACCAAAGGCGGAGTGGCAGTGAGGGTCCCCCCAAAGCTGCAGAGTCACAGATGTGAGCACAGGATTCCTGCACAGCCTCTCCTCAGGCGTTGTTGGGTCTGCAGGCCCAGCAGGGCAGGAGCTCTGGCCCAGGGCTGTGTGTGCTGGGTGCTCTGACAGCTCAGGCTGGGGAATTGCAGCTGGAGCCTCTCCCAGTCTGTCCCTGCCCACCACCCCAGCCCTTCCCTCTGAACTTCTCCAGATGCACTTCCCAACCCACCCAGCACACAGAATCACAATGACCCCAAAGTTGAATAAAAACCTTTGCTGTTCCTGTCAAGGACAGAGAAGGAGCTGCCCTGCCAGAATTCTGCTTTTCTCCAGTGCCCATGAGAGGGATTTTCCTCTGGCTGTTTCAGCCCACTCCCACTCCTTTTGCCCTTGTCTCCCCCAGAGTGAATCCTCTGCTCTCCCATCCCTCAGAGCAGGATCAGTGCTAGGACAGCACTCAATCCCCCTGGTGCTGCTGACAATTCCTGTCCCCTCCATCAGCACTGCCAGGGCACAGGGAGCAGCTCAGCACGGCTGGGCATTGCTGGTGACGCTGCTGAGAGGAAATATTAATGCTGAATGCTTCGTTTGGAGATCAGAATCTGCAGCTCCCATTGAGGCTGGGGGAGGG
This sequence comes from Melozone crissalis, assembly GCF_028551555.1. Lineage (NCBI taxonomy): Eukaryota > Metazoa > Chordata > Aves > Passeriformes > Passerellidae > Melozone > Melozone crissalis. Next base: position 4,113,341 of record NW_026535819.1, on the reverse strand, counting down.
AGAGCTGCTCAGCCCCTCAGAGGGGCAGCCCCACGGTGCCACTGGGTGGGTCCCACACCAGGAACAGATTTTCATCACTGGGGGATGGAGCAGGACTTGCCAACCCATTTCAGAGATGACACAAATGACATGGATGAAGGATGCAGAACCGGAAAACAAGCCCCACATGCACCCAGACACACCCCACTGTTGATATAAACTGCTGTGCCCATCCCACATTGATTCCTTGTCTTTTTGGTTCATTACAGTGCTCCTGTTAATTTTATATTTGTGTTCCAAAGCTCCTCAGCAGAAAATTCTGGACAAACAGCTGAGAATGAGCAGACATGAATCCCCTGTCCCCCAGCTATTGGAGACTGGGGCAGATCTGCACAAATATCAAATTTAACAATTAGCTCAGAACAAAATAGAAAATAAGGCTCCCTTTGAACCTATGAATAGAATTTTTCCCAGTGAAGCACAAGCTGAAGGCTGTAAATACATCTTTCTTTACAACACACCTTCTCCTGCTGCTGCCTTCAAGGCCAGGCTTCCTGTTTTCATTTTTGTCTGCTTCTCACAGGAGATACTGCGTGGTTTAGACATTCACCAAAGGAACATTTTACACTGACTGGGTGGGATCAGACCAGATGAAAGGCTGAGCCTTACCTTGGCATGCACATAGCAGATTACTAGAATCCTTTGTAGGATTTAAAGTTATGAAAATCATCTCTCTTTTCAAATGTTTACAGATAATGACTTCTATTCACACTGTGGTAACAAAATAACAGCCAGGAATAAAACATTCAAGATCTTGGAGATTCCAAAGACAGGAAAAGAACAACAGTTTCAACACTCTTTTATCCCTTACACTCTTAACATTTTGTTTTTCTTTGTTTCTGTTGCCCAACAATGGCACAAAAACGTGATTGTCACAACAGGTAACATCTGATGATGTGTCTCAAGATGAATATTCTAGTAGAGAGGAACAACATTTATACAGTCATGATAATTGATAGAGCTTCCTATTATATCCTGAGCTAAACAAACCCACTGAAGGATTAGAACCTGGCATATCAAGAAAGCTTGTCGTAATTCATAGTTAGGAACACAAAAAGTATTATGGGATTTGAAACACAAGAGCCTAAAAAACTCCACTTAAAAAGCTGCCAACAAAATGAACTCTGAAAGCCTTGTCTGAGGCTCCCTTCTTTTCCAAACAAGATGCTGCTTATTATCCAGCCTGGTGTCACCATTAAAGAGGAGAGTGGGGGAGATGTGGGAGGCTGCAGACATCCCTGCTAATGTGCATTTCCTTTTCCACGTCCCTGCTAATGTGCATTTCCTTTCCCACACACAGAATTCACTGTGCAGAAGCACAAACTCCCGATCCAAGGGTCCTTGCAGTGCAAGGTGGGATGCTCACCCTGCCACTCCACACATCTCCCACTGATAACAGAAAACAACATTCCCCAGGGCTGTCAGTTTAAAATCCTTCAGAAGCAAGAGAAAAAAAAAAAGATGAAGGGGAAAAGCACTGACAGAACTACAGTCTAGACTTAAAATACTTCCAATTAGAAAGCTTTATTACCATTTGGAAGGAGACACATACCCCACACAGTCTATTAGGCAGCCCCAGGAGGTTTACTCACAGGAGTAAAGCCTATTTCCATGGATGCAGGCTGGCAAGTGTTAACCTTGGCTATCTGATCCAGCTCCTGCAGCTCCTCAAGGTGCTTGGGAGCAACATTTGGCCTCTGTCCCTTGCTCAGGCTCCTGTGACTCTGCTCACATAACAAACCTGACCCTCCAACTGCCCAGGTAACACATTTGATGGATTTCTCTTGGAAATCCTCATAACACACAGGGCTGCACCTGTGACCTTGATCCAGCAGCAACTGGAACAACTCCCTGCGAGTTCTGGGTACCTCTCCGAGCAGAGCTTGGCCCCTTCCACAGTTGTTTTGGGGTTGGGTTCCTCTCCAAGCAGAGCCTGGCCCCTTCCACATAGCAGGCATGGTTTCCTCACATAAATGCATCCCCTGTAAAGCTCCCTTTAGGAATCAGCCAGGCTTTGTATGTTGTAATGTCACAGCTCCTATCAAGGGGAAATATGAAACAGATGTCATCAGGACTGGTAGACAGGGAGGAGAGGAAACACAGCCTGATATCAAAGGACACGACATTCCCCTGCAGGATGAGCATCCAGCACAGTGCAGCAGGGGAGTGGTGTCACTCAGCACCATGGGGAGGGCAGGGCTGCCCACAGGGACACCAGGGATCCTCTCTCCACTGCCACAGGGTCAGAACCCACCTGTGGGCAGCCAAAAATCGCTGGCACCCAGCTGGTGGCTGTGGGGGAAACTTGGTGCAGCCTCTGAGGTCTCTGAGGGTAAATGTCCCCCCTGATTCATTGAGTGAAACCAGAGATTCCTGAGCACAGCTCTGTCCTCTCTCCTTTGTTCCATCTCCCAGGAGAGGGATATGTGGGAAAAGGTCCAGTCCTGTCAGCTTTTATAGATGATAAAACTGTGAACACAAATGTTAAAAGGCACAAAAAACTCCGTGTGTCAGAATCCTGCCTCTTCCTCACTGTGCTTGACATCATTTATCTAATCTAGTGCAGCTTCCAGATACATTAGAGAGATTAAATTCCAACAAATTAATAATGATGATGACACCTTCACTGTGTACCCAGTCAAATGAGAACTTGCTGCCTTTGGATGGTGATGAAATGCATTCCAGCCCTAGCAGCTGGAATGAAACTCTGCTTTCCTAGCAGCCATCTGGCATTCCAGAAGAGTATTCCAGCCACTCCTGGCTGTTCAGACAGTGGCATCTCAGAGCCTGGAGGTCACCAGGGCACCCTCATGCTTCCCCTGGCAAAGGGGGGAGGAGAGGGAAGGGCAGGGGTGGCAGGGCTGTTATTTCACCTCAGAATTTGAGACAGGATTTTTGGAAAAATGTGTCCCAACCACGCCGTAAGTGAAGGATTTGTGACCTACACAGCAGCATTCAGCTAATCCTGAGCTGCTTTTGTTCCAGATGGCAACCAACCCACTTAATCCAAGTTATTAACAACTGGCAGTGCTCAGTGCTGTCCTCACAGGAATTCATTTGGTGGTGATTTTCCTGCTTTCTGGATATAACCAACACCTGGAAGGGAAACATTTTGAGCATTGCTGTAAGAGAAGCAGGTGTGCCTGAATCCTGGAGTCCTGTGCTAGGGAATGAGGGATGCTCCTGCTAAGGACAGTCCCTCTCCAGGGTGGCACCACTGCCCTGCCAGCTGCCTGCACATCTCCAGAGAGCTGCAGCTCTGCCTGGCAGCCAGTCCTGGCATTCAGGCACAGCTGCTGCCTGAGGCTGACCTAGATGGGGCCAGATGTTGGCTGTTCTAGACCTGAGCCATTTACTTGGGTCACATTCTCATCCTTGGCATTTCCCATGGTGACACTGGGGGAGTGGAGCCCAAAGCCAAACCCTTTTTATTGTCTGTGAAATCAGATCATACCATGAAATCAAATCCATAAATTGTTTTCATTGAAGGATGTAAAGACAACACAGGATATCTGAGACAGGATCCTGATCACTACCTGGCTTTTAAAAACAGAGACTACTGACTTGCTTGTGGCTATACCAGGGCCAGGTCAAGCTCTGCAACAAAGTTAGGATGCTTGAATTAAAACAAAAATACACCACTAACCAATACTGGGCCACTTTTAATGCAGCTTTTAAACTTTCGAGTTGAAGCTGCAACTTTAAAAATAGTAAGTTATTAATCTTTCCCTTATTTTCTTGACTCCTATATATCTTCTCTGTCTCAGGCAGGTACCAGCTGCCATATTCCCATTCTTCATGCTCTCCACTCTGCAAAAAAAAAGAGGCCCCTGCTGGCCAATTCTTGTTTAAAATTGTGCATAATTGATAGTGGCAAATCTACCCCAGCTGTGTCTAAAACCTCTCCAGGGGCAAGAAAAACACTCTCTGTGACTGTCATTAAGTACTAAATTAGCAAGTGCTCCTGGCAGTTTACAACGTGCCACATCAGTCTGCTATTAAAAAAAAAAAAAAAGGGAAAAAAGTGAAGATCAGAGGCCTGTGTGATGTCAAAGTTACAGCAAACTTTGCTGGGAGAACTTTGACAGACCCCCAGCTAAATCACAGCAAAAAGAGCAGGAGGGAGAGAGTGAAAGAGAGAGGAAGAGACAAAAAGTTATCTCATTTTCCAGGCAGACAAATAGAAAACATCAAATTCAGGCCTATAAATAATGGTGTGTTTCATGAGGCACAGAACATCTTACTCCATTTGGAGATATCAACAGTGCTCCTGATGCTGAGGCACAATTCCCCATGGAAAACATGGGGATGGAAAACATCCCCTGGAGGATGCTGCTCTGGCAGTGCAATGGCTACAAGTTCTGTAATTGAAATATAAAGCTGGGAAAGAGCTGAGGTTGGAGTGTAAGGATGCAGAAGGTCCTAAAAGGCCACCACAGCACAGGTACAATCCTTATGGGATCCCTGGCACAAACCCAAACTCCTCCCTTTGGTTCACAAAGCAGCCAAAGCAGGTGGGGAAGGAAATCACAGAGTTCTCACAAATGCATGGAAAAGCCTTTGGGGCATCATGGACTGATGGCAGAGGGACAAAACCACCTCTGAAAACTGTCCTGAATCTGGGTAAACTCTAAGACTCTCATTGTTAAAACTGACCATATTATTAGCTTTTAAAAGTTTCAAAAAGTGCACAAAACTGTACAAATTTCTGGATTTTACAAGCAGAAGGGAGTTAAATGGCAGCTCTGGACAGGATACAAAAATTATCAGCATTGCAAAAAGGCCTTTTCCTTGGGTAGCACCACTGGGTGATCACAACAATATCACAAATCAAGTTAGTGGTCCAACCTGACAGGTACAAGGAGGTTCAGATTTGAATCCAAGTAATTCCAAATAAAACCCTGACCATTTTAGCTTTGTTGACTTTCCAGCCAGAGATACTGACTTGGATCAATCAATTCCCCTAAAGAACATACCCTGCCCAACGGCAAAAATAAACTTTGAACCTGAAACCCTGGCTAAGCCTCTTCTGAAGCACCATGGCCCAGACACAGGATGCCAAGGATGTTGTATTTCCACAATCACATTCTGCACCCCCAATCCCCCTCTTAAAAATGGAAACTGGTGACACAGCTCCCATCTACCTTCTCCCAAGGCTTGCTCAGGCTTCAGTGCAGCTCTCACCAGGTGTTTTGCCCATGGGTAACCAGACCACAAAGGCTGCACCTCTGACTCAACATGAATCACACTTTATTCCCTACCCTAAATACTCCTCCTGCATGTCTCTGCAATGGATAAAATGATCCTTATCTCTTATTTATGGAAGGAGCTGTTGGGAGGTTTTATTCACTGATTTCTTTCAAACTCTGGGATATCTTCTGATGAAAGATGCTTGATTCTATTTCGGGAAGTAATTTCACCCTCTAGGTTTCAACCATAAGGGAGAATGCACTGCATCAACACTAAAACCCAGGTTAATCAGCACAAGTGTTTTGCTCATTGAGCTCTTACAGTGATTCATGGCATGACAAGCTATTTCCAGAGCCTGGATCTTTTCAAATGGCTGCATTTCTGTGCAATAACTACAAAAGGCAGCTCAGTGGGGCACTGTTCCCAGGACATGGCTGCTGGCCAGGGGAGTGGGATGAACAGCACCCTTTGAGGCTGCAGATGTTCCTTCCCCTCACCAGTGATGACTCTGGTAGATGTTTTCCACCCCCCAGCTGGATGAGCTGAGGTGACAGGGTCCCTCCTGTGTCCCACCCCAGCAGCCTGGTGGCTCAGCAGGTGCCACAGCAGCTCACACAGGGAGAACAGGCACTGCTGCCTGTGTGACACAGCAATGCACTGGGTCTGGAGCTGGGATAAATCTGAATCCATGGATCCACAGCAGCAAGGAAGCCCAGAACCCTTCCATGGTCTGCAGGACTTGGGGCTGTGCAAACAGTACACAGTGAGAGCAAATGTGCTTGTAGGAGTGGCTTCAATGCATTTTTAAAGCTTCTCTGGAGGAGGCAACATTAACTCTTCCTGTGTGCAATCAGTGGCTTGGATGCATTAATACCTGCATTCAGAACTGCTTTACATTTCTCCCTCCTCATTTCTATTCTTTGCCTCCTCCTTACTCTCAGCTGTTATTCCAGCATCTTTGCATTCCCCCTGGAGTTCATTCCAGCGGTGCTTTATGAATCACAGGATGAGATGGCAGCCAGCAGTGCTCTGGAGAAGTGTGGCTGGCACCATTCCTGCCCTGCACAAGGTTAATCAAACCCTCCTCAGATAATCCACAGCCTCTGCAGCCCCAGAGGCCCGAGGTCAGGAACCTGAACCCTCTCCCCCAAATGCAGGCCTGCTTCCTCAGATCCCTGCAACCCTGCAATAATTAGATTCTGCAAAGCAAATCTGGAGCAGAGCAACAACTCCAGGGTTAAGCACCAGCAAACTCATCTCAAGACTGATGCCTTTGCTACCTGTCTGCAGCTTGGCACCAGCACCTCCTGCTTCTAACAAGGGTAAAACATCTTCTTCCTCACTAAATAAACTAAATCAAATTTAGAGTAAATGATGTTTAACCCCCACCCCCAACATTTAAACACTAACTTTTGTAGTTAGTAACATATTTGGTATGTAAAAATAAATAAAAGAACTGACACCGAAAAAGTGTGTGATTTGGGGGCAAGGGGAGGGAATAAAAGAATGGATTATAATGTGTCATTTTATATATGTGTCAAAGGAAACCAATTTCATAATAGGGAATAAAAATTCCCTGTTTAAATACTGTCAAATAAATCCTCAAATGTAATAGGGTTCACTTGTGGGGAAAGGAAAACTAAATCTGATTAAATATTAATGTGGCGTAGTATTAATTAAGAGAGAAAAAAGTCCATCAAGAGAACCCCAATATGTTTACTGTGTCCCCAGGAAGCTGGAAAATTTCACAATCAAGTGTGTAAATGTTCTAAAAAAGGCTCCTGAATATTTTATGAATATTTGTCATAAAACAGAAATAATAACCACTGTGCAGAGCTATTAGAATTAATATTTATGCTGCCCGCCATGAAATATTCATGGGGACAGAGAAAGGGGGGCCCGTAAGACAAGAATTAATTTACATTGGGCTTGGTTTACCCGCTGGCTTGATGTTTAAAGACGGCTTGACAAGGCTCCATATGAATCCGTCAGTCACTTGCAGCGGTAGGTGGGGTGAAGGCAGGGAGGGGGAGCGGGTCCAGGCTGCTGACAGCTCACAGATTGAGTTTCTGACAGCCCTTAAAAAATCTAAACGGCCCCCCACCTTTTTTTCCTTCTTCCATTGCCCAAGGCGCTCTGTACTGCCACCGTTCATCCGATCTCCCCTTCCATCTGCTGAAATTAAGGAATTAATGAGCGCTATACACTTTACAGCAGGCCCCAGGAATGTTTACTGGTGATTAAATTATAATGCAGCCCGAGCTGTATAATTCATGAACCAATTAAAGGAAGTGTTAGTTGATTTGATGGGATGAGGACGTACAAAAAGCATTTAACTAATAGGGAACCGTGGGCTGCCGGGCGCTTTGGCTTTCTCGGATTACGCGGCTAATTGCTCTGCTTTATAGGGCTGTCACAGATAGCCATACATATTTCATTGTTCTCAAATACTTCAATTGTTTGCTTTCGTGTTGCTGCTGTAATATGTAGAAGCCCAGCCAAACTTCAGTGTAGTTAAAGCGCTACTCTGCAAAAAGCAGGTTGCTCTGGGAAGAGGGAGGGACCGGAGGGGCACGAGGAGAAGGCTGGCTGAAAGGGAGTAACTTAAAGCCTCAGAGTTAAATGTCACTCAGCAATTACATGATTAAAAGGTGCAACATATGATAGTCTTTTGTTTTACAACTTTTTGGACACTAATATTCTATGCTGACTTCACTGTGGAGAAAATATTGGTGCGCTGAGCTGCTTTTTGTTTTTCTAATACCGAGGAGCGAACGAGGAAGGTGGAGAGGAAAAGTACATTAAAAAAACCCAGCAAGGAAGAGCTAGATTGCTGTGGTTATCAAGAATAACACATCATGTTTAAACTTAGCTGGTTTGATATTCTAAAACTCACCAGAGATGAAGGGGGTTGATTTCCCATCCGGGAGAACGCTCGGTGTCTAATTCCGAGAGCTGCTCATCCCAACAACTCCAGTTTGCTGCACAAGGAATGGGGGAATTTGCCATTCCTGCTGTTTCACAAAGCACTCCCCCACAGCTGACAGGCCACAGGGTTTGATGAAACAGATTCTCTGGATTTGAAGGGGCCTATCAGTCAAGTTACTCCTCAGTCAAAACAGGCACGTTCCTCCAGCAGTGAAATCCCCAGCCTATATCCAGAGGTATTGCTGAAGAAATTAGGCACCATCAGACAAACATCTCACACAGGCACTACCTTGTGCTTAGACCCTGGTCTCTACTAATTAGAGTAAGGTAAAGTAAAGTAAACAACAAGCTGGGTGAATACTGAATTTCCTTCACTCAGTGATGAAGACTGCAGACCTCCATGTGCCCCTGGCAAGGTGTTTTGTCACCCACTTGAGGGACTCTGTGCTAAATCCTGACCTGTTTAATTTGGAGCCTTCCATTCCAAAGTGTTGTACAAAAACCAGCTCAGCAACTTCCAAGATAAGTTATTATGTAAAGTTTATAACCTGCTTCATCCCTTTCCCTGCACCTGTTCCCTCCAGGATTTGGGTGTGGAAAGCAATCCCTATGGAGAGCTCTCCACCAGAAATCAGGATGTCTCTGCAAGCAGGTCTTCAGCAAGAGATCTACCCACATTCAGTGAATAGTTACTTTTTTCTAAAAAGCAGAGCAAACCTAAGTGGCCCAAGGAAGAAGGAGCTGCACATCCCATTTCCCAGGGCAGCACTCAGGGCAGTCTAGGTGGGAAAAAAATTGGGGTGCTAAGAAAAAAGATTTCTCATCTAGCTTGACACTGATGTTGAAAAGCATGCAAATTAAAACAAAAAATTTAAAAAATTCCCTTTATTCAGGACTACCATATATCAATTGTTTGTCCCCAGTTTCTGGGTTAAGTGATGCAAAACTTTGGCTTATTGTAACAGGTAGGCTCCAAAATAAGGGATAATGACACCAGTCACACAGCAGGAAAACTTGCCAGCAACCCACTGGGAGGCTGAGGAAAATGGAAATTGGATGGCCTGCTCTGGAGGTTAAATTGTCTGGGAGATAAAGTTGATCCCAAACTCACCTAAGTGGGCAGTGAAATCTGACCTTCCAGATAATGATGGGGACAGTTCTACACACTAGATGTGATCCTGGGAGGCTTTGAAGTACCCATTGCAGGATTAAATAAATCTGCAATTTGGTAAAATCCATTCAATTACGTTTCTGACATTCAGCACCTGGGACAGCAACAGAGAGTGTTGGTTTTAACAAAAGAAGTGTTTGTGCAGAAAACTGAGCTCAGACTCAGTCCCAGAACAGTGAGCAGCACTGTGGGCATCACATGGGAGAAAAGCAGAGGTGAGAGCAGGCTCAGGAATCACTCTGTGCCAATGATTGCTAACAGGAAACGTCAGAACTTGGCAATGTCAAGGAATCAGAGGCACTGCAGAAAGTATTTTCTTTGTGTCTTTTGAAGTGCCCTGGATACAATCAATCATACAGAAAAAAACTCCCATATTTCAGTTCAATGTGGAAAGGGCTATTTGCATTTCAATATGTTCAACTTATCCTGCCAATAAAAACATGGAATCATGAAGAAGAGATCAGGCCACTGGAGTGAAAAACAAGAGATGACATCCTGCAGACCTTTCAGATAAAACAACTTCTTGTTTGTAACATTTCTGTTGACGTCCCAATATTTCTGAATGATTGGGTTTTCAAATGAGATCAGTCAGCATGCAAATAAGGAAACAGGATCAAGACATCTCCCATATCTGATTGGATAGAGAAATTATCAAAAGACCCTTTTTTCATATCAAATTTCCATCACAAAAGGTCAAACTTTCAACTCCCATTACTTTTGCTAACTGCATTTCACTGTGCCTGCCAGCTCATTGCTGCTGCTGTTTTCAGAGGAAAAACAGAGGAGTAACAAATGATCCCATCTTCCCCCACATCTGTCAGACAGGATGGACAAACACTTTTTAATCTTGTTCAATTTTTCTCTGCAGCCCTAAAAAATCCTTGCAGCCAAAACATCCTTTCTAACCTGATTAGCTATTCCTAGGTTGCTTTTATTTTCCTTACAGGTTCTCTTCTTATTTTCTAGCCCACAGACTGACAGAGCACCAGCTGTGTTGCCAGAATGTTTTGTCCTACAATTTGGCCATTTAAAACACTTTTTGATGTGTGCTTTCCTAAAATATATGTCCCTGTGTTGTCTGGCTGGACTGGTGCCTAAATACACAAGTAATGGATGTTCCAGAAATGGCCCAAGACTCAAACACTCAGCTCACACAAACTCAGAGGAGCAGCTCTGAGGTGCCATCCACTGCTTTTCAGGTTTAAAGCTGAATTCTGAACAGCAGGGATAGCAAGTGGGGCAAGCACAAGAAAAATGAATTCATTAGTAAATTGGCAGGACTCGATGTATTTGTTGCTACTGGTCCCATAAAAATTCTCCCTCACCATGATTATCATTGCAACATATATAACCCATCAGATCAGCACCTAGAGGCTTCTGCGACTCTGATTTTCTCTGTTGTTCTTATTACTCAACAACTAAATGCTTCACAAAGCCATTTCCTACAGAAATATTTATGTTCTCAAATGTTTATTGGCCCCTCTATCATGATCAAGCTTTTATGAGCACTCCATACAGAAGTCTGAATTAAATACATAATTCCTGCTCTATCAGATCTGTGTTTGTCTATTCCACACAGCCAGGCACTGTGGTGAACCACAGAACACCTTGCAGAAAATCTAATTTATATGGTAAAAATATTTCTATGCACACTGACTGTGTGGGCTGGTGATTACAGGAAGCTAATGGGGACGAGGAGGATGGAGGGCTTAAATTCCATTAAAGGCTTTTATTCATTGTGCTGGCTGTCCTGAACAACCTCTCCCAGTGATTTCCACACAACCACAGGCTCTGAACCATCACAGGCTGGAAGGAGATGGAGGAAATGTCACATAAATGCTTCTGACTTGCTCCACATCACACAGGTGACCACAAGAGCTCAGATTATTGATGTAGATTATTTCTCCATGGAATAATCAACCCTAAATCCCCTGGAATCTGCTCTTCCTGCCAGCTCTGAGCCAGGACCACTGAACAGCTCAGATCAGGAGCTGTTCTCCCTGATCTCTTCCCTCAACTCGGATTTTTCATTTTTCTTCTCCTCCTGTTGACCAGCAGTGCCTGTGGTGATTTGTCAATGTCTCTATGCAACTAAACCAACATCAGGTCAATGTTCTCAGCTCCTTGGTGCCCAACAAATGCCAGATGCAGAATACAGGGAAAGTTTTTGCATATAAATCCTTGGAAATGGCTGGAGCTGTGCCAGGGGAGGTTTAGGTGGGAATTAGGAAAAGGTTCTGCCCCCAGAGGGTGGCCCAGGAATGGGTCCAGGAGAATTTGGACAGCGGGACATGGTGGAATTGTTGGGGTGTCTGTGCAGGGTCAGGAGTTGGACTCCCTGATCCTTGTGTGTCCCTTCAATCTCAGGATATTTTATGATTCTATGAAAATAACAATTAATACAATTCATCTGTAACTTTCTGCTCTTCACAAGTCTATTACTATTGACACACCAATCACCAGGCCATTTAAATGGATCAAAAGTCATTATCTGAAAGGTTAAAATCTTTAATGTTCTCTTTTTTCCTGAGCTGTGCCTGGTCAAAGGTATTTTGAGGATGAACTGAGGATTTCAGTCACTAGGTCAGGTCCAGAGCTCATGGGATTTAATAATGGGCTCTTCAGAGTAGATGATGAAAATATAAGAGATCTGCTGACTGGAAACTGTATTTGACATTCAGATCCATTCATGACTGAGGTGTGGGAGTCTAATAACGAATAACTGCATAGGAAGTTATTCACTCTTGCATTGATTGCACAGGCAACTTTTAAACAGAGAGATTTCTCCCCTCAAAGATACTCCAGTTCAAACAAGACTCTGTCTGAGCCTGTTGTGAATTACAATGTGTTTGGAATTAATCAGACAGAATCTGATGTTTAACAAAAAAGAAAAAGATGGATTTTTCTTCTTAGAACTGTTTTAAATGAAGACTCCTGTTCCTTAAAAGGCCCACCCACTATGCATGACTGTTTGTACTCTGAAATAAACTGAAGGAAAGGGCACTCATCTCCTCTTGCAGCTTGCACAAACCAGGAAAATGTGAAAAGCTGAATGTTTATATTATTTCCCCACTAACATACACAGAATCCTGCCTAACACCATAATGAAAACATCTTTTACAAAATCAAATCCTCTGGTTCTTCCAAGGGCAAAGCTTCCAGGTTACCCAACAATTAAGAACTTTCCAAATGCACAGTTCAGACAACCACACAAACTCAGCAGCATACAGACTCTGTGCACCTTGCGAGAAGGAGGAATATTCACAAATATCAGCCCTTTGCAGAATGTTTTTTAAGGGTAGGGAGGAAAGCAGAACAGCTTTTTGTGTTGGCTTCCAGGAAAGAGCTTTCACTGCCATTACCATAAATCAGCCCAGAACATCCACAGTGATAGAGCACTTTTCATTAAAAAAAATACTGCAGCTTCCTTCAGAAGCACTGCCACTTGCCATTTCTTTGAGGTAATCAGATAGCTGTTAATTAATAAACCTGTCAGGTGAATTGTCCTGCTCTGGTCATCATTATCCATTCTGTAACAGAATCCTGCTCTCATCACTGCCATCCACCCCATAGCTTCCAGCTCAATTAACTTAATGCTATGCAAATGAGAGGCTCTCCTCATCATTAGCTTATAGCCCACAAATGTTAATAACATAATTGGGCCTTCAACAGGGTAATTAGACACGATTTCTTCCATTAGTCTTACAAGGCTAATTATTGTTGATAGGAGAGAGGGGATGAGTCCCAGTGCTGCATGCAAAGAGGGGCATCTGGTTAAAGCAAATATAGACAAACCACCAACAAGGTAAAACAACAGTTGAGATCCAGAGCAGGGTCAGGTAGGGATGGGGTGGAGGAAGACACCACCAGGAGAAACTCAGGAACCACAGGAGGGAAGAAATTCTACAAGGCAAGAACTAACCCCAAATATCCAGCCTGGTGCTGGAGCTCTCCTGCCCTTAGCAGTGAAACAAGGTGATGCTTAATAAATCCAAGGAAGCTCCTCTCAAGATTTGGCAGACAGGGCAGTTGGGAAGCTGTGCTGATCAAAATCCCCAACTTTGAGATGTAAATGTGCAGCCACAGAGAAGACCTTAAGAACTGAATTCATTCCTCCACTTCTCAGGTCATTATGTCCAATTATTGCTCCTGCCACCACTGGGTTGGCTGTGTTGCATCACAGGATTTTTCTGAGCTACACTCACTTGCTGTAAGAACCAGAGGAAATGGTCTCAAGTTGAGCCAAAGGAAGTTCAGATAGTAGGAAAAAAATTCTTCATGGAAAAGGTGGTCAGGCATTGGAACAGCTGCCCAGGAAAGTGCTCAAAGTGCTCAAAAATGTGTAGATGTGGCACTTGGGGACGTGGTTTAGTGATAAATATCACAACGGTGCTGGGTGGAAGGTTGGATTTGATGATTTTAAAGATCTTTTCCAACCTTCAGGATTCTGTGATTCTAATTACAAAACTGGAGTTCACTGAATAATAATAATCACAAAGTAAAATGCATGCCAGCAATTTATCCACAGAAAGTTAATAAAAATCTAGGTTCAGTGTAATGGACTGGCAGTAATATTTCTAACAAAAAAAAAAAAAAAAGGCAGCAAGTTTCCAAATGTAAATGATATTTTGGGTGGTGGAATGAAAGCTCAGGATTTGTTCCTGTGCCAAGTAAACCTGTGCATAAATGGAGGTTAGAAATGTGGAACTGGAGACTGAATTCTGTAAGAAAACCTTCAAAAGGAGAAAGAAAACTTTACAGAAATATGGCAGGTTCTCCACACCCACCACCACTTAGCTTTGACATTCAGTGTCTTGCTGAAAAGTATTCAAAAAGAAAATTCAAACTGAAGAGTGCACAGGACTCAAAAGGTTGAAAAATCACATTATTCCTTCATTTTGTATCTGTTTAACTTTGGGGCACGTTCATGGCCAATATGAATCCTTTGATTTCACTGCAAGTATGTGAGGAGGAACCCTTCCTACAGACTTGTCCTGAAAATCAGCTTAAATTATGTTCACAGAAGTAGCAGCTTTTACTGGAAGGTTAAATGAAACCATTACTCTTTTAACCTTCTGTACCTTGACCTTTGGTCGGTGTCTCAACAGAACAGGAATGTTCACTCAGTGAATATCAGTGGGATATTAATCAGCATTATGTCAAGAGAAATGACAGAGCACAATTTTTTAAGAATTATTTTTATCAAAGCATGGCAGTGCCCCACTGAGCTAAGAGATACAGAACCTTAGGAAAGGGTAATGTTTAAATCCTCTGTGGAATAGACAAAAATCTTCCACAAAGTGTATTTCAAAGGACAGCATTCTGTAATATGGAATTTTGCAAACATAATGGGTTGAGGGACAGAAAATGTGATCCTTGCAAACCACTTACACCCGAGCCAAAGGAGGCCAATTTAAGTGATAGTGATTAACAAATTTATGTAGCTGCAGATGATCCAAGCCCACAGAACTGGATCCAGTGCCTGTGTCAGACATCAGGGATCATTCCCACATCTTTCCTGCAGAATAAACCATGGCAGGATTCAGTTCCCCTCTCTTAAATTGCCCTGCACTCACTAAATTTACTCACTAGAAAATTCTGAGCAAATATCCTGTTCCAAGGCAAACAGCAGTAAATCCACTGATGTTTTAATGAAGATTACACTTTTTAATCCTCGTGGTAATGACAAACCAGTCTCCATTCAATATGCAATATTCCTTGTCAGTTTTAATCACCAAAACTGTATTATATTTGCTACAGACTGATGCACTTGTCTTCCTTCAGCCTGGAGAATCCAAGCAAAAGCAGCAAAATTCCCGATCTGCTCAGGGTTTTCTGCATGGGTCAATTCTGGCATATGAGCTCTGAGCAAAGCCTTACTCTGGGATTAGTCCCAGATCCAATGAGATCACTAAATCAGAGCACAGCTGGCACAAAAATCCTGTCCATGTTTTTACAGAAATTATGTATTTTACAGAAATTCTGAAATTCTGTCCAATTTTTCAGAAATTCTGAATTCCAGGAGTTCATAAACTCAGTTTTAACCTGTACAAGATGTAAGGGTGGTTTTACTACATTAACTCAGAAGAATATTCAGCCAAATTCAGCCACCACACTACTGAAGGAATCACGATGGGAGATGCTGAACAAGACTGGCCAATCCTCCTTTCCCCTCGTGCTTCCTCAGCCACTAAATGTCTTTATTTACTGCTCTCACACATGCAAAACTCTCCTCAGTTTTATCTACACACATCCTCTAACCAATGCAAAGAAAATGCCCTGGTTAATTGAATTAAAATGCTGCCATACCTTTATATTTAAGGTTTTCCTCACACATTTTTCAAAAGTTTTTCTGGTTCTAGGCAGTTCTCAAAACCAGTATCCTCATTACAAAACCACTTCAAAATTGGAAGTGTTTGGATTTCATTGGCTTTTTCACTCCATTCCTTAAAGTTGTGTTTTGGGTGAATGCCCTGAACAACCTTTGCTGATTTGTAGAGATTGGTGTCACAAAGTTGTCATTGGACTGAGACATGACTGGCTTCTTTGTCTTGTCTAAAATTTGCTACCAGTGCCAAAACCCCTTCAAAATTAGCCCAGACTCTGCTGCTTTTACAGAATTTTCCCTCTCCAGTTTGGTGCTGAGTTCAGAAATGCAGCCTTGATGTTGATGGCAACTTCCAAGAGAAACAGTTCCAACGTGAGGGCAACCAGGATAGAAAGTCTTCAGGTTTCCCAATGTTTCCTCATTTGTGAGAGATATTTACTGCAGGAAAATCTCCCTCCTTTCAGCAGTGAAAGGAATGAAAGGGTTGTGCATGTGCTATTGGGTCCTTAAAAATAACAGTAAAAATAAAAAATACTGACTTAGAAGCAGAAGCTTTTCTTCTTTCTCTTCCTGGAGACTTTGGAAGCTTGCTGAGATCAGAGCACTCCTTAATTGCTGCATCCAGGATTTCACCACACAAACCCCAGCCATCAAAAGGAGCTTGTATGAGATGAGGTAACTTCTAAAAATAATCCCTGCCTCCCACAACTGAAGCCAAATATACCTCCCATTCTTGTTGGAGCAAAATCAGCTTGTGACAGCAAATGCAGCATCCTACAGAAAGCCCACAGAAAGGTTTTAAAACTGCATTTGATGTTTTGTTATTGCTGGCTCAAGATGCATATTAATGCTTCTCCCCAGGAGAGAAAGGCTCTTGTGGGACCAATATAGGTCAGGCAGGATGTGCAGCAGAAGTGACATAATCTTTTTATTGTAATCATCCAATTTTCTGTCTATTGGATTATTTAAGAGCAAGAGCTTCTATTCAGAGGAGGGTAAGGAGGGAAGAGAGAGCACAGGCTGAGGAGGAGGAGAATGGAGAGGAAGGATTGGCTAAATCTGAACAAGGAGCTGCTTCCATTGGGTTTGTGTGGACAAAAAAAATGTCCACAAAAAAAGAATGAGGGTGAGTTTTTGCACTGGGTGTAACCCCTGGGAGTGCTGAGCAGGGGACACAGAAGGGAATGGGAGAATCCTGAATATATTGTGCCCATCTCTCATGCCCCCCTGGTGCTTCCTGCACTGGAGAAAAAGGTAAATGACTTAATTACAATCTTGTTATAATATATAAGATTGTAATTAAGTCATTTACCTAACCCTAACCCTAGCAGGATAAATGTCCAAACATCAAGAGAGAAGACAATCACTGAGTTAGTCCTGTAGCTTAGAAAAGGCTACAGCAGTAGAAATTGAATTAAACTGATCCCACTCCTGAGTGAAGCAGAGTCTCAGGTGAGAGGAAGATTTGCTGATTCTGCCCATTAAACTTTGGGATTTTGGGTGGGTGAGGTGCTGTGATTCCCCCTTGGCCAGGGGGCTGTGGTCCCTCAGGGCAGTGTCTCTGCTGATTCTCAGGATTCCTCACCTAAACCACACTTCCCAAGAGTTTCTGTTCCATAAACACATCCCAGAGCTCTGCAGGAGCTGCCCCTGGTTTCTACAAAAACCTGTTTGGTTTGGGGATGGAGGAGAAGAGCCCAGCTGAGATGGGAGCCCTGAAATGCAAAGGGAAAAGGAACCCAAACCAATTAGTGAGAGTGAAGAGTCACTGAAGCAGCAGCCACAGAATGGCTGGAAGAGTGAGCTGAGGAAAAAAAAAAAAAAAAAAAAGAATTATTGAAACAGAGAATTGTGCTGCCCATTATCTTCACTATTTTACCAATTAATCCAAATCCTACATACTTCACTTAAGCTTTTCCTCCAGTTTCTCTCTCTAGTGCAGGCAAATTTTATTATACTGATTTAGTCCCTTGATTAGCACATCATTTTTCTCTTGCTGTTTTGTTTTGGTTTGGTTTGGTTTTTTGCCTTAAAATGAGGAGAAAATAAGATATAATATTTCTTCTTTGCTACTCATCAAATTTTTGTATGCCATCAACTAAAGCCACACCTATTATAAATACACAATATCCATCATTTAAATTAGGTCAAAGTTTTTAAAATGCTCTGTAAGATTTTTCACGTCAGAATAATTCAATCACTATCATGTTTCCTTGATGCAACTATTTTGGGATTTAACTTGTTCCTTGATAGGGGTTTAATTAACTCATTTACATGTAATTTCCAAGTAGCTGTTACAAAAGGCAGCAAAGAAATGAAAAGGCAAGAAAGGAACCTGAAGGCAGGAGATCTTTAACAAAAAATATTTCTGATATAAAAATGAATCTGAGGAATACATATTCAGTGATAAGTATTCCAGTCCATGTCTGGTAAACTCTCAGATAATGGCAGCATGGTGGGGTCACTGGGGTTCTATTAGCTCAATTAATGAGGAGTAAGGTAAGGCTAACACCCAGCTCTTCAAACGGCTCAAAAATAGAGCTGATAGTAATGGAGTTATTAACCTTCACCAGCCATTGAATTTTACTGCTGATTCCAACTCCATTTCCTAGTTCAGGCCTCCATTAATAGGCTGTTTATTATCCCTAATCCACATTGGGATCAGCTGCAGAAATATGAAAGCCTCATGTAAAGACCAAGTAGCTCAAAAAAATCTCTTTTCTTTCCCCCATTCTGATTTCTCCCTTTTCAACACATTCAAAGATTCTTCCTTAGAAATTAGGACTTCATTATCCTAAACTGTTTGAATACATGCTCTCAGCAGCGTGGCGCAAAAGAAGCTCTAAATATATTATGTAAAAAGATGACATAATTGGGAACACAGCCACATCATTTTGAAGACCAAATAAAACCCTGCTGGAAAGCTTGCACTGGAGAAGCTGTTGCTGTTTATTTTCTCTGCTGGGAAAGAAACAACTTGAATTTTGGAAAAATGGGTTTTGGAAATATATTATGGATGTATTGTTAGGCCAATCCTTTGGCTCAGCCCTCCCCTACTCAGCTTTGTCTGTTCAGTTATATTATTTGTAATAATTAATCAACACTGAAAAGCAAAATAACTGACCCTGGATTCAGATGAGAAGGACAAAACCAAGAAAATAATGGAGGAGGAAAGTGGCAATCCCAGGAGAGGCAGCAGCAGAGCCTTTGGCAGTGATGGGAGAGCTCCAACACAAACCTGCCTCCAACTTCAACACAGAAATCTGGAGGTAAAGGCTCTCTGTAGATCTCTCTGAGTTTGAACCCACTCAACTGAGATTTTTCACACTTTGTACATTTTTGGTGTATTTTCACAATGTTTAGTTATCACAGTCTGCACACAGAAGATGTTCTTCCAAAATCTATCCCAGTAACACCTGATAGAGTATCAGCAATTATGAGTGATGGGGTTAAGATCAAAATAAAAATGTTTATTATATCCACCTCCATGACACAGTGCTGCCCTCAAACGCAGTTCTGGGTGTTCCACCTCAGCAAAAAAAAAAAAAAACTGGAATGCCCAGTGAGGAGAGAGAACAGGATGATCAAAAGAGTGAAATGATTTCTAGGAAAAAAAAGGATAAACAGAACAAGGTTCTTTGTCTGGGAAAGAGGTGACTGAAGGGCAAATACAAGAAGCTTAGAAAATCAGAAATATTGGAAGACATGACCACGGAATGTCTGTAACAGCTTCTCAAGAGAAGAAATGCACCAGGAAAAAAATGATGAAGTATTTTGATATGACACCCAGTGAAATGAGAAACTGCTTTCCACGTGATTTGGTGGCCCAAAGGTTTAAAAAGAGATTAAAACTCAAGGAAAAGGGGTGATTAGAAGTTTTCTAGAGGATCCTCTGGCTCAGGGAATCCTTAAATTTCTGATTGCCTCAAGCTGGCCCAGCAGAGGAAGGATCAGGAACCAGCTGGAGGTGAGAACCAGAGGCTGACAAAATGACCCTGCTGCTGCTGAATCCTATTTTAACTCAAAGTTTGAGACAGAGCAAAAAGGATAAAAAACCACCTTGGTGGATATTACACTGAGCTTTCAGCAGAACCACCCATGGCTATACTATACATTTATTTTTGTTGCTTAAGCACTAATTAAAACAGCTAAACCACTCATTTGGGTGAGAAGTGAAGCCAGCGCTTTGTGTCAGAGCCTCAGCAGCCACCTTGTGGATTCCCTCTCAGGTGGGCACGAAGAGGTTAATGGCAATAAATGGTTAATCCTTCGGTCCCAGGTGAGAGGCCATTAACAGATCCAGCTCCTCATTTGCCCCGCAGGCTGCCCGGGTTCAATGCCAGCAGGATCCTGTCCACTTAGGCGGGAGCTGCTCCACAGGGGGAGCCCAGGGCAGCTCCCTCCTGTCTTTGGGAGACAGAGTCTGCAGCTTTTCCTGTGCCACTCCACCAGCAAACCCAGCAAACCCCTTTCTTTAAATTAGATTTTTTTTTCTGCTGCAAATTCTAATTTAAACAAACCTCCTGCTTTTTCAGTGAAAACTGAATTATTTTCCTTTTTTGTTCCAGAGCAGTTCTTTGGATGTGGCAGCTGATGCTGCATCAGGGTTGGTTTTTTTTATTATTACATTTTAACAAACTTTATAGCCCATTTTGTTTGTTTTCAAATAACTTTATTTTCCTTCTTTTCTACCATCAATTACTAGGTTTGTTTTTCTTTCTGTAAGATGGAGGAGTCAGGAGACTGATCCTGCTCAATGCTGTATAATTTAGTATTATGTGTGGTGGCTTTATGAGGTGGGAGTCAGATAAAACATAGTATTTGAACACTAACCATTTATTAGCTCTAAGGAATAGATTTGTGACTTGACAAGCAGACAATAACTCTGTGTTCTGATCAGCCAAAGAGGTCTACTCTGAGTTCAAAAAGCAGAGTAACATTCTCTTTCACAAATAATTTTGTTTACTGATGTGACTAGATTTTAATAATAAACTTGATATATATGTAAATTTATTTTAATCTAATTTCATCAACTGAGCCCTCCTAAAAATGAGACTTTGTAGATTGTTCTGTGTCTGATTTATAGATTTCTGCATCCTATTCCCAGATTGATTTCAAGGCTATAATTCTATCAGGTTTTTCTCCTGATGTCAGAAACACCACCTCTGCAGATAGTGTTTTATAACCAGCATCACAACTGAAACTGAATTACTGCCCTGCTATCCTGTGCTGCAATGTGTCCTTTTGTTTATAATCACCCTCCCTGCCTCACATCCCCACCACTTCAGCTTCATGGAAAACATCAGCTCTGAGATCAATCAGGGAGCTCCGTGCCTGTTTCTGTCCCTCGCTTCACGCCCTGTGTGAAACAGGGACCAAACTCCAAACTCAGATGTGAACGTGCAGAGCTCTTTAAAGTGAAGGGAGGCTGAGCAAACGGATCAGGGCTGAATTTCCACCCATCCAATCCCATAATGAGCTGCTCTCCCTGCCTTGATGAGGTCCCAGCCCTGTGAAGGAGCACCAGGAGCACACTCAGAATTCACACTGATCTCAGGGACTCTGAGTGCTCAGGGATTCTGCACCTTCCTTCTAAATGCTCAAGAAGAATAATCTCTGGGAAATTACGTTTCACTGAGTCCAACACAAGTTTGGAGGTTCTGTCTCCATTTTTTTCCCCATGCAATTGATTCCCATTTAAGGTGCACAAAGTCTTACTTTGAAATTATGTTTCACTGAATCCAACACAAGTTTGGAGGTTCTGTCTCCATTTTTTTTCCATGCAATTGATTCCTGTTTAAGGTGCACAAAGTCTTACTTTGGACAAATAAAGTTACTGCTGTTTTCACACATTTTCCTTATCAAACCTTGATGGATGCAGAGCTCCCTCACTCTGCACTCCCCTCTATTCTCTCTTTACTCACTCCCAACCTTTTCCATCCTTCTCCTCCCCCTGTACAGGAGGGAATCCAGGAAAATCACACAGGAAAAGTAACTTTGCCAAATTAAACACTGATGTGGGAAATGCACCTCTCCTACCACTACATTTCAGATAAGAACATCTTCCTTGGTACAGAAAAATCACAAATTTCCAATGTTTGCCTTTGGAATGGCCACTGTGCCAGGCAGTGGGATAGACAGAATGGAATGGAATGGAAAAGCCTCTCAGCTCTGATGAGTGCACCAGCACTTTAAATCCTCACCACCTTTGGACCAGCTGTGGAAAGTAACTCTATTTTATTTGCTTGGCACTCGTAACAGTTCTCGTTGGATGCTGATGTCTCTCATATTACATTTCTGAACAATTCATTATAGCTCAAATAAAATGTAATTCTCATGTTGTTTTTAATTATTTCACAAAACCCAAAAGTCTCATAATGAGCTCCTTGCAATACCAATATATTTCCATGGTATTATGTCAATGCTGAAGAAAGAAGATATAGATTCCCCCCCCCGTCGCTGCAAATAAAATACATCTTCTCTTATAATCCAAACTTTAATCCATTTCTTATGGTTTGGCTTTAGAGGCAACTCAAACAAATAACCAGAACAACAAACCTCTTCTCTCTCCCACAGTTTGGCCATCTGGAGCATTTGTCAGGCCAGGCTTTATTTCCTCCTCTCCCGGAGCAGGACCCCTTTTCCTTGCTAAGAAAACCAAAACTGAGATGCAGCAGCACAAACCACATCCACAAAGATCTGCATCTTTCCACAAGCAACCCTTGGATGGGTGGGTTTCTGCCTCACCTGTTGGGGTTGATCTGTGCTTTCTGCAGCTGCTCCCCCTGCTCCACGTCCCTGGGGAAGCCTGAGAGCACCCAGCCACGGCTCAGGCAGTCCAGGGAGCTCAGGCGCTCTGTCAGCAGCTTCAGGACCAGGTTGTTTGGCACTGCAGAGGAGGAAAAAGGTGACATTTATTCTGTGTGCTGAGCCTGCAATGAAGGACGATGCTCATAAGCCCTTCTGGAGCCAAACCAAACAGTTAATCCCATTCAGGACTGACTGGCATTGGGAATTGTTGGATTCTGCATGTTTGTTGTCATGGAAGCCCCAAACTCACAAGGGTGAGGACCAAAGCATTGGTAAAACCTGGTGCCCACATAATTTTGTAATGTCCTTTTTCCTCTCAGCCACACTGGGCAGGTGGCACAGTGATGTGTGTGACACAATCTTATCAAAATGCAAAAACAATGACCTGAGCTGTGGAAAAGAAATCCTGAGGCAGGAAAGGAATTTCTGAGCATTCTGGATGGAGCTCTGCAGGTGATATTGGTTCTGCCACAACAGTCTGTGTGTGCTACTGCTCCAATTTACCCAAAGGCTTGAAGATCTTACAGCTGAAAATAATTTTCATAATTAATTTCAACAACCTTAACTACTACATGAACCCCTAATTTTAGAGCTAAAAGCTCTTTTTCCTCTACTATTATTTTTCTTTAGGGCAAGAGAGAACACCAGCAAGATTCTTACTGGGATTGCAACTACTGTGGAGCTTTTAAAATTCTATTTAGTGGGGCACAGTGGTAAGGAAGTATCCTGCACTAGAGTCTTTATAAAGTAAAATACTTCTATTAAGATACTTAAAATTTGGGGGTTTTTTCCTTTGTTTTTTTTTTTTTGGGGAGGAGTGGGTGTGTGAAGAATTAAATTATTAAGTTCAATGAGAGTGACTTTAGATTTTCCAGTGATTGCTGCCATGTCTTGGGCTCAGTGTCCAATCACCCCAAAGAAAGGACAGCAAAATCACCTGAAGCTGCTCCCTAAAGCAGCAGCCAAACCAATTCCCAAGCACAGGAGAGCCCCTTCCCTTTATCTGTCTGATACAGCAATGCCTCCACTGAAAACAAGAGAGAAATCACTACATAAATCCCCTTCGTGGCAGGTTGATGTTTTGATGCTCACCCTGCCATCACATCTGCATACAAAAATACAACAACAAGTGCTTGTAGGAGAGTGTATGTGTCAGATTTCCAGCACTGCACTTCTCTTCAGGACAAGCTGACAGCAATCTGCCTGGATTTTAGCAGAGTGAATTATTAGCAGTGCACAGTTCCACCCTGGGAACAAGCAGGTTTTAAACTGCAATGATAGAATCCATTTGCTCCTGGAATTTAACACTGTTGCCTCTACCATGAAATTCGTGGCTTCTCCTTTAAATAATCAAATTACTGAGTTTACAGAACTGCACTCAGGATTCAATGTACCAGCAAAAAGAGAGGAAAACCACAGGGAATTAATTAGGAAACAGATTAGTGTATTAATTGAGGATATCCACTTCACATTATAAAAGAACAAGTTAAAGAGAGTAATATTCTCCATCTGCTAAAAGGAAGGGGGAAAAAAAAGGAATGGAATAAACCCACACACTTGACAAAGAGCAAAATGACAATGCGAAAACTGGGTATTCTGTTAAAAATGGGATTCATAAAATTAACTGCAACAATAGCACAGCAGCAGGGAGGAATTTTATCAGATGGAAGCTTCTTCTCTATCCAAGACTGAGCTGCAGGCAGGCATGGCAGGGAGAGCAGGAGAATTTCAGTGCTTTTTCCAGGGCAGTTGTCTCCCCACCCTCCAGCTTACAAGAATTAACACAAACCCAACACATCCTAGCAGGAATAAAGAAAAACAAACCCAAATTTTCTCTTTCCCAAAAATGCATTCCATACAAAGAGCAGTGGAATTTTCCCATAGTCCAGAATTTCTGGCTGCAGCACTAAACTTTCTTCTTGTGTGTTATTTATGACAATTCCTGCCGGAATCATTGACATGGATTTGCAGAGATGCCAGCTGACACGATTTTATTTTTTCATTTCAGAATGCTGAAAGCAGTTTTGCAAGGAATTGGAATAAAACCCACAAACCCATGAGTGAAACTGCAGCGGGATTCTGGCAGGGTTGACATCCCTGAGCAGGGATCAGGGCTGGAAGGCCCAGGAAAGGCACAGAAAGATGGAAAGAAAGCTCCTGTGCTGCTGAGCTCCCTGCAGATCCCCCAGTTCCACATTGCTTCCACCCTCCGCGTGGGAAGGAGAAACGGCCTAGGAGGAAATTAAACAGAAATTGTGGTGGGAACCTGGGGCATCTCCTGGGTGTGAGCACTTCCCACAGACCTCCTGTGAACCCTGATGACCAAAATCCTCCTCTGTGGTCCCTACTTTGGAACAAAACTGAAGCAATCACACGAGAGGTGTAAAAACCTGAGATGCAGAGACAAGAAATTAATATTTTATCTGACGACAAGCCAGGTTTGGGGTGCTCTGAGGGATGCTGGGCACATCCCTCCCTTCAGCCAGGAGTGACTGCAAGACATCAGCAGCACCATGTGCACATATACATCACTGAATAATATAGATGCTTACATATTTTCTGCGCCTCCCTCTAAAGCTTGATGGTGAGAAATAAAACATAAACAAGTCAGACAGCAAGCTCTGCTCTCCTCTTGATTAGCAAACATACCTATCACTTCAACACAATGGGGGAACAGAGCTTGTTGGCTGCTTGGTGGCATTACAAAGTACATCAGCTGCCCTTGAACAGGAACAGTCACACTTAAAACAGCTGCATTAAAACTGTAAAACATCTTCCACAGACCAGAGGGAAGGAAAAAAAAAAATAAGAGAGAGAGAGAGAGAAAAAAAAAAATCAGTATTATTCTTATTTTGTAGTGCAGACAGAGTAGGTAATGAAGAATTCTGCAGCACAGAATTCCTTTTCACTCATGTGGAACTGTCTCTGGAATGCAAGGCAAATTAATAACCTGTAATTGGAGGGGCACACAGCCTGTGAGGAACTAGCCAGAGGTCTCCTGGTCTTAAGCACATAACCCAATGGGCATATAGCAAAGTGAAATATAGAGATTTCCTGACGAGACAGTCAATCTACATGTTTTAAGGAGATTATGAAGCACAAGAGCATTGAATAATCAATTCCTTTTCAACATAAGCTTGTGTGAGTTTCCAACTCTGAAAGTTGGGGGAATGAGACTCGAGAGAGATTTTACTTTATCATTAGAGAAGTCCAAAGGTAAGTTTCTTGTAAAAATTACAATGTGCTGCTGCAAGGAGATATCCAGACTAGGTAAGGTGGGAGCACATATCTATTAAAGAGAGAAATCGAGGCACAGGAGTAAAACTCACCCCTCAGAAGCAAAGCTGCAGAGATACTGAGCTGCAGTGACTCCTGAGAGCATCAGCACAGCTGAGGACCACAGCAAACCCCAGGCATAGGGAGCAGCAGAATGATGGAAATCAACTCTAAATGGAAATGTAATTTGTCTGTGCCTGCCCCAACCCACACCCTGTCTCCTTTATCTCCCAGCCTGTTTCACCACGTTAATGATCAATGCTACACCCCTGAATTGGCAGCTGTGGATCTGAGAAGTGATTTAATCATTTCAGGGGTTTGATCAGGCAGGGGACAAGGTTTAAAGTGCTGCTGCTCGTGCTGGAGCTGCTGCGTGGACACCCAGAGATTTTCCATCTCCAGGGCTGTAAATCAGCACCTTCCAGCAGAACATTTAAAAAATAAATTTACTGCTCAGAGCTTCAAAGGTTTTCACAGGTAAAAGGCAGATTTTTTTCAGGTGCTTCTCATGAGAGGTACATCCTCCTGAAGCTCACATTAGCTCTTCCCCAACCCGTGGATCTGCAGGACTAACAGGAACCAGGATCAGGCAATCAGTTACAAAATCAGGCAATCAGTTACAAAATCACACCACCTGCTCCAGACAAAAGTAATAGAACATTAAAGGCACAGCCTGAAAGGGGGAAAACACCACTTGAGAGATTACAGGGCACTATTCTCCAATAACTTCAATGCTGTCAGTGCTCCGAGCTATACAATTATCATATTTAAATTGATACCTCCTCCGTGTATTTCCCTTTAAAACAGACTTTTGAAGGGTATCAACTCACTTCTCCAAACCTATAAAATCTCGGTTCTAAGTACAGCATAAATGAATTTACAGATCCAAATTCTGTCAGCTTTGTGCTCTAAAAGGTCCTTTTGACAATACTGTCCATCTATGCTTTATTCTGCTTATAGAGATTATTTTTAGCAAGGTCTGAAGACTTTCACAGCTAATTCAGATGCCTGAGGCTCGATCCCAGTAGTTGACAGGTAACATCTTGTCCTGAGTACAAGCTACTACTGCCAAATGCTACTTTCCTGAATTGTCCACAAAACCCCAAATTTAGCAAAGCATGAAATTCCCTTATTTTATTGCTCTAGAAACTCTGGATGATTCACAATGAGTAATTGCCTTTTCCTACTCTGTTTCCTTGCCCACATAAAGGCGCTCAGAGATGGCATCGATTGAGACTGTATAAATTGGTTTTTAATGTGTTTGAGAGTGATTTTGCAGTGATTTACCATGGCGTGGGCTGATCGATAATTTCGGCTGATCCTCGGCGGGTGAGGCCGGGCAGGGCTGCGCGCAGCCGGCCCCGGTACCGTCACTAACGGCGAGCACCGGGCCGGGAGCGCTGCAGCGGCACCGGCAGGAGAACACCGGGTTAGACTGGCTGGGGTCGGAGAGGGGATCGGGGGGAAATGTCGGGAGGCTCCGAGCCCACCAACCCCAGGGTCCTCAGAGAACAGGGGGGCTCCGGCCCCACACCCAGCGGGGTCCCGGAGGGTCCCGGGGGTCTCAGCCCCGCAAGATCCCGGGATGGTCCCGGTGGTCCCGGGGGTCTCAGCCCTGCAGGATCCCGGTGGTCCCAGGATGATCCTGGGGAAGTCCCGGAGGTCTCAGCCCCACGGTCCCGCAGGATCCCGGGCGTCTCAGCCCCGCAGGATCCCGGTTGTCTCGGAATGATCCCGGGGCTCTCAGCCCCACAGTCCCGGGATGATCCCGGTGGTCCCAGGATGGTCCCGGTGCTCTTAGTCCCGCAGGATCCCGGTGGTGCCGGGGTCGTCCCGGTGCTCCCAAGGATGGTCCCGGGACGGTCCCAGCATGGTCCCGGTGGTCCCAGGATGGTCCCGGTGCTGTCCCGGGCCGGTCCCGCTCTTCCAGCCCCGCACGGCCCGAGATGTTCCCGGTGCTGTCCTGGGGCCGTCCCGGGCCGGTCCCGCTCTCAGCCCCGCACGGCCCGGGATGATCCCGGGATGTTCCCGGTGCTGTTCCGGGCCGGCCCCGCTCTCCCAGCCCCGCACGGCCCGGGATGTTCCCGGTGCTGTCCCGGGCCGGTCCCGCTCCCTCAGCCCCGCTGGGCCCGGCCCGTTGTCTGTTCTCTGTCGCCACCGCGCGGTCACGGCGGGCAGCGCAGCCGGTCCCGCCCCGCGGGCAGCAGCGGCCGCGGCGCCGCCAAAATGTCGGGAAAAAATCGGGAATTCGGGGGAAAAGCGCCCGCTCCGGACTCTGCCGAGACCTCCTGGAGCTCCGGCAGCACCGGGCTGGCACGGAATCACTGAAAGCATCTCCGGTTCTGTCGGTTCGAAGAAGGGACAGCAAACACTGGCACCGGCGCGGGTTCGCACCGCGGTGATCGATCCATCCCAGGGACCGTCCCTACACAAATCCCCTCTCACTCGCTCCTTTGACACTGCTGAGAAGGGCTTCGGCAAGAATCGGAGTCATTCTTTTAATACAGCAAAACAAATAATGTGGTAAAATATTTAATTTCCGCCTCTAACATATTTTTGCTTGTTAGCATATATTAGAACCAGTCTTTCCTTGATTTATTTTTGATTTTTTAGGTTTTTGGTCATTTAAAATAGGAATTAGCTGTGTTAAAGTGGAAATGATACTATTTTTAAAGCAGGTACAATCCCAAATTATGGATCAGATATAATCATAAATGGATATTTGTATTTCTTTTCCTTTTGTTTTTACAGAGAGACTACAGCTGGACAGAGAACAGCTACACTTCAAACCCACTGGACTCCTCATTTCCATTATCAACCAAGTTCCCATTTCCTCCTTATTTCTAAAAGCTCAGCTCTGCTGAGCAACACAGCGCAGAATTTGACCTACAAACCCTTCTTGACTGTAATAATATTTAAAAGAAGGAATAAATTGGTGAAAAGCAGGGTTTGGTGTGGTTTTTACACCAAACCCTGCTTCCCGTGGGATGAGAAGGGATGGGGTGCTCCCGAAGGGGCTCCTCATCCCTGCCAGCTCCTGCTCCAGAGCCCCAGGCTGGGATGGATCCTGCCCTGTGCTGTCCCACATTCTCCTGACACCTCCCAACCACATTAAAAGGACATTTAAAAATATTAAAGGATGCACAAAAGCTGTTTTGTGTTTCCCTTGTCAGGCTGTTTCATGCAGCAGCCTGGTTATGTTTGTATCACACCCTGTGAAACAGAGCCAAACCCAGAATTTTATGTTAAACCCCAAAATAGGGGGCATGCTGACAACATGCAATGTGCTTTTCCTTCTGGCTTTTGTATAAAGAATCCTATGAAATCTCCATCCCAAACTCAAAACCACCCAGAATTCAGGTTAGCAGCCCTTTGGTGAGGGGACAGTGCTGCAAGGAAAGGAAAGGAACCTCCACTTCCCTAAATTTTAAAAGATAACTGTCAGCAGTGAAGATCAATATAAATATAAAAGATTAATACTTCACATTTATATTGCACTTTGCTGTTTAAATGCCCCTGACAACCACGAGGCCCCAAATGGCCAAGGGCCACATCTTCACTCAAATCCATGAGGGTTTGTGGCACAAATATTGGAATATTGATCCTCCAGCAACAGCAGGAATGGTGAACACCACTGCAAAACCATTTTATATGGGCCATATCCATGAACTGACTGATTATCACAATTGCTCCAGAAAACAACTGCACTCCTCTCTTTAATCAAATCACATTTATTTTGCCCGATCTGGCTTCCAGGATTGGCTTTTTGGGGTGGATTTTTTTGGTTGCTTTGTTTTTACTCCTAGGTGGGGTGGCCTTTAAAAATATCTTCGTAGATCAAGGCTCACTCCAGTCCTGAGTATCTGCCAGACTGGATTGTGGAATAAAGAAAAATATATTCCAGATTTTCAAATAAAAGAAAAGGGAATTCTGATTTATCATCTTGCAGTGATTCAACACATGAAAAAGTAAAATTCAGGGAAGAAAATTACAACCTACTGCCTATATGTCTGCATTTAGAACTTTCTGTTCTACAACCTTGCATCTCATATAAAAATATGGCCACCTAAAAGAGAAAATAAAAAAAAAAAATTTATTATGTTCTCTTGACCACCAATTTTCTCCTAGTAGGAAAAAAGACTGCTACCTATTTTCCATAAAAAAACCTTTGTAGCAGTCCCAGAGGAAAAGTCAAAAGTTTGACTTGAAAAACGGAGCTACTTCAAAAGCATTGTCAAACAGAGGTGAAGGTTTCTTAAAAATGCATAAATTAAAGCGTGGTGTATTCATAAATATCTCTGTAACTTTACACAGTTTATTTGTGAGCAAGTTGCACATTTAGGGGAGCTACAGAATTGCTGTAAAACTAACTTAAATAAAGTAGGAAATCGATTTGTTTATTAGCTCCTGTTTGGACTCTGTGTGTGTATGTGTGTGTGTGTGAAAAATGAAAGAAAAATGGAGAGTTTTTTCAATAATAAAAAGGGAGTTGCACTGCAGGGCCCCTAAAGCTTGTGAAAAATTAAACTCGACGGATTCAAACTGTCCTATTTCCACTTCAAAAGAGAAGAGGCACTGAGCTCTTCCCAACTTATCTTCAAACGCCCAGCACCCTAGAAAGTTTCTTTAAAAAAAATAAAGTCTCCAGTTCCCCCAAGCACTGTACCCGTTACTGGAGCTGCTGTCTCTCCCTCTTCTAATTATACCCATGTGAGTCTATTAATCAACTTGTAAATTATTTAGAGAGCCATGCGCTGTCTTCAGCCAGTACAAACACACGGCATGCAAAGGCTTGCTGAAAACCAATGGAGCTCCCAAAGGGTCTGTGCAATGTTCAGACAGCTTGCAGCTCTCCAGTACAGCACTCTTATAAAAAAACAAGAAATAAAAACTGAGCTTACCCCCTCAGATATCAAGATTTACTCGTCCTTTCAACTCGGGAAGTCTCGGCGAGTTTTTAACAAAGAGGAGCTGCTCTATTGTCAAATCTGTGTTTCGGGCTCAGTGATGAGAATATTAATTTGATGTCAAAATAAAAATGAAATAAAACCAAAAAACAAACCCACCCTCAACAGAGCAAAGTGTTTTCAGTGAGACTGTGATCACAATCGCCAGGGGACCCCCAACTTTCAGAGGCTGCACCAAAAAGCACCCCTTTAAAACCACTGCAATTTAAAATCAGGGGAGATCTGTGTTTGTACAAGTAATGGTTTTTATTAGAAAACAGGAGAAATTAGGGAATTCCAGATTTTACCCCCTACGTGCAGACTGCCATTGGGGACAGCTTCAGATATTACAACTTAAAAAAAAAAAATACAGAAAAAGGGAGAGGAAAAAACCAACACAGATTGTGTGTGTTCAACTCTAACAGGCTGCAAACAGTGCAATGTTGTGTGTGTTCCATGGATCAGTTCTCTTACCTCCTGAATCTTCATTTTGGTGGGAAAAAAACCAATCACCCAAACTAATAGCAGTTCTCCCAGTTGAAAAGCAGAATTTTACTGGTTTGGGAGTGTTTTTTTCCTTCATTCTGCTTTCCTGTCATCTCAGTTTTCTTGGCTCTATTTATTCCAGCCTCACAAACAGATATATTAATTAGCAGTGATCACTCCATGCTATTTCATCACAAAAACTGGACAGAATGACATGCAGATTTCAACTGACTGATGGCCTTCCTTATCTTTGTGATGCCCCCAAAATGCTTCTGCTTGTCCTTTCATTAATACAATGCAAACACCAGGGGCATTTAGGTGGGGAAATCAAAAATAATTCCTGCTTTTTTTTTTTTTTTGTTCTCCCAGGGTATCAAATTCTGACAGACATCTTTAAGATGGTGATCAAAGATCATGCAGATGGAACTTTTAATTAATGTTTGTCCATGTTTTCAGTGAGACACGTCCAGCCCTCCTCAGAACTGGAGCAACCTGAGGACAGGAATTCTGTTTGAAGGTTTCTTTCAGGTCTCATCTGTCCAGGGGAGGGCCAAGTCTATGGAACTGCTTCCTCAGAACATTTCAGAAGGAATCAAACCAAATAAATCAATTTATGGCACTTGTCTTGCTGCCTGTGGGAGGGTTTGGCCACTGCACTCACCTCTTACTCCATTTCTTCCCAGGCTGCCCAAGCAAATGGTGAGTGCTGAATTTAGCATTATTGACCAAGAGTTAATCTAACTGGAGTTAGGGACCAGAAGATTTGGCTTATACTCCAATGTTGGTGATTTTCTGCCCAGGATATACTTAATAATATCTACTCAGTACCCATGAAACCACAACTTCCTAAAGGAACAGTCTCTGCATTTCAGACTGGTTGTCCAAAGCACAGCTCAGTGTTTATGACAGGCAGAAAGCTGTCAGGTTACTGAACTTATCCCCAGAAATGCATTTTTCAATATCTAGTGTGCACCTACTGTAGACTAGAGTGTCCTGGGAATTAAAAAATTAATGGGCTCAAAAATATCTATGCTGCCTTCATTAGGCAAAATAAATCACCAAACACAAAAATGAGGATTTTAAAGGTCTTCATGAGACAGCCAACATTAGAAAACACTGACAATGGGAATACTGGGTTGCCTTTTGGGGTGAATAACAGAATTGTCTGGGCAGTTCCTGAAATACATAGTGTAAACATGAAGCAGCAGTATAGGAAAATGTGGATGGATGCTAAAGCCATGAAGAATCTGGGTTAGCCAAGCAGAACTGGGGCAGAACGGGCACTGGGCAGCCTCCAAAACTCAATAATGAGTGGGCTCTGAGCAGGCAGGGCTTTGAGCCTCCTTACAGCCCCACACCACGCCCTGCTGGCACATTTTAAATGACTAATTGTATGCAATCAGTGCTGTCCACAAGAAGGGAAACACACTGGGATCGGTCCCCTGGGGCAGCGTTTTAAGAATATATGAGGCATGTCCTCAAGATTTTATGGCACTGCTTTCGTTTTGACACGTAATGATTTGAGAACAACATTTTCCCTGCTCTGCCTTTGGTTCCCCTGCTCTGTGGGATGTCACTTCCATGGTTCCCAACCCACAGGAACAGCTGAGCCTCTCAACAACCACAAATCCAATGGAAAGGTTGAAGTTCTAATTGCTTTTCCACTTCCAGCACTGTCTGCTATTGGCTACACTGAGTTTTTGCAAGTGATGTTTGCTGGAAACTATCAATAGTCAATCATAGCAGGAGAATTTTCCCCGTGTTTTAACCTGGGCTGCAGCAAGAGAGCAAAGATGCAAAGATTCTTTGCCCACCTTTCCTCTTCAGTACCCTGTGTTATTCCATTTTCTCCAAGCCTCTTGTGAGGGCAGTAATGAATTCTTGTTAGTGTTTACTAATGTAAATTCATTCTTTGTTATCCCTGGGAGAGGAGGATTAGCAAAATGACAGAACTTATTATTTCTGCTTTTGCTGGATGATATTTATCTTTATTCAGCCCTTAATTTTGTGCTGTGTCCCACCAAATAAAATATATATGTGCATATCAGCAAATCTAAGGGAGAATTTTTAGCATAATGCACAAAAATATAGTTATGATCCTTATTAATATTCAGAAGTATTGTACAGCTTTATCTGTGCATGCTGTATTAAAAAAATTCATCTAAATCTGAAATAATTTCTAATTTGGAGGAAGAAAGGAATTACAACTTCAATTTCATTTTCCTGAAATGAAAGCAGCTCCCTCGGACTAAGGATGTGCATATTTTTAGGACTGGCTAAAAATTATGGTCTGTGCAATTATTTTACTCTACTGGGAATGCATCTCCTTTAAGGAACTTTAATGGTTAAGATGAAGTTTATAAAACACACAAAGAACATTTTAGTAAAGGAAGCTCTTAAAGGAGCTCTCTTGGAATAAACAGATCATCCAAAGTCCCATCTCAGCCATAACTGAAATTTAGAGAGTGAGGTATTTACAATGCTCCTCTCCACAGAGATGAGCAGACAGTGAAATTACAGCAGGCGCACAAGATTCTGAAATTAAGGGATACCATGAAACTCAGGGCTAGAGCTTGAAAGGATTTCTGTGTGGGAGTTAAACTGAACTCAAAACTCAAATGTGTTTGACCACATCCAGGTCAAACCAGATCACACAGGAAGGAATTATGGGCACACCTGGAGATCACTGCACACCATACTCCGAGATCTCCTGCCTTTGAGTTAAATGCCCATTCTGGGTACCTCAAACTGAGAAAATCCTCTCTAGATCTCTGTGCCCATTCCAGAGGACCCAAATTTCCCCTGTGAGGCTGCAGAGATTCCTGCTGTGCATTGCCCATGGCCCCAGAGCAGCTCCCAGAGCAGAAATTACAGCATGCACACAAGATTCTGAAATTAAGGGATACCATGAAAGTCAGGGCTAGAGCTTGAAAGGATCTCCATGTGGGAGTTAAACTGCACTCAAAAGCAGCCACATCCAGGTTAAAAAGGAAGGAATTATTGCCACACCTGGAGACCTCAGATCCCCTGCACGCCATACTCTGAGATCTCCTGCCTTTGAGTTAAATGCCCATTCTGGGTACCTCAAACTGAGAAAATCCTCTCTAGATCTTTGTGCCCATTCCAGAGGACCCAAATTTCCTCTACAGAGATTCCTGCTGTCCCTTCCCATGGCTCCAGAGAAGTTCCCAGAGCAGAAATTACAGCATGCACACAAGATTCTGAAATTAATGGATACCAGGAAAGTCAGGGCTAGAGCTTGAAAGGATTTCTGTGTGAGAGTTAAACTGCACTCAAAACCAGCCACATCCAGGTCAAAAAGCAAGGAATTATTGCCACACCTGGAGACCCCAGATCCACTGCACACCATAATCTGAGATCTCCTCCTTTTGAGTTAAATGCCCCATTCTGGGTATCTCAAACTCAGAAAATCCTCTCTAGATCTCTGTGCCCATTCCAGAGGACCCAAATTTCCCCTGCAGAGATTCCTGCTGTCCCTTCCCATGGCCCCAGAGCAGCTCCCAGCAGTGTGGTGCTGCTGTAAGTGCTCTGAGCTGGTCACTGAATTAGGGATAAAAATGCAATCCATGCACTGCAGATGGAGTTTAGAGTTAAAATATTTTATCCTGTGGCTTGATAAAGTAAAACATAAAATGGCACTCCCAAAGCTGCAGGCTGCCAAAGATCTTTTGGAAAAGTCCTGAATCTCTGGGTTTGCTATCAAGGGAACCTTGATTTAACCTCAGTTAATTTTAAAGGCTCATGTTTCAGAACTGACTAATTCAGTCTCAGAATTAAACTATTGTGCAACAAACAAAGGAGATTTTCAAGCTTTTCACCTCACCAAATACATTTCTTTGCTGAAAATAAAGGACAACAAAGATTTCTCTTTGCTCTGGGGGGCTTTGCTCAAAATTCCATTAATACTGAAGTTTAACTGAGATTTCCCCATTTCAGCACAATTGTCTCCTGGTGTTTGTACCACTGGAAACCATTTGGGCTGTTGCCAGAACAGCACTGAAAGTTCCTCTCCCAGGCCATTGCAATTTGGCAAAATAAACATTCTTCCACCCTCCTGCAACGTGATTTCTCCTCTTTAATTACAGATATTCTCTGATTTCCAACACCACACACAGACAGCAGGACAACTGTAACAGACAGACAGGTTTAAGCTGCTGCCCTCAGGAGCTCACAGTATTTATGATTTATCTGAAATCCCTGCAAAACCTTCCAAAAGCAAATTATACCCAACATTTGTCACCTCCCACAATCAAAAATGCTGATAGAAATGAAGTACAAAGAAATTTTAAGTTTAAAATATTCACATGAAAGCAGAGGAAGCTATGGTAGCATTCTAAAAGTCAACATCCAAATGTAAAATGAAACACAATATTATTGTGCTTTGAAAGCAGTTTGACACAATAGTGTGCTATAAAAACAGTTTGAACTGATACCAGAATTTTAATTTCAATTTAATTAGAGATTAAAATATGGAATTCAGATTTCAGAATCTGCACAAGAAATCTGAATTTTGCTGGAACGGTGAATATTTGCTTTGAGGATATAAAAATCGCCTTAGAAATCAAACTTCTGTTAGGGAGTCCTACAAATCCCATGGAATAAATGGAATTAATTGACTTTCAGGCTATTCTGATTGGATTCTGACCAACAAAAATTCACTCACAGTTTGGTTTTTGCTACAAATTTGTGACTACAATGTAATGAGACAACAATGCGCCCTACCTGGGTCTCCACTGTCAATGTAAGGCTTAACGAGTTCTCCAAGTTTTGTGTTGTCTGCAACAGCTTCCTTTAGCAGTTGCCCACAGCAAACTAACAGGAAGGAAGAACAAAAAAGACACAAGGTTAAATTTTAAAAAGGAGGCAACAAAGCAAAGCAAAGAAAAGAACCCAGAAGCTGCATACTGGAATAAGGTCACTGAATAAAATAAAAGTTGTATGTTTTTTGAGTTTGTTGTTAGGGTTTTGTTGGGTTTTTTTGGCCAAGCAGAGTGAAAAGCAAGGAGAGTGAGGATATGGAATGAAGAAAAAAAAAAGAATATATTTGGCAAAGAACATATTAAAAATGGAGAGAATGACATTAATCAAATATATTTCTGAAATAACAACTCAAGGGATTGCTGGTGGCTTTCACTTTTTATAAACTTGTAATTAATGAATAAAGTTCCAGCTGCTCAACAGCATCTGAACCACTCTGCTGGAGGTGCAGCACAATGCTCAGCTCAGGAGGGGCCTCCCTGGATCATTTAATGATCATGTAAGGATTACATTTTAAAAAACTGTGCTAATGCAATATTATCATTGATTTCAAACACACACAGAACTCCAGGAGATGCAGATTTCAGGTCTGAGCCAGGACAGCTATACATGAAACATTCCTGGTTTGGCCTTGGAGGGCATTGGCTGCCCAGGTGAGGGAGGGAACCAAGACATGGAGAGGTCACACAGCAGCAGAAATCCTGGTTACAACTCCAATTACTTTTGGTAAAAATATTTGCTACAGGTCCCCCTGGAGATTATTCAATTAATAATCCTAAATTGATTCCTTTTTCCCTGGAATCAATAGCACTGACAGGCCCTGCCTTTGATGGGAGAAGATGGAGCCCTTTAATCAGTTTATTGCTGTTAATCACACTGCCAGGCCAACAGGAGTGAGAACATCCCAGCAGTGCTCCTGGGACAAAGCTGATGAAATTCAATGTTTAAGTGACAATTTGAACAGTCACCAGTTGTCCTGGAGAAGCAAATTCATATTCATAATAAATAGTGTAAAAAACACAACAGAAACTCAGCGCACAGCCCCCAATTTAAGACACCTAATGAGTACACACCTAAATTCAATCCAATTCATGAGACTATTTAAATATAGATTTAAATTTTTGAGCCTGAGCTTCAAGCCCAATGGCCTAATAGAAATTAAGTGTATGCTGAATATTATTCTGAAAAATTATGGTATTCCAACTCTGTATTAAATACTTAATTCTTCTAATATTTGGGTTATAGAACACTTAAAATAAAATTCAACATATGGGTAAAGCACTGGCAATGATTTTTAATAAGAAGAGCTGCAACTCTCTCATATTGTAGTTACTTTAGAAAAAAAATGCAAATTTTGACCTAGATGGAACACTATGAAACCTGCAGTTTTAGAAAAAAAGTTGGAAAAAAATTAAAAAGGACAATAATTTTTTTTTACATTCAAGCATGATTTGTTTTCTTTAAGCTAATTACACAATTAATAAAAATATAGCTTTGAATAAATCTACAAATATTTAGTTTTTCACATGATATTTTAAAATACAGCAATGGCAGAATAACTGGCAGCAGAAATATTCTATCAAAACTGCCTTTTGCTTAACTAACATGATGTGACTAATCAGCAAATTTTACAGCTACCAGACATTTGTTTAAAATAATTTATGGTCACTCCAGTATTAGAAGACACTACAGAACATGGAAAATATTGCACTGATCCTATCAGCAAGCTGCACTTTTATATACAGAACTTTTTAACATTTAAATGCTAATCTTGAACAAGTCTCATGCAGATTTTTTTTTATTTCCTTTACAGAAGAAAGATGATGCACTTTTAACTAATTCCTTCATTTTCTCACACATTACTTGAGCGGAGACCTCACTAAAGTTCAGAGTGAATTCTATTTTAAAAGTGCCCCAATTTTGGTCAGAGAGATGAAACTGAAATCATTCCTCATGATCCACTGATCCACAGAAGAATTCAGAGCGCTGTAGGAGTCTAACAATAGAAAAATACAGATGTAAAAGGTATAAAAAATGATGAAATGATGACTAAAAAAAACCTTAGAGCTGCTTTGTCACAGCACATATACTTGGTTTACACTTCGTCATTCAAATACTTCTCAGTTCTCTCAAAAAATTGACATCCACAGCAATGGACAAAGAGAGAGATTTTATAAGCAAGAAAGACGGACAGACAGCAAAAGATAAATGATCAAAAAGAGAGAAAGGGGGAATTGAGCAAAGTGCATGTTTACTGAGAACTTACTGTTGACAACATCATATTTCTGAGCTATTAGTGCTGCCTGCAGGCTCTTCCCACTGCCTGGGGGGCCAAAAAAGAGAATCCGGGGCGTGAAGGGGGCGGCAGAACGGTGCCGGGTTTGGACAAAGGCAAGAACTGCAACAGGGGAGAAAGGCAAAAAATTAACTCATTTCTATAAAAAACATAAATATAATCATTTATTAGCTACTCTCTTAAAGGCAAAAAATTAACCCATTTCTAAAAACAATAAATATAATCATTTATTGACTACTCTCTGAAAGGCAAAAAATTATCTCATTTCTTTAAAAAAAGTATAATAATTTATTAGCTACTCTCTTAAAGGCAAAAAATTAACCCATTTCTTAAAAAAATAAATATAATAATTTATTAGCTACTCTCTTAAAGGCAAAAAATTAACCCATTTCTACAAAAAAAAAAATATAATCATTGATAAACTACTCTTTTCTTAAATGCACAAAATATTATCATTTCTTTAAAAAAATAAATATAATCATTCATTAACTACTCTCTTCTTAAAGG
Source organism: Melozone crissalis (assembly GCF_028551555.1). Classification (NCBI taxonomy): domain Eukaryota; kingdom Metazoa; phylum Chordata; class Aves; order Passeriformes; family Passerellidae; genus Melozone; species Melozone crissalis. The sequence continues at coordinate 4,074,585 of NW_026535819.1, read as the reverse complement.
CAAAAAATTAACCCATTTCTTAAAAAAAAAAATAATAATTTATTAGCTACTCTCTCAAAGGCAAAAATTAAGTTATTTCCAAAAAAAAAAAAAATATAATCATTCATTAACTAGTCTCTTCTTAAAGGCAAAAAATTAACCCATTTCTTTAAAAAAATATAATAACTGATAAACTACTCTCTTCTCTTAAAAAAATGTTGATCATGGTTTATTTTATCACTGAAATACCCAGACTCTGCACCCAAAATCAGGACACTGATATAAAAGTGTCCTGTCAGCAATTTGCTCTGAGAGGAATTTCAGACATCTCACTATCATTACACTCCTCTGTCTTTCATCAGTGCCTGTCAAATCATTTTAAAGAGCAGATTCAATTAATAATTGCTCTCTTACCATGTTGTTTTTAGCAGAAGTAATTTTTGCTTGATAGCTACAATTTCACCATGCAAATTATAGAGGGCTGTAATTACATTTAATACTTTCTGCAGTTTCTGAACAAATATTTAAGCGTAAAAACTCGGGATGTTAAATTAATGACATTTATCCAGCTGTGTGTGATTAAGACTCCTAATTACAATATTATAGACTTGTAGCACAGTGTGTCATGACACTGCTCAGCCTTGACAACACAGAGCTGAGTGTGGATGTTTTATTCTTTTACCCATCCTTTTTGTGTAACTTGTAAAGAAAATGGGAGCTTCTCTGCCTGATTCCACCCATTTGCTGGACACCATGCTCCTAAATTTTGCTTCAAGCAGGAAATAGCACCTTGAGGTCAACCTGCAGGTTTGGAAAGACCAGGGGACATGTGAAGCATCATCAGCACTGCCACGTTACAGAGACCTGGACTTGGTTACAAACCCAAAGGAGAACCTGAGAGATCACCAAGAAGACAAAAGATAAATTTGGATTGTATTTGGACAGAGCTGTGCCCATTTGATGGCTGAGAATGCCAGAGAAGGGAGCAGCCCAAGCCATACTTGTGACATCTTTTGGCTTTTCCAGGGATCAGTCCAATGCCAAAGTTAAACTTTCTGGTTGGCCATGACCAAAGCAGCAAGGACACATCTTCAAAGCTCTGATTCCCCTGGGATTGCAGTGGGTACACCTAAAAGTGAGCCCAGATGAGCTGCAGCCTCTCTCAGTTTTTGTGAGATCTTCAGTTCCAATAAAAGACTCTCTAAAGAGTCCTTGTAATAAAAAAAGAATTTTAGGTTCAGGAATAGGACAAGCTTAAGCATGAGTGTTTGTATGCGTCATAAGCTATATTAAAAAGCACAAAAGGATTGGTGGGGAACACCCTGAGGATCAGGATTTTAGGAGCCATTGTCAAAACGTTGCTCTGTACCAACAATTTTTCAGGGAACCCTCCCTTAGATGCTTTGGTATGATTAGAAAATATTTTCTAATAAAGAAACACCTCAAAAAAACTCAAATTTCTACATAGCAGCCCTAAAATATGGAGAAACTAAAGGTGCAGCCCCACGGGATTGGATCCATCCCTTCCTGCAGAGCTGGGATCCTGCACTGCCCAACTGCACTGGGTGTCATTCCCACACCAGGGCAGCAGCAATTCAGTTTACAACATTTTATAATTGTGTGAAACAACCCACAATACTGCTCATTTTTATGAGAGAGTTCTTCTTTTTTTAAAAAAATATAGCTGGGGCAATAAAAATCTAAACAAAACCCCTGGAAAATCCTACTAGAAAATAGTGTTTGCTGCATGGAACCCTGAGAATCAGCTACCCAAGCAGTGCTCCAGTTATTCTGAACATTTTCCACAAGCCAGTGTATTGAAAAGCACAAACATTACAGGCAAAGCACCCTGCTTACAAATGATGCTTAATTTGCAGTAAATAACCAAGTTAATTAGGAGTAATGATCCCCTAGACAGTCTCCACATCTAATTATTCTTTAAAAAAAATCTGGCTGCTTGATGCACTGCAGAAAAAAGATCTAGAGAGGATTTTTTTCATTCCAGTTTTCAATTTATCTCACTACATTATTAATTAATAATAATTAATATTCAGGCACTCACATTTTATTTACAATTCAAGGCATGAATTCTTTATGAATGATGATATGAACTTTTAAATTTAATTAAGTAATTTAGAGGTAATTAATGTGGAAATTCAGAATATAAACTTCCTACTTGTTTATCTTAAAAGTGCAGCACTTGTTATTAAAAAAAAAGACCTTTTTGAGATGCAAAATTACTGGGATATAAGAGATCATCTGCAGACTGACAGCTACAAAGTACATCAATTGGTCTTTCTGGCAGTTTCCTTATTCTCTTCTAGAAGGATCAACATTAAAAGTCAGATTGCATTACAGCCAAGCAAAGGCAAACAAGAACTGATGAACAGGAAAGCTCCCAGCACAAACAGCTTTTAAACAATGAAATGTTCCCGGCTTTGAACTACTCCTCCTTGTTGTTCTCAGACTTTGGAAGGTACTGGCCCTTTGGGAGATGAACAATTGAGCCACAGGGCTCCCTTTTAGAAGAGACACTCACAGAAATGATGGTGACATCTGCTCTGCTGACTCAGCTCTTCCTTGGTGGGGCTGGGAGCTGAGAATTTCCAGTTATCTGCACTTACTCCAGTAAAATAATCACCAGGAACAGCCCAAATGCTGCTGTAGAGAGAGCACAGCTCAGCTGGGAGCATCTGAGCTGCCTAATCCTACAAAGGGACTCTAAGAGCCAGGAACCAGCCCTCAAACAGGACCTGCTCCCCTTCCCACAAAGCACAAATTTACCCTGGGAGAGAACATCCACGGAGGGCTGGTCTGCGTTGATGGATTTCAGAACCTTCTGGTAGATGTGGAAAATCTCAGGGAAGTTTCTGTGGTATTCCAGCAGCTTCTTGGACACCTCCTGCTCAGAGAGATCTTCTGGTTTCACCAACCTCTCCTGCACCAGGGGGTCACTTGGCCAGTCAAAGGTTGTGTGGAAAACCTCTACAGGGAACATGGTTAGGAGCTAAGAGCATGAATTAACAGATCTGTAATTAAGAATGTCCCTCCTAATTCCACTCCTCAGAACTAGTAGCATGAATTAACAGGTCTCTAATTAAGAATGTTCCTCTTAATTCCACTCCTCAAAACATCCATCCTGATTTTTTTTTATTGAGCAATGGCAGGATTTTATCTTGTGATGGATGATTGATGATAAAACTCAACAGACAATACAGAGCTGAGTGGATTTGACAGTTTATTTTGTTTAATAGAAATGCTTTTATTTAACCTAATGGAAATGATTTTATTTACCCTAAAAGCATCCCTGCACCTCAGAAACAAAGCAGGACCTAGGAGACATGCACAGCAAAATTATAAACTCATATGGAGATCTAACCTTTAAATATTCTGTACTGTCCATTTTGCAGGCTCAATCCTGAGCTTTTTACTTCCCTGTATTTTAATGGCACTAAAAATAAAGCAATGTCAACAAATACCATTTCCAAACAGTTGAAATTTATAATTACAAATTCCTGCTAGTTCTTAAAGGGATCCCATTTAAATTTTAGCCCCATCAGTAGTACTGCAACATTTCTGAGACCAAGCAAGACTGCAGAGTGCAGGGGAGGTCAGGAACAAACAATACTGCACCTTGTGTGAGGGGATCCAGCCTTTTCCCACCACTCCTCTCAATCAGCACAGTGTCTGGGGCATAGAGCATAACTAGGCAACAAAAAGGAAAAAAGGAAAAAAAATTTTAAAATGTAGCTCTTGTTAATAATTTGCTTTATTCCCTGTAACTGTTCAGATGTATCCTAATATCAAAGGTGGCTGAATTTATCTCGAGCATATTTCATTTCCCAGCATTCTCCCTGCAAATATTTTACTCCACTTTTAATCAGAATTTTGCTTCACCTACTAAACAATACAGTGGGATAAAATATCCATGAATCCAGTACCCATGGGCACTAACTGTCCCCACTATCCAAAAAACATCACCAGCAGCAATAAAACATTGTCTCCGGAGCCTCAGACAGAAGTTCCCACTGACACTTGAGACTGATTCTCTTCTACACCACAAACATTACTTTTCACCCAGGTTCTTTGGTGGTGAGACCAGTGAAACTGATTTTTTTTTAATATATAACCTCACAGAAAAGTGTTCAAACTTGATTAGAAAGCATCAAAATAGGAAGAATCTGTCAGTTCCCTGGGTTGCTTTTGGCTAATCATCCTTGCAGTTAAACACTGTAATTTAATTACTATTTTCAGTGCATTTGATTACAGGTTTCAAACAAGTTCTTTTTATGACTTTCTTCTTTGTATTAAATGGCTTTTTCAGGCACTTTTCTCCCTATTAAGGTACTCACACACAGTAAATCTCATCTCCTCTCAATCTTCTTTTTGATTAACTAGACAGGCTGAGCTGTAAGATTCTCGTTCAGGTCTTGGTGGCACAGATATAATTGTGAGCAAAACTCAACTTCAGATGTTATTAGGTATATTAAAAATACATGCAAGTACTAGACATTAAACACTTTTGCCTAACTCTACTGCAGTGATTCTGAGTTCTTCATTAACAGTTGAATATCATCCAAATCAAATCCAAAGTGACAATTCATAAAGTTGGATAAATTCTGTGCACTGGCAAGCTCTGCATTTATCATTTCACACTGCATTCCACACAACTGCAGTAATTTTTTATATTCTAAGTAGGTCCTTTAGCTATAATTTGGGACAAGTTGCTTCTCCTGTATGGCAAGGGCAGCTGCCAAGGTCTGTAAAACATTCCACCCCAAACCAGCCAGAATCCAGCCCCACTCTGAAAGGTCAAGCTTAAAATCACCATGTTTCCACTTCACTTGGTGAAATTTACATTCCCTAATTCAACAGAAGCATAAATTTGTGTTTAGCACATGAGGAACTGGTTTAGTCTGAGCATAAAAGCTGATTTTTAGAGGTGGAAGTCAGGAGCAAAGCCACTTTTAGCTGCTCAAACCCACTTGGTGCAGGGTCTGGAATTTACAGAGCTCTGATGTGGAAGGAGAAAAGGCTGTGAAAGACAGGGCTTAAAATCTCCCAGGTTACCTCAGGCTTTCAACCCCAGTGAAATATTGTGCTGTCTGGTGACTCTGTCTCCAGCATTGGTATTGAATTTATTGAGGATTTTTGGAGACAAACCCTTCCAGCCTTTCCTCCTGGATGCAACCACACACAAGCCTTGCACTGCTTACCAACATGCCTAGGAAAAATGCCAGATGATTGCAGCATCCATGCCTGCTCCTGGTTTTCAGGGAAGCCTTCCAAAATCCATCCCTATTGAACAAAAACATGAAAGAGTTATTGATCCTGGAAGAGAAAAAAAAAAAAACAAACCACAAAATTCACACTAAATCTCAGGGCTGTTTACACAAAAATTACCTCATTCTGATCCTTCCACAGCTCAGTATTTCTCATGGATGCTTGTGAGAGAAGAAAGCAAACATGGAGAACTGATGTTTTTGTGAAATTCATGCACTGATTCCACTGCCACACAGCAATGGGAACTTATGGATTGTAGCAATGATTTTTTTCTTTTCATGTTTCAATCTTAAAAATAAAAATGAGCCAACTTTTATCTCGAATAAAAACAACCCAAAACAATTTCCACAGTTTTGAAATATTCAAAAGGATACCAGCCCACACTGTGTATATATATATATATATATATATATATAAAGGAACTAAACAAATCTAAAGACAGATTTAATGCCAAGAACACTGAGGAAAATATGCATGCTTTCATTATTTTCTTAAATTATACAGGAAAACTCACAGTAATGGAACCAGCGTTCCCAGAGCTAATGAAGCAACAGAGCAAAAGAAAGAAAAAAGAAAAAAGAGCTTTTTGCTCCCTTAAGTCCTTGTTATAGCCAGCTAAGTGTTGGATTGAGCATCTTTAAAAAAACATTTACAGATCTGTGAAATACCGACGGAGAGCTGCAGCCTCGCTCAGTTTTTGTCTGATGCAGTATTTGAAATCTAATCCACTTCCCAGGCTCACATCTGAGTCTTCTGAACTCTCCCTAATTTATCTGGCAGTTTCCTGAGCACACAAGTCCTTGCTGTTCTATCCCACCCCTCCAAATAACTTTGTGATTCCTCAGGAAATCTGGGAGCCATCTTTGTGCTGAAATAAAGGAGATATTTTAATATTGCATTAGCTGGCAATCATTCTCAGCTCCCGCATAAATCTGGTGCTCTGTCAGGGTGGGGTCCAAAGGTTCTCCAAGTATTTCAGGGAAATCTATCTCCAGGACCTCTGTGGGAGGGAATGGGCCATTCCAATTACACAAGAAAATAGAGCAGATTATTTAAAATTCCTTAATTAGCCTGGTTTCAGGAAGATGTCATCCTGCTGACAGATGTAGAAAATACAAGACTCAAGTAACTGCAAGCCATTTTTGCCACTCCCAGTGTTTGCTCTGCCAAATTAGAATGAACCACTGGCTAAGGTCACACAGGTGCTGAGAAATCAATTTATCCCTTGGGACTTGCAGAAGGCAAAGCTGAACAATGTTTGTAGTGCTCTGCCAGGAACTTCAGCACTAGTTTGGAATATAATGTGTACAAAATATATATATATATATATATAGGGCCAGATCTTCTAGGGAGAAAGGTCTGATGGCAAATAAATCAATGCCAATTTACAAAGACTACAAATCTGGCTTGTTTTCTCCACTCTGAGTGCAACATTTTTGGAAACTATAACAAAACAAATGTAAAAAACCACAAAAATTGCCCTAAAAAACCTGAAGTCACTACTGCTTATGGCTCAAATCACATACTGTGCAACAGGCAGTAAAAACAATACTATAACAATAACAATAACCAATCCATACTTTTAACAATCCACAGCAAACTTCAAGAGGTTTACACACAAATTTCAAAGGTCCTTAAAACAGGCAATAAGCAAAAAGGTTGGGGTATTTAGGAAAACAAAGCTCAATAAATAGCTCCCTACAGAAAATATCTTTTAAAGGCATTAAACAAATGCAAAACCAACACACATTACAAAAACAGTGAGCATTTTGGAGCTGATTTCCAAAGGTCTCTGAGTTGCAGGCTATCAGTCAGTCCCTAATTAGAATATATTATCCATCTACTTGACACTTCAGTGAAATGTCTATTCCAGCACAGAGCTGCAGCTTTGTTCAGAACAGGTTTATTGATATTCTGCAGCTCTGCCTCTCCATACCCCCAGTGGCTCGGTTCTGTTTTATCACACATCAAAAAGGCCGTATGCTCAGGGCACCCCGTGCACAGCTCAGAGCTGGAGGTCTGAACAGCTGCAAGTAGTGTGCTATCACAGGAGGGACAAGCTCCAAGCAGATGTCACAGATAAAATAAAAAAAAGAAAAAAAAAATAAAGGGGGGAAAAAAAAAGAGTGGAAAGGGAGTGTGGCTTGGGAACGCAGCAAGAGGAAGGAGACACAGCAGAGCAGGACCTGACTTAAAATATGCCTATCATGCTTTATGCAAACATTGGTCTTTTTTTGCCCTCCTGACTGTCATTAAAGTCTAATTAAGAACTTCACATGATAAATTTGTTGGTTTAAGAAGCCATCTTCTTTTGGTTCTTGGTAGCAGTAACCTTCCATCCAGGCATGGATTGCACCTTATCACACCAAGGCTGGAACAAAGGCTAAAAGTGAGAAATTCCACTGGTCACTGCTCCCTGTGTGCTATCACAGGAGGGACAAGCTCCAAGCAGATGTCACAGATAAAATAAAAAAAAGAAAAAAAAAAATAAAGGGGAAAAAAAAAAAGAGTGGAAAGGGAGTGTGGCTTGGGAACGCAGCAAGAAGAAGGAGACACAGCAGAGCAGGACCTGACTTAAAATATGCCTATCATGCTTTATGCAAACATTGGTCTTTTTTTGCCCTCCTGACTGTCATTAAAGTCTAATTAAGAACTTCACATGATAAATTTGTTGGTTTAAGAAGCCATCTTCTTTTGGTTCTTGGTAGCAGTAACCTTCCATCCAGGCATGGATTGCACCTTATCACACCAAGGCTGGAACAAAGGCTACAAGTGAGAAATTCCACTGGTCACTGCTCCCTGTGTGCTATCACAGGAGGGACAAGCTCCAAGCAGATGTCACAGATAAAATTAAAAAAAAAGAAAAAAAAAATAAAGGGGAAAAAAAAAAAAGAGTGAAAAGGGAGTGTGGCTTGGGAACGCAGCAAGAGGAAGGAGACACAGCAGAGCAAGACCTGACTTAAAATATGCCTATCATGCTTTATTTGCTATTTTGCCCCCCTGACTGTCATTAAAGTCTAATTAGTAACTTCACGTGATGAATTTGTCTCTTTAAGAAGCCATCTCTTTTTGGTTCTTGATAGCAGTAACCTTCTGTCCAAGGATTGCACCCTATCACACCAAGGTTGGAACAAAGGCTGAAAGTGAGAAATTCCATGGTGCCTGCACTCTGTGGACATTGCTCCCTGTGTGGTATCACAGGAGGGACAAGCTCCAAGCAGATGTCACAGATAAAATCTTAAAAAAAGGGGAAAAAAATAATATCAGTAATGGCTTTGCCAGTGTGGATGTAAAATTCTGGAGATTTTCAGGGCACAGCAGACTGAGAGTGCAGTAGAAACACTGACAACCCAGCTCTTGCAGCCCATCAACATGAGCAGTATGGATGATGGAAAATGCTCAAACCTTTCCAAATTTCCCATTAGAAAGGAACCTCTTATGCCCCACATTAGTTCTGTCAGTGGAGTAATGTTTTAAAAAGTTCCATTCTTCTCAGAAAATATAAAATGTGGTGAACGGGCAGATTCTCTCCCTGAATAAATCTTTTGTACCATCACTTTCTTTGCATGGAGTTTCATAGAGAAAATATTATTACCTTTAGCTACCAAGGTAAAACCAAACAGAACCAATCAAGGTAAAATCAAACAGAGCCAACTGAAGTAAAACCAAACAGGACCAACTGAGGTAAAACCCAACAGAACCAATTGAAGTAAAACCAAACAGAACCATTGTTCTCTTTTCCTTCCCTTTCAAGGGCAACCACAAAAAAATACCAATCTCAACTCATTCTGCCACTCTTTGTGTGACTCACTGGCCCAAGCTTGGTTTCTAAAGATGCTAACCCTCCAGGAAAGTGGCTCAGCTCTCCCTCAAACTCATCCTGAGCAATTTCTCTCCCCTCCATGAATTCCCAGCAGTCAGAGGGGCTGCAGCCAAGCTGTGCTAACCCTGCAGGATGAAAATTCTCTGTATCAGCCTCACAAGTGCCAGGCTCTAACATAATGCCTGCAATAAGTTTCCTGTGTGTGCTGCAAGACCTCCCCACCTGATCCCTCCCAGTCCTGACCAGGTTTGTGTTACAAGAACACATAACACAGGGCCTCAGCAGAGCTGTTGATCAATAAAAATGTTCTCCTCAGAGAATGCCAGTGACATCTATAAACCTGTGAGTGTCAAAACAACGGCACAAAAAATCCTCTATTCCTACTGTCAGTGGGATGAAAGCTGCACAATTAATGCCAAGGCAATGACACCACAAGGAGAAATAAAACAAACAGCTGGTGGTACTGTGGTCCAACATGCTGCTCCTAATCTGTGAACATTTTCAGTGAAAACATGCTGACTCATGTTTTGAAAGAAATGGCATAAATCTGGTCAGTGATGTAAAAACCCTACAGCATTAATTCTATTTTGAGTTACACACAGAAAATATTACACATAAAATGCATAGATCTCCTTTCAAAGGATAAAATAATTTGTGTCACTTTATGTGCATCTATCTATTAATGTCAAGATTTTTAATAACCATCACACCTTTAAAAAACAAATAATGAGTTTTTCCTAAAACCAGTTGAAACCTCAGCTGGGTTGATTACATCCACTGCATTCCTGCTGAATGTCAGGGAAGCTTCAAAAAGGTTTTTTCCCCCCTGGTTGTATAAGACACCCAGCACTGATTCAGTGCTGCTGGTGACAACAACAGGAACATGAAATGCAGGCAGGACTCTGTGCAGCTGTTGGCATTTTAACCACCTTGTCACCTTACTCATACATGACCTAATACCTAAAATAACTCACTGAGAGATCCATCCCTCATTATTGACAGGAGAACTAAAGCCATGCCAACAATTATAGGAAAAAAAAAAAGGAAAATAAGGTGGATGCAGCCTGTGGAGAGTGATGGATTTTGCTTGTACACTGACAGTAAAACTCACGTTAACAAACACTGGGGAAAGTAGCTGCTGAAAACATGTGTTCTTTTAATCAGGGAAAGAGACCTATGTGGAAAAAAAAGCATTTTTGAGAGGTTTTAGAGCTCTTGTTATAAAACACAAATGAACAGGACAATATATCATGTGTGGTTTTAAACAGGTTCTCCTGCCAGCTGAAGGGCCTAAGTCCTATGTGGATATATTACAAATAAAAAATACATTGAGTGCTACCAGATATATAATCTGGAGTGCTAAGTAACTAAAATTACTTAAAATGAAGTCAAATAGCTCAGCTAAAAAGACCTTCAAGGAAAACCAGACAGACCCATGTAATTCAAGCACAGTGAACAGCAATACAAAGTTTAATTCTGCTTTGCAAATTCAACATTAGTAGGTCAATTATACAGTAAGGTCTGCAGTGTTTTATGAAGAAAAGTTGATACTATTTAGGATTTCTGCAAGTTCCTTTATTTCTTCTTTCTAAGGATCTAAAAAATCATTGTTTCAGTCTCCCAGATGATGAAACACGGAGTAAGAAACACAGAATGCCACAGATTTGAACACAACTAAACCTATTCAAGCTAAGAGTAAAAATACTAATTATTACCCAGAAGACAATATATTCAAATGCAGTGTTTCCTAACACAGGGAGAAAAAAGAGACACAACCAGAAACAAAACTGAAATTAGTAATGTTAAGACTCTTTTCCTCAAGAAGAGCCAAAACCCCTCAACAATATCGATTCCTATCTATTTTCTGTTTATCTTTTTTGTCCACTCCATCTCTGCCAGTTGCCCCAGGCAATCAACAAAGCTCTGCTTGTTCAGCCTTTGATCATCTCCGTGCTGGAAGATTAGCATATGCATACTCTCATCCTCCCCTTTATCCTGTTAATAAAGCTCCAAACTCCCTCCGCTGATGTTCAAGAAAGCAACCGGCTCGGGAGCCCCGATGATTTGCCCCCATTCCCTGCTCTGCTCGGGACTTGGAATGCTAAACACCAGGCACGAGTTGTGTAAGTGCTTATCCTGCAGCCCTCTGAGGAGCAATTCTTACTTGTTTGATGCAGTCCACGTTTGACAGACGCTCCTGGATCAGATTGGCCCAAAGCGCGTTGGGAATTTTCTAAAGAAAGAACAAAAAAAAAAAAAAAAAAAAAAAGAGGAAAAAAAAAAAGGGCTGAATATTCACAATTGAGTTCAAAAGGAATTTTACCATGCAGGCACCGTTGAGGTTAAAGGTGAAGTGAGATGTCTTCTTGGAAATAAAGAGATAAATAATTCCGTGCGAGTCCCGGGTCATTAACATGAGTTAATGACCAAGAGTTAATAAGGGCACAAAAATCAGTGTTAAAGGGAAGCTGAGCACAGAGCATGAATACCCATGGGGGTTTTGCACACTGGCATGGAAGCAGTGCCAAGTTCTGCACACTGACACACACATTGGACATCAGACCTGCAAAGGGATCCAGAGGAACATCACATCCACAAATCATCCTTTTAACCACGAGGATCTGACCCCTGACTGCTCCATGTGACAGAGAGCTCAGCATCAGGGACCTGCCAGCTCTCAGTGACACAAACAGAACCTCAGACACTGAGCAAACAACACAGAGTCTGATTTTCAGGAGGTTTGTTTCGTTGCTTCAAGTAACTCCCATCATCCAAAATGTTTATTTAAAATATATTTTGCAGTTGAACTTAGTTTATTTTTAAACTCAGGACTGTGAAATGGGATGGAAACTGCATCTGCCAATATTTCCAAAGTGCTGTTTAGTCCTGTGACTGCTGCTTTGGCCCATCTCTATAGATGTTTTGTAAGAAGGTATTTGCTATGTGACAGAAGAACCAAGTTCCTATACAGATCAGCATCCCTCAACATTTCTTCCATTGTATTTGATTTCCTAACAAGAAATCAGCAATATTTTCCTTTCCTTCTAGTAAGAATTTGTTCGACTATCTTGTTAATTTAGGCTTTTATTCTATGCTGAACTTGGTTAAACTCTGAGTTAGCCAGTTTAGCTCAAAGTCTAAACTTCTGTCCATGCAGCTCATGACAGCCATTAATCATTTCAATAAATGCCTTGTCTTATTCATTCTGTCATTATTGGTAAAATGAATAATCAGAAAAAAAGTCAACCTGCAATCAGATTCTCTACCTCCTAATTAAAATAAATTATCTTTTACTTAACAATGTGAGCTTGACTCTGTTCCCTTTAGTTCCATATCCTGTGGCTTCTCATGTCTTTTTCCTAACCTGTTTGAAATGTATCAACCTAAAAATGAGTATTTCTATAGGCTGGGAGAGGTAGATAGGGCAGGAATCAGATGCTTCTCTGTATTCAAGATAATATTCCAACATATTTTTCTAATCTATATGCTTTTTCCAATCTACACATTTAATTGCCGCTAATTGTTAATAATTAGACAATTATCTTTTAATAAGACAATTAATTACATTGATCAACTATAATACATAGTTGATAATTACATGATCAACTAATCCTGGGACTCATGGCATCTGGAAAAAATATTCCTTGGGGCAACCCCTTTGAACTTCAACTCACACAATGAAAAAATCTGGCTGATGATGTGGGAAGATTTCATAAAATCTTCTTCACTAGATGATGAAACAATCTCACAAGGAGTGGTGGGAATGGCACTTTGAAGGAAGGTGCAGAAAGTGCTCCAGCACACCCAGCAGAGCCCAGGTGGCCCAGGCAGGCAGGGTTTGCTTTTCTTTATCTCTTTTGTCCCCAGCTCTCAGTGCATCTCCTTATTACAGCGACTGGAGTGGGTCGCTGGGGTGGTGAGAAGGACGAGAATCATGTTTCTTGATTAGAAGGCTGGATTTATTGATATAAGATATATAATACATTATAACTATACTGAATAGAATAAAAAGAGAGGTTGCAGAGGCTGCTAAGCTAACTAAGAATAGAAAGAAAGAATCTATAACAAAGTTGTGTCTAGGGACTCTGTCTCTAGTTTGCTCCTGTGATTGGCTCTTAATTATAAAGATGGGAACATGAACCAATCACAGGTGCATCTTATTGCATTCTACAGCAGCTGATAATAATTGTTTACATTCTTTTTCTGGGGCCCCTTTTCTTCCCAGAAAATGGACAAATCTGAAAGAAAGTATTTCTGTGAAAAAATGTCTGCGACATCTCCTCACATCAGCCAACACTGGGGCAGGCAGCAGAGCAGGAGGGAAGGAAATTGCCGCTTTTGCTCGGAGCCAGCAGGTCCCCAGGGCGCTCTGTCAGAGCCCCTGTCACCTTGCACAGGGGCACCACGCTGCTGCCAGGGACAGCCAGGACCTGCCTGCTCCTTTCATGTGCCGTGTCACAGCAGGCTGCTCGCTGCTGGGGGCTGCTCTGCGCTGCCCTGCCAAACCAATTTACACCACACTCATCCTCCCTCCTCTCCGTGCAGCGGTGCTCTCACTGCTGCCTTTGCAGCGGGGTTGGCTGCACAGAAACAGCCAAGGACACACATTCAGGTGTTTCAGTGTTTTTGCTCCTTCTGCTCTCTGTGGCTCCATTCCAGTCTCATTTCCTGGGCAGTTTTTTCCCCCCACTGAGCAGTGGCCTACAAAATCATTTTCAATGGTCTGCTTGCAGAATGCCTAATTATTCCTCTAGAAATCAGGATATCTGGTACGTATCAGGCAGTCCATTTATAATTTATCTCTCATAAACACATAAATATATGGTGAGCCTGGGAGATGGGATTGCACTTCCCAGAAATCTGCAATAATGGGCAGTGGCACACATTTGGTAAAAGCCAAACTACACCTTGCCCACAGAGCTGTCCCAACATTCAGAGTAGGTAAAGGAAAAACTGCTCTGGGGTTTTGGTCAGGTTCAGAACACTTTTCTACCCATGCTGGTTTAATCACTATTTCCATATTTGCTGAAAAACTGTACCCACTCATGATTAATTTTAAATATTCCATGTTATTTCAGGAACATCATACTTCAATTTCCATGCCTGGTCTACTCAGAGTTGTATTTCATTCCCCTTTCATAAAATTGCCACACTTTTTTTGTAGGGCAGCTTTTTCAGTAGACATTTTTCTTGAAAGTTTTGGATATATTTGCTCTGAAAACAGCTTCAGCTAAAAATTTCTGGCTTCTCCAAATTGGCACCTTGGAGACAACAGCAATCAAGTTTGAAGAAATTTACTTTAGGATCCTGAGTATAATGAATGTTTAGATTTATTTTTTTCAGGTAAATACACATGAAAGGTTGGTCTTGTTTTTGGATACACAAACCTGGAACATTTTCTTTTTGTTCCTTCAGAGTGGCTTACCCTGGAATAAATTGGAATGCTGACCATGCATAGTTAAGGATGCCTTGGATTTATTTTTCTCTTCTATTTTATTTCTTTTTAAAAAGCACAGGGACGTGACACAACTCTGGAGCAGTTTGAAGTTATTAGGTATTATGCAAACACCTTAACTGCAATTTAGTGGAGCATTAAGAGCACACCCATCCCACAAAACCCACAATTACCACAGTTGTTTCAACTTCTTATTTTACCCAGTTAACAGGAAAAGTGAAACATGCAATTGCTCATCATTAGACTTCACTATAGGAACACCTGAAGATGCTTCCTATTAACATTATAATAACTAGAGATGAGGGAGTAATTTGCAATGATTTATCCAAAAATGTAGCCTCTTTTTCTGTTCATGGAATATTTATTGGTAGCTTGTGGTTCTCCAATTTACTGAATATTCAAAAATATCTGACTTCTTTTTGGAGTATTTTTTACATGCAGAATGATCACATTTTGCTTTGAACATTCAGTATTTAAAATTCACTACCTGAGCTGTGCTCATTAGTCAGTGGCCAGGTATGTGTGGGTGAATGATTGCTTGTCCAACTTGAAAAATGGAGCTTCAGAGAGCAATGATGGATTTTAAAAATGCCTTCCATGGGCTTCCTGTGCCAGGAAAACCCAAATGCTTCAATGGGTGAACACAAAAGAGATGGAAGCTTGGCTGAAGGTAGGTAAAATATGTGAACAAACATTTGCAGAGCTTTCTGCAGCATTTGACCAGATCCAAGTGACCTCAAACTGCCTGACCTCTGCTCTGGGGTTAATGCAGCCACAGCAGCCTTAGGAGTGAGAAAAACATTAAATTGTGTTTATGATCTTCACACCAGACTCTCCAAAAACCACAGCCTTAGCTCCTGCTTTTCCTTTCCATTTATTAAATTGCTTTGGCCAGGACTACAACTTCTTAATGCCCTGGTTATATCCAAACTCATATAAAAGCTCTTGTTCTGCTCCTGAACAGACATCCCAACCTAGAGAAACCCAGGAGCTCCCTCCTAATTCCAGGAGTTACATTCAAAGAAACAAACTCACATAAAAGAACAAAATTATTAAGTGAAAACCTCCTCCTAGGGTGTAAAAATCAACTCCAAAGGCAAACTGCACAGTGCTGAACCACCAGCAGCCTCTGCTCTGCAGGCCCTCCTCACTACCTGATTAGCCTTGACATTTTTGACTTTCATCTTCCACACCATCCATCTTTTTACATCAAATAAGCCCAAAAGGACACCCTTGAAAGTGCATCTGTATAGTCTGAAATATGTTAATAATTACAGTAATTAAACCAAAGGGAATTTTTGTTTTAAACTCTCCCCCTCCAAGTATAAATTTATGAACCTATCAAAACAATCTTTAATAATTAGAACTAAGATTTCAAAGTACATATCCTCAGTAAGAATAATTCCATATCACCCCAGCCAAATGCAAACATTTTTGCCAGTGAGTTCAGGGAGTTCAGTGAACTCTTTGCTCTCAGATCTTGAAGTGTGCTACTTGAGGCATCTCCAAACTTCATTTACTTATGCAGTATTTTATTCAATTTTATAAACACTACCCTATTTTAGCCTAATATTCTAAGGAAAAAACCCCAATCTGTGTATCACACTATCTGCCATATCAGTAAATTACAAATCTGTTGGCCAATTCCAATTCTAAATTGGATTTAGCAGGGGTGCAGAATTTCTACAGATAGGAAATTTCTTAAATTTTTATGAAAATGGGTGATAAGGGACAAAACATAAACTCAAACTAGTGGACTTGTTAGAGAAAATCACAAAAACCCAGACTTCTTCCAGTTATTTCTCATGGAATACCTTGACACTGGAGAAAGGAATCAGATGCTTCTCTGCATTCAAGATAACCTTTCAACATGTTTTTCCAATCTGTCACTAATTTTTAATAATAAGACAATTAATTACATTACTAATCAACCAATCCTGGCAGTCATGACACCTGGAAAAAATGTTTTTTGAACATCAATTAGGATGCTCGCAATGAATGGATTTAAAAATCTGACTGGAGCCACTCAGGTGCACAGAATTGGGGAAAATTCAACAATCTGAGTCAGCTGCTCCTGCCTCAGCTTGAGAGCTTCCAGGGCTGTCAGGAGCTGACTGGATTGTCATCCTCCTTTTGAGTTAATGCACCAAGTAAGTTATTTGTGTCATGCTACAGAGAAATCAAGCGTGCACAACTAAGTAGCACTGTCAGATCAAAAAAAAGTTCTTTGTGTACATATTTTCCAGAGCATTTTGTACCAAAGGAGACCTCAGAGATTAATGCTTATTTTATTGAGATTATCAAACATGCCCAGATAGAAGACACTGTGTTTAATAATAGAATGGAGCTTTTCTAGACTGGATTGTGCATTCCTGGATTTTCCCCAGTTCTGCTGCTTGTTCCAAGGTTGGAATTTTCAAGACTTCCTTTATTTTGGATTGTCTCCCTCTCCTGCCCCTGCTCTGTGTCCTGACACACCAATGCACAGCACAGAGAGAAGAGAATCTTTACTCTCATCTGCTCAACTCAGCAGTGAAAATCATGGGAATGCCACATAATTCCTGTTCTGTGACACGAGAACAACTGCTATTATATTCTCTTACACACCTGGTTTCTTTCTTTATATGCCTTTGCTTCCTCTGTCTGCCTTAATGCTTCCTTGAATAACAAAGTCTCCTGAGAGACACGTATGGCATTGAAATGTTTACAAAGCCACATTGCCTGAGGGGAGAAAAAAAAATACAGGTTGAAATATTTGGAAAGAAAATTAAGCATTTTTTTTCAGAAGGCTGCAGAAAGACAAAGTTTTCCTTAGCCACACATTTAAGTACACAGATATATATAAGCAACTTTAAGTAGTTTCTTATAAAGATGTTCAAGAGTATCCAGCTTTGAATAACGACTTTTTAATCTCCTGTACCTTAACATAGAATTTAAAGAAGGAAATATTCTTCCTACCATGTCCTCACCTGCTGTTTCTGAGGTTCAAATGCAATTTAAGTGGTGCCAGTGGACATGAGACAACTGACCATGCAAATGGAGCAATTCACAGCAAGGGAACACCACAAATGTGTAATTAACTTATTTCCCCCAGGCTAATTAGTCCTGTTAAAAGGCTGGGAAAACAAGGCAGGCAGAATTCTGTTGCATTCCAATAGTTTCACTACCTGAGTTCTTACAGACCTCACTTGAAAATATCTATTTAACCTGTGGTGTAACATCCAGGTGTATCCCTCAGGAATGCTGTCCTTTAATTTGTCTTATGTTCGTCTATCACTTGGATAAATGTCAAAATTCTTTTCCCAGAATAACATTCTCCAAAATGCTGAGCTCAGTAGAAAGTAAGAGGGTGAGTGGGAAGTGCTGCAACACTGAGGGTAAGGTACTCACAACTGTAGTTTTCCCAGAAGCAGGTGGGCCAAGGACACAAATTCTTGGAGCTGTGGAACAAGGATATGCAAATATCAAAGTGCAGAACAGCAAAAATCCCCTCCAGTTTCCCACTCTTGTATTGCATAATATCAATGTAGCCAGCATGAAACAATTATTTCAGCTGGAAACCTCAGTGGAGATTTCAGGATTTGACTCCACTGGGGAAAAAAAGGGGGAACAGAAAATCAGTGCCACCTGGGTCCTCCTTTAATCTCCATGGTCAATGAGATTAGCACTCTAACCATGCCACTTGGAGAGATAAATGAGATATGTATATCTCAATCCATTGAAACATGGAGAGTTTAGTGGGTGAACCATAAGGTACAAACATTTCCTTACCTGAGCTTGACTTTTATTCCTGAAACATTGATTCAGAACTAACACATTTTGTGCTCAACAAATATTTCAGTTTTTAGTTTCACCTAAATAGGTTGTGTCAGGGTTCAGAGAAGATTTAGATACTGCAGAATGAAGGACTCCCTCACTATGCTTTTTGACAGCAGCCTTCAATTTTTCTAGTCACCATTTAAAGTAATTTTCCTCACTTCTGTTTCTTGCGTTTCTCTGCTGCACATTCCTCTCCTTTCTCTGAGGGGGCAAGGTGCAAAAAATGCATCCCAGTTCTGAGGAATTCCTAATCCAGTGCACACACACAACACAATGGGCATGACTGCAATGAGCTTCGTTGGGAATGAATTAGAGGCAAGACAAACAGGAGAAAAGGGAGTCACTCTTCGGAAAGTATTTGGAACTTTTTCCATAAATACACTTTGGGCTGCAATCCCTTGAACTGCCATTTTATATTAACAGCTTTGATGTTTTTTCCCCCTATACCACAGGGGGGAAAAATCCCCAAACAGAGTCTGTGCAGCAGGGACTGGTTAGTACTTATTGGGAGTAACACAGGTCAGAGCAGAGGGGGGATCCACTCACCCAAAAACCTCCTCAGCTCTCAACAGCCAAGGGAGATCGTGTCTGATGGGAGCAGACAGGCAAGGATGTGAAATGTATTTTCATGAGGCCTTCCATGCACTTAACAGTTATTGGGCAGGTGCAATTTTTAAACATACATGAAACCCAAATTACAGATTCATCTTTACAAAGTTATCTGACTTGGAAGGTTTAAGAACAACTCCCCCCTTATTGGTTCTTGCAAGTGCAACAGAACTAGTACACAATGTAGAAAAATACTTTAAAAGGATACATCAGCTGTTTTTATCACCTAATTTCTTTCAAATGTAATGTGATTAAATCCTAGGGTTTTTTTAAAATCTAACACCTTGAAACTCCAGCCCGGTACTTAGGAATTATTTATAAACAGCGTCATAAAAGAGTGCTTGGGTGCCAACACTAATCAACTTCTTCAAACCACTTCAAAGAAAATCAAAAAACCTTTCCATCCACAGATCCTTTTGAGGTTTAACTAGGAGCATGATTTAAAATTCACAAGAAAGCCCTTAGGTATTGAAGCTTTAATACACAGCTTTCTTGGACAAACGTTTGATAAAAAACGAAACATACCATTATATACACCATCTCATGCTTTAATATTGCCCAGGGCTACTGTAAATGCTCACTTTGTACTAAATCTGGTTTGCTCTCTGCTTAGTGGCTGGCAGCAGATGGGGCAGTGTAATTCACTGATTTACTCATTTGCACACTTGTAGGACTCCTCTGAAGCCTTCTCCCCAAACATCTGACACAGGGGCACTACCAGGACACCCCTGGGTGTAATGTTTAACCCCTCCAAGCAGCAAATAGTCACTATTTAATGCAGCAGCTACGTGAAGGCAGGAAATTCTGGGAAATGCCTTTTTCTTCAGTAAAAAAATCATATTTAATTCTGTATTTAGTCTGATGAGACATTATGGGATTTACTTATCCAAGTAAAGCAACATTCAACAACAACTTTAGCAACAACAAATTACTCCTTTTGTCAGGTGTAAATTTCGGTTCCTATTCCTAAATATGGGTTCCTATTTTAATCCTGGAATAACACAAAACAGCTGGACTCACAGAGTTCCATTTAAATCGAAAAGATCCTATGATTAATGTCAATACAACAAAATTTGCTTAACTTGTAAGAGAAATCTTTTGTCAAAGAGGAGAATCACAGGGTACAGACTGAACATTCAGGCAGAACTTTTTCCTTCAGAGGTTTGAGCTCACAGAAATACCACTCAGACCCTGAAAGCTTTTTTCATTAGCACAAACCAAGATACCATGTAGAAAACTTGCATTTTTTGAATATGAAAGAATTATCAGCCTTTATGTGGCCCTTGAAGGTTTTTAGAAGGAACACACAGAAGAACAATAGCACAGAGCCCAAAGCACAAACACTTTGCCACACATTTGACCTACAAGATTTTCAAGGCAGTTGTAAGCTATAATCACCATTAGATTTGTTTATATTTTAAAAAGTACTTTGGATCCTATTATTAATTAAAAAGGGTTTCTAACTTCACACCTGGGATAGATGCAATGCTTCTTTTCCACACATCTCTGTTTGAAATTTTCTCTAGGGCTAAAACTGTCTAGGCAAGGCAAGATCATGAAAATTCATCACTTTACTGATGGCTTTAATAAGGTTTTTTTTTTCCTTCTAAATAGTCAGCACCTTCCACCATGATCAAAAAGTAAAATCAACTCTGCTACACATTTCTGTTACATTATTTTCCATTTAATTTATTCTTAAAACAACATTTAGGCTTTAATTTTAATTGGAGTTCCTCTCCTTCCTTACCAGGGTTTTCCAGACCAAAAGCAGGCAGCATTTTCCCCTTGACAAACAACTGCTGTAATTCTGTCTTTAGCCTCTAAGTGCTGAAGTCATGAGATGGAAACCTGCCTAATTCTGTTAAAATAACACTGTGGGGCTTCAGGACGAATGTTAGCCCAATGTGAAGAAATTTTATCAGCATTCTATCAAACTGCAGGAAATTCTTACACATATTTTCCATGGGTCTGCAAACCAGATTGATTATTCAGGCTGCCTGCACCAGAAAAGGCTGGGCACAATTTGCAGGATTTGATTTTTTTTTTTCTTTAACATATTTAGCAGCATTTCAATCACCATCACTAAGAGCTCACAGCACCTCCAGTGATAATGATTTCATTGATGCTGCAGCACAACTTTCATAATGGTTTACTCTGGTTTTAAAGAAACATCAAAGCTCCATGACACCAGCTCCCCCTGACAGCTCACGCAGAACAAAAATTACAGTTCAATTGTGCATATCCAAATATAATCTGCCTAAGGGTGAACAGTTTGTAAATCAAATAATTTGATTGAGGGTACATGCTTTTATTGCGCAGAATACAGACTTCCCATTCAATTTACCAGGTTTTGTTCCACAGAGGAGCAGACACACTCACTGTTCCTTCAGCTGAGATGCCACTGAGCTGTGGAACTCATTAACAGCAGAGAGTAACAAACTAATCAAAAAAGCAGAGAAATCTGCCAGCCCAGGTAGAATAGGAACCCAAATTTACACCTGACAAAAGGAGTAATTAGCGAGCTTAAAGACAACAGGAAATATCAGATGGGGCACAGAAGGCATTAATAATTGATACACCAGAACTCTTTGTTATTCCCTTAGAGGGTTTCATTGTTAGAACTGTTAAAGTGCATTTCTTATTAGATTACTCACTAAAAAAAGAAATTAAAGCATCTTGCCTGTAAGCATTCCAAAATGCTCAACTTTTTTTTTTTTTTTTTTTTTTTTGTTTCCCCCCTCCCCAAGACTCAGCCTGAAAAGTTTGATCCCTCACCTGCCAAGAGCAGCACAGCTCCCAGCAAATCAGGAGCTGAACTATTTCTGGTGTCTCCATTTCCACTTACCCTCATCATTGTTTTGCTTTAAGTGGTTTATCATGAACTCAATGGGATCATCTGGCTTATGAATTAATAGCTCTTCAAGCATATTCTGGAAATAAATAGGACAAAGTCAGGGGAAAATTGAACACGGCTCTGCAGTCGTGATATCTTGCATTTTTACAGCAATGTTACAATGAGGATCCTGAACAGCTTATAAATGCTTATTTATTTTCTTTCACAGACAAAACTGAGACTTCAGAAGATATTTTAGATGCTGAAAAACTGAAGATGGTCAGAAAATTGCCAGCAAAAAACCCACCCTATTTAATTCAGTACATAAGGACACCAGAAA
Source organism: Melozone crissalis (assembly GCF_028551555.1). Taxonomy (NCBI): domain Eukaryota; kingdom Metazoa; phylum Chordata; class Aves; order Passeriformes; family Passerellidae; genus Melozone; species Melozone crissalis. The sequence goes on along the minus strand of NW_026535819.1, from coordinate 4,052,444 downwards.
TATTTGGTTTGAGCAGCCGGGGGTTGAAAATGAGGCAGAACTGACATGAAAACCATACAAAGAGTTTGAAAACCAGAGTTAACTTGAATTTGTTAATTTGCAGGGCAAGAGGAGCCTTCTCTAACACATTCCCACAAGTTCCTGACCAGCCCAGAGGAGTGCAGAATCGACAAGAGCTGTGGAAAACAACCCACAGAAATGGTACTTTTCACACCTGCACCAGCCTTGGCCCCTGCAGGAAAAACAGTGGGGAGAAGGAGGGGAAAAAGGCAAAAAAAGGCTGAAAATCTTGCCTTGAATGTCTGTTTTGGAGCCCATTTTCATGTTGAACCCTTGAGGTTACACAGAGCCTTGTTTCAGCTCCCACCTATAGCAGTGGGGAGCTTGCACTGGTGAAGGGAGGATTTGGGCTTTACACGCAGAAAAAAAGAAAAACTCTGAGAAATCCACACATTTCCGAGCAAGACATTTCAGCCCAGCCACAAGTCCTGTAATTAAAATTAAACATCAAACAGAACTAATGCTCTAATTTAGACAAGCTGCAGAAATGCTCGTGCTGGAAGAGACATTTCTGAACAGCAGCCGTAACACTTTTATATCTGCAACTAAATTCCATAAAGTCCATCTAGTCCATAAAATTTTATATCCTCACCAACTGATTGTTATTAGAGTGGCCTATTTTCCTTTTCTACCTCATCCACTTCATTAGAATAATTAAAATACTTAATTTTGTTTATAAACTGGTTATCATGCAAGTCCTGATGCATCAAGGTCTGAGTAGCACAGAGCATAAAAGACGAAATTTCTATTTTTATTGGAAGTTCATTTAAAAATTATTACTTTTATAAGCAACATTTATTTAAACTAAACAATCTGGATTCTGCACTACACTTACCAGCACCTGTATAAATAACAAACTTAACAAAATCTGGATTTATTATAATTAAAAAACGTTCAGGCTGACAGTGAATGACACTGGCAGTGTTTTTTGCCCAAACCCTTTTATTTATCCAATTCTGCTGAACTCAGTTTAATTTCACATGGGTTGATCTGTTAATCTCTGGGGGAGACTCATAGTTGAGGTCTCATGTAGTTTCTACTTTTGTGTTTTGTAAATGCTTGTTTTTGTGTTTTGTAAATGCTTTACCACAACAACTTCAACCCGTGTTTGTGTCATTATCTTGCTCCAACACAACTAAAGCATGAAAATACCACCCTGAGTAAATCCCACAAACATTTTATGTAATAGGAGTCCCTGCAGCTGCATTCAATGCCTTGCGGCTTGCAAAACACAGTAATTCATTAAAAAAAAGAAACAAAAACAAATCAAAACACAAATATTATGCTGCAATAGTCATAATAAACAGAGAAAAAGACAGCACAAAAAAAAAAAAAACAGGAAAGGAAATAAACATGTGTGTGTATTTCAGTGAGCTCTGAGAGGAAGCGACTTTTTTAGCAGAGTTCAGAGCAGCACACAGGGGAATGCTCTCCAGCAAGCTCTCCTATCACAACAGCATCAGGATTTTCCGTCCTTCCCACAAACCTCCCCGTGCCCTACACAAGAGCTTTTCCCGAAGTTCAGAACCAAACCCACCCATCCCTACAGCAGGGGACCCGGCCCTGCCAGGTACCGAAATCATAGCGACGCCACAAGTGCACTTTTACCGCTTTATTGCTGAAACCTCGGCGAACAAGCACAACAGGAACAAAAGGGTGAAGGTTTCACCCTGGGGATGAGCAGCAGGCGGGGACAGCCCCAGCTCAGCGCCCCCAAACCTTCACAGCGCTCTACCGCACCCAATTTATCACATTTCCCTTCCTCCTCCTCCTCCCATCCCCGTCCTGTCCCGCCTTCCACCGAAACCTTTCTTCCACGGGCTGCCGCTTTCTCCCGCAAATCAAATTATACTTGTGAGCCGCAGTAACTGCGAATTAAAATAATTAACTGGGAGAGCCCGCGGCAGCGTCCCACACGCGGACACCCGGCCATCACCTCGCACAGGATCCCGCCCCGGAGCCTCCCCCGGCCCCTCCCGGGCTCCCGTTCACCTGCAGGAGCTGGAAGAGCCCCCGCTCCTCCGCGTAGGCGCCCGCGGGCGGCGGCCAAGGCCGGGCCGCGTCCTCCGTGTCCGCCTCCGCCATGGCCGCCCCTGGCAACGAGACGCGTTGCTAACCGTGACGTCATCACCACGCGACGAGAAGCGGCCTATCCCCACACAGGGGCGTGGCCAGCGCCTCGTTTACTGCAACAGGAACGGGGAGGCGTCATCGACCGGCGACGGTTGCCATGGCGGCGGCGGCGCGGTGGGGCCGAGGGCCCGCGGCCCGCGCTGTCCGCCCGCTCCTCCCGCCCGGCCCGGCCCCTCCCGGGAGCTGCCGCACCAACACCGACACAACACCGGCCGGTAGGAGCTGCAGGGCCCGCGCGGCGGGAGGGGGGCGCACACAGCCGCACGGGGGGGGTTCCGGGGGCTCCGGGCCGGCCCCAGGGAGCGGGGAGAGCCGGGGAGGCGCTGGGGCAGCCCCCGCCCCGCTGTGGCTGAGGCGCGGCCGCTCTGCCTTCCCACAGCCCGGCAGCGTCTGTGACATCACAGTGGCACTGCGCCCTGGGGCTCTCAGCATTCCCAAGGCACTGAGTGACTGCCGGGGCTCCGGGGCTTCGGCACAGCAGACCTCCGCTTCCCCCCCTCCCCCCCTTTTTTTTTTTTTTAATTTTTTTTTAGGTACGTTTTCCACCAAGCTACCCAATTCCAGCTCAGGTGAGATGTAGAATTGCATCATTTCTAAAAGGCAGCTTGCTGTCTCTCCTGTCCCCCACAGATCCAGCAATAAGTAACCATGAATGAGGTGCTGGAGACCCTGAAGAAGATCGAGGACAAGTACAAGCTCTTCCAGCAGCAGCAGTTCACCTTCATCAAAGCCCTGGAGCGCACCCGGGAGGAAGCCCATGACATGATCAGACCTGTGTCATCCATTATCCAGGTACAAACCCCTGAGCCATTCCATCCCAGTGAGGCGTTCCCATTCTGCCGTTTTCAGCAGCTCGGCCATTTCCCCCCGTGCAGGTGCAGTGCTACAAGGACCATCACTGCTACAACGCCACAGACAGGCGCGTCCTCAACATGTTCGTGTCCCTGTGCAACGAGCTGCGCTGCCTCTGCCAGAAGATGGAGACGGTGCACGCTGGGGACAGCGTCACCCACGGCCTTTTGGAGAAGTGCAAATTGCTCCTGAACGACAGCAACGACCTCACTGCCCTTAGAGCCACGTAGGTGCCAGCCCAGCCCAGCCCAGCTCAGCCCTGCTCCTGGGGGCTGGCACTGCACGTTCCCCCCTGGCTTCTGTCCCAGCCCCTTCCTGGCTGTAGGGAGGGCACAAGGTGCTGCCCAGCTGCCTGTGCCAGTGTCCCTGCACACAAAGAGTGCTGCTGTGTTTGTCCATCCTCTCTCTGGTCCATGGCGGGGCAGGGGGTGCCCTGAGGCCCCTGCAGTGCTCAGGCAGGTTCCTGCTCCTTCCTGCTGCTGCTGCTCTGCACTGAGCTAATTTCTGCAGGGCAGTGTCTGTGTGTCCTGTCCAAGACTCCAGACCTGTGCCAGGGTGGTTTTTGGCAGGACTCCTCAATCCATGTTCCATTCCATCTGTGCTTTTGGGGAATGGCTGCCTGTGCACTGCTGCTCTCCCTGAGGCTCTCAGGGTGGCTCCCAGGGCTGCAGGGCTGTTTGTTTCCCTCTGTCCTGTGCCAATGGTTTCCCTGTGTCCCCCAGGTACCCCCACAGGGTTGTGAACTTCCTGAGCGTAGAGGAATCGAAGCATCGCTATGGAGGGGTGGTGAGCTTGCTGCCCATCGTTCTGGACACCATGAGGGCCTGGGTCACACACTCCAAGAAGTACCTGATCCCCAATGTGAGTCATGCACCTGCCATGGCCTAGAAGCACAAATCCCCTTCCCAAACAACCCCTGCTGGGCACTGTGAAGATCAGACCTCCAATAGTAACAAAAATATTGTGTTATTGCAGGAGAAACAGTGTGAGAGGTGCAAGTATGAAGACCCACGTTTGGGAAAGAAAGCCCCCTGGGTTCCACCAGGGAACACCTCCTGTTAGAGGATCAGAGCTCCTGCATCGTCTGCTCAGCATCTTTTAGCACCTGGCTGATCTAATACAGTGCAATCAACACCAGAGAACCGTCCTGAGCCCACTTTCTGCAGCCAGCCCGGCACACAAGCATTGCCTCTCCCTTGCTGATGTTTGCACTCTGCTCCTCACATCCCCACAGAAGCAGCTGCAGCTCCAGCTGCTCCCTGGGGCCAGCACTGCAGTGGGAGCAGGGATCAGTCAGGACTCATCAGGCTCTAATATCTCACACATGAGTCTTGGACAAATCATTTGAAACAGGATTTTACATTTTCTCAGCCTTCTTCCTGAGGAGTATCCCCTCCCTGCCACAGCCATGGGGTGAAGAAGCTGCCTGTGTGAAGGATGGGATGCAGAGCAGCAAAGGCTTGGCATCACAGATTCAGACACGTCCCTGACATTTAAACTTGTCTCTAAAGCTCCCTCAGCCCCACAGAAACAGTTTGGTTATCTGGACCACACAGTCCCTGTTTACAGAACAAACTTCCCACGCGCCCATCACCCTGCACAGGATCCCGCCCCGCTGCCCCTCCCCGCCTCCCTCAGCCCCTCCCGGGCTCCCGTTCACCTGCAGGAGCTGGAAGAGCCCCCGCTCCTCCGCGTAGGCGCCCGCGGGCGGCGGCCACGGCCGGGCCGCGATCTCCGTGTCCGCCTCCGCCATGGCCGCCCCTGGCAGCGAGACGCGTTGCTAACCGTGACGTCATCACCACGCGACGAGAAGCGGCCTATCCCCACACAGGGGCGTGGCCAGCGCCTCGTTTTTTGCGAAGGGAATGGGGAAGCGTCATCGACCGGCGACGGTTGCCATGGCGGCGGCGGCGCGGTGGGGCCGAGGGCCCGCGGCCCGCGCTGTCCGCCCGCTCCTCCCGCCCGGCCCGGCCCCTCCCGGGAGCTGCCGCACCAACACCGCCACAGCACCGGCCGGTAGGAGCCGCAGGGCCCGCGCGGCGGGAGCGGGGCGCACACAGCCGCGCCAAGGGCCCGGCCGGCCGCAGGGAGCGGGAGAGCTGGGGGGAGGCGCTGGGGCGCGGGTTCCCAGCCGGGAGAGGAGGGCCTGGGGCTGCCCCGGCCCCGCTGAGGCTCAGGTATGGCCGCTGTGCCTTCCCACAGCAGCGTCTGTGACATCACACTGGCACCGCGCCCCTGGGGCTCTGCCGCGCCATTCCCAAGGCAGTATTGACTTATTCCTTGGGGCTCCGGGACTGCAGGGCTTCGGCACTACAGATCGCTGGTTTTTCCCGCTTTTTTTTTTTTTTTTCTTTCTTTCTTTGTAATAGTGAGCCTCAATCTTTAAAATTTTAAAAGTTTTAAAAGGGATAAGAGGGACAAACTAATAACAGCACTGGGTGCTTGGCAACTGCCAGAGGCGTGCCAGTTAACTTAAAACTATTTCCTTATATAGTTTTTCATTACATTGGTCAAATACATTTCATGACGATTATACATATTCAAAGATTCCTTTGAGTTTTCATATTCTGGGAATTCTTTCTGCTTGCTTCAACCCTTGACACTTCCTAAGGTGTGTGCCATACTGCAGATGAAACTGATGTATTTTATTTCCTCACAAGGGTCCGTGTTCTGTGGTTTGGCAGTTAGTGCCAGCTGAAGGTAAAATCCTTGGTAAAATCAGTAGTAAAATCCTCCTTGCATTCTTACTTTCTATATTTATTTACCTGGTTCTTTTCAATGTTATCATACAGATAAAATACTCCACTAGTACATGAAATCAGCATTAGCAATTTCACAAAATTATCTGACTCATTCTCACCATTGTCAGATAGTTACAAAAATAAAAGCATTAACTACTCTGCAACAGTTAATGTTATAATGCACAGCACCAAATCTCTGTTTTAACATTTTGTGAGAGCCTAAACTATAATATATTTATCACACTAAAATATATAATCTACTCAGGGATTGGGGTATTAACCATAAAAGGCTGACACATTATACAACAATAAAAGCAGTGATAACAAACTATGTTATATCAAAATAATTTGCAAAAGCCAATGATCACACAGTTATTTATAAGTTTTCCATTAGCCTATGCTGTCACGGACATATTTTATAAAAAATCCTTTTGCTAGGATCTTCTCTCCTGAGAAGCTGAGAGGCCTCAGAAATGAAATGTAAACATTGATTATCTATCTGGTGCTGTGGAATGCAACAGGTGGATCTGTGATTGGTCTCATGTGGTTGTTTTTAATTAATGGCCAATCACAGTCCAGCTGGCTCAGACTCTCTGAGAGTCACAAGATTTTATTATTATTCCATTTCTTTCTATTCCTTGCTAGCCTTCTGATGGAATCCTTCTATTCTTTCAGTAGAGTTTTAATATATAATTTTCTTTTAATATAATATATATCATAAAATAATAAATCAGCCTTCTGAAACATGGAGTCAAGATTCTCATCTCTTCCCTCATCCTGGGACTCCTGTGAACACCACCACACCAGCACAATTCCAGCCCAGGTGAGATGTAGAATTGCATCATTTTTAAAATGCAGCTTCCTTTCTCTCCTTTTCCATCCAGATCCAGCAATAAGCAACCATGAATGAGGTGGTGGAGACCCTGAGGAAGATCGAGGAGAAGTACAAGCTGTTCCAGCAGCAGCAGTTCACCTTCATCAAAGCCCTGGAGCGCACGCGGGAGGAAGCCCATGACATGATGAGACCTGTGTCATCCATTATCCAGGTACAAACCCCTCAGCACCAAGGGCTCCCTGCATGGCCACAGGCACAGCACGGGGCTGGAGGGCTCCTGGGGCTGCAGAAATGGTTTTCACGGAGGGGAGATGGACAAAAAGTGCCCAGGAAGGTTTGTGTGTGACTAGAGGGGTGGGGAGAGATCACCCCACCTGTGATCACGGAAGAATCTCAGGGCTGAGCAGCACTTTGTGCTGTAGCTGAGCACTGCTGAGCAGCCAGAAACACAGGCTGCAGGAAAACAATGAGAGCAAGGCTGCTTCCCCAAGCACACATGGAATCTGTAATCCTCAGCCTGTAGGAAGCAGCATGCCTGGCTCTTCCCCCTGGTATTGGTGCTGCTGTATCTTTCTATAGTGCTTATTAAAAATAATGGCTGTGTTATACAGGGAGGATGATGGATTGAGGGCTGAGAGTCCCACGTGGGCAAGGGCTTTGCTGGGCTGCTAAGTGAATTGTCTGGGAATTTTTATAGCATGCTGTACTGAAAAGTAGAACTTAGACCACCTGGAGACAAGGGAAGAAGAAAAATCTAAATCAAATCAAAATTGTGGATTTGAGACAGCAGAACTCAAGCCCAAAACGCAGATGGATGCCAAAGGCAGAGTGAAAGCCAGGCTGCTGTCAGGATTAGGGCACACAATGAGCTGATTGTCCTTTCCAAGGGCTGCCTCTCCCTGACAGCAGAAGGGCTTTGCCCATTGCCTTGAAGAGGATTGTGGCAGACATTGCACTGAGCCATTCCATCCCAGTGAGGTGTTCCCATTCTGCCGTTTTCAGCAGCACATTTTCCTCCTGTGCAGGTGCAGTGCTACAAGGACAACCACTGCTACAACGCCACAGACAGGCGCATCCTCAACATGTTCGTGTCCCTGTGCAACGAGCTGCGCTGCCTGAGCCAGAAGATGGAGACGGTGCACGCTGGGGACAGCGTCACCAACGGCCTTTTGGAGAAGTGCAAATTGCTCCTGAACGACAGCAACGACCTCACTGCCCTTCGAGCCACGTAGGTGCCAGCCCGGCCCAGCCCAGCCCAGCCCAGCCCAGCTCCTGGGGGCTGGCACTGCACGTTCCCCCCTGGCTTCTGTCCCAGCCCTGTCCCAGCCCCTTCCTGGCTGTAGGGAGGGCACAAGGTGCTGCCCAGCTGCCTGTGCCAGCTCCTGGCAAACACTTCCAGTGTCCCTGCACACAAAGAGTGCTGCTGTGTTTGTCCATCCTCTCTCTGGTCCATGGCGGGGCAGGGGGTGCCCTGAGGCCCCTGCAGTGCTCAGGCAGGTTCCTGCTCCTTCCTGCTGCTGCTGCTCTGCACTGAGCTAATTTCTGCAGGGCAGTGTCTGTGTGTCCTGTCCAAGACTCCAGACCTGTGCCAGGGTGGTTTTTGGCAGGACTCCTCAATCCATGTTCCATTCCATCCGTGCTTTTGGGGAATGGCTGCCTGTGCACTGCTGCTCTCCCTGGGGCTCCCAGGGCTGGGACTCCTGTGCCAATGGTTTCCCTGTGTCCCACAGGTACCCCCACGGTGTTGTGAACCACCTGAGCCTGGAGGAGGCGCAGCATCGCTATGGAGGGGTGGTGAGCTTGCTGCCCATCGTCCTGGACAGCATGAGGGACTGGGTCACACACTCCAACCTGAAAGTCCTCTATATTGTGAGTCCTGGATGTGCCAGGTGCAAGGAGGAGACACCCACTTCCCAAACAGCACCTGAAGCTCTGACCTCCAATAGTAATGAAAATACTGTAAAATTGCAGGACAAAGATTTCAAGAAATTCCTGGCTGCAAATCAACGTCCGCAAAAAAAGAAAGCTCCCTGGAGGCCACCAGGCAAACACCCCTATTAAAGGATCAGAGCTCCTGCATCATCTGCTCACCACCTTTAAGCACCTAGCTGATCTAATACACTGCAGTGAACACTTGAGATCCATCCTGAGTCCTCTTTCTGAAGGGCTGCCCTGCAGCCAGCCCGGCACACAAGCATTGCCTCTCCCTTGCTGATGTTTGCACTCTGCTCCTCACATCCCCACAGAAGCAGCTGCAGCTGTTCCCTGGGGCCAGCACTGGGAGCAGGGATCTCATCAGGTTCTAATATCTCACACATGAATCTTGGACAAATCATTTGAAACAGGATTTTACATTTTCTGAGCCTTCTTCCTGAGGAGTATCCCCTCCCTGCCACAGCCATGGGGTGAAGAAGCTGCCTGTGTGAAGGATGGGATGCAGAGCAGCAAAGGCCTGGCATTACAGATTCAGACACATCTTTGACATTTAGACTTGTCTCTAAAGCTCCCTCAGCCCCACAGAAATAATTTGGTTATCAGGAGCACAGAATCCCTGTTTACAGCACACTAAGGAGGTTTCCCATACCCGCCACTGGCTACAGAGTCCAGTGTTCTCCATCTGTGCTCTGCTGCAGCTCCTCACTCCACAGAACATCTCCCCTTACACCTCCTGACTCCTGTCCTGTCAGAGCTGGAGATGTAAAGGAGAGCAGAGTCCATTTTGCCCTTAGTTTCTGTGTAGTGACAACAACCAAACAAAACATCCACAAAACACCCCTGTGCTCCTCAGATCCCTACAAAATCAAAGCCATGTCCAGTCCATGTGATCCACGGGAGTGTGGTGGCAGCATCATGCTCAGATGGTTCCTGTTCAAACTGCAGACTGAGCTGCCTGTGCTGCTTTCCCTGCTCCAAGGCAAGGCCAGCATGACATCAGGCCAGATGTCCCACCTAAGGGACAGGCCCACCATGGCCCTGGGGCTCAAAATACAGAACATGAGGTCAGCACATCTCAGACCCTACAGCCTTTTCTAAATAAGTGTCCTCCCTGTGAACGCTCTTGTCCCCTCCAAATTACCTCCTGCTGGAAGACACTCCTGAATAAACAATTTCCCCTTGCATACCAGGCTCACTTTTCTGTGAGAAAGCTTTTGCCTGAAAATCATCAGTTTTTGGCAACAAGCAGCTGAAAAGAGAAGGAAGAATTAATAGAGAGGAGGGGGCATAGGAAGGAATGACAGCTCAGATGAAACGGAAAGTATTTCCAGCAGCATTTTTATTCCTTACCTTGTTTTGTACTCCTTTTCTTTCCCCTATCCACTTGCACTGCAATGCACCCACCCAGTCTGGAGCAGAGCCCTATTTTTAGGGGGATTTGATCCAACTGAACTGAACCTTGGTGAACTCAAAATGGTCACAGAGCAACTCCTGGGCACTACTGGGGCCACAGCCAGTGGAATGTCACTGTCACCTTCTCTGGCTTCACTTGAGATCCCTGGGGCAGAGGCAGCTTCAGGCTGAAAAATCCAAGTTGTGGCAGCTGCCCTGTTGTGTTCCATGGTGCAGACAAGTGTCCAGTGACACAGTTGCTGTCTTGGAAAGGTTTTCAGGACAAGCTGCTAAGACTGAATGGTGACAAGTGTTGGGGACACAAGAGATGCTATTCCCAGATCTTGTTTCCAACCTTCTTGGCTCTGTCCTAAGGTTTAAATTTGAACACACAAGCTGTGAGGAGACCAAAATTATTCTCCAGTTTGTGGCTCACTTTCAGCTTCCAGGGATGAGCACAGCACAAATGGTTTGTCAGAACAGTCCTACCAAAGCCAGTCCACCACTGCTGCTCCAAATTCCTGTTGTCATTTTGCACTTGACCAAGGTGATACACACAAAAAAGTTCCCAAATTTCAATAATAAAATTCATACATGCAAGAAACAGTTCCCAAATCTTAGTAATAATTTCTAGCCTAGCCCTATACTTTCAGTCAGTGTCAGGCAGCCAAAATTTTAAGACCCAAGCAGAAAAATGAGTGCATAAAACTTGCAGTCTGAGGTTTGATAATGACAAGACCAGCATCTGTTGGAAGACTGCAAAGTTAAGTCTCAGAAAAACATCCAGACAAATTACTTAATTTCCATACAAGTTCTCCTCTTCCAGAGTGGATGGACACTTCAAAAGACAAAAAGATACAGCAAGAATTGTTTTCCTCTACTACAAATCAAGCTGTTTGAAGAATTTACATAAACAGGATGTAAATGCCAAACACAAAAGTGCAATAAAGTTTTACTTTAGCCTCAGTGAGCATAAAATTGCAAGATACACACTGAGAAACCAGGCAGGGCACCGGCCTGACTTTCCCACAGATCTGTCAGTTAGTCCAGAAAATAAATGCTGCTTTTTTTGTTCAAAGGCTGAAATAGACACATGGGCTGGTAAGAGATGATATCAACAGAATCCTGGCATCGGTATGAATTATCTCTGTGCTCCCCTTGATTCAGCTAAGGGTCAAATCAGGCTTTTATCAAACTGAGGAACCTGATGTAGTCAAAGGTGGGGAGTGGAAGGGGGGATTGGACTGGATGAGCTTTAGAGGTCCCTTCCCACCCAAACCATTCTGTGAGAAACCGTTTAATCAGTGGTAATCCATTCTGTATGTTCAATGTGTGGTTCCAGCACCGAGAGGACAAACCAGAGCTCAGACCCCCAGGAGTGAGGATGAAGGGTCAGGAGCTGTGGTGGGCTCTGGGGGAAGCAGAAGGGTCCGTTCCAGGGAGAGCAAACTCAGCATCCCAGAGATGGGATGGGCTTGGCAGGGCCTCTAGCGGCCGCCTCGGAGCAGTGTCCAAACCTCTCAGCAGCAACCTTTAAACAGCTCCAACAACCCTGCTGTCCCCAGTCCTGGATCCACAGGGCTTTTTTAACCCTGCTCACAGGTATCCAACCCCTGGGACAGCCCAGGGCAGCTCTGGGGCCGCTGCTCCCACTGCCATCCCCAGAGCTGAAATTTCAGAAGAGCCAGCGGCTGTTCCCTGTCACCACCAGCCTGTTCCCCACATCATCAACACCCGGAGGCAGGGGAGGCTTTCCTGGGAGTCCTCAATTCCCCTGGTGCTGCTGCAGCAGCAGTTTGAGCTTTCAGTCAGCTGAGCATTGAGCACAAGGAGCAGAGGCAGCTTCACAGAAACCAGGAATAGTGTCTGCAGACAGGAGAGATCAGCCAGCCCAGAACTGGAGTGAAAAGACCTTCAGGAAAAAAAAGTTCAGCCAAGTAAAGCCCACAGACACCAAAATCATGAGGACCATAAGTCAAGTATTTGAACAGTCTGGAAAGCAAAGCCCATGGGAATGCAAACCAGACTTCCTTTGCAGAGCTCCTCAGTAGGAACTGATGAAGCAACTCAACTGCTGTGATTTCCTACTTAGTAACCACTTTTAAAATCCACCATTGTGCCAGCAGCTAAGTAGTCCCAACAAATCAGGATCAATCAGCAAAGATATTTGCATTTCCTGAATTTGAAGTATTTCCTTCCCTAATGTCTCCTGTGTGATTATCAGCTGTTATGAACTACCAAATGTACTGCTTGGCATTAATGAGTAAGGAAGGCATTTAATTTTTCTCTTTTTGTACCCCAGTAATGCACTTCTGTGGGTAATTTTTATGTCATGATTTTTTTACACTGGCAAGTTCAGCTTTGCCATGCCAAGCTTAAGGGATGCCTTATTTTGAACCCATTCTGCATAAGGGCATGTTAAATTCACTTTGTGCTTTGTTTTCATTTTACTACCCCATGCTGTAGAACTAATCCCAGTGCAGGGGTCCAAACAACTCTCTGTGTCACTGATGTTTATGGTATTTTCTATATAAAATTCTCCATAAACATTACTTGGCCAAAGCATGTTCACAATGTGCCACTTGCACAACTCAGACCTTTGCCTGTGTTGTTCATATTTAAGAATTACACTTAATCCTTAATTGGAATGCTGAGACTTGTGTATGGGTTACTAAACTGCTTTGAGCAATCTTTTAAATATTAATTTATTTCAAGAAGAGAAAAAAGAAAAAAAAAACCAAGCAAAACCAACCAAACAATTAAAAACCAATGAAAGACCAGAACCAGTGAGAAAGTGCCATCTGGGAAAAAAGCAAAACAAGAAAACAACCTTACCTCACTAGAATAAAGTGGCCCCAAAATTCCTCGTGGTCTGAGGAAGTGTCCTCGTGCATGCCCTGTATGGAAGGGAAAAGCACAGACAGAGCCAACTCCTGACAGCAGCCCCAGCTTTGCAAACAAGGCTCTGACATTTCCAGCTATTAATTTCTCTAATCACTGTGCAGTCCTGGCCTGCAGGAGCAGGGCCATGCAGAAGCTCACCAGCAGATCTGCAGCACTGAACTGTTTGCAGTTCATTTATGGATTATGCTGGCACATTGTTGGTGAGTTTGTTTGTCACAGAAGGAAAAAAGGCTTTGGCTCCATGTAGAAAAATGAGCTTCCAATGGTGAATCCTGTGCAAAGGGGCAGCAGCACTGACCTGCTCTGGACTGTCCCACCTGGGAAAATGTTTGGGCACTGAAATCCCTTCCATGTGTTTGGTCCCCAAAAGGTCTGGCAGGGAATTTAACACTGAGTAGTGCAAAACAATACATTTTATTTGTTCACAGTTAAACACAAGCAACTGCCTTGACATTTTAGAACATTCTAATTAGGACAGCAAAACCTCCTTTTGGTTTAAGTTCTCTTTAGCTTACGATTGTACCATTTCCTCATATTTCATATTTATGGCATTTAATGTGGATTGTTTAACATGCTTACAAAGAGCGAGGCAGGGAACAGATTAACTTGACAAAGACAGCAATTTTAGATTTAACTAAAAGCAGTCAGTTAAAAAAATCTGTTTCCACTTCACTGATGGGACCCCTTCAAACAAACTGCAAGTTAACTACATACAGCAGATCCATGATTTTTAGACTTAGGAAAGAAAATTGCAAAATTTGTTCCTCCATAATTTTTGTGGTCCATAAACAAACCTAAAGTGGTTTCCATTACTATCCTGGTGCTAAAATCCTGTTTAAAAGAAGAAAAAAAGCCACCTTACCAAAGAGCTTGCCTTGCTGCCAGGGCATTTTTGTGACTGACACAAAACCTGCCTCTCCTGGGAACGCCAGACCCGGGCTTGGCAGAGCAGGATGGGCAGGAGCTCCTCCAACATTCCCAGCTGAGCTGGCCCATCAGGCCCTTTGTGTGCAAACCATTCACTCCCCAGGCTGGGATCCAGTGGGAGAGGGGCAGGGAAGCTCCAAATCTCACCGACACACGCGCTACCACGTTTGCTACCACTACGTCTGAGAAAGCCTAAAGACAAAACCAGGCTGCCACTTGCAACCAACTCTCTACTCTCTACTCCATGCAGAGTCAGCTTTGACACAACCACTGAAGTTCACCTCTACTCTCAGAGTTTGGACTGACCAACTGAAAGGACACGGAGAATAATTTAAGACAGGCAGAAATGTATTCAGACCTTGGAGTTACGGAGGAGGCGGGAATGGAGGACGAGTCCTGTCAGCCATGAGCTGAGCTGCCCTGACAGCCTCGCTCCCAGCTGGGCTAAGAAGGGATTTGAACTACAAATGCAAGTGTGCTTGGACTTGATTTCTATGTGAGGTGGTTCTTAAACAGCAGCTGCCACCCACAGAATGTTTAGGAGAAGAGGCCACGAGTGATGCAGGGGAATTGTGAAGCCTGAACCGTCTGAGTACACCTGGACCCAGCCACGTGGGACATTTAAAACAAGCACTGCCTTCCTAACAGCAGGCCCTGCTCTGCCATGAAGGAGATTGAGTCTGACCACTGACAAGCCCTGATCCCACAATCCTCCTTCACAGAAGGCTCAAAATTGACTTAAAACATGATTAACACCAAAAGGCTTCACCCCAAGATTCTGATTGCAGTGTGAGCAGGATTCCTCCTCAGCCTTGTCCCCTAAGGAAGGAGGATGAGGGTGAAGGGGAGAGACCTAAAGCCAAATTGACACTGCTGAACTCAAAAATGTGCTGCAATCTGAGTAGGAGGGCACTCAAAGGAAACCATGCTCTCCAAGGTAAGTCTGAAAAGGTATTGCCAGGAAGAATGAAGCCAATTTCTTGGACTCAAAACATGGTGGTCATGTTCAGATCAGGAACAAATGAAGGAGGGTGAAGCAGCACATTTCCCTGATTAGAGAAGCAAATCCTCCTCTGCAGATCTTCATAAGCTTGCAATTCTACCTCCATGTTCTGCATCCTCTCCCTACTTGAGTAAAGCTTCCTCTTCCCTCTTCTCCTACCCCAACTGCTTTCACATACAAACCAGGGTGAGGTCAATCAGGCAAACACTTCAAACACCAAGAAGATCTGAAGCTGGTGTTTTAACAAGTCTTCAGCATTTACGGTCTCTTCTGCATTACAAGCTCCAGTTCCTTTTTGTCTGTTCAAATGTAACTTCCCAGGAAATGTTAAGGACAATATAAACAATGATCATGAATTAGGGTGAATGAATCATTTTGCAGAGGTACAATGTTCTTTAAACATTTGGGTATTCAGTCAGACTCCAACTTAATGAAGGATGGGCTCTGAGGGATGTGGGACAGTGGACAGGCAAAAATAGAGAATGCACTGGAAATCCTAGTGCTGCTTCTTTCCAGGATGAAAGGAACCAAAGTCACCTGGACAGGCAGCACAACCAACTGCTCTAAATGGGAAGCTTGCAAAGAAATACAAAGCATTCAGAGTAAACTCACAAATGTTAATTTGGCCTCATATTGCACTCAAGTTCATAAACGCAGCCACTCAACTGGGGACAGGGAGAAAGGGAAAAAAAATACTTGCAAATGCTAACAGTTGTCCCTTCAAATTAGTACACGCTGCTAAGGATTGAATTTGAGAAAGAAGCAAGAGTTAGGCTGGGCATTTTCAATTCCAGACCCCAAAAATCCATTTTGCATTCATTCAGCAGCCTCCTCCCGTTCCTGGCCATCGATCCTGCTCCGCTGCATGAGCCACTGCTCAGACCAAAGAAACATAAAAGCTTTTAGTTAAACTTGCACTCACGCCTCCTGTTCTATGCCAAGAATATGAAAATAACACTGATTGACTATCCTCCTCTTTAACTGTGGTCATGATGAGTTTCATTGTAGTCCATGATATGAAGCTGTCCAACACTGCTTTCCTGGAGCTTAGGCGAGAGGTTTTCGGGGCTTGGAGGGGCCTTTGACTCCATGCTTGGATCTTTACATAGTTCAGTCTTTAGGGCATCAGACAGCCTGTTGATGCTGACCCCCTCCTCATCACACTGGCTCTCACTCTTGTTTCGAAATAATTCTCGTGCCTTCATTCCAAGGAAGCTCTTGGAGCTGGGGAGTGAACCTACAGTCAGTGGGACAGTAGTGGAGGGCTCCAGCAACATGGATGTCTCCCAGCGACTGCTCAGCCTCTGGTTCTGGGGTTTTTCTGGGGTGGAGAGCTCGCTGCTGCTGCCCCCCTTACTGCTACTGCTGCCCCGGGTGCCGGGAGGTTTGGTCTCTCCATTTCTACCCAGTGTTTCTTCACTGTGTCCTGCTGTGTCTTCATTACCACAATCCAGCCTGCTGGGGAAGAGAGAGGACACTGTCAGGAAATCACAGGAATTAAACAGTGGAGAGGGAAGTGCTGGCCAGGGCAGATTGCTTTGATTACTTTCCCTTTCTGCCTCTGGGTATGTATTTGAACAGGTTTCTTTTCACACTTCTGGGGCAAAGCAGGAGAGACAGGGGGTAACCAGATGTGCCACACACTCAGCTTTGCACATCCACTGCTTTTAAGTCCAAAATTGACATAAACCCACATCAGTCCTGCAGATTTCACACCACCACCCTCACCTTTCTTCTGCTGCTTCAGCTGCTTCTGTTTTATCATCTTCAAGTTTTTTCAGTAGACTGCTCTTCTCCAGCCGCCCAAACAGATCCAGGATCTCCAGCTCAAATGCCTGGGTGATTTTCTTCTGAGCCTTGTACCTGCTTTCTACTGCCTGCAGCTGACCCCTGAGCAAAGAGAGAAACCAGAATGTCCAAAATCTCCAGATTCTGCCTCAGCTGTGACAGTGCATCTGTCAAAGCACAGCTAAAATGTTACATAGGAAGCCCCTACCTTGCTTGGATTTTAACATCTTCCAGGTATTTCTTTTGCTCCAGGAAGAGGTGGTCCTTTTTTGCAAGCTGAGATTCCAGTTCAGCTATCCTTTTCTGGGAAGCATCGAGCCTTTGGCTTTGCTGCTGAACACACAACTTTGCTTTCTCCAGTTCTTTCCGAAAAGCAGCGTGCAACATTTCAACCTCCTCGAAGCAAACAACACAATGGTAAAGTCTAATTTGATCCTGTGTTATTTTTATTGGTGTTTAGACATGTTTCTGATGTTATAAATAGGCACATTTTAAAGCAAGCCAGAATAAAAGCAGCATTTCTAAAAACAGATATAGAAAACCAGCCCTGCTGAAGATGTACACTATTAAAATAACTACACATCACTGGAATTTATTAGCACATTAATGTTCCTCATGAAAACCTCTTTTCATCAAAGCAACTCTTGCCAGTTCTGCACTGGATTAGAGTAGACAAACTCTATTTTAAATCCATTTTTCCAACAGGACCTTCATTAAATACCAGTAGAAGACTTTTTTTCAGTGTACTATTCACCTTCCTTAATTACATGCTCTCACGCAGGAACAGCTATATTGTTGTGTAATTTACTTGCTTCTAATTAAAAAAAGGTTTCTTTGAAGTCAGGAAGTAAAACCATATGAACCACAGAAGTTTCAGTGAAGTTACTGTTAACTTTTAATAGGAAAATGACTGAGTGGGAAGGCCGAGATGCTCATTTTGAAGTAACACCTCAAAAAACCCGTAAAATCCTTGTTAAGATCTTTCCACAAATTCTGGCACTACTACCCTGCATTATTTTACCAACAATCTGCTGTCATTTGAGCACAGTAAAGTCTTGGCTTTTGGAAAAGAAATTGCTAGAATTTACATCAGTTGGCTAAAACAGACCCCAGGTGTACCCCAACAACTCCTCCTTAGCTTTCAGAAGGGGCACTGAAAATATTCCTCAAACCCACAGGGCACAGAACATCTGAACAGATGATCAAACATACAACCAAATCCCTGAAAATCAATTTCAGAACAAAGAGTCTGTTAAGGTACAAAGCCTTTCCTTCAGAACTCAGGGCTGGGAAGTGCTGGATGATGACCTCAAGGGAAGTCTCCCCAAAAGTCCTCTGCACTGGTACCTTTGTAGTGTCTGTGTGCTTGTGCTGCAGCTGCTCCAGGTACAGCTCATTGACCTCCCCAAGAACCAGCAGCTGCCTGTTCAAGAACTCCATCTGCTGTTGCACTGATTCACTGTTGGAAAGCTGGGAAGGGAAATGGAACAGAATCCAACATTGGGATGAACAGTTCAGCAGAGTCACAGCTGACAGGCACTGTGTTCACAGGGTATTTTTGTGAAGAACGGAAACAAAGGTTAAAATCCAATGCTTCATAGGTAGTTAAGTGTTGAATAAATTGTTTTCATAAAGAACTTTTCATTCCATTTAAGTTACGATATAAACAGTATCTCTCAGTTGTCAAGATTTAGCAGAGCTTTAATACGAATTCATAACACTCAATCTGCAAATCCCTGCTGTGGAAAAAGCCAAAATAAGAAGTTCCAGAAGCCCTTTAACTGAGTTTAGAGTTTCTTCACCAAAATTTTTCTGTGTTGTTTTTGTGTAATTAAATATCTCTGGAGCTCAGCACAGGCTTCTTTCAGATCAAGAAAGAAAAAGCACCTGATGAAAATTACCAGATAAAAAATAATCAGAAAGACACAAAGGGACCCTGGGAATACTGACTTTCTTACCTTTTGAGAAACTTGGCTAAGCAGCAATTCAGTGTGACACACCTTGTTGTTTGCCTTCTTTAACTCTAACCTCAGATCTGCTATCATGTTCCTGCAGTCTTCCAGCTTGGTCTGTTCAAGTGACAAAAAAAATTACTCAGGGTTCTGAAACTTCACTAAGGACAGCAAGGGCACAGAGCTGGGAGGCTGCAAACCCCCAGCACTGGAAATCAAGTTATAACTGACCCCTCCAAACCAGGTAAGAACCTGCCTTTTCCTACTTCCAAGCTGAAGACAGGACAAAACAGAACTATAAAAGGACGATATTAAGTTAAGCACTTTCAATTATGCACTGTCTTATTCTAAATCAGGACAATATCTCTAATAAAAACGTGCAGCTTTCTCTCAGTTATTTCATGCTTTGTTACAAAGAAGGTTATTTTTAAAACCATTAAGTAGACAACAAATTTGTTGTTGCTTCATACCTGCAATTCCTGGCTCTGGTTGTAGAATTCCTCCCGGTCGTGCTGCAGCTGTCGGATCTGGCTGTGAAGCTGAGCCACAATATTATCATGTTCCTCCTGAAACTGGTGGTACCTTGCCTGTTCTTTCTGCAGACTCAGTTTCAAGGCCTGGATCTCCTTTTCCTGCAGCTTCAGCTGATCTTTCTGTTAAGAATCCCATGTGAAGCATCAGACAAGACACCTGCTTAGCAGCTAGGATATCTATGCTCAGCCAAGCAAAGCTCTCATTAGCAGCATGCAGGAAAACACTTTTCCACACACACCACATTTTATACAGAGCATTTTCTCAAGGCTCTTGGGGCTTGGCTTGGTTTTGGCTGAAAAGGAGATGAAATGGTGATAAGGGTGGACAGGCTGAAAACTCACAGCCACATTGAAAGCAAGAATGAACAACAGTCTATTTTTCCATTGCCTCTCATGCTTTCAACAGGGACTTGGGCTTCACAGGTGCATCTTCCAAAACCTACTTGGAATTTTATTTTTGGCTCTTGTAGTTAATTATCATAAGGTGAAACTGTTGATGGAATTAGTTATAACACGAAAATATATAATGAAACACACCTAAATCTGTACTGAGACATCCTTCAGTGTACTTATATCTTCAAATTCTATCACAGTGAACTCTGGAAAACAACACTTGAGTTTCCAAAGCTTTTGCTATTAGTCCTCATCTGAGGAGCAAAAGGACAATGCTTTATCAAATATGCAGTAAGGTGTTTAGGCATTGAAAACCACTCCAGTAACAGGGAAGCTGGTAGGGGGGTCAAGCAGGCAGGATTCAGGTGCCAGCAGTCAACTCCAAACTACTGACATTAATAACAGCACACAGAACTCATGCGTGAGTCACTCCACAAACACCGACTTCAATAAAGCGACAAATGAGGCTTCTTTGTTAATTGAGTGGTACCAACAGACACCAGGCAAGCCAATTAACACTGTCAGCAGCACCAGTGTGTCTCAGGCACTGGTGGAGCTGCGTCCCTGCTCACCATGGCAGCGTTGTGCTCCTCCAGGGCCGTGGCTTTGATGACTTTGCGCAGGAGGCGGCGGTTGCGCAGCGCGTGCTGCTGCCTCTTGAAGCGCTCGTACAGCAGCTGGTTGTGCAGCAGAAGCAGCTGGTTCCTCAGGGTGTGAATCTCATCTGAGGGGGGAGAACCTGCAGTGGGACACACAAGAGGTTACTGAGCTGCACTCTCTGCTTTATTTGATCTCCAACATAAAAATCATAAATGTTTTTCCCAAAGCAATGGATATATGCCTCAAATTATTTGATTAAGGAAAAAAAGCCAAGCCACCATCACCACAAAAGCCTCAGAGCACAAAACTAAGACACAGACACATAAATAAGCAAGAAAAGCCATAAGTTTTAGACTGAATGAGGAGTGAGAAGGTGCAAGGATCTGTCAGATGACCAGCAGCACTCTGAAACTTAGCAAGGCTGAAATGGTCAAAAGCAAGAAGTGTCTAGAATTTTGCACTTTTCAAAGATGAAAAAAGCAACTCATCCCTCTGGAACACAGCTGTTTGCTAAGCAGATAAACCATGACTTAGTGGAGGGCATCATCTTTCTGCAGTATTAGTTAAAAACCCACAAGCAAAAAGTATGCAGGTCATTGTTTAAGCAAGTCTAATAATAGAGGAACAGATTGCCAAAACATGAGAAATTTCCTCACCTCCAAAGTGAGTCCAGTCAGCAGATTTGCTTGGCAGAGACAATCTGAAAAAAGAAAATGCAGCATTAACAGGTAAGTTTAAGTAAGAAAATAGAATGTTCACCTCAAAAGAGCTTATAGCCTGGTAAAAGTACAATTAAGGTCAGTTGGTATAAAAAGATTAGGAACTGTGCAGCTGCTTTTTTGGCACAGCTTAAAATTAAGCCAGCACAAAAAAGAGTAACAATAAAGTCTGCAAAGTAAGATTTTCAGTCACCTACTTGTTCAGCTCCTTAGTGTGTGCATCTGCTCCTTGCTGAATCAGCCTGTCCAGCACTTCCACGGGAGAAGTTGAGGACATACAGTCTTCATCCTGGGCTCCCTTGGCTTTCTTTAGCAGCTCCTCAGTCTTCTTGCCAACAAAGAGGTAGGCAGTCTTTGGTAATGCAACCTCAAAGAGGTGCTCATAGAGGGGAGGCTGCCCACTCCCAAACACCACTCTCCTGTGTGCTGGTACTTTACAAGGGCTGGGAGTGAGAATACTCGGCTCCCCAGAGGTTCCTTCCCTGTTCCCAGCAGGGCTTTCCCCAGGGCCTCCACAGGGCTTGTCTATGGGAGTAAACGTTTGTTTGGGTGTTTCCCGTGCACCCTCAGGCCCAGGCTTGTCCAGAGATGTTAAAGGCTCAGAGGTCTGACTGTGTCCCTGAACACTGGAGGCTGCTGAGTGGGTTTTCTTCTGAGAGCCTGACAGACTTTCGTTTGTGCGGTAAAACGGGGAGTCAAATCCTCCTCTAGGCACCATGTGTTCAGCATCGGTGGTGATCTCGGAGATCTCTTTAGATATTGCATCTGAGGAGAGGGGGAGCACCATGATGCATCTGGCATTTCAACAGGACAAACATTTCCTTAGCTAAGATGTAGGTAAGGAGGGCAGACTTTACCTTCCTCTCTGTCCTTCTCAGCGCTATCTTCAAACGACAACCCACCTAGAAACTCTGGAAGATCACTTAAGGTTACTGAACTTTTACTACTGGGTATGTCTGAAAAAAAAAAAAGAAACCAAAAAGTTAGTTGTACAGTTTTCTCCAGCCTTAGCACAGCACAAAACACAAGTTTTACTGCTGCAAGGTCCTCAGAATAAAAGATGCTTCCTCAGAGGAGGAAGGTATCTGACTGTTTCATTCCATGTGGAGAACAGTTCAGACATCAGTCACAGGTTAGTCCTGATCCCAAATTGTAATTTTGTAAACTTAACATTTGCTATTGCACAACCTCTGTGAGGAAGGATGTGCTGTTTGCAATTTAATCCATTAAATAAAGAAAATAAGGTGGCTCCTGTGCACTGTGACTGCTCCACTTGCACATTTTTTAGCATTAACCTCCCCTTTAGCTTCTGAGCCGGCTCTACAAGGACACAGCACCTGCCTGAAAAAAGGAAGTTTAGCAATCTGATGTAATACAAACTTGCCAATATGTGGCTACTGATCAAAACTGAGACAGCAGCTGTGGGATACACACTGCAGGAGAGAAATCTCATGTTCAGTTCAGTCACACATCAGGAACTCAGTGAAAAACTTTGCTTGTTCATAACTTGGAATTCAGAATATTCAGATTCCAGTGGTACTACACAACTACACCATGGAAAACCAGCTTTAGATTTCACTATCATCTCTACTTTGAAGATGGTTAAGATTGACAGCAGTCTCAAATACAGTTCCAAAATCCCTTCTGTCTGTCACATAGGTAGATGACAGGAATGGAAAATGGAATCTGCATTTACCTATTAAAGGCTGAGTTCCTCAACATACTGATTTCACTATTCCATGGGACTTTAAAATAGATTCAAGTACAGCAATATAACTGTAGACAGAAAACAAAGTTTTTCCAGTGGCCTTTAAGAGGGAGCATCATATCTATCCTTACGTGCAGCCTTCCAGTTTGATCCACACATGTGACAGATAACTTGCTGAAGCAAAATTTAATATACAACTTGCTGCTTCTAATAATAACCCTCAAAAAATCAGCTTTTATAAAAATAAATATCCCTTTTCAGCCTTCAGTTTATATTTGCATTTTTACATATGCAGGAAAGTAAGGTAAAAAAAATCTCAAGCAGTTTCTGAACATGAATGGGTAAATTGAAATTAGAAGCATCACAAGAAGGTTTTAAGTTGAATCACAGGTTACAACAGGATCCTGGAACTACAAAGAACTCAGGGAAAAAAAGAACCTGTGGAAAAGTGCTTGGGGATTGGAACAAGTGTCAATAAAAACTGGAGTTGTTTACAATAGGTTGTAGTAATGGGGAGAGGAAAATGGAGTTTACCCAATGATTTATCGCTGTTTATGACATTTTGCTGTCGGTGCAGTAAAGGCCTCCCAGAATCTGGTTTGTCCTCCTGGAAAACAAAAGAAACCCAGAACTCATTAATTGCCTTAGATTTCATTGGCAACTGTGCAGCTGGAAGTGGCAATAGCTGTCTACATTTAGAAGAGTTTTTGCAGTGAAATGCAACATTTTTTATAAACCACCTACTCTGATTTTTCTTTCTCAGTTAAGGTCACTGCATTAAGGCAAGTCAATGAAAAAAACCAGATTAGTTCAGCAGAAGAATTTTGTAATACCTTTTTAGGAGGTGTGGCAGCAGCTGAAGGGAGTGAAACATGCACAAAGTCATCTGAAGTGCAGGGTGGAGGAGGAGATGTGGCTGGTGTTCCCAAAGGTGTTCCTTTCCCCCCTGCTGAAAAGGAGCACAAGTTCTCTCAGCAGGCTCCCCCTTCCTCCTTTCAGCTGAACATTGTATGTGAAGAATTGTACATTTAAACACCTCATAGCATTTATTTCTTATCTCTTAAATTTCTTATCTTCTGAAATCTCTTTCAACTGTTCATCAACACCAAAGTGCAGTTTTCCAAAAGTTGTTTCAGATTTTGGCACTGAATTCACAAATTCCCTCTCAGTTTGCATCAGCACTGCTCTAGGTAAGGTACTCAGTTTGTAGGAGTTATCACTCCAGCCTATCAACTGGCATGATGTGGCATTCCCATTTAAAAACTGCCAGTCAAATTTACAGCCAGAATTTCCAGTAAAACAAACCTTGGAGGCCTAATCCCAAACTGCAGCACGTACCAGATGTGCCAAAAGCTTTGCTGTAGGGTTGTGATGCAGACTGGGATGACTCTGATGGGACAATGCCGGGGGACGTGGGTGGTGTGGTCATACCACACACTGCAGAGGGGCTCCAGATGGTGACCTGGGCACAGAATAAAACACAGCAGAGCTCAGAAAAGGAACATATGAAGCACCTGCATCCAGGTCTTCACTCAGGAAATTCAATTAAATGTGAAACAAACACCAGCTTCTGAAGGATTCACAGCACAGCTCAAAAGCTCATGGATTTTTAAGACTGGCACAAGAAAATATAAAAGTGCAAAGAATGAAAACTAGCTGGGCTTCATCTGCTTTACCTGCTGTGGCTCAGTTGACAGCCTCGTGGACTGTGGGCTCAGAATCTGAGGTAGCTGCCCTGGCATTTGTGATAGTGTTAACCGAGGAGTGGAATATGGGGTAGAAGTCCCTGAAAGTTAAATAAAAGACAAAATCAAAATTCCAAAGCATCCAACACATCAAATACAAACCCATGATTCTTCTGGCTAGGACTTGAAGGCTTTTAATCAAAGCATTTAAAATCCATTCAACATATACATTCGTAGCTAGAGATTTTTCTTACAGCCCAAGAAAATATCTGTTGAATACATTATACTACAGCTTTCTTTTTTTGTTGTTGTTTTAGTGTAAGGAGGGCAGGGGATGAAGAGACAATGTTGAGAATATGCTGTATGTCTGCATATAGAAAATATATCTATGTATTTATATTTTTAATGATGGTTCATTTTCTGGTGCCTAAGAATCAGACTTTAAGTGGGATAAATTAGTGAGATAAGTTTTTTTTTTTGCTCTAGGGCCAGTCCTTCTCCAGCAATTGGGTATTGATTAGCCATCAGGCAGGTCTTACCATAGCTGCTCTGTATGTCAATGTAAGAGCTGGCACTGGGGTCAGTTTGATGATGTTTTGAGCTTGTGCAGAGTTTCCGAGACACAGAGTAATAACCATCTTCATAGGAGGCTTCTGCAGGGTCCAGGGAGATTTTGGCACATTCTATCACAACATCATGAGTTTCTAGCCTTTTCCACCTGCAGACAGTTTTTGGATCCAAAAGAGTAAGTTAGTCAATTATTGTTAAAAACAAGAGTTCCAGGAGATAGGAGGAGTTGGCTTGTAGGATGGCTCATTTGTTCCAGGCAGCTTTGCATGCTCCCAGCCAAACTGGAACAAGGCACCAGACAGAAATTGCAACCAGATGACTCGTGAGAGGGGGTCTCAAAGAGGAGACAAACAGCTTTGACACAGAGATCCATAAAGGTCTGCCATGGAGCACTCTGGAAAGGAGGAACAGCACACGAAGACTTGGTTGATCCTGAGCTTCAGCAGCTGTAGAAATCAGCTCAGCTACACTCAGATGTTGGTAGTCAAAATTTAGACATGCCAGCAGTGAGGGAATCTGTATTATTTAAGCAAACACTGTCTGCAATGCCAGTTTCAGATCTGTGGTTTTCCTCCCAAGTTTGGGGAATGCTTTTTACTATTACGACCTCCTTCATCCTGAGAACTACTTCTCACTAAATTAAACAGCCAGATTAGATCTGCCCAATATTTCAGGGGATGGAAATTCACTGCAAAGAAGAGAAAGCCCAGAAGGCTGTCTATGAAAGGCTGAGTTGCTTTGAAAAGTAAAATACTCTCTGTCCAAGATACCAAAAGAGAAGGCTTCCACTGGAAGGTTTGTGCCAATTGTGCTCCTGAGTGGTGCCACCCTCCCCCCTGCAAAATTGAGCATTGTGACATTCAATGGGTTCCCAGTTAGGAGTGATTTCCTAGTGGCTCTGAAAAGCAGGGCAAGAGCACTACTGTGCAGCAACAAGAGTCAAATTCTCCTCTTCAGTGGCTGGGCCTGTGGAGACAAGAGAAAAGCAGCAAGTGGTGCTGCTGCAGGCAAATGAGCCTATTGCTAAAGAAAACTAAGACAGCTGATAATGTTAACACATACCTGTTAAAAGAACTGATCTGTTAAATGAACCAAAATCTAGGTACCAAAACAAGACACACTGAAGCCATTTTAAACACTTAAATCCCATCAAATACTTCAAGAAACCCAGGGAATATGACCCAAACCTTCAGCCAATGAAGCACCTCTGGCAGTTTCACTTTATTCATTATAGGGAAACTGTTTTAAATCTTTATGAGGATGTTGGATCATTAAGATAAAGTAAAGTAGAAGACAGATGCCATCCCAGACACAAAATGGATTTAGAGTCCCAACACTGTTGTTAATGACCTTTCACAACAGTTTCTGCTTATTCATCCAGCTGAAAGCTGGGATGAGGAAAGTCTACATGTTTACCTGGTGCACCTACAAATCTGGGTGGCAAAACACACAAACAAATGCTGACAGCAAAGGTTTTGCTGCAACCTTCTGAAATAACCCCACAGAAAGCTGCTCAATTTGAGCCTTTTCTAATAGCAGAGAGAACATATAATACCTTCGTGGGTCCAGTTCATGGTCCTTGGATCCAGTCACTAACTCTGGATGAATACGCACATGTTCCATCATTGGCTGTGAGGAAGAAGAGGATTTGTTAGCAGTGCAGCACTTTGGATTGCATGAAAACACATAAAACTGATGAGCAAAACTACTGATCCCAATAGTTCAGAAAGTTACATTTAACAGATAAGGTTAATACACATCACCACAACTTCAAGAGTTGATCCCAATGAGCTTTCAGTCAAATCACTCATTTTTATACTGTTTTGTTGAACAGCCCTCAGCTGAACTGACAAATTAATTGTATTAAATAGGAATATATAGCTATAAATTTCTTGCCTCAGATAACACAGAGATAAGCAGCATTGTACCTTGACTACTTCTTCAAAGGTCTCCAGGTTTTCCTTCATACTGTAGTGAGAGCGCAGAAAGGAGACAAAATTGCAAGGATACATTCCATAAAGACGATGAAAGAGAGAATAAACGCTGGCATGAAGATGGACAAGATAAATCTCTGCCACATGACCTGGAAAAAGTAGTTAGAATCTTTTTCATTACATTGGAGAAAAGAATAAAAGTTCTAGGAATGCAAACAAAGTACTTTTAAATTTGAAATGTTAACTGGAACAAGTCTTCTGAGGTACAAATAGTCCCTACTGAAACTGTGAAGTCTTCTCAGAAAACAAGCAACACTTAGTCATCAGCTCATAGCAAACCCAGAATTTAAGATAAGGACCATTAATTTCAACCAGTGTGCTGTCATTCTCAAAGCACAGCTTTGTTTTTATTCAAGTTAAAACCTGAAACTCCTCGAGATAGTGAGCCAGAGTAAGACTGACTGAATGATTAAAAAAGGAAACTAAGGTTTGTTTCACTTAAAAAGGTAAAAACTAAAATCTTGTAGCCACCGAGAGCAATCACAGCAGACAAATCTTAGTATTCACCTCAGAAGTTCCAATCCTACTTGCAATGCAGAGTGGCTCTCTAAATAGCAGTTCTATGTGCTTAACACAGCATTTGTTCATTCAGCCATGAGCCACACTCACAGATACTGCTGCTGTTAGACATCAGACCCCTTACAGCAAATTCAGCAAAGCCAGGGCTCTGAGAAAACCAGTTTTATCAACCTTCATGACTATTGATAGTTGCACATTAAATTCAACTCTTACATATGTTGCTTCTTTTCTCCCACCCCATTTATATCTGGGAATATCAAATTCCCCCAAATCTGCCTGAAACATTAGCATTTTCCTTTCTCTCTCCATTAAGATCAATCTCTGCTTTTCACTGTCATCAAGGCAGTACTTTGGTTCAGTGAAATTTCATGCAGTAGCAGCACCACATGGAAGATTCTAAGAGACTTCTAAATTCTGAGCAAAGAACTCCCCCATGTCTCAAAGAACAGAACAGCTTGTGGGCTTAACACATCATTTTCTGTGTTTAAATAATCTCAGACCACTAAGAGTCTCACAAAATAATGTGCTCACCAACTGCACACGAGTCACAAGGATACTGCAGACCACAACTGCATGCAACAAAGTTGAAATCTCACCTGGATTCTGCAAGCACCAGGCTGAGAGACGCCCAAAGATACCAAAGAAATCATGAAGGTACTGTTTGCCAGACTGAGGAATCATTGGCAACATGGTTATTAGCACTAGGACACCTGTGGTGAGTACTACTACATCTGTGTCAGTCTGCAAGAAGGGAAAAAACCTGCATTAGTTAAATGTGTTGAACTTAATTTTTTCCAAGGATGAAATGAACATTGAATCATCATCATGGAAAAAGTTCTCTATTGAAACAGTCCCTCTGAAACCTACCAGAACTTAATGATCCAAGATTATTGAGTTTTTCATAAAGAACAACTTGAAGAAAAAATAGATTTGGGATTCTTGCTCCTACTCTGCTGCTTTTCTGTAGAAATACTTGGCTTAGTTAAAAAGGGAACATCACCACAGTTCCACAGATGAGTAAAAACAATTCCTGGTATGTGAAGCATCTTATGAGCCACCTTCCTTCCTTCCCACAGCTAAACACACACAGCACTCAGAGGCTCAGAAACTGCAGATCTGATCAGGGTGTGCGAGGGTGTTGGCCAGTTACCAACACAGGGGTCAAAAGCTTTTTTACTAAACCTGGCTGCTGGAAATTTCTCCCAGCAGTAATTCAAACATTGACCAAACACCTTGGCTTGTTCCACAAGAAAGGGAGGTGGCAGTACAAAACTTTGGCTGGATGAAACAGGAAGAGAGAATCTGATTTTAGGAAAGGACATAGAAAATGTTCAAACTCTTTCCTTGCTTCCTCAGTTTAATGCACATTTTCCTTGGTAGCTCCCCTGCTTTGTCAGCACAGGGTGCACAGAGCACTGGGCAGGTGCTGCTGAGCTCTCTGGGTATCTCCCAGGAGATGGGACAGAGTTTTTAGTGTCTACTCTCCCTCAGTCACACAAAACCTATCAGAGCACATTTCCTGCCCATCCCCACTCTCTGTCCACATCCCCAGAACTTCCACATCTCTGTCCTACTCCCAGCAGCTTTCTGACACACCTCATTCCTCCCTCAGTCACACTGCAAAGGACAACAGATCTTGTCAGGCACATCAGGAGTTCCAGGAACAGCAGCTGGAGCTGCTCCTTTGGCAGTTACAAATCTGTGGTGCTTTTGTTTTGAAGAGTGCTGGCACTTGACTGCATTGTGCATTTAAAAGTGACTTCATGACTAATGTGGACTCCTCACTATCATAATAAATTCATTACCGCCAATGCATTCTAGGTCTCAAAGCACTTTTCATTCCTTATTCACTGGTACAGTGCTGTACAGTGTTACACCTGATCAATCTGCAGATGAGGGAAAAAACCCACAAAGCTTGGGAAAACAGCTACCTCCTTGTAATCAGTAGCTAAGAAGGGAAAGTCTGCTAATTCCAAGGTAATTTCACCTGGGAATAGTCCATTGCATGGCTCATCTACACTGCAAGTAGAGGACACACAAATTCAAATTGCACCAGTGGGAAGTTACTGTATTTCTCATTAGGTTCAAATTCATGATATCCACCAACTTCACCAAGGGTCCTCTTGTCTTTAACCTATTTTGGAAAAGTTTTAATAAACATTCCTAACTCACAGTGACCGTGGCTTTTAGAAACAAGATTGTCAGCAGTAACAGCATCAGCACAGAGCATTCAGCTGATATTAACAGCACTGTGGCTTAGCTAAATGACATCAAAACAAGAATCAAATGCCTTGCATCTGTATGCAAGTTTACATCAGGTGTTTAGACAGCCCTGACAGTTCTTACCTTGAGACATTTGAGTAATGAAAGCAGGAGAGGTGCTTGAGAAAGTTTGTGTTTCCAAGATGGTTGTCGTCTTATCACATGTCCCAGCAGAGAGAGGGTGGGTAAACGAGTAGCAGCTTTGCCCATATAATCATTAATTTTGTCCAGTAGATGCTGACAAAGGATTTTGCAGAGTGGTAGAAAAGTATTTATATTTAACTGCTCTTTACCCTTTTTCACCAGTCTACATTCAGCAGTTTGTCAATATGGAAATTATGGGCATTTTACAAATATACAAGATCCCAGGGGAAATAAAACCCTGCAATAACTTTGAGACTACTGGTAGACAAATGCAAACTATACAGGCCACTGCACTTTGAAATGTTTATAAGTAAATAATAAAAAAATAAAAAAAAATCTGGGCAGCAGCCAATTTGTAGTGCCATTTCCAATCTACTTAAAATCTCTACTTGCTCCCAAATACCCAATTTGTTTTAGACTAACACATCCTGCACCAGGAGCACTGTAAAGAGACAACATTAATCCTCCAAACCCTTTCCTTTACAGAGGTTCTTTGCTTAATTGGGTCAGTTTAAGCAACTCTGTAAGAAACAGAGACCTCTGAAGTTCTTTTTAAAGCTTAAACTACTCTTACTACAGAGATACTACATCTCTACAGCAAGGTAATTCTACACCAGAGTGGAACCCCTAGAGTTTTAATGGATGCTATTTAAAGGCTGCTAAAATCTGCCATAACAAGATTATTTTTTTTACCTTGTCATGAGGCTCTTGCAGAGTGGACAGAATATGCAGTGCCTGCTGAGAATTGGTTTCCAAGTAATAGTCCACCAGGTTGTTGACAAGCATAGGCCCACGGTCTGTCAGTTTGGGGACAGCAAGGAAAAAAGCCAAAAACATTCTCAATACACTAAAAATGAAGTATTTGCTACAAGGACATTGCAGAAGTTTTAAGCAATTGTTACACAATTTCTAACACAATGCTTGGCGTTTAGGAGACCTCTCAACCACATTTCCTGGTTCCAAACCATTCCAGTGAATGCATTCAGCTCAGGGAAAGGAACCAGGGTTTTCAACAACAACAATTCCTGTCTAACCATAAAACCCCACAGGTAGCTGAGCTGCAAGGGTGCTTTACCCAGTAAAGTGCTCAGGAGTGAGCTGATGTTCTCTCCCTTCAGCAGATAGAGAGCAAGTTCAGGGACAAGGACACTGGCAGTGCTCTCTGAAAAGGCTCTGTCAGCACAAGTGATGCCTCAACAGCAGCAATCACTTTTCACCAAGTCTCAGTCTGTTGTTTTGTTTGGGAGTAGGATTTTTTGTTTTTTTGCTTTTTTTTAACAAAATCCCAATGGTTCCCATAATGTGGGTGACACCTAATTCCTTCTAGATACACTTGACAAAGAAAGTTTCATCAGCTCACACTTGAGGCTCTGCCTCAGGAAAAGCCAGTCATTTTGTAATAGAGTTTTAACAATTATGTAACAGACCTTCCAGGAGCCATGCCATTAAGCAAAATGGACTGAAGAGAAGCCTCAATCCTTAAAGCAATTTCAAACCCAAACATCAAGAGTTTCTTTCAAGCTGCATTTGCAAAGACAGTGTTTGATATAAGAAAAAAAAATCCTACATCATTCTACCTTTATTGATGTGAAAACAAAACCCTTCCCAAAACTACACAAAAGGATACACACCACAAATGAGATTATCTTTGAATGCAGCTGTTATATCTTCCAGGACACCCAGAATTGGAGAATCCAGCATTGAGAGGAGCTCACCAACATTTCCTTGCTGTGCCATGATGCACGTACTGACATGAATGTGGAGGTTAAAACTTCAGGAAGTTCTTCATTGGTGTCTTTCTACCACACTGGGAGAGAAGAGACAGCAGATGAGTGAACTTTTCCCTTTCCATAAAAAAAAATCTCATCTCTCCTATTCCTTTTCCACATAAGTGCCCATTTAACACTGAGAGGATTGTGAGGGTTTCCACACCTGCAATAAAAGCTGTAAGTTTCCAAAAAGCCAATGAGTCATGAGCAGGGTTTTCTTCATGTTTTTCACAAAGATATTAATCTGTTTTGCAGAAAACCTCAGTATCTACACAGTGCAAGCATTATCTTACCATATTTTTTTTTAAAATTTGCTCTCCAGGTCAGTAAACTGAAGCTAAAGGTTTGAATAAAATGTAAAAAGCTGCCTGGAATCTCTCCATTGCTGAGTTCTTACAGCAACTCCTCTCCAAACCACCTTCCCAGTTCTTTGCACAAGACTAAAATCTGGAGAAAACACACACCTCCAGCTCCTTCTCCACTCCTGTGACCAGCTCAGGAATTCACTGCCCTGGGCTCTGCATTGTTGCACTCTGAGAGATTTGGGCTTCAAGACTTTGCAGCTGTGGCCAGGCTGCAGCTGCTGGGAAACTGGAGCAGGGCTGCTGCAGCTGCTGCTCCTGGGCAGCCTGAGCAGCACAGCACACTCTGACTTCACTGGTGTGATTTGTGATCACAAACTGCAGTGCAAAACTGCAGAAAGTATTAAATGCAACAGTGTGCAGGTAACACCTGGTCAGCTGGAGCAAATCTAAGCCATGTCAGGCTTTTAAAATGGTTTTTCCCATCTACCAGCACCAGAGGGGTTCAGGTGTCACACTGACCTACCTGCCACCAAATGAATCAGGTTTTATTTCATCCAGAAGAATCCTATACCAAGCCTTTCCCAGTGGAAGAACAAATCTGGCTTTAGATCACACCTCATATTATCAGCAAGGGTTTCTTCTTCCCTCCCACTCCAAGCTAGAATACATTTTTCACTTCCCCCATGGAAGGCAAGACTGACACATACCAAGTTTACACACAAAACTGTTTTTTTTTACTGCAGTTGTGTTTACAGCACCTGTTCTGTGGATGAGCTGTGCTTCTGTCTGCAATGCTGCCAGCCACACACCTTTCATGATCACTAATAAAGAAAACACAGAAAGAGGTTACGAAAAAGCACAATTTACTTCTTTATATACACCAGGTATATGTTCAGAACATCACTAAGTGTTTTACACAGAACAGAAGAGCTGTGCACACCCTGCACGAGAACAGTCAGCCCTCAGTCTGAAAACACCAAATGGTGCTGCAGTTGCTCTTTCCAGAGCTGTCCACAGGTTAAGCTGTGCAATTACCTCAAACTAGAAGGTTTTCACAAGAACATGGTTTTGTACTGTGACCCTTCAAAAGCTGCTCAAGTTTTATTTATGGCAGGTAGAATCTTAGACAGAAAGGATTCCTCTCTATTCTGAACACACAGTAATTAATTTAAACCTTTAAATTCTATTCAAAACATCTTTAGCCATTAGCCAAGGACCACAGATCACTGCTTTGTTTTAAATAATAATAATGCTGTAATTGCCAGTATAATAAGTACAGATAATGCTGTAATTACCTATATACACATTACTTTCTTGAATATTCATATTTAACAAAGTCACTGGACAGTAGGAGTTAACATGTTCACCAGTAAACTTTGTCATTTGCAACACAGCACTCTGCAATTGCAGAACTGCCCAAGGTCACTTTTCTTAGTGCCACCAGACATCAGCTTACTTAACCTGGCACTGATTGCAAATTCAGAGGTGATAATATGGCACCACTCTCCCAACTGGCATTTCAGTAGCAACAAACTGGCTGGAGCATTGCAGGAATCACAACTGCAGAACATAAAAACTCCTCACCCTCAGTTTTCAATGATCAGAACTGAACAGTCCAAATGAAATTCCAGGTCATGTAAAAGCAGCCAGCAGAGTCTGATCACTGAAGTGTTTAGATTTAAATGTTATTTCCTTTCTAGTCTAATGCTGAACCTGCATTAAAACTGGCTGGTAGTGTGAGCAAGACTTGGATAATAACAGAATAGAGATTTGGGGTAAGGGAAGTTGCCTTTTACTGAAAGCAGAATGGATCTATGTTTTTCACGAAATCAGAGCTGGCATTTGTTGTGGTTTAGGATTTTGGTTTGGGTTTTTTGTTGGTTTTTTCCCCTACATTGTGCAGACTCCAAAGCTTCCACTCCTTCCTCAAAGCACTTGCTCTTTAGAAGACAAACAATGCTCAGAGAGTGGCACCATCCTTTCAAAAGGTTTAAAGCCACACATCCATGCAACCTAAGAAGTCAGCCTTCCACTCTGTTAATCATTTTGAGGAATGAACAGCTTTGCCACTTCCAGCAATCATTATAACATTGAATTGACTCAATGACTGCATTTGCAATATTGTATGGGCAAGCAGCTCACTCCAAGGAAATTATTCCTTCATTTCTGAGAACAAATCTTTCAAACAGGCCTTGCTGTGCCTCAATTTCTATCAGGACAGTCTCAGCTATGGTCAAGCAACAGATTCACCAGCTTCCTAAGCAACATGAATTAGTTCTTTAAAGTATTGTTAACAAAAGAGATGCATGGCCACACCCCCAGAGCAACTGCAAGCAAAACCTGTTTTAAGAATTAAAGCAGCAGAAACACAACTCTCTGCTTTTTTACCCCACGAAAACCTTGTAAACTCTCTTCCTTTTATTCCCATCCCATACCAGTGAAAGAGAGTGATTTTTGTTTTATTTTCCTTGAGCAATACCATTATTTTGGACCAGATCTTTGTCACACCAGTAAGAACCTCAGCAGCAGTTTCACAGATTCTGATATTGCCAGAGGAAAATCTGCAGCCTGGTGAAATCACAAACCACACTTTGGATGGGCTCTGGAAGTCAGGCTCAACAATTCCTCTGCAGACAGATGGGGGAAACCCCTGTTAAATGTTGAGTAGGTAAGAGGATTTCAAACTTTGTGCCATTGTGCCTGCCATCAGATAAGGGTGAGGCTGATAAGGGAGCTCAGCACTGATAACACCACACACACATAGGTAACAGATCATTTCCCAAGCTCCCTGACTAAAACAGATGGCTGGAGTGACCTTGTGCCAACAAATCCAATAATCCATTATTTCAACTTTTCAATCGTGCATTGGGACTTCTTTAAAGTAGAGCAGTCTCCACACGTAAAGTATTCAAAATATGAATAAAAGTATTCAAAATATGAATAAAAGCATTTCAAAGCACATCTGAAAATGGGGCAATGTTACACACAGGTACCTCATGAGGTGAAGTTTATCTGAAGTTACACCAAACCAGTCAATGCTGTCACCCCACTGTACACAAATGGCCACAACTTTAAAAAAGCAAATCCCAGCTGTCTCAAGGTAAAGTCATTTTAAACTCTAAGTAAGACTGAGATGCTCCAAATCTGTGCCCAACACAAATGAACAAGCCAGGAAATTCCAGCAATAGTCTTAAATCATGTCACACTTTTTTCAGGCAGCTGAGTAAGTAGTTTAGAGGCAACAGGCTTTAGTCAGAAAGGCCCTGTTCTGCTCTGTGTGTCAGTGTGATTTATCACAGTCCCACCAGGAATTTGGGATATGATTTCCACATCTTGCAGATAAGCACAGGCCAGGTTAAGGGGCTGCCATCACCCTGTGAAACAGCCACTGACTGTCAGGGTATTTTGTATCTGGAATTGATACTTGCTGTGAACAGGACATCCCTGACACCTTTACAGTATCAGCACCAGCAGGGCTTTCTGCTCAAATACACAGTTACAAGATGAGCCTCCATAATGCTTCCATCCCCAGATATTGCAATCATTCCCATCAGAATTTCCACATCCCTGCAGCCACTCTTGCAACTAACAGGATGAAAACAAATAAGTTTTCCATGTGATGTGAGTCACTGACTCTTCACTAACTTTTAAAACTAGTTTTATACTAAAGATCCAAAGTGCTTGGTTAGTAAAGCATAGAAAAAAGTCTGTTTAAATACCTTTTAAAATGCAGCATTTTAATCTCACTGGAAAATATCACACCCACAGCATTTCCTATATTCAAGAGCCTTCTTTAAGATATACTTAGTAAAACGTATTAAAGTACCAACACAGCTTTGGAGCCATCTTACAGAAGGAAAAGGAGAAGCCAACAAGCCAAGAACCAAGTCTCAATTTATTTTAATTTAACAACACAAAACAGCTTAAGCTGCAAACTCGAGACAAAGGGAGAGACTGTAGAAATATTAATTGGAAAAGGCTAAACAGAGAAAGAGACAGCAGAGTATTCCCAAAGATTATGACTTCTGTAAGTATTTCTGTCAAGAGAAGATGTTCTTCTGTTCAGGGTATTTTTATCCCAACCAAATGAAAAAGCAGCTGGTAGTGCCAGTTATGCTGCCTGCAGGGGTGGGGAGGAGGGGGACACCACAAACACCCAAAACCACCCAAATTCACACCAGGAGCACCTGTTCTGGACGAGGGGGATCAGCAGTTTTATCTCTCCTCATTAAGCAGAGTTAAACTCAGGGTGTGCCAGTAAATGGTTATTGCCCCTCTGCCCCCAGAGGAAAGGGGATTTCAACACCACAGCACCAGAAGCTCCAGATTTCCACTTTTCCATCTGATTTCTATGGCAGGTAGGGTCAGGTCACATCCCCAGGTACTGCTCTGGCAAAAGCCATGAACGAGGACAGAAGGATTTTACAGCAATTGTGCTCAAAGAAAAATTCAGATTGACAACACAGCAGCCCTTTTCACTGACGTCTTTGAAATGTTGGTCATGAAAGGATTAAGCCTAACCCCCTCCCTTTCACCACACAAAAAACTGAAGCCCATTTTATGCTTCCTAACCATGCCCAATCTTACATTTCCCTCCCAGCTGAACTGAACATTGCCATTATACAAGTGACATAAGCAATGAATGAAAAGTTCCAGCAGGGAGAAAAACCACTGGTGGCATAGGAAAGCAAGCAGCTGATAATTCCCCTTTTCACCACCCAGAAATAATAACTCCAAACACTCTAAACCTCATTTCAAACTGATCACTACAACTGGCAATACAATCAACTTAATTTATTTATTCATCTTTAAAGAAAGAAGGTGTTAGGCTTCTTCTAATAGTAAATATTTTCATGGTTATATTAAGATCTGATACTAGATTCCATAACTAAATTAGATCATTATTTATAGTTATAATTTGATATTACACACATTCTCCTGGACTTTGTTACAGGTACTTAACTGATGTGGGAACAGGAATATCACAAAAAAACCCAGCAAGCCCAAACAAAGAGAGAAAATCAGATTCAGCAATATTTAAGATTCTTTGGGCTCTATGCTGTGCTAATACACCACTGCTAATTGCTACTCATCACATTTCTGTCAGAGGAAAATTGTTTAAAAACAATCCATGTCACAAAAAGCCCCAAACGTGGAAGGGCTGTCACCTCACCCTCTGGCAGGAGCCAGGCTAACCAGCCATGAAAGGGAGTCAGGGATCATTGCAATTCCTCACACCCAACTGCATATATTAATAGCAAATAAATAAATAAGAACAAGCCCTGGCTTTCTAGAACAATTTAATTAACACTACACACAGAAAGTCAGCCAAACTCTGGAATCTTTTAAATTACAAACAGGTGATCAGAGAGCTCTGACTTGGCACTAACACAAGGACTGAGACTCCTCAATCTCTGCAGCTTTTTTGGGTTTTTTGCCCCCAAGAGGAACCTTTTAAAATATTCACCTTTCAAACCTTGAAACCACTGCAACCTATCTAATGTACTCATCAAGGCATTTTAAAACTGCTCCAAGAATGAAACCCAGCATTACACAGAACAACAGCAAATGATGTGTAACTGTAAAGTAAAAACAAAACATGAATAATGCCCAGCAAAGTGACAGCAATTCAGCACTGCAAGAACTTTACTCTGGGTCTTGATGTGCTGCTCAAAGAAATGCTTCTGCTAAGATAGGAAACGTCATTACTTGTGCTCATTATGTTTATTAAACTACAGGAACATGTAACACCAGACACTAAGCTGTGACATTCTTCAAACACACACCTGTCTGCAATTGCCACAAAACCTGGTGCCTCCCCTGCTTCCACCACTGCCAAGTGCTCTCATTATTTTATTTGCTTATTATTGAACAATCTCAGAATGGTTTGGGTTGGGAAGGACCTTAAAGCTCATCCATGCTGCCATGGGCAGGGATCATTTCCATTATCCATTATCCCAGGCTGCTCCAAGCCTCATCCTTGGGCACTTCCAGGGATCCAGGGGCAGCCACAGCTTCTCTGGGCACCCTGTGCCTCCCCACCCTCACAGGGAAGGATTTCTTCCCAATAAATAAAATAATTCTTCCTAATAAATCAAAATGCATCTTTTCCAAAGATCTATTTGTGTGTGTTTGCACCCTGCATGTGTTCCAGAGGCTGAATCACATCCCCAGCTCCTGTCAGGGCTGACAAGAAGGTGCCAGGCAGTTGGAAGAATTTCAGGAATCAGGACAAGTCAACATCCCAGCAGTCCAGCTGCAAATAGAGCCAGCATTCATTTTAAGCTACAAATAGTTACTGAAGACAAATATTTGTCCAAACACCAAAACATCTGCAGTTGGCCAGCGTATCTCACATTAATAATGCCACATTTTAGTCAGCATAAAGGTAACAAAGAGTTAAGGTGTCAGGATTAAACACAGCCAGAGATAAAATCATTTTAATTAAAGCTTATCTCATGACACATTAGATATTCTGACTGTATTTTCACGGTGTAAGTCCCTGCAATTCCCCACAAATGTAGTCGAACAAATGAACAAATCAAAGCAAAATCTTTTACTCAGTTTTTTACTGAATAAAGGGTTTTAAACCTCTGATTTTATTTTAAACTTTAGCTGTTTCTGATAAGCAGAGTACCTGATTGCTGCTCAGCAAAGACAACAGCAGGCAGATGGATTCCCAAGATTTGCATTGATTATTAGAACTCCCAGAGTTTTTAAAGATTTACTTTCTAGTTGTTCATACATGTAAATTGAAGAGGGATTTTCTTCACCTAATGGGATCACTTCAGCAGTGCTTTGATTCTGACAGATTTCCAACAACTATCCCCAGAAATTAATGTCAGGAAACTGCAGGATCAGACCACACAAAGAATGAAAACCTGTATTAGCACCCACTGGAAGGTTCTCTGGAAACAGCAGCTCTGGAAAGAGTTCTGCACACAAAACCTGATCCTGGTTTCTGGGTCATTTCCAGGGGTTTTGAATCATACATTCCTTTAAGGCACGTTCTTCCTTTCACTCACTGCCGTGTAAGAGATTCATTTAAAAAACCCCAACCCCGAAGAGAAGGAGAGAAGCTCTGCCTAAACTGATAAAACAATGACAGAGGCTGCATCCATAGCAAACAAAGGGTGAAAACTTCAGAACTGCAGCCTTCCAAGTTCTTTGTGATAACAGGACGCAAAATGTTTTATTGTAGAAGTAAACAACATCCTGACTTCACATTACCTACCCAGGAGCAAGGAAATGAGAAGAGCCTTCCTCACCGAGGGACAGACTTTAACAACTGATTTATTTAAAGCCCAACCCCGGACAAGGGAACCTCCTCGGCAAATAACCAAGGCAGGGGAAACCTGGAAATCGCTCCTCAGCCTTTGCAATGGGGGTGCTGAGCCTTTTTCAATAAAAAGAACAGAATTAAAAGGGAGTTTGGCTGGTGGGGGGACCCTGCGGGGGGGTAGGGGCTGCACCCCGGAGCAAGTTTGTCTGGAAGGAAGGAAAGGGGACAGAGGGAGGCACGAAAAGGGACGCAGGGGGAACATCACCCCCCCGCCTACCCCATCCCCCCGACCCCTTCCCTTTCTCCTGCCGCCTCCTCCCCCAGCCCTTTCTCTCTGCTTCGCCGCTCATCTCTCTGCTCTGCCTCCTCCTCTCCGTCCCCGCGGCCGTCCCCGGTGTCGCCGGGGCGGTGGCGGCGGGGGGCGGCCCGGCACACTCACCTCGCCCTCTCCTCCCCTCAGCTGTTTACCACTCCGGGCTCCTCCGGCCCACAGGGCGCCGCCATCTTGGCCCGGCCTCCCCCTCCCATCACAGCGCTTCGCCCCTCGGATCCCTCCGCCGCACAACGTAGTCCCGCCTCACCGCCTCGCTCTCCGCTGCCTGCCCGGCTTCTCTCCCTGTCCCTCCCCGTTCCGTTCGCCTCTCCCGCCTCACGGGACGTTCCCGCCGCAGGGGATGAACGGGGGGGGAGCCCGCGGCCGCCGCGCCCCCGCGGAGTCCCGCGGCGGAGGGATCTCGGCGGGGTCAGCGCTGCGGCTTGCGGAGGTCGCGTGATGCGGGGGGCGGGGCCGCGCGCGGGCGGTAAACAAGGCCCGGCCCTGGGGGGACAGGGTGGGCGGGGGTCGGTCCCGGTTCTTTCGGTTCTTGTGAGTTTTGTCTGGAGATCCTGCACAAAGTGCTGAAATGAAATAAAAAAGCGTCTTGGAAGTGCCGTCCTGTGCTGGCGGGACACGGTTCTGGTGGCTCCCGGACAGCACCCCGGGCACGCTCCCCAAATCTCATTGATTTTAATGGATGAGCGTGCAAAGCTCGTTTCCTTCTGGTTCTAGTTCCCTCAGGACTCAGTCATCCAAACCGTGCACAAGGATTCTTTGTTTTTGTTTTCTGGTTTTTCCCCCCCTAGAATGCAGCAACATAGGACACAAACATCCCATCCTTGTAGATAGAGGTTAATTTTTCCCTGTGGAAAATACAGGGTAGGAGAGAAAAAAGAAAATCACCACGGGGAAGGATCTCTAGCCTTCGGTTTGGTGTGCCAGTGCAACAGGTTTAAAACTCAACATTTCATTCCCCAGGCTGGTGGGATCTCAGTGTTTTTCCTTCTCCAAGGAGGAGCAGCTCCATAAGGGTGCTCGGTCTGACTCCTGAGCCTGCCTGAATTGTACCCAGAGCCCAGCAGGAACCACAGGCATTACATTTGCAAGGTGGAAATGAGGTGCAAGGGAAAAAAACAAAAAAAACCCTAAAAAAATAAAAGCACATCAGAGCCCCATCTGAGAGGGATCGGTTGGTTTTTAACTTCTGCAGCAGTTTCTGTGTTTCCCAGCTCTGATCCCTGCAGGACTGAGATAGTTCCCTCCTGC
The DNA here is from genome assembly GCF_028551555.1 of Melozone crissalis. Lineage (NCBI taxonomy): Eukaryota > Metazoa > Chordata > Aves > Passeriformes > Passerellidae > Melozone > Melozone crissalis. Next base: position 4,011,857 of record NW_026535819.1, on the reverse strand, counting down.
TGCACCTGCAATGGGTTGTCCTGCTTCGTGATGAGATAAGAGTTGCTTGGAGCCAGCATATTTTTAATCTAGTCCTGCCTTGTGCCTGGCAATTAATATTTATTATGGTCTGGACAGAGTGATGGTAGTTTTTTTTTCCTTGATGTGCAGAAGACATGTTTGTTTAATCTGCCACAGAAAAGAGTGGAAATTAAGATGAGCTTCAGAAAAGAGCTGGAAGCAATTAGTAGTGTTATTTTACTGGGACTTAATTGCTGTAACAGTCAAATTGACAAAGAAAACATGGATGCTATAGCAGGGGTTTGCTGCTGGATTTGAAAGGAGAAACAACTGCACTAAAAGGGACGTGTTATGTTGTAATTAACCTGTTTACTATTACTGAGCTGTACATGTAAAAATCTATTTAATTAAGGTGCACTGGAGCATAAGACACGTAGTGAGCACTCACAGCAGCGCACAGAATTTAATTCCACACAGAATTTAATAACTGTCCTTGTGTGCAAGCAGGGCTCTCTGCATCCCCTGTGGCCTGTGTGGGTCAGGGCCAGGACAAACCTCTGGGAGCCCAGATAAGCTCTCTGTGGCTCTCCCCTCTCTGCTGAGCCTGAATAAGAGAGAACGGGGAAAATGATACCAACAGGAAGAACATAAAATAAGAATGACCACACGGGGTCAGCTCAAAGGTTCTGCCAGCCCCAACTGCACCTCCAGCTCTCTGGGTTTGTAATTCAGCTTGTGTAAGTCACCTTTTGATGGTGCTTTCAGTGGAGAGATGAACAGAAGCCACAGACAGAAATCCAGTGAACACAACAAGCCAAGCTGACTGCACTCCCATCCTGCAGCTTTTTGCTCCACAGGAATCCCTGAAATCAAATAAAGGGAGAAGGAGTGGGTGAGAGCTGGAGAAAGCCCAGCAGTGTCCCCGTGTCCCTTCAGGCTTTGCAGTGTGGTGACCTTGGTGCTGAATGAGAGTTTCTGTGCTGTTAGCTCAGGGGTCAGTCTGTCTGCACTTACATCTGGCCTTGTGAGGGACATGGGGAGGCACAAGAGCTGCTCCAGCTGTTACTGACACTCCTTTTCCACAGCCCTCTGAAATCAGCTGGCTGGGAGGTTTTACATAGAATCTTAGAGTGGCCTGGAGGGGACCTTAAATATTTTGACACAACTACTTTTCTAGGGGTTTTTTTGTGTGTGATTGACTTACTTGGACTGTCCTGAGTTCAAGAGGCACATTCTGCACCCATCTGCACTTTGTGTCAATGGGAAGTCTGTGCTCAGGGGTGCTGGCAGAAGCCAGCTCCAATGTTTGATAAAATTACTTCTCAGTCCTTTTCAGCAGCTTGTCATTTTCCTGTTTTGTTTAATTCCTGAAACTGTCTTCATACGGAACCCTGAAGCTGCAGTGTACATTTTGGGTTTGTTACAATGCTTGTTTTTGTAGCGGGAAATGTAATCCCTCAAATGCCTGTGTTTAAGAGGATGCAAATCAGCTCCCCAGCACAATGCCCTGGGAACGTTTCTTTCATGCAAAACTCGCCTAGATAAATATGGAGGGGAGGAGGGAGCGGGGAAAAGGGATTGTTCACTTCTCTAAACAACGAGAATTAATTATGCTCAGTATTATGACAGATGGGTTAAGATCAAAATCTGAATCTTTCTCAATGCGGGTGAAATCCACGCTCCTATCTCGGGTTGCATCAGTCTCATTGCACAGCCCAGCCGGTGCCATGGGGCAATGCCACCATGGCTGGCACGGGCACAGCGTTGGGGACAGCAGGATGTCCCCAATGCCGTGGCTGGTGCAGGATCCCTCTGCTCTCAGCCCCGAGTGTCCCTGGATCTGCTCCGTCAGGGAAGCCCCAGCCTCCCTGGGGCAGAACAAAGGTTGTTCCTTCCTGGTGTTCCCCACCCTGGGCTGCAGCAGGAAAAGGGGACCCAGCAGAGCTGTAGGAAGCAGTGAAATGTGTTTGGAAGCTCACAGGGAGCAGGAAACTCCCATCTCCAGAGGAGTTTTCCTGCTGGTGGCAGTCCAGTGCTCAGCACACAATGCTGGTTTACACTTTACCTCTGATGAATTCCTTGGAAGGCATCTCTGCACTCTCAGTTCCACCATGCACAGAGAGGGGACATCTGAGGGCACACACAGCTCATGCCACTGTGCACCTGCACCGCCAGGAGGGTTGTGAGAATAGAGAATAACTAGAGAATACTTGGAATCAAGGAATTATTCCCATTCTCTCCCTCCCAAGTATTTGGGGATTTCAGCTCTCCTTGTTTGTTTCCAAATAAGAGTGATGCCCAAGGATTCTAAAGGAAAAATCTGTTCTCCAGCTCCTGTTCCCAGCTGTGCTAGAGAACAACCTGGGGACAGTCACTCTGCCCCTGCTCCATCCTCCCTCCTTCCACTGGGCCATTACTTTGACACTCAATTATTCCACATTTGCAAACCCGTTCTCAAACCTTTTTTGAAAGCAAGCGATAGAAGTGCAAATTCTTATTATTGCTCTTGAAGAGCTCTTTGCAAAGCTGTTGTTAATGAGCTTGCTTAATGAGCTTTCTTAAATCTATATTTATACCCTGTATACAGCTGTATATAGATAGAGCAATGCCTAAAATATGTGTGGATTGCACACACATATGCCTGGGAAAATGAAGGGTGATTAACACGCATCTTCTTCGGTTATACCATGCAAGTATTTATTCGTTTTTCCTTGGAAATAGGAGAGATAAAAGATCCATTCTGGAATAAAATAATTCTGTGCACATGTGCTTGATGGTTTTGTTTATGAGCCCCTAGTATGTGAGTGTGTGTGTGTGTGAGACAGATGGTGTGTCTGTTTGTGAGAGATATGATGCGGGGATGAATGTCTGTAAAAATACAGGTTTCTTAAGGGCTTTTTTAAATTTTTTTTTTTTTTAAACTGAAAGACAAAATAACAAATGCCTGCTCAGTGCATTATTTCCTGTGTCATGCTTTTTGTCAATATGACAGAGGAGTATTCCTGCAGAAGGCAAAGCTGCCCCTAAAAGTGAAGGGTGCTGCCCCCAGGGCTTCAAGCTGGGCATCGTGAATTCTCTTCAAGTTGTCAAAGTCCTGGGAAGTTTTGATAAGCAAATACTTTCTGGGCTCTGCCTCTTATTGGCTGTTTCTTCACCGCCAGATTTTGACACAAATAATCTGATTGAAAAATCAGGGAGGGGAACAGGGGAAAAAAAAAAACAGAGAGAAAAAAGGAGAAGTATCTATTTCAACTGACTGCGACCAAGTGAAAAAGTGGAAGAGGAGTCCTGAGAGAGGACGACGTCTCGCTTGTCTGGGGAGATTTCAAGGCAAATCCAGTAAAGCAAAGTCCCTCAAACAGGTGATTGATTTATTCTTTTAAACACTCTTAACTGCATTGGCTTTCTCATTTTTCTGATATGTTTTTCTAAGCTTTTTTCCTCCTCCTTCTTCTTCGCTCATGTCTGCAAATATGTAATATATTCCATTGCCTAAGTCACTTGTCCTGAGGGCTCCTGTGTGGTAATAGTTCACCTGACTCATTTGAATTGAACCTTTTGGAATTATGTGCCATGTGCTTCACTTTTAAACGTGAAAATGGTAATAGAACAAAATATAAGAGATGTGACAATGGTCTCAGGTACCTGTGTCCCAGGCAGCTCCATCAGCAGGAGCTGTGGAGTTTTTTACTGTGCCATTGAGGAGAGGGAAAACCGTGTTTTTCCTTTTATTTGCTCTTTTATAGGGCCAGACCTTAACATCCAGAGAGCAGCACACCTCTGCTGCCATCACCTGTGCCAGTTTTTGTAGATGACAATTCCTCTCCCATTCAGATTTTTGCTTTGAATTCATCTTTTATTATTTTTCCACCCTTTTTGAATATAGGCTGATTAATCTAACAATTTTTTAGCATATGGAATTAGCTATTTATAGGCACTTCTCATATCACAAGATTGATCCAACACATTAATGGTTTGCAAGTTCACATTGAAATTGCATTTGTACAATAAGGAGATCTGGAATTTGGGAGATTGCACTGTATAATTCCATCCATGGAACCCTAAGGCAAAGTTTCCTCAAGCCAGTGGCATTCTCAACATCACAGGGAGCTATGTGAGCTTTCCAGAGAACAAGTACTGCAATTACTGTCTAAATATGTTTTTTTCTAGATGTGGTAGCTATACCAACATTTCTGTTCAACTTTTTCAACAAAATTTCCACCATAATTTGCTGCCCCTGCCACAATGTCCATTTATCCAGTCTTACCACAAGAATTAAAAATGTCCTGTTCATTTTTCTAGCAAAAAAGTGGCGTTTAAATTACTTGCCCCAAGTACATTTGATTTTGCAAGGGTGGACTAGTGAAGAAATTATTAATTTTGTTGTAAAGAGCTGAAATTCTTTCAAATTTGACTTTAAAAAGTCAAGACTCCATAAAACCTCTTATTTTATTTTATTTTATTTGGGTTCTTAAACCACAGACACATCATGTTGTACTTTGCACTTTTTTCCTTCTAAAATGTAATCTTTTGAAAGAGAAACTATTCTGTATTTTTGGAAGCCTTATTTTTTCCAGAAAAAGAAGAAAAATAAAAGCACAAAAACTGCAATATTAAGATATAAATGTAAATAATGTCAATTAAAAAATGGAAAGGAAAAAGTGCTTTTTAGCCTAAAACTTTGTATGCTCATCAACTTATCTGAAGATGTGGTGTAATGTACTACTAGTGAGTTCTAGTCTTCTAATGCCACTTAAAATTTAATGTTTCACTGAGTGTAGCAAGAAATAGCATTTAATCTCTACAATTAACCTTGGAAATCTGAAAACAGAATTACTCGAATTTAGAGAAAAATGCAAGTCGGCTTTAGAATGGAGCTTTCACTGCAAATTGGGTTCAGTGTGGCACAATCCTGCAAACACTGTCCCCACCAAAGGCTCCACAATCCAATCCAGTGAGAGTATGAGTTTCTAAATTCATAGAATTTATAGAATATAGAATTCATAATTCATTTCTAAATTACATCAAGGACCAGTGCTGTAGGTTTGGGAACTGAGCTGTTGTGCAGTGAAGTGAGTGAGGACTTCATGAGCAACACAGGATGCACTAAAATGAGGATCCTGGAGTCAGAAGCCACCCCTAAACTAAAAACCAAGCCCACTTGCAATGTTTCAGTGTCCCATTAGAGTTTTACCTGGGATACTCTGCAAAATCATCCAAAAGCGTTGCTGAGGGTGGAGGAACTTTGAGTTTGAACATGCAAATGCTGGATCTGCTTTCAGATCTGACTGGGGAATTTATAACTGGTGAAAGAAACCCTTCCAAGGTGCTTCAGGTGAGGTACCCAAAATAGTGAAGCTGCTTTTTCCCCCTTGGCTCCTGCTGTCTTTTCCTCAGGGCACATTAGAACATTATTATACAGCTGCATGAATGGCAGGCTAATAGGAATGCCAATTTTAGCCACCTGCTGGTTTTATATCCTATATTGAATTAATAAAAATGCCAGAACATTTCAATTTTGAATGGGCACTCCTGCCCAAGCAATAAATTCCCTTGTGCGCTTACCAGTCCAGGTAGAAACAGCTGCCACAGGGGCTGAAATGAACAAAAACAAAAAAGAAAGTTTAATTTTCAGCAAAAGGTTTAAGCTAAATTCTGTCAAAAGCTTCAATAACTCTAAAATGTAGCAGGTGGCAGGGTCCACAGCACTGCTTTTCCTGGGAAATGCAGTGAGCCAGTAGGAGCAGCTGATCTCTTGTACAGATAATCTGGAGTTTCGAGGAAGAACAGTCCTTTTTCCTCCCACAATCTCTGCTTGTAGCTTTCCTCTAGCCTGGTTGTGTGAATCACAAAGCCAGTCCAGTGCAGTTGTTAATTAACTCTGCTTTGGGCTCCCAGTTCCTTTTTTTTCTGTAAAATGGGGTGGGGGAAGGTGACTTCCTTTTGCAACGTTCAGTCCATTGAGGATGGCTGTGCTCAGTCCTTATCAGCACTCAGGATACTGCACCAAATTTGACTTTTACACAGCCTGGGGCAAACCCATCCAGAAATATTCTTTTTATTCATGGACATCTGCTTTTAGGCACCACTGGAAAAGAGGGGCTGTACTTAGTGCTGTCTGAACTTGGCATAAAACTTTGCTGGATTCTTAAACCACCCATCTCTTATCTGATTCACCTGGCTGAGCTGCCCAGCTGCTGCCACAGGATTCTGCAGGATTCTGCAGCCTGAGGGCAGGGAGAATTCCAGCAGGCACAGCTGGATGCAGGCTCTCCCCACTGCCACAGCTCCTCTACCATGGAGGAAGCCCAGGGAAAGCAGGAGCTGGTTAATTCAGGCAGAGGAATCTGATGCCTGAAGTTTCCTGGTGTCAATTCCCTCATTGTGGACACAGTGCTGCCCCACCGCATGGGAAAACCCCTGTGACAGGAGTGGAAATTCCAGGTTTAAAGGGTTTGGAGCAGCACTTTACCTTGGGGCAGGTTATAATGCAGGGCTGGGTCAGTGCACAGGTGGCTCAGCTGGGACTGACCAGGAGCTGAGCAGAGCTGCTGAAGGGTCACAACCCACTGCAGAACAGCCCTGTCTTTGAGCTGGAGCTATTTCTGTGCCTGCAGCTTTCACTGGGCAGGGGCTCTTTACAGATCTTTGAATAAACCTCATTAGAGAGTTCCAGGAGAGCAAAAAGCAGCAGTGTGTGCTTCAGTGCCCCTTCCCTCAAGGGCCTGCTTATGGTCCCTCCTCGGTGCTGTTCTGTCCTTTTTCTAAAATTAAATTAAAAGTCTGCTCTTGTCCTCAGCTTTCTATTATTCATCTCAAGCTACACGTAAATTTCTTGGAAAAAGATGAAGAAAAACAGGTGAGTCATTTCAGAAGAAAAAATTACTTGAGCCAACAAGAGTTATCCCTGAATTCATAGATGGAACAGTGGGAATCCTGGTCCAGATTTAAAAAGACAGCAGTATATCCAAAGGCAGCTGGGCTGGGGGCAGCCTGGCAATCCCCCTGTCCCCAGCAGACCTGGCTGTGGCAATCCCACAGCTTTGGGCACCACTGTAAATGTGGCCCTCAGACCTTTAAACAAAACACCACTGGGCTCTGTAATTATATTTAGCATGAAGGGGCAGTACAGGCACTTCTGATCTCTGGGGAACAGACCTTTCCATCCCTGCCTGTTTGGGATTTCAGGACTGCTCTGTCCTTGGACAGACATTTCATATCATTCCTGCTTAACAGGTGCAAACTTTATGGATTTTGGGGGGTTTTCTTTAGTAAATAAGTAAGTTCCACTGAACTGCTCTCAGGAAGGAACAAAACTTAATTACAGTTTCCAGTCAACAGAGAGTCAGGACTTAAATGCTGACTTTTCAAATGAAATATAGCAAGATTTGTTTTTAGTGCCTCTATCCCAAACAATTACAAGGGAAAATGCAAATACAAATGCAAATTAAGCACCAGCTGATATTAGTGCTCACAACATTGTCCCTGTTGCCACCCTGCCTCCATCAGAGCAGTTACCAGCCCTAGGGAGTGGGCACAGGGTGGGCTGGGTTCTGGGTAGCAAAGATAACACATTCATTGCAAGAGAATTTGGTATGATTAAATTTCAGCATTTTATGTTTGTCCCTAACCCGCCTTTTCAACGGTCTGCAATATTTGAGTTGGGTCCAAAAGGTGACTTCTCACCCAGCCCTCCTGCTCTGCCTCTGCTCTCTTGTTTGTCAGCCACAGCTCCAACTACTCAAGCAAGAGGGAAACCCTCCACACATCACTCTGCAGGGATCTCCCTGTCTCTCTCCTATTATTGGTGTAGTTTCTATCATTGTTGTTTATATAATCATTTCACAGTAGAGCCAGGCCGTGGTTTGGGACAGCACAAACACTCAGACTTTGTCCAGTGAGGATCTCTAACTTGTGGTTCCCTCTCCTGCCAGGGAGGAGAAGATCAGAAATGGAAAAATAAAAAGTCAGACAGGACTGCAAGAGACAGGTCCTGGCTTCCAGCATGCCTGCCACAGACAGTTTTGGTCTGTAACTCAGATCTCAGGTTAAGCCTGTCCCTGTTTCTTTTTCTGTGATCCTTTGCCTCAGCCTGGGGTAGGTTGTGAAGTGTGATTTTTGCAGGGTGCACTTAATCTGAAACAAGTGTGAACTTACTCCCCAAGCCACAGAGGTTTAGCTGGTGTTTTTCTGTGTTTCATGCCAGAAGGTGAATGGAAGATGCCACGTTCCTTTTTGGTGAAGAGCAAAAAGGCTCACACCTATCACCAGCCCCGCTGTGTGGAAGATGACCTGCCAGTCCTCCCCTGGGGTCCAGTGCCCTCTGCCTTCACTGGTGAGTCTGTCCATCCCCTGGGCTTGTAGGAACACACTGAGGTGAATCCATCATTCAGCAGGAAGCTAAGGGAGCAGGATGAGTGAGCTAAGGAGCATCCAAGGGCTTCCACACAGGGATGTCAGTGTAAGGGCAAGCGGATCCATTTCTGTGTGTCCTTTCTCTGCACAAATCCACTCTGATCCTCCCTTTGTTTCCTGCTGGGGAGGTTTGAGCTGTAAGATGCTGTGTGGAGTCGGTCACATTTGGGAAAAATGACCAACTTCAGGTCACTTATAGCTGGATAAAGAGCTTGCACTGGGTTGTCAGAGTTCTACAAACTCACAACTCTGCCACCTCCACCTCTGCTTTCCTGTGTTCACTGCCCACATTCCCTCTGGGCTGCATCTTCTCTACCATCTCTTCCTGGTGTTAACACCACCCAACACAGCTCTGCCATCCCTGCTGTGCTCCCTCTGCTCCTGCTCTCCCACAGCCATCCAAGCAGTGGCAGGGCCAGGGTAATTATCTCCTTCCTTCAGGCACCATTCAAATTTTCTTTATTCAAATTTAGGATCAGTTTACCCTTTGTTCTAGCCCTGGCTATCAAATTAGAGTCTAGCCCTGAGATAAGTAGGATAAAAAAGAAAGGAGGTAACATTTTAATTTCCATTCCTGCCATCATCCTTGGGCCATTTGTTGTGTCTCTGGCGCAGTGGCAGGTTTTGACAAGAGATAAATACTGTTCCTCAGCAGATCTAGCCCATCTCCAGCAGAAAGGAGACACATGTTGCACCTCTGTGATTTTAGATTTTTACTACAAAGTTTAACAAGGGTTGGTTGGTGTCTTTAAGGGCTGGGACAAGCATGGAGAAATAAATGGGAGTGTGGGCAGGAGGAGATGAGGCTCAGTCTTCTTCCCCACTTGGCTGTCCATAAATCCAAGTTAACAATACCCAGCTCTCTCAGGAGAGGGGTGGGGAGGTTAATAAGTTAGTGATTGTTAGTTACCCACACAAACAGAAATGGTTTTGAATAGGGAAATTATTCTTACAGACATAATTCTGGGGTTGATTTTCTCTAAGTGTATCAGGTATCAAGGATCCTATCATCTCATCCTGCCCCCTCCGCCTTGCCTTTCTCATCCTGCTTGGAATTTCCCTTCCTCAGCAATGGGCAGACCTTGAATGCTGATTGCATCACTCTGCACTTCCTCAGGGAATCGAGCATGGGCTGCTCTGTCCAGGCAGGAGTTCACACATGAGTGCAAAACTCACCTAAACAGACTCTTCTTGTAGCAGCCAGAGTGACATAACTGTGCAAGAAGTGACATAACCTCACAGCATCAAGAGTGACAGAACTGTGACCTAAGTGTGACACTGCTCTTTACAGCCACAGGAGACAGGACACTAGAGGACATCAAGAAACAGGACCTGGGATGTGTGGTTCCAAAACAAGAAAAGGACCCACCTGAACTGAAAGAAGAGAGTGTCCCTGTCCAGTACCTGAGCAGGATGCTGCCAGGCCCTTCAGCTCAAGGTTGGTAACCCAAAACCCCAATTGCAGAAGAGGTCAGGGCCAAGCTGGTTATGGAACCCCTAAAACTGGGCCCAGATTTTCAGTAAATGAGAGTTCTTATTTTGACATCAATGGCCAAACTTGCCACAGGCAGAGCTCATCAGGAGCATTCTGTATTTCCCTTTACAGTTCTGGTCTGTACCAGGGAGAATGAAGGATTGTGCTGTTATTCCCAGTGAATGACCCTCCCCACATCAATGCAGCTCTGTGCTATGTGGGTCAAGGCAGATGCCCACAGGGCACTTGTTCAAACACCTCATCAAGGAGGGCTAGCAGGGGGCTCAGTATTCCCTTAGCCAGAAAATTTCCATGGCATTCTGCGCCATAAAATTTCCTCAGATTGAAATCAAAGTCATGATGGGAACTTTACCTGGGGAATGAGGATTTGAATCAAGGAGAATTTACCGAATGCAGCTCCCGAGGTCAGGCAAGATGGGGAACTTTTGAACAGGTGCCCAACTTCAGGCCATGGTGTGACACTGACCTCTCCCTCTCCTTTGCAAACTCAGAGATGGCCATGCCAGGGCTGCAGATCAAGGACTGCACTAACACAGCGAGCACCCCAACGTTCTACAAAGCTGGCTTTTCCTGGGATGCTTTCCACATGCCATACAGCTACCAGCAGATGTCTTCCAGCATGCAGTCAGCCCTGCTGGAGCACCCTGTGAGCCTCTATGGGAGCCACCTCCTGCCCAGCACCGAGCCCCCCCTGGATTACAGCCTGCATTATTCCTCAGACATGGAGACCTTCCACTGTGTCAAGTGCAACAAGGTGTGTGTTGGATGAGAACCTCTGGGATGGGGAGGGCCTGGAGGGATGTTCATGGCACACATGAAGCATGGAATGCTTCATTTGGGCACACCAAAATGTGGCTCAGAGCAGGGCCTGCAGTCAGGAGAACAAGGCAGTGGGAATGCTGCAGTTCACAGGAGCTTTCACACAGGGGAGAATTACATAAAGAGAAGGAATTGAAAACAGAGATGGAGGTGCAACCACCTCATATCAGAAAAATCACAGGGATTTTGTTTTGCAGGTGTTCTCCACTCCCCATGGACTGGAGGTCCACGTCCGAAGGTCTCACAGCGGGACCCGTCCCTTTGCCTGTGAAGTGTGTGGCAAAACCTTTGGGCACGCTGTGAGCCTGGAACAGCACACCAACATCCACTCCCAGGTGGGTGGCATGGTTCCAGAGAACCAGCTCTGGACCTCAGCTCTTGCTTAACCCATTACAGAGGAAGTGACACTTCCTAGGTTACAAACGTGATGCCCTTCCTGTGGCACGCAGTGACAAGGGCAGGAGCTCTGAAAACCACAGGCCAGAGCTCTTGGTCTCACAAATCTCAGTCTGCCCTTCAGAATTCCTTGGAAGGCAAGGGAGGATCATTGCTACTCACTCTGCTAGAGGGTGCAGGAGCTGGGATCACAAGATGTGATCCATTTCCATAATTAACCCTCCCTGCATTCCCTTTGTGCTGCGCCCAGCGTCATCAGTCCACGAGCCAAGGAGATTTGCTTATCAAATCTACAACTCTCATCACTCTTCAAGCTCTGTCACATGTCTTACAGCCTCAGACATCCCATGATTTTCCTTCCCCAACAGGAAAGAAGCTTTGAGTGCAAGATGTGTGGGAAGACATTCAAACGTTCCTCCACCCTCTCCACTCACCTGCTGATCCACTCGGACACGCGGCCCTACCCCTGCCAGTACTGCGGGAAGCGCTTCCACCAGAAGTCAGACATGAAGAAGCACACCTACATCCACACAGGTGAGAGACCAAATATTCCATGAGAAAACCAAAATTCAAGCTGATGTACACACACAGACCCCAGACACAGAGGTGTTAGACTGGGGGTAAGTGTGCAGAGGCACTGCAAAGTCATTATTCCACATGGGATGAGACAGCAGGAGGCTGGAGCACATCTGCCTGACAAGGGGGTGGTTATTGGCCAGCCTGTGGTGCATGTTGGGGTTGTACCCAGCTGGAGAGGACCGTCCCTGGTTCTTCTGGATCTCAATCCAGACATATCACCAGGAGAGCTGTGTTAGCAGCACTATGATGCCCAAGCAGGTCTGACTCTGCTAAAACGCATTTCTATCTCTCTTTGTTCACCCGTTAAAGCAGGTTTTTTTACCATTTTCTGTGCCTTGCAGGGGAGAAGCCCCACAAATGCCAGGTGTGTGGCAAAGCCTTCAGCCAGAGCTCCAACCTGATCACCCACAGCCGCAAGCACACGGGCTTCAAACCCTTCAGCTGCGAGCTCTGCGCCAAGGGCTTCCAGCGCAAGGTGGATCTGCGCAGGCACCGCGAGACCCAGCACAGCCTCAAGTGAGGCCTCTCTGCTGGAGCTCCACCTTCAAGACTGTCCCCAGCACCTCCATCCAGCTCAAAAAGCTCCCATGGTGTCCTGTGCTCCCCTGGGGACTCACCAAGTCATCATTTGCTTTGGTGTTTGGCACCACAGGGCCTTGCACATACCGAAGAAATCTGTGGGAGCTTTCACTTTTTGATTGCAACAGGTACCAGCCCAGATCTGACATCACCTGCTCAAGTGTAAATCCAGAGGAATTCCTCCAAGGTCACTGTTACTCTGGCTTTACACCAGGAGCAGGATCCAGTTTGTCAGGCTGCCCAGCTGGGAGGAGGGGACTCCTGGGCTGGTGGCAGCAGCAATCTGTACAAAGCTGGTGCTGTAACCATGTTCTGCTCTGATGGTTGGGAAGATAAGCCCAGGGCATGCAAATAGATTGCATTCAGTCAGCTGTGTTCAACCTGGACAGGCCTTCTGCAGAGACCTGCCCAGGCCATAAATTCTGCCAACAGACACCTTAAAGTCATTTCTTTCAGCAGAGCATTTACTGTGATCAAATGACAACTTAACTGTGCTGTATTTTTAGCTTGGAGTGGGAGGAAAATACTGAAGAAACAGCTCCTATCCCTAGCAGATAACAGGGGTCTCTAAATACATTTCTCAGACACACCACGCTGCAGAGATCCCAAGCAGGCTCCAGGAAGAGCCAGAGCACACCACCAGGCACAAGCTAATGATCCCCATGCCTTGGTACCATGGGAGAGTCTTGGAATCAGGGCTGGTATGCCCCACAATATTTCCCTGCATGCTGCACATGCCAGCTTAGAGCTGTCCTGAGCAATCCTGAATCACTGCCTGGGCAGGAGTGACCCTGGATATCGATGTCAAGGGCCAGAGTTCTGCTTGCCAGGCTCTCTCCTCAAGGAGGAAGTGACTGAGCCTGTACATGTTGGCAGAGCATGCAAGCACCTCACAAGTATTATACAAAGAGAGCAGTGGTATTTCCTCCTTTTGCCAGGTCTAGGGGTTGAAGCAAAGCACTGGAGCAAGTAAAGAACCAGTTTCCCTCCAAGCTCTGCCAAATTCTCTCTATAATCTTTGGCAAGGCACTGCACTGGGCTTTTGTTTTTCCAACCCCTCCTGGTGGAGTGGGGCCATTCACTCAGGTTTGTGGAGTCCCCTGAGTTCTTAACAGGAAGGACAAAGTATTATTATAACATTATTATAACGCAGACAAGTGTTTTCAGTTAATTGGGGCATTGTAGCAGCACGTGGCTCACTCCATAACTGCATCCCTGAACACACAGCCTTGGACAATGACACCAGTGGGAATTACCCTGGGAACAGGCTGGGGCCATTTCACTCCAGAGGCTTATGAAGGAGTGCCCATCATGGGCAAAGAAAAAATGATCCAAGTGGAAAATTCATGTATTGCCAGAAGAGAACTGCCCTCAGTTCCACTGCTGTAAATCCCAAGTTATTCTCCTAAGACCTAAAATGTTCTTGTCCCCTTTATGCTGTGCCTAAGCTGTAAGTCATTAATCTGTACCTGGAAGCTCAAACCCAGAGTCTGTACTCCTGGCTTTACTTGTACACTGTAAATATGTATTTATACTTATTCTAATGTATATTTTTATTGCACTGTACCAGACAGTGACATGTACAGGCCTGCTGGGATTTATCTGATAAATCTGTTCCTTCTTAGTAACTGGGCTAACACAGTGTATTCCATGTTCAAAACACTCATTTAAAGAATGGCTCACACCTGACTCTGGGGACACAGGCAGTGGGGATGGGGTGCAAAAGGAGTCTAGGATTGCTCTTTATGGTTTGAATGGGAATAAAGATGGAAATTCACACACAGGAAAAGGTAGCCATTAGAGAGATATCATCCTGGAGACAGATTGATGCAGAGCAGGAGGGCACACCAGGTTCATGGAATGTGTATCCAACAGCCAAAGCCCCCAAAAATCCCTGCTGTCCTTCCCTGGGCCATTCTGGGGAAGGTGCATAACCTGTGATGGAACTGCTCCCCAGCCCCACACACACCTCTGAACACCCACACATGCACAAGCCTTGCTCAAGGTAAAGGCACTTCAGCTTATTAAAATTACTGCCCAAAATGCAAACTGTGTTTGTTATTCCCCTTGTCCTCCACTAATCTGCAAACAGAAATATTCAAAGAGGGTGTCAGCATCTGGACTGCTCAGGAGCAAAACTCTCCAGCCCCAAACCACACAGGCACACCAGCACAGACTTCCCTGGGGACAGCAGAGGTGACTGATTCATGTAAAGCTTCCCAATTTTGGCCATTTGGAGTCAAGTGCTGGCACACATCAATTGGAAGAGTGCCTGTGACCACTCATAAAACCAAACCAGACCCCTGGTTCTTCTGAACCTCATGAAGAAGAGCTGCTGTATCCATTAGATTTTCATTCCAAGGTACAGAGGAGCTAAAACCCTCAATGGACAGCTGGGATCTGCTTTCCTGTGTGCTCCTACAGCTTCTCCCTCCAAACACAGCACTCATCACCCCAGTCCTGCTGTTTCCCAGGACTCCAGGGTGGGTTACTGAGCCCAGACATTCCTGAGGAGCAGCTACACTGAAGGAGGCAGTGCCAGCAGAGAACTGGTGTTGTTAACACTCAGCCTGGTGCTTGTGAGGAGCCTGGAGAGCCCATCCCAGGAGATCCAGGGACAAATTTGGCTGGATGGGCAGCGAGGGGAGGAGCACAAGGGATGGCTGCAGGCAGTGCTGCAGAGCTCAGGAGAACACAGCTGTGGCCAGAGCAGGGCAGGGATCCAGGCTGAGCCATCCCCTCAGGCACAGACAGTTTATCAGAGGCACAGCCTGTGCAAGGGGACCACTGGCAAAGGCACCAGTAAGGGACAGACAGGAGATGACAAAAGGGAGGAGAGGACAGGGAATTAACTTGCAGTGTTTTCCACCAAGACACTGCAGTTTCTTCCTCTTGAGTAATGAGTTGTCACTTTAAAATCACCTAATGCCCAAGCCCTGGCATTGCCTGAGGCCTATGGATGCCCCTGCTTGAGGCCTATGGATGCCCCTGCCTGAGGCCTATGGATGCCCCTGCCTGAGGCCTATGGATGCCCCTGCTTGGGGCCTATGGATGCCCCTGCCTGAGGCCTATGGATGCCCCTGCTTGGGGCCTATGGATGCCCCTGCCTGAGGCCTATGGATGCCCCTGTGTGGGGCCTATGGATGCCCCTGCTTGGGGCCTATGGATGCCCCTGCCTGAGGCCTATGGATGCCCCTGCCTGAGGCCTATGGATGCCCCTGCTTGAGGCCTATGGATGCCCCTGCCTGAGGCCTATGGATGCCCCTGCTTGAGGCCTATGGATGCCCCTGCCTGAGGCCTATGGATGCCCCTGCTTGGGGCCTATGGATGCCCCTGCTTGAGGTCTAGGGATGCCCCTGCCTGAGGCCTATGGATGCCCCTGCCTGAGGCCTATGGATGCCCCTCTTGAGGCCTAGGGATGCCAGCAGCCCAAATGAAAAACAAGGCAGAGCCCCAGTGCCCCTTCTTCTCTCTCAGCCATGGGCAGATCTGCTACAAAGAGCAGGCAAAGGGCTGCCCTGATCCTTGGAGCTGCTGAATCTGCACCATGGGCACCCAAGGATGCTCAGCACCCCTCAGGACCAGGCCATGGCTGTCACCAACTCCAAACACACCTGGCCTTGCTCTCCAAACATGCAAATCCTCAGTTCTGATCACTCTGGCCCAGGCCCTTTCTCACCACCTCCCCTTGCATCACAAACGCTCTGGTCAGTCAGTCAAGGAAACAGATAGCAAAAAGCAAAATCTCAACTAATCTCTGTGGCTGAAGAAAGAGCTGATTGTTTTTGCCTCTGAGCTGGCTCTGTATCCTGTACTTCCCCAGTCCCCTTTACAACTTCTCCCCTTTATTGCCAGGGAAAAATAAATCCTGGTCTCTGGGCTGTTTTGTTTAGCAAATGAGGGACATGCAAAGCACTAACCCCGGGCATTGTCAGGAGGAGAGAGGTGCCTCTGTGTCTTCCAGACAGCCTTGAGGCACTGAGAGCAGCAGCCCAGAAGAACTGTGATTAAGGGGGGATTTCAGTTTGGACACGATGAATCTGTCTCCCTGATGAGGACAGAGCCAGGGGACACCTGCAGGAAGCAGAGGGTGTTCCCATTAAGATGGAACTTATCTTCAGATTGTAATAACCTCACAGAGTGCAATCCTGGAGGAGGCAAGATCCTGAAGCTTTCTTGTGTTGGCAATTGTTAAGGAAGCCCTAAACAGAACTGAGGGGAAGGACAGGGAAGAATTAGATTCTAGTTGGGTGCAAGTTCTACCGGTTAAAGTTATTTGCTGCATCTGCTTCCTTCCCACCTTAGACATCACAAGAAGTGGTTTTAAGTGAAAAAAAGGTAAGAGCAGAGTCCCTTGTCCTCACACCACGTTGCTCCCCAGTCTCAGGTGATGGAGACACAGCAGCAGTTTAAATCCAGCCCATCAGCACAGAACACAAAAGGAAACTTGAAGATGTGGGGCAATCTCCCAGAAATAGCTGCATACACATCTCCTTGCACAGGGAAAGCATTCCTGCCTGCAATTAAGGGCCTAACATGGGACTGGATGTGGAGCTCATCCTGCAGTGCTGCTACAGAATAATACAAAATAAGTATATCACAAACCATTTTTTAAATATTTAATCTGCTCACAAAGCAGAGATTTCCCTCTGCTTTTCACCTGGAATAGCACATCCACTCAGAGGAGGCAACCCAGAACAGCCACACAGGAATTATTCAGGGATAGTGAATCTCTGTGCTGGATGAGAGGTAAGAGAACACAGATCTCTGCAGAATTCCTGGCCCACCATCTTAAAACTAACAGTCACCATGGACACACACTCATCTTACATCTTTAAACTGAGACTTAAGATCTGCCTCACATTTCCTGCACGACCTTGGGCAAGGCTTGAGTGCTGGATTTCTGAAGTTGTTCAGCACACTGTGAAGCTCTCAGATGATCTTCACCCCATCTGTGAGAGGAGGATAATCATTCCCCCTCTCCCCTTCATTTCACTTGTTTATTTCAACGGTAAGATAGTCAGGAATGAGGCTGCTCCTCCTTATCTGCCACATCCAGCACCTCACACAATGGAGCCTTGATGGGGCTGGAACGCCCAACTGTGGCAGCAATAACCAGAGATAGGAACTGAATCCAGCAGAGCACCCTCGCTCCAGAGCTGGCTCAGCAATCGTGCAGCAAGCACAGAGACCCTGCATTGAACCCACTAAACTCACAACCAGCAGAGGAACAGGGTGAGCAGCAACACAGGGAGGATAAACCAGACAGGAGCATTTTGACTTGTGAATAATATTGCAGGGAGAGAGACAGAGCTGGATATGAGCTGTGAACATCCCACTCAGTGCCCTCACTCTGAATGTGCTGCTTCAATCTGAGCACTCCTCAATCTGGTCCTTGGGCTGATTTTGACCTGAGGGCCCAAGGGGGATCTGTGTTCACTGCACCAGCCGGCAAGGCAGGCAGAGAGTCCTCAGGAATGGGGAAATCTGGGGCTGGGGAGGAGCTGAGCGTGCACTGAGCTCAGCTTTGGTCTGATAAGTTTATCAAGCACTGCCGGCTGCTAACTGCCAGCCGGGGAAAGGAGCCTGTTAGGGAGGAGGAACAGCTCCCAGGGCAAGATAGGACAGCCCAGACCTTATCAGAGTGCCTGAGCCAAAGAGGGAACTGGAGAGTGAGCACTTTCCAACCACTTCATCTGAACAACAGACAGATTGGCAGGAAAGGCCTGTCAGCCCTTTGGCACCCAGGCATCAGGCAGCCCCCCATCCATGCAAATAACCTGGCTAAGTGCAGCCTGGGAGCTGCAAATGTGAAATTTGGGACCTGAGGGAGTGCATGGGAAAGGTTTTCTTAGGGCATTGCTGAGTGTGAGAGTCAGATTTACAACGAACAATTCTGATGCTCACTGAGTGAGCTGCTCCTGTTCAGTGCCCAGAGCAGCTTCTCCCTGTGCTGCTTCCCCTGAGGTTTGGGAGGGGGATCTTCCACTTCACAGTTCCAGCAGTCACTAAGGTTTGGTGTACAGATAATTGCTCTGTTTCTGAAAAAAAGTAAAAACCCTGAGTATATAGAAGGGGGAAATCCTGACTGTTCCCATTTGACTGAAAAAGCAAGAGCCAGCAAATACCCCTTCACATCTTCTCCTAGGGCAGCAATAACCAAATAAATCCAGCTGAAGGGACACCCTCCTGTGTTTGGATGAGGCCCCCTGGACCTGTGCAAGCTCCCTGTGCAAACACCTCAGCTGTGACAGGGAGGAGAATGAGAGATCCCTGCAGGGCACATCCTCTGCTTGGTTTCTCTGATGGAGCTGGGTCGTGCAGGATGAACCAGTGTCACACCTGCAGCTTTAACACATTTCTTTAGCTTTGCTGTTATCAGGTCACTGCTGTTATCAGGTCACTGCTCATCCAGACCATATGGACAGCCCTCATCCTGCATCCCACCACCTTTGGTTCAGGCTGGTGTCTCAGGTCCTGCCTGCATCTGGGGATTTTGCTGAGATGCAAGCCCTGCCCCTGTGCTGGCAGGATGTGCTCATCCTTGGCTGCAATGCTGTGCCCTGCTCTCCATGGGAAATGAGGCAGGAAACCTTCAACACCAGGTCAGGGGATCTCTGCTGACCTGGCTCCCTTTTTTGATAAGAAACATACCTAGGAAATGATTTTTCTCTCTTAAAGCACAGGGCTGAAGTCCTGCCTTGTATGCACCTACACTTCTCTCCCTGAAGAGAGGGAGCCCAGTATCTGTAGGCATCTGAAGTTGCACCAGCTGAGTCACAGCCCTGTGGTTTCTGCACCACTCTCAGGCTGAGTTTCTCACAGCTGATTCTGCTCCAGCCCATAATCTGCAGTTCTCCAGGTCATGAACAACCTCTGAGCCATTTAATTCCTCTGTGCATCAAGGGCTCCTCAGCAAGCTCCAACAGCCACATTCAGCACCAGCCAACACAATTCTGGTGTTCAAGGCTTCCTCATGAAGAGCAAGGGGTTTAAAAACCCATCTCCATTGATTCTGCCTTCCTCTTGAATAATTTTAAAGCCATGGGAGTTTATCTTACATCCCAGGCTCATCTATATTAGGAGCTTTGGTGGGATTTTTAGCAGTGGTCAAGTTCACTGGTTTTTTCTCTTTATAAAGTAGAAGTTATCTCTTGTCTCAGTTGAGGAAGGGGAAGTTGGAGATGACAGAGCATTCCTGTTCCTGAGGGCCCCATCCTGAGAGTGTGGACATGGTGGAGCATGTGTCAGTCAGACATCCCTGCCTCAGCTCCTTATTTAGATCCAGCCTGTAGCAGCTTCAAGATCTGCAGATAAGAGCAAAGTAGAATTCCTGCACATGCACAGCAATGAACTGGAGTGGCATCATGAAAAACCCCACAAAAAACCTTCCATAAAGCATTAAAGCTCTGCATTGGAATCTGCCAACCTGCATTTTTCACCTTAAAATATTTGCCCAAATTTGAGTAGGACAAGAAATGGAACTGAGCCAGACTTGCAGTCTTGTTTGTTATCCAATTTTATCTTACCTCCTTGAAGTATTAAAACTAAGTAGAACATCCCAAGTTAAAACTCTTTTCTTAGGAAAAGTGCGATGTACTATTGGTAAGTTTTTATTTCTGAATGACACTTATAAGACCTGCACAAAACTCATTTTCTAGTGTCTTAAAGGCAGAGCTGACAGGGCAGAAGACCTTGGGTTTCAGACTGGGTGTGCATGAGACAGCTGAGGTTTCTCAGGTTACCTGGAACGCAGGGAAACAGCTGGAAAGTCAGAGAGCCATGTCCCTGTGCCTGCTGCACAGAGCCACAGCTATGGTGGTGGAGAACTCAGCAGGATTGATAATACTTTGCATTTGAATGTGCCTAAGGATTTCAAAAGGGCACAACATCCATTTAGCCCCCAGCCTGCAAGTTTTCTCACAGCATCATTATTAATTTTGCAGAAGATACAACACAAACTTTAGCAGGAACAATAATTTCTGCTTTGGGAGTGCCACCTCCTTATCCTCCCTTCTCAATCCCCAAGTGCCCAGCAATCTTAGCTCAGAAGGGAATGTGACTCAGGCCTTCAGCTGAAGGGCTGTCACTTGCAAACCCTCAAGGCTGGATGTGGCCCTGGTTTTATCACTGGCCACCAGCTGCCTCTACAGCTCTTGCCTCCTCCCCAATGATTCAGCAAATCTTCTTTGAGGAGAAAAACAACTACACAAGTGAACAAATCACAATGTCAGATTAAAAAGATGAGCAGGGAAAAGCTGCGGCTCGAAGGAGGGAGATAAAAGTTGGTGAAGTTACACGAGCCAAGGATGAAAATGCCCAATAAAGACAAGGTTTTTGTTGAAGGGAAGCAGTAATAACATGAAAAAAATGTTGTAGTTTGGATACTTAATGCTGTGGAACATTGCTAAGAGTAAGGGAACACAATGTGGAAGGAAATGAAGCATATTCTACCCTCTACTATCTGGGCATTGCACAGGGCTGATAGGGATTTGTGCTGGTATAGATGAGAACTGAACAGTCCATTCTGGTTTACACTGCAACAGAGTTCCCCTAAGAAAGCTATTTTCAGGAGGAGTTTCTCTCTCTGTCACCAAGACTTCCAATAATCTGGAAGCCCCTTGCCAGGCACTTTGAATGTCACTGTTCCTGGAAAAAAGGATGCAAGTCATTAGCAGAGGGCAGTTGGAAGTAATGTTTTAACTTCTGACAGCTTTGACCACTGCATCATATTTTTATATCATTTTTATATCCATAAATGTATGGTTTCCTGCTTGAGGTGAAACACAGGATCAGTGTAACAGCTCTATAGAATAAAGAGTAAAAAAAGTAAAAAAGAAACTCCAGCCAGACCTCAGCTAGGAGATGTAATATTTCCTCTAAAGACATTCCACTCTACTCAAAGCCCCGACTTCCAAGAATGCCACGAAATCTTAGGGAAAATAAATGTTTGGAATTTATAGAGAGCTCATGCCACATCTGGGGAATCTCTCAGGCCAGTGAGTCCTCCAGGCTCTGTGAGAGAGATACAGCGTGGAATTAATGTAACACAAAAAGCGAGCACAGAAGGAAGGGGAGCTCAGGAACTGTGGACACATATGGGATGGATAAACTGTTCCCAGAGGCTTTTGAGGTACATACTTGCAGTGCTGCTCTTCCCTAGGAAATACGAAAGAAGAAACCATGGCACAGCCCAGAGGCCCTCCCCTCGAGCTCACCCCGGGATATTGTTGGTGTGTAAGTCATGCAAAGAGTGCCAGGGGTGGCTCCTTTTAAAGCATTTCCCTGTGCTGTGCTGCCACCTGCTCTCTCAGCTCTGGGAGTCCCCCCTCGGCTCTGACAATACTCAGGTGAGCTCTAGAACTGCAGTGTCAGCCCACCTGAAAAGGGGAGAACTTATCACCAAGTTCAAATGTTTAAAGTGTGGCTACAGAAGAGATGGAGACTCCTTTTAGGAGATGTCACACGTTAAAAATGAGGGGTAATGGGTACAAGTGACTCCTGGGGAGATACAATTTTCTAGAAGACAAATTTTCATAGTGAGAGCAATCAGTCACTGGAATAAGCTCCCCAGGGAAGTGGTGGATTCCCCAACACTGGACACTTCTCAGATCAGCTGGGCTGTGTTAACTAGAAGGGGCTTTGCCAAGGGAGGTTGGATCAGGTGATCCTTGAGATCCCTTCCAAGCTGGTGTTCTTTGTTTCCATTAAAATGCGCTTCTGCTGCACCCTACAGGCTGAAAACAGTTCTTTTATCATTAATCACAACTTCTAAGCCAGGCTTATGGTTTTGTGGGTGGAGGCTGGCTCCTGGGTATTTGGGGGTTGAACTGTTTCTACTCCATGCCAGAGCTGTCACAGAAGGAACACACACAGTTCCCACAGTTCCCACCTTGCTGGGATGGGCAGGAGGAAGAGCAGCAGCTGTAACAGACACACAGACACACAGACACACAGACACACAGACACACAGACGTGCCACCAGCCCTGACTCAAAGACCCCACAGTGGTGAGGGACACAGGGCTCAGCTGTGCCAGAGATGTCCCACATGCTGGATCCCCTTGGGAAAGGGAGAGCTCAGGAGCAGGGGGGAGATGGCTGGAGACCTCCAGCTGCTGAAGCTGCTGCCTTGTTCTGCTTTATCTCTTTAGGGAACAACAGAGGAGGCGCAGGGGAAAACTGCCTGGCAGTGCCACTCCAGCAAAAGTCCACTTGAGGTGAAGGGACCTGGGGGTGTGGTGAAGGGCACTTCCCCTCCCAGCACACCCTACACATCCTGGGATGCAGCAGACCTGGTTTTCTGCCAGAAATTGATGTCCTGTGTTCCTGTGCACACCTGACCCTGATTTGCTTTGCCAGAAGGACAATCTGGGAGATCTCCCACAAGAAACATCTTTCATTTTCTCACTGTTGACCTTCATCTGCACTCTTTAAAGAAAGAAAAAAAAAATCTCAATGGCTTTCTCCTCTTGCATTGCACCTTGATGCAGAAGTTGGGCCAAAGCTAAATGGTCACTCAGCGGAGTCCCTTCTCTTCTGGAATCTGGAGCACAAACTTCATTTTCACATGTTCCAGTGACAGCCCCATGTCTCTGTGAGCTACAGGCAGAGTGCAAACCTGGTCACTTCCCTGTTTCTTAGAGAGGGATATAACAATTCCCTGTTTTGGAGTGAGAGCCTGATTTGCCTCAGCAGGACCTGTCACCCAACAATGCCATCTTTGTCATGAAGAAATCTCAAATAAAACACTGGATGCTGCTGTCCAGACCTGGAAAAAAGTGTTCACCATTGCTATGGATAAATGGTTGTCTACATTTTCATAATAACTGGCTAATGAAGAAGCTCAAAAAGCTCCCAAGAGAGAGGCAAGCATCCAAATGAACTGGTGATACACCAGAGAGGAAAAATAACAGAGAACTTGCATTCCCAAATCTTTCTGAGTGTGGGAAGTATAGTCTAATCAGGATGGTGGCCATGCGGAAAATCAAAAATGTACCTGAGGAGATTGGCCTCCAGCCCAAACAAGCAGCAGCTGCAGGGCTCTCACAGGGCCATGCCCCTCAGCCAGGGACTGGCCTCAGGCTACTGAAGGACAAGGCTGTGGAGGCTGCCCTGCTTCAGCCCAGAGCCAATCCTGGCCCATGGCATTGGCACACACACCTGCACTGGTGGCTTTATAAACGCAGTGTCCAGCTGGGACTTTCCCCTCAGGGCTGCTCTCACCATGGCTCGCTGGCACATCCTGGCCTTGGCCCTGTGCTCCTACCTCGGGGTAGCCTGGGCTGCCACAGTAAGTACAAAGCTGGCTTTGCACCCTCAAGCTGGAGGTTTTCTGCTCCTGCCATTTGTCTTTGGGCCTGTGGGGGATTTGCTGCTGCCTCTCTGCTCCCAAGGGCGCCTGCAGGACACCTGCACAGGCACAGCTCCAGTGGCACCTGGGGGCTTTCCACAGGGCACCAAGGGCACGGATGGGGAGGGTGGGATGGGAATGGGTGGCAGTGTGGGAAGCCAGAGTTATGAAGGGCAGAGCAATGGATTTTCTCTTCTCCATGGTGCCTCCTGTAGCTGGGTGTGGTGCACACTGAGGGAGGATTTGTGGAAGGAGAGAGCAAGAAACTGGGACTCTTTGGGAGCTACGTTGACATCTTCAGAGGGATCCCCTTTGCTGCCCCTCCAAAGACACTGGAAGACCCCCAACCTCATCCTGGCTGGGATGGTAAGGTCCAACTTTTGAATACCTATGGTTTGGGGTTTTATTTTCACTTCTCTCTCCTCAATCTGGCACATATGGAAAATGGTACAACATATTACTCAGACTGGTCACGATGGCTGGGGAGGCTTTGCTGCCACTTGCACTGGACTCAAAGAGGAAAGCATGGTTGAGCAGACAACTTCCAACCAGAAAATGGAGCTGATGCCCATAATTAGGACTTGCTGTCTTCCTTTTCCACTCTTAGGAACTCTGAAGGCAAAGGAATTCAAAAAACGCTGCATGCAGTTGAAGCTGACACAGACTGATGTCCGTGGGAGTGAGGACTGTCTCTACCTGAACATCTGGGTCCCTCAAGGGAGAAGACAGGGTATGAGGCTAGAAGGGACCTGGGATGGGCTTTCCCACCTGCCTTGTGTGCACAGATTGTGCTGCAGCCTCTCTCAGCAGTTCTGTTCCATAGTGGGCAGGTGCTGAGCAGTGATTTTCGGGGGGAAAGGTGGGAACTGTGTCAGACAATGTCCTAACTCACCTTCACCCTGTTGGGAGGGTCAGCCTCTTGAGCAGAGCAAGGATGTACTTGCAGAGCATCAAGTCAGCTCCTGCCCAGGGCAGGTGGAGCAGTGCTGAGGGAGGGGATGAGGGATGGAGGGGCAGCACCCCCCAGCTCAGTGGGGGCTCACTCTGCTCCTGTTCCTCTCCTCCCAGTCTCTACCAAGCTGCCTGTGATGGTTTATATCTATGGCGGTGCCTTCCTGCTCGGAGGCAGCCAGGGAGCCAATTTCCTGGACAACTACCTGTACGATGGGGAGGAGATCGCCGTGCGGGGCAACGTCATTGTGGTGACCATCAACTACCGCGTGGGGCCGCTGGGCTTCCTGAGCACCGGCGACGAGAACCTGCCAGGTACCAGGGCCGATCCCTCCCTGGGACCCTGCCCCCGGTGCCCACTTTGACAGCTTGGCTGTGCCCCTGCTCACTGCCGGGGGATGTCTGTCCCTCAGGGAACTACGGGCTGAAGGACCAGCACATGGCCATTGCCTGGGTGAAGAGGAACATCAAGGCCTTTGGGGGTGACCCAGACAACATCACCATCTTTGGGGAATCGGCCGGTGCCGCCAGTGTCTCCCTGCAGGTGAGTTATCCTCGTTGGTTCTGATCAGAGCCCCTGCTCTGCCAGTGGGTGAGAGGCACCCCTTGGCACTCATCTGCTTTCCTCCCCACTGCTGCCTCATTAATGTCCTGCCCTGGCCAGCCCAGCAATGCTCAGCCTCAGTGCTTTGTAGCTGCTCCTCTTCTTCAGCTTCATCCATCCCACCAGTGCAGCCACGTGGGGAGGTGTGGGGAAACAGCCTTTACTTTCCGTGTTCCCCTTCTCTTCGCTTCTCACTTCATGTTTAACTC
Organism: Melozone crissalis; assembly: GCF_028551555.1. Classification (NCBI taxonomy): domain Eukaryota; kingdom Metazoa; phylum Chordata; class Aves; order Passeriformes; family Passerellidae; genus Melozone; species Melozone crissalis. Next base: position 3,986,459 of record NW_026535819.1, on the reverse strand, counting down.
CTGCGACTGTTGAACTCCACAAGACCTGGCAGTTTCCCCAGGCTGACTGCACAAGATGTGTGGGGTCTGGTAGGCCATGGTGTCCTCAGGAGTTTGTTCCCAAACCCCTCTTGTTTCCATTTTGCCCCCCAGACGCTGTCCCCAAAGAACAAGGGCCTGTTCAAGAGAGCCATCAGCCAGAGTGGTGTCGGGGTCTGCAGCTGGGCCATCCAGAGGGATCCGCTCGTCTGGGCCAAAAAGGTAATGTGCAAGTCATGCTTAGAAAACTATAAAAAGAAACAAACCAATTCCCTAGAGGAAAGCCTGGCTAGGAAGTGATTGGCCAAGAGCTGTGCCCAACAGTGCTGTGGAACTTCACTGCTTTGAGATTAAACAGAGATTTAAACGAACCCACATATCTGACTGCATAAAAACTACTCCTGGCTTTGGAAGTAATGCTAGGGTGTTTCTCTCTCTTCTGCCACAGCTTGGAGAAAAGGTGGGCTGCTCCACAGACAACACCACCGTCTTGGCCAACTGCCTCCGTATCTCTGACCCCAAAGCCTTGACCCTGGCCTACCACCTGCAGCTCACCCACCTAACCAGTAAGTGTCCTGCCCTGTGCTCTAGTCCATCAGCCACCCTGGGCTCTCCAAACCACCTGCAGGACTCTGGAGCAACTGCCAGGAGTGTTGAGGTGTTGCTTGTGCCCTTCAGAAAAGGGACATTAATGAGAGCTCTTGCAGTCACCTTTCTGTGGGCAGATGCATATTGCATCTGATGCACATTGCCTACCTCAACCTTTTCTTGGGATATGCCAGAGCACACATTTGTGTTTCCTCACCTCCTAACAGACCCCACTCTTGTCTCTTGCAGTGCCCGTGGTGCACACCCTTGCCTTCTCCCCAGTTGTGGACGGGGATTTCCTCCCAGACGTGCCAGAGAAGCTCTTTGCCAACGCTGCTGACATCGATTACCTGGCCGGGGTCAACAACATGGACGGGCACATCTTTGCCGGTGTGGACGTACCCGCCATCAACCGCCCGCTGGTGAAGGTCACTGCGTGAGTGACAGAGCCCTTAGAACCCTCAGCAGGAGATGTCTGCTCTTCAGAGTAGCTCCCAAACCCCAAGGAGTCAGACTTGAGTGGACAGGGCACAGCCTTCCATACAGGATGTGACTCCAAGCCTGAGTGCCCGGGCCTTTTGTTGCGGAGTCCAGAGCCTTCAAGAGAAAGGACCAGGCAAGAGCCCTGCCCTGCCTGAAGCTGCTGCTCAGTAATTAATTCATATCATTTGTCTTTTCAGTGACCAGGTGTACAACTTGATCAAAGGTCTCACCGTGGACAGGGGTGAGGCTGGAGCCAACGCCACCTACAACATCTACACACAGAGCTGGGGTGACAAACCCGAGCAGGAGGTCGTGAAGAAGACAGTGGTGGACCTGACCACTGACTACATCTTCCTGATTCCCACACAGGTGGCACTGGACCTGCACCTGCAGAATGCCAAGTGAGCAGCTCAGCCCTGGGGGTGTTGCACATGGGGCAGGGTGAGGGTGAGAATTGGAAATGGAAGTTAAAAATGGCCTCAGGATGTTTTCTCCTGAAACCACCCCATGTGAGGTGATGCATGTGAGCATCTTCCAAGGCGTAATCTGTGGCCCTGACGGTGTTTGGTGTGTTGGTTGGGATTTGCAGCCCTTTTTCTGCTTTCTCCTTGCTGAGCCAGTCTCTTTGATTTCCCAGGAGTGGCAAGACCTACAGCTATGTGTTCTCTGAGCCGTCCCGCATGCCCGTCTACCCCCGCTGGGTTGGGGCAGACCATGCTGATGACCTGCAGTACGTGTTTGGGAAGCCCTTTGCCACCCCTCTGGGCTACTGGCCCAAGCACAGGACTCTCTCAAAGGCCATGATTGCTTACTGGACCAATTTTGCTAGAACTGGGTGAGTGATCTGTGGTTTGATGCAACATTTCAGGCTACTGGTTTTGCCCAGTAACTTTTCAGGATAATTCCCAGAAGTTCTCTTTATTTGTGTTGTGAGCAGGGCTCTGTGTCTCACAGGACTGGAGTTTGGTCTGTGTTCTCCTCCTCCATAGTACATGTGGGCAACACAGAGGCATTTTCATTACTTATGATCTCTGCTTCCACTCGATGAGGTTTACTCCTCAATCCTTGTGTTCAGGCAGGACATAAGTCCCTGTGTGAAGCTGGGATTATGCCAGTGGGGATGGAGGGAGAAGGCTGCAGGTTATCAACTCACTCCTGGCAGGCACAATTCCTAGTGCTTGTGCCAGTGTCAAACACTCTGCATGGTCACACATTTAACTGCATCCCCAAGCTGCCCTGATAAAACTGAGCTCGTGTGTCTCCTTTTTCCCCCAGTGATCCCAACAAAGGGCATTCAGATGTGCCCGTTTCCTGGCCAGCCTACACCAACGATGGCAAGCACTACCTGGATATCAACCACAAGATGACCAAGGACTCTGTGAAGCAGGACCTGAGGTCTCGCTTTGTGACCTTCTGGAACTCGGTCTATCTGAAGCTGCCGCAGGTTGCTGACATCTCCCAGTCAGAGTTAATGTTGTGAACCCTTTAAAGATAGTTCATTAAAATCTTGTAACTGAGTGACTCTGGTTCTCATTTTGTTTGCCATGACAGGATTTTCTTGCCAGTATTAAGATGAGGCAGGAAAGCACATCCCTTGTGTGGGCAGTGTGTGTTCCCCTGGCTGTGATACCCCGATGTCCCGGGGAAGCTGATGGCAACTGGGGTCCAGTCTCTCCCTGCTCAGCCAGCTATTAGCCCTGGGGTTGTTTTTCCTCCTTGCCCCTGTGAGCCCAGGCAGGACAGCCCCAATCCTGACCTGTCCTCTGGATTTCCCTGTGTTGCCATCAAAGTTCCTGCTACTGCCAACCAGATCATAGAGAGCTACAGCTGCAACAGGTGAATGCAAACCAGTCCTGACCTGTTGTTTATCATGCACTGACATTGCTCAAAAACTGATGGGACAGAATAAATCCATGTGGGTGGTGATTCCCCACTGGTTTTGGGGCAGAGGCTGGGCTGGATTGGGCTGAGGAGCTGCAGCTCTGAGCAGGGCAGGATAAGGAGCACGACTTTCCACAAACCTTGTCCAGCACATGTCCCCATCCACACACTGGGCCTGGTCTGTCCAGGCCCTGGTACCCTGTGGGGAGAGCAGGGGGACCCAGCTGTGCTGGAGCTGCCCCACAGGCCTGGCTGGTGTGGAGAACTCAGGGCTGGTGTGGGACATCGGGGCTGTGGATGTTGGGAGGAGAGCAGGGGATGGGACCCTGGTGTGTGTGTGTGTTGAGGTTCTCCATGCAGAGAGGCTGGAGGATGCAGAGCCCATCCCTGGGGAGCCCCTGCACTAGAGCCATCCTCCTGCCTGCTTCCAGAAGGCTGAAGCCAAGGACAGGGTTTCCAAGAATTGATGCCATGTGTTCCTGTGCTCTCCTGGCCTCCAATGGCTCTGCCAGAAGAACAATCTGGGAGATCTCCCACAAGAAACATCTTTCATTTTCTCACTGTTGGCCTTCACGGGTTCTTTTTAAAGGGAAAGAAATTTCCAGATTTAGCGGGTACCTACAGTTCCCTCTTGCTTTGCCCCTGTCCCAGTGAGTAGCTGCAGTAGCTCCAGGAGAACAAATGAAGCCTTTCCAACACAGATTTCATAGAGATCACTCCTGAGTGCTGGAGGGTTTCTTGCCAGCTAGGGTAGAGCTCCTCTGTCAGTGTGCAAGTGCATGTAGCTTTGAGTGGATTTTTAAAAATTTTCTTTCTTCAGTGGTGCCATGAGATCCTTTATGGTACCAGTGTGTGATCAAGGGAAGTTGAGCCAAAGTTAAACCAACCCATTGCTCACCTGGCTGAGTCTCTTTTTAGAAATCTGGAACACAAACTCCATTTTTGCATGTTCCTATGGGGACTCTCCTTTCACCATAAAATGCATGGGAATCCTTTCCTTCTTTGCTTCTCTTATCAACAGATGTTCTACCAGCGCTGGGATTAAATGTGGAAAGGTATTGCAAGATGACAGATGAATTTTCTGTTAAGAGACAAATTTCAAAGCTATTGTTTGTATCTATCCATTCCCTTCTCTCTCTGACAAACACAAAAAGCAGTGAAGATGACAAAGAGCTGCTGCCATGAGCCTGCAGAGATATGAGGAGGAAGGAAACTTCAAGCTTTCTGATAGCTGTGGCAATGAAATGGAGACAGAAATTCGGGACTCTGTGTGAACTTGATGAGCAATCTGGCTGCTGTTGGATGGAATCAGCTTTAAGACTTGCTGTTATTTTGAACCTTTTACATTCCCCAGTGTGTTACGAATGCAAGGCTTCTTGTAGGTTACTGATATTATGTTCTACTGCACAGCTTAATATGATTTCAGCCCCCTGTGCTTGGATGAGGCTTCTCAAGACTCCATTGGGTTTAATATCTCTGGAATTTTCTTGGACTGAGCAATTTCCTTTGGTTTGGCCTCCAGCCCAAACAAGCAGCAGCTGCAGGGCTCTCACAGGGCCATGCCCCTCAGCCAGGGACTGGCCTCAGGCTACTGAAGGACAAGGCTGTGGAGGCTGCCCTGCTTCAGCCCAGAGCCAATCCTGGCCCATGGCATTGGCACACACACCTGCACTGGTGGCTTTATAAACGCAGTGTCCAGCTGGGACTTTCCCCTCAGGGCTGCTCTCACCATGGCTCGCTGGCACATCCTGGCCTTGGCCCTGTGCTCCTACCTCGGGGTAGCCTGGGCTGCCACAGTAAGTACAAAGCTGGCTTTGCACCCTCAAGCTGGAGGTTTTCTGCTCCTGCCATTTGTCTTTGGGCCTGTGGGGGATTTGCTGCTGCCTCTCTGCTCCCAAGGGCGCCTGCAGGACACCTGCACAGGCACAGCTCCAGTGGCACCTGGGGGCTTTCCACAGGGCACCAAGGGCACGGATGGGGAGGGTGGGATGGGAATGGGTGGCAGTGTGGGAAGCCAGAGTTATGAAGGGCAGAGCAATGGATTTTCTCTTCTCCATGGTGCCTCCTGTAGCTGGGTGTGGTTCTCACTGAGGGAGGATTTGTGGAAGGAGAGAGCAAGAAACTGGGACTCCTTGGGGGCTACGTTGACATCTTCAGAGGGATTCCCTTTGCTGCCCCTCCAAAGACTCTGGAAGACCCCCAACCTCATCCTGGCTGGGATGGTAAGGTCCAACTTCTGAATGCCTTTGGTTTGGGGCTTTATTCTTGCTTCTCTTTCTTTTAGTTGGTTTTCTCAAACTAAAGGTGTTCTTGCCTGCTTTCATCAACTAAGCACGGCCAAAAAAAATCTCTTTGTCTCCTGAAGGGTCTGAGAGTCTGTGTCTAAATGTTCCCAAGAAACTCAAGTAACCCTGGGAAGTAACAAAACTCAGGCATGGCACCTGCAGCTGTTTTCCCTATGCCTTGGCTGTCCAGAGCTGGTTCAAAAGGGAAGGTCTCCCAGTTTGTCACTCCCTCATACCAGTCACAGTGGCTGGGAAGGCTTTGCTGCCACTTGCACTGGACTCACAGAGGAAAAGATGGGTGAGAGACAACTTCCAACCAGAAAATGGAGCTGATGCCCTTAACTGGTCGTCCCTCTTTTCATTCAGGAACTCTGAAGGCAAAGGAATTCAAAAAACGCTGCATGCAGTTGAAGCTGACACAGACTGATGTCCGTGGGAGTGAGGACTGTCTCTACCTGAACATCTGGGTCCCTCAAGGGAGAAGACAGGGTATGAGGCTAGAAGGGACCTGGGATGGGCTTTCCCACCTGCCTTGTGTGCACAGATTGTGTTGCAGCCTCTCTCAGCAGTTCTGTTCCATAGTGGGCAGGTGCTGAGCAGTGATTTTCAGGGGGAAAGGTGGGAACTGTGTCAGACAATGTCCTAACTCACCTTCACCCTGTTGGGAGGGTCAGCCTCTTGAGCAGAGCAAGGATGTACTTGCAGAGCATCAAGTCAGCTCCTGCCCAGGGCAGGTGGAGCAGTGCTGAGGGAGGGGATGAGGGATGGAGGGGCAGCACCCCCCAGCTCAGTGGGGGCTCACTCTGCTCCTGTTCCTCTCCTCCCAGTCTCTACCAAGCTGCCTGTGATGGTTTATATCTATGGCGGTGCCTTCCTGCTCGGAGGCAGCCAGGGAGCCAATTTCCTGGACAACTACCTGTACGATGGGGAGGAGATCGCCGTGCGGGGCAACGTCATTGTGGTGACCATCAACTACCGCGTGGGGCCGCTGGGCTTCCTGAGCACCGGCGACGAGAACCTGCCAGGTACCAGGGCCGATCCCTCCCTGGGACCCTGCCCCCGGTGCCCACTTTGACAGCTTGGCTGTGCCCCTGCTCACTGCCGGGGGATGTCTGTCCCTCAGGGAACTACGGGCTGAAGGACCAGCACATGGCCATTGCCTGGGTGAAGAGGAACATCAAGGCCTTTGGGGGTGACCCAGACAACATCACCATCTTTGGGGAATCGGCCGGTGCCGCCAGTGTCTCCCTGCAGGTGAGTTATCCTCGTTGGTTCTGATCAGAGCCCCTGCTCTGCCAGTGGGCGAGAGGCACCCCTTGGCACTCATCTGCTTTCCTCCCCACTGCTGCCTCATTAATGTCCTGCCCTGGCCAGCCCAGCAATGCTCAGCCTCAGTGCTTTGTAGCTGCTCCTCTTCTTCAGCTTCATCCATCCCACCAGCGCAGCCACGTGTCCTGTGAAGAAACAGCCTCTACTTTCCATGTCCCTCTCCTCTGCTCCTCTTCTCAACATCTCACTTTTTAGCTTTAACTCCTGACACTGCTGAACACCACAAGACCTTGCAGCTTCCCCAGGACAGGTGCACACCCTGCAAGGCCATCCATCTGGTTTGGCAGGCCGTGGTGTCCTCAGGAGTTTGTTCCCAAACCCCTCTTGTTTCCATTTTGCCCCCCAGACGCTGTCCCCAAAGAACAAGGGCCTGTTCAAGAGAGCCATCAGCCAGAGCGGTGTTGGGCTGTGCAACTGGGCCATCCAGAGGGATCCGCTCGTCTGGGCCAAAAAGGTAACGTGCAAGTCGTGCTTGAAGGACTATAGAAACCAAAAAAGTTTTTCCCTAGAGGAGAGCAGGGCTAGGAAGCAATTGGGCAGGAGCTGTGCCCAACAGCGCTGTGGAACTTTGCTGCTTTGAGATTAAAACCCCAGCTCTGCCTCTGAAACAATAAGCCCTGCCTTTGGGAGCTAACACTAGGGTGTTTCTCTCTCTCTTCTGCCACAGCTTGGAGAAAAGGTGGGCTGCTCCACAGACAACACCACTGTCTTGGCCAACTGCCTGCGCCACTCTAATCCCAAGGACTTGACTCTGTCCTACCACATGCAGTTCACTCACCTGCCCAGTAAGTCCTCCAGCCCATGATGTGGTCCATCAGCCACCCTGGGCTCCCCAAGTTCTTGGCAGGACTCTGGAGCAACTGCCAGGAGTGTTGAGGTGTTGCTTGTGCCCTTCAGAAAAGGGACATTATTGAGAGTCTTGCAGTCACTTTTCTGTGGGCAGATGCACATTGCACCAGATGAACACTGCCCACCATGCAATGGCAGCAGTGGCTGGATTATCCAATGGCCCTGCCTTGGCCTCAGAGCAGCTGTTTGGGCTTCCTGTTCTATGAAAACAGCAAGAGCAATCCCAGAAAACAGCTTGTAAACAAACAAAAAAATCCTACCCCTGCTATTTCTATTTGAGTCGCTGGGTGGAGTGCAGGAACGCTGCTGCTTTTGTGCTCGGGGGATTCCTTTCCCAAGAAGATTCTCCTGCTGCTGCTGGCCACAAACCACAGCGTTTAGCCTTGGTCAGAACAGAGAGTGGCCAAAACACTGCTGTGCAACTGCACACTCTGGGGCTGGCTGTCCTGACAATCAGACAGCATGGCCAGGTGGGATGAGAAGTTCAGTTCTTTCCTATCTTTAGCTGGGTTTTTCAGAAAGGGTTTGAAGGAGGAGAGGATTTGTGGATGTTAGCAGGTGGTATTTGGCTGGCAGACCTCTTGCTCTTCTCCTTCAGCGATCGTCATGAGGTTTACCCTGCATCTGGGTGACCTCCTGCCCATGCTGAAGTCACTGCTCAAGCTGTCATTCACCTCACCTTGCTCTTTCCTGAGCTCGAGTCATGAGATATGCCAGAACACAAATCTGTGTTTCCTCCTTACAGGCCACCTCACAGACCCCACTCTTGTCTCTTGCAGTGCCCGTGGTGCACACCCTTGCCTTCTCCCCAGTTGTGGACGGGGATTTCCTCCCAGACGTGCCAGAGAAGCTCTTTGCCAACGCTGCTGACATCGATTACCTGGCCGGGGTCAACAACATGGACGGGCACATCTTTGCCGGTGTGGACGTACCCGCCATCAACCGCCCGCTGGTGAAGGTCACTGCGTGAGTGACAGAGCCCTTAGAACCCTCAGCAGGAGATGTCTGCTCTTCAGAGTAGCTCCCAAACCCCAAGGAGTCAGACTTGAGTGGACAGGGCACAGCCTTCCACACAGGATGTGACTCCAACCCTGAGTGCCCGGGCCTTTTGTTGCGGAGTCCAAAGCCTTCAAGAGAAAGGACCAGGCAAGAGCCCTGCCCTGCCTGAAGCTGCTGCTCAGTAATTAATTCATATCATTTGTCTTTTCAGTGACCAGGTGTACAATTTGATCAAAGGTCTCACCGTGGACAGGGGTGAGGCTGGAGCCAACGCCACCTACAACATCTACACACAGAGCTGGGGTGACAAACCCGAGCAGGAGGTCGTGAAGAAGACAGTGGTGGACCTGACCACTGACTACATCTTCCTGATTCCCACACAGGTGGCACTGGACCTGCACCTGCAGAATGCCAAGTGAGCAGCTCAGCCCTGGGGGTGTTGCACATGGGGCAGGGTGAGGGTGAGAATTGGAAATGGAAGTTAAAAATGGCCTCAGGATGTTTTCTCCTGAAACCACCCCATGTGAGGTGATGCATGTGAGCATCTTCCAAGGCGTAATCTGTGGCCCTGACGGTGTTTGGTGTGTTGGTTGGGATTTGCAGCCCTTTTTCTGCTTTCTCCTTGCTGAGCCAGTCTCTTTGATTTCCCAGGAGTGGCAAGACCTACAGCTATGTGTTCTCTGAGCCGTCCCGCATGCCCGTCTACCCCCGCTGGGTTGGGGCAGACCATGCTGATGACCTGCAGTACGTGTTTGGGAAGCCCTTTGCCACCCCTCTGGGCTACCGGCCCAAGCACAGGACTCTCTCAAAGGCCATGATTGCTTACTGGACCAACTTTGCCAGGAGTGGGTGAGTGATTTCCATTCCACATTTGGGGCTTGATTCAGCCCTTCAGGCTGCTGGTTTTGTCCAGGAAGTTTTCAGGTTCATTCACAAAATCAGAGTGTTCCGTGTCTGTATTTCTTATTCCTGAATCCTGATGTTGGTACAGACATTAAGTCCCTTTGTGAAGCTGGGATGATACCAGTGGGGATGGAGGGAAGAGACTGCAGGTCATGCACTCATTCCTGGCAGATAGAATTCCTATGGCTTTTCTCACTGTCAGATTCTCTCCTTTCCTCTCACTTAAAGCCTGACTTGAGCAGACAGTGTTCCTGCCAAAAACTTCAAAACTGAGCCTCTCTGTTTTCTTTTTCCCCCAGTGATCCCAACATTGGCCATTCGGACGTGCCCGTTTCCTGGCCAGCCTACACCGACAAGAGCAAGTACTACCTGGATATCAACCACAAGATGAACAGGGACTCTGTGAAGCAGGACCTGAGGTCCCGCTTTGTGACCTTCTGGAACTCGGTCTATCTGAAGCTGCCGCAGGTTGCTGACATCTCCCAGTCGGAGTTAATGTTGTGAAGCTAAGAAAGAAACACCTTTTAGAGATCATTAAAGGATTGCTTGTAGCTGAGTGTCTCTGTTTCTCTGTTTTTTGTGTCTCTGTGTTGGCTGTGACTGAGTTTTCTTGCTAATGTCAAGGTCAGGCAGGATGGAACATCCTGAGGGCAGCGCGTGTTCCCTGGCTGTGACTGTCAGTCCTGGCCAAGCTGTCCTTGCAGCAAATTACATTCTCACCCTCACCTTCATACCCTTCATCTGCCACCTTTTGTGGCTTTAAACATTGCTGAGATGAAAGCTGAAGTTCTTAGGGAGCAAAACCTCATTTCAGTGAGAATTAACACCACACTCCTTGCACGATCAGAGAAATGTAGGTGTACGGGTGAGCATTTGCTCAGCTCAGAATCGTCCAGGCAGCACAGGGACAAAACAACCCACGGGGGAGGTGATTCTGTGTTTGTTTACGGTCACAAGCCGGGCTGAGGAGCCCCAGCAGGACAGGACGAGCCCAGCCCGCCCCCAGGCCTCGCCCTCCCCTCAGGCCCAGCCCGGCCCAGCCGGAACCGCGGTGTGGCGGAACCTTCGTGCCGCGGTGCGCGGGGCGGCGCCGGGAGGGAGCGGCGCGCATCGATGGCGGCGGCGCGGCAGCGGGGCCCGCGGGGCTCGGCCGTGCTGGAGCTGCCCCGCAAGCCGCGCCTGGTCTGCGTGGAGTACCCGGGGCTCGTCCGGGACGTCGGGGCCATGCTGCGGACGCTGGGAGGAGAGCAGGGGGTGTCGCGGGTGAGAGGGGTCGGGGAGTGTGGGGGCTTGCTGGGCTGAGGGTGAGGGGCGCTGCGACCGGCCCTGGGCAAGGGGATGGGGCGGGAGGGGGCCGGGGCCGGGGCCGGGGCCGGGGCTGGGGCCGGGGAGAGCCTCCATGTGGGACCCTCTGTGTGAGCCGTTCCAGCCCAGCGTGTCCCCACGCGGGGCCCGTGGGTGGTTTGGGGGTGATGCCGCTTCCGTGCTGTCCCCGAGCAGGGATTCAGGCGGTGTGCAGTGAAATCATGGAGTCGTAGAAGCGTTTGAAAGGTTCCATAAAGTTCATTCAATTCCACCCTCTTGCTGTGGGCAGGGGCACCATTCCTTTAGACCAGCTTGCTCCAACCTGTCCTTCCAAGGATGGAGCAGCCACAGCTTCTTTGGGCAGCCTGTGCCAGGGTCTACCCACCCTTATAAGGAAGAATTCCTTCCTCATATCCAGGATATTATATTTATAATTTATTTTTCCTGGTATCCAGGATGTGAATGGCTGCACACCCCTGCGATGTGGGGCAGGGATGATTCCCCTGGGGCTGTGTGAGGGGCACAGCTGGTGCCCACAGCAGCGTGTGGGGCTGGGTGCTGGCACAGGAGCACGGGACTGTGGGGGTGACATGCTGACAGGGGCTGTGCCCCCCTTGCTGACAGATCTACGCCGACCCTGCCAAAAGGCTGGAGCTGTATTTCCGCCCCAAGGACCCCTACTGCCACCCCGTGTGTGCCAACCGCTTCCCCACCTCCACCATGCTGCTCAGGGTCACCAGGAGGAGCAGGAAGAAGCAGCAGTTGGACCCCAAGGAGCAAATCCAGCCAGAAGTGCAGTTTGAGATGGAGATTCTTGGGATTGTCACCACTGTTTACAAATTTCAAGGTAAGCCTCGTGATGTGGCTTAGAGATGAGTGTGTTTGATGGGAAAGGGAAGTGTTTCCCCCAAACAGTTGAGGGCTGGAAGGAAAATCAAACCTCCTTGCTGGATAAACCTTTGCATAAACTTGTCAGACTCCTGCTCCTGAAAGTTGAGTGTGAGAATTATTGGTGGAATCACAACAAACTTCACAGTGTTTTAACTTTTGTTACATTCTTACAGGAATGTCTGACTTCCAGTACCTGGCAATGCACTCAGGCCCTGATGGCAAACAAACCTCCATGTATGATAAAGTCCTGATGCTCAAACCAGAGAAGGAAGAGTTTTTCAATAAAGATTTACCTCTTTACATCCCACCACCCATTTTCTCACGTCTGGACACTGCTGTGGACTATTTTTATCGCCCAGATATACAGCACAGGTCAGTGCCTTTTCTCATGATACATCTTTCATGAGTTTCACCCTTTTAATTTGCTGCCTTGTGCTGATTTGGCACAACAGAGGCAAAAAAATCACCAGGAGCTGCCTGGCAGTGGCAACCTCAGCAAAATTCCACTTGAGGATTTGCCAGGTGAGGGGAGCTGGGCATGAGGTGAAGATGATGGCTCTCCCAGCTCACTTCACACATTATGGGATGCAGGACACAGCTCCTGCCTGCTTCCAGAGGGCTGGAGCCAAGGACAGGGTTTCCAAGAATTGATGCCATGTGTTCTGTGCTCTCCTGGCCTCCAATGGCTCTGCCAGAAGAACAGTCTGGGAGATCTCCCACAAGAAACGTCTTTCATTTTCTCACTGTTGGCCTTCACGGGTTCTTTTTAAAGGGAAAGAAGTTTCCAGATTGAGTTGATGCCTGCAGTTCCCTCTTGCTTTGCCCCTGTCCCAGTGAGTAGCTGCAGTAGCTCCAGGAGAACAAATGCAGAGGGTGAAGCCTTTCCAACACGGATTTCACACAGATCATTCCTGAGTGCTGGAGGGTTTCCTGCCAGCCAGGACAGACCTCCTCTGCCAGTGTGCAAATGGATGTAGTTTAGAAGTTTTGGGATTTATTTAAATTTTAGATTTCTTTCTTCAGTGGTGCCATGAGAATCTTTTATAGTACCAGTGTGTGTGATCAAGGGAAGTTGAGCCAAAGTTAACCCAACCCATTGCTCACCCAGCTGAGTCCCTTTTGTCTTTCTCTGTTCCTTAGGGAGGGCTACAACAATCCCCAAGTGTCTGGTGAGAACCTGATTGGCCTCAGCAGGGCCCGGCGCCCACACAACGCCATCTTTGTCAACTTTGATGATGAGGAAATCCCAACTAAGCCCCTGGATGCTGCTGTACAGAACTGGAAGAAAGTGTGCACCAATCCTGTGGATAAAAAGGTGGAGGAAGAGCTGAGAAAGGTGTGTGCCTTACTCCTGGTCTCAGCACTGTCCTGGGGAGGAAAAAGTAGATTTTTCTCCCTAGAAATTCTTGGTGATTGTGAGTGACTGACACAAGTGTGAGTATATGCTGCTGACACTGCTGTGTTCATTTCAGTTCTGCAAGTCAAGCTTTGAATGTGTGTCTTAACTCTCATTAAGCCCTACAAGTTCTCCCATCACCATCCAACAGCTCCTATGGGGGGCCAAAGGCTCTGATATGGACCTGAGTGCACTTGGAAAGCTGCTCTGCCTCTGGGAACCTCTTCCTACTGATGTGTGGCTGTCTGTGTGTCCTTCCTGCTCTTTGGGAACCCTTCCCACTGATGTGTGCCTGTCTGTGTGTCCTTCAGCTCTTTGGGAACCCTTCCCACTGATGTGTGCCTGTCTGTGTGTCCTTCAGCTCTTTGGGAACCCTTCCCACTGATGTGTGCCTGTCTGTGTGTCCTTCAGCTCTTTGGGAACCCTTCCCACTGATGTGTGCCTGTCTGTGTGTCCTTCAGCTCTTTGGGAACCCCTTCCCACTGATGTGTGCCTGTCTGTGTGTCCTTCCTGCTCTTTGGGAACCCTTCCTACTGATGTGTGGCTGTCTGTGTGTCCTTCAGCTCTTTGGGAGCCCTTCCCACTGATGTGTGCCTGTCTATGTGTCCTTGCAGCTCTTTGGGATTCCCTTCCCACTGATGTGTGGCTGTCTGTGTGTCCTTCAGCTCTTTGGGAACCCTTCCCACTGATGTGTGCCTGTCTGTGTGTCCTTGCAGCTCTTTGAGGTGCGTCCCGTGTGGTCTCGCAATGCAGTCAAAGCCAACATCAGTGTCCATCCAGACAAGCTGAAGGTGCTGCTGCCTTATTTGGCCTATTACATGGTGAGTGGTACTTCTGTGAGCATCACCCTGCTCTTCCTGGTCCTTTACCACTTCTGAGGTCCTGCCACTACGTGCCTGAGCTTAATTTAATGTAAAGAGACAGAGGGAAGGAAATGCTTTAGAACCAAAGTTGAAGCCAAGGAGGATTCAGTGGCTGTTTGCTCTGCAGGTTCTAATCACCTCTGCAGGTCAGGACCCCCATCCCCCAAACAATTCTCTCAATGAGACATTTGAAAGGAATTACAATTGTTTGTTTACTCTGAGTTGGGCTCACTGGAGAAATACCAACAAGAGATTCTCAGGAGCTCAAAATAACAAAGCAGTCATTACTGGGAACTTCGGAAAATCAGAAAAACTTTGGTCACTCCAAGTCACTGTTCACCTGGCAGTGGTAGCAGTTTTTCCACACAAGCACTTGGCTGTGACCTTGCAGGTTGGTTTGTAAAAGCACACAAATATTTGTGCTTTGATTGCCAAGTGTATAAATATATTTCAGTGTATAAATATTAGCATGGCAAGTGAGCAAAGAGCTGGAAAAAACAAATATCTTTGGGCAATGAGGGAAAATATTAGAACTTCCCAAGGACCTTGCTACCGAAGGAAGTTGCAACACTGTGATGCTTTTTTGTAACCATGTTCCCTCATGTGTTTGTGCAGTTAACAGGTCCTTGGAGAAGCTTGTGGGTTAGGTTTGGGTATGACCCCAGGAAACACCCTGAAGCAAAGATTTATCAAGTGCTGGACTTCCGAATTCGCTGTGGAATGAAATATGGTAAAAGGGCCCAACCCACAGAGCTGCTCTCTCTGCTTTCTGGTTAATCCTGGTAGTATTTTTCTTTTTATGTGTTTTTCAAACTCTTTTGCCATATTTCTGCTCTGATGAACATGTCACCTTTTGAGCTCCTTACTTACTGTAGTTCTTTTTAAAATTCCTGTAATACTTTCTTTTATAGGCAATCGCTCTTTCCTCATTTGGCACATTCTAAACTCTGCCTTTCCTCCTCCATATGTTCCAAGCCCAAGTGGGTGTAGCAGAGCATCCTCCTCCTCACTCAGGGGAGGCACCAAGCAGGAATTCTGGTGCTCACATAGCAGCTTTTCCTCAAGGACGTCAGCATTTCCTGCAGGATGCTGGTCTCAGACCTTGGATGTGGGGTTCCCTGTTTTGATTTTGCAAAGGACAAGTTGAGGAAAAGGAGTTTCTGATGCCATCTACTAAGTCCATGACAGAGCTGGCATCGACTCACTGACATCAGATCACATTTGCAAGTTAAAGGATTTTGTTGATCTCTTCTCCCCACCCTGCTAAAACCAGCATATCCCCAAGACCATCCTGTCCTTCCCACACCAGTCCAGCCCTTGTGTTCCTGAGCTGGGAATATTCTGCAGAGTGCTTGCCCTCAGTTCATGACTGGATTTTGGTTTTCACCCCTAGGTTATGCTGCTACTGACATGCCTGTGAAAGCAAAACGCAGCACGTACAACTACAGCCTGCCCATCACTGTCAAGAAACAAGGTATGGGCCAGAAGGGCTGCCTGGCTCTTCTTCTCTCTTTGCCCCATCCCAGTCACAGGTGGTGAAGGGTCTGAGCCAAAACTGAGCTTGTTTAGTGGTAGTTATATTGCTGCTGTTAAGCCAGAGAAAAATCTGCTGGGAAGTGTTGTGGGAGTCTGGCTGAGCCACAATATCTGTTAGCAGGCAGGAGGGGGTTCTGCAAGTCACACTGGGAATTCAGAATTCACTAAGGTGCAGAGAATGAGGAAAGTTTTCTATGTCGAAAGAGAGTAGAAAAGGTTAAAATTGTGAACAAATAGCCTCTGGAAAAGCTGCCCAAGTCAGCACTTTTTCTGGGGCTGTCCAGTAACACCTCTAAAGAATGAACAAAGCACATGCTCTGTTGCTGGTTGGTCTGGTTTTGTTGAATCAACAGAGAGAGGTGACAGTCCAATATGAAAGATGTCCCTCATTAGGACTCTTGTTTTCCTTTCAGGAAGTCACACAGTCAGTGTCCACGACCTGAAACAGGGGCTGGGTTCAGCTGGTACATCTGGGGCAAAAAAGCCCCCCTCCAGCAGGTATAAGCTGAAGGTAAGCATGACTTCCTATGCCAAAATCTTGAAATATCTCAGTGAAATGGGGATGATTCCTGGCTTTTCAGTCATCAGGGGATCAGCTGTGAGTGATTTGGTGTGCTCAGGTTTGCCTGGGAAGCTCCCAGTTGGATATGGCACTATGGAAAACCACCTGAGTGTATTTTGTTACATGCTGCAAGGTAGGGTTGGTGCTCATCTTAGATGTGAGGAGTATTTTGCTTCAGTTGATAAAACTGGAACTTCATGGGCAATGAAGTGCAAAAATATCACCATGTCTTTATGAGGTCATGCTACAAAATCCAACAGGGTGGAATAAATAAATAAATGAGTCTCACTATTCCTTTTTTTGCTAGAGTGAAGCCCATGATGCACTGCTGGGCAGTGACAGGCTGCAGACAGAGCTGCAGGCTGGAGAGGTGAAGTGTATTCTCTGCCCAGCAGTGCTGGTGTGACTGTGGCTGCAGGGACATTTTGGGGCATTCCTCATTCAGCTGTTATCTTCTGCCACATACAGATCTATGCCTTAAAACTTGTTTCTCTTGGAAGTACCATGTTCTTGAATCAGCCCATTGGAAGAACTTTTATTACACCATAAAATGCACATGGATCCTTTCCTTCTTTCCTCCTCTTAGGAATCTGTCTACATTTTCCGGGAAGGAGCCTTACCCCCTTACCGCCAGATGTTCTACCAGCTCTGTGACTTAAATGTGGAAAGGTACTGCACCCTCACAGCTGAATCAGACAGATTTCAGAGCCTGTTGTTTATACCCTGTCCATTCACCCCTCTCAGAGGTGTTCAGTTGCTCAATAAAAACAGAAAAGTTTTTTCACACTTGAACTTCCTTTCCCATCTGACAATTACCTGGATAACCAGCTGTGCTATTTCAGCTCAGTGAAGGGAAATGGAAGTGAAGCAGTGTGTCTCATTTGAAACTCACACCTGAGTGCAGAAGATTAAGATTTCTTTCCCTTTTGCTCTCTTCAGCCTGCAGAAGATCATCCATCGGAATGACGGCACCGAGTCGGAGTGCACGGAGCGGGACGGGTGGTGCCTTGCCAAGACCAGTGATGACCTCAGGGACAGCATGTCCCTGATGATAAAGCAGATCATCAGATCCACCAGACCTGGTAAGGATGCTTTGAACATGAGGATGTTGTACTTGGCACTGAGGCAGAGGTGTCCCTGCATCCTCTGTGTGTTCTTTGGGATGTAGCTCATTCCAGTGTGGGAGCTGAGGCTGCTGGCCTGCAGTGGGAATGTGGGCTGGCATTAGGGATGGCTGGGAGTTAAGATTTTCTATTTCATTTTCCCAGTATCAAAAGCCCTTCAGCTTTTAAATGTCTTTTGCACAGTGATAGTCAAAATCTTCATTCTGTTGGTAGCATTTTACTTTTTATTGATATTATTGATTGACCAAGAAGTAAGAAAATTATTTCTTGATGATGCTGGGCCAAAGCAATAATATCCCAGTGAATTGGGTCAGAATGAGGCAGGAGAGGAGGCACAGCACTGCAGCTCTGCTGCTGTTCTGCTCTTCTTCCTGGAGTGTGGAGTTGGATTGCTCTGGGCTTGATCAAATTCTGTTAAGATGAGCAATATTAGCTGTGCCCCTGAGGCTGCTGTGAACTCAATTGCAAATGCCCCCAGGCTGCACTGAGAGAGGCATCACAGTGTCTTTCTTTCTTCCCAATTTAAGCTCTTTTTTCAAATACAACAAGCAGTGAAGATGGCAAAGAGCAGCTGGCATACGAGTCTGGAGAGGATGAGGATGATGAAGAGGAGGAGGAAGAGGAATTCAAGCCTTCTGATGGGAGTGAAAATGAAATGGAGACAGAAATTCTGGACTATGTGTGAACTCAGTGAGCAGTGTGGCTGCTGTGCACAGAACTGTCTGCTCTTGCTCCTTGAGAGCCAAGGGTTCAGGGAAAGCAGAGCTTGTACTAAGCTGATGATGTTCTCTGCACTGACTGCTGGTGGGCAACATTCTGGGTGTTTGGGAGCCACTGCTGCATTTTCAGAATTGCTGGCTGAGAAACCCTCCAGCAAGCTCAACAAACTCCCAAGAGTGAGCCCAGAATCCAAACCAGCTGGAAACACACCTGGACATGGGAGAAGCTGCATTCCCAAATCTCTCCATGTGTGGGAGTGCACTCTCTCCAGGTTGGTGGCCATGTGGAACATAGAAAAGGTGCCTGAGGAGATGCTGGGAGAAGAAACAATCCAGTGCTCCTGGAGTCCCTAAGGCAGGTTCTGCCCTTCTGCTTGTCCAGAGGGAGTGAAAATACTGAGCCATGCCTTCAGCACTGAACCTTGCTGGTCATCTTGGAAATAAAGCCAGCAGGAAAATACACTTTCTGGCAGTGAATAATTCCCTTCCTGGGGCGCAGTGTTTGTTGTGCTCATTACCTGATGCACTTCTCAGGTCTGTTTTGACTTCCCCAGCTAGCAGGTAACAAGCACTGAAGGCAGAGGGGCAGAGCTGCCGGTGCACAGAAGTTGGCCACTGCCAGCTGCACTGCTCCCACCACAAAAAACGCCCCAAAAATTAAAGAGCTACTGGTATTTTCTAGTTCTTGTGCATTCCCCAGTGTGTTCTGAGCACACCTGAAAGCCAAGCTCTTTTGAAAAACAAGTTGTTTTGAAAAACAAGTTAAGACCTCCTCTTCTCCTCCACTGAGGAGGCCCTGTTACAGTTGCTTTCAAAGCCATTACTTGTAACAAAAGTGATAAAACCCAACAAATTATAATTGGAAGTGCAACAGTTTCAAATCACAAGTTCAAAGGAAAAAGGTTCATTTCAAAATTGAGCCCTGGTCCCTCAACCAAAACGCCAATTTGTCAAAATAAAGTTCAACCCTCAGCGTGAACATCAAGTATGAACTCCCCTACAGCCAGGCCCATCCCTCTTTCCCCAGGAAGATGCTGGCATTTTGGGCAAGGAGAACAGGACAAGCCCTGCCTTGGGGCAGAGACCTTTGAGCATCAGTTATTTTATTGCAAAGACTAATTACATTGCTGTGTACAAGTCACACCGGGCAGTGTGCTCCTTCATTGAAGTGGTACAAAATACACAGGGTACAGCCAGTCCCCCCGCTGGGAGGGGAGGGGACAGTGCCAGCGTGGGCAGGCACGCAGCAGAGGGGTGGTGCTGGTGCCCAGGGGAAGGGGCTTTGGGCAGGGGGGAGGCAGGCAGGAGGCTGCCCGTGCGTCAGGGAGCCAGGAGCTCCCATCATGTGCATCATGGGCAGCGCTGCCCGAGGCGCCGCAGGGCTGCAGGAGCTCCGTGCCAGCCACGCTCACACCCAAGCAGCCTCTTCCTCACCAGCCCCAGCCCCTGGAGGGTGCTCCCTGTCCTGGAGCAGGGGAAGGCACCACAACCACCCGGGAACGCTGACGGATGGGGACTGAAAAGATCTGCTGGAATGACGAGCTTAAAAAACAGAGATGGAGGCAGGAGCAACAAAAGGTCCCCCTTTGGTTAGTGTTTCCTACAATGGTTAAAACAAGCATCTCTGCCCCTGCTCGAGCAATTAGTGGTAGAGAATTTGGGAGGAGGGGCTGGCAGGGTGTGTACCCTATGAGCACAGCAATGCTGCTGCTGCCAGCATCCCTCCCAGCAGCCTTAAATACCGGGGGGGCACAGGACAGGGACTGGGCTGTAGGGCAGGGGAAGGCTGGATTAGTAAAATGTACAAGTTTACCTCTTCTATTTACAACCAATAAATACTGGAAAAAAAAAATCAGTAAACTTTTTTGTTTTATACAAAAAAAAAGTCTCATTGCTGCTTCTCCCATGGTCAGTGTTTGAAAAAGTCCGGTTAAAGCCCAAGGTGAGTGGCACTTTTCTGTGGGTCAGGCAGTGGCAGCTGGGGCACCTGGAGCACCTTGAGCTCTCTGGCCCCTCTGTGCCCACACAGACCCAAAGTCTCTATTTACACAGTTTCACACAGAACTTTGCTCTCCTCCTCCTCAGGCTGGCAGCGCCGGGGGCATGGCCTGAAGCTCCCCCTTGGCAGAAGAGACACTGGCATTTGATCTTTGGTGCAAGTTTGAACTGGCCCAGTCCAGCTGCAGAATGTGCTGGATCGGGAGAGGAGCGAGACCACGCAGGCTTCCAGCTGGGGAGAGCACGAGGCACCCACTCCATCATGGCACAGCCACGGGCTCCTCCACGGGGCTCAGCACTGGTGCAGGGCTGCATCCTTCCAGCTCACTCCCAGCCCAGGGCATCCGTGGCTTCTCCCAAGGGAAGGACAAGGACAGGCAGAGCTGCGCGGTGGTGACAACGCCAGTGATCCCAGGGAGGACAGACATGGAGGTAACACTGGGAAAGCTGGGAAGGAGGCTTGGCAGCCCCTTCCAGGGTGATGGTGGCTCCTGCTCTGCTGTGTCACACAGCCCCTCTGCAAGTCACTGCTCCTCGGCTCGCTCAGACACAAGGCACCTACGGCAGAGGCGGGCTCCAGCTCTGGGCTGGCCGGGCTGGCCGAGTGTCGCACCGTGGAAGGTTAAAAAAACAAAACAAAACAAAAAAATAGACAAATCCCCCCCCCACTGCTGCCTTCCTGTGTAGAAAAAAAGACCTGATTGGAACGGGGGCTTGTGCAGAGAGGGGCAGAGGCCGACACCAGTTGCCCAACTCTCAGCTCTGGGTGCGGAAGGAGGTGCACGGCCGTCGCCCGTGGGTGAGGGTCACTCCTCTGCCCTGCAGGGTGGCACAAGGAGTGGCCACAGCCAAGCCCGGAGCAGCTGCCCCCAAGGCCCCGTCGGTGATGGGTGGCAGTGGGGCTGAGGCTAGAAGATGCCCTTGGCGATCTTCAGGCCTTTCTGCTTCATCCTGGGCAGGGTGGAGCTGGAGCCGTGCTTGATCTTCACCCCCTTGGAGAAGCCCCGCTTCTTGAGCACAAAGTCATAGTTGGCAGCGGAGTTCATGGCGTAGAAGACGTTGGCGTTGTCGGGGATCTTCAGCTCTGGAAGTGAACAAGGATGAGCGTCAGTCAGGTGCCCTTTCCTTGAAAAGGGACCAGAGCGGGGCTAAGGTTTGTCCCCAGGTGTTGGATGCCTCTTGCTGTCACCTCTCATCCCAGCTCCAGCCCGGTGCTGCCCAGGAAAGCCCCCACAGCCCAGCACACACACACACCTCTCTCCTCCGAGATGATCTGGACAAGCTCATAGTCTTCAGGCCGGTCCCCATCCAGGTTGTGTTTGGCCATGGCCTTGCGAATAACCACGGGGGTCTTGTCCTGGCTCGTCACCTGTGAGCACAGAGTGCTGTGAGCTCAGAACACTGCTAAAGCCTCCCAAAATGCGCCATGCCCACATCCAAGCAGCACAAGCCACCCACCCCTCGCTGGGGATGTCACTAACCAGGATGCTCTTGTACATGTTGCCGTTGTCCACAGCCAGGCTGACCCGGATGATGCAACAGTCGTCGACCTGCTGGTTGTAGAGGGGCAGCGAGAGTGAGGAGTAGCTGGAGATGCCGGAGACCGAGCGCTTGTGAGTGCGGGAGGCCGTCACCGGCGTGGAGGAGACGGAGGAGGAGGAGGCACTGCTGGAGCCTGAGCCGATGCCTGACGTGTCCAGGGAAGAGAGGGAGGTGGATTCCCAGAACTGGAGGGCAGGGAGGAGAGGGGATGCGGAGGACACAGTGGGTTTAGCTTCTCCATCGGCCACAGACGGGGCGTACCAGCGCTGGGGGAGGGAGGCCAGAGGGATCTCACTGACCTGTGACAACGGGGGACCGACACAGCTACAGCCACCGGAGGCACCAGAGCCTTGCCGTGCTGCCGGAGCAGCCCCCGGGCCCCCCGCCTGCTCCCCCAGCCCCAGCGCCAGGGCAGAGGTGGGACAGTCCCCACAGCATGGTCACAGGGCCCTGGGACCCCTGGACCCTGCGAGCTGCCACGTACCTTCTTCTCCTGGCAGTCGGGGGACTCGGGGATGAAGCTGATGTTGATCTCCTCCACGTCAGAGCTGCTGGAGCCGGCAGAGGTGACACTCACTGAGTCAGTGGCGTCCCCACTGCACAGGTACTGCCCACACTTGAGCTGGTCGAAGGATTTCGAGTGGGAGCTGCCGCTGGCACAGGGCTCCGTGCTTGGTGGCTGCCGGCTGCCAGGAGAGAGGTGGGGCAGGTGAGAAGGGAGCAGGTGAGGCTGCATTTGGCTGGCAGGACAGTGGCCATGCCCAGCTGGTTCCCTGCAATGTCCAGCCAGAGATGCCCCACGCTGGCCCCCACCTCCCACCAGGGACTCACTCGCTCCATCTCTTGATGATGCCCGTGTTCTTCTTGGCCTTCAGCGTGTTGCTGGCTGACTCTGACAGCGGCTCAATCTCACACGACAGCCCATAGCTGGGAGGGGAGAGAGGAGGGTTTGAGATCCCTGTGCTGCCACCAGGTGTGAGGGAGGCAGAGCAGAGAGGGGAGCAGGGGGCAGCTGCTGCTGTCAGGAAATGAGCGGGGGGACCTCCCTCTCACTCACCTCTCGGCCTCGCTGAGCCTCTCCAGGCTGTGGAACCACTCCACAAACTGGTCCTCCTGTGTGAAGCTGTAGTTGTTGCAGGCTGACTGGAGCAGCTTGATCTGTGCAATCACTTCGAACTCCTGCAGCAAAGGGAAGCCATGAGACCAGAATGCCCTCCCACAAAAGTGAAGGACACAAAGGAAAAAAGGAGAGGGATCAAGTCCTAAGTGACTGGCACAGCCTGGGATTGCACCAGGCCAGCCCTGCTGTGCAGCTGCCAGGGCAAAGCTCTCACCTTCCTTCTCTTCTCAAAGTTGATCAGCCCACCCTGGAAAAGAAAGAGATGAAGGTCAGGATGGAGCAGGCAGAAGAATATTGCTCCCTCCTCTATATTGCTGCCACTGCAGTGTGATTAACCCTGCTGAGAAAAAGTAGCCCATTTCCTTGGGAGAGAGGTGGATGGGCAGTGTTGGATATGGGATGTGGGATACAGGATGTGCAGTGTGGGACACAGGATGCAGTGTGGGATACAGGATGTAGTGTGGGACACAGGACACAGCCTTCCTTTTATCAGCCCAGGCTCTGGGAGGAAGGGGAGGACAGGCAGGAGGTACATACATCCAGGAAATCCTTCATGGCCGTGTCCAGCATCACCAGGTCCGTCAGGAAGGTGCCAAGGTAGGGAATGGTGCCCTGCATCACACCCTGTGGGGACAGAAGGGACAGAGGGGTCAGCAGAGCTGGGATCAGCCTGGGCAGCTGCTGGGCAGGGGCACAAGGACAGCCCTGCCAGACTCACCATCTCTCGCTGCTGCTGCTGCCGCTTCTGAGCCCTCTTTGGGTTGATCTCCAAGGTGGCAAACTTGGATGTGCCCTCCTGGATGGTGGGGAGAGGTGGGATCAGCACAGTGGGAAATGGCACTAATACCTGTTAGCTAATTTTCATTTATATGACTTCAATTGTAGGAAAGAGGAGGGAATCAAAGCTTTTTCATGGCTCACAGAGAGGAGAGCCTTGGTGGACAGGAACTGCTGCTCTCATTTCTGTATAAATACCTCCCTAATAAGATGTTTTGTTCCCTTTTGCACTTTGTTTCTTCTCAGTCCCTAAACCAGAGCTAGGCTGGGATCTGTGGAGAAGTTCCACATGGAATAAGGACATTTTTGCTGCAGCCTTTCACCAACTCCACCACCCCACCTGGAATTGAGGACTTTGCACTGGACCGTTAACATGCAGCTGCCTCGGGGGACAAGCCGTCACCTGGTGTTCTGGATCCCATCCCAGTGCTTATCTGTTCCCTGAATTGATTTGCCAGCTCCAAGCAGTAAGTTTTGGGCGGAGAAACAGAAATTACAGCCTTGATCTGAAAACCCTGCTTGCTCCCCAGACTCAGCACACCCTGCCTGCACCCATAACTGTGACTCCAGCAGCTCTGCCAGGGCTTCATGCCTGTGACTGGAACACCATGGAAAGCTGAGCTGCCTGCCAGGAACAGGGCAATGAGGGTTCTCCTTCCCCCTACCTTGATGAGAAGCTCCCGGCTCAGCGAGTGGTTGTTCTCGTCGGAGAAGATCTCGGAGAGCTCATGGAATGTGCGGAAGCTCTCCCTGCACAGGGGGACAAGGGGAAAAGTCAGCAATGCTGCCACGGTGGGGTTTCCTCCTTGGGCTCTCTTCTGCTCACCCCAATGACCCCAGTTATGCTCAGCTCCAGCTGGGCCTTGATGTTTGGGAGCTATTCCAAGGTGTTTCACACAGAAGCACAGAAGGGTGAGGTGCTTTTATTTCCTCACCCTCCTGAAATCCCTGACACCTTACACTGGTCCCTGGGTTTTGGGCACACTCCAGGAGGCAGTGCTGGAGCTGAGGTGATCCCATAGACATACTCCAGTGCCACAGCACATTATTCCCCTTGGAAGCAGCCCTGCAGGAGCTCCTTACCTCAGGACCTCATCCCAGGTTTTCTTGAGCCGGTGCACGGCGTTGCACTGCAGGGCTGAGAGGATGGCTCGGAGGGAGGAGAAGTTCTTCAGGATGCGGCACTCCTGAGGGCAGACAAAGAGATAACAGGATTTGGGTTAAAAAAAAGCCGGAGGATCTGCTGGCATTCCAGCAGGGCAAAAGCTCATCCCTGGGGTGGAGGTGGGAGGGGAGCTGTCCTACCCGAGCCACCTCGATCCACCGCTCCACCACCTTGGCCCTCTGCTGTGGCTTCAGGGACCTGTCCCCGAGACAAGTGGCAATGACACAGTTGGCCACGCTGTTGAACTGGGAGACCGTGGCACGGATGGTGGGGGCCAGGTGCTCTTTGCCCTTCTTGTCCCTCTGGGACCAGATGCAGCCCAGGCAGTGGTAAGGCACCACTTTCTTGAACAGCTCCTGGAAGATGAAGGGATGGAGAAGGGTTTCTTGGTGTTCTCTGAGGAGAGAACAGGCCAGGAGAAGAGCCAGGACAGTGCCCAGAGCCCCACTGACCCAGCTGGTGGGTGACTACTCACAGCATCCATCAGTGTGAACTGTTCTGCCACCATCTCTGGGGAGAAGGAGAGGAAATCTGGCTTCCCATCACTGACCCCGTTCTCTTCTACCAGCTGGAAGGTGCAGCTGCTGTGGTCCACAGCTGCAGGAGACAAGGGTGAGGCTGAGCACTGCAGTGCCCACACCAACCCACACCAACCCCCTGCAGACACCCTCATCCCATCTAGCTTTGCACCTCCAGCAATAAGGCTCAGATAAAAGGATAGTCATTTTAAACCTGGGTGCAAGTGTCTACAGAGGATTAAAGGCAGATTAGCTAATCCACTTAGAAATCCCACTCCTGCTGCAGTTGGATTGGCTTCCCAGTGAAATCCCATGTAGAATTCACAGGTGTTCATCCACGTGGCTCAAGTTTTGGAGAGCCTCGATGCCAACCAGCAGCATTCCCTCCACCAGCAGCCCCAAATGAGCCCTGCAAGCCAGGGGAGCACCCCACCTTCTGCCTCGGCCTCGCTCTGCTCCTGCTGCTGGAACTGGGCCAGCAGGATGCGGGCTCGGCGCTCCAGGTCGGAGCCGGGGATGTTGTGGCGCACGTAGGAGATGAGCTGCTTCAGGCAGGCAAAGTCGGGGGGCTTGCGGAAATCCTCCGAGTACTGGTCCAGCCAGGCCCCCAGGATGGAGGAGATGGTGCTGCAGGAAGGGGGAGAACACAGGCAAAGGGAATCAGGTGCCAGGAGGAACCTGTGTGCACGCCCACAAGCCCAGGGGCAGCGCCGGGATGGCAGATCCCTCCCGAAGAGCTGCCACCACAGCACAGGCAGACTTACTTCTTCAGCTCCATCCTCTCATCCACAGTGTGCCTGGCGTGGTCCCCGTTCGCCTGCACGTGGAGTTTGCCATACCTGGTGGGGCAGAGGGGAGGCAGTGAGCACCCTGCCCTCTTCTCCTTCCACATCACCCCCAGCTCTGCCACGGGGTCAGGGTGAACCTGCTATGCAGTGTCCTGCTCCCCTCCCTCTGCCACAACCTCCCCGCTACAGCAAGGGAAGCAGCCAGCACTGGCCGCCGCACTGCAAGAGCTCCAGCTTTCCACAAAGTTCTGTCCTCGCTGCCCTGTCCCAAAACCCCCACACTGATGGAGCTGGGAGAAGCCACCAAACCCCCAAGGCATCGCGGCAGAAGATGCTGGGGCTTTCCTGGCCACCCCCAGCTGTGTTTCGGGGCTCACCTGTTCAGCAGCAGGTCCAGCACTTGCTTGGTGGTGGCGAAGGCCCGGTAGGTGCACAGGAAGATGGTGACATAGGTGGAGTCATTGCCCTTGAAGGCTGAGACCAGGTACTCCACCAGCTTCTCCAAGGTCCCGGCTTTGATCGTCCGCACCTTGCACGTCTCGTAGAGGTTTAAGGCTGACTCGTTCTCAAACTGCCAGGACAGGAGCAGAAGTCAGTGGGCTGGGTGAGGACAGACACCTTCAGCCAGGTCTAGGCTGGGATCCCCACAGGGATCTTCCTTTCCTGGGAAAGGAAGGCTGAGTCTCCTCAGACAGCAAACACCAGCAACCCAGCTGAGAGGACCTGAGCACTTGGGAAACCCCAGGAAAGGCCTTAGGGTTGCCAAAATCCAGATACAAATCAGAGTTGCCCTATTTTTCAAAACGGGGCTGTGCAGATTGTTTCACCTGCACCCCTTCCCATGCAGCAGAGGGCAACAGGTGCTCCCACTCCCTGCTCCCAAATCAACACATGATTCCCGTAGCAGGGAAACATCTGAATCCTCCCCTGAGGCAGGAGGAGCCCCCAGCTTACCCCCAGCCAGCGCTGCCCTTTGTTGGCCGTGTGGTGGAGCTGCACTTTCCGCAGGGATATGCTGTAGATCACACCATCCTCCAGCTCTTCTCCAATCTCCTGTGTGGAGCTCTGCATGGAAAAACAAGATACACCATGAGATAAGGGGAGCAAAGCGTGGCAGAGACGCTTTTGTGGCTCCTGTGAGGGATCCCAGCAAGCCAAAGGCAGCAGCTGGCTGGCAGGGAGTCTCCCTCACCTGCTCAGAAATGCAAACCAGGTGACACCAGGGTGTCTGGCTGGCTGAGCCTGCCCACAGTGGAGCCAGGACTTTTGGGAAGCTGCTCTTGGTCTGTCCCACATCCCCTGGCTCCATGTCTCAGCTCTTCAGCAAAGCCAGTGCAAGGTGGGACCCCTCACAAGGCAGGGAAGGGGACAGTGGCAGCACAGCCCAGTGCCCTGCCCTGGCTGCTCCCCTCTCCTGTGAGGTGACATTGGCTCCTGATCTGAGCAGAGTCTCAGTGATCTGAACCAAGCACCCTGGTGCACTTCCCTAATAAATAATAATAAAAATAACAAAAATAATGAAAATAATAATAAAAATAATCACTGTCAAACCAAGCTGCCCATGGCACAAGGCAGAAATCCAAAGCTCAAAGCTGGGGGGAAATCCCAGAGATCTGCACCAGGGTGGGATCAGGCAGAGCCAGGACTGGTTTGGACACAGGGTTCAGGCACCCAGCTATGAGCTCCCATTTCTGCTCTGGAGGATGGAGAGCACCAAGAATTTGTTGAGGAAAGGGGTGATGCTTCTCAGGGCAGGTCCCCAGGCACAGGCCGCCCCCAGCACCACACACCAGCACGGGCTCAGCAGCAGCTCTGGCCCCACAAGGACAATTTGGTTCCCTCCTCCTCCTCCCTAACCACGCTCTGCTGAGTCAGTGCCTCCCTTAAGGAGATTTATCCAGATCCTTTTAAACACTGCAGGGATCTCCCCCGCCCTCCATCCCCCTCACCAAATGGCAGGACATGGATGAACACACACCAAAACCCAGAGCTCAGCAGAAGGAGAAAATGCCTGAAAGCTGTAAGCTGGTTAGAGGGGGAGGTGACCATCACTGGGACACAGGGCTGTGGGGACAAACCTCTCCTGCCAGAGCCAGCTCTGAGCATTCACAACAACACGCCGAGGAAGAACTGCCATGAAAGGATTCAGGATGGAGCCCCAGAAGTGATGCTGCTCCCTGCAAAAAATCCTCCCCAAATTGCCCTGTGAACACAGGGTCAGATGGGGCTGCACACCTCAGCAAACAGGAGCAGAACACGACCATAGGACTCTGAGCTGGTGGATCTCAACGTGCACCCAAACACTCCTCCTTTATCAGCAGCAGTGCCCACTGCTCTGCTCTCACACCCTGCTCAGGCCAGGGCTGTTCCTCACAAGGAGTCAAGGCAGGGAAGCACAGCCAGCCCAGAGACTGAGGGGAAGCTTGAAAAAGCCTCTCATTCACGGCTGTAATGAATGAGGGCAGAGAATCCCCCTGGGCAGGGTTCTGACTTTTTCACTTTCTGCTGAACCTGCTCTTCTCACTTCATGCCAGACTATGGAGAGGGTTGGTTTGCTGAAGTTCAAGGAGCTGTGAGGTTCTGCTGTGAACACCAGGGGCCTTTCCCAGGGTCCACTGGCTTCCAGAGCAACCCAGAGAGCACCCACATGAGGCAGCAGACACCAAACATCCTTCCTGGCACCTGTGTCTGTCCCTCTCTTGTTCTCTGGGATAAATTATGGCACAAATTTGTGCTCAAGTACACTTCCCTGGACCTTGGCACAGCTAAAACTTTGTGTCCGCCCTGGATCAAACATCTGCACTGACAGCACCTGACCAAGTTGGCCAAGCTGTCTTTACTCCACCTTTAGATACTGTTCCCAACAAAAACAAAACAAACAAAAACCAACGAAACAAACAAAAAAAAACCATGGAAATGCTTCCCAATTTTTCCTGGGCTCTTTCCCAGCCTTCATCACCCAACCTGCATGTCAGCCCTACCCCTGTGTTCCTCCCACTTAAGCTCTGGGTCCAGCAGGACCAGAGCCCTGTGCAGTCTAACTCAGAAAAGAGATTTGGCTGGGCAGTTGTAAACCCCAGACGAAAATATCAAGAAAAATCAGATGCTTGCTGACATGCAATTAAATTCATAAATTAAATCATATGGGAGGAAAAAACCATCTCAGGATCAACCCATGAATCATTGGCAACCGCTGTGCAACTACAGTGGAAATTATTGCCACAACTGCACAGGGTTTTCACTCTGCATTTCATGTCACGTGCAGGGGATACACCCCACTCCGATGTGCAGAAAAGCAAATTTCATTTCCTTCCCATATCCAAGACCGTCAGATTCATTCATTTTTTGCCTTGCTGACTTGTGCGACATCCCCCCAAGTTCCCCCTTTGCAAACCACACACGAAGGCCACGGCTTCCCAGCGGTCTGCAGGCTCCTGCCAAGAGCCAGGAGAGCTGCTACACTGGGACATTCTAAAATTTGGCTATTTATATTCCGTGTGAGCTTCCTCTTCCCTGCGGCTGCTCCTGCGAGATGCTGATTGTGCATTCCGCGCACGCTGGTTTAAAAACCAACCCAAAGCGAAAAAGCAGCGGCAGGATGGAGCCAGAGGAGCCTCATCCCAACACCTGCACCAAGAACACGTTTCTCCCCTTGCAGGTGATGAGATGAGACGGGAGCAGGGCAGGGACAGACTCAAAACCTTGAGCTGTGCCTTATATTTGTGCTGGCCATGCAGAATCCTCCATTCACACCAGTGAGCAACCAAAGTTGAATACCTTCAAAATGGTCTCTTAAAGAGTCAGATGAGTGCTTTCCTTTGCTTAGATTATTGGAAATGACACTGTTTCAAAAGATGCAGAGCAGACAGGGCCTTGGAAGCAGCAATCACTGAATATTGCAACAGTCCGTGCTCCCCAGTGCCTGCCCTGCACATCTGCTGGAATTTTCTGCCCCTCAAAAGGGAACATGAGTCAGGCTCAGCCAGCACACAAACCCTCCTCCACCTCAGCCTGAGGGTGAGACACAGGTGAACAGCCCCTTCTGTTGGCACAAGGGATGAATCCAACAGGCCCAGGCAGTGCTTTAAACATCTGCAACAAGATTTGATGGTTATGGCATCTGCACCTTCCACCAAATTCATACAGGTGGGACCCGGCAGCCCAGAAAGCGAGATCCAGCACATTTCGAGATGGGCACCAAGAAATGGAGTACACAGAGAAAACGAAGGTTTGGTTTGGTGAAATCCTGGTTCTCTCCACACACCAGGAGAAAGGCTGGAGCACAAGGGGCACAAGGAAAAGCCACATGTTCAACTCTCCCCAGTTGTGCAGAGCAGAGGCTCTTGCAGAAGCAGCAGTGAGTGAACTCTGCAGGAGTTCATCCCCTGAAATATGAAACGGGAGCCTGCACCAGATGGCTGCCCTGGGCCTGGGGACTGCCTCTTCCAACTGCAGCCAGCCCTGGAGCTCCCACTGATGGTTCAAAGCCTTTGTGACTACACCAGGGAGGAATTCCTGCTCCGTGCAATAAACTCTTCTGCTCTCCGCTCAATGTTCTTGCACTCGGCGTGGTGTCAAACCCCACGTCTTCACACAGAGGATTAATAAGGAGCTCTAGGAGATGCAGCCAAGGTTTGTGAGCCTGGAGGAAGGGTGTGAGGGACCCTGAGAGCAGGCAGAGAGTAGCAGCAGCAGGGACTCTGCCTTGGGCTCTTCCCGTCAGATGAAAGGAGGAGAAAATGCAAAAACCAAACAGCAAAGCAAAACATTGGCTCAGGCTCTGCATTTTGGAAAGAGTTTGAGCTCAGTCACGAAGGTGGTTTTAGTTAGACAGGAGCAAAGTGCAGGATTAAGTGTGAGCACGGCTGCATCCCCACACTTACACACAGACAATTACCCAACAATTACCAGGTCTTAAGAGCTCTGCTCCCACGTGCCCCAGGTTAGTGCACTGGCCTCCAAAGGCACAAAAATCATGAACTGTTAGTGGAAAAAGGTATTAATTTCAGCACACGTGGAGGAGGCACAGCTGCCTAAAGTGCTTTGGCTGATGCTCTCTGGGCCACAGCTGGTTTAACAATCAAGATATTTGTGTTACTCTGCTCCATTTTCTGTCGAGTTACACAAAATTCCTGTTCTACAGACAGGTACAGAGCAGCACCGAGAGTATCTCTGCTGAATTCAAAGGGGCTGCTGCTACCAGCCTCAGGAGAGGAGCAGACACTAACCCAGCCCCTGGGAAGCCAGGAATGTGTGCCTGTTGGGAATTAGCAGAGACAAGAAAAGGCAGAGCTGAGCCCCAGAGACGTCACCAGGGGTTTCCCATTGAAGCTCTTGCACAAGCTCAAAAGAACCCAATGAAAGGTGGTAAAGCCAGGAACAGCAAGTGGGGGTTTGTTCTTTACAATCCCCAGCCCTTTCTCAGAATAATCCCTTCCCACTAGCAACGGGAAATGGGCCTTTCCAGAAACAGAGGAAACCAGCTCCAGCATGGCCCACGTCCAACACCAACCCCCAGCTCGCTTTCATTTCACCCCCAGGAGCAAACCCTGAACCCCTGCAAGCAACAGCAGCGACTCTGGGACCTCTTATGCAAAGCTGAGTGTATGACATTATGTAAAAGGAAATAGGAAAAAAGTCAGCCCCGGGTAGTGAAAGGAAAACAAGCTCAGTTCTGTGAACCGAAGATAAAGACCACAAAAGCAGAAGCACCCTCTGTCCTACACGTCCAAAATAAGCACACGCAGCACAACACTCTTCCCCCCATGGGGACTTCCAGGCAAAAAGCCCTGAGGTGGCTCTTCCCCCACAGCTCTGCCTCGAGGGATCATCCACTCCTGGCAGTCACGGTTTCCTTCCCCTGGCTGTGCTCAGGAAGGCTCCAAGGACTACCCCGAGTGCTGAGGAAGCTGACAAACATCCCCTGCTTTAGGGAAAGGAAAGGTGCCCACGCTGCTGACTCACAGCATGTCCTCTGGAGCAGCAGCCCCACTGAGGGCAGGAGCACTTTGGCTCCAAAACAACATCCCAGCCATGGGTGTTGAACTGTTAATTCCCAGCCATGGCCATGGTGGCACTGGGGTGGGCAAGATCATCTCCCACTGTCTCCTTTCCTGCTGCTGATGGAGCTCATTCCCCTGCCACAGCAGCCCCTTCTCCCCATGCAGAGATGTCCAGCAGAAAGACACAATTCCCTTGGGTTTTCAGCACTCTCTGCCTTCCTTCCTGCCTGCTCCGAGCTGCCTCAAACCAGGACCGATTCCAGCAGCCCATAAAAACACAGCAACAAAAGGGGAAACAGGAAAAGAACAGAAAGAGGGCCAGAAGCTGAACTCAAACCCACCGTGAAAAAGGGGTGGTTTTGCCAGGACACCAGGCCAGTGGCAACAGCTGAGGGCCTGTTCTCCCCCCAGCAGATGCTGGGTTTTCCTGACACTCTGCTCCAGATGTTTCAGCACAGAAAGCTGTGCCCCAAAGGGAACAGCCCTGGAGCCAGAGCATCACCCAGTACCACGATGGGGCAGAGAAAAAGAGAAAGAGGGGCCACATCATCCCATATCTGCCTCTTGTAGGGATCTTACACCTCCTCCCTCAGGCTCTGTGGGTCCTGAGGCCAACAGCAGCTCTGCCCCTGTGTCTGTGACCCAGAGGGAACCAAAGGCAGCCTTGTCCACCCTGGCAGCCCAGGGAGAAGGGAAGGGAAGCTGGCAGCTGGGTTGCAGAGGCATCTTGTGACTCACACGCAGTGAGTCAGTGGCTGGAGCAAGGATTAGGAGCTCAGCCTCGGTCCAGGAACGAGACAAAGCAGATAAGCAGGATTCCTCCCCCGTTTGCTCCTGGTTTGCTTTTAGAGAAAACCAAGAGTCTTCCCACATGGAGAGACTTTTCCCACTCTTTTTGTGGTTTGGAAATCAAACACTCTGCATGGCCACTCCATCCCCAGCCTTCAAGGGGCACGATCAGGGTGGGGAAATGCAGGTGCTGGGGGCTCAGACTGACAGGGGGACTCCCCAGGGAAAAACAAACTCCAGTCACAACAGGGATGACTGATGAACTGCAAACCCTGAGCTTCCTACACCCAGGAAGCCACCACCCATTTGCACCCCTTGTGGAAACACCACCCCGTGTGTCCCCTCCCAGGGGACGTGCTGGGATGGGCTCCCCTCGCAGCCTATTCGGAGAAAACTGAGTGCAGCAGGTTTTGCTTCCTCTCTAAGTCGATGGAAAAAAAAAAAAGATCCCGCCGACACAGCAGATCTGGCTCTTGCTCCACAGCCCTGAGCCCCGTGCTGGTGATGGCCCCGGAGCATCCCTGCCCGGAGCCAACGCCTCTGCAGGGGCAGGCTGGGAGCAGAGGGACACAGCCCTGCTCACAGAGCCACTGCTGCACCCCCGGCTCGCCCACACCCCCGGGGCATTACTGGAAGTGAAACCAGAACGGCGCGGCTGGTGAAAAACGGTGCATAAAAAATTAATGCAGGTACTGCTCTGCGAGGTTAAATAAAGATCGAGCGGCTCGTCCCGAGTCATTTCGGCTCAGAACAAAAAGGGTTTGGGTTTTACTGAGGTGGAACAGAAAAATCTGCGATGAAAACATAACTGAAACAAGTTCAAAAACTGGTTGATGTTTTTCTGGGTGTACAGTAGCACCTGGAAGTCACATGCAACATGACGGTTCCCCAGTGCCTTGTTCAAAAGTGAATTTAAACATGAGGGGTGGCCTGAAGAGTTCCAGCCTACCTGACCTAATGCTACTCCATCAATTCCACCTCTGGAGCAGGGCCCAGGTGCACCAAATGTGTTATTTCTGGGGCAGCAACAGCTGCCAGGTGTTCTGGGGAAGGGATGGAGATGAGGTTGGCACTCAGAGATGATGTTCCTTGAAACTGATTGGAATAGTCACAGCTAAAATGTCAATTCTGGCGTCACACATGTTCACCAGGACACACAGATTTGTTCCTTGTGGCAGCTCCAGGGCAATGCTTGTCCTTTTCATGCATCAGCACCTGCAAGTGACTCCATCTTCACAAAAGCCTTTACATTCCCAGAGATGCAAAACCTTGAACACTCTCCAGCTTTCAGCCCATGCACCAGCCCAGACAAACCAAAAATTTGTCTTAAGAAGCATCATCTGCAATAAAATCAGCTCCTTTTGTCAAACCTGCCCCTTGCCCTGGCACATCCATGTCCTGCATGAATGAAGTGCTCACCTGGGCACACACAAGGTGGGATGTGCAGGAAGGGCAACAGATCCCACACTGACATTCCCAGAGAGTTTCACCCCGCAGTACTCCCCAGCAGCCTGGTTAAACTGTAAATATAAATGTCTGTACAATAACTCTCCTGCTGCAGCTTGCAGAGGGGAAAAGACAGCAAAGCCAAAATTTCCCTGGAATTCTGAAGGTGCACACACTGGGGGCTGTCCAAAAGCCACAGCCTTGCTCTGGCTGACAGAAACAGCACCTTTCCCCTCTGTTTCCACTTGAACAAGGTTAATTTCAATCTAGGTCAGACACATCCTTAGTTTAGATAAGCTGAACTGAAATAAACCCCAGTGAAATAAACCCCAGTGAAATAAACCACAGCGAATAAACCCCAGTGAATAAACGTGTCCACCCATGTGTTTACTCTGCCTTACGTCAACCGGCCTTCCCTCCACCAAACCCGGCATGACCAAACTGGGCAAAGCTGACAATCCCAGACCTTTAGGGACCTTTCCTCAAAATCCCATACAGAGAGGATGCCCGGGGGGCTCTGCATGCCTTTATCCCAGCCTGGCCCCGGGCACGCTGTGCCAGCCGGCTCGATGGCACCGCCGGTGGCACCGCGACAGCCTCGGCTCGCTCTGTGTGTGCGTGTCTGCACCAGGGTGACCCAGTAAACAGCTGAAGCAGAGAAAATGCAGGAACAATCCAGCGCGGAGGGGCTGGCGGTGAAAGGACGAGAGGAATAAATGCGGGGCTTTGTTCTCCGGCCGGGATGACGCGCGGCTCCTCCATTTGCTGCTGGTTTGTGATTCCCGGGGCCAGCCGGGCTCGTCCCAGCCTCCTCCTGACACCCGCAGCCCCAGCGTGTCCCAGCACAGCCCAGCTGCGGGTTCCAGGCCATTCCCTTCGCTCCGAGGAGATTTTCCCCTTGCAGAGCATCCCGCTACTCGCTCCCCTCCCCGCGGCGCCCGTGGGAAGGTGGAAGAGGCGAGAGCGAGCGCTGCTGCTCTGTAATCAACAAAATCTCACCTTGGGAGTATTACTTAAATAGGTGTCAGCGAGGCAGGAGGTGCGACAGGAGCGGGTGGCAACATGCCGACACCTGGGGGGGGAACGGGATGCTCCGCCAGCTCCCGGTGATTTCCACAGCTGAGGCAAATGGGATTTGACGATTAACTGGCACCTTTGGGGAGAAAACCACTTGGCAAGGATAAAAATCGTGCTGTTGTCGAGAGTCTGAACACACACCAAAGTGAGGTTTGGCCCCTGTGTGCCAGATCTGGGGCACAAGGAATGTGGGTGCCCAGGCTGGGAGGACAAATTCCATCCCCAGACCCTCAGCCCTGCTCTGTAAGTGCGGGTTTTTAGCCATGGAGCACTTTAGAGCAGCTCAAACACCACCAGGTGCCTGTTCCTCCTGGCCACACACCTCGGTGATCTGGTACACACACGTTCCCACCTCCACTCATCTGCTCCTGCCACCCTGCCTGCTTCATCCTGTGGCATTACAGGTGAGCATCCTACAGCCTGCCCTCACATTTAATAAAATTATTTTGACATACCCAAAAAGCTGAAGTGCACAATGACTGGGGCAGCATCAATGTGAAGAGGGCAGAAGTGCCAACCTTCATCCCCTGACTCCTTCCCTTTGATGTTCCCTGGATTAAGACCAGCCAAGCCTCAAACATCCCCATCCTCCCAGAGCTGACTTTTTTGCTGAGGAGCACACCAAAACCCACGGGAATGAGGACTGGGAGAGATGGAGTTTGTGGAATACCCCCCCAAGAAGCACCTCAGGGAAGAAGTGTTTGTTATGACACCGCTGTGAGCCATAGCTGCGCTCTGAGTCACGCCAGCAGTGCCAGGGAAGAACCAGCCAGGCCTGTCCTGTCCCTGTGCCAGCTCTCACTGTTGCAACAGGGACAGAACGGAGTAGAGCACATTGTCTGGAAACCCAGAAATGCCAGTGAGTGTCACCAGCAACGGGCACCACCAACACACTGCTGAGCACCGGGCTCCTGAGCAGCAGAACTGCAGCTGGGGACAGATAGCCATGAAAAATACAACCAGAAGCAAACAAAGAGCAGCTTTTGGAGGAAAAATAGCAGCATTTGAAGAAAAGCTGAGCTGTTTTAAGGTGATAAACCAACCTGAGCGTTGGCCTTGCCCTGGAGGGTCTGCAGGGATTGTTGGGGTGACACCACCAGCCCCAGCTCACATCCCCCAGCTCCCAGGCTCTGCTGCTGCTCCAGTGCACGCAGCCAGACCTTGCCAGCAGCTGAGCCTTTCAGATAGCTGTCTGACCTGAAATCCCCAGGGTTTCAGCCTAAAGTGGAAGGTCAGGTCCTGAGTCCCCCAGGCACATGAAGGTGGAGCTTCAGCGTCCTTCCCACTGCTGAGCTTTGCCCCTGCCAGACCCAGGCCAGGTGCTTTGCTTTGCCCAGCTTGGCTAAACCCTGGTTTCCTGAAGTCAGTTCCGACTCCTAGAGGTGAACCCAAAGCAAACACACAATTTCACAAACGCACTCTGGCTGGAGCAGGAGCCTGGGGCAGGCTCTCAGCTTCAGAGTCTCCATGGAGACCCGACCACTGCAAGGAGCAGGGAAAGGCTGTGTGGTTTTGCTCCATCACATGAAAAGAGGTTCTGGTAAGATGGGTAGCAAGCCCTTGGCAAAGCAGGTTTCCACACAAGCCCTCAGTTCAGCTGCTGGACTGTGGTTAGCAGAAAGCAAAAAAATAACACCTCAGCATTCCAGATGAGGCTGCCTCCGATGAGTTTCCTCTCCAATCTGCTCTGTTTGCAATTCAGGCCAACTTTTTTTCCCTCCCATCCGCTCTGAGGACTCGGCTGGTCCCTGGCAGGCAGAGCCATCCCCATCCTGCCTCTGCTGAGCCCGGGGCTCCCCAGGCAGCTGCTCCCAACACCCCACGTGTGCAGGGAAGACGCCCTTTCTCGTCCCAGCATGTTCCTGACAGCAGAGCTCATCCAAATACCATCGGTGCAATGAAAACAAACTGCTGTGGAGCCAGCCAAGGCTAAAGGGCCACGCCAGGAGTCTCTGTGTGTGTTTAATCTCCAGTGACACTCAGCTGTCACATAACTCCTGACCCTCAGGTAAAGGGAACTCGGCGTTATCTAATGTGAAAGTGCTGCCCTGCAAGAACCCGGGCCAGCACAGCTGAATGCAACTGAAAACCAGAGAGGTGATTTGCATAACATCACAAAAACAAACCCAAACCAGGTGAGGGACGGGGTTTGGGGAGCTGCAGAGTCACTTCAGGGCTCAGGAGCAGAGCAGTGTTTGCTCAGCACAGCCCAGCCCACGCTGCCCGTGCTGGGAATTGGGAAAGGACTTTGCTGGCACCTCTGGCAGGGCTGTTCCCAGGTGCCAACAGAACAAATGCCCTTCTGCAAAGCCCCTGTGCCAGCCCAGTGCCCAGAGCAGCCCTTGCAGCTCTGCCCCTGCTCCGACCCCCTCCCCATGTGACTCCCTGGCTGTGATTACTGGGATTACTGGGATTAGTGCTTAGTGCTCCCTTTCCCCAACGACTCAGGAGCAAAGTCCAAATGCATTGTTACATTGGGGCTGCTGTGAGGTGCAGGTGAGTCCCCACCTGGGCACCAAGACACTGATAGCTGGGATATCCAAACACCCCAGTGCTGCCGCTGTTCCCAGGGATGCTCCCTCACAAATCCAGCGTGATGCTTCCTCCTGGGCACCAAACCCCGCTGCCAGCCTCACCTTTCAGCCCACAGATGCTTCCCTCTGCAAAACAAAGACCCCCACAGACCCCTGGAACAACAGACACACACTTGGGACCAGCCACGGATGCTGCTGTGGGATCTAACCCACACAAAAATCACATTAACCTGTAAAAGGACTCAATCCCACAACTCAACTCCTTCTCCCCAAGGCCAAAGGAATGTTTCAAACCCCAATCCTCCCCACCAAAGCAATGCACAAGCCCTGAGCTGTGCTGGAGCCCCCCGGGGCCCCCCGCCAGCAGCTCAGCCAGCTTTGTATCCAAATCCTGCTCCTTAGCAACCACATTTTTTCCCCCCCTCTTGCTGAGTCTGTGGGAGATGAAGAAATATTTGAGAACTGAGACAGCCCTGCTGCAAGGATATATTTAAATAAAAGGAGCACGGACGTTTGAAAGCCAGGCATTAGGCAGCTCTGGAGATAAGGGTGTTAAGAGAAAGTGCGAGCAGGGCAAACCCAGCCTTTAAATGTGCTCTGGAGTGACCTAAATAAGCTCTTTCCTCCCTCAATTACTCTCCCCTCGGGGGCACAGAGAGCTGGGAGGGGAGATGGAGGAGCTGCTGGCCAGACCAGCTCAGGGGGCCCTAAAACAGGCAGAGCTCTGGCCCTGAGAGTGGGGTGTCACAGCCAGACCCCAAATCCCAAACAGTGCTGGGTGCTCAGTGAGACCCATCCCTGAGGCACAGCTGGCCTGATGCTCCTCTGGCTCATCACACCCCAAAGCCAGGCCCAGGGAAGTGGGGAAATACTCCAGGAATAGATAAATAATCTGCATTTATTTGTCCCTGCCTGGTGATGCCACCCTGAGAGCCACAAAAAGAGAGGCTGCAGTGGAGCAGCAGTGTGATCTGAAGCTGAGTGATGCTGAAGCACAGGGGTGGCCTGGGGGGCTGTTTGCCCATCCAGCCTCTGAACACAGATTTCAGCTTCCAGGGCTGCCAGTCTGGTTCTAAATCCACTAAAACCCCAGTGAGACCCAGTGTGGGGATCCCCACCCTTATGGAAACATGGCACAGCAGCCTCTGAATAAAACAATTATTACACAAACACATTTGGAAGGTTCTCTCCAGCTTTCCTCTAACCCTATCAAACAATAATAATAAAAAACCCCTCCCACCTCTGTTATTCCCACCCTGCATCAGCCACCAACAATCAGCATCCCAGCCTGCTCCAGGCCTCACCAAACCCCTCTGGAAGGGAGCCAGAAGGTCCAAGAAATACCAACAGATGATGTTCATCTGGCAAATTGCAGGGGACATATCAGGTTGTGCCTGGGGGAGGAGAACAGGCTGGGGGAAAAGGATCTTATTCCAAAGGCACCATAGGAAGTGAAAAGAAAATGGCTTTTAAGAGATATCTGTGCCTCTCCCTCCCAGCTGTAAAGAACAAGCGCTGACCTATGAGGCATCTGGGCTGAGCAATTCAAGTTTTCAAGGATTCATTTAGCAACTGAAAATCTCCTAATTGTTCAGAAAACAAACACAGCCAGAATTACAAGGACTTTTTTAATGAGGATTTTTTTTTTTTTTTAATGAGAGTCAGCCCAGCCTCCTCAGAGGTTCAGCAACATCAGCTGCATGAAAGTTTCAGTCTGTGTCATCTGCAGTGGTGTTTTAAGCCAGCAGGACCAGGGGGGCCCCCAGATTCACTCTGTGGCTCCTGCTGGACTGGAAGGATTGACACTCACTGCTGAATATGGAACGGACTGGAACTGAAAAGGTCAAAACAAAAGGTCTGCAAAGCTGCCCTGTCAATCCCCCACTTGAGACAGCCAGTTTGAATTTTTAAATTTTCCATCCCCCGTGGTTCGAATCCTGCTGAGAGCCCTTGGCCGCCAGGGCTCACCCAGCGATGCTCTCGGATGCTGATCGATGCCGTTGCTGTGGGATACAGGCCAAGGCTGCCCTGCTGCCCTCCCCTGGGGGCTCAGCCAGGACCAGAGAGAGCCACACTCCCTGCAGCCTGCCCAGCAGCGTTCCAGGGAGCCTCCATCCCCTGTGGGACCGGACTGTGCAGCCAGCTCTGCCAAAACCAGCACTGCTCCCCCTGATGAGGCGACAAAGGTCCTGGGGACTCTCACTGGGGCTCAGCAAAACGCTGATGGTCCCTGGGGGATCTTATTCAAATAATCTGCTTTCTCCTCTCAGTGCACAGCCTGAGGACCGCAGCCCCGCCAGGCCAGCACAGTTGTCACAACAGTGACACATTTTTTCCTTTCCCCAGTCATGCAGTGAACACCCCGTGCATCCCAAAGCTGCTCAGGAGGTCACAGTGCACCCCTCTGGGTTGCCCCTTTTCTCACCATCACTTGGAAATAGGGAAAAATAAAAGTAAAAGGAGGAATTTCTCTGTTCAGAACTGGGAGGGAAGCTGGAGGGATGCTGGGGCTGTGCTCTGACCATTCCCTGCACAGCCCAGGGCAGAGATGTGGGCACAGACAGCTCGGGGGGAGCCCTGGCTGGCAGCTGTGCCCGTGCCAGGCTCAGGTGAGCAGGGCTTTGCTCAGGGCCATGCAAAGCCTCCCTCAGCCCCATCACCCAAGATGCTCCAAATCCCCCCTGAGCTCCAGAGCCTCCTCCAGCCGGGCACATCGCGTCCCCTGGGATTAGAGGGGCAGCACGCTGCATCACCCCCTCTTTTCCCCCTCTTTTTCCCCCCCGTCCCTGCTCCTGCTCTCCCTGCCAAAATCGCGGCCCCTGCGCCTCCCGAGGCTGGACTTCCTGCCAGGCATAACACGAACCAGATGATGCACTCCAAAGCATGTCAGCACGCCCACCCCCAGGAGAGAGCAGCGGGGAGGGGAGAGCGGCGCAAACAAGCCGGATGGAGCTGCCATGAACCCTCCCGGAGCCGCGGAGCTGCCACCAGGCCAGGGGTGAAGCGGAACAGCCTGGGCTCATCAGCCCTTCCTGAGCAGGACTTTCCATCCAGCAGGTTGTGGGGTTGGTTGTTGGGGAGAAGGAGGCGCTGCCCTCCCCGGATATCTGCGCAGCAGCCGGAGAGGTTTTAGCGGTGATCCCCCCCCTTTCCACCGCCCCTTTTCCAGCGGGAAGCATCCAGAGCAGCAC
The DNA here is from genome assembly GCF_028551555.1 of Melozone crissalis. Classification (NCBI taxonomy): domain Eukaryota; kingdom Metazoa; phylum Chordata; class Aves; order Passeriformes; family Passerellidae; genus Melozone; species Melozone crissalis. The sequence goes on along the minus strand of NW_026535819.1, from coordinate 3,945,781 downwards.
ATCTGCAGCTGGCTCTAAATCCCAGCAAAGCCAGACGGGCTGACCCTCGCTGCTGTTAACCCCTGCGCCGCCGGGGCTGCGAGGTCTGAACAGCAAAACCTTCCTCCTGACACACACCGTTTGCTCCCCACCAGCGACACTCCCATCACACCGATGACGATCATCCATTACCGAGATAAAAGGCCCAGCTCTGACTCAGATTATTTCGGGTGCCTCCACATGCAGCTGCCATCAACAAAGCGCTCGGGCCTCGCTGGGACCAGGCTGACTTTGAGCCACCCGGGGGTCGAATCCAAACAAGCACAAATATTTTTTGCATCCTCCAGGAAAGTCATCCCGATGCCCGTAACCTCCCCAGAGGACGCTTTTGTGGTTTGGACAAGCCTGAAGGCTTTAGAAACAGCTCAGATCTGAGCAGGCTCCTGCCTCTCGCAGCCAAAGTCTCAAATAAAATACAAAAAGCCTGAAGTTTTAACAATCTGCCCCTTTCCCTGAGTGCCTGGAGGGAGAGCATCTGGTTTCTCCCTAGAGTCCCACAGAAACTCATAGCCAAGCAGGGGCACCCATTTGTTCAATAAAATGAAACACCTAAAGCACCCAGAGGGCCCTACAAGAAGGCGGGTGAGACTTTTGCAAGGGCATGGAGTGGTAGGATTTCAGCAGAAGGAGGGCAGATTTAGATATGAGGATGAAATTATTCTCTGTGAGGGTGGTGAGGCACAGGCTGCCCAGAGAAGCTGTGGCTGCCCCTGGAAGCGTTCCAGGCCAGGCTGGACGCTGCTTGGAGCACCCTGGGCTAGCGCAAGGCATCCCTGCCCATAGCAGGGATGGGGGGAGAGAGAATTTTTACGGTCCCTCCGAACCCAAACCGCTCAGCGATTCTGTGTAACAGCATTCTGCGAATCACCCTGCGGATGCCCACCAACTCCGGGCCAGCCCTACCGAGGTAGAGCCCCCCCAACCCCGCAAACCCCCCAAACCCCGCGCTCACCTCCAGCGGCGGCAGGTCGGGGTCGAGCTGCGTGAAGCTGTGCAGCACCACGGGGCTGCTCTCTCCGGCCACCTCCAGCCTGACGCCGCCCCAGAGGCTCCGGGCCCGCCGGCAGCCCTCGAACATCCTCTCGGTGCCGGCGGGGCCATGCTGCGGCGGGGCCCGGCGGCGGCTCACCATCGGCGGGGCCGCCGCGCCCGCATCCCCGGCTGCCCCCAACCCCGCCGCCGGCCCCGCCAGCCCCCCCGGCTGCCCGGGGAGCCGCAGCGGGGATGTGGGGGCGATGCTCGGCGGAGAGAGGAGCGGAGCGGGGCAGGCACCGCGCGGAGCGGGGCTGATGTCACGGCGGGGCAGGCACGGAGCCGGCCGGGCTGTAAAGCTCGGCCGGGGTTCCTCCCTCCCTCCCGTCCCTCCCGCAGCCTCCGCCCGCCCTCAGGGGCTGGCCCGGCTCGGCTCGGCCCCCTCGGGGAGGGGGGACGGGGATGGGACGCGGCGGGTGTGACAAGCCCCGAGGCCGCGCGAAGGGGAGGAGGAAGATGAGGATGATGGTGGTGGAGGAGAGGTAAAACCAGCGAGAACTGCTAACTCTTGTATCTGAGTATAAAACCTCGGTCTCCTTACTTTCAAAGGATAATGGTAATCCAATGGTTTTAGGAGCTTCACTTGGCACAAGTCCAATAGTAATGGACCTCTCACTAGTCCTAAACACATTCATACTCTTAACCCTAGTAACCCTCTCCACCCCCATCCTATTTCCACTTCTACCCAACAACCTCAAGAACACCCCCAGCACAATCACAAACACAGCCAAAACCTCCTTCTTAACCAGCCTAATCCCAGCAGCAACCTACATCCACTCCGGAACAGAAAGCCTCACCTCCTTCTGAGAGTGAAAATTCATTATAAACTTCAAAATCCCCATCGGCCCAAAAATAGACTTTCTACTCCCTTACCTCCTTCCCCATTGCACCGTTCGTGTCATGATCTATATGCGGGATGGGGTGGCCGGAGCTCCAGCCTCAGCTGGGTGGGGCAAAAAAACAAAAAAAAACCACCGGGGTGTTACCGTTGATGGGAGGGAGCAAAGTCACACAGGTGACAACGGCTCTGGGCGAGGAGCTTTGTGTCACCGGGTGCTCCTGAAGCACCTGTGGCTCACACACCGCCAGCCTAAGGAAAAGTGTGAACTGCCAGCTCGTGAATATCATATCAGCACGTGCTTTCATCCCAGCGTTATCTCAGCCCATGAGCTCAGCTTGGTGACACGGTGACAGCGCTGCGGGGACAGCGGGCAGTGTCTCCTGTGACCCCCTGTGAGTCAGTGCCAGCCCCCCAGCACATGCAAAGGGGGCATCAGGGGCCAGGGCAGTGCTCTGGGCCCAGCAGGGACTCCGGGAAAGCAAAACGAGCCTGGGGGACAGCAGGGCTGCAGATCCCGCTTTAGAGAACCCCTGCAATATAATTTTGTTTTCAGAGGCAGCGAGAAATGAGCAAAACTGTTTGTGATTCATCAGCCCCCTGTGCTGAGCACTGCGTGCTCCTCCTCTGCTCTTCCCCTTCCCTCCTCACAAACTCACAAACTGCATCCCAGGGTCGGGGCAGTGCTGCTGACACCACCAAAACCCGGATTTTCATGCCTCAGCTCCCTCTGCAGCTGAAATAACATCGGTCTCCCAGGGCCTTGCAGACCTGCAGCTTTATTTCCAGCGAGGATGGAGCCAAGGCTCACATGTCCAGCTCTGCCCAGGGCACCAGCAGCTCCTGCCCGGGCAGGAAGGGATTAACAAAGCTGCCAGGCCGTGATAGGCTTCCAACTGGAAAGTTTACCAGGCAGAAGGATGAGCCAGGACAACGTGGCCTATTGTCCTGCTTTATCTGGAGCCAAAGAGGTCAGGGGGGACTTCCTGGACACGCTGGGAAAGGGGACCCAGCCCAGCAGCAGGGCCTTGCACTGCCCTGCCAGCCCCACATCTCTGGGGGCAATAGACACAATTTAACATGCCCAGGCACAGAGATCCAGCCCTGATCCCCGCCCAGGGCACCCTGCAGTGCCAGGTGGGTCAGGGCAGCTCTCTCCACCACAGGAGGATGTGATGCTGCTCCCTGAAAAGGTGTCCCTGTCCCCAGCCCCACTGACACCTCATGCAGGAACCACATGGCACGGCAAGATGTGCTGTGAAACCCAGAGCTGTGCATCCCTTTGCTCAGGACATGCTGGAATCAGAGGCAGAGACATGCTGGAATCAGAGGCAGAGATATCCTGAAATCAGAGGCAGAGATATCCTGAAATCAGAGGCAGGGACTTGCTGAAATCAGAGGCAGGGACCTGCTTTCCAGCAGAAATCAGCGTTGCCTCTCCAAGCTGTGAAATATTTCAGAGGGAGACTCTGCTTTGCTTCATGTTGGAGTCTTAGGGCAGAGAAATCACAGCCCACCCCTGGAATTGCTTGGCAGGGCTCGAGGGCACACAGCAAACAACAGCAGCACTCATTTTCAGCTGGCAAAACCCTCCCAGAGCCTCCAGCTCCGTCTGACCTCTGCAGAAAGATGCAGCTCTGTCTGATGGGCAATTTTCAGCGTCCCTCGGTTGACCACTAAAGATGGTTTCAGGGGAAAAACACTTCTGATAATGGATAATAAATAATATAAGGCAGGAAAGCGACTGCAGGGGTTTAAAAATAGCCAGTCAGTTTCCTCTCTCCTCTCCTGGGAACCTTCTGGGTCTGAAAAGCAAAACACTCAAAGCAGGGTCAGGAGCCCAAGTTCAGGATGTTTGCTCTGCCTAGCTGACCCCAAACACTCAGAGGCAAGGATCTTGAAAATCATGAGATTCAAAACAAATGACTTTTCAAGGCTTCTCATTTGCCTCTAAGCACACAGGTGAAAGGGAACAGGCAGCATGACACCCTCAGGTTTCCCTCCAGAATCCTTGAAGGTCGAGAAATTGTTGCAAAATGGGATTAATTGACATGCACGTGACTTCAGGGATTTAAGAAAAGGATCAGTGCTTGAGTGACTCATTAAAAAAAAATATACTGTCAATTTGCACTTGGCAAACTCAGCCAGAAACTTTTCACAGCACACTGAGCTTTTCCATGCCATCTGTAAATGCCCCATCCATTCTGGCAGGCCCAGGAGTTGGGTGCTGTGAGAAATCCACCAATTTTTGAGTTTTCAGCCCTCTGAAATCAGCTCTTGGCTGGATGAACACAAACCCACACGCCCAACACTGCAGCAGCTCTGCTCCTGTGCTGCAGCCTGCAGCCTTTCCTGCAGGGTCAGCAACATGGAGAAGGTAACACAGAGAAACTTCTGGGAACTTTAAACCAGTTTTCTGGTTTGGGAATCAATTTGGGTCAATCTGTCATAGCCAGGACCTGCAGACTCAGACTGAGTTAATAACTGGGCTCAGCCTGGACCCCAAGTTGTCTCTCCCCAGCCTGTGGTGTCCGAGCATTCCCTCAGCTCCATCCTCCATTCCTCCTTTGCTTTCCTCTCCCTGCTGCTGCTGAGTGGGGCTTTCCAGCACATTTCCTGCAGGGCAAAACCCACAATGACCCAGATCCTGTGCTCAGTGTTCCTGTGGGGGTTTTTTTGCCACCAAGTGAAGGTGCCCACCCCAAAATGTGGCTCACAAACACTCCTACAGGAATTGCTCTTGCCTGGCATCAGCTGCCTGAAAACAACCCAGGGCTCCTGCCAGCACCCCCAGGGCACTGCCAGCCCCCCAACAACCCCACATTCCTTTTGAACCTCAGTGAAACCACAGCAGCGTCGATGCCAAGAGCTGCAAAGATCTCAGCCCCGAGCAGAGAAGGCAGCAATCACCCTCACCACCTCAAAGTGAGCCCCTCTGGAGCATCACACACCTCCAGCTCTCACTGTTGGACCAGGGAGGGACCCAGGGCAGTGCCAGCACCCCCAGGGCACTGCCAGCCCCCCAACAACCCCACATTCCCTTTGAGCCCCAGTGAAACCACAGCAGCACCGATGCCAAGAGCTGCAAAGAGCCGATCCCAGCCCCGAGCAGAGAAGGCAGCAATCACCCTCACCACCTCAAAGTGAGCCCCTCTGGAGAATCACACACCTCCAGCTCCCACTGTTGGACCAGAGAGGGACCCAGGACCCAAAGCAGGAGCCTCTGAGGGGAACTGGGCTGCTTTATGTGGGAGTTGCAGCATTATCCAGCCTCTGTCCCAGCTCTGGCACCAGCTCACAAGGCGAGTCTGTGTCAGGCTCTGACACGGAGCCCTCAGCACTTCCTCCTATTGTGCAGCTGGGGAAGCCCTTTTTCTGGCTGTTTGTAAGGCATTGTAGAGGAAAAGTGCTACCCAGTTACAGGAATTACTAACTGGAGGTTAGGCATTATGTGCTAGATCAAAATGTTTTGGGCATTCCGATTTTAATTGGAAAAGACATTTGTTTTCATTGCCCAGGCTCTGCTGGAAGGGTATTTTATAAGAAATAGTAATAAAATAAAATAAAATAAAATAAAATAAAATAAAATAAAATAAAATAGTAGTAGTAGTAGTAATAATAATAATAATAAACAGTAAACAACCTATCTCTTCCACTTCAGGATGAGGGGGAAAGTTTGAGCAAGAAGGGAAAACGATGTCACTGCTCTGTCCATACAATCTGTACAGAGATGTGAGATTGGGTCCCCCCAAATTTGGGAACCAACAGACCTCAGACCATCACAGACCCAGTTCTCACTCCCAGCATGATCAATGCCCTGATTTAACCAGATTTTAGATGAGAGCCACAGCTTACAGCAGGCATGGATTTTAGGAGGTTCTCTGCTGAGTATTTCAGATGCAGGGCAGTTGGATCACTCTGCCTCCAGGTTTTGGGCGTTTTTTGGAGCTGTTTTTGACAGAGCAGGCACTGTGAACGCTGTGCTGGCAGGGAGGAAGGCTGGCTCAGGCTCTCCTGCCCCTTGTGCCCTTCCCCAGCTGCAGCACCCCTCGGCCAGCCGCGTTAATTTGGGATCACAGCTCTCCTCCTCACCGAGCATTAACACAGCCAGGCAAGCCCCTAATTACTGTCAGCTCCTAGCAGAGGAAGCACAGCAAATCCCTGGGCAATCAGGATCTGAAAGTCTCCATGCAGCCATTCTGAGGTTCATTTCCTGCAGCCCCTGTGCACAGCTGGCCCAGGCAGCTCCTGCCGAGGCTCCTGAAGCTCAGCAATTATCCCACAAGCCTTGCAGGAATATTTCTCCTCCATCCTACTCCTTACACCACTCCCTTGGTTGTAGAAAAATCACAGATTTTTTGGGGGGTTTGGTTTTTTTAAGATTCAAACAGGTTTGGGTTGGAATGGACCTTAAAGATTGTCTCGTTCAACCCCTGCCATGGGCAGGGACACCTTCCTCTAGCCCAGGGTGCTCCAAGCCTGGAACATTCCCAGGGATCCAGGGGCAGCCACAGCTTCCCTGGAAAACCTCACCACCCCCACAGGGCACATTTCTTCCTAATATCTACTTTAAATCCACTCTTCATTTTAAAGCTCCTTGTCTTGTCACTCCAGACCTTTGTACAAAATCCCTCTCCAGCTCTCTTGAAGCCACTTCATGCTCTGGGATGCTAAGATTGCCCCAAACCTTCTCTTCTCCAGGCAATTTATCAAGTATTTGAGGAGCTTCCATTAGGGCAGCAATAAACAACACAAACATCTGTTTTCCAAACTTTCTGACCTCTAAAATCTCATCAGAACAAGGCCAGCATGTGAGGTGGGGGGAGATCAAGCCATTTTCTCAGAAAGAAGCAACCACAGCACACTTCAAGCGGGCACCTGGATTCCTTCACAGCAAAGAAAATACTCAAAGAAAAATAAGAGGCAGGATACAACTATTAATATCAAAATGTGCCCAAAAAAGCTGAAGGCAGCAGTGCCCAAGGTGTGAAAAGCACCGAGAGACATCAGAGTGTTTTACAGGGCACTGCTGGCAGGGGGATGCAGGGACCAAAGCTCAGGATCACAAGACACCCAGGGAGTTTTGTTAGGAATATCCCCACACTGAGTTTTGTTAGGATTATCCCTACACTGAGTTTTTTTAGGAATATCCTCACACTGAATTTTGTTAGGGACATCCCCACACAGAATTTTGTTAGGGACATCCCCACACTGAGTTTTGTTAGGAATATCCTCACACTGGATTTTGTTAGAGACATCCCCTGGAGGAAGCTGCAGCTCCTGGTGGCAGCATTTTCCCCCCTCCCTGGAGTGCAGAGTCCAGCAGGCTTTAAGCCCCTCTGCTAAGGACCATTTTTATTTCTCGAGCTGTTTGTCTTTAAAAGCAGCTTTTATCTCCCCATCACCTTTCTGCCAGAATGTTTCAGTCAGCTCTTTTAACGAATACCACCTAAGGTGCCTGCAAACAAAAGGAAAACAGGAAAAACATTTCTCCCTGTTGCTTAGCAATCAGTGTGTGGCGGGTTCAAGGCTCACAGGTGCTCCCTTATTGTAATTTCCATCCTGGCTTGCTTGGCTTCTCTGCAGAACAGCCAGGGAAAGGAAAAACCACTGGTGGAAAAGAGGGGAAAGGTTATGGAGCCACAGAAAATTCCAGGGAAAGGTGGGAATAGGTGTAGCCCATCAGGATGAGGGAAACTCAGCTCTGAAATCAAGCTGTTCCTTCTCATCTGCCAGAAAAAATGAGATGAAACGGTGAGATTTCACTTGATACTGAAAACACACATCCAGCACCTGGGCGGACACAGAGCAGAGCAAAGCTCTGGCTCTGCCCACCTTTCAAAAACACATCCAAGGGCAGGCAGCACAGCTTCCCACCCACAACACCCCGCCAGAACCTCGCGCTCAGCTGAGTCATGTAAATGGAGAATCCCAGAAACAGGAGGCTCTGGAAACCGATCCACGGAGAAATCCCAGTGGATATCAGGGAAACTTTGCTGAGCAGAGCAGCTCTTCCTCCCCCTCCTCCTCCTCCTCCTCAGCTCCTGTCCCAGCCCTGGTGGCTGTGCTGCTGCAGGGACAGGTGCACCCACCCCACCTGTGCCTGCACATGGGGAATTGGGACTGGCTGTGCATGCAGCCAGGAGAGCAGGAGGGCAGCTTTATTCCAATTTTATTCCAGCTTTATTCTAGTTTTATTCCAGTTTTATTCCAGCCTTATTCCAGCTTTATTCCAGTTTTATCCCAGCTTTATTCCAGATTTATTCCAGCTTTATCCCAGTTTTATTCCAGCTTTTTTCCAGCTTTATTCTAGCTATTTTCCAGCCTTATTCCAGCTTTACCCCAGCTTTATTCCAGCCTTACTCCAGTTTTATTCTAGCTATTTTCCAGCTTTATTCCAGTTTTACCAGGTTTATTCCAGGTTTATTCCAGCCTTATTCCAGTTTTATTCTAGCTATTTTCCAGTTTTATTCCAGTTTTATTTCAGTTTTATTCCAGCCTTGTTCCAGCTTTATCCCAGCCTTATTCCAGTTTTATTCTAGCTATTTTCCAGCTTTATTCCAGTTTTATTCCAGCTTAATTCCAGCTTTTTTTCCAGTTTTATCCCATCTTCATCCCAGCTTTATTCCCACTGTCTCTCCCGGGCTAGGGAAGGCCAGGAGAGGCTCCCTGTGCCCCCTGCCCGGGTGACAGCACACGTGGGGACGTGCTGGGAGCCCACAGTGCTGCTCCCCCCGGGGACAGGGATGCAGGCTGGTGGCTGTGTCACCACCCCAGCACGCCCAGACTCAGCTCCCTGAGCCTGCACTCACTGCCCTGTGCTGGGAGGACGTGCCTGGACACACACAGGGCAAGGGGGTGATGCCACAGAGCTGCTGAGAGGCCCAAGAGAAAAGTGATGCCACAGCACAGGCACAGGGAAGAAGCACAAGGGGTTGATACCTTGCACAAGATTGTTTTATATCCAAAGCTCGAAAATGGAGCCAAACAGGTCGCAAAGCGCTGAGCTGATAAAATAGATTTGCACAAAGTTATGCCGGTATAGGGATAAGGTGGAACAGATTTAAATGCCAGATCATGGGACAAACGAAGCAACAGCAAATTCTACACACACAACATTAATAACACCAATAAATAACTGAGATTACTGAAAATAAGAAAGCCAGTTCAACAGGAACAGAGCCCCTTAAGAGGGGATATGAAAAGGATGTTCCAACAATGGTCCTGCATCTCCTCTGACCGCACAAACGTCAGGGAAAGCATAAATCAAACCCCAGACACGCCGGGAGGCTGCAGGAAAGCCTGATCTGAAGTGAGGAGTGAAACCCTGGAGCCAGGCTCCAGCAGAGTGAAGAGCTGATGTGAGTGAAAGCCAGCAGCCAGGAGAGGAGCCAGAGGGCTGGAGCAGCCCCAGGGATGAGGGAGAGGAGCTGCAGGAGCAGCAGCAGAGACATCCAGCAGCTGGAGCAGCAACCCCAACGCTGACACTGCACAGCCCCTGCCAAGGCATCTGGGCCAAATTCACCATGGGCTGGGCAGGGATGCAGTGAGAGGACATGAAAACATTGTGCTGTGACAGCCTGAGCACACACTTACTGCTGTTGGCCACGTGAGAATCCGGAAAAGGGGCTGCCAAGAACTGGAAAGGGAAAGTTTCGCTGCCCAACCCCGAGCTGGCTATTGCAGAGATAGAGAAACAAACACTGACATGGCTGAAAAGTCAATTAAGGATTGGAAAAGTCCTTCAGTATTCCCAGGTATTGTTAGGCGCTCAGACAAAGGATGTTTAAAAAAAAAATTATTTTCCCTTTGGTAATTACCACTCTGAAACGTTTCCGCTCCGCATTGTTTCAGAGGGGGAAGTTGTTCCAGGGCCTCCCTCCATGGCCAGAACTCTTTTTGTGGTGGGGGTTTTGGCATGGAGGAGCAGTGCTCTCCCAAACAATACTGTGTGCCAGGTTTGTCCCTCAGAAATATCAACAAACTCATCAAGTGCCACCAAGTCACACCATGGCTGAGTCTGGCCACGGTGCTGCTGACCCTCCCAACTTTTTACTGTCAAGCCCATGATTTATGTTGTTTTTCCTTCAAGCCTTGGCTCTGGGAATCACGTTGAGTGCCAAAAGAATTTCAGGTTTTATTAAAATAAAAGGTTATCCCATGAGCACTGAAACTACTTGTGCTGCTTCCCATGGCTTGGTGTCTCGAGACTGTTTTTGGTGCCTAAAAATGCACGAACCGAGAATGAAAATGTTTTTGCGGTTAAGTGTTTGTAAGCAGCATCTCCCACGTGGGTTTGCTGGTTTCTAATAATACATGAACTCACGCTACAGATGTTTTGGGGCATTTACAAGATTCTTTGCCTCCTCTCAACCATCTCATTTCATCATAGCATAGATTTAATTATCTGCGAGCCCTGAGCCAGATCTGCGCGGCGCGGGTCGGCGGGTTCAGGAGTCATCTGGGGAGAGAGGGCACAGCCAGAGGGACACTGTGACAGCATCAGCCTGATTCTGGTAGGAAATTAGATTTTGAGCTCTTTCTGGCTCCCCTAACTGCAGGGAAAACAAAGAAGAAACACGACCTGAGCTGCTGTAAGGGGGTCAGGGAGCAGACAGTGGGACAAGCTGATCCCCAAGGGGATCACCCAGCCTTTCACAGCAGTTGGGCCCTGAAAAGCTTCTCCCCTCTTTCAGGAAGGCCTGATGCATCCCTTCCTGAGCTGCCAGCACCATTGCACCATGACTTAACCCCAGCAGCGAGCATCAGACCCATATCAAGGCTCATTTCCCAACGCCACCCGTGCCACGCGGTCACGGAGCAGTGTCAGGGTTTCCATGACATGTGGGCACGGAGCACGGTGGCACAGAGGGTGCCACCCAGCCAGGACATGCACTGAGTCATCTCTCACAACAGCCAAACCCTTGGGGAGCTTCCCTTTGCCCCTCCTTGCCCCAGCCCTGGCTGAGAGTCACCTTTGGCAAAGCTCCTTCCCAGGGCACAGCTGGCACTCGAGGGGCCCTGGCAGTGGAATTGTGTCACAGCTCTCAGATTCTGAGGCCAGTGGGACTGTCAGCAGCAGCCAGGTCTTTGATTATAGATAAATAAATAGCTGGGGAGGGTTGGGAGGGCCAGTTCCCCCCAGGGGCTGTGGGTGAAGAGGTGTGGGGACAAGGTGGAGCTGAGCCCACTTAACTCTGTCTCCTCCCCTGTGCTTCCCCCACCCCTCTCTGCCAAACAGAAAGGGAAATCCGGGATTTTCAGCTGCTTTTGATTCCCTCTTGCTCTGCACACAGCTGGGTGGGGAGGGATTATTCTGCATTTCCTGACTCCAGACAGCTCCAGGGCTGCCCAGGCGGGATCCCCCTGGTCAGGGGCTCCCCAGTCCCCAACCATGACACTGCCAGACCCCACAGGGCTGGACCAGCTCCTCCATCCCCTCCCCAGAGCCCCCAGAAGTGCCTCCTAAGCTGCTCTGCTCGGCCAGCCCAGGCTCTGACACCACAAACCACATTGCTCCTCCTTCCTCCCTCAGCTGCAGTTTCTAATTCACGCTGGGTTTCCAGTATGGGAAAGGAGAAGTGCTGGGAGGGCACTGTGATGAAAGAAAACCCCCCTGACTCTCAGAGCAATGCACACGGGAGCCTGAAGGGAGAAGGATGAGCAGAAAGGGGTTATTCAGGGGGATTTTTGGGTGCTGCTTTCCTGTCAGGCAGCAGAGGAAGCCCCCTCGTGTCAGGTCAGCACTGCGTTTCCCTGTCAGCAACATCACAGCTAGACACTACCAAGATTGTCACACCCAAACCAGCCCTGTCCTCCCAAACTGCTCCTCAATTATCCCAAACCAGCCTTGTCCTCCCAAACTGCTCCTCAAGACACCCAAATCATCCCTGTCCTCTCAAACTGCTCCTCAATACACCCAAACCAGCCCTGTCCTCCCAAACAGCTCCTCAGTTCCTCCAGGTGAAGGGCCTGATGCTCACAGCTGTTTCTGGGAGATCACAGCACCCGAATTACAAAGGCAGCTGTCAGCAGGATGGGATTGGGTGTTTTCCACTCCTGAACTGTCAAGTGGAAGCAAAAACCCAAAATCCTGCTGCCAAAAGCTGCTGCAGCCCCAGCACACCCAGGGAAAACCCCAGGAGAAGCCTCCCCCAGGGGAGGAGTGAGGACACAGGGCTGAGGAGGTGCCTGCACAGAGGTGACACAAGAAAATCAACAAATCAGATTTGGGATGCAAACAACCTTTGAGGTTCCTGAAGTCAGGCCTTCAGCAGCATCTTTCTGGAGGTGGTGCCCCAAAGCCTGAGCTCTGGCCCACAACACTGGGGGGCACCACGAGTGATGACACGCACATGACTCTGGGAGTTAAAAATACCAAATATCACAAGTTCTGCCCCAACTGAACCAGCAGCCCTGCCTGTCCTGTCATTGTCATATGATGGGGCAGGCGGGAGAACCTGGGGAGAACCAGCCCCGGGGCAGCAGAGCCAATGCTCCCAGCAGTGCTGACACCACAAAGCTCTCCAGGTTCATAAAAGAGCCAACACCAAACTGCACCCGGCTGTCCCCTCTCCCTGTAGGGTTTTACCGCCTCAGGAGCGATTGCCCCGAAACCAAAGGTGCTCTTTGCTTCTCAACAGCATTTAACAGCCAGCAGTGGCCAAATGGAGCTGATACAGACCAGGGCTTTGCCAAAGCAGTCAGCAAAGTGGATCTGCCTTATTTGGGTTTGCTCAAGCACACTTGGGCAGCGCTGGCAGCGCTCAGGGCTCCCTCCTGCAGCAGCTGCTTCTGCCAGCACTGCCCCGAGCCCTCTGCAGGGCACAGACAACAGCAAATTGCACTGACAGGCCCTTAACTGAACCAAACTGCCAGAGGCAGCTGCTCCACGGCTGATCTGCCGTGAGTCAGGGTGCCCAGCCCCGAGGGCAGGGATGGAGCCAGCACTGGGACCTGGCTGTGCAGGGACCTGGCTGTGCAGGGATGTGGGTTTGCAGGAATTTGGGTTTGTAGGGATCTGGATTTGCAGGGATCTGGCTGTGCAGGGATTTGGGCTGTGCAGGGATTTGGGCTGTGCAGGGATCTGGCTGTGCAGGGATTTGGTTTGCAGTCACCTCGGCAGTGCCCAAAAGGCTCTGCTGATCCCACAGGATTGTCAGGATGGAAATTGAGAGCAGACAGCAAGAGAAGGCTGAAGGTGCAGGGAAGAGATCCCATTTCACTGGAGAGAGGGAAAGTGCAAGAGGCAGAGCCTGCACCTCCGGGAGAATCACAGCTACAGAGTAAAAGCTGCACGAGGAGCAAATTCTCACATTGCCCTCAAGCTTCAGACAGAGAAGCTGGTGCTGAAGGATGGGGAGGAAGAGCAAGGAAGCAGAGGAACACTCCAGGAGGTCACCTTGAACATCCCATTCTTAGCTAGGGACAGCTTGTAATGCCACCAAAAGAGGGTTGACTGGATGTGCACCAGCTGAGGATGTGGCACAGGGTGTTTCATCTCATTTTCTCACTAGCACAGACCCAGCCAGACCACTTAGAAAAATACATTGAAAATAGATAGACTGAACAATTCCTGGAAACATCAGCTCCCTCTGCCTCGCAGAACACAGAATTGGCACAGCTTTAATTGCACCAGTGACTCTGAGGGCAGCAGTGAGAGCTGGGCAGGCAATTCCAACCCCTGCAGTGAGCACATCCATGGGGTGACCACTGGTGTGGCCACACATGGGCAAGGCACAGAGGTTTGGAGAGCACCAGGCATCTCAAAACCTGCAGCCAGCCTGCCCCAGAGGCGACAGAGCCCAGGCAATAATGACAAGCCCTTGGCCAGCATGAGCCCCAAGACAGGCTGTACCCCAGGCAGTGTCAGATGCTGGCTCAGGCTCCAGAGCTCTGTGCTCTCACTCTCCTTCAGCAGCTCCTGTCTGCATCAACACCACCCTGCTCACCCTGCTACCTGCTCATTTGTAGTAACCCTGGTATTACTGGCCTGGCACTCCCAGGGCTGTGGTCCTCATGTTTATTCAGTGTGGGAACACGAAAACTCCAGATGTTTTAGCACCAGGGACCCAAACAGCAGAAACTGGGGGACACCTTTCCCCATCCCTTTCAAACCAGTGTAAGGGCTCAGTCATCACACCAACCCTTCCCTCTCTGCAGGCTGGAAACAGGGATTGGCACCACCCCAAAAGCTCCTGGGACAGCATCAGCCAGAGGCACAAAGCAGTGTGTTCATGGCCTCATGGATTCAGAGCTGGGAAACAGTGTGGGATGGGCTCAGCCTCGCCAGGGCAATTCCCAGAAATCCCAAGACTTTACAGAGTGCTCCTAAATCTCTGTCTTTACAGATGAGAATTAAACCTGAGAATTTTTTTCCATAGTTTCTCATTATCTCCAAAGAAACCAAGCGATGATCTGCCTGAGGGAAAAGGAGAGTTTGGCCAAGAGCGAGATCGAGGGATTTGTTGTTTTTGACTGCAGCCGTGGTCAGGAAATGGTCCTAGACCTCATTTTCAGCTCCTCCCTCTTGATAAGATCTACCATATGCACACAGTGGAAAAGAAACAGCCTTTGATACACACACAGCAGACTTTGATTCACCACGGGGCCATTGGCAGCTGTCACTTCAAACTGGATTGACACCAGCATCAGCTCCCTGGCCCTGTCTGACTCCCATTTAAAGCCTCTCCATCCCCAACAGCTTCAACCTGGGACTGACATCAGCATCAGCTCCCTGGCCCTGTCTGAATCCCAGTTAAAACCTTTCCATCCCCAACAGCTTCAGACTGGGATCGACACCAGCATCAACTCCCTGACCCTGTTTCACTCCCAGTTAAAACCTTTCCAGCCCAGACAGCTTCAAACTGGGATTGACACCAGCATCAGCTCCCTGGCCCTGTCTGAATCCCAGTTAAAACCTTATCATCCCCAACAGTTTCAAACTGGGATTGACACCAGCATCAGCTCCCTGGCCCTGTTTCACTCCCAGTTAAAACCTTTCCATCCCCAATGGAGGAAGTAACACCATTCCCACCCAGTCCTGCAAGGATTAATTGGCTATTTATTCAGCCTACAAGGTGGTACCGGTGCTGTGGACAGGAACAATGAAGACGGAAATTAGTAGCTCATTACTGAAAGTTTTCTTTCTGTGTGCCACAGGACAGCGTTTCACCCAGGATGCTAAAACTCTTAAAACTCCACCCAACGAGGTCTCAAATGCTGCAGGGAATAAGCCTGTGCTACAGCAAACCCGGGAAATAATCATTAGTTCCCATCTCCAGCTCCTCTGAGCCCGGCTCTAAGGTCAAACCAAGCTTTTATCTTCTCCTGTATTTCAGTATGCTGAGGGGAAAAAAAAATATAATATTAGAGGAATAAATTAGCATGTGAAATGTAATTTAACTAATTAGCTTGATGGAGTGGAAAATATTTGCTAACCACTTTGAAGTCAGGCCGAGTGCTCTTATTAGGACATCAGAGAGGAGAGAGGAAGGAGGCAGAGATGGGGAGACCTCCAGGACAGGCTGTGGAGGCTGCAAGCAGGACAATGAGATTTTCCCCTGATCTCTTCTGAGTGAGAAATGCTGGGAGAGCCCCGGGCTGTGCTGCTCTCCCCTGTCCTGCAGCAAGGGGGGCTTTCCCAGCGCTCTCCATCATTGCACAAGGCTGTGAAAAATGCATGTATTTTATGACTGGCTTTTCGCAAATATTAAAATGAATATTGTATGTGTTGTGTTAGAAAGCAATGCTGTATTAATTCTCTTAAGTACTGTGTTAAATATCGTTTTAGGTTATAAAAATTGTTAAAATAGAAACGATGCTATGCAGGATACTTTTTTAAAGAAAGGATTTTCAGTGAGATAGCAGCCACAGGACACCTGAATCTTTCAGAGAAAGAGAATTTATTGCTCCATTATCAGGAGAAATGAACTTCTTCCCGCCCCAAAGGTGCTGTCAGGATTCAGAGGAAGAAGTTGAAGATGACCAGACAGAATCCTGTGTTTGAATGGAATTTATGCATCATGGATGAGGTGTATGAATATCCAACAGGCTGTTGCTTTTAAGGGTTAATCCTCTGTTAACGTGGGTCCTTTTTCAGGCTCGTGCTGCCCAGAAAAAGGTACCCGGACATTCATAACTCTTTGTTTCTATTGTCTCATATTGTCCTAATTTCAAACTGTCCAAATTATTAGTACTCTAACTGTATTACTATTTTTATAACCACTTTATTACTATTAAACTTTTAAAAATTTTTAAAACAAGTGATTGGCGTTTTTCACAAGGCTGTGACAGCATGGTGGCACCAGCCTGGCGTGCCCTGGGATGCCCAGCAGGCAGAGGGATGCCCTGGGTGAGAGCAGCAGCATCCCATGGCTGTGGGACATCCCTCCCTGCTCCCTGCCAGCCCTAGCACGGAGGGGATGTTCCCAATTGAGCTGACAAACATCGAGCCACAAAGCTCCATCATGCCAGGGAACTGCCTGGGATGCCACAAAAAGCCCGTTAATATCACTTGCAACAGCCTGCTCATTGATTTCCCCACCTTCCACACATGGAAACTGTTGCTCTTTTATTAGCAAAGCTTTGGAAATCCCTCCCCATCGTAGCAAAAGAGGCGGTCTGGGTGATTTTGCAACTGCTGTGGCTGAATTATGAAAGGGGGGATTGACAGCCCCGCTGAAAGTGATGGAGGGAGGCAGAAATGAGAGCATCCTCTGTGTGACACACAGCACCACACTGAGGGTGACCTGGGGGGATGCTCACCCACTGAACATGGGCACCTGCCTGCTCATGTCCCCCAAAGGAGACCCAGTCCATTGCTGGGGCAGAGCAGTTTCCCTGAAAAACAGGAATATGAGGTGAGGACCCAACAGAGCTGCTGCCCTGGGAGGAGAGACTCGACCCAGAGGTTCCAGTTTTGGTGAGGTGTCCCCAGCCTGGGCTCTGCCTTGCTCCTTTTTGAAATCAAAGCTTTTCTCCCTGGGAATCCAGCCTGGAAAAGGTCAGCGGTGTGCTCAGTGAATGGGTTTACAGCAGGAGGAAAACCCATTTTCCAAGCCAGGCCCTCCCACAGGGATGGCCCAGATGTGACTGACACAGAATCCTGCAGAAAACCCCCGGTAATGCAGCCCCATAACTTTTCCCAACCTGCCTGTGTCATCTGTAAGAAAAAAAAAGGAAATTAACGAGCCTGAAATAGAAATTAAAGCCCTGAAATAGAGGGGGAAATGCCAGCAGTGCTCCCTCCCTGCTGCCCACGCAGACGGGGAAGCGACGGCAGGAGATGAGCAGGGACCCGAGGGTGGGTGTGAGACTCCAAACCCTGGCTGGGGGAAACGCTTCAGCTCTGAAACAGGAGCTTCTCCATCACCCCACAGACAAAAAAAACACCACTCAGGATTTCCCTGCTGGGGAAATTCCCAGTCTGTGCTCTGCAGCAGAGGGAGATCCCAGTGATTCCACCGTGGTGCTGCTTTCCAGGAATGGGAATTGAGCCTCAGAGCAGGGGGATGTGGGCATGGAGAGGCAGAGCAGCCCCTGAGCCACCTCCTGCTCACGGGGGCTGTCACACAGTGCTCACCCCTGGGGGTTCCATCCCACTCTGCCCAGTGAAGGACAGGGCAGGGGGTGAAAGCACCAGTGAGCAAGGCTGGGAAATGTGAAAATGGGGGTGCTGCAGAGCCAGTGTGACCCCCCTGGCAGCTGGAGTTTCCCCAGGGACGCCCTCACAACCTCTCCCATCCTGCATTAATGTCCCAGCCACGACCTGAGGGCTGGGGACACCCTGATGTGCCAGTCACCAACCAGAGCCTCACCATGACACTGCCAGGACCGGCTGCCACCCAGCAGCCTCCAGAGGGCTCATAGGAATTGCTAAAAACCCGACCAAGCAAATGAGAAAATAACCCAGTACTAACACATTGCACAGCCCCTTTAACAATTACTTCTCTTTTCTGCTAAAAGCCAGGAACAGGATGAACAAGCAGAGGTCCCTGAGTGACCCAGGCCAGGGCATTCCCCGTGCCTGGTCCCAGATCATGCCCAGAGCAGGGAGGGAAGCAGGGAAGCCTCCACCTGCGCCAGGCAAACCCTGAGGATCCCCCTTGCTGCAGCAGGGGCTGCAGGGAAGTCCAGCACCAGACTGCACTGCTGAGCAGGAATGGAGAATCCTGGAGAAATCTGCTGCTTGGGAGTGGAGCTGAAGGAGAATAAAGCACCCAGGCTCTGCTTCACCAGCTCCATCCCCTGCTCCAGCCGCCTCCCAGCTCCCTCCTTGCCAGGAATGCTGCAGGAGGCACCTGCCCACCCCGGCACACCCCGGCACTCCGCAGGGCCGCCACAGGTATCCTCATTATCCTCATTAGTGCAGCAACACTGCCGAGGCTGGCAAAGCCCCCCGGGCTGATTCTAAAAATAGGAGGCTCCCTGCAAGTCCCCTGAGCCCGCAGGGACACTCAGGATGCTGAGCTGGGGCTCCCCAGCCCTGCCAGGATCCAACACACCTCCCTGCAGGAAATGCTCCCTCCTCCCGGGGAGCTGGGCTCGGTTTTGTGCTCTCGTCTCACCTCTTTAAACGCACAGACAATGCTGGAGAGAAGGTGGCAGTGATTGTGACAGAACAGTTGGTGGCCATGGAGAAAATCCAGATTTAAGGCTCCTGCAGTGACACTACACGCCCTGAGCACACACAGCAAGAGATGGGCTTTCCCTGCTCCAAAAACCAAAGCAAGTTTGGCCTCGAATTTTAACAGCACCTGGATCACACCCTAAACCCTTACACAGGTGGGACACCGAGCACTCACCACCCACCAGCCCTAAAAAGCATCACCCTGATTTTGGGTTCCCTCATGCACAGCCAGACTCGGGGTGCGTTTCTGAGAGGGGCAGAGCGAAGGTGGCAAGAGGAGCCCTGAGCAGGAGGAATCCCCTGACCCACATTGGGAAAGCTCTGCCTCCCTCGATGCTGCAATCCACAGCGATTTTTGCGTGGCGAACCAACCCCTGCAGCTGCAGCAGGGCAGGACCCAAGCCCAGGGGTGGTGACAGTGACAGTGACAGCAGGCAGGGTAGCCACCAAGAAACCCGGGTTTCACGGGCAGTACAGCCAGGACATGCACAGCAAACCCTCCCTTTTGCACCGAGCCACAACACCAAAGCTTCCCCTGCCTCCCAAAACCCCTCCTTTGGTTTTGGTGCCTTGGATTTGGCAAGCGCCACAGCCTGCCCGGGGACACGGCACTCGAGAGAGGAAACGGTCACATCTGGAGGCGGTGCCAGCTCTCGGCATCGTCAACTTCGCCACCACAAGTTCAGCACCCCGGGCTGGTGCCGGGGTGGGGTCGCGGCCCCTTGGCTGCCCCCGCGCTCCCACCGCGCCCCCAACCCACTCACATCGTCATCCTGCACGCTCAGCGGGATATCCAACATGCACATCTGCACGGGCTGCACCAGAGCCTTCTGCACGTTGAACAAAGGTTTCGCCTCCATCTTCCCGGGGATGGAGGGGCTGCTCATCCTCCTCCTCCTCCTCCTCCTCCTCTCTCTCCTCCGCCGGGAGCAGCTCCAGCCCAGGCGGCGAAACCGATCGGAGATTTCTCTCTTTCTCTCTTCCGATTTTGTCAGCACATCTTGCCGACAGCTGCCGCTTGTGCCGCTCCTACGAGCTCTTATTTCCTCCCTCGCGAATCAAAGAGCGCCGAGGAGCCGCACCGGGAGCTGGGCGTGCGCGCCCGTCAGAGCGCGCCCGTGTGCGCGCCCGCGTGTGCGGGGATGGGGAACCTGCCCCGCTCCCTGCCCGCCCCGGCTCCCTCCCTGCTGCCCCCAGCTTCTCCTTCCTCCCGGGGAGAGCTGGGCTCGGCTCGGCCCCGCCGGGAGCTCCCCAGCCTCATCGGCATGCGTGGCACCCGCGCATTGTCTCGGAGACGCACAACAGGTCCTGCCTGCTGCTGCTGGGCTGCGATTGTGATCAAACCGCGGCGCTCACAGCCTTCCCCTCTGGCTGTTGTGACAGGCAAACAGGCCGAGCTGGAAGGATGAGAGGGTGTGAAACACAGGGAGAGTGAATGGTCGGAGCTGGAGCCTCCCCCTTTCTTCTCCCATCCTTGTTTTCCATTGTCAGAGGCAGGTTCAGCTCAGCGCCTTCCTGTGCTCCCCTTAAGGACCACAGTGAGGCTTAAATAATTCATCTGCAGAGTGCTGGGGAACCTTGTGGCACTGAGAATGCAGCATGGCACTGAGAGACCACCAGTGCTGGTGATCATTTCCTTTGTAGCACAGTTGTGCCTGGAAGGTTTTGCCCAGGTGACCATTCCCAGGTTCCTTCCCCACCGGAGAACCTGTGAATCCAAACTGGAGCTCTGCTAAAGGAAGCATGGCACAAAATCGGGTGTGCAAATCACCCTCCTATGGAATTTTCACCACCAGCAGCTGTGGAGTGGGTGTCTCAACATGGAGCAATTCGTGTTATCACCTGCAGACACAGATCACTCTCAGGTGTTCTTGCCCTCAGAAACAGGAGGGAACCTGAGCCAAGCCCATGAGCCACCAGCTCACCCTCAACAGCTGCAGAGGCAGGGGGGACACCCTGGGTGTCTCCTCCCAGCGAGGACAGCAGGACAGGAGCAGTTTGGGGGGTTCATTGATTCACACCCAACCAGGGGAGACACTGGGGACAGCCACACACCCAAAGGGTGAAATGCCAGTGAAAATCCACACCAAACTGAGAGACCAGGGTGGAATGTCAATGAAAATCCACACCCAACATGGCATTTCAACAGGGTGAAATGCCAGTGAAAATCCCAGACAAACAGGAGCTGATGTCCTTACACTGCCCTTCTTGCAGGGGTGACATAAACAGGATGAACAGACCCTGCTCCTCCTGGGCGCTTTGGGGTGGCTTTGTGGCTCCCACTCTGAGGAGCCTCTTGCAGGGCAAAGCTCTGGGATGGCGCAGCTTTTCCCAGCTTTCCCAAAGGCACAATCTCAGCCCCAGCACGGCCGGGTGCGGAGCAGAGCCCCGCTGAGCCAGGCATTCCTGCGGCGTTAGGCAAGCCCGGCTTGGCAGAGCCCCGCTCAGCGCTAAGCCAGCGCTGGGCTGACTCATCCGCGCAGCAGCCAGAGCCAAGAGCCGGGCTTACAGGGGTCTCACACACTCACGGACCCTCCTGTCACTCGCAGAGGGAGCTGGGCCCCTTCCCAGCTGAGTGTGGGATTGGCCCATCATTCCTGGGGGAAATGCAAGGGTGAGAAAAGCAGCCCCTACATGCTGCAGCAATGGGAGATAAGGGGCAAGCCTGGAACGAGACCAAGTAGGGATAAACTCACCATAAATTAAGTTTAAAGTGGAAATTAGGCAGATTTTTTCATCCACCATATGGCTGAGATGAGCAGCAGCAGGGAGGATGGGAAGGCAGCACTGCAGCAACCCCAGGAATGGATTTGCAGGGGAGGAGAGAGGGGAGATCACAGCTGGAACATGTGCACAAGGCAGAATTTCCAGGGGCATGCCCCAGCTGCTGACTGGGAGAATTTTGGGCGCTCTTTTCAGGGCAGAGAGGCAGTGCCCCAGCCCTGGGAACTCCCTGGCATTGTCTGTCCTGCTCCTTGGTGATTCCTTGGTGACTCAGAGCAAATCGCATTCCCACGGAGGGACTGTCCCACATTTCACCAGCACCAAGCCCTGCCCTCAGCTCTGCTTCCAGGAAAGGTGATTCACACCTGAGCTTCAGCCCCAGCTCGGGTTACTCACCTGCCTGCAACCCTCGGTCAGCAGAGCTTGGCTTTCCAACAACAACTCTCCAGTAACAGGCAGGGCTTGGTCAGCTGAGATTGCAGCTTCCAAACACCCTGAGAGGGACGAAGATTTCACACTCAAGTGAAGTTTCCAAGGGCTGCCATTCCCAGGAGCTCATCATCCTGTTCAGCAGCTGATGTGTACTGTGAGAACAGGAATCTCTGCAGAGGTGGTGGGGAGGTGCAGGAGTCCCATCACCTGCTGGTTCCCTGGTTTCTAGGGCTTTCCTGGACTTGGAGGGCTAGGGACAGACTCAGAGATTGTCACACACCTCTGCCAGGGCTCAGTGTGCCCTGCTGGCCCCCACAGCCCAGTGACCTCCCAGCTGGCAGCCATAAAGATGCCAAAAGGGACAATCCTTCTGGAAAAGTCACAAACCACACAGGCAGGCTGCAAAGGAAAGTAAAAGGGAACAAGGAGAGCAGCAGAGACTGGAGAAGAGATGCTCCAGAGATCCATCCCAAACCAGCAGGAACGGGACACAGTGGATTGATGGGACATGGGAGCTGCTGTGCAGGGAATGCTTTGGTCCAAGGTGAGCAGCCAGATGTTGTGGGCATTCACACAGCCCCAGAGATGGTGTGGAGCCTTCCCCTCCTCTGCTGGGGCCAGCTCATGCATGCCCACCCACCCACCAGAGTCCCCAGTCACTGGGAATGGAACAGACCCTCAGTGAGACGGCAGAGTGGCTCTGAACCCTTCCCACTGGGAATGGGAATGGAACAGACCCTCAGTGAGACAGCAGAGTGCCTCTGAACCCTTCCCACTGGGAATGGGAATGAACAGACCCTCAGTGAGACGGCAGAGTGCCTCTGAACCCTTCCCACTGGGAATGGGAATGGAACAGACCCTCAGTGAGACAGCAGAGTGCCTCTGAACCCTTCCCAGTGGGAATGGGAATGAACAGACCCTCAGTGAGACAGCAGAGTGGCTCTGAACCCTTCCCACTGGGAATGGGAATGAACAGACCCTCAGTGAGATGGCAGAGTGCCTCTGAACCCTTCCCAGTGGGAATGGGAATGGAACAGACCCTCAGTGAGATGGCAGAGTGCCTCTGAACCCTTCCCAGTGGGAATGGGAATGAACAGACCCTCAGTGAGACAGCAGAGTGCCTCTGAACCCTTCCCAGTGGGAATGGGAATGGAACAGACCCTCAGTGAGACAGCAGAGTGGCTCTGAACCTTCCCACTGGGAATAGGAATGGAACAGACCCTCAGTGAGACGGCAGAGTGGCTCTGAACCCTTCCCAGTGGGAATGGGAATGAACAGACCCTCAGTGAGACGGCAGAGTGGCTCTGAACCCTTCCCAGTGGGAATGGGAACAGAACAGACCCTCAGTGAGATGGCAGAGTGCCTCTGAACCCTTCCCAGTGGGAATGGGAACAGAACAGACCCTCAGTGAGACGGCAGAGTGGCTCTGAACCTTCCCACTGGGAGATCTGCAGCACAGACACAAAACAAACCCCTCTGTCAAACCAACCCAGACACGAGGATCCCACGCAGATGTTTGAGCGACAGCTTCACCCTCCTGCTCCCCCAGCCTGGCTGACTGAGCACAAACCCTGCTGGGATCCCAGATCTGCCGGCAGGAACCACCCCTGAGCAGGAAAACAGAGGAGCCATCCCCTCTGGCACAGGACTGAGGTGATGCTCAGCCCCACAGACTCCAGGGCGAGGGGAAATCTCCTCCTGGTGCTGCCTCTGGAGGACAGGGAAGCCCCAGCTCAGGCTCTGATGTTTTTCCCCGTTTCATTTCGCTCTGGAGCTTTATTGTGGCAGCTCCAGCTGAGCAGATAAAGCCCATCACGGGAGCTCAGTGCTTAGCAACCATCACTGGGAAAATACTGTTTTCCAGTAAGAGTCTTGGCAGGAACAGAGCAACTGCAGGGGAAATTCACTGCAACTCCTGTGCTGGGTGCATCCTGCTCCCAACTGCTCTGCTGCTGCCCCAGGGACATGCAGCCATTCCTTAAGGTGCAAACAGCCTCTGTCACCCTGCAAAAACATCATTTTGAGCACCCATGACTGAACCTCTGCACAGGTAAATGCGGTTTTCAGGTACAAACTCTGGCACAGGAGGATTTTAGCACCCAGCACTGCTGAACATTTGGGATGCTCCAAAAACCAGTGACCAACCTCTCCAGTGAAGCTGGGCATTCCTGACACCCAGTGACTCACAAAGGAAGGCTGGCTCCAATGCTTGATGTCAAGCATCAAAGGCATCCACAAAATGAAAGAAATTCCCCAGGAATTACAATGGTGAGTTTGTTTTTGAAAGGAAATTGCAGCTCCGTGCCCAAACATCACAGCATCCTGCACCAGAGTGTGGTACTTGAGAGAAATGACACAAAACCTGCAGGTTTATTGTCACTGTGTGAGGCTGATAGAAAGGCAAAGGGGGAAAGAAAGGGCTGTGACAAGTAAATGGCAAATGGAAAATCCCAACCTTTTGACACTTCTCAGTAATAGAAAGAGGAAATCTGGTTTCAAAACCACAGAAATCCCAACCAAACAGCATTTCTCTGGAGAAATGTGGTGTTTACAGAAAGCCTGTGGGTAGGTTTAGAGAGGGAAGCACAGAGATGGAGCCTGGTGGGATTTCCAGGAGACCATGTGCAGGTAGGATACCTAATTCCCAGTGAAAATCAAAATCACCTTGACACCCAGGAGGGATTTCTAATGGGATATACACAAGCACCCACAACCTATCTTCTCCCAAACTAATTGTGGGAATAAATCCCATTGATTTGAATCTGCATCATCGATTTTAGGCATTAATTTGGAGAAGCCACTGTCGTTTTCCTCCCAGGAGGGAGCAGGCACAGCCCGTGCTGCACCTCACACCCCTGGAAAGCCTGTCTGGCATCCAGCATGCTGAATAACTTCCCCTGCTCCCCAGAATAGATACACATGCAAAATTAATTCCCAATCAAGCCCGTGCAAAGCATGAGACGGCCTTTTAATAGGTGCAGAGCAGCAATTACCAGCGTGGAGTGAAAGCCAACAAGCACTAAAGCAGGGGTGGGGGGAAAACCAATTAAGTTTCCTTGGGATTCCTCCACACATTTGCCACACACTTGAGGGATTTTCTATTTTCCATGCTCCCCTGGGGGCTGAGAGTGTCCCCGTGGGGAGGGGGACACATTCCCAGCTGTGGTACCCGGGATGCAGCTCGGTCTCCATGGAGACGGTCACCACAGCAACGGGGCTGGGAGGATGCGAGGGCACAGGAGAAATGGGGGGTAGGATGGTCGGGACAGAGGGAGATGAGAGGTCTCTGCAGCCAGGTCAGGAATTTGGGGTTTATTGCAAAGGGCCTGGGTGCAGGGCCCTGCTGGGGGCTGCCAGCCACAGCTCAGAGCAGGAATGAGAGAAGAGAGGGGAGAGAGGACGAGAGGGCGAGAGAGTAAAAGGCTAAGAGAGTGAGGTTCCCGTTACAATACCATAAATCTTCTATGTTGAATATTCTAATTCTCACTAACCAATCTAGTACAATATACAAATCCTATAGCATTTACATACAGCCCATAAGAATCACTACATTACCATACTGTGTTACATTTTAAACCCTAAAAACTCCTCTTTGGGCCCTTCTGCCAAGCTGTAGGGTCTGCTGTGACCCTTGGGCCTGTCTGCAAGCAGAGGGTGTTGTTCCATCAAAAGGGGATTACCTTGAGCTGGCCACACCATTGTTTTCCACTTGTTCAGAAACTGAGGTATCTCAAAGCTTGCTTTCATTTCAATCTCTTTTATAGTTTCCATATTCTCGAAATCTTTTGCCAGGCTATCATATTTATAAGGCTTTCCTGTTTCATCTTCCCCAACAGGAGGAGCTGCAGTCTCCCCAGCCCTGCAGCTTGCTCTCAGGGTGCTGTAACCCACACCTCCCATGGCCAGGGGGTTATCTACACATCCACACCTCTGCTCCTGGCCCACAGCGAGCCCCGGGCTCCAGAGATAACAGACACAGCTCTGGCTGCACCCTGAGCCAAGGGCTCTCCCAGTTCTCCCTCTTCACCCTGTTCTGCAGCCCCCGGGGGTTAAAGAAGCCTCCACCACGTGCAGCCCCCTCTCCGGCAGCCAAGGGGATGGGAAACACTTTTTGCACGGCCAGATTGCTGAAGCAGGTTGGTTTCTCTGGAAGTTTCCCTGCTGCTCCCCACCCTCGCGCTGTGACAGCGAAGGTTCCGTGGCTTCCCTGGCTGCAAGGGGAGCCTCGGGCAGAGCTCTCCCTGCTGGGTCAGGGCCGGAGAGAGGCATTCCAGCCTGGAGTCCCCTGTGCAGGGCAGGGACAAGGCAGGGAGGGGCTGAGCAGAGGCTGTCAGCTTGGTGAGGCGGCCCAGAGAGCACCAAGAGCCCTGCTGAGCTCCCTGGGGGCTGTGGCCAGTGCTGCCCCTGGGCAGTGAAACGCGCAGGGAGGGGCTGGGAGCCCGCTGCGTGCTGGGGACAGCAGCTGGGAGCTCCCTTTGCATCCCAGAAATCCATGAACCAGCCCGTCCTGCCCAGCTGCTGATGGTACTGACAGCAGAGGGGAGGGCAAAGCCCCCCAGGCAATGCAGAGCTGTCGCAGACATTTTTTACAGAAATCTTTTCTTTCAAATTTCTGCATTTTCTGGGAAGCAGAGGCCCAGAAGAGAATGTAAACAATTGTTATCAGCTGCTGTGAAATGCAATAGGATGCACCTGTGATTAGTTCATGTTCCCATGTTTATAATTAAGGGCCAATCACAGGAGCAAGCTGGGGACAGAGTCCCTAGACACAACTTTGTTATAAATTCTTTCTTTTCTTTCTATTCTTAGCTTAGCAGCTCTGCAACTTCTCTCTTTATTCTATTTAGTATAGTTATAATGTATTATATATCATATATCAATAAATCCAACCTTCTGATCAAGAAACATGATTCTCGTCTTTCTCTCACCCCCAGCGACCCACTCAAGGCTCTGTAATACAGAGCAGCCCCTGCCCTCAGCTCTCAGGGCAAGGCATCGCTTTTGACTGGAGAAAGGGAAAATCCCTGGGTTCCAGGAATTCCTGTGCACCAGCCCAGCAGCACACATGGGAGCTGGGGAACGTGCAGCAATTTGGGGGCTGCATCAGCATCCTGAGTGCCTGTGGGACCCCAGGCACTGCCCCTGCTGGATCCTTGCAGCTGGTGGGACACAGGGCTGGGAGGAGGGGATTGGGAGCAGCCTCCGCATTTCAGATTCCCAAACTGGATGGGACCCACAAGGATCCTCAAATCAAACTCCTGGTCTTGCTCAGACACCCCAACACCCCACTCTATGCATCTCTGAGAGCATTGTCCAAGCATCCTGGAGCTCTGGGGCTGTGCCCATTCCCTGGGGAGTCTGGGCAGTGCTCAGCACCCTGTGGGGAAGAAGCTTCCCCTGATGTCCAACCCAAATCTTCTCAACCCAGCTCCAGCCATTCCCTCAGGTGCTGTCAGTGGTCCCCAGAGAAAAGAGATCAGAGCTGCCCCTCGTGAGGGAAGTGCAGACCTCAGTGTGTCCTTTTGTCCAGCCAAAAAGCCAAGTGCCCTCAGCCACTCCTCAGATGGCCTCACTGGAGCCTTCACCCTTTTCTTTGGGAAATGCTCTATCTCCATAGATATCTCCACAGATATCTCCACAGATATCTATCTCCATAGATATCTCCACAGATATCTATCCCCACAGATATCTATCTCCACAAGTTCTATCTCCACACATGAAAAGCATCCCCCATGGTAATTGGGAAGGGGCATGACTGGCTGCTGAAAACTGCACTGAAGTATAATTACACCAAGAATCTACATCTTTATCCACAGGGTGATAGGGAGTAATATCTGAACTTTTGTAGTTGTTTTGCTCAAGCAAAACCCACAAAATTTGATGCAAAAATCCATTTTTACAGAAGCAAGGATTTCCAATTCTCGGCCTTCAGGAAGGAATTTGGTCCAAACTCTTTCCAATAGCTTAGCATCCTTTTTTTCCTTATTTCCAGGAGGCCCCAGCAGCGTGGGGGACAGCAGGGAGAGGACAGCTCGTCCCCCCTTCAGCAGCCCTGGCCACAGAGCCCTGCTGGGCTGGGCTGTAAATGGGATGAGGCTCATTCCCAGGGGCCCTGCATTGATTTCCGTTGCCTGACGACAGGAAAGCTTTATAATCCTATTAACTAAACACCCTTGCAGGCAGCACTGGGAGGAGTGCAGAGGGGACTTGTGTAAGCATCACAGCCACCCCGTGCAGCACCCAGCCCCAGGAAATGCCCCAAATGCCCCAAAAATGCCCCAAAAAGCTGAGCTGTGACACCCATAGTGGCCAGGGAAGGGTCAGCGGTGCCCAGCACAGGGGAAATCTGGAAAAATGTGGAAAATTTCGTGGATCCCACCATTCAGGACCATGGCTGTGCTCCTGTTCCCTGCAATTCAGGACCATGGCCGTGTCCCTGTTCCTTCAATTCAGGGACATGGCTGTAACCCTGTTTTCTGTAATTCAGGGACGCTGAATTCCATGTGAGGCTCTCAGCTCCAAGCACAGGAGCCCTCAGGGCCACAGCAAACCCGGGAGGTTTTTGCAGAGGATGAACTCCCACTGCACTGCAGGGCCTCGAGGGAGAGGAAACTGATCCTACAGCACTGAGCTGCCTTTGGCTTTGGCTGATGTCTCCAAACCCCAAACGCTGCCTCTGACCCGCGGCCAAGGGGATGTCAGCACAGACAGCGGGAATCCACCGGGACATCCTTGGGAGCCGAGAGGTCCCCAGGAAACCCGGCCTCCTAAAAATGCAAATCCTCGAGGAAAACAGGCAGATGAGCCCCAGCCAGGTCACAGGGGCTGGGCTCGGGTGATCCCATCGGGAAAATCTGTCAACATCTGGAGGCTCCGTCAGTGCATCCCGCTCAGCTGGCGCCGGGCAGGGCGGGATGGATTCGGTTTGGGAGCATCCAAACAGCTGGCAGCAGCTGGCACAGCTGGATGCCAGGGCTGTGCCAGCCCCGGGCACTGGAAGGCGCTCCTGGAGTGACACCGGCGGCGCGGATGCGACAGCAGCACTGGCGGCTCTGCCTGGCGGCCCCGGGAAAGGTCACGGCCGGATCTCTGCTGGCCACAGACTGCTGGGGACAGCTGGGACAGGCCGGGCTGGTGACAGCGGCCACGGGCACCAAAGGGAACGCGGGATCAGGGATTGCTTTTTATAGGAAGGACGCGGTGATTGACGCGGCCTTGCTGGGGTCTCAGGGCGGCTGCGGGGCTGGAGCTGAGATCTGTGAGAATGGAGCTGAGATCTGCCAGGATGGAGCTGAGATCCCTCAGGATGGAGCCGAGATCTCTGAGGATGCGGGGCTGGAGCTGAGATCCCCGGGGATGGAGCCGAGATCCCCCCAGGATGGAGCTGAGATCTGCGAGAATGGAGCTGAAATGTCCGAGAATGGAGCTGAGATCTCCCACAATGGAGCTGAGATCTGCGGGGATGGAGCTGAGATCCCCCCAGGATGGAGCTGAGATCCCTGAGGATGGAGCTGAGATCCCTGAGGATGGAGCTGAGATCTGCGTCACTCATCACACACACGGCCCCTCCAGGCTGAGCAGTGCCCGCACACCGAGCTCTGCTGTCCCAGCCCAGCCCAGTTTGGCGAGCTGGGCCTTTCCAGGTATCCAGGCTCTGGCTCTGTCCCCGCTGCCATCGCCGCTGGCCCTTCCCGGCGCTGGGGAAGCGAACCCACGGCAATAACTCATCGGGAAAACAACAGTGCCATCTGCTGCACGGCCCGCCGGGCTCCGGGCAGCCCTGGCCGGCCCACGCAGGGTCACAGAGCCCGGCAGTGCCACCGAGACTGCATCATCAGAGGGAAGGCGGCCCCACAGCTGTCCTGGCGGCCCCACAGCTGCCCTGGCCGATGCCACAGCTGGATGGCCCCTGGCGTGCACAGACAGCACAGGACAGCAGGATGAGAGGCAGAGCAGAACGTGCTGGACTCCATCTAGTGACTGCAGAGTGTGAAGGACATGGAGGAGGGAATAGACTCGGCAAAAGCAGGCAGAACCCTTCCTTCTTTATCAGCCCCTGGAGCTGACACCCACCTTCCATCCTCTCCACAGGCAAGGGGAGGGGGAAGCAGCCCCTAACACTCACTAAGGTTTGGTGAGCTCCTTCTCACCATCCTGAGCATCTCCTTTGGAGAGAAATCCCAAATCCTGGCTCTAGGCACTGAGCACTCCCCTAGCTGTGCTGTATCACCCCCACATCCCAGGGAAACTCCAGGTGGGGGGGACACCTGGGAGAGCAGGGTCAGCCTGAGGGAGCTGGCAGCAGCTCCTGTGCCCCTCCAGGCTGCAGTTTCCAGCCAAGTGCAGTTTCCAGCCCTGCCCCACGAGCGGTGGCAGCTTGGTGGCAGGTGAAGCAGTCTCCCTGCACACACTGCCTGGAGAGCGTGCTGGCATCCTCGTCAGAGGGGTTGCTATAGCAATGGGAAAGGTATCAGAAGCAAAATCCATCTTGATGGATAGTGCAGATTGCTCTGGAGATCACCACCTGAGATCAGAGCCCTGATTGCCCCGATCAGGTCCAGCAGCCAGGCCCCATTTAGGAAATGACAGAGCGACAACACCACGAGGAGATGAAAAACCCAACCCCAAAGTCCTGAAAACCCCCTCATTCCTCCACTGAGCAAACTGGCTCACAGATAACCCACTGCACCGAGCCAGGGGATGTCAGATCCATCATTACAACATCCCAGAGATTCATTCTGGAGCCTGCAGCAGTCGCTGCATCCTCTGCTCGTGTCTGATCAGCCCAGGCACACAGGCTGGGGCTGTGTGAGTGGGAGCTCCAGATGGAGCGGCTGAGCCGTGCCGAGGAGGGCTCAGCATCCTCCACCTGCTCCTCCCTCGCTGTCACTTGTTGCCAGCTCTCCCCCTGCCCCTGCAGAGCAGCAGAAAGGGTTAACCCCGAGCCCTGGAGCCGCTTCAGAGCTGGGGGCAGATGAAAGGGAAGAGTCAGGGATGAAAGGGAAGAGAAAAGAGACGGCGAATGGAGCTCCCGCCGAGCCGAGCTGAGCTCCCTCCTGCCCCCAGCCAGCCCAAGGCTGCCCATCCACCATCTGCTCCCTTCTCGTGCCCAAACGGCCACAGAGGGACAGAGGGGATGAGCCTGCAGCCCTGGGAGCCTGATCCAGGATGGAAGCCACCTCCTGACCGGCTCAAGAGCAGGTTGCTGTTTTAAAGGCTGAAATTCAGCCTTGGCTTTCACATGTCGGGACACCTGGAACAACACACCTGCAGCCCTCGGAGGTGAAAAAAAACCTCCCTGTGTTTGCTCAGCTTATTTACTTTGCAACACTCAGTTTTAGCAGTTGTTTGTGTGGGTCTTTCCCTTAGCAACCAGGGAGAGGAACATTTACAAGGCATGAAAAATGTGGCTGTGCAGCCCTCAGAACCGGCAGGGCGCGGCTGCAGCTGGAAATTCCTCTTAACTGGTAGCCACAAACAACGGGACCTCAATGAACTGCACCCCTTAAAAGGCAGAGTGGCTCATCCCCTTCAGCAGGAGGAGCCAGGACTTTAAACCTGTGCTCCCCACCCACGCAGGATCCCGGGCTTGGGACAAATATCTCTACGTGCCTCAGTTTACCCATATAAAATATACACCTATAAATAAATATCTAAAATATACCTATAAATAAATATCTAAAATATACCTATAAATAAATATATAAAATAAACCTATAAATAAATATATAAAATATACCTATAAATAAATAAATAAATAAATAAAATGGGGTGAGCATAAAAACGTGACAGGAAGACTAAAGCTGAGAGCTTAATGCAAACCATTCTGTAGGATGCCACATGCATTCCCCAGCCTGGGAGGCTCTGGACATCTTTCCAGACAACCTTACACATTTAATTTTCTACATTGCCCAGCAAGATCTATCTTCCCACTCCATAATGACAGAAAATTCACATTCGTGACCCTAGGCAGGGTCAGGACCCAAACTCCAGTATTTTGGCTGCCAATCCCCTTTTCCAAAGGGACATTCCACCATCCAGCACACACTAATGTGTCACCAGGGCCTGCCTCACATATGTGCCCCCAATGGAGCTCATTCAGCTTTTGTTTTTTGGGCTGGACCAAGGTGAGTGAGGCCCAGACCAAAGGGCCCCACAGGGTGCAGGAGGCAGCTCTGGAACGCACATTTTCCAGTCCAAAAATGGATCCCAGCCCACTCCTCCAGCACAGCATCAGCCCTTCCCTCTATTCATCCCTGGTCTCCAAGGAGCCATTGCTGCCCACTTGCATTCCCAGCACAGCCCCCCCTGCCCAGGGATGGGGCCAAACATCAGAAAAAGAGAAAGTAAAAAGTCAGAGGAGCGTCACGACCAAACCCAGAGTCATGCTCTGGTGCCACCCCCAAATTTCATCCCTTTGCTTCATCCTCTGTACCCCAAAAGCACCAGGGGGTTTGGGAGCGCAGAGCTTTAGCCCGCCTCGGCTCGATTGCAAAGCTTTAGCCCACCTCTGCTCGATTTAGCTTTTTTGGCTTTATAAACACACCAGGCAGAGACAAGGGAGCTGCGGATGCCCCCTGGCCTGGGGAGAGCCAGGGGAGCCGGCCGTGGCTGGGCACAGCAGCGGCAGCAGCATCGCAGCACGGCGGCTGCGGCAGCATCGCAGCGCCCTCAGAGCCTGTCCCAAACCGCGTTCCTTTCCTTCCCCATCCTTCAGCTCCTCTTCTCCCGGCCGCATTAACCATCGCACAAACAGAAAGCGAAAAAATCGAGAGAAAAACATTGACAAACAGACTTTCCCCCGCTCCCTGGGCAAAGCGGCTGCGTCTCCTCCGCCAAAGCCCCGCTGCTGGCACGGACAGTGACCGGGGCCGGGGCTGCTGGCACGGACAGTGACCCCGGCCCCAAGAGGCAGCAAGGAACGGACACCTGCAGCTACAGAGCCCCGGCAGAGCCCCCCGGCCCCGCGCCCCCATCGGACACGGCCACGCGTGGGCAGCCCCGAGGGCTCCGCAGGGAACCGAGCCGGGCAGCGCCGCACCGAGCCGGGCAATGCGGGGGCACAGCGGCAGCGGTGCCCCGGGCGCTCACTCACTCACTCACTCACTCACCTGGCTGTCGATCATCATCGTGCCCCGCTCATAGCCCCAGCGCCGCGGGGCTGCGGTGCCGCCGGTGCGGGGCCGCGCTCAGCGCCCCGCCGCGCTGCCCGGCGGCCGGGCCCGATGCTCCGAGCCGGCCATGGGGCCCCGCCGGCCCCGCCGAGCCGCCAGCGCCGAGCGCCGAGCGCGGCCGGGAGAGCCGAGCTGGGCCGGGGGCGGGAACGGGGCGGGAACGGCAGCGGAGCGGGGCGGGATCGGCTCCGCCACCGGCAGCGAGGGGGCGGCTCCCGGCCCCGGTACCGGGAGGGGGGCGAGTCTGCAGCCGTGGGTACCTCTCCGGTGCCACCCCTTGGGGGTTTGGGGGTGTCTTCCCCTCGGAGCAATGGGAAGGAACCGTGCAGACCCCGCTGCGTGCGGTACAAACAGGAGAAGACCTGGGGACAAATTCCCCCCGGCCTGTCCTGCTCAGGAGGAGAGGACAAACATTGAGCCAGGGCATCACACGGGGCTCCGGATGCTCATCCCCGCTGAAACGGGGCACGGGGGGCAGCGCTGCCGGAGCTCGGAGTGTGCGGGAGCGGTGGGAGCCAGCGGGGTTGCCCTGGAAACAGCTCCGGTGCCCGTGGTTTGTCATGATGAGAGCGATGACACGAGCCGTGACAGCGATGGCAGGAGGAGAAGGAGCAGCGAGAAGCTGAGCCAGTCCGAGCGCTGCAGCCGCTGCAGGGTTGATTCTGGGCACCAACACCCCTGCGGCCACCCCGCTCTCTGCAGGGTCACAGTGAGCGACAAGGGACAGCCCAGCGCACCTGCCCGTGCCGCTCCCCCGCGGCTCCGGGCCAGCTGAACCAGCAGCTCCGGCCGGGGAGAGCAGCCAGGAAAGGAGAAGGTGCTGCCAGGGCTCTGCCGCTGGCACTAGATGCTGCTACAGAGCAACATAATTCTAATTATAGCAACGGTGTCGGTGAGAAGCGCAGTGAGAAAAACACGCACGTCAAAAGGTCGAGAGCTGTGTGATTTGCTGCTGGCAAAACTCACTGAGAGCCACACCGGAATGAAGCACTTTTTAAATGTAATTTGTACTCATCTGGCTCGCTTTAAATTGGCTGGAGGTTCAGGGGGATGATGTGGGCATACAGGGAGTGGAGATTGGTGGTTAAAACTGCCTTTTTACTCCCAAGGCTTTACACTAGTTTTACACAAAACAGCGACATTTGGTGGATCTGTGTTCAAGCTAAATATAGCACAGGAGAAGTCACGTCAGTGCAGCAACACTCGTGGGGAGAGGAGGGAGTCTGGTGGGCAGGCAGACAGTCAAATGTCATCTTCAGCTGGGTTTTTCTAGTGATGCTTCCCTAAATCATTTGATTGTGTGGAGCAGAACTCCAGGGCTGGGGATTTACCGTGAGTAACGTAGAGCCCAACCCACTCCTGTAACTCCTGCTCCGGTTCCTGCTGTCCCCAGAGCAGCCTGGCACTGTCACTGTCACACTGTCACTGTCACTGGAGAGCAGCTGTTGCTCTGTGTGTGTCACCCTGGGGTCCCACGGGGACTTGCTGGGGCAGGAGGTGAAGCAGAGCAGGTGGGATTCAAGTGAGAAAATAGTAATAATAGCAATCTTGGTGCTAAGAGCTGCCCTTTGAGATTGGAGCAAATCCCCACTGAGTGCAAACAGAACAACAGACAGAGACAGTTTCTCCCTCAAAAAGCTGAACAGGTGAGACAAAAGGCAGGGGAGTGAACCCAGCTCCCATCCTTCCA
Source organism: Melozone crissalis (assembly GCF_028551555.1). Taxonomy (NCBI): domain Eukaryota; kingdom Metazoa; phylum Chordata; class Aves; order Passeriformes; family Passerellidae; genus Melozone; species Melozone crissalis. The sequence goes on along the minus strand of NW_026535819.1, from coordinate 3,911,222 downwards.
GCTCCTCTCCACCAGCAGCATGAAGGCAGCAGGATGCCCATGGCTTTTGCACAAGCTGGTTTTGTGCAGGGAATGTGTGACTGATGTTCTTACCCCCACTCTGCTCAAAGATCATCTCATTTCCGTGCCCCACAGGCACAGATCTCACCCACAGAGGGTTTGACTAAGCCAGTCCTTTCATAACTGCCTCTGTGTGTGGCACAAAATGACATTTCTGGTCACAACTGTCGGGGAGCATCACCTGTGGGAGGGTTATGGGAAATCCAAACCAGAGAAGAAAATAATCTGGCTAAGTGGAAATGATTCTTGTTCTATCAGTGGGGAGAAGGAGAGGATCAGAGTCTGGGCCCACCTCAAATCATATTCGGTGCTGGAAGTTTCTGTTTCACATCACACAGAGAAATTTGCCCTTTGGGGGTGGATGCACTGGGCAAGGCAGCAGCAGGGAGAAGCAAAGAAGCAGCCTGTCAGATGGGTGCTTAAATTAGAGGCACTATGAATGATGAGTCTGTTCCAGCTGAGCAGAGAGGGATGGAAGGGAAAAGGGGCCCTTGGGAAGGCAGCAAGCTGCAGCTCTGAGGCTGGGCTGAGGGCTTGAGTGGGAAATACCTTGAGAGCACAACCACATCCCCAGGAGTGGGGTTTATTTACAGTTTTCATGCAGCTCCCTGCGTTTCTAAGTCCCAATTCCTTTGGCACAAAAACGCATAAAACAAGCTTGTCCCCCGTGGTGAGTGGCACTGTGCTGCCCTCCTACCACGTGCCTCAGTTTCCCCGCTGTGCGCTGGGTGTGGGTGGGGAATGCACAGCACAAAGCAGGTCCCGGTGAAGCTCCCACAGCGCACACACGAGCCTCAGGCTGCACAATCCAAACTGGGAGAAGGAAAGCTGCCTGCTGCTGCTGGGGGAAGGGGATTAATCAGCAGGAGATGACAGCAGAAGTCCAGCCTTTCATTAATTACAGGAGGGCACGAGCTGATCCAGGGAGCAGCTCCCACACGGCGCTGTGGGGGCTGGTTTATTCTGCAGACATTTTCTCCTCTCCCTGGAGGCACCAGGAGAGTTTGTAGGTGCTGCTTCCAACCACAGCCCCGTGGAGCAGAACTGTGTCACACAACACGAGCCATTCCCCCGGGGAGGAGCTGCAGGCCTGCCAGGAAAATAAACACGTTTGGCACAGCACAATCCAGGCCATTATGGTGTCAATCAGAGGGCTGAGGGTGCAGCCAAAAGGCAGCTCGGATGCAGAGCTCAGACCAAGCCCTTCGCAGTTTGTTCAAAACAGGTACCCCAGAAACACAGACCACCCTCTACCACCCATCCTCTGTGCTGCAGAAATTCCTCTCACAGAGGGTTTGTGAGTATCTGCACAGGAATCCAGTAATTAATGTGGCAGAATGGCTGCAAACCCAGAGCAATTTCCAGCAGAATTAACCATGAGGGGAACTGGCCATTGCCACAGCTGATCTATGGATTTTTTTTTTTTTTTTTTTTTTTTTTTTTTGTGGCTGCTATGGAACTTCATGTTTTTCTTAGAATCTGAGTACATTTCTACGAGGTCTAGCCCAGCCCAGCCACGTCTCCTGACACCAGGAGATAAAATTATCTGCCTTGACTGGACAGTTCCTTCTGGCTGGTAAAGAATCCATATGCATATATGTATAATTAGCATAATGAGAAGCCAGTTTCAGCATGGCCTTGAGGCACTAACTCATTGAACAAATAAGAAACAGACAGTATTAATCCTGGGCTGGTTGGAAATGTATCTTTCTGGAAATATTTGGATAAGTGTTTTTCCTCACCATTTTGGCTTAGGTGAGGTGCTTGATTACCCAACATACATGTCAGGGGTTTAAATTCTGGTTTAGTTATGTAAAGGGGCAACTTCCTCCTGCACCACATCGCTAAGAACAGCCTGGAGAAAATGTAATAAAGACCCTTTGCTGGATTAAGCACAAATCAGCCAACCCAGCTGCCGCTGGGGCTTTGGGGCTGGAGGTATTTCAGGTACCTTATCTATATTATGGGTCCGTGAAAGCTTTTCTAATTAGTCTTCTGGAAGATGAAATGCCTGCAATGACAGTGGCAAGTGCCATTTCCAGCCTGCTCACAGGGCTGAAATGGCTCGTTAAGTCATCTGCAATCAGTGGTGGGGCCCTAAAGCTTTGCATACTTGATTCCCTGCCATACAGCAATTTTCTCATGTGAGGAGAAGCAGGAACAGTCAGGCACCTCTTCCCTATTTTCCCTCTCTCTGCCAAATGAGCTTTTTATTTTTTTTCCTCTTTTTTTTCCTTTCCCCCCCCCCCCATAACTGTTCCCTTAGAAACAGCCTGCTCACCCTTTCACCCTGCTCCTCCTCTCCCCGTGGCCTCTCTGCTGCTCCATCACAGGAAACAGGGACTGAGTGCCCAGCCCTGCTGCAGCACAGGGAGATGGTGCTGGTGGCAGCCCTGCTGTGACAAGGGAGGTGGCACGGGCACCCCTGTGCTGTGACCTCAGCTGCTCACCCCTCCGAACGCCTCCTTCGGCTCCCCAGCACATCCAGGGGGAGGAAATGTTAACCCCAGCTCCAGGCTGAGCTCCCAGCCCCTCCAGAGCATTTCAGCGTGCAATGAAATCATCCTGCTTGCTGGAAAGGCATCAGCTCGTGCTGTCAGCTCCAGCAGCTCCTCGCCAATTTGTTTCACAGAGCTCGGGAGAAATTGGAAAGGGCTGAAGCAACGGAGAGGAACACGAACATCTCAAAAGCAGATTTTCTGTGTTGGAAAAGATTACATGATCCACAGAGACGCGTGACCCAGGGAGAAGGCTCAGAGCACATCTGGGATTGAAATAAACCTGGAGAAGTTCAGTCTGCTCTGAGCTGAGCAGGTTCTGTCTAAACTTGGGTCTCCAAAGCACAGGCTGGAATTTGGGAGATAACTGCTGGGTGAGTTCATGCTGTTTGTCCTGTCAGACCGGGGCTCTTACTGGCAATGCCTGGCACCAGCTCTCTGCTGAGAATGTCCAAGAAATCCTGCCGCACACCAGTCAGGGATAGCGAGCTCTGAGTGCAGGTTTCCTCCTGATTCTGACAAAAGGCATTGGTTTAAATCACAATTCAGGAACATTCCTAACCCTGCAACGTTCTTTTTTTAAAGTGAAAAGGTCTTTACCAAAACCCAAAGTCTTCTCCTCCACAGCAATGTTAAATATCATTTTGATCTTGTTAAATTTCCACCAGGCCTCAGGAAAACACTCACCAAAGGCAAATACAGCCATGCACTGGATAAGTGGCCTTGTGGATGCTTTTTTGTGTGCTACAGCCTCAAGCAGGATGTATTTAGGAAGAGTGGGAATCCAGAAACCTTTTCAGTCTCACCTGCACTTTGCTGCTGCTTCTGAAATGCATTTAGACCCTGCTCTCCAGAGGAACAACCCACACGTTCCCTTCCCAGTTTGCTCCTTCCAGGAACAAAAAATTCAAGGTGGGGCACATTCTGCAAGAACTAATTTTGGTGTGTTTGGCTGCGTGGAGGATCTCCCTGCAGGGATGATCAGTTTCTGACCTCTTTGTAGTTTTTATTCACCATGGAAAAACGTACGAGGCGGATGTGGGGTGGCTTTGGCTTCCTGACACCCCATATTTACTCTGGAGAAAGCAGCTTGGAGGGTTTGTGGGACACAAAGTGCCTGTTGAGGTGACTCTCCTCCTGCCAGGCTGCCAGGACGGGCATTGTGGCACATCTTGGTGAACTCACAGACTTTCTCCACCGAGCCTCCAAACACGGCCCCTCCGTAGCAAAAATACCCGAGCACACACACAGCCCGTGGGGCACAGCAGGGACAAGGAGGGCCTTGCTGTGGCCTTCTGCAAGGGCAGGGGTGATAGAGGAAAGGGGTGATGCCTCAGGTTTGGGTTTTATATTTTTCAGGCTCTGTGCTGCTTTAGTGTGTGGGTCTGGGCTTCCCATTAGGGGATAGTGAGAGCTCTGCACAGAGCAGGGAGAAAAAAGGAATTCTATTCTTTTCAGAAAAAAAAACAATTCAAAAAAATTGAATTCAATTCAATTCAAAAAATTGATTTCTATTCAATTAAAAAAATTGAACTCTATTCAATTCAAAAATTTGAATTCTATTCAATTAAAAAAATTGAATTCTATTAAATTCTCTAGCTGGTCTAGCTTGGTCTAGGGACCAAGGACAAATGATCCAAATCTCAGGCCCCAAGAGCACAAACAACGTGGACTGAAGAGAGAAAAACAAGAAGGATGGGACTGCATGGGCTAAAGCTGGAATTGGACAATGAACTCCAGTATGCAAATGGAGCAGAACTTATAAAAGTGAGAGACCCCATGACTGTTTGTCCATTTTTGGACAATCATCTTCCCACAGAGGAAGGGCATCACCCCAAGGACTGAGTGCCCACTGAGTGCTGCCCCTGCTTTCCCACAGCAAAGGCTGCCACCCCCATGGTGAGGCTCAGGGGTCTGCAGGCACTGTCCAGGACCTCAGCATCAAAGGTCCCTTCCCAGATGATGGGGACCAGCCATGGTGTGACTGTCAGCACATCCTGGCGCCTGGAGAGGGAAACAGACCAGAAATGTTCATGAAATGTGATTGTTCCTGTTGGTTTTGAGGCCAATAAATGGGAAAGAAGCACAAAAAAAAAAGGGAGCTGGAGCAGTGTGTGAATCAGCATTAACTCGCCATGGAGGGTGTTAGCCTGAGATATTTTCTCCCTGCCTCTCTTATTTGAGGTTACAGAGCATGGACATTTCAATTCCTGGGCTGAAATTAAGCACTTAACACATCAGCAAAAACCTGAGGATCTGCTAAAATCTCATTTAAGGACTTTTCTGCTGAGGAGAGTTTAATGACCACTGAACTCTCAGAATGGGAAGCTGTGCCTATTTGCTATCAGCCTGATGCAGATTAAAACACAAGTAATAATAATAATATGAAAATTACTATAAAATATAGCCCATTGCTCTGCTATTAAAACACAGCTTGCAGCATGACAGCTTATTTTTCCAGCATTTATATATAGCTCCAACACATTCAGATATAATTTAAAATGCTGTATGTGAGCCAGCATTCAAATGAGTAACAAAGTTAGAAAAAAAATCCTTAATCTCCTGTGAGGGAAGTGGAAATACTGAATATAAATGCAGCAGAGTCTGATTCTGCCCCTATTACAGCTCTGCAATGCTGTTTCAATTTGCTGCTTTGTTTTCAGTGTTTTATTATACATTTTTGATTCTAAAGGTAGATGTCATTTATGTGGAATTCACCCCAGCCTGCTCACATTCACTCCAGACCAGGAGCTGGAGCCCTCTGCTAATGAAATTTGTCACACCTGTCAGAACTCAGTGCATCCCTCTGGGTGTCCAGAGTTGCCAGGACCCCATTGGGGGGCTCAGAGACCCTGGCACACAGCCCAGAGCACCTGGGGATTTGATTTTGACCCCTGGAGCAAGTTACCAGCTTTGTATGAGGACATGAAAGTCACACAGGTTTGAATGGGGTAATAACAAAATGATCACAGGGTGAAAATGTAGATTTTAGGAGTTTTAGTATGGGTGTTATGGGGACAAGATGGAGGAATCTGAGCATGTCCAGCCTTTCTTCTTCTTCTTGTTCTCCATTTTCTGCAGTGCTGTTGGCACTTTGGGATTGGTTCAGAGTAGAAGTGCACTGTCTAACATAGGTGATAGATATTGGGAATTAAGTGTAAATATGTTATAGGTAGTTTGTAGTATAAAAGGACAACACAAAGAGTGCCTGTGGCTGCCCTGCTGGGCAGAAAGAAAATTTTATAGATAAGAATTAATAAACAACCTCAAGAGCGAAAAGTGAAGAGTGCAGACTCGTTCTTCAGGAACAGAGACACCCTGCACATCTCGGGGCAGCAATGAACAACCAAAACCTGAGAGCATCCAGCACGTGGCCACACCTGCGGGCTGCCAGGTCCCACCTGACACAGCTCCAGGATAAAACAGCACCAGAAGCAAACGGGGGGAGCTGTGGGGAGCAGCAAATCCAGCCAGATCCTCCAAGCCAGATCCAATGCTTGCAGTCTGAGAGGATACAAGAATAACACTTCACTCCTTCCTGCAGCAATGCCTGTGATTGAAAGATTAAATTATACAGGGAGAAGAATTTGGGTTGGGGAAAATGATCTGTCCTGTTTCTGAGTTGATTATCCTCTTTATTGGAGGGGGAAGGAAGCAGGCATGTTCACTTCTCTAAGCTCGGTAAATTTGATTTTAAAGGGCTGCCCTGGGTTTCCCAGTGAGTCATGGTCATCCTCTCAGTGCCAGTCAACCCCTCCAGAAGACACAGAGCATGAAAAGCTTCAAGACTCTCCCCTCATTTAACCCAGTATTTACCAGCTGATTCAGCGCAGAAATTTATTCCAATATGGAAGAAATATTCAGGCTGAGCACATCCTGAATATGTGGGGGAAATAAAATATATATATATATACATATGTGTGTGTGTACCAACAGGGTGTGTTTATTAGCTTGCAAAGGAATGTGGCTGTTGAAGGTGAACTGCTCCAGATAAAAGTGAGGCCAAAGGAGGCTGTAACAACCTGAGCTGCACACAGAGTTTGTCCAAGCCATTTCTTAGTGCTGCTGTCCCAAATCTTCCCTTAAACTCCCTGCTTTGGCTGTGTCTCAGAGATTTGCCTGTGTTTGCAGCAGGTCACACAGAGCACCTGCTTTGTTTTGCCCTGAAACGGGTTCAAATCTCTCCCACAGCTGGCTCCAGCCTCAGCACAGCTCCAGAAGGCATTTCCCACTTACAGATATTACAAATCTGTAATATCTTACATACAGATAAGAGAAGTAATTTTTTTACTTACTGATATTACAGATCTGCCACGTCAAAAAGAGTTCCTGGCCTCGACAGAGTGTGTGTGTGCTGATGTAATAATTGGGAATTAAGAGGAAGTGTGTTAATGAGTGTACAGACACCAAGCCCAGCCTGAGAGCAGCTGCTGGCACTCCCCTGTGGTTGGGCTCTCAGGGAACAAGGTCCTGCCCAGGGTGCCCCAGGACTCTGGAACTGTGAGTGCTGCAAAGCGCCCAAACCAAACCCAGCAGAAAACAAAGTTCAAACAAAGAAACTCACTTTGGCGCCAGCGCTCTTGGCTGCAGATAAAATAATCTGTAAAAAGGGAGAAATATCCATTGAATTATACATGAATATGCCTGGAAGAGCGGAGCAGCAGTTTAAAGGTCAGGAGATAAAAAAGCCTGCGCTTACTGGGGGAAAAGCTGGATTGGCTTCTTTTCTGTATATTGGAGTTTTGTGGAGCTGCAGGGTGGGGTGGGAAGTGAAAGGGATTGTTATGCTTTGCTTAAAATATCAACCAAGTTTGGCTTCAGGACCTGCTGAAGGCATCACCTGCACACACCTGCAGGGCTCCCCAAGCGACAGCTTTGGGACAGAACACACAGCACAACAGGGACAGAGAGGTGCTGGCAGCAATCCCAATCTCTGAGGAAATCAGGCTGGGGTTTAGGGGTCAAAATCCCTGTGGGACTGTCAGCAATAATCATGTTTGTGCTCCATGCCCTGCAAAACTGTCCATGGTCATATTTCAGGCTGAACTACCTGAAATAATCACATTTCCAACAGCATTCAGAGGAATAAGCACCTGCCCAGACACAATGGTTTGGAATAATCAGAAATACTTCCATGAAACATCATTTTTTTTCTATTTGCATGGCTTGGTTTTGTTTTTACAAGCACAGCAGGTCATGGGAAAAGCCACAGCCTGTCATGTCCCAGCCAATGTGGCAGTGGGGAGGTCACTGGGGCCATGGCCCCTGCACTGTGTAAATTCCCTCCTGGGCACCCAGGCTGGCTCAGGTACCAGCTCAGAGGGCATTTCCCAGCAGCAGCTCCCCTTCACCTGCCCAGGTGCTGCCACAGCACAAACACACCCATGGACAGAGCACAGACCCCAGAGGGAGGAACAGGAGCCTGGTGAGAACAACTGGGGGTTATTCCTGCCTGTGCCAGAGCTCCTCCTGTGCCTGCTCATCTCCCCTCTGTGGTTCAGGTGCCTCTGTCTGGTGAGAGGACACTTGGAGCACATTTGTGCATGTGCAGGTGTGGGATTACACCCTGATGAAGAAGCTGCATTAATCTTTCAGTCCTGGGACCACAACAAACAAAACCTCCCTCACCTGAGAGACCCAGAGCTGTCCCAACAGGCCCCAACAGCATTTTGGGGTAGCTTTTTGTTTTGAGAGAGTGACTAATGACAGGTTCATAAATAAAGAACAAGCCCCTTGTTAACCACTGTTTGTGTTGTCAGGGAAGAGCAGGGCTGGAACAATGATCTGTGTTACTCATTAGGCACAGAACAAAATATTCGCAAGATTTCAGGGCAGGGAAGGTAGTAGGGCAGGTAATGCACTTTTCCACTCCCAGCCAGAGCCCTGTGAGAGCAAAGAAATGTTTTAAGATAGGAAATGTTGAAGGAAACCTTCCTAGGATTTTCCAACATCACCTAAGGACCTGGTAAAGATTTTGAGAGGTGACCCTGGCTAACTCCATATCTGCTTTATTAATTAGTGTAGGATCTGCTGTGTTCACATTTTAACACAGTGTCCTGCTGCTGAGGCAAAATGCAGCTGCCCACAAGGTGAAAGTACAGCAAATTGCAGCATCATAAAAATGTGATAATTCCTGATAATTTAATATTTAATATTTTAATACTTAACAGAAATGCCTTATCTCAAATTCCCTTCCATGTTTGAGTTTGCTCCATAAGCCATACTCAGCTGTCAGGATATTCAGTTACAAAATTCTGTGTTTGAGAGCTGTGATGTCTGATAGTTACAGAGCTGGTGACAGTGGAGTGAGTTTGGACTGTGTGGAGAGACAGAGAATCACCTCTGTAAGGCCTGAGCTGAAATGTAACTGGAATATTCTATACCAAGCACTTGCTTGTGAGTCACTACAGTGTTAGCAGCCTGATTTGCACCCAAATGCTCTTTTTTCCTCTTTCCTTTAGGGCCTTCTCCCCCTACCAGTGCTCCTTTATCTATTACACAAATTGCTGTTCTTCCTTAGAGCTCAAAGAGAGGCTTCCCATAACATTTGTATTTTACAGCCTTTATTTTTGTGTTCTGGGAGTTATAGCACAGGATCTACACAGGATGTTTCAGATATGACTGAGCTGGACAGCAAATCCTCACCAGATAACTGCAGCAACAGCAGCCAGGCAGACAAGAGATGCCAGCAGCACCTTCCTGGAAATCACTATCTTCTGGAGGAGGAGGAAGGGCAACTTCTGAATTCCAGCAGCTTTCACCCTGCAAAGAACAAACATAAAGGGAAAAGGGCTGCTCACTCTGAGAGAAATTGATAATTTCTCAGAGGAGGATGAAGTTTCTTGGTGGCTTCTCTTTCAGAAGCGATAAACACAGAAGGCATCAGACTGTAAGAGCCAGGGCACTGAGGAGCATCTGTAAAATATCTGAGCAAGTTCTTCATTCCAGGGAGCTTTAACCCCAGCTCTGGTGCATGAGGAACCTTTCTGATTTCATCCCACTCTCTGTGGATTCCATTTTGTCACCTCAAGCACTGCACCCTTTGCAATTGGATCAAACCACCCCTCCTGTGCTATCAGAGAGTTATCACTGGGCTGATTGACTCACCTTTCACAGTCCAGGAACCGCCTGCAAAGGGGGCACACCCTGCAAAGGTGCCTGAAGGAAAGGCAAACTGAGGTGTGAGACCAGCAAAGGAACATTGCACAATCCTAATGCCCCTTGGGTAAAGGTTAAGCCAAGGAAATTATTTCCTCTACAACAGCCCTGAAAATCAACTTTCCCAAGCCCAGCAGTCTTAAAATCACTCCTGCCTGTTCCTGCTTTAATTTCTTTGGCTGGAAGTAGACAAGTGGCAAAAAGTTCTTTCATTTGCTTTACTGTGTCACACAGAAATCCTCTCTGGTGCTTCTCCCTCATCTTCCTTTGAGAGAATCTAATTTGCTTTCACCAGGAAGCATCACAAAATCCTACTTAAAAATAATGACTAACTATATATATATTTATACACATATATGTGTGTATGTGTGTGCATCTATATAAATATATATCTTAAGGCCTTCCACCACTTAAAGCCTTCATGGATTCACGCTGAGCAGCTCTGGATTCTTGCCTAAAAATGCTGCAGATCCCCAAACACAGAAAGAAGTACAAGCAGCCTTCCCCCTCAGGCAGTTGTTCTGTGTTTTGACCAGCTTTATCTCATTCCTGTGCTAGTTGTGTCATGAGAGCTGCTGTGCTGACACCAGGATTTTTCAGTGCCACGTTTCTTACCTTGTGCTTGATGCTTCCAGCACATGCAAAGCAGATAAATGTGCAGAGGGGGGTTCAAACTGTTGTTTTTCAGGCATTATTTGGGAGATGGCTGCAGGAAAGCCCTTCTCATCAGCAGGCTTCCAAATTTCCAGCCAGGATCTCTCTTGCTGCAGTATCTCACTTGCTGCATCTCCCTTTCCATTCCTCAGGGCTCTGACGTTTCCTTCCCTCTTCTCTCCTGTGACCTCCTTCAATCTTTCTTTGTAATTGTCTAACTACAAGATCTGGGATTCTTTCTGTCAGTTCTGACTGGGCTCTCTCTAATCAGCCCATTCTCACGAAATTGGTGCCAAAGCACCCCAAATTCCCCTGCTGAGCCCTCAGCAGTGGAGTAAAGCTGGATTGCCCCCCAAAACTGAGAATCTGTCACAGTTCACACATCCCACAGGACATCTGCCTGCTTTGCAGGACCTCAGCACTGATGCAATCCATGTGCTTTCTGTGGAACCTCTCCCAGCCAGGTCTGGGGCACATAAAACCTTGTACTTCATGGAAACAAACTCAATTTCCAGGCTATTTGTTTCTCTAAAACATCAAGCCCTGAGTGAATCCTGTTTTCCTTGGGGTTTGCAGCCCCTCCCAGCTTGATGCCACTTTGCAATTGCATAAATATCCTCTCAGCATTTCCACCCAAAGCATAAAGGAATGCACAAACAATCCCTTTGCAGAATCTCCTGGGGATTCCCATTTTCTGGACCTGACCCATGCTCTTATCTCCATGGCCCATAGAGGCTGAGAGCACAGAATTTGGGTGCTGGGGAAGGTCAGAGGATCAAGAACAGAGAGAAGAAAGGGGACTGATAGTTGTCCTCAAATTGGGCAGTAAAATTAACACAGAATTTAAAAAAATGTGGATGTTTGGTTATTTTAGTTTCAGCTGTTGTAATGGGCATAGAGCACTTCCATGTGTCCTTTTACAGAGTAAACATCTAATCCCTCAGGAGGAGAAATACACATATTTTGAAATATTACATCATTAGGAGCACAGCTGATGCATTCCCCTCTTATTTTCAGTTTCTGTGGTACAAACCTGCCAGAGCACTAGAGCCAGCTGGGATTGAAACATCCTTTTCATCTAAAGCCATCTCACTGAGGTTTACCTCAACTGATTTACAGTTTACCATGAATATAAACAGAAATTAAATAGATGTGGTTGCAGCTGATGAAAGAATCTCCAAACAGAAATCACAGCTAAAGCATTTTTAATAGTTACTCAGGTTCCTCGAATTTGTTCAGAGAGTTTTTTAAAAGGGATATGGCTGAAAGTAGCTCTGTTACTCCCAAATGAACTTGCTTGACCTCCCAGAACAAAGCATTACTTTATCTTCAAGCCCTGCTTGGAAGGCAATCTGGACAGCTGATAAATACCTCACTTGTGGAGCGTTCCATGGAAAATATTCTTTGCAGAGCAACTATTTCAGATTTCCAAACGTGGATTTCAGATTTCTCCAACTGAAGTGGCAAACTGTGAGTGCAGGGCTGTTCAGAAAGTGAAGAAAGAGAAGATACCCATGGGGAGAGCTCCATCTGTGCCTGGGGAGAGCTTCCCTTGCTGGACAGGCTGCAGGAACACAAATGTGTTCAGTCACACCTGAGGCTTGAACACGAATTCAGCACAGATCACTGCAGAGTCTCAGATTGCAGCTGCACCAGGGAGTTACCTGGGCTCTGGCAGGGATCCAGCAGGGCAGCACTGCACAGCACAGCCTGCATTTCCCTCACAGCACATCCATCAGCTTTAGCCATGAGGCAAAAAAGAGCTTCTTCCAAAGAGCCAGATCGAGAGAATTCAATTGGACTCAATTAATAACATCCCTGGGCTCAGTACAAATCATCAGTTCACACCGGCCAATATCAGGAGGGCACCAGCAAGGTTTGACTGATCTCAGGGGCAGAGTTGCTTTATTTTGCAGATATTTTGTTCCCACCAATCTTCCCCAGGCTGAAATGCCAGCAGCCAAGCTGTACCTTCCCTCCTGAGCTGGGCAAACAGCTGCCCAAGTTCACATTTGTATTTCTGTATAAACAACAATAAAGGACAAAATTGGTAATGACCAAATACAATTTTGCACTGGTGAACTGCACAGAGAAGAAACCCTTGCAGGCACCTGTGGTTGCCAGAAATTTTTTTTTTTAACCTAATTTTTTATTATTGCCAAAGACAGACTTGGAGCCAATCCCTCTACCATCAGGATCAGTGTGTCCTGTGGATGATCCAAAAAGATCAGTTAGCTCAAAAATAGTAAATCCATTAGCTTCACAATAATAAATCCATGCATGTGTACATGTGTGTTTATGTCTATATTGACCAAATGCTGATATAACATAACTTATAAATGAACAGCACTGCCTAAAATTGGAAATTATTTCCAGTTTTCTTGTGGTGAGGAGGATAAATGAATCCAAGATGCACTCTTCTTTTCAAAGGTATTTGCATAAAAGCAAAGGTTTTACTCTCTTTGTGTTGAGATGAATTTGATCATTTTGCCTTTTTGTTTCCTCTTTCCCATTCCCATGATGCAAAGACACTGTGCTGCCCATCAGAGGAAGTGACAACAACTGACATTTCCCCTTTAGAAAAATAATAATTGCTATCAGAAATCAGCCAGGTGTTTCTTTAGGATAGAAAACTTTATTAACAAACATACAACTGTTTTTTTAGTACAATGAGGCTGGGAAGCTGTGGCCTGGGACAGTGACAGACCCTGGAGCCCCAGTACCAGGAGAGCTGCCTTGCTCTCAGTTTAACCCAGCTTTTTTCAAGTCCTCTGGCAGAACTCGGCCCTTTTTCCGGGCCCTGGCTTTTTTCTTCTCTATCCTCTCCTTCTTCTTCTTCTGGATGTTCTTCTTGCGCTTGTCCTGCCGCTGCTGCATCTTCTCCACCACCCTCACAGTCCGTTCCTGCCACTGCCTCTTGCGCTGCGCTCGCCGCTTCTCCTTGCGCTTCAGGGCCTCCTTCAGACGCTCCTCATCGTCACGGATCTTCACCCCTTCTGCCTTATACAGGGCATTTGTCCATTTCATCTTGGTCTCCAGCTCCTGAGCTTTCTTCTCGTCCTTCTCCTTGAGCTCCTCCAGTTTATTCTTCCTGGTCTCCAGCCTGCTCAGCAGCTGCTTGTAGTTCTTGCCTGTCAGAGGAGTGATATTGCCTTTCACTGCTTTCCTCTTCTCTTTCTTCTTCTGGACCTTGTTTAACTCATTCTCTTCATGAACTTTAACCCTGTTGAAGACAATGTCAGCTTTGCTCTCCTCCTTTTTGTTCTCTGGCTCTGCCGGTACCTCCTCAGTCTCTTTCTTCTCCATTTTTGCCTTCATCTTCAACTCCTTTCGCCGGCGTTTCTTTCTCTCTCTCTCATACTTCCTTCGCTGCCTCTTCTCCAGCACTGCAGGGGTTAACTCCTTGGCATTATCCTAAGGAGGAGGATGGACATGAATGAGAAGCCTTAAAGGGTTAAAGGAGAAGTAAAAGTGGGCTGTGCCCCAGTTCCTGAGTTCAAACTCCTCCTCAGAAGTACCACCTGTGATGTGAAGCTGTGACTGAGCAGTTAGAGACACTAAACACAGTAACAACATTTCAAACCCCAACAGCCTGTAGCTGCTCCCTTGCAGGCTCTCACTACTTTGCTTTTTCCTAAAAATCACTAAAGGTACGTTCTCTTTGAAGCTGGTCACATCTTTTCTCACAGGTTTCTCCACAGAACACACACAGGTCACCTGGCAATCCCTACAGGTAATTCCTCATGAGCTGGAATCAGCTCAAACCCTGTGGGATCCTGTCCCCACATGCCCTGGGAGGCTGGGGAGGATTTCAGGTGCATACACACATGGATACACATCCAGAGTTCCCCATACCTGTCCAGAAGCCTTTTTAATCTTCTCATGGAGTCTCTGACGCAACAGACTGAGTGCAGAAACAGAAGGGGAACTCAGTTCACTTTTACTTCCTGAAAATGAGAGGGAGAAAATAAAAATACTTAAAAAGCAGCACCAGCTAAACAGTAGCACTTTCTCTGGCTATGGGAAAAACTCTGGGAACTCTTCAGATGCTGTGAATGGAACGGAAAATCCAAACAAACCCAGAGTTTCTATTTCATTGGTTTCTTTAGAATTTCCCCTTTCATCATTCAGCTCTGCCAGCAGTGGCCTGGCATGCCCTGGGGCTGCCTGGCAAGCCAAAGACAAGTACCAAGCTTGTGGAACAGAGAGGCTCAGGACATCTTTTCGCTGTGATCTGGCTTTTCATTGTCATAAAGGAAAGCTGAGCTGGCAGGACAGGGATTGCATCCACGTGTAATTCCCTAAGTTACTCACATGCACAAAACCTCTGCAGTTCGGTTAAACACCGTTTCCAGAGAGCCACCCAGTGGTGATGGCACAAATTGCTGTCCATAGGCAAAAGCTTCTGGGGCACATGAAATAAGCAAAGAGGTTCCCAATTTAGGCTTTCCAAACCAGAGTGGTGTGAAACAAGAAAAGCAGCCAGCTCAGCCCAGGCCATGGCAAAGCTGAAATTCTTACCTGTAGCCAAACTCTCCTTTCTGTTCTGTGTGCCACCTTGTGGTGATGATTTGCTGGCTTGAGGGGCTGCTTTCTGTATTGGAGTGGGTTTACTGGTGTTAGAAGCATCCTGTTTGGCTGAAGGAGCATTCTTCTTCTCAGTTTGCTTCCTGGGCTTCTTTTTCTTCTGTTTTTTCACCTGTCTGCCATCCTCGGGCTGGCCTGGCTTAGACACTAGAAAGCAAAAACAAATTACACAAAATAGGACAATGTCACATTTCCACTCATAACATTCAGTTATTACCGAACATTAATGTTCCAGCATTGCAATGGCATAGCTAAATATTCAAGAATTATACGTTTTAGGATTTATTTAATTAGATCAAACATCCCCAGCTCTCCACATCCATCACCGCAGTGAATGAAGACCATTGATTTCCAGGGCTCCCAGTGCACAACGTGTTCGGGAGTTCCGTGCTTGAACAGATTGGGTTTTTTATTAGAAACCGGCACAATCCCGGGCCAAGCCCCCCGTGGGGGCACGGCTGTCGCGCCCAGCCTCCCACAAACCAGCCGGAGAGGACAGAACCGAAGCGTTGCAGTTCCAGTACCAAATTTCCTCTTCCGCGACTCCGGGGCGTGCTGCACGCCGGCCCTCCTGGCCAAGCCCTGCAGGTAGGAGTCCTGGGCGGTCAGGCTGGCCATTGCCGCCCCGGGTCCCCGAGCTGCCCGGGACAGCGTGGGGACAGCGTGGGGACACGGTGCTCTCCTCGTGGAGCCCCCGGCAAGCAGGAAGTGATGGAGGGAGCGCGCCGGCCGGGAAGTGACGGCAGCGCCGGGCGCACGGAGCGGCCGCGCCGGAGCCGCCCCCGCCGGGGCTCGGCACGGACCGACGGCGGCCGTCTGTCACACCGGGATGCTCCGGGCTGTCCTGAAGGGCTGCCACCTGTTGTATTGCACTAAAACGGATCTTACAGCGACCCCCGTGCCTTCCAGACACCTCCCCAGAGCCCCGCAGGCAGCCCCCGATTCGCCTCCTCCGCACTTCCCAAACCTTTCTTTGCCAAACCTCCCTTTATTGGAATACAAAACGCTGCACCGGGGTGAGGTCCCCAAAGCACGCGCGAGGTCCCTCCCCTGCAGGGAGCTCGTCCCCTCCTCTCGCATGTGCACGCTCATATCGTGACATTTTCATAAAGCCTCGTGGCTGAAAACACACGCCTTAAAAATTATACAAAACAGGCAGTTTTATTAAATCACCTAGTTACAAAAATAAATGGAATGGAAGAAAAAGAAACAAAAAAAAATAATAGCGAAAATTCACATCCTAAGAAATGAGACGTTACAGCAGAAAGCTGGGGAAGCTCAGCTCAGTTGTTGGAATGCCCTGGTGGCTCTGTGGTGCCGTGACACGGAGCTGTGGTGACACTGTTCAGGTCAGTGGCATCTCCCTTTCGGCTGCACAGCTCGAGCCAAGGCAGAGCCGCCACCACCACAGGAAAGGACAGGAGATGTGCTGAGCTGCTGAACAGCTGCAGACCAAGCACCAAATGTGTTTCTTTGGAAGGAAACTGAGAGTAACCGAGTATTCCTCACTGCTCTCAAGATTTTGTCATTAGACAAAACCAAAAGCCAGCATAAACAGTGGCTCCATGTTAGCTCAGACGACATCAACAGGAATTTCTGTGTAAACACTGAGGAAGGAATCGACTGACTAAAGCATGACACTGCTTCTCTTTGTGGCTTTGAGCAAGTGGTGTCATTGATCCCTCAGTCTGATCCCTGCCTTCTTCCTCTAGGGGGGAACATTGTCCTTCCATAAGGGTCTCCTGGGATCTTCCTTCCAAATCAAGAGTTCAAGTTTGTAAAGCATTTTGACAGCGAAGACTGTTGTGTAAAAATACAATAAGACTCTTTACAGTAGACCAGAGGTTGTCAGATGCTATCCTGAGAGAGCTTTAAAGCAGCCAGAATGTCAATAACCTTGGGAAGCAGAGTAGAAACCCCAACACACTCACTGCCCCCACATTTGGCTCAAGTTTATCCCAAAGAAATTCAACTCCCAACACTCACATGGAAACAAACTTCTAAGACTTCTAATGAACTCTACACATAACTATCACATTAAAGCAAACCCGACTCTAATTTGTTCTAATGAGATTCACTTTGTGTCTACACATCTCTATCTCTTATGGACAGCAACACTCCTGGCAAGGTCCTGGCGTGGAGGAAGCACTGCAGCCATGCAGGGAGTGCCAGCACAGCTCCAGTGCCTCCTCCCGGCAGCAGGAGCCGCTTGCTCAGCTCAGCACAGCAGGAGGAAGACTTCCAGCAGCGCGGGGCCATCCCCGGGTGAGCCGCGGATCCTGTTCAGGAATGCTCGGCGGGGCCATCCCCGGTGAACCGCGGCCGGCAGCAGCGGATCCTGTTCGGGAATGCTCGGCGGGGCCATCCCGGGTGAACCGCGGATCCTCCTCAGGGATGCTCGGCGGGGCCATCCCCGGTGAACCGCGGCCGGCAGCAGCGGATCCTGTTCGGGAATGCTCGGCGGGGCCATCCCGGGTGAACCGCGGATCCTCCTCAGGGATGCTCGGCGGGGCCATCCCCGGTGAACCGCGGCCGGCAGCAGCGGATCCTGTTCGGGAATGCTCGGCGGGGCCATCCCCGGTGAGCCGCGGCCGGCAGCAGCGGATCCTGTTCGGGAATGCTCGGCGGGGCCATCCCCGGTGAACCGCGGCCGGCAGCAGCGGATCCTGTTCGGGAATGCTCGGCGGGGCCATCCCGGGTGAACCGCGGATCCTCCTCAGGGATGCTCGGCGGGGCCATCCCCGGTGAACCGCGGCCGGCAGCAGCGGATCCTGTTCGGGAATGCTCGGCGGGGCCATCCCCGGTGAACCGCGGCCGGCAGCAGCGGATCCTCCTCAGGGATGCTCGGCGGGGCCCGCCCCGTGCCCGTTGACGTGCGGGTGCGAAGGGGTGGAACTCTGCGAGGTGACCACGCTCTGCTCGGCTGTGGCGGCTGCCAGAGGCATCGAGAGGCTCTCGGGGGACAGCGTGGCCAAGTCTTGTCTCCAGTAGGCTTCGCACAGTGGGAGATCATTGCTGTCACACAGACTGTAGCTTTCCAGAACAAACAACCCCAGTGAGGAGAGAGCAGGTGTGGTGACAGAGGAGGGGAGGGATGGAAAGGGTGGAGGGAGCAAGACAGAAGCAAAGCATTAAGAAAATGGCAAAAAAAATGCTGGATGTAAGGTCTGTGTTCATGAAATCATCCAAAGTCGTGTGACATTGGCTTTCCCTAAGACATCCCCCTAAGGGCTGGTCCTAAAATCTCTTGGGCCTGGTGAAGATTGGGACAATTTTAGAGAAGAACTGTGGCTACAAAATAATTCTAATTCAAATTCAATTCTAATTCAATTCTCAGACACTCCTAGTCTCTGAAAAGATCTGAGCTGAAGTCCTGGCACCCCCAAATGTACAATTTCTGCTACTGATGAGTGAGACATGGACCTTACCCACAATTATTTTACTTGGAATTAGACTGCAACCTATGTGAGGAAAAAATATAAATCCTGCTTTAAATTTTACTTCAGCAAAAAAACCCTGCCACAATTGTTTTGGGGCCTGTCCCTATCACAATAAAGAAAACCCTATTTGCACCCCTGCCCTTTCAAGAAAGTGCTCCACAGGTTTGGATCTTCCATTGAAGCTTTCCAGTTTGATTATAAAATACTGACAGCTCCTGCCTTTTCCCAAAGAGCCTGAGCTAACAGTGCTTCTAAAAGCAGCTGGCTGGACTCCAACATTGGATGGACCAGCAGTGTTGGAAAATAAGGTTTTTAAACAACTGGTTAATTCTTGCCCATACTCCGAGGAAAACAAAATGTGGAAGGGCCAAAACTAAAAAGAAACATGGAAGGAACTGGAACAAAACCAACACAAATCCCAAAGAGAAGAGCTGCACACACAAGAGACACCCAAGACAAAGTGAGTGCTGGAGCAGAAAGCATTCAGAGAAAAACAAACCCAGGGGGTCGAGTGATTTTGTTGTTGCAGCTTTATTTACATTTGTAATGTATGGACTGATGCTTAGGGAAATATTTTAAGTATAGAAATATGAGACAGTTCATATTGCACAAACATGAAACATGTGAGATTTAACCCCACACTGAGGACAGCTCCTGTGATCTCAGAGGAGGGAGCAATGGAACACAAATGCAGCTCTGGGGGTTAGGATGAGAGAGGGCAACCTGGACTTGCAGTCACTTTGGGGCACAAGCACACAAAGCACCAGGGGCAAGCTGAGCTCTTTCCTGGCAGCCTCACCCAGCTGGTTTTGCAGGAGTGGGAAGGGAGTGGGCACAGGTTTTGTATCTGGGGCTTCTGTAGAATCCCTTGGAAGATCAGTCCCCAACACTGGAGCTGGGCTCCAGTGTGGAGAGCCTGGTTCAAACATGGCTTAAAGAAAGAGGCCATGAAAGTGTACTGCTGATGGAAAAGTAAAAGGCAGCTGTAAAGCAGCAGTTCCCAGGCTTGATTTTGTAAATAACTAGGTTCTCAGGCACATTTTTTATAAACAGCAGGATTCTCAGACAATCTTCTCATAACAGGTAAACATTCTGTCCTTGGCTGGTCTGGGAACAGATATGAAAGTTTTGAGAACTTTTCATATCACGGTGAGAAGACAAATCTTGGTTTCAATAAACAAACCACAGGTATTGTAAACAAAAGGAGGGGTTAGAGTTTTCTCTGTAGCCCATCGTGAGCTCAAATTTTGCAATATGCATGAACTTAATTAACACTGTTATAAAAGGTGATTGATTGGTTCAATAAATCGGAGTCGATGCTGATCAACAAAGATGGGTCGTCTCCCTTCGCCTTCAACACTCCAGGACTGAACCACAACTACAATTCCTGATCTGTCACAGACCTCAGGCCACGATTTCCCAGGAGAACCTGACCACAGCATCCACAGCTCATGGCAGGGAGCTGCTAACCATGTTCCAGCTGTGTCAGAAGTGTGACTGCTTCTCCTGCTGCCCCAGTTAGAACAGGTGCAGAGCCCAAGCTCCACTCTCAGCTAACACTGCTCAGAAGTCAGGCTCAGTGAGCAGCTCTGCACAGCCCAGCTGCTCTGCCCTGGGAGGGCTCCTCAGGGCGTGGAAGGGACTTCACTACTCCCCTGAGGCACCCAGCCAGTCTGAGGGCAGAGGGACAGCTCTAGAAAATGACTTGATCACAGGGCAGGAAAACAAAGATTCCTTCAGGACAATCTTCTTGGGTCTAGTTTCAAAAGGCCCATGTGCACATAAAAAGCCTGGCAAACACCTGACCCTACAACTGACCAGGCATCCCAGGACAGCAAGGAACTCCCCTTGGGGGCAAACAGGCTGTTGTGCTGACAGCCACTGAAACATGGCTGTGACATAACAGAAACCCTTCCCCCCACATTAGACAAGATTTCATTAAAAATATTGTAGTATTCTAATTATAAAAGGACTTTGAATAATCACTGTTTCTGTATTTACACAGACACGATTTCTTTGGTGCAGAAAAAGACAGGAAAGAGCACAGGAAGGGAGGAAGCAAATGACCAAGTGCTACATGATAACAAAGTGTCAGATCACAGCTCTGCAGAGCTGCCAGGTTTCCTCACCTCACGACCCATAAGAAAGAGCAGGAAGGCAAATCCACCTGATGTACACCAACATTTGTGTTTCCATGTTAGTTCTGCCAGCAAGGGTTGCTTTATGTGGCACCTGGGGCCAGGCAGGTGAACAGACCATGCCAGCATGGCCAGAACCCCTCAGTGCAAAAGTGAGAGTGACCAGCACACAGTGGTGGCAGTTTGGGGACAGCTGGCACATGTGGGGCACTCTCATCCCACACCACACCCCTCTGGATTAGCTCACTGCTATGGCATGGACCTATCAGCACCCACACAGGTGCTCGGGTTTGTGATCATCACAACCTCCTCAAAAAACTGAATACAGTTTGAAAAATAACTCTAAGTTTTTATCTCTAAGCTGTGTCATATTATTATCTTTTTACTCTTAAAATACATATATTACTCATAAACAATGGCCTTACTCTCAAAGATATTGAGCATTTAGTTGACTTAGCTGGGGTTATAGGCATTCAGCATTCTTAGAAAAAATGGAAAAGGCAAACATAGGAAACCTGGTTAGTAAAATTTTAAGTAAGATTTTTTAAAGGTAAGTGTTTGTTTAAAATTCCTAGAATTATTGCACTGACTTCACTTAGCTTGGAAAGTGCAGCCAAAATAACCAGGTTTACATTTGTTTTCTTCTGCTTTCATTTACTGCATCATTAACTAGAAGTGCTGGAGTGCATGACAAAAAAAATAAAGTGTCTGAATTCTCTAAAATCTGTTTGCTAAATAAGAAGCTTTTAAAAATATTAAAAATCCCACAAACAAACCAGTAAGAAGTCATTCCTTAGAAAATCCTATCACAATACTTCATAATTCAATGAAACTGAGCAAGACTTTTTGCTCCTTGCAAATGTTGCCCCCAGCAGGACTGGAGGCAGCTGGGGGCAGTGGGCTGGGAAGGAAAAGGCACAATGTGTGACCAGGTCACTTGTGAAAGGACTCACCACCAAAGTGAGGTGACACCAGCTGAAATCAGGACGCAGCTCAGCAGGGAGAGAGCCAGAGGCTCCTTCAGAGGGATTCCCCCAAGGAAATTCATCTTCTTTTCTAATGATTACAACAGAAGCCTAAGGAAATTACCTATCAAACCTCCTTCACCAGGATATTTAAACCCTGGAGGCTATCTACAAGGAAAAGGCTTTACTTGAAGAAAAAGAGTTTGACCTAATTAAAAGAAGGACTAAAAATTTTTGGGGAACATTCTCAACACCTATACTCTTAAGGGCTATTTGATGGTCTGGACTAAGTACCCCAAAAAGGCCTGGAGTTGTAAGGCAGAGTCCACTGCCCTATTTGTACCTGGAAGAGTAATATTCTTCTTCTAGCTCGTACAGGTCAATGGAGATCTCATCCCTCAGGGCAATCAGCTTCTTGTCACACTCCTCCTGCAGGCTCCTGAGCTGCTGGTTGCGCTGGTTGATGGCCTCGTTCACAGAGGGGAAATCGTTGAGGATCAGGAACTGCTTCAGGTCAGACACGAGTTTCATCAGGGACTCGCCAGCTCGGACCTTGCAGCAGCGAGAAAAATACACATCAGAACAGATCAGAACACACATCACAACTTTGCTCCAGTTCCAAGATCTCCCAAGCTGCTCCTTCAGCCCAAACTCCCACAGTGTGAGAATTCTGACAGAGTTCTGACCCAGCATGAAGTTACTCTCCTGGCAGCCGTCCTTGGGAGTGTTATAAAGACCCAAAAATGAACCCAACAGCCCCTGCAGGATGTGCTGCCCACAGGTCTGACCAGTACCGTGCTACTCACGATATTTGCAGCTCTGACGTGCATCTCGTAGTTATCTTGTTCACCCTGGGTTGCTCGAGACACTTGAGTTTCATCCTCGATCTAAAGAGAAAAGTACACAAATCTACCTCTACATACTTAAAATTCAAATAGATAATTACTATGTTATAAAGTACGATATATGGGTATATATACATGAATATGCATGTGGATTTCCTATAGATGTGGATGTGTATGTGAATTTCCTATAGATGTGGAAATGCATGTGAATCTCCTATAGATGTGAAATGAGATCACACATTACGTATACGAAATTTACATCCGTATGTGAATTACAGTTCAATTCACACAGTGTCCAAGGCCAGGTTAAACAGGGCTTGGAACAACCTGCAAAGGACCTGAAGGCTTCTCTGCCCATTGTAGGGAGTGGAACGAGACAATCTTTAAGGTCCCTTTAAAGCCTTTAACATTCGGGGATTCTACGAAAGGTTCTCCCCTCACAGCCCCTTCTACCTCGCGTACCCCCGCCCTCCTCCGCTTAGCACCCGGGGGGCTCAGGCCCACCTTGGCCGTCTTGATGATCTCGGTGAAGTTGTCCATGATGGACTTGACATCGTCCTTGAGGCGTTTGTTGTAGGACTGCAGCAGGGTCTCCTTGCTCTGCGGCAGCACCCGGGGCTGCGCCATGGCCGCGCCCTCCCCTCACGGCCCCGGCCCGGCTCCGCCCTTCCGCACTCTCGCGAGATCTCGCGCGCCGTAGATATCTCCCGGCATGCCTCGCTCCGCCTTTCTCTTCCTCCGCCCAAGATGGTGAGTGATGGCGGCGGCACGGGGGGTCGGGGCCATCCGTCGCCATCGGGGGTCATCCGCCGCTGGTGATGGGTCGTAGTAGCGTCGTGAGGGTGCTCGGCTGGCGGGGGAGGCGGTGGAGCGGCGTTTCGCGCCCGGTTTGCGGTGATGAAAGGCCGCGGATGGGCCTGGCAGCCCGGGCCGGGAGCCTGCGGCTGCTGCGGGCTCGGGCAGCCCGGCCGGGCCTCGGGGCCTTCCCGGAGTAGGTCGGGTCCCGGTGATCACTAAAGTGTGGGGATATCTCGGCTGCTCTCGGGGAAGCGATCATCACGCGCGCTTTAATCCTATCCCTCTCAGCGTGGTTTATAAACCTTGTAAGTGTAAAGCACAGGATTTCCTCTTTCTGGGAGAGCATGGGAGGCCGCCAGCCTGGTGAAAACAAATGCATTTCTAGGGTGGGTTGGTAATTTCCAAGCACACAAGTTTTGGAGGCAAAAGAAGACAGAGTGTGTTTCTTTCTTGCAGCCGAAAGGAAAGAAGGCCAAGGGCAAGAAGGTGGCACCGGCCCCTGCTGTAGTCAAGAAGCAGGAGGCCAAGAAGGTGGTCAACCCCCTCTTTGAGAAGAGGCCCAAGAACTTTGGCATCGGTGAGTAAGTGGATATTTGGGATAGTTCCTTCCCTGGCTTTTTTCTTGTTCATTGAACAGATGAAGTTACAAAACAATAAAAACCACTGCAGACTTTGTGCAGTGCTGTTTTTGTACAAGGCGCAGATGATGTGAAAGAATATTTGCTATCTGAGTGGTCGTGCTGACACATTACCACCAAGATCACTGATGCTCCTGTGCCTTTGCCGTGCTGCTGCTCTGGGTTTGGGGCAGCCCTGAGCTAAAGGCTGTGTTTTTTTAGGACAGGATATCCAGCCCAAGCGTGACCTCACCCGGTTTGTGAAATGGCCCCGCTACATTCGGCTGCAGCGCCAGAGGTCCATCCTCTACAAACGCCTCAAGGTTCCTCCTGCCATCAACCAGTTCACCCAGGCCTTGGACCGCCAGACAGGTGAGGATGTGCCCCACAAGGCTCTCTTGGCTTGAGTTGTAAATGGGATGTGCAAAGAAACCAAAGTGAGCCTTAACAAAGGTAAACTGGGCTGTGTCTGTGGAAGTGTTCTAGGGAGGCTTTAATAGCAACCAGAGTGGTGTCAAAATCAGTTTGCTGGTTTAACTCTTGAATTGCTGCTGTGTACCCTGAAAAGGGATTTAGGAAATACCAAAGCTCTATTTACTGACCCAACCCTGCATTACATCTAAACTGTGATTCCATTCTTCCAGCTTGATGTAGAACTACCCAGGGTGGAATAAACAGATTGCTTGAGACATCTGTGGGGAGTGCAGGTTTTGGGGGAAAACTGGCACTGAGGGAAGAAGGGATTTGGGGGTAAAACTTGGGACTTGTGTAGCATAATTCCTCCTCATAGATGCTCCTTGTTTTAAAAGAGCCATGCACCACCTCTAACCATAATTGCTGTGGCATTTCCTTATCCAGTCAAGGAGCTCTCAGTGCCATCAGAGCTGCATGCAAACAGGGGCTCTCAGGGTGCTCTTCTCTTGGGCTGTGCAGATGATGATCACTTTTTGCTGTGAAAAAAAATGTGATGCCAACCACCAAGATCGCTGATGCACTGCAGTGTTTTTTAAAAAGAACGCTTAGATTTTCAGGTCATGCAACTAAGTAGTAGGTGTTCTCTTCCAGCCACACAGCTGCTGAAGCTGGCACACAAATATAGGCCTGAAAATAAGCAGGAGAAGAAGCAGAGGCTGCTGGCTCGGGCTGAGCAGAAAGCTGCAGGAAAGGGAGATGCTCCAACCAAGCGGCCGCCCGTCCTCCGAGCAGGTAACTTTGTACCTGAGCTGGGGGAACATGGCAGTGTGGCACTTGGGGAGAGGGAAAACTGATGGACAGTTGGTTCTTCAGCCAGCCTTGGACAAGCTATGGCAATGATGTTATGAATTTCTTCACCTGAGCTCAAAGTGAAGAGCAAAATAGACGAGCTTTTTAACCCTGAGCTTTAGCAAATTGTCCATGAAATGTCTTTGTGCCACTGATGGTTTTGCAAAGTTTTTGTAACTTTCATGGTCATGCTGTGCTGTGGAATCAGAGTTAGCTTGTAAGAAAGCTCTGGAAATGGACTGAGAGGAATCAAACTTACCTAGAACTTGTTTTTCAGGTATCAATACTGTCACAACTCTGGTGGAGAACAAGAAAGCTCAGCTTGTCGTTATTGCCCACGATGTAGACCCCATTGAGGTGAGCATTTTACAGGCTGCCTGTGTAACTGGGGTTAGAAATGCTTTTAAGGCAAATACGGGTTTTTGGACAAATTGCATGAAAGAGAATGCACCAAAAAAAGAAATGCACATTTGCCTGAACTGGATGTTTGTGCTCGTCCTGCTTGGACAGTCAGGCTGGGCCCTTGCAATGATGTTTTGAATTTCTTCACCTGAAGCAGCAGTGAAGAGCAAAACGAGCTTTTTAACACTGAGCACTTGGCACAGCCCAGGCTGACAGGCAGCACAAAGGGCTGTTCTCCCCCAGTTGCTGAGCCTTCCCTTCCCTTCCAGCTGGTGGTTTTCCTGCCAGCCCTGTGCCGCAAGATGGGGGTCCCCTACTGCATCATCAAGGGCAAAGCCAGGCTGGGCAGGCTGGTCCACAGGAAGACCTGCACCTCCGTGGCCTTCACCCAGGTTAACCCGTAAGTGTTCTGGAGCTCACTTGATTTGTCTTGTGGAGAAAGCAAACTGCCCTAAACAGGCTCTAGGCAGGTGGGTAGCAAACTTGGGTTTGTCTGAAATGGTAAAATGTAAATGCCACCTCTGTAGTGTCTGATAAAAATGTCTCTATCAAATCCTGAAGGTGCAGATGATTTTGGTTTACTAAAAGGATGATTGTTCTAAAATCCAAGCAGTGCAGATTGAGTGTTAACCCTTTGTAAGTGATGCTTTGCTTAACCTGGAAAATTGGGTTGTCAGTAGAGGCTCTCAAATTCTATGGCAGAATATTTATTGAAAATGTTCAATCAAGGCTCTAAAGGAACTAAAACTGTCATCAACAGGGAGGATAAGGGAGCCCTTGCAAAGCTGGTGGAGGCTGTGAAGACCAACTACAATGACAGATATGATGAGGTAAGATTCTGTGTGCTGCTGGCCTTGTCTTTGTACACTGTTAAAATTCCCAGAAGGGAGAAATGGGACATGGTGACATCAGTTTATACCTCGGTGTGTTACACCTACACTGCTTACAGTGTACCCAGATTCTTTACCTGAGGATGGGGTAAAATGTGAAAGCTGTCACCAGGTTAGAAGTAAACAGCAATCCTAGGGCAAAAATTGTAGAGAGGGCAATACTTTCTGCTACCTAAATTCCATATCCTAAATCCAGGAGTTATGGGATAGCTGAATCCAGCATCCCTCATTGAGAAAGATTTTAAGCTGTTCTCTTTGCTGCCCCAAAATGTGGTGCAGTGCTTGAAATGTGCAGGACTTTGTAGTTGAAGGAGCTTTTCCCCTTGTGCAGAATTGAGTGCCACAGTGACAGATGGATGAGGTCTCTAACCTGCTGTCCCTTCCTTGCAGATCCGTCGTCACTGGGGCGGGAATGTCCTGGGTCCAAAATCGGTGGCTCGCATTGCCAAGCTGGAAAAGGCAAAGGCTAAAGAGCTGGCTACAAAGCTGGGCTGAAGATGTACTGCATTGCACCTTGTTCTCTGTACATAATAAACCCCAGCTGTTTCATGGTCTCTGTTCATGGCAGTGTTCTAGGCAGGGAGTATTTCTGTGCCTTCCATCTGGTGACAGAATAGTGCTGGGCAGAATGGCTGCACAGAGCTGGTTATTTCTTACCTTGGAGTGAGTAACTTTACTCTTGAACACACAGCCCAGCAGCTCAGCTGCACATGGGATTTTGAAGTTGACTGGGCTGGGCTAGTTCTGGCTTTAGGCCTGGCTTGGTTTTGCAAATCTAAATTGGAAATAGCTCTTGATTTCTCCTTACTTAGGACTGGGTTACAGTATGGGTTACACACCGTGGTACAGCCTTCCACACCTGCAGTGCCCCTTGCAGTAAGGGCAGGCTGAAGGGGGAAGAATCAGAAGTTTCCTGAGTGCACACTTGGTCTGTGGCACTGTGGATGGAGGCTACCAAGGCTCCAGCTGTGGCAGTTGCTTGTTTTTGCCAGCCCTCATCTTGCAAAGCCACAGGCTGCCTTCCCCAGCTAGACCTGAGTCTCCACAGTACCCTCTAATTCAGCTTTGCTGCTGTTCCATGTAAGATGCACGATGCAAGTCACAAAGCAAAGACCTGAAGGCCTTTATTTATTCTGCTGCAGCTGCTGTGAGCCATTCCTGACTTCAGGAAGGACTACTTGCTGCAAATAGGCTGACTGACAAAATCCTCTGGATTTGTTTTAAGGAAAAAAAAATGGAGATGTTAAAATGTAGTTTACAACCAACCCCAATAGAAAAATGTATTTTTGTGATTACTATTGAAGTTCAGTGCTCCCAAGCTGCAGCCAAATCACACTGGTGGGAGCTCAGTTCGCAGGATTGCTTCAAGTCTGTTTGCAGCTTGATAACCTGTTTGCTCAAACTGCTCTGGAATTCCAGGTGCTTCAAGTATTTAGGACTGATCAGGCTCCTGTCATCCATAAAAGTCTGCTCTTGACTAGCACGAAGATGTTTCTTCCTTCCCCTCACAGAGGTACCTTCTGTATAAATTTCTTGTACCACAAGAAGGAAGTTGCAGCACACAAGCCGTACCTGTGAGAGAATCACACATTGGCACCTTTGCAGGGTGGACTGGGCCTCCCTAAGACAGCTGCAATAACCAAATCAAACCACCTGGCATAAGCTGTTTAGGTTAAAAATGGTCTTTTGTAGCTCAAGGGCTCCTCCAGAGGAGCACAGGCAGGTCCCCCAGGTGGGCTGGCCCCTTACCAGGTGACAATGAACTGCATGGGCTGGTTCCTTACCAGGTGACAATGTACGCATGTGCTCAGGCTGGTCCCTTACCAGGTGGCAATACTGATGTGCTGGCATTGGTTCCTTACCAGGTGATAATGTACTGATATACTGGTCCCTTACCAGGTGACAATGTACTGCATGTGCTCGTTCCGCAGGCTCACCCTGGTCTGGCCCCCGATGGGTCCCCCTGGGACTGTGCTTTCTGTGGGGACAACACAGCCAAGTTAAATCCTTACCTGCACAGTGGAGCTGCACTGTGTGTAAGAAGGGAAGAAAGTGATCCATCTGGTGGATACCCTGCTCTCCCTCAGGCAGTGGTGGTCCCAAGTTCACAATCCCAGAATGGTTTGGGTTGGAAAGGACATAAAGCTTATCTCATTCTACCCCCTGCCATGGGACAGGGACACCTTCCTCTATCTCAGGTTGCTCCAAGCCCTGTCCAACCTGGCCTGGGACACTTCCAGGGATCCAGGGGCAGCCACAGCTGCTCTGGGCACCCTGTGCAGGGCCTGCCCACTCTCCCAGGAAAGAATTCTTTCCCAATATCCCATCCAACCCTGCCCTCCGGCAGTTTGAAGTCACACCCCTTGTCCCATCTTTGAAGCTCCTGACAAAAGTCCTCCAGCTCTCTCGTAGGCTTCCTGTCACCTTCAACAGAGTGGGCTGGCAGAGTACAGGAAGAGAACTGAGGGGAGAGGGAGGGAGAGTGATGTAAATTGGATGTGGGGCCGGGCCCCTCTGTGACTCACTGAAATCTGCATCGATGAAGATGGGCTCAGCACCGGTCACCTTGGCCATGGCCTCCAGGTCCCGGTAGTGCCAGCGGTTTTGTTCAATGTTGTTTTCAGGCACAAAGGGTTTCCTTTTTTCTGTTAACCTCACCACCCCTGTGAGATTAATCTCATCTTCAATCTGAGGAGCAGTGCAGAAAGAAAAAAGGAATGTTTCAAGATTGATTTCATATTCTGACACATCAAGTCCTGTCAGGAAAATGTGGCACTTGAAGGGTCTGAGCATAAATGAAGTGGCTGTTCCCTGCAGAGGGGTAGTGCTGTAACACAGCAGGGAAAAAAGCAGAACAAGATGAGCTCCTTGTTTGTAAAACATGTTATTTACTTAACAAAAAGGTGGGAATTAAAGGTTTGTTGTCTTTGAAAAGTGCAATGTCTAATTAAATCACCTCCCATGATGCTGAACATAGCTCCTGCCTTTCTGGATTGGTGAGTGGTGCCTCTGGGTAACCAAGGGGCACAAAGTAACACCCCCCCATGGATCCCCCTTACCTGTCCCTTCAGCCTGGTCTCTGGTTTCAGTTTATTCTTGGGCACAAATCCTCGGTTGACTAAAATCGTGACCCTAGAGTTACATAAAGAAGCACTGCTCAGGAGTGGAAGGGAATTTATTCCTGCTGCTGCCTAGAACTAAAGACCAAAGAAAGAAGCAACCCACATGTTGGCTGCCACTTTTGCTGTCACCCAAATGCACATTATAAAGGAATTTAAATACAATTTCATTTGGAGCCTCAGTGATGTCACAGACTGACAGATAGCTTTTAAGGCAGGGAAATACAGGTTGGATATTAGGAAGAAGTTTTTTGTAGAAAGGATGATAAAGTTCTGGAATGGTCTGCCTGAGGAGGTGGTGGAGTCACCATCCCTGGATGTGTTTAAGAAAGACTGGATGTGGAATTGGGTGCTGTTGCAGACATCTTTTCATTAAAATCCTTTCATTAGGATTTTTCTAGCTGAGAAGTTGAGAAGTTTCAGCAACAAAATGTAAACAATGGTTATCTGCTGCTGTGGAATGCAACAGGTGCATCTGTGATTGGCCCATCTTAGATGTTTATAATTAATGGCCAATCAAGGCTGAGCTATCTCAGACAGAGTCCGAGACAGCTAGTTTTTGTTACCATTCTTTTCCTTCCTATTCTATTCTTAGCTAGCCATCTGAGAGGAAACCTTTCCTTCTATTTCTTTTTAGTATAGTTATAATGTAATATATATATTGTAAAATAATAAATCAAGCCTTCTGAACATGGAGTCAACATTCTTGTCTCTTCCCTCACCTGTAGACCCCTGTGACCACTGCCACAGGGTGCCATGGTTTAGTTGAGGTGCTGGGGCTGGACTGGATTTGATGATCTTTAGTGATTCTGTGAGTGACAGATACAAACCCAACCACCAGGATTCAGATTTTCCAAGGAGAAGTGAGTGCTCCCCCAGGGAGCAGGGCCCTCCTGGACTCACCCCAGCTCTGTGCAGTAGAAGGGGGTGATGACGTTGGCTCCATTCTCCGGGTGGGACGAGATCCTGCCGGCCTCGCGCGCCTCGCGCTGGGGGTCCAGCAGGGAGCGGGGCAGCAGGTACAGCTCCTTGGAGTGCTCAAAGCGCCCCCTCACCTGCACAGGTCTGTACTCCAACTCCTTCAGCTCCATGGGGCTGCAAGGAACAAGAAAAAAACAAAATCACGGCTGTGCTAGGTGAGTTCAATCAGGAGATTTTATTGCGGGTTCTCCTTTTCCCTAATGGTTCACTCTGATGGAGCCTGTTGGCAAACAGAGGCAGAACACAAACAGCTCATGGAATGTGGCTTAATGTATTTCAGCTGTCCCAGAGAATCAAATAGAGATGATCAAGAGCATCCAGGGAGAAGTTATTTTCCACAATATCTGCAACCCAGGTATCACAGAGCAGGTGGACTCACTGCCCCTGCATCCAGCCATGGGAAGTGTATCTTTCCCATCCCACACCATGAAATCCAACAACTGAGCCCTTCTGAGAGTTGTGCCAGGTGACCAAGTGGCCTTAAAAATCTCTCTCACATCTGACACAACTGCTCCACATGTCCTGCTGCTGCTCCAAGACTCCCTGGTGCAGTAACAATTCCTTTGGGACACCACAGACACCCAAGTCCTCCTTCCCCAGTGAGATTAAAAATGCCATGAATTACATCCCACATTCTCCTGAACAGAGATTCATCCTTCCCCAAGCATTTAGAGTATCCCACAGGAAAGAACTGACATATCCTTTTACTAAAAATAAATAAATTATCAGGATCTCTTTCTAATTTGCTGGCACATCCCGATTTCCATTGCATCCCTTCATTTTCATGCAGGTCAGTTCAGCACAAGCTCATTAGTGCACAGTCCACATCTAATATTCCCAGTCAGTGCTCTGTAGACAACAAACCATCCCTGTTTCCATACTCTAATGTCAGAGGGATGGGATCTGCTCTGGTTCTTGATGCCAGCTGTGCAATCAAATCTAATTTCCACTTGCGCCGCTGAACCTGGAAATAAACAAACACAAAAGAAACTCCTTAGGGTAGAACAGAGCAATGTGACAACCCCAGCAAGCCTTAAAACCTTGGTCATAATTTTATCATCAGCCCTTGCCTAAATCAGGGTAATTGGAGACATGAATTTAATTTGAGGAAATATTTATACTAAAATAAAAGTGTAAAAAAACAAGGCTTCCTTTAAAGACTTACAAGTGGACACTTGGAAAACAGAAATGTAAAATAACAGCAAATCTTTAACCTGTCTGTTGTCTGAATTAAATCAAACAAATGGAAAAACTTGACAGTCCTCAAGTGCTCATTTTTTGAAAAAATGAAATATTTGTTTGTACCTGCCATGTGCCAAGACCAAACGTGGTCAGAGGGACGAGGAGAAGGCCCCATTTCAGCAAGGCATCCTCTCCAGATTTGCCAGCAGCTGCTGTAGAACTTTGTGGTCTGCAGAACCTCAAACAAACATCTACAGAAAACCAGAATGAGGAACAGGATTCAGAGAAGAGATGCCAAATTCCTGCAGGAAATAGTACATCTTGGTACTAGGGTGAACCAGGGCAGAAGCCCAGAAAAATATTTTCTTACCTTTAGTCTTTTGAACCAGATCAGAACCTTCCTTAGTTAGAGGACATCCAAAAAATGTTCTTCTGATAAAGCACTGTGATGCCTACATAGAATAAGAAAGATCCTTTGTAACGTTGCTGCTTTATAAAGCTTGTATTTAGGTGATATCAGTGATTGATGATTGTGTGAAATATTTTTTTATCCATTGATTTAAGTCTCAAATGCGCAACGCCCTGTGAAACACTATGGGTTAGGCTATAATTTAAATGAAATAAGATAAAATTTCCGTTACAGAGCTGCCTGTAGCAGAGCAAGGAACTTCCATCTATGCTATCAGCAAACACTCAACAGCTTAATCTATTCTTGACAGAAACAATGGCCTACAGGGGATGGGATCAGGGGGCTGAAACAGGGGACAGGAGGAGGGGACACGATGAGGGGACTGGATCGGGAAACGAGAGAAGGGGACTGGATCACGGGACAGGATAATGGGACATGATCAGGGGACAGGATGAGGGAATAGGGTGAAGAGATAGGAGCAAGGGACTGGATCAGGATGAGGGGACAGAATGAGGGAACTGGATCAGGAGACTGGATCAGGGGACAGGACGACTGGGCATGATCAGGGGACAGGATCAGGGAACTGAAACAGGGGACAGGATCAGGAAAAGAGAGAAAGGGACAGGACGAGGGGACAGGATAATGGGACACGATCAGGGGACACGATCAAGGGACGGAATGAAGGACAGGATCAGCGGCTTACCCGTCCCGGCCCCGCTGCCCCGAGGCTCCGCGGGCCCCGCCGTTCCCTCAGCAGCCTGGGCGCCGCTCGCAGCACCAGCGCGGCCATGGCAGCCCCGGCCCGGCCCGGCCCGGCCCCGCTGCCCCCGCCCTGCCCGCGGCCCGGAACGGGAAACGCGGCCGGGCCCGGCCCCTCGCGATGGCGGCGCCGGGTCCGGGCGGCAGCGCGGCCGTGCCGGAGGTGCCCGAGGCGGAGCGGCTGTTCCTGAGGCAGCACCCGCTGCTCAGCCCCGCGGGGCCGGGCAAGGTGCGGCCGTGGGAGGGCTGTGAGGGCTGGGGGGCACCGAGAAGGTCCTGAGGGGATGGGGCCGTGATGGGGACGGCACCGCGTGGTACCCGATGGGCTCGGCCCCAGCCAGCTCCTGCCCCGAGGGGTTTGTCCGGCCCTGTCTGTCCTGCCCTCCCCAGCCCGGGGATGGATGCGGGAAGGGTGATCAGACATTGGAAGGGGCCGCCCAGGGAGGTGGTGGAGTCCCCATGCCTGGAGAAGCACTGGACGTGGCACTCAGTGCCATGGTGTGGTTGACAAGGTGGGGATCGGTCACAGGTTGGACTCGATGATCTCAGAAGTTCTTTTCAGCCGAATGGACTCTGAGATTGAGTGGGACAAACCCCTGGGTTTCCTGACCATTAATGTGTTTTTCAGGTGAGGTGCAAGCTGACAGGACACGAGCTGCCCTGTCGCCTGTCGGAGCTGCAGGCTTACACCAGCGGCAAGAAGTACCAGCGGCTCATAAAGGCAGCCAGGGAGTTCGACTATGGCACGTTTGAGCCCCACATAGTGCCCAGCACGAAGAATTTGTACGTATTCTCCCTCCTGTGTAGTGCTTTATACTTTGTTCAATCTCAGACATAAAGTAATTGGGCTTTACAAAGCTCTTAGGTCTTTATGGATTTGGGGAGACTGGGAAAAGCTTCATAAAGTATTTATCAACTTTGAGTAACTTGCAGTGCTTGTGAGTGAAAAGTTCTGAAGTCATGCACACTTTAACTCTGTTGCTGGTCCTTTCTGTGTCTGTCAGACACCAGCTGTTCTGCAAACTCACCCTCAGACACATCAACAAACTTCCAGAGCACGTCCTGCGTCACGTTCAAGGGAAACGCTACCAGAAGGCCCTGAAAACGTGTAAGTCGCTTTTCTGGAGCTGTACCAGGCAGCATTTCTTTCCTGAGCTGTTGAGATTCTAGTATCTCTGAGGTGGGT
The DNA here is from genome assembly GCF_028551555.1 of Melozone crissalis. Classification (NCBI taxonomy): domain Eukaryota; kingdom Metazoa; phylum Chordata; class Aves; order Passeriformes; family Passerellidae; genus Melozone; species Melozone crissalis. Next base: position 3,877,271 of record NW_026535819.1, on the reverse strand, counting down.
GGGACACTTTGTTTAAATTGACAGCAGTGTGTTATTATGTGTCCTCCTCAGCTAGGAAGGAAGGTCTCTGATATAGGGGTTAATTGGCTTCTAGCAAATACCTTGGAACATCCTTCTGTAAGACGATCAGCTGTGAAACTCACCCAGGGAGTGTGATTTGTGTGTCCAGCACAACCTGTGTTAACATCTTCCCTGGTCCATAGTGTCACTGTAGATGTATATTTGGAGCATGCTGGACTTTTGAGTTGCATTTCCAACAAGCTTGAGCTGGGAATGGGAGGACTCAGGGGCTGGGCAGCTGCTCAGTGCTGCCTGACCCTCTCTCTCAGATGAGGAATGCCAGAAGGAAGGAGTGGAGTACGTCCCTGCCTGCCTGAGACAGAAGAAGCAGCGGGCACAGCACCCTGATGACCAAACAAATGGGAGCAAGCAGCCTCACAGGAAAGAGGAGTTTTGGGAGCCAAAATCCAGTGAAGAGGATGGAGAGGACACAGACGACAGCATGAGTGACCTGTACCCACGTGAGTGAGAACCTTGGTGACATCCATGTCCTCAAGGGAGTTGCTTGGTTAGTTGTCTGCTGCTTTCTTTACACTGCTGCTGATGCTGGTGTGCCAGAGGCACCTGACTTCATCCAGTTGAGAGTCCTTGGGTTTTGGAAAAGCTTACCTCCACCAAATAAGAAATAATTGATGCTAATAACGAGTTGGATTGTGCAAGGTGTGAGGGAAGGGATACAAAATCTGCTGGGATTTGCTGTTTTAAGAATCTCCACTTTCCACGTTTCTCGGCAAATCTTTGACAGAAGGTGGTCAGGGTGTTCTCCTGACTTAGATGTGGAGGTGCCAATCCATCTTGTAACACATGGCACCACCTGTGCTGACATTCCCAGAATGGGAACAGAAAGAGCACCATGGCACATTTCCAATAAACACCAGCATGTTTATTTCCCAAGTATTTCAGTAGTGACACGTGGTGACTGGAAGCAGCTTTAAAGCAAAGTGAGGGGAGGCAGAGCCTGTGTGCACAGGGAACTGATTTTGAGCTGAATCTTTTTTAGCTGCACTCTTCACCGAAAAAAACCCAGCAGCTGCAGAGAGCACAAAGGGCAGCGATGACTTTGTGACAGACAGCGAGGACGATGGCACCAAGCAGAACGGAGAGCACGGGGCAAGGAGGGACGGCAGCAGAGCAGCTGGCAAGAGAGGAAAGGTGGGAGTCATCCTCTGCCTGCAGCAGCAGGGGGTGTGGAGCTGGGATGCCAGCCCGTAGGTGTGCCAGCTATTCCTGTCTGGGAACCAGCAGAAGGTGCAAAGCTGCTCAGAATAGATTTTTCCCTGTGTGCCAGACAGCGACTTGCATCCCAAGGTGTGAATTCCTGCCATATTTATGGCAATATTTATCCTGGCTAGGGAGTGAGGGATGTTCCTGCCTGTACAAAGAGCTCATCTAGGGTGGGATCCTGCCCCACAACATCAGAGAAGGAAAGCTGATGTGTGTCCTGTGGGTTCTGTAATTGTTCTTCAAATACACAAAAAATTTAACTGTTTTGTAGTCACAGAGTCCCTCTAGACCATTTTTCTGCCACTGCTTTACTTTATAAATGTGTCAAAGTAGAAAGTGAGGGCTGGATAAAGTTAGGATTCATTGCTGCAGGGAGCCTGTCAGTTTGTACCTAATGAAACCATCAGAAAGGGCTGCTGAGCTGCAGGATCCTGGCTCCATGGGCAGACTTGGGCTCATTCTGGCTGTTGAAGGAGATCACACTCAGTTTCTGTTTAAGCTGTCACAGGCAAGGCTTGATCTGCATGTTGGAAATAAGCTGATTAACTTTTTTTTTTTTTCCCTACAGAAACAGACAGGCCCTTTAAAGAAGAAATTCAAGAGCCATCATCGAAAACCCAAAAACTTCAAGAAAGCAACCAACGGGAAATAAATTTTATGATAAATACCTGGACTGAAGCCTGTTGTGTAACAATTCCAGTGGGAGCACAGGATGAAGTGTCTGCTCATTCCAGTTAACTCTTAAAGGTGTGGAGGGGAATAATGGGGTGGATTTAAGTTGCATTCCAAGAGCTTCAAGCCAGCCCCACACCAAGGGAAGGATGTCTGCTGCAGGCAAGTCCAGAGCTCAGTTTTATACAGAAATCTGGTTTTTCTTAGGCAAGAAAGCAGAGCAGCTCAGCTCAGTTTCTAACAGAAAGCTGATTTTCTTAGGCAAGAAAGCACAGCAGCTCAGCTGAGTTTTTTACAGAAAGCTGATTTTTCTTAGGCAGGAAAGCAGAGCAGCTCAACTCAGTTTTTTACAGAAAGCTGGTTTTTCTTAGGCAGGAAAGCACAGCAGCTCAGCTGAGTTTTTTACAGAAAGCTGGTTTTTCTTGGGCAGGAAAGCACAGGAGCATCACCAGCCACACACGCCAAGTGGATACAAAGATGCCATTGTTTTATTTTGATTGTTTTCAAAAATCAAAACATTTTCAAACACAACTAAGGTACAAAATACAGCATAAAATGAGAATTTATACTTATTTCTTTTTTTTTTTTTTTCCACATAGAAAGCAAAAATATATTCAGAATGAATTCCAGAACACTTTGCAGAGCCAATTGGTAGCTGACATCCTGCTTGTGAGAGCTTCTCAGCCATGGGGAGAGGTCACTGAATTTCTGGGAGATGCACAAGTACAGCAGTGTATGTAGGAAAACCAGAATCTTCTGCATCAGGACTCACAGTTAATAAGTCTGCACGTTGTGCTGCCTAGAAGTATCTGATAATGCCCTCCACCTAACTGTGCCCCTGGAATACTGAAATATTCCTGCTGCAGGGGACAGCAACAGTTCCTTTTCTAGGGTCTTGTGTTGGAAAGGGGACTTGATTTTTGCAGAGGAAACTGGTCAATGTTTCAGACTAGTCTGTCATCCAGCTCCTTAGTTAGACAGGACACAAGGAAGTTGAGAAAGACAAGGGGCTACTTGCAGGAGTAGTTTGTGTCATTTATAAATACTATGAACATCAACAGCAGTTCAGGTATGTGAGAGTGGCTGCCTTGATCAGTCTAGAACCGTTGTAAGACCTGCAGTGGAACAGTGAAACCTCCTGTGCTGCAGATCTGGCACTGAAAGGACCAGTGTGTTCAGCCAGGAAGAGTCAGGAACACAGAACACTGAGGTGAAGATTTGAAGATTTCTCTTGCAAAACTTCCATGAAGAGAAAGCCATCAGTGACCTGACCTTAATGCTGAATTCCCCTCCCATCAATCTGGACATGGGGGTTGGACTAGGTGATCTCCAGAGGTCCCTTCCAACCCTAATTATTAATTATTAGGAGATAGCAACTGGTTTCCTCCAGCAGCAGCAGCACATCTTGCCCTTACAGAGGCTATCATCCCCTTAAGATGATGAAATCACTGGTTTAACTTTCAACAGTGCTCTTCTATTTTGCATTAGTTTTTTCAGCCCAGTTTTCTCTCCTAAAAAGCAACTGTTTAACTGAACTGTCCAGGTGAGTGTCCTTATCAGGAGACCCTGGGGAACAGCTCCCACTGGAGATGTTCAGCTGAATTCCTCCTTGAACAAAGAGGGGAGGCAACAGAGCAAGGAATCAGTGTAATGGCAGGAAGTTGGTAGGGCTCATGCTGTCTAGAATTCCTCCACAATCTAGTGAAACAGGTTCACACCTAGTTGACTAAAAGAGGACACAAAGCCTCCCCTGAGCAGCACTGAGCATGGTCATGGCACAGAGGTCGTGGCACTGAGAAGCCAAACAGGGCCTTCCTCTCCTCACCCTCCTGAGCTCCTCCCAGGGAAGGTTCACCCCTGGCTGCTTCTCCACTGCCCAGGCTTTGTACTCCCATAACCGTTTGCAGAGTTGGGAACTGGGGCCACTTGCACACTTCTTGCACAGCTCAGGGTGCTCTGAGGTGGCAGAGGAGGATTTCTGAGCTCTCTGTCCTGGAGAGCTCAGCAGCCCAGCTCTTCAATCAGCTGGGACTCTTGCAGCCAAGAGACTGACAGAAGTGAATCTAAGAAGCAAAGACTACAGATCAGGAGATTGACTGCTCTCATCTGGCAAGTACTGAGTGCACAGAAAAGGGGAGTTTCTGTAATTCTCAAGACATTTTCACCATTAACCTGCAATTCAAATATGAATTTGGGGTATATATGGATGGAAGCTGGTTAATAGCAGAAAGGAGCTTGTATTAGGGAACCTGCAGCACAACTTGGCTCCCTTCTTGGGAATTCAGGAAGGGCAACTTTTGGGGAAAGAATGTAGAATAAAGAATTCTTTTGGCACAGAATTTTCACAGAATCTAACATTCTGTCTCTTCAGGATTATCTCCCCCACTTCCTTTAAATCTGATTAGCAATACAGGATTCATGATTAACAATACAGGATTTCCCCCTGTTCCCCTCAAGGGCAGAACTGGGACATGTTAGAAAACCCTCTCCCTTTTCTTACCCAGAAAGGAGTACAACTACTTCCAGGGTTTTCTTTTTGCTTTCTGTTCAGGAGCAGGAAAGACCCTTCCCTGCTGAGCAAAAGGGAATTACAGGCCTCTGAGCAGCAAAATAACAGTGATTTTCTATTTTCTGGATTTTCTTTGATGCTGCTTTCCACCTTGATAAGCAATGCTATAACCAGCCATGGAACTCCTTATGCACAAGACAGTTTTGATAAGGGCAAGAAAGGGGATCCACTTTTTTAGTTATAGCTACAACCCAACACCACACTGAATGATCCAGCTGTATCTGCTCACCTTTCTGCAAATTTTAAGACATTGCTGACACTCCAGACAGCAACTGTTTTACTGCAATTCACTGAAGCATCAGCAAAATGCAGGTTTCCTTGGGTTAGTTCCAAATCTAGGAAGTTAGAATAAGCCTAGGCAACATTCCTTGAAGAAATAGGATTTTATCTATTGTATTACTGGTGCCACAGTAAATCAAATTCAAAACATCTGTGCCTTTTATAGGAAGGGGGCATGTACGTGTAAAATGCTGGCAGTTTTTGTTGAATCCATAGAGAATCAGTTCTGGACTTAGTACAGTATGTCCCAAGAAGTGTTGCTATTCCTGTTACCACTCTTTTTTCTTCTCATCCATGGAGACTCCACCAGGACCCAGTGCAACCACGAGGAGGAGCCCTCCAATGACAGACATGGTCTGGAAGAAATCGTATTTGAGGAAGTCGTGCATGGGCTTGTAGGCTGGGACGGTCCAGAAGGCATTGAAGTAGATGTTGATGCCAAAGAGCCAGATGACCAGAGTCAAGGCAGCCAGCTTAGTCTTGAAGCCAATTGCCACCAAGATAATCAGGGCTGTGCCCACAATGTTCTGCAGAATCTGCAAGGAAAAAAGCCATGAAAAAAGCCATTTACTCATACTGTTCTTAAATAGTTACACCAAAAATCAAAATAAAATAAAAACAGATACACCAGAGCAGAGTTTTTAAATAGATGCAGAGCTTGGATAAGTTCAGTTGTCATGGCACAGGTAACCTAATATTATTTTCTGAAGTATTAATTTTTGTCACTGACATCTTTTAAGAAAAATCCTTTTGCTAGGATCCTTTCTCCTGAGAAGCTGAGAGGCCTTAGAAACAAAATGTAAACAATAATTATCTGCTGCTGTGGAATGCAACAGGTGCATCTGGGATTGGTCTCATGTGGTTGTTTTTAATTAATGGCCAATCACAGTCAGCTGGCTCAGACTCTCTGATCAGTCACAAGATTTTATTCTCATTCCTTTCTATTCCTTTCAAGCCTTCTCATGAAATCCTTTTTTCTATTCTTTTAGTATAGTTTTAATATACCATTTTCTTTTAATATAATATATACCATAAAATAATAAATCAGCCTTCTGAAACATGGAGTCAAGATTTTCATATGTTCCTTCATCCTGGAACCCCTGCAAACACCACCACAAATTTTACTTAGAGATTTCAATTGAGCAGATCCTGCAGCCCACCTGGGCACTGGTGCTACATTCTAGTTGCTCAATTCATACTTTAATACCGAAATACTTACAGAAAAGAAGTTCATGTCAAAGTGTAGCAGTGTCATGAACATGAGGACGAGCAGCACACGCCCCCCCAGCTGCATGTACTGTTTTGGGGAGCTCTCCCTCATGGTGGGGACACCAGCAAACATGCTCTTCCCCTCCGAGCGGGACTCAGCCAGAAGCAGCAGCAAGCCTCCCCCAAGGGCAAGATTCCTACACAAATGGGGAAAAAGGAAGAAAAAAAAAAGCAGTTTAGTACAGCTTGCACTGATCTATATCTGCAAAGTCTTATCTGACAATTTCAGTGAGATAATGTGAGAGTGAGGAGTGACTTGCTGTGCACTGTGGGATGTGTTGGTCTGTGTTAGACTTTCCAGCCCCAGCAGCACTGAGCACAGCCAGCATTTGTGGGAACACAGCCTGCCAGGGAAGTCCAGCACCCACCACCCAGGCACAGTTGCTTCAGGGGCTGTTACAACACAAATTTCGTTGTGTTTGAGTTATTCTGTACCTCAGGTTTAGCCATATATGCCAAAGTAGTTCAGAGGTTGCTTTGAGAAAACAGAGCAGCAGCACTGCTGGGAAGTTACACATTGACAGGGCTGTAGTAAGCCCAGAGTGCAGCTCCTGTGCTGGCCTCCCCTCACAGGGGTGCAAAGGCAACAGCCAGCCATCACTCAGGGCCTGACAGGAAAGCTCATGTTTAGAATCTTGTCTTCTCCTTAGGGAAGGTGTTAAGAGGTTTAAAATCCCAGAAACCGCTCCAGTGACCACGTGCTGAAGTTTTCACAGAAAATGGCTTCAGTCATGCAGAAGCAGAGTTGCTATTTTAGCCATTTAGGAAATAAAAGCAACTCTGATCAAGTGTAAACAGTTGGTTGAGATCTCAGCCAGGTTAGCAGCAGAAGCACTTGGATCCTAGAGGGTTAGGATTAGTCTTTCCCTTCCTGAGCCTGCTGCCTACTATTTAAACACCCTGATTTTTTCAGGAGCTATCATTTCTTCTTCAATGTAAATGGATCACTTGTAAAATCTTTCTAATAAATATTATGTACAAATGTCACTTCCTCTGCCCCCAATTGTCAGTTTTCATTCTGTTTCCATAAAAACTTCCAGAAGCAGGCATACCTCATCAAGAACTTCAGGTCCCATAGAATGCTGTATGCAATAGTCTAGGCAAAGAATAAAACAGGTTAAAACACCATATAAATGACACTGAAGTACTGAATTTCTGTAAATCTCAAGTCTGTATCAGCAACAGCACAATTTGATTATAAATACAATACAGTGAGGGAAACAAGGTAATTACATCAGTGTGGTAATGAGTCTATGTAATACAGGGAAGGGAAGGCAGAATTTGATTTGTGCTTTAGGACCCCCAAAATTCCCTGGTTTTTAGGGGAAGGATGCTACTAGATAGGATCCTTTGTGATAGGAACACAGCTAAAGGCCAAAGCAACTGCAAATTCCACATCTGGCTCATTAAGTGACATCCAGGTAAATTGCCAGTTACTTCTGCTAAATTGGTCAAGGTCAAGTATTGAATGAATGTCTCCAAGCTGACTAATTGCAATTACATTATTGGGCACATCAGGAGAACAGAAGCAGCAAAATAGTTCAATGCCATCAAGGACTGGCACTAAGCCAGGCTGGAGAAAAATTCCAGGGTTGCAAGTTATATTTAAACATTTGGGAGTATTGGGGCTAAGAGAGATTTGAAAGGTACAGTTTAGAAGGGATGAAGATTTAAGCCTCCTACCTGTAATGCTATAATTCCAAACAGTCCAAAGCAGGCATATTGCACAAAGTTCCTACTCAGCACCAGGATACAGCCACCTGAGGTGGGGAAATTGAACACAGTTACACTTGGAAAAGCTCCTGCAGGAATGCTAACTTGGATTTTCCTTTTTCTTTTGTGAGATAACTGTTAGGGCCATCATGCTTTTTATTCCTTGTCCTTAAAAGGATAAAACCCAAAACCTTTCTCAAAACTTCCATCAGAAAGCACCAACAGCTTTTGTCACTTTAACTGGCAACTGCATTAAATTAAGGTGACTCTACAAAAAATAGTGAGGGCAAAAAATCTAAATCAAGACAAGAAATTGGCAATCAGGAACAGTAAATCAGGGGCATAATATAAACAGAGCAGGATTTTTCCTCTCTCCTGAAGGAAAGGCTGTTCTGACAGCCTGAACCTACCCAGCAGTGCACTCCTTCTGGGATTATTTTGATTCCTGGGTTTTGGAAAAATTTCCGACACAAGCACCTCACTCAGGCTTAAATGCACCCAGGGTAAGATTTTGCCTTGGAGATGAATGCCCATAAAAACAGGAGGCTGAGAAAGCCTCAACATTGCCCTGTTTAAAAGAACAGGAATATTTAATTTGGAGCACTCTGGGTGTGGCTTACATGGATGCATGTACAGAACTGAAACCAGATTGACCTGATGGATTCTTGGCATCTGTGACTCAGAGGCAGCGTGTCACAAGAAGCTCTCTATGACTGCTTCCAGGAAAGGCTGAAGCAAGTCAATTCAGAGCTCTTTCCAATTCACTCAGCCCATGTAGTACTATCATTTCTGAGCTGTCACGAGCTATCAGGAAATCAGTGAGGAATCCCACACTGCCATGATTAACAGCCCCAGAGGCACTTACTCAGCTGCCCAAAGAGGTTGAGGATCACAAAGATGGGAGGCCAGGATGTAGCTACAGTTCCAGCCCCAGAGGCACTTAGCTGCCCAAAGAGGTTGAGGATGACAAAGATGGAGGCCAGGATGTAGCTACAGTTCCAGCCCCAGAGTCACTTACTCAGCTGCCCAAAGAGGTTCAGGATGACAAAGATGGAGGCCAGGAAGTAGCCACAGTTCCACGTGCCATCGATGTAGTCCCTCTGCTCACTCCACTGGAACCACATGCGGATGCCATCCTCCAGGAAGGTGCTGATCAGGCACAGCCGGGCCACGTGGGGCAGGTACTGCTTGGTCACCCTCAGGAACTGCAGGGACACACAGGGCATTAGCAGGGAAGGCAGGGGAAGGGACACTGCAGGGATAACACAGCCCTGCTCTCTGCACACTGACATCAGCAGTTCTCATGCACTCAGGGTCACCGACATCCAGAGAGAAACTGGGACTTGGATTTAATGAAATGCTTCTTCACACACAGCAGGGGAAACCTGCTGGCATTCTCCACTGGACTAGGAGTTGGAAAAAAAGCAGAATCCAGCAGCACATTTCTGTGTAACAGGAACTGTGCTTTGATGGAGCTCACACTAATGAAGGCTGACCTTGGTTTTAGTTTCTCTATCTCAGGGTTTCACGTTACAGCTCAGCTATCAGATAGCCCAGAGCTGAAAGGGCAATCCTGCTCCCACCCCTGTGCTCAGGCACTCAGCACCCTGAACAACCCAGATTTAGGGAGCCAGGTTGAGAGAAGACAAATTCTGTACAAATTAAAAAAAAAAAGAACTAAATTATTTGCCAAACTCCCTCCAACAGCTCAGTGCAAACAAAGCACATGTACTTCAGCAGCAGCAGATCTTAGCTCCACACAACCCCTGCATGGAACTGCACTGTCTGTCCTCTGGGCAGGTTTTCACTTCCATTCAAAGGAGCATCCTCTGCAGAAAGGAAACAGAGGTTTACAGCCACAGTTCAGTGCAGTGGTTAAAAGGAAATGATATCATCATGCAACAGATGCTGAGCTTCAGTTTTTGGGAATGGAAGATGTATCTGGGCCCCCTTCATCTTGCAGGCTCCTGGATCAGTTTTCTCTGTAATTACAACAATTAAAGGAACAAACACAAAATTGCCAGAGTCTAAAGGGTTGTGTTCTATAGGGCTGTGGGGTGCACAGGAAAGCTTACTGCCTCTGGGTAAGGACAAGTGTGTAATTGCCAACCCATTTTCCAGGCAGCACTGGTTATTACTTAATTGAGACTTCCAGCAGGAAGGAGACAAAAGCCACTTCTGACAGTTTATTCCTGCCAGCAGCAATCAATCAGTCAATACTAAAAGCTATGCAAATGACAAGCCTAGCTCACTGTGCAATTACAGATTATCACAAGCAAAAAAAAAATCAGCAAACATCCTTAATGATCAATTAAATAGTTAATATTGGAACAAACTGCACTGTTGTACTACCTGTATCCAGAGTCTAAGGGTCAAAATTCACCTTAATCAAGAGCATTTTAAGTGCAGCTGTACTCTGCCTCCTGAAGGCTGCCACTTCAGGCTTTTTTTAAGCCATGTCAACAGTCGGATGAATGAGTCAGAAGAGAATTTCTGATCTTTGTCACTCACTGAATGAGACACACATGTTGGTTTACAGCTTTCCTCCCTCCTGGGTTTCACTGAGAGGTCGAGGAAACTTGCTGAGGAATACTAAGAGTAAAGTTCTTACAAACCAGAAGTCGTTTGTAAGATACAGAACAAAAACTTTGGTCTAGAAAGAAATGAAAGAAGACAAGTGCTGGGGATCTGTAAGGAAAGGATAAAAACAGTGCTGAAAGGCTGAAAAAAGCAGCAAAGAGACAACATCTTCCTCCAGGCCTCATCTTTGCTGTTTTGAAGTGGGAGTTGACCTCATTTTCCCCTTCCCTTGAACCATGAAGAGCACAGGTGAAGGATCCAAGAAGACATTTAACATTTACCTGTTCTCTTGGCACACACAGAGGGAATTTAACACTGGCTATTGAACACGAGTGCACACATCCAATGGGCTCCAGACAAGTCAGAGAAGCTGCAGCCCATGGCAGCTCCAGTGCTAAGCAACCTCAGAGCACACACAGCTCCTGGAGCTGCACTCAAATTAAACCCCTGCACACAGCAAACTCAAATAAAATTCAGAAACAGCCTGTGGGAACAAAAAGCCAAGCCAAAGGAACCAGGAGATCCAGAGAGAAAGGAAAAGAACAACTACAGCACAACTATAGGAAGAGAATGTAATAGGCATCAAGTGATCTCACAATTAGAGGATCTGGGTGTAAATCACTCCAATAATTTAATTAAAGATGGAACAAATGACAAGAAACAGGAGAGCTCCAGCAGTGGGACTCAGTGAACAGCACCAGGCACCCTGGGCCTGGCCCTGCACAGCACCAGCACTGTGAGGCTCAAAAGCTGCACCCTGAGCCCACTTCCTTTCAGATTCACACAGATAAAGTGGCACACATGGGAAAATTGCAGTTTGATATGTGCAACTAAGAAATGGGACCTGAAACACACCCAAATCCAAATCCACTGATGGAGGTGGCAGCAATAAACTCACAACATTAAAAACTACAGGGCTTTTTCTACTCTGGGCTCAACTGCTCCCCACATGTGCTGTCTCCTTGAAAGGGATGAAACATCATGAGAAAAGACAAGAAAATGCTAAATAAAACTATTTTAAAGAAGAAGAGCTGGTTGTGTGCTGGCAGCCAAGTCACTGACATATGCCAGAGGGGCTTTGTGTTGCCACTTCCCCCTCTAATGGGATTAGAAAGGCAAATATAGATTTAAATGCTCCTTTTAGTTTAACAACCAAAGATGTACAAGAAGATCCAGGGATCCCTCAATCAAAGCTCTGCTCAATCCCCCATTTTTCTAAAGGGGGACTGAAATTTTCAAAGCCATAAAGGCCTGACCAAAAGAGAGGCAATAAAATGATTCATTTGGACCCAACCTCCAACAGTTTCCAATTTGCTGAAAGTCCACTCTGTTTTGATAAAAGTGTATAAAGCATGGTACAATTACAGGTATTTCAAGTCCAATAAATGGACATGAGTTGGGAATTTTTGCAGGTATGTTCTGTCCAGGCATAAAGCTTTTTCCTGTGTATTCATGGATCAGGGAAATTCTGATTGTGGTGAGGAACAGCACACTGCTCATCTGTAGAGAAACCCTCCTGAGCTGCACAGCATTATTAGTCTGGAGCTTCTGATAAGGCATATCCCAAAAATCTTGGAAACTTTTAAGGAATTGCTTTGTCCTGGGACACCACTGATCATTCCTGGGAAAGGATGCTCAATCCACAGAGAAAAAAAATCACTTTTACCAGCTTGGATACATTCACTCAAAGAGATCCCACGCCAAAATCATAGGGACAGCAAAACCCATCACATTCATTAGTCCAGTGCCTACAAATACTGTAAAAAACTGGGAATAGCTTTCCCATTTATTTCCAAAGGCAGGAAGAGGGCTCTGACCCACTAGAGCATTGCCAGCAATATTAATTAGGTTCTTAATTGCAGGAAGATTTCTCAATGCTTTTCCCTTCTGTAGTGTGCTTTATAGCAATTCCCTTTTCCAAAAGGCTATTTATTAATGAAACCTTTAAAATGGTACTTTTAGTAATTTATTGCATTTTACTATCATTCTTCATGGGAAAATTTTTCCTCAGCCTAACCAGAACAGGCTACTTGGCTTATAATGATAAACAATCAGTGCATTGCCATGACAAAGTTTTGGAGAATATTTCCAAATTCAGTTTTTTTAATTTAACTGACAAAGTTCAGACTAACAATGAAATGTTTTCTTCTCCCTTCCATTTTCTGCAAAATAGGATATTGAGGACAAGAAATAAAGGGTTCAAACTGAAATGTAAGCTGGAAATTAGGGAGAAATTCCTCCTTGTGAGGATGCCCTGGCACAGGGTGCCCACAGAAGCTGTGGCTGCCCCATCCCTGGCAGTGCCCAAGGCCAGGTTGGACAGGGCTTGGAGCAACTTGGGAGAGTGGAAAATTCATTGCAAGGGGCAGAACAAGATGGGCTTTAAGGTCTCTTCTAACCCAAATGGTTCTGTGTTTCTATATCAGAATTATCTGGGCAAGATGTATCAGCATTTATCTTGGAAAATGAAATAAACTCCCCCAGTCTGGCTGTCCCTGCAGCCCTCTCACTGCTGTGCAATGACTCAATATTCTCCTTGCTTTTTTGTTCAGGAATCTTTTTTTTTTTTTTTTGAACAGCAGAAATGCCAAGCACCCACATTCCTAAGGATTTATTCCTACAGATTATTACAGACACTAGGGAAGTTGCCTGAGATCTGCTCCCTCTTAGGAAGGGATTACAAAGGAGAGACAATCCTAAACACTCTCTGCAGGCCCCAGATATAGCTATTTGCAGTACTTGGTGGCTCCACTGAAGGGGTTGCCAAGTAATACTTTAACAAAATCACTAAAAATCAGCTTAATTTCTGAGGATGTAAATTATTGAGTTAGTAACACTGCTGTTAGTGTTCCCTCACTGCAATTCTTCCCAGCTCAGAGCAGCCTATTAACACAATCTCACCCCCAGTATTGCCTCACTTCTCCTGAACATGGAGATAACTGAACCAAGTGGGGGAAAAAATCCTCAAATTTTTCTCCTGCCAGTTCAGCTCCCCAGTTCAATGAGAAAAGTGCTGGTGAGAGAGAAAAGGGGAATGCAGCCTTGGGAGAAGTAGGACAAGCCCTTTCACTGACAACTTAGCTGCCTGTGAGAGTGCACAGCTCACCTCTGGATTAAAGACACTCACTGCTGAGCATCCTGGCATCTAGGGCATAATTTGGTAATTCAAAGGGAAATTACAGTATCTGAGAAAAACTAAGCTCTGCTGTTTGAATTTAAGGAACAGATTATTCTTGCTTTTGTAAGAGACATTCAGGATTTGCTGATAAGCCATGGAATTAACTCTAACATTCTCCCACAGGGGTTTTATGCTACAGAAATTAAGGCTCATTATGTGTTGAGCACTAGTACAGAGAGTGGAAAAAGCAAGAATTTCACTGAGAATGCATTCAGCTCCCAGCACAGCCATTGTCCAGCCTCCACCAGGGGAGTTTCAACACAATTTCAGTCCAAACATTCCAAGTACTTTTTTTAATCCAAGATGAACTAACAGCTCCTGCAATGCCAAGTGTTAAGTTCACAATATATACCAAAGGTTAGTGTTTAGCAAGTCACTCCTACATTGGTGTGACACTGAGCTTTAGCAGCACAGACAGCCCTGAAAGTTCTGATTGAGCTACCAGGCAGAATTATCACAGCAGTTATTACTCAGAACACCATAAAAATTCTTTTGCAATCTGCTGGTAAGAGGAGCAAAACTCTAAATTCTGCAGCTTAAGGCAAGCCTCATCTTTAAACAGGATGTGGCCAAGCACAAGTGAGTTTGTGCCATTTAAAACTCACTTCAGGAGGAGGCAAACTTAAGCTGGACAAAAGAGCTTTCAGCAGAGTGAAAAAAGGGGTGTTAAGGACATCTAGAAATAACCCCACAGGAATAAATAGAGAGGTGTTATAAAAAGGTCAGGACAAGCGTTGCAAATTTTGGCAAGAAACGTGAACACTGCAGCGATGGTTTATTTCTTCTCTAAAGGAGCAAGAGGACAAGGTAAACAGAGAATGACCAAGGTAATCCAGATATTCCTTAAACTGAATATTCCACACATGACAAAAAGCTTTAATCTAAAACTCTAAATGGAGTTTTCCTTCTTCCATCCGGGGGTGGGGAGGAAGTGCAGAACAGGTTTTCCCAGTGAAATCAGTGAAAGACAGAGGCAGCACAGCCCCCTCAGAGCTGTGACGTGTTATCGTGCACCACACAACTCACACTAAATCACAGTGGTTGTAGAACCAGGCAGAATCAGATTTTCCAGCCAATTTGCTGAATATGATTACTTGCTGCTTCTCATTGTCGATTAGATGAATCACCATGACTGTGAAGATCTTTGCAACACCATCCCCAGCAGAGCAACTACTTACACTCAAAATAATCCTGTTGTCAGACATTGTAAGAGATCACAAACTTCTATTTAACAGAGAAATCACTCGGGCCTCCACTGAAATAAACGTAAGAAGGTTTACAAGACAACATCAGCTTGTTCGCTTTCCTTTTGCCCCAATCCTGAGCACAGCACCACGGTGCTGACCAACCTTTTCCAGTGTGGGCTTCCAGAAATACATCAGGATTTCATGAAATCACACAATGGTTTGGGTTGGAAAGACCCTAAAGTAAATTTTGTTCCAAACCTCGGACGTGGGCAGGGACACCTTCCACTAACCCAGGTTGCTCCAAGCCCTGTCCAGCCTGGCCTTGAACTCTTCCAGGGATCCAGGGGCAGCCACAGCTTCTCTGGCAGCCTGTACCCACCCTCACAGGGAGGAATTCGTCCCTAACAACCCCTGTCAGGTTGGATAACCCGGGCACTCTCCCATCCCTGCCAGCTCACACCGCTCCCCCACACCTCTCTGTGCCCTCTCCACCGGCCGGGAGGGCTCCTGCTCTCCTTCCATTTAATCCCTTCCCAGAGAAGGGCTGTCCCCAAGGAGAACGCGGTGTCCGAGGGCAGGGGCGGCCGCTGGGCCCGCGGCGGTGGGAGCCGGGCCCGGGGTACCCTCGGAAACAACTTACAGGAAACTTACAGGAAAGATGGAAACACAAACAGGCAATGAGAAGGCAAAGTAGACCGGTACACATCGAACGAGAGGAAACTTAGGCTGGGTATTGGGAAGGAATTCTCCTCTATGAGGCCGTGGCACAGAGAAGCCGTGGCTGCCCCTGGATCGCTGGCAGTGCCCAAGGCCAGGCTGGACCGTGCTTGGAGCAGCCTGAGCCAGGGGAAGGTGTCCCTGCCCATGGCAGGGGCTGAACGAGACGATCTTTAGGATCCCTTCCAGCCCAAACCACTGCACGGCTCCATAATTCCATACCCCCACCGCCCCGCCGCAGCGCGGCCCAGAGGCGGCAGCGACCCCGCCGCCATCCCGGCCTGCCTCGGCCGGGCCCCTCAGCGTGGCCCCACCGCACAAAGGCCGCCGGGCGGGCCCGGAGTGGGGGGAGGCGAGCGGGCACGCACCTGGTCGGCGAAGTCCTCGGCGGTGTTCATAATGTCGTTGTGGCCCATGGCGGGGCCCGGGCTGGCTCGGGGCGGGCGGGGCGGTGGCGGGGCCGGGCCGCGCTCGGTGCAGGCGCTGCCACGTCGGACGGGCCGGGCCTTGAAGGCGCCGCCGCGCCGGCGCGCGGGGGGCGGGGCCTCCGCGCTGGGACACGCCCCTAAGACACGCCCCTCAGCGCTATTAAAGGGGCCGCGCCCCCACCACACTCCTGTGGGGGTCTCATGTCCCCAGGGCCGCTGCCCCGCGGTCCTGGGTGGGAGGCCGGGCTGTGCCCCCGCCATGGAAAAATATGAGGTGCTGCCCTCAGTCTACCCGGCAATAAGCAGCATTGTTGGGTGTCGGTGGTGCTGGAGGGGTCTGTGTGGGATACAAGGCCCTCAGGGGGGGCTGTGACCAGGGCAGGGGCTGTGGGTGCCTTTGGGGGACATGGTGAGGGTAGCTCTGACTGGTTAAAGTGGCTCTGGAGGGGTTTATGAGGGGTCTGTGACCAGGGCAGGTGCTATGAGTGACCTTGGGGACGTGGTATGAGTGGCCCTGAGTGGGTAAAGTGGCACTAGAGGTGTTCATGAGGGGTCTGTGACCAGGGTGCCCTTGGGGACATGGTGTGGGTGGCTCTGAGTGGGTAAAGTGACACTGGAGGGGTTTATGAGGGGTCTGTGACCAGGACAGGCACTGTGGGTGGCCTTGGGGACCTGGTGAGGGTGGCTCTGAGTAGATCAAGTTACACTAGAGGGGTTTTGAGGGGTCCATGGCCCTGGGGATGGTGTGGGGACCCCTGAGAGCAGCACACAAGCAAAGGACATAGAGCAGCTCAGGGGGGTTCCATGGTCCTGGAGGGGGTTTGGGGGTGTTTTCAGCCCAGGGAATGCCCTGAAGGGGAGGGAAGGGAAGGTCAGTGTTCCTCCCAGCAGCTGAGTGAAGGTGGTGAGAGTGTCCCAAGGCCAGTGTTCCTCTCAGGGGCTGGATGAAGGTGGGGGTGTCCCAAGGCCTGTGTCTCTCTCAGGAGCTGGGGTGAAGGTGGATGTGTCCCCAGTCCTACCCTGGGGAGCTGCAGGTGTTTTCTGTGTGGAAGGTTTCTATGGAATGGGGTTTTTTTGCCTCGGTTGTTCTGCCCTAGCTGAGCAGGTGCTCTGGGTGTGCCCTGTGCAGGTGCTGGAGCAGCTCCAGCCCGGGGCACTGGGCACGGTGCTGGTGGCTCAGCTGAGAACAGAGCAGGCTGCCCAGAAGAAATATGCAATAAAGCAGGTGAGCAGGTGGTTGCTATGAAAACAAGTGTGTGGAATGTTTGTTGTCTCCAGGGGCACCAGGATAATAGCAAGAGACCCATGCTGGGCAGCTGAGCTGCTGGATAAGAGCAGGCTTGCCTGTTATAGTGCTGCTTTTTGGGAAAATGGGAGATTCAGATCAGTTTAGGGGAATGTTGAGGCTCAAAGTGGGGAAAGGGCATCAGCCTAGTGAGGTCCCCTCAGTGCTCTCACCTCAGCTCAGTGCAGAAACACTGTCACACAGCTTTGTTTTACCCAACTCCTGACACCAAAACTGCCCCAAACATGAGAGATTTGACCTATCATTGAAAATTGATGTAATTTGCACCTTGCTAAGAGTGTTCTGGATTGTTCCTTGCTGCTTCTGTTACAGTCTCAGCCCTGTCTTTTGTTTGGTGCAGGTTGAATGCATTGACCAACACCAAGCAAATGTGGCCTTGAAGGAGGTATTGGTGCAGTCTTTTCTTTACTACTTCACTTACAAAGACCAAAGTCTTGGTAGAACCAAGTCTTTTATCTGCAAGGATTAGCTGAGTAAATAAGTAAATCAGGTAGGACTATTTGTGGGGTGTGCTCTCTGCCCTCTGCTTGGGCTCAGGCCAGGGTTTTGTATTAATTGTTGTTATTTATGGATATGTAAATTCAAATGGACAGCTCTTCTCAGAGGATAGTTCCTTCTCAGGCTTTTTGTTTTGTGAAGCCAAAGGACAAAACTCATCATTTTGGCCTTTAAACTGAAGGAGAACCTTGATCTGTTTATAGTTTATTATTAATAACTTGATGTCTAGATAACATATTTCATTATATGCTCATTTCTCAGAGTTGAACATTTTTATTGTGAATGATTTTCTCCCTTTGTTGTACTCTTTTTTTTTTTTTTCTGGTGCAAACTTTGTCATAATGCCTTGAGTAAGAAGCATCAGAAATACTCTTAAAAGACCAAAAATAGTTTCAATAAAATAGTGGAATAGCACATGATGGATGAATCTCCCAGTGCCCAGTGTGCATGACATCTGGAGTTGGAAAAGAAGAAAAATAAATGTCTCTGCAGATATTTTATCCTGGTCAGACCTTTCTGACCTCTTTCTGTTCCAAATATTGCATTACCAGTAAAACTTATTCCAATTTTTCTATTGAAAGAAATATTGAATTACATCTATTAAAATAAATGTAGTTGTTACATTTGGGAGCCTGGCTCTTTTCAGCTTTTTATTTTGTGCCTGCACAGCCACAAACACAACTACAGGAGAGTAACCTGAATTCTTTTTATCTTCCACATAATCAGCAAATTTGCTGAAGTGGTGAGGATTTGTTAGAGCCCTGCACAGAAACCACCTTCCAGGAGATAAAAATCTCTCCTGCCATTGTATTTGCTGAGGTTCAAGCTTGCACGGAGCTTACAGGAAATAATGGCTGCACTTGAAAAATCAGCCTGACTTCGATTCTAAGAAATGTTTTCAGGTTAGGATGTTAGGAACTGAAGAAGGGGGTGGTTCACACATCATCTCCCTGTGGATCAGTTTATATCTCTGAATCTCACAAGGCTGTTGCAGCACTGGGTGAAATATTTTCCTTCTTTCCACATTTGTGTATGCAAATATTTAACAGAGCTGGCACTTTGGAAGAGTTGGATCCGAAATGTGGCATGAACAAGTGAGGAACTGGCTTTGGGTGTTATTTAAGGTCCTGTTAAAGGGAAGGGCTGTGTAGCTATAGAAATCTGTCTCTATTTTATCTTTTTCTGTGCAGGCAAAGGATTTGCTAAAACTCTGCCATGTTAACATCTGCACTTACAAAGAATTGTTCCTGACTTGGAACAGTGAGGTGAGAATGGAACAGGATTAGTTAAACTGGAATGTGTGGTTTGTGTTCTAGGCACAGGAGCCTGTTCACAGATTTAAATTTGGGGTCATTGGGGTGAGATGCTAAAAAAGAAGGGGTTTTGATTTGAAAAAATCCTGATTTTTTTTCTTTTTTTGGCTCCTGAATACACACACTAAAAAGCTGTGCATATGTATGGATTGGAGTCCATCACATGGCAGACTCCAGATTCTGATGGCAATTAGTGTGCAATTCTGATTTTCATGCCTGCATAGAAACCATTCTATAGGGGACACAAGAAGCTGAAAACCCTGACTTTATTGGCAGATTTTCTTCAATGCTTGGACAGAACCTTTGATGATTTTTTTGGATGTATAATTGATTTGAATCATCCTATACAGCTTCAGATAAGATGCTTGAGAGTGGTGGTTTGTTTTATTTGCTAAAACAATGAGCATGCTGTATTTTTAATGAAAGAAATTAAATATTGTCTCTTCTGGGAGAGAATAATCATCTCAGAACCCTTTTTTTTTTGTACTGTGAACATCACACCCACCAGCTTGGTTTTGTCTCTGTTACCTGCAAACAATTCAGCAATTTTGGTGCAATGTTTTATTGCAGGTCTCATCTCTGTTCCTCTGCCTGGTAATGCAGCACTCAGGCCAAGGAGATCTCTCAGCTCTAATCAGGGAAAAGAGGGAGAACTCAGAAAAGATATCAACCATGGTAAAAAGTCCAGAGGAGGCACCTGTTTGAACTGAGAGACTTGTTGCTTTTCTGGTATTCCTTCTTTCTGAAAATCCTCCCCAAAGCCTTCAAAGCACAGGAGGGTGGTTTTGGAAGCTCACTTCTGAAAGAGATTTGAAAGTTCCTCAGTTTGTGTTACACTTTCATGTCTGTTTCCCTCCACAGGTGGTTCAGAAGCTCCTGGGACAGATGGTGGATGCTTTGTTTTACATACACAAACAAAATATTTGGCACAGGTGAGCAGAAATCTCATTTTCTTTGTCTGACAGGCTCCTGTTCTTTGCAGTGCTCAGAGCCAGGGAATTTTACTCTTCCAAAAGGAGAAGTAGGGGGTAGAAGTTCCAGATTTTAGATTAGTTTTTTTTTTTACTTCTGAAGTTACCTATTTACTGAGTTTTGTTTGGAATACTCATTTGATTGAGGTATTATCTCCTGGGGTTTTTTTAGTGTTTAAAAAATTGTCCATCTCTTTAAATGCTCACATTTTGGTGGCTGTGATGGACAAAGTTTGTGTATCTGAATAAGAGACAACCCTTGCAATCCATGCTCAGATCAATCTGTGTCCCAAGCACAAATTTTAAAGCATTTAGAGAGGAAAATAATTGTATTTTGGTTGATATATTAAAAAAAAACCCCAAAACACAACAAAACACAAACAAAAAATGTCCAAACCAATTCCCCACCCCCACAAAAGCCCCAAACCAAAACTTCTGAGGGCTAAAGATGCAGGGAATTTGTAATTAAATGTGATTAAACTCTAATTTCACAGGCTGACAGAAATATTTGTGTTGCAGAAATCTGAAGCCATCAAACATCCTGGTGACTGGTGAGCCATCCTTCATGCTGACTGACTTCAGCACTGAAACACTGATGAGTGATGAGCTGAAATGGAAAATCAGAGTGGAAGAAGGTAGATATTTGCTTTGCTATTTTTTCTTTCCTACTGTATTTTTAAAAGGTTTCAGTTGTGGTGAATATTTTTATTCCTCAGAGAGAAATGAGGAAAGAGGAAAAAGTTGTCTTTCCTCTCCTTTCTCTGCTATTTGTCTTCTAAATAGGATTTTCAAAGGCAGCTGTCTGCAGCATTAATTGTGTTCACAAGTGAAAAATGTAGATATGTGTATGAGTTTCTGCAGTCAATACACTTGGAATCCTTTTTAGCTTTGTCCTCAGGAACATCTTAGAGAAATGTTCATTAGTTACAGTGTTTTGTAGTTTTTGGAAGCCCAATGTCACCATGTGGTTCCTGTTTCTACAGAAAGCAAGTCTTGGATGGCTCCAGAAACATTTGGGTTTTCTTTCACTGAGAAATCTGACATCTGGTCCCTGGGCTGTGTCCTCCTTGACATGATGAGCTGCTTTGTTCTGAATGTGTGTAAGAATGATTTATTTGGGATTTAAGGGTCCTGGGCTCATCAAGATATCTGAGTATGTGGGGTTCTCTGCCACTGTGCTCTTCCCAGGCAGAAGAGATAAAATCCTTACTGCAGGGTATCAGAGGGGACAGCAGCTGCCTTGAGGGAGTCCTGACCCTGATACAGGATGGAGAAAGAAATTATTTGCCTTTCTTCCCACTTTTATTGATGATGCTACAGATTGAGCCCAGCATGAGGCCCACAGCAGGGTGAGTTCTGGCTGCCTTCCCTTGATTTATTTTGTCCTAAACCTCTGCTACCTCCACAAACTGGGAATGTTCACTGCTGTTGGAAAGGGTTAACATTGCTTATCCTCCTGCCTCAACAAATTGAGTTATTAAAGATTTGATATTCCTTCAGAGGGGACACTGAGATGCACAGGTGTCCCTTTTTGCAGTTATATTATAAATTATACACAATTTTATGAGTCTGAACTTGACACCTAACATGGCTTGTGCCATGTGAGCTCTTTTTTGAGCTTTTTGGAAGTAAATTAAGTTCTGTCAAAAACAATCTAGTCTAGAAGTAATATTAGATTTTTTTATATCAAAATGAAACAATACCTGCAGATTTTTTCTTTTCTAACTTATCAGCCCTAACTCACTGGGGCTGCTTTTGTCTCTCAAAATTCCAGGGATCTGATCACTGATCCATTTGTTGAGAAATGCCTGATTTTTGCTGGTGAGACCTCAATAAAACTGAAGAAGTCTCTGCTTCCCACAATAGCAGATGAGCTCTTGCAGGGAGGAGTTGAAAATGTTCTAGGTAATAAGGAGAATAAGATTAATGTAAGAGTGATTTTCACAGGAAATAAACCCTTCCAGTCAGGATGTATTAGAATTGGAAATAAATTCTTGGCCACTCATTTTACCTGCAATAAAATGAGATACTCTTTGGAGCAAGGATCACTATGTTATTTTTCCTCTAAATTCCTAAGGTTCTCATGCAAAAGTTAAACAGGCTCAGAGGTCATTCCTCAGAAAATTTGGGAGCTCCACTTATTTTGTTTGCATTGTAAGATGTTTGCTGATTCATGCCACAAGGGATCTGCTCCATTATTTTCCTTCAAAGTAAGGAAAATGTTATTTTAATCTGAAAAGTCTCTTGGAATAATGCATTTAAAGCTCCTCTTCCTGCTCTGATTTAATATTCCAACAGATCCCCAAAAATATATATATATATATAATGCAAAATACATTGTGAATCATAACACTTGATGTTTAATGAGTTGGGGGGAAAAGTTTTTCTCTTTTCATCAATCCCAAATTTTATTATTTTAATTCATATGAATTCACATCTTGCACAAAACAGACACAATTTGAGTGCTTTGTGTAAGTGTTTGTGTGGAATGGTTGGAAGAATTTCCTTGCTTTCTCAGCATTCATGCAGGCTTCCTGGGATGTTGAAGAAGTCCAGGCTGAAGGCATTCAATACCTTGCCAGCTTTGTAGAGGATAAAACAGGTAAGGCACTGCTTGATCTATTTATTTATTCATTTATTCTGCTCCTTCCTTACATTTTGAGATAATAGGAAGAGGAAAACATTTCTAATGCCCACAAATGAGAATGAAATTGTTCTCTTCCTATTTCTCTAACCAGTAGTGATGGGATTGTGTTGGTTCTTGTTCTGTACATGCTTTTGTTAACCAGCAGAGGGGTTTTACTGGATAATAAAAATGGGCACTGGGGGGAAAAAAACCCTGTGATATTTGAATTTGCAACAAACTGACATTTGAGGAAGGTAATTTCCACAAGCCCTGTGATGACCTGGGGGTAATTCCTGGGGCTGCAAGGGTGGCAGAGCAAAAGGAAGCTCCACATGGCCAATTCCTGTGTCTGTAAAGCTCTGAAGGTGAGAGCTGTGTGTTTTCTCCCAGAAGCTGCACATTTTTCAAAAGAAAATCTTTCTTTTGAAAGATTTTCAGATCAAAGTTCATAATTCAAAGCACTCTGATAAATCAGTTATAAAATGCTCTGTCCTTTGACAGCACTTTAATGCTGGCATTGGTTTATGATGTTAAAACTCAGGGTTTTTCTTAGCTTTAATTGATAGGAGACATTTCCCACACAGGTTAAAACAATTCACTCTGTTTTGTTCTCTTTGATTCAAGAGCCTTTCTCAAAGAATTTCTTTCTCCCCACAGCATTCCCCTATCTGCTAACATGCACAGAAGTGATCACTCTTGCCATGAAGGTTCACACAGATTCTCTGGATTTACAAGTGGATGGCTGCACTTTATTGCTTGAAATTCTTAGTCAAGGTACAATTAAGATTTCCTCCTTCTGCTGGGTCTTGTAAAGATTATTGAATCCATTATCTGCTCAATTAACAGTTTTAGGGGATGAATTTAAAGAACTAAAGGAAGTTAAGCAGCTTTTTGAATTCTCATGGCCTTCCTTCAGGACTGGCACACAGCACTTCTGTGTTGAGTTAATTTTAAATATAGGTGCTGATCTTGTCCAAGTTTGTTTTCATGTTATGTAGAGTGTTGCTAGAGGACATAAATAAGACTCTTGTTGTTTTGGTGTTTAAATTCTAAACCATAAAAGTGGTTTTGGGTCTCTTGTGTGGTCTCTGCTGTCACTTTCATGGCAATTTACCCCGAAACCACCTGATGATATGGGCTTAAAAATACTAAGAATTGAGTTTCAGCAAATGAAAGTTTAAAATAACTTTTGCTTATTTTATATGAAGAAATGCTGCTAATTGACTGCTTTGCTATGCTGATTGCAGGGCAGGGGGTTCAGATTTCATTCAAAACCACTGAAATCTTTGTGTTATTCCAAATATTTATTATTTATTATTTATTTGTTTGTGGTGACAGCTCTGAAACAGGGGGTGACGATGGCCCTGGATGAGAGTGTGGCCAGCTGCCTGTTACACACAGTGAGGGAACATTCTGAAAATGAAGAGTTCCTTTCAATGCTCTGCACAGTTCTGATGATGGTTTCAGCCAGTGGTGGGTCACCTTGCTCCTTCTTTGGGGAATCTTAATTTATTTTTATTTTTTGAAACAAATTCAAGATATAATCCACACTGAGAGCTGTGGGTAATTATTAATTTAATAGTGGTAATATTGATAAGATTGACCAGATAGTGATAACACCCCTGAAAGTTTAAGATAAATGCTGAGGCTTCAGAGATTTACTCTAAAAGATACAATTCTGTATTTCCTCTTGGTTTGGAAACAAGTACAAGCTCTGCAAATAGTAGTGCTTGAGAAAATGAGGGCACAGAACCTGAATTCTATTTTGGACTCTGCCATGATGAATTGAAACCATTCTCCCTAACTTCTCTACTTTGTTCTCTTTTCTTCTGAACTTGTAATTGCTAAATATTTATAATATTTTTAGTTGTTTTCAGTCAGTTCAACAGTCATCAAAGAGTGTTTTTAGAAATGGTTACAGTGGGATTTAGCAGCAAGGGGGAAATCTTCAAAAAAATTATTACAAAGAGTCATGTCTAAAACCAAGCTATTTTTACCCAGCGTTTCCTAATTCTGAAGCTTAGTTTGAATCGTTAAAATGGAAACAGGTGAAAAATTGTAATTTAAATCCTCTCAGTTCCTTTCCTGCTCTGTGAATTCCCAGTCTGTGAGGAAGCAGGATGGCCAGGCATGCATTTGAAAGGATCAGATGTGTTAAATGCATCTTGTTAAAGAATTCGGTCTGTTCCCTTGCTTCCTTTTGTGCAGCTGATGGGCTCATGTTCCCGCTCTGTTATCTCAGTTTAAACACCTGAGTGCTGCCTGTTTCCAGCCCAGTGAGTGGGACAAACCCCCGGATTCTATAGAATTTCTGTGGTTTGCAGAAGTAGCTGCGGAGAACCTAAGGAAAGTTGGAATCATCCCGGACCTTCTGTCAATTTTGAGACGTTTTCTTCATAACGACAATATCTGCTTCTCTTGCTGTGCCGTTCTCTGGAGCTTGGCTGTGAGTGGTGAGTAGAACACAGGAATATTGTGCCTGCACTCCTGTGGCTGAGGGGCAGCAGGTATTGAGCCTAATTGAGTTCAGACATTCCTGTCGCTGGGACTGGATTTTCTCCCATTCTTGCTCCATGGAGATGGAATGAGATAATTTTTCAGATTCCTTCCAGCCCAACCAATCTGATTTTGTGATTCTGGAGAGTTGTTTCCACAGCACTGCTACCATCACTTTGTGATCCAGAGTTCGATAAAAACAAAAATCAATGCAGAGTTTTTAGCAACCCTTTATGTGATAAGGTGTCACATTTGAGCCGTTCAGGCCAAGATGTGACCTGATTTTATATTTACTGATTTGTTTGTGATGTGTTCTTGTGGAGGTGTGTTCTGATCATCATGCAAGGCTGGAAGCACAGCTTGTGCACAGTTTCACCTGGGGTGTTTTATTCCCTCTGTGCAGCAAATTACCCGTTGGATTTATGGGACAGCTGAATTTCCATCCTGCAGCCTGGATACTGTCAAAACTGTGGTTATTCCTGGAGGCTTCTTGCTGTGATCCCTATGCATAATTTAAATGACAAAGAACACTAGTTCCTGCAGAAGTTCAGCTTTCTCCAATAAACAGAATTATTTATTAGTTCTGTAGCACTGGGTTTGGTTCTGTACATTTTTGATTCCTTCCCTCTGCTGCCCTCCAGACTAAACCAATGTTGCATTATTCCAATGCCAGCAGCCATTAAGGTTTTACTGATATAATTTGACACACAATGATATAATTACTTCATTAAATAACTGCCTGCTGCATTTCCTTTCTGCTAAGGGAATTCAGAGGATAATACAGACCAAGCAGTGCTGGCAAGTGCTGTCCCTGTCACCTCGGCAGTGCTGCAGGAACACCTCCAGAATGGAGTCATTGCAGAGTCTGCCTGCTCAGCTCTGTGGGCACTGGCACTCCAAGGTGGGTGACCCCAGTGTCCCCTTTGTCCCTTGGGCATGGGAAAGGCCGGGATGTCCGTGTGTCAGTGGTGACACTGCAATCCGGGCTGCTGGGCTGCAGAGGCTCTGCAGAGGGCAGCAGAGCGAGGAGCTTGCATCCTCTCCTGGTTGCTCTTCCTGCACTCTGTGGCTCCCTAATGGAGCCATTTTTGATGAGCTGCAGCAATTAAATCACCAGATACTGCTAATGGGGAGTCCACTGGTGGGCAGCTAATTTGCTTGGTTGATTTGGAACAGTGTTTCATGTTAAAAAAGAAAAAAATCTTTCATTATCATTTGCACTAAGGAACTCATCCTTGCAGTCCTACTCTGTCTTATTTCTTCCTCATGCAACAATATTGTCACATTTACCTACTGCCTGCCCTTGTGCCATTGTTTCACTGAGAAAAGCTGAGCAAAACACTCTCAGCAATCTCATTTCTATTCCCCATCAGCAGAATAAGTTGAGTATTCAGGACTCTTTATTCTTCTGGCCTGAAGGATACTGAAATTTTGGGCTTTCCTGTGTGTTTTGTTTCTTTCTTTAAAGGTTGCTTAGCTGACAGTGACTTTGAGCCCACAGCAGCACTTCTGCTGGATGCACTCAGGATGAACCCAGAAAGAAAAAGGCTGGTGCAGAATGGCTGCCTGGCTTTAGCCACCCTTGTGAGGCTCTCAGGTAACATTCAGCACTTCTGCTTTTATTAATTACCAATCAGCTCCATCAACATGAAAACAATCATTAAATTCACTTCTGACCTGCATGACAGTGTCAGCTGCATATCTGACACTGAAGATATCTGCATATCTTCTACTTTTACCCAATTGTGCTTCAGAATAGTTGTTAGGAAGACTGAAAATAATGGGCACAACTTCCTGAAAATGTGCCCTGAGGCAGCTCTGAGGGGATGGGAAGCAGATCCTGCAGTCTGCAGCTCCAGCAGTGTTTGTCTTCCTTGCAGAAACTGCAGCTTTGGCAATTCTGCTGGACTCAAAGGGTAGTGGAACAGAGCTGATCAAACAGGAATATCACCTTCATTCCCACGAGCCAGAGGTGGCAGAGGCTCTGTGCCTGCTGATGAATGAGATGGTTCAGTATGGTGAGATGGCTGCTGCTGCCACTTGTTGAGTCTCCCCCTCTCTCCCAGCCCCAAAATCAGTAAAACCACAACAGCAGCTCTCAGGGACATGTTAGCTGCTCTCAGGAAAATCTTTATATCTCAGAAAATTGCATTCATCCTCCTGAGAATTTACTCCACTTGTTCCAAACAAATACCACTCTGATGGTAAAACATTTTAACTTCATCTTCTCCTGCCTCCTCTCCCTGTGCTCCTTTAGCTCCTGCTCCACTGGCAGTTGTGCTATAACCATACATTTTCTTGTTCATTGGCACTGCAGATGAGGTTATGCTGAATATGAGGTCCCAGAAAATGGAAAAGCTGTTGTCTGAAATAAAATTCCAGTTTCCATTCAGCACGGTATGGAGAAGTCTCTGTGATAATAAAGTATATTAATGTATTATTTCTGGTGAGGGATTTGATCATAGTGCAGAAATTTAGAGAATTAGCTGCATGTGGAGTGAAGAGTGAGTTTGTAAGGATAGTTCTATTTATTGAGAACAAGTGGTTGAAATTTGTTCTTGTTGTTGTTAATAGTGAAATTTAAAAAAAATATGTTCTGGTCTCTTGCAACATTACATTAATTTATTACAGTCCTCATGCTAAACCAGGCTGAAGTTTACAGGAATAAAGCTATATTACATCCAATTTATTTTTGGTTTGGAAATGGCATTGTTAACAAATAAACAAAAACCCAACAAAAATTCTTTGAGTTTGTGGGAAGATTTAACTTGCATTAAATTTCACCAAGTAGTCACACTGAAAAAAGGGAAAACCCAGCAAAGTTACCAGAGCTATTTAATGTGTTACACTAATATTTCTTCTGCACTGGCTTGCTGGCAAGAAACCAATAATTAGGTTTGTTCATCAAGCCAATAAAACTGGTTAGTCTTAATTTTGCTGATTTTAGTTTTGTATTTACAGAATTGTTTTCAAAGACAGTCACAAACTGTTCTCCTGCAGGCACTGCCTGCACCCCTTCAATGAACACTGCAGCCCCAAGGTAGCACAGAAAAAATAATCCCAGAAGGGGAGAAAGCTCCCTCTCCTGTTGTAACAGCAGCCACTTCAAAGACCTGTGTTAGAACACATTGTTTTTATTAATAAATGAATACAAAAATAAGTGGAGCAACAAGGTAATCTTCTGCCTGACAATTCTCACATTTCTCTCCAGGAGATTCTGACCCTGGTGGATGCAACACTTTCGAAACTGAGGAAGGAAAAATGCTTTGTCTGAGAACAACACTTGGCCACTGCTGGATACAAAAGCCTGGAGCCTCCATTAGAGGATTCCTCTCACCAGAAAAAAGAATATTGGGCTATTAATAATATACAAACAGGTATTTATTGGTGGTATGGGCACTACAACTGTGTAACAGCAATAATTAAGAATTCACCTGGCAGTAGACCTCACTTTGTGGGCCTTAACATACTTGAAATAAAGATCTTAATCCTTGGAGTTTTGACAAAGCAATGACAGTTTCTTCCTTCATCTATCATAATTTAATATTTTTAACTTACTCAGTGTCTATTTCTGTTGAAGGAATTTAACTGATGAAGTTCTTCCCAACTGCAGGCATTTGTTACAAAGGTTGTTTGAGCACAGTAGCAGGCATCAGGCACAGGGTACCAGCAGCATTCCTGTACTTCCAGGTTATTGCAGCATTGTCTTTGGATTGATTTTATCAAGTAGCTGCTGTCAGTTCTGACTTATCTCTAAATTTGGAATGTGACATCAATCCAGAAAATGCTGCAGATGAAAGATTCTGCCCTGTGTTTTTAATTTTTACAATTTTTCTTGTTAGCTTTGTTCTTAACAGCAGCTTCCCATTTCTTTTTCTCCAGGGTGTAAAGTCTCATAGCTGCTTGTGCATCCTGGATCTGAAACAGAACAGACCAGACAAGGATGTGAGATAATAAACAGCTGAATCTTCCATCCTTTTAATACATCCTTCCAATTAACATTTCATGATCTCTTTCTACATTTAGGCTCTGTGCCTAGGGAAAGGGATAAATGGTGTATTCAGAGTGCAGGGCCCACCACAAGGCTCTGCATTGGAAAGTCCTAAGAGAATTTTCTCATTGATACAGTATCTATGAGCTCCCCTCCCAGTTTTGCTTCCCCAGTTCATTCCTCTTTTCCATCCTCCTGCCCACTGAAATAAAGGATCTGCTGAGGTTCAGGGGTCTCCCACTGTTTACCAATCCTGCCACAGTGCAGAATGTTGCTTTTAGGGTAAACAGATCTTGATCATTGCTTTTCCCCCTGGGAATTTTAACAAGAACTCAGAGTTAAGAGTTGTGCAGAAGTTGTTTATGAAGTGAGTGAACAGTGAGCAAGCTGAGATGACAATGTCACTGCTGCAGTCCAGGCAGAGCTTGCGGATTTTCACTGGGATGAAGGCACAGCCCTGGGGACTGAAGCAGAGCCAGAGCTGGATGTTCTGGGCAGGTACCTACCGAGCAGTGCTCTGCTGTCTGCACCTGGACATTGAGCAGCTTCTCACACAGCAGCTTCAGGGATGGCCTGGAACTCTGGGGACAGAACAGATCATAAACCATGCTGTCTCACAGGACTTGAAATAACAGAGATGGGTGTTATGTAAAAATATGTTCCTCAAAGTACAGCACATCTTAACCTCTGCTGGTGAAATACCAGGAATAATTAATTAATTAGGAGATTTTTGTGTGCATAGGTAGGAAAGAAGGAACAGGGTGAGGTAAAAGCAAGCTCAGGAGTGAGTCAGCAGCTCTGGAGTCTGTTAATTGAGCACCTTCCCAGCAGTCTCCTACCTTGACTCTCTCTTTGAAAGGTTTGTATCTCTGTGTGTCCCTGATCATCTTGTGAGGGTGATCAAGAAGTAGGACCTAGAAGAAATCAGATTTTCAGTCTAAAATGTGTTACTGCATGAAACTTTACAGAGCTGAATGTGCAGCTGCCCTTTGTTTCCTCCCATCCACTATAAGAGACTTTAAAGCCATGAAAGGAAAGACCCAGGGTTGGGCAGGGCTGGATTCAGGAGGTTTCCAGGAGCTCAGGAGTGTTCCCTTGATCCAGAATGATTTATCAGAAACTCCATTTTCAGTGTCCCTTGATCCAGAATGATTTATCAGAAACTCCATTTTCACTGTACCTTTAGGTCATTCCGTAGGGCGTGCCCAACTAAAATCCTTCCCTGCAGGATCTCAGCCACCTCCTTCTGAACTGTTTTAAAGTCTTCACCTAAAAATGCCACACAAGGAAACACCTTCTATGAGCAACCACTGCATCTTTTCTGGGAAGTAACTGATCCTTGGGACTGTAATTATTGTACAGTACACTGAATCTCTGCTTGTTAGAACACAGAGAATTCCATAAAGAGAAAAGAAAATTATATTTTTTTATACTATGTTCCACCAGTTAATTCCTTCAAGGGTGTAGAGAATTCTACAAAGAGCACAGCATGAAAAGGAAATTATTTTTTTTTTAATACTATATTCTACCAGTTAATTCCTTCAAAGGCGTTGGTGATCACTGTATAAAAACACTTCTTCCCACAATTTTTCTTGGCATTAAGTTTAAGTCAAATCTCAGCATTTTGCTTTCCCAAATTAGGTCTCAAAGCCTTCCAAACTCAGCCAATGAGGGTTCTGTACAGCCCATTGAATCTTCCCACTTTGGGGGACCCCTGGTACCTGAGTTTATGTTCTGAGGCCGGATGCCACTGACAGCTGTCCTGTAGTCTGTCACCTTCTCCGTGGGCTTGACAAACTTGTCATACACACACTTGCCAAACTGGTTGACGATGGACACCCGAGCCAAGATGCTGTCCTCACCCTTGGGGCCAACCCCCACCATCTCACAGTCCATGGCCACGGCCCTGGTCAGCCTGGAAGGCAAAGGGACACCTTGGGGACACCTTGATGTGAGCAGGGCAAAGCCTGGCAGCAGGGGCAGGGAGATGTCAGCTCAGTGTGCAGGTCAGTTATCAAAAGCCAGTCTGACAGCTCTGAAATTATTATTATTATTATTATTATTATTATTATTGTTGTTGTTGTTGTTGTTGTTGTTGTTTAATTGAAGGGATGGGACTACAGTCAGGTTAAAAACAATTTACTGTTCAGACTAGGGGCTGTGAGATTTATGAGGGTAAGTAGTTGGTTATAGCTCAGGAGTACTTATAAATTCTTTGTTACAAAACAATATATAACTTTCTAATCTAACAGACACTTGCTACAAAGTTATTTTGCTTTTCTAACCTATCACTTTTACTTATTTTTACCCGACTGTGTATACTTTTATCTAATTTATACTTTTATCTAATATTATCATGTTTCTATTATAACTTCTAAGCTCTTAGCTTACTCTGTACAATTACACCCTGACATTATAAACCCTTCATTATCTTATTAATACAGTTTTTTACTTAAGGTATACTCTTACTTACAACTATAGAAACATAAGTTTATGATTTTTCTGCTTAATGTCTGTGTACTTTATTTTTACATCAATCTAAGCCTCTTCCAAGGCTGCAGATCAAACCTTTCAGTGTCTCTGGAAGTTTCTATCTTCCCATTTCTCACACTCTAATGCCATCCTTCCCCCTGCAATGTCACTCACCCATCAAAAGCCTTTTCCTTAACCAGCACCTTCTCCACAGACTGGCATTGCTCTGTTTCAAGCCCCAGGTTCCTTCTGGCAATTTTTGCTGCTTCAGGTCCTAGTGCTGCTTCAATATCTTTGGGATCAACATCATCAAACCAGATGTCAGCCCTGGGAAGAACAGATTTAATTACATTTAACACTCTCAAAGCAATCTGGTGTCTGTTGTACAAAAAGTATGTTTACTTTTAAAACCAAGAGATAAACCCTGTGAAAATTAAGTCTATGGCTGGCACCTCTGCAGGTTTCTTGTGTCTGAGAAGTAGGGGCAAAATGTTCCTTATTTCTTTCAGAATTGAGTCTGGAAAAGTGCAGCTGTTTGGAATGTACCTCTGTGAGCTCCTCCCAAAAGAAATATTCACATCCAGGGCTGCTGCCTGAAATACTCACTCTTTGGGCTGCTGCTCCACGGGTTCCTCAGCTTTCCTCCTCTTGTGTTTCAGCTCATCCTTCTCCTTCACAACAATGCCATTTTTCCTTTTTTCTCTGCTGCTTTTCCCATTGCTTTTGGTGCCATTTAAGTTCTTATTTGCTGTAACCCCCTTGGATTCTGGCTTGGCCAGAGGAGGACTGGTTTTAGCAGCACCACTGTCCATTTTATTTGTGGATTTGGTCTTTACCACATTCCCATTCCCATTGACTGCTGGGACTTCTGGCCTTTTGGCTGCTTTGAGTGGCTGCTTCTTTTTGGTGTCTGTTTGACCCGTGGGGATGGGCTTCTTGGAGTTATTTGCCTTTTGTTTCAGCAGCTGAAATGACATTAAAAAAAAAAAAAAGATAGAAAGATAAAGGAAAAGAGCCTGGAAAAGAGAAGGCTTTAGAGTGACCTAGAGTACCTAAAAGGAGCCTTCAGGAAAGGGAGAGATGGACTATTCACATGAGACTGGAGTGACAGGATAAATAGAATGACTTCAAGTAGTGTTAGATGGATTTTGGAAACAAATTCTTCCCTGTGAGAGTGGGCAGGCCCTGGCACAGGGTGCCCAGAGCAGCTGAGGCTGCCCCTGGATCCCTGGCAGTGCCCAAGGCCGGGCTGGACTTTGGGGTTTGCCGGGACAGCGGGAGTTGTCCCTGCCCCGCGGAGCTGCATTCAGGCACTGCCAGCATGGCCCCGCTGCTTCCCTGTCCCCACCGCATCCCCCGGTGCCCCTCACCTCCTGCAGCGCCTTCCAGTTGGAGGAGAACTCCTGCGGGTTGCGGGGGGGACCCACAGCCGCCATGCCGGGGCCTTTGGACGCGGCCGCCGCTTCCCCGAGGGCCTTCCTCTTCTTCCTCCTCTTCTTGCTCTTCCCGCGGGCCGCGCCGCTCGGGCCCGCCGCCTGCGGCTCCGCAGGGCTCTGCTTGGCCATGGGGGGGTCAGCGGGGTGGGACCGGGACCGGATCGGGAACGGGATCGGGATCAGGATCAGGGGACAGCGAGTCTCACTCGGGCCGGCGCTGCCGCTGGGGGACCGGCGCAGCGCCGCACCGCTCCGCCGGGGAACGCCGACCCGCGCTTGGGTTCCGGGCTGGATGGGTGGGCGGTTCCGTGGTTCCGGGGCTGGGGTGGCGGGGTGAGGAATGAACCGTACTCATAACAGCGGGGTGACCCCCACCCCACACGGGTGTGTCCGCAGGGCCACACGGCCCCCGAGCCGCCCCTCGGCCCGCCGGGGCTGGCGCACAATCCAGAGAAGCCGCGGTCATTGCGCAAGGGCGGCCGGCGCGGCCGCGTTCCCCTCGGGCCAGCTCTAGGCGTGTTTGCTCAGGGGCTGTTTGCTCAAACAAACGCTGCTTCTGCTCTTTCTGCTCTTCCCTTCCGCTCCACGTGAGGCCCCGGGCCGAAAGCTCTCGGTGCTCGGCTGGGAGAGCTCGGTCTGTCCGGCATGGCCGTCAGCTTGGCGCTGCGGGCGCTCGCCGTGCTCCCGCTGGGGCTGTGCTGGCTCCCCGAGGTGAGTCTGACCTCGCAACGGCCCTTCCAGGAACGCTGCCCGCCTTCTAAGAAAAGCTAAAAAAAAAATAAAGAAAAAGAAGAGGAGACGACGCGGTTCTAAGCCAAACTCTGTCCGAGCTCGCTAATCACGAAGATAAAGCTGTTCCCTTCTTCGTGCAGCCCCTGCTCAGCCGTGAGGGTTTGGCACCGGGGCTGCTGAGCTGTTTGCTGGCGTTCCTTCCAGCCAAGGGAGAGCTTCGTGTCCATTTGTTTTTGCTCTTCTTCTTCCTCTTGCAGAAATTCCTGGGCGCTCTGGATGCGGGAGATGTTGTATCTTACTTTGGAAGCAGCTCAGTGGCTGATGGTATGCAGGGCTCCGTGTCCCTCGGTTTGGAGCACATCTGGCCATTGGGTTTTACCCTGTGTGTCTGGCAGTGCAGAAAACTCTGATTAACAACCCCTGAAATGAGCAGCATTTGGTGTTTCTGAGTCCCAGTGCAAGTGAGACAATCTGGGTTTCAGTGTGAGTGGAAGGAGATATGTGTCAGAGCTTCAGATCTGCTCAACCTCTTTGCACATTTCTGCTCAGTCCCCATTCTCTGTATCGGTGTTTTTATTCTGACAAAAGCTTTAGACTAAGGGTAACTTTAAATACTTGTTAATTATTATTATTTTTAATAAATGCACAAACAAATTTGAATTCTGGTTCTGGATTGATCATAGTTCAGAATAAAGATGTTTTGAATCGCTAAAGAAAGGGTGTTGTCTCCTTGTGAGTTCACCTAGTGCTCATCCCAGTGTCTTTGCATTATGATAATTCCCACTCAGTAACAGTTAAAATCTGCAGGAACAAAACTGTCTCAGCCTTTTTTAGATTAATTGTTTTCCTTATTGAGAGAGCAAAAGCTCCAATAAATTCTGAGCCAGTTTTTGTTGTGTGTTCCCAGTCAGATTATCCTCACTTTGGAATACACAAAAGCACAGAAATTCTCTGGCTGTTGGCACCATGAACCCAAGAGGCCACAGCTGTCATTTTTAGGGTATTTTTCCTGGGGAAATAGACCTTACACTGGGTTTTTGTGTATCATCTTTTCTCATAACTGCTCCCTTTGTTCTGCTCTTGTTTCATTTCTTTCAGTACCTGAATTTGTTGTGGCTGAGCCAGCTTGCTCTTGTCAAGAAGAACATTTTGGGCTGAGGCCCTGTCGGCTCCAGCACTGCTCCATCCAGGCCTGGGGGCAGCTCTATGCCTTTGAATTCCTAGATGACCATGCCCTCCTTTCCTCCTCCTTTGTGAGCAGCCAGGTGGTGAACTCTTCCTTTGTTTTACTGAGGAGATTCCCAGGGAGCTGCTTTGCAGGTGGGAAAGCCCTGCATCCTCCTGGGGCCAGCAGCAGAGTCACTTTCTGTGAAGGGCAGCTGGTGAGTATGAGCAGGACCAGCCTCTGAGGGTGGCAGGTTCATGAACCAAGTGTGAACCAGCCACTGAATAAATCCCTGCCATCCCCATGGATAGCAAATCTCTTAGGAGTAACTCAGAGGTGGATTTTTATCTGCTTCAGCAAGGAGTGGTCACCGTGGGCGAGGAGAAGATTCACATCAGGCCAGTCAGGAGCAAAGATGAGGCTCTGCTGAAGGACCTCGGCTTCTCCAGTCCCCACATCCTCTTCAAAAGTGCTGCAAGAGAGGCAAGGCCAGCCAGAGGTAACAGCCCTGCTGGAAATGCTGTCTCCTGGAGCATTGCTTCCATGAGCTCAGAGGGAAAACTGGTGTTTACAAATACAGAAATAGACCTGACAAGGTTCCTCAGCTCACCGAGGTGTGCCCTGTGTGTCTGAGGTGGCTGGTTGCTATTTTGATGGCACAGGTGTGATGCTAAAGCTGCTGGCAGCTGAAAGACACCACCAGAAGTGGGGAAGCTGAGCAAACCCCTAGAAAAGTGGACTTGCAGCTGAGTTATTGCAGCCTTGGGGGAGAGGGAGTGGATCTGTAGGACCTTTATGGTGCATTTGAACCTCCTGGTGTCCCTCTGTGCTGTCCAGCAGGGTGGGCTCCTCCTCGCCTGCACAAGAGGGCTGAGGCAGCTGTCAAACATCTGGAGCTGATGGTGGTGGCAGGGCCAGATGTTTACTTGTACCACAAAGAGGACACAGAACGTTACATCCTGGCCAACCTGAACATTGTGAGTGCCTCTGTCCCTCAGGGTGGTTGGGGTCACCTGTCCCTGGTGCAGAGCTCATGTGCAGGGCATTCCCCTGTGCTTCCCTGGGCATGAAATCCCCCAAATTCCCTTGTTCAAGGAGTAAAAGGAGATCTTAGAGGATTTAAAACCCACATAGAAAATGTAGCTCTTAATTTCATTACTGTTGTTGCAACACAGGTAAAGAGTTTTCTCACCCTGAGATTGAGCTAAATCCACTGAATCCATTTTATATTTTACACTTCACTTTTATTTCTGTTGCAGAATTTTCATGTCTCTTTTTGCTATTATTAAGAATTTTTCTCAGTGTGTACTGCAGAAAAGTCTTTAGCATTCACTCTACCCTATGAGACTTTTCATGCAGATTCTTCTCTCTGCTTCAGAGTGTCTGACAAATCCAACCACTTCTTATCTCTTGACAGATTTATTCACATTTGTAATGCATATGTTAGTGTTGTAGTGAGTGCAGCCCAGTTTTTGGGAGCAGGCAGTGGGACTCCCCAAGGCCCCCTGTTTATTGAATCCTTTCTGTCTCTTCTCAGGGAGCAGAGCTGCTCAGAGATGCCTCACTGGGGGCTCATTTCAGAGTTCACCTCATGCAAATGCTGGTTTTGAGGGAGCCAGAGGTAAGGGAGCACATCTGGCCATTGGGTTTTACCCTGTGTGGCTGGCAGTGCAGAGAGCTCTGATTAACAACCCCTGAAATGAGCAGCTTTTGGTGTTGGTTTTGAGGGAGCCAGAGGTAAGGGAGGGCTGTGTTTGAGGCTTGCCCAAGCTCCAGGCTGTTTGGAATGTGCCAACATGTGCCTTCCCTCCAGGCAGAGGTGAACATCACCACCAACATCACCTCCTCCCTCATCAGCGTCTGTGAGTGGAGCAAGAAGGTGAACCCCCAGAACGACTCTGACCCCCAGCACGCTGACATTGTCCTCTACATCACCAGGTGCTGAGCTCCCTGCCCTGGGAGGGGCTGGGGAATAGGATTAGGTTGTTTTATTCACTTCTGCCTTCTGAGGATATTTGGCTTTTTTAATGTGGAATCATCTTAAAATTTGAGCAGTGGGCACTGGTGTCAAAAGAAATGTTAGATGGCTGGCAAAGCTAGACCAGGAAAACTCAGATAAATTCAGCTGAGTGTCTAGACCTGGCTTTTTTAGCTGTGGGGGTTCTTTGCTCTTTCCTCTTTATGTCTCCCTTCCTTTAGGTTTGACCTGGAGTTGCCTGATGGGAACAAGGAGCTCCGTGGGGTGACTCAGTTAGGGGGAGTCTGCTCCTCCTTCTGGAGCTGTGTCATTACCCAGGACACTGGCTTTGACCTTGGAGTCACCATAGCCCATGAGATTGGGCACAGGTCAGTAGGAAGCTGCCAGAGCAGCCCAGCAGGTTTTATTCAGGTAAAAACATCCTCCAGTTTAGGAAAGAAGCAAAAGGACCTCTTGACATAAAAGGGAATTCCCCATGGATTATTCTAACCCTTTTGATCATCATCATCATGGATTATTTTGGAGAGAGTTCCCTGCATTTCTTGCATTCCTGCATGTCCTGTGATAATTAGAAGCTGCAAAGAGGAAAGAAACCTTTTGTGACAACAGTAGAAGGCTGCAGAGGGAGCTCAGTGCTTGCTTAGAGAAGGGAGGCTCCAGCCTCTGGGTTTCCTCTTCTCAGGGCTCTGTGCTGCTTCTGTTGCAGCCTTGGCATTGCCCACGATGGAGAGGGGAATCTGTGCAGCAGCAGTGGTTACATCATGGGCTCAGCAGGAAACCACAACAGCATCGACCTCACCTGGTCTCCCTGCAGCCGGGAGCAGTTCCTGGCCCTTGTCAGGTAAGGGAATGGTTGAGTTCTTCAGCTCCCTGTGCTGGGAGCTTAGGAGAGAAAAACTCAAAGAATAAAAAAGTTTATTGAAAAATAAGGAGCAGTGAAAAGCTCAGGGTTTGTTTATTTCTTAGCACTTGTTGCTGAGGTTAAACCCAGTCTGTGCTTCACGTCGCTGGAAGTGGCTTTGGTTGGTGCCTGACGTGCCTGGGCTGGGTTGGATTTCTCAGACACTGGCTCAGCCTGCAAATTTTATTTACAACATCAGAGCATCCAGGCACTGCAGGCTGTGCTGGCTGGGTGCAGGACAGGAATGGGATAAAACTCCAGCAGCAGGGAACTGTGAGCATCTCCAGGCAGCTGCTGCAATTAAATCCCTCCCAGCCCACAGCGAGCATGTGTTGTCTGGGAAAGCAGCAGCCAACTCCCAGAGTGAAACTCAGCACAAGTCTGCAAACATGTCCTTGTCCTCACTACCCACAGCTGGGAAAGTGTTATTCCTCATGTTTCTATCAGTACAGGCCAAACAAGCTGCTTGAATGACCTGCCGGCCATGGACGGCAGCATCCCGGGGTGGAAGCCTGGCTTGTACTACGGAGCAGATGAGCAGTGTAAAATCGCCTTTGGGAGTGTGGCCACAGCTTGCACCTTTGCTGACACCAATGTTGTAGGTAGAAAGTTTGTTTGTCTTGCTAAGGGCAGCTGGGAAATGTTCAGGAGCCAAAATTTGGGAGAGCTGGCTGGCAGCATTTTTATTCTGAAGGGATCGAAGGTGCTTTTCTGCCGCAGATTTCTTGGCAAAGCTTTCAAAATGTTTCCCTTCTCTTCGTCACCTCCTTGCTCCACATACATCTCCTGTGAAGTTTGCTGTTTGGTGCTGTTGTGCACAGCTGGCAGTGCTGGGTGCACCCACTCAGGATCCTGCCTTGGGGAATTTCTGTTCATTGGATTCCTCCAGCTTCCCTGTCACGGCCCAAATCCCTTTGTCTGGGAAGCACTGTGTGTTTAATAGCTGCCATCTGGACATGTTTTGTTAATGAGGAAACACTAAGGTGGGTGAAACTTTAATTGCCTCAGTTGATCATCTTCCAGCATTACAGCTGGTGATCACTACATTGGGGATCTTTGACTTGCCCACAGCAGGAAAAATGAAGGAACTTGCATTGTTGAGTGTCTGGGAGAAAACCTGGGACATGCCCTCTCTAGACTTTTGGGACTGTGTTGTTGAGCCTGACTCCCTGAACTCCCTGATTTTCTTGTCACACCAGGACATCTGTAAAGTTCTCTCATGCCATGTACATCCAGCAGACAAATCCAGCTGTACTCGGCTTCTGGTGCCCCTCCTGGATGGAACTGAGTGTGGGATCAACAAGGTAAGGAGGCTCCCACCAGGACTGGGTGTGGGGCCTGTGGGCTCAGACAGCAAAGCCCTGTCAGTGTCTGGAAGGTACCTGGCACTCACTGCCCCTTGGCCAGGGAGCTGAAACCAGTCCTAAACTGGTACCGTTATGTCCTGATTTTGGTCTTTCCACCTTGTCTTTATCTCTGGAGCTGATTTGCAGTTCTACAGCCTGATATCTGTGCCCTCCCTCTACTGATGTGCTCTTTACTTTGACCCCAGCCTGATGTTAGACCCTAATTAGCAAGGGGACTCTTCAGCCCCTTGTCAGAAAGTGCCTCATTCACCTTGGGACTCTGTTACTGGCCTGCAAAGACAGGGACTTGTACCAACCTTTTAGATCCCAGCCCTGCCGTGTTCACTGCTGCCAGTTGTGTGTGTTCTTGCCCCTAGTGGTGCTCCAAGGGTCAGTGCAGCTCTCTGGAGGAACTGAACCCCATGGCTGTGGTCCATGGGCGCTGGTCTGCCTGGAGCCCCGTGTCCCCCTGCTCCCGCAGCTGCGGCGGGGGGGTGGTGCTGAGGCAGCGCTTCTGTAACAACCCCAGGTGAGATGTGGGCACCTGCCTGTGCTCAGGGCCTCGGGGCTGAGTCTTCCTCTTTGCTTTCCTCTTGCTTGCTGCCTCTGTTGAGGAATTCTGTCATTTCCAGGCCTGCTTTTGGGGGGCAGGAGTGCCACGGTGCCAGCGTGCAAGCAGAGATGTGCAATACACAGGTAATGGAGCTCAGCAGCGCCTGAACTTCTGTCTCACTGTTGAGCCCTTTGAGGGATGGGTGTTTTGTGACTCTCCTTCCCACAGCTGACTGCTCTGGTAAAGATCTGGTGTACAGGCTCCATCTGTCTGACAGCAGGAGAGGTATTTGTGCCATGGAAGGCAGCAGGGTTATTTAATAGCATTGTTCACATGTAATGAAGCATTTTCTCTATGCCCCATAGCAGGACAGATGCTGAGAAAATGGTGACTCACAATGATGGTTTTCTTCAGATGGGCTTTCTTGTATTGTTCCTGTTTTCCTTATCTATTTATTTTTTATAAATTGCAAAGATATCAGCTTCCAAGCACAATTCTCTGCATATCCTGCAGCCTTCCTTTAAAGTGGTTTTCTTTCTTTGCAGTTGTTTGGGTGTTTCAATCACCAGGCACTGCATTTTGCCTTTAGCTAGAGG
This sequence comes from Melozone crissalis, assembly GCF_028551555.1. Classification (NCBI taxonomy): domain Eukaryota; kingdom Metazoa; phylum Chordata; class Aves; order Passeriformes; family Passerellidae; genus Melozone; species Melozone crissalis. The sequence continues at coordinate 3,837,015 of NW_026535819.1, read as the reverse complement.
GTTAAATGTCAGTGCTCAGTCACTTCCTTTCCTTACACAATTATCTCTCTGGGATCCAGGCCTGTCTGATCACCCAGCAGGACTTCATGGCTCAACAATGTGCAGCAACAAATTTAAAGCCACTGTACCTTGATGTAGAAACACCATCCTTTTATACCTGGACCTCTGCTGTTGGCTTTGCCAAGGGTAAGGAATGTTTGGAACCTCAGTTTGTGCTCATGGACTTCTGAACTTTGCAATGAACAGTTTCACTGAGAGTTTTAGTTTTCACATGAAACTTGGGTGCTTTCTGAGAGATCATAGAATCCCAGAACGGTGTGGGTTGGGAGGGACCTTAAAACCTTCCACTCTCCCAGCTTGCTCCAAACCCCATCCAGCCTGGCCTTGGACACTTCCAGGGATGGGAGTCCACAACCTCTCTGGGATTTTTCCCATTGCTTGGTGAGCAGTCACATGCCTTCCTGAAAGAATAACTCCTTCTTTGTGCCTGCCTGCTCCAGGGGACCTGCTCTGCAAGCACATGTGCAGGGCTGTGGGCAAGGAGTTCATGGTGAGCCGCGGGGACAATTTCCTGGATGGAACCAGGTGTGAGCAGGATGGCACAGAGCACCACGGGGATCTCCATCTGTGTGTCATGGGGAGATGCAGAGTAAGTGACTGGGGAGTCCAGGTGAGCCCCTGACAGGTGATCTGCACCACAGGAACCAGGGGAAATCGTGCTAGGAAAAACCACAGTGTCCCAAACAACAGAGTGAGCTCTTCTCGGAGGAGAGTTTTGTTCTTGGTGTGTTGGATGGAATCCAAAAATCTCCTGTTCTGTCTGTGCATCCAATGCCCTCTAGATAAGACATTCAGCTAATTATGCAGTAAACACACAGGGCTATTCATCCCTAATCCAAGAAGCAATTGGTTTATGTGTTGGTGGAGGAGACATCATTAGCTGCTCAGCTTGCCTGCTTTAATTAGCCCCATAAAACGCTGACTGTCTTGGAGGGAAGTTCCATTATTTGAATCACTGAGTCAGTGGCAAGATAAGGAGCAAAGCCTGGGCATCACAAGTCAACAGATTGATTTTTGGAGTATTGCTGATCAAAACTGCAGTCTGATTTCTGGAGTTTTTCCCTGGGTTGGACCTGAGGAAGGCATTCTTTCCTGATGACCTTGGATCCAACTCCCCCGCGCTGTCTGCATTTTAGGAACTGCTCACTGCTGACCCGGCTGGATGTTTTCTGTTGTTTCTTTACATTCCCAGAATACTCCTTGTAAATTTTATGTTTTTCTCATTATCCTCGTGCTTACCATGTTTTGTGAAGTGTTTCCCCCCATGAACAGCAGAGGGTGTAGGCACAACCTGTTCTGATTTTGGCTCTTTCATTGGCAGCAGTGATAAATGTGCATGTTATGGCAGCTTCCAAAGCCTGGGATCAGTGGCTGCAGCATAAATTCAGCAGTTGCACATGTTTTGCTGTTAAGCCTGCTGAGATCCTCCTGTAGCTTTGTGTGAATTAGTCTTGTTCGTGGGAATGGGGATAGAATCTCTCTTCTGAGTTCCATGGGACTGGAGTGATGTGAGCTAGGTTTGGCTGTGGAGTCTGGGGAGCTAAAAATTCCTTTAGAACCTGCCATTCATGTTTACTGTCCTCTTGGGCTTTTGTTTTTCCCTCCCTTCCTCCCTCCCTCCAGAAAGAGTTCATAGAAGAGAGCACAGAGTTTTGGGTTTAGGTCACAGGAGAGATTTTTTGGGCTGCTTCTTATGGGAAAGAAAATGTCACAGTTTCTGAGAGTTGTGCTCTCAGCTAAGACCTCCCAGTCCCTGTCTTTGCACGTGCTGCCCAGTGGCATCTCTAGGTACAAACACATCTTTTCCTTTATTGTGTTCCTAAATGCAGATTCCAGATGGAAAGGGCAGTTTCAGGAGCTCAGGAATGTTGCTTTTGCTCACTTGTTTTCTCAGAACAGTCTGACAGACTCTCCCCTCTGCTCAGGCATTTGGGTGTGATGGCCAGATGGGCTCCAGGAAGGCCATGGATCCCTGCAAGATCTGTGGGGGTGACAACTCCACCTGCACCCAAGTGAGTGGATCCTACACAGAAGGGAAAGCTAAAGGTGTGTAGTCCTCCCTCTCAGTGCAGTCAGTGTCCCAAATCTTCTCCCTTCTGCTTCTTCTTGGTTTTATTTTATGGAGGGTATGGAGATGGATTTTGGGAGGTGGGCAGAATGCCTTTTTTTGTCATAATTCTCTGGATGTGGGTCGGAAATGTAACTTTTTGGGGAGTCTCATAAATTGTTGGGAGCTGGGCGTGACATCAGGTCACGGAATCATAAATATCCCAAGGGATCCACAAGGATCATTGGGTCCAGCACCTGGCCCTGCCCACCAATCCCACCATGTCCTGAGAGGGTTGTCCATGCTTCCTGATTTGTTAAATTTGGGAACTGGTCTGGCTCTTGCAGTCTCATGTAGAGATCTTAGCAGAGAACCTAAAAAGAACCAAAGGAATGTGAGAAGAGGACACAGGATGCAGCTCAGCTGTGTTTGCTGTGTCACCATCTCTGTGTTCAAGGCAAGGAGCAGGGTCAGGGTGAATTTAGGAGTTGAGTTGCAGCCCCCATCCTTTCCCACAGAGCTTCAGTGGTGGAAGGTGACCACATCTTTCTCCTTTCCACCCTTCCAGAGTATGTGACATTTCTGTCCCTGCCCTACAACACCACCTCAGTCCATGTCACCAACAGGAAGCCTCTCTTCACACACCTGGGTGAGTGGAATGAAAAGGAGAGGAGGGGATACAGGCAGGGCTGAAAGGAGCTGCTGCAAACAAAGAAATGGAATTTTTGGTGCTGCATTTTGCTTGTGGGATTCCCACTCCAGTGGGAAGCTGTAGGAGCCACGCTCCATGGGATGCCAAACTTGGATCAAACTGGTTCCTATCAAGTGGCCTGGCCAGCACCAGGAGACCCTGGTGACCACATCATGTCTCCTAACCTCACTGCTCCTCTGGCTTCTCCAGCTGTGAAGGTTAAAGGAGAGTACGTGGTGGCCGGAAAAGGAAAAATCTCACTGAATGTCACCTACCCATCAGTTCTGGAGGACAAGCAGATCAAATACCAAGTGTTTCTCACCCAGGACAACTTGCCAAGCCTGGAGGAAATCCATGTGGATGGGCCAACACAGGAAGAAATTGAAATACAGGTGAATTTAAGCAGCAAAGGTGGAAGGTGGCCAGTCAGAAGTGGCCTGGTGTGGGTGGCTTTGCTGCCCACAGAATCCAGGTGTGGCAGATTCAGTGTCCAAGGCCAGGGGAGATGGTGTTCACTGAGGAGTGATGGGATTGCTGCTCTTGGGAATGGCTGGGGGCTGGCACTGGGGGTGATTGTGTGGGGGAAACCACACTGAGTTAAACCTTCTGCTTGGCTTATTGACTTTCACTGCTCAGAATTCACAGGATGGGTGCTCTGACTGCATCTGCCTGGGACTGAGGCACTGCAGTGAGGCTCAGGACTGGATGGAAAGAAGGGAGACTGGCTTCTCCTTCCTCCAGCCTAAGAAATAAATCCAAGTTTTCTTCTGCACTGACCACAGCTTTTCCTTTCCCAGGTCTACAGGAGGTACACAAAAGAATATGGCAATGCCACCAACCCTGACATCACCTTCAGCTACTTTGTCCCCAAGGAGAGCCTGAGCTATCTGTGGGTTCCTCAGCAGGGCCCATGTTCAGTGACCTGTGGGGAAGGTGAGGCAGCAGGACTCAGTCTTTACTTTTATGGAGACTTCTCCTTTGGTCTGAACTGAATTTCAAAGCAGATTGCTGGAAATGATTGCTAGGGTTCAACTGAACCAAAGAAAAAAGTGCTGGAGCTTTTGAATTAAATTAACTAATCAGCAAATGAGCTGAATCATCAAAATGATACTGAAAATGTTTGATCACAAAGAGGATTTTTAAATAGGTCTGAACTGAACTCTTGGTTTTAAGACTAAATAATTTTCTCAGATTTTTCAAAGTTACTGAAGACTGTAATTTGAAGTTGGCTAAACATCAGAAGTCTGAGACCAAAGGGGTATCTGGTGTCTCACTAAAGCCTCAGAGCTAATTATGAAACTTCCTTCTTTGAATTCTATTCCTGTGCCATGGCTAATCCTTTCTGTCTCCCTGAAGGAATCATAATGCAGATTGTAACAGCTCACTCTGATAGATGGCCTGACATCCTGTTTACCAGATAATTCAGATGACACTGTCAGGCCTCTCAAGACTTCTGTGACAAGGATTTAGAAAATGCATTAATGAATATTTATGGAAGTCAATCTACCCAACTAGTTATGCCTGGAGAGCTTTTCTCCAGCAAACCCCCCAGGTGAAGTGATTGCTGAAAGCCTGAAGTAAAGAGCTCAAAATGCTCCAGAGCCTCCAGCTAATGCAGCCACAAACAGAAAAAAGAATGAGAAACTTGGGACTTAAAATAACAGAAAGTTGGGAACCTGGGCTGAAATTGCACCTTGAGAGCTGAAAGTGATGCACAGGCCCTCCTCAGCAATAGTCATTATTTCAAAACAAGGAGGGTAGAGCAAAGATAAGGCTGCTGATGGATTCTGGGCATTTAGTGCTCAGGGTCATGCTGCTTGAGATTCAGGAATGCCTGGCTCTCCTTGTAGCCCATTCACTGTAAGGAGACTCCTTTTAGTTTTGCTTGTAATTTCTTTGAGTTTGACTTTTCATCTGCTTTGCTTTTTATGTTCATTATTGTTAAAAATCTTCTCTAGAGCTGTAGCTTATGAATATTTCATTCCTTGCCTGCTGCAGGCACTGGAAATCTCCAGTTTCTGTCCCAGTGCCTCTGGTTTTGGCTGCTGCTGATGCATTTGGGGAGGTTGGTGCTGTTTGAGCACGAGGGCTGTGTGATGATGTTACCTGGTCACTTCTACACAATGGCATTTTAAACCAGCTCCCTCCTAGAGATTATTTTGCTGTCCCTCATCAGTCAGATCATTAGAAGTAATTTATTCCAAATTATGATTGATATCTTTGTTCTTTCAAGCAGCCAGTTTAGAGCAACCTTTCCATTTTGGCAGTGGGTTATCAATCAGACTTCTCTCTGCTGGGGTGCTCACCTTGGAAAATCACTTTAAAACTCTTGAGGGAGGTTATATCACAAAGAAGGAGTTTGTGTGTTTAAAGGAAGTCTGAATTCCCACACAGCCCATTTTCTTACCCAGGTGATCAAGTAAAGCAAAATCACTGCATCTTCCTTCCATAACAGAGGGGAGCTGTTCACTTATAACTTTAATTCCTTTTCCTTTTGTGTCCCAGGGGTGCAGCCAGTGGCTCACGTGTGCTTTGATCAGACCAAGAATGAAGTGACAGAGGATCAGAAGTGTCAGGAGCTGCCACAGCCCCTCCCAGAGCACAAGCCCTGTGCCATGGAGCCATGCCTCTACAGGTTGGTGTTCCTGGGAGGAATTCCTCAATTCCTGCCTTGCTCTGCCACTTAACCTAGGCTCTGTATTTGTGTTGTCAAGGCCAAAAAAAACCAAACCAAACCAAAACAACAACAACAAACCACAACAAAACAAAACAACAAAACAAAACAAAAAAGATAAGAAGGAAGTTGTTTTTTCCTAATTATAATGGGGTAGCAAATCCCAAACCATCTTCTCTCTTTCCTGGTCCTGTAACATAATTGAGATATCAGCTGAAGGAATGGGAAATAGTCCTTCAGTGTTTTGCAGTAATCTGCTAAATGAAGATATTTAAGGGATTTAAGGGTGTATCCAGAAGAAATGCCTCTCACATCCTTTCCAAGATGGTGCCAGCAAAGAGGGTTGATCCTTGTGTTGATTATTTGGGAAGGAGGAGCAAGGGCCAAGCCTGCCCAGACATTGCCCTCAGAGACCTTTTGGTGCTCAATAAAAAGTGATTGCACTGTGAACTCTACCCTATAGCTTAGGTGCTTTTAGTCCTTGGAAGGACTTAAACTGTCCTCTCAGTCACATCCAGACAAGGCTTTGGAAACAGAGAAGCTGAATACTCTGCATGACCCATTTCTGTAAGCAGTGTCTTGAATAATAGACCCCTCTGATGCAGATGGGAGATGGGGTGATGCAGCTGCCTCCATTTAGGTGGAAGATGTCTCAGAGAGATGAATGCTCTGCTGTGTGTGGGACTGGAGTTGCCCAGCAGAACCTGACCTGTGTGCAGTTCCATGATGGCCTGGAGACTGTGGTGGATGACAGCCTGTGCCCAGCAGAAGAAAAACCCCTCTCCCTTGTGCCATGTGTGGTCAATGTCTGCCCTTTGGGCTGGGACAAAGTGAGTTTGCTGGCTTGGCTTTGCAGGAACCTCACTGGGAGCTTTGCACTCTTAATCCACCAGTTAAGAACCACCAGCTTACTCCTGGAGCCTGGAGGGTGGTTTACACCACTGCTGTGCCCAGTTAAAAGCTCATCCTGTCACTTTAGACAGCTCCATCCCTCTTTAATTGTGCTGCTGGATCCTTCAGTTCATCATGGTGGTTTGTTCAGGGCAGCTGTTTTTTGCTCTGTTCTGAGGAGGAAGATGCACACTTACTTCAGCCTCTGGAGCCACTTGGGCATGTCCAGCTGGAAAATCAGACTGTGTATGTCTGGAGCCCTGTAGCTGGGGAGTGTTCAGTCTCCTGTGGTAGAGGTGAGGCCTTTCTGTGCTGCAGGGAAATGTTGCTTGGCTGTAGGTGTGTGTTCAGTGCCTGGGAACCTCGGGGCCCTGCTGGTCTTTCCCCCTCTACAGTTCCAAGAGTAGCTGTGATCACAGATTTTTGGAACAGAATAATTGGAGGGTGGTCTGGCTGTGCTTCAGAGCTGGGGGATGAGTGCAGTGAGAGTGCCATGGCTTGGGCAGAGTTTGCTTGTTTTGTACACACAGATGTGACACTGCTGACCTATTTTCAACCCTTGCATCCAAACCACACAGTCAGATTGCTTCCCTTCCTAGGTAAGACTCAGCTGCACTATGTTTGTGTGGCTTTTGACACCAAAGAAGAAACCCAGGAGGAAAACTGTCAGCCAGTGCCAAAGCCAGAGAGCAGGGTGGAAGTCTGTGAGCTCAATCCCTGCCCACCAAGGTAAAGCAGTTACCAGGAGACAGTGAGACAGTGAGGGGTCTTTCCTTTCTCTGTCTGCAGGGACATGGTACAGGAAGGGTTCAGGCTGCTCTTCCCTTCTTTGGAAGCACAGCCAGCTGCAAAAGCTGTAGCACTGCTCCATACTCAGCAAACTCAGACTCTTTCCTGGGCTGGTACATCTCAGACAGAAATCAGTGTAGTCCTCAGAGGAAAACTGAAAACCTCTCAATCCTTTATTACTCTGGGGAAGCAGGAACAAATCTACAGCTGCAAAAGGTGGTGACACATTTGCCAGCTGTGCACTTTCCACAGAACATCAAGGAAAGTAGCAAGAATTAAATACTCTCAGAATCTGGAACAGCTGCTCTGAAAACTGAAGGAAATACATTGCGCTTTCCTTAGGATTTGTGGTGAGCTTGCCCTGCCCTATTTGCTGTGGGACTGGAAAGCTACTGGAACTTTTGTTACAGGATGCCACTCCCAGGGCCTCTGGGTCTGATCCTGATCTGAGAGTTCAGTGGTGTGTGTGTTTTGGAGGGAGATAAGATTGTTTCTGCAGTTAAGCCTGTGTGTGTCACTCTGGGGAGGGCAGTGATGGACAGTAAGATTCAGTGTGCATTTGAAATCTGTGGGCTCCTGGCAAAAAGGGAATGCCCTCTGTATCCAACTCCAAACCTGCCCCAGGCTGCATTCCAAGCACCACAGACCATGTGAGGCAGAGGATGAAGAAGGAGGAAGGGTGAGGGAGCTGCAGTGCCTTTTCTGCAGTGAGAGACAGGGTGGGGATTCATCCCTAACTCACTTTTTGTCCTCCCTGCCCTGTCAGGTGGAAGGTAACCCCAGCTGGGCCCTGCTCCTCCAGCTGTGGGCTGGGCTTGGCAGTGCAGCTGGTCACCTGTGTGCAGACCCTGCATGGCCAGGAGGTCTTGCAGGAGGAACATTTGTGCCCTGTGGCAGAGAAGCCCCTCACCAGTGTCCCCTGTGTCATCCGCACGTGCTCTTACGAGTGGAGCTTCAGCGAGTGGTCAGAGGTACCTGCTCCCCTTCACATGCAGAAATTTTCCACCTCTTCCCTTCCCTGGAGGCTGCAGGGGAGAAATAACAACTTTTGCCTTGTCTCTTGGCTTCCCACAGAAATGCTAAATGGTTTCCAGGGGTGTTTTCCATGCTTTCCACTGCCCTGTGTTTAGCAGCCGTAGGTTTGCTTCCCACCTTCCTCAGCTCAAGTTTTGGCTGCAGCCTAGAAATGGTTTTGGCATGTTTTCTCCTGGAATGCAGATATTTTGGGATTTTTTAGGAAGTGGTTCTGCAATTTAAATATATAGTTTGGAAGGTCCCCTGGAAGGGGGGGCATCTTATAGCTGATGGAACAAGAGCACTGGTAAAAGAGCATCAGTGAACCCCCCCAGATCATGCATGAGCTTATAAATGCATTTATTTTCAAAGGCCACCTGGAATACAGAGATAAAAATCTGGGTTTGTTCTTCTGCAGTGCTCAACATCCTGTGGGAATGGCATTCAGACCAGGCAGGATTTCTGCCTCAACCCTCTGACCCACAAGCCTGTGAACCCCCTTTTCTGCCGGCACTTCCCCAAGGCCATCGTGGTGCGTGGCTGCTCTGCAGGGCCCTGTCCTGAGCAGGGGGGGACCCAGTCCCCTGGGGCACAGCTGCATTCAGTGACACCAGCCACACACCTGCCAGCAGCTGCAGCTGCCCCAGAGCACAGACACAAGGACCTGGGTGTGCCTCTGTCTGCTGGGCCCCGCGAGCAGACAAAGCCCAGTGGAGGTGAGGAGGACACGGCCAAAAGGAGCTTCTTGTGTGCAGCTGGGCTGTGGGGATCCTGCTGCCAGACAGGGACAGGAGCATGGGAGGGAACACATCTGGCCGGGAGGGAAACCCTGCTGTTCCAGCACGTCCATGTTACCTGAGCTAGGAACAGTGACTCGCTTCCCTGTGCTTCCCAAAACTCTTCTGGCTTGGGACCCTGTGGGACAGCAGCTCAAGGCTTCAGGGAGTGTTTAGACAGCACTCTCAGGCACATGGTGTGATTCCTGGGGCTGTCCTGTGCAGGGCCAGGAGTTGGATTTTGATGATCCTTTTGTGGGTCCCTTCCAATTCAGGATGTTCTGGGATTCTGTGACTCTTCCTGTGCTTTCCCCAGAATATGTGAACTTATCTGTTCATTGTGCCACAAAGGGAATTGTTTTCCTGTACTTCCTTCTGGGTGCGCTTCTCACCTGTCTCTGCTGTCCAGGTGTCTGTGGAAACCTGTTTCTCAATGCCACTGGCATCATCAACATGACAGGCGTGGAGAGCAGGGACTGCACGGTGACCATCGGGCGTCCCCTGAGGGAGGAGATCTCAGTGACCATCCTGGAGAGCTCCCTCAACTGCACTGCAGGTACTGCCTGCAGCTCTGGGCTCCAGCCTGGCCCTTTGGCAAGGCTGCATCTCAAGCTGCACCTTTCTGCTGCCTTGAGAAGCTCTGGCTGCCTCAGAGCCTCTGTAATCTCTGAAATGATTTTACTGAGTTTTTCTGTTCTACCAAGTTGGTGCCAGATGGAACAAAGTGAAGATGCTGCTTGTCCTCCCCTCACACAGTGGTTTCTTACCTGTTTTGTTGGTAGATATGAGATGAAAGGAGCTTATGGGGTTAAAAGATCTGCTTGTTTTGGCCTGTTATAAAACTAATGTACCCTCTAGCTGGAATCAGCAGTTAGATTAGTTAACTGGCCTGTTCTCATGACAGATTTTGATAAGATAGAAACAAGATGCAGAAATTACTTGATTCCAGACCTGTCTAAGAGAGACTTTGGCTTTTACTTGAAAGAAAAGTGTTTCTAGGCCCTGTGCTCATCCGTTCCAGGTGAGATCCTGCTGTTTTCTGGGCGAATGATGTGGCGGACAGGCTGCAGGAAGCTCCCTCTGTCACTGATAAATTCCAGAACCAACACACTGATTGTGAAACAGCGAGTTGTGCTGCCAGGAAACGGGGTCATTCTGCAATACAACAGCAGAACTGCAACCAAAAAATATTACCAAGGTACTGTACTGAAAGCTTTGCTCTTGCTTTAGATTAAGGCCCACAGAGTTCCATGAATGGTGATTGCTTATGGAAATCTATGGAAACCTTGCTTCATTTTAGCAGCTAACAATGCTCTTCTTGAGGAGTGTTGGATTCAGTATTAATTGTGGACTCCCCCTTTGTTTTAAAGCAAATCCCCCACAGGTATTTGCTGATGCTTGAAAATCCAGCTGAAAATCCCTAAAGAAACTGTTCTGCCTGTGTTTAATTTAAGATTTCTTCCTTGGAGGTGCTGGATACTTCTCTAAGCCATTTTCTCTTGTCCCTTTGCCCTGTCAGACTGTGACCAGCAGCTGTTTGGCCCCCAGGGTGAAATAGTGAATCCTGTGCAGGTTCCTGCTGAGGGGCAGGGCGTGGTGTGCCGGACGTTCATCACGGTGGCGCCGCGGCAGCGCATCTCCATCCGTGCCCTCAACGCTGACCTGGGCACTGAGGGCAACCAGACTCACTTCAACTACATCCTGGTGAGGAGGCAGGAGCCCCAGGGGGATGATTAGGGTGGGAACAAACCCATCTCCATTAGAGATTTCCACCCAGATGCACAGTTCAGTCACAAATCAGAGCCTCAGATCTCTGTTGTGTTCCCTTCTCTGAAAGGAATTTCTGATATCTCCTGTATTTCTTCTAACCTTTGTAGCACAGCTTTTCCCTGAGTGACCAATCTGCAAGTCTCCAGTATTTTTGTGTAGCCTGCTGACATAAAATGGTTTGGTTTTTCTTGCTGCAGGTCCGAGATGTCAGCACCATGAGGACAGTGGTGTTCCATGGGAAGCAGCAGTTCCTCTGGCAGTCAACAGGAAGCCAAGCTGAAATTGAATTCCATGAGAATGTTAAGGATCACAGAACCCATTTCTGGGCTGAATATCATGCTATTGAGCCTAAATAAAAGGACTGCCTTGAGAAAAGCCCAGTTGGTCACTGCTGCCTGCTCACAGCACACATTTAATCTTCTGGCTTCCTCATCTGTTGAGTAAGAGCAATGTCTGCTGACTCCTTTCGGATCTCAGTCTTGATAAAGATCATACAAAACACATGTAACCCCCAAATATTTAGCAAATCTTCCTCATATGGATTTTCTGTCTGATTTGGTTGGCATTAATGCACTTTACATGTCTGCAGGAGGTGACTTGGGTACTGGACTGTGGCAGGGTCCTGCCTCTGTAATGTGATGGCACCTGTTAGGAGAGTCTTTTGATTTCTTGGTGTTTTAGTATAAACCTCTGTACACCACAAGGAATGTTTTAGCCATTAAACTCACTCTCTTGCAGTGTACATGCCCCTCAAAACTGAGGCACAGTGAAGTTCTGGAATGGAAAAAAGAGGGGAGAGCTGTGTATGAGGATAAACTGCCAGCACAAGGAGATGTGTGGGGTGGGCAGTGCCACCCTAGGACAGGTCACTCAAAGCTTGAATGTTTTTAGAAGTTGGCTGAACTGAAGCACTGCTGGGCAGGCCCTGGTGACAGCTGGCTTTATGTGGGAGGAATAAATGACATCCTGAGGTCCCTCCTCAGCCACCCTTTCTGTGGTTCTGCTGTTGGATATCTGACAGTGATACCACCTCTTCTTTTCTATGAGAAAATAAAAATAATTAATGCCAGGTTTGGTTCCAGGTCTGACTTATTCAGATAAGAACAGTATCTGTGCTATCAGTCTGTATCTTCATTTGACAAGAACTGTGGTTGAGGCTGCATGGACAAGCTGTGGCAGGGAGAGGGATTTTAGAGCAGTGGTAAATACACAAGTTTCATTTAAATGAATTTTTTAGGTTACTTCTTTTTTTTTTTAGTATCTTGAACATTGGGCTGTGCTTTGGTCCAAATCTGTCATCCTCCTCAAAATCACAATATACTGCCTAAAGTGTCTTTTCTGCACCTGGAGCCTGGCTGGACACATCTGCACTTGCTCTTCATGCTGGATGCAATAAATGGTTCTGCCTGGGCAGTTTTAACCCTGCTCCTGCTTTCTCTCAGTTGGATTCTCTGACATCCTTCTACAACCACAAATTGTCTTCTTAATTAATAGCTGTTTTTTTGCTGGTTAAACCTGGAGTTTTTGCTTGCCAGCCTCCAGATTTACGTTCCATTCCTGGAGGAGCCAGAAAATAGATTCCTGAAGTGAGATCCTCGAGGAGCTGGATACATCAGCTATCCCTCTGCAGTGCGTGGGTGATGCAGGCCCTGGGCCTTCATTTCCTGTCTGACAGGAGATGGTAATGAAAAGACATCCTTTCCTTAATCCCTTTTTTGTAACCTTTTAGCAGATGGGATCTGTCTTCCCACTCTGCTCTGGATCCCAAGTCTCACTGCTATTTGTTGTTCCAGATCGACTGTGCAGAGCTGGGCTCTGCTTGTGTTCCACGTTCATCTGCACAAAATGCAGCTGTTGCCTTCCTCACTTAGGACAGTTCAGGGTGTTCCCCTGTCCCATTTGGACACCACCAGCTTGCCAGCTGGGGCATCTGCTTGCAAAGTGCTACTTCTGCTCCCATTTTTAGGGAGAAAACCTAATTCCAGTCAGATAAGGGGGAGTGCAACCCTCTTATCTGGAGAGCAGGATTTTGCAACAGCGTTCAGTTCCCGTCAGTGGGAAGGATTCCCGTTTCCCTTTCTGGAAAACAGAGGATTCCTGTCTCCCTTTCTGGAAAACAGAGGATTCCTGTTTCCCTTTCTGGAAAACAGAGCATTCCTGTTTCCCTTTCTGGAGCAGCAAACACTGCCTTGCCTGGATAACAACACCCAGTTGTTCCCGGGGGCACCCAGAGCTGGAGTGAGGTGCTGGCTGTGCCTGTGCTGATGAATATGAGCAGCAGAGCTCTGCCCACAGCCTTTTAATGCAGTGACATCAAAGGCAAAGCCCTGCCTGCTGCCGGGGGGGACCCACAATGCAGCTCGAGCCGGCCGTGGAGCAGCTCCAGGCCCGCTGGCATCACCGCTCTGCAGCCAGCCAGCCTCCATTGTCAGCCCTGGGGGGCCAGCCCTGCATGGGCGCACGGGCACAGGCCCAGGCCTGCCTGTAGGGGCTGTCCCCGGGGCTGGCTGCACCAGGGGGTGACACCTGGGGGCTCAGGTGGGCGGCAGGAGCCCCCGGCAGCGGGGGGAGATGAGCTCGCAGGATGAGCAGCTCCCAGCAGAAGCAGCAGCAGCAGCAGAAGCCCCCGAGGCAGCAGCGGCCGATGAGGGCATGACCTGGTGGTACAGGTGGCTCTGTAGGATTGCCGGGGTCATCGGGGGCATGTGTGAGTATCCCCTCCCCTCTGTGTGCCCCCTCCTGCATGACAGAGCTCCTGTCGCGGTCCTGACCCCGTTTTGGGGTCCTGACCCCGTTTTGGGGTCATATTGGCTGTGACATGAAGGGGTTTTGGGGTGATGGGTTGTGCCAGCTCTGGGCGCTGGTTTGCTGTGTTTGGGGCAGAAGGGAGAGCGGTGGCTGTGCCTGCAGCAAGGTGGGTTCAGCTGCCCATGAGGGATGTGCCCTGTGCCCACTGAGCCCATGAGGGATGTGCTCTGTGCCCACTGAGCCCACCAGGGATGTGCCCTGTGCTCACTGAGCCCACCAGGGATGGGCTCTGTGCCCACTGAGCCCACCAGGGACGTGCTGGGTGCCCACTGAGCCCACCAGGGATGTGCCCTGTGCCCACTGAGCCCACCAGGGATGGGCTCTGTGCTCACTGAGCCCACCAGGGATGTGCCCTGTGCCCACTGAGCCCACCAGGGATGGGCTCTGTGCTCACTGAGCCCACCAGGGATGTGCTTTGAGCCCATCAGGGATGTGCTCTGTGCTCACTGACCCTGCTGAACTTTGGCACCCACAGCAGGACGTCACAGGGCAATCTGCAAATCCCTGAGGTTCTTCTTGGCTGTGGCACTCCCTGGCAGTGATGGGAGCAGCAGCTGAGCTCTGGTGCCTGGCAGGCAATTTAGATGGTTTTACTATGAGCACCAGGCTCAGGTCAGGTCAGGGATGGAAGAATGGCCACAGGGTTTGGTTCATCCTGTTTGATTTTGGGTGTTTATATGTTCCTACAACTTGTTTTTTTTCCCCCATCCTGACTGTCAGAGCATGTTTCCCACTGCTCCTGTTGCTGATTGCAGAAGGCCTGCCCATGAGTTTTGCTGAAGGTGAAGAATGGTTTGGGTTTGTGCTGTTTGCTTTTAAGGGCTTTGGTAGGACACAGAGAACGGAGCTGCAGACGCAGAGTGAGTTGGCTGAGCTCAGAATTACCTGCTGCTGAAAAAAATTTTCCCAGGGAAAGAGTCTCAGCAAGTTTGCCAGAAATCAGCCTGTCCTGGAGTGCTGTTTTGCTACATTCTGTGGAGAGATTAATAGCTCTTAAAAGCAGGAGGGACTGTTATGACCGCTTAGTCTGATCTCCTGCAGAGCACAGGATGGAGAATTTCTCCTGCTTCAGGTCCACGACTTCAAGTTAAACAAGAAGGTTTCTCAGCCAGTGCAATCAGCTCTGATTTATTCCATCAGCTGGAGCTTTGTGTCTGATCACCCTCTCCCCCTGCCTGCCCCTTCCCATGCCTGCCTTTTGCCTTGGGGCTGGGCTGCACAACCCCACCATGTTCTTGGAGCTGACATTTGCACCCTGTGGTATCACTGGGCAGTCTCCTCTAAGCCCTTTTTGGCCAGGCTGGTAAAACATGTGCTGCTCTCACCGTTCCATGTGCTAGGTGCTGAAATGCTGGAGGTGTGACAGGATTTGGTGGGACTGCTCCGCACACCCTGTGCCCTGCCGGAGGCCCCCGCGCTCCTGGCCCGGCCAGCAGCCAGGAGAACCAGCTGGGAAGTGTCTGTGGAGCAGGTCCCAGGTGGGGGTTCAGAGGAGCAGCTTCTTTCCCACGGGCTGTGGCTGTAGCAGGAGCCTCAGCACTGTTCCTGCAGTTTTATCCCATGCAGAACTCGGGGTGATGTGGATGGAGGGTGAAGAGCTGGTGAGTCATGCTGGTGGCACTGCCAGCCTCGTGCTACAGCAGCTTGTGAGTGGCTTGAAAGTGCAAATTTCTTCTTTTTCCCTCTCTGTCTTTGTGTTTCAAAGCAGCTGAATTATACTTGGATTATTTTCCCAACCTTTTGTTCACAGCTCTGCGACCTCGTGGCTTGTTTTTACAGGAAAGATGAGAGTTTTATGTCTTTGGGTGAGTCTGGGAGAAGCTTTTGGAAGAAGAGCCAGGTTCTTAACAGGGTTTGCCAAAGATTTGGGGAGTGACAGCTGGCTCTGGAGCCCTGTCTCTTTATCAGGCAGAGAATGAGGCACAAACTCTCCTTATGAACAGGGAAAAGGGGGATTGTGGAAAAAACAACCAGTGCCCCATGGTACCAACACTCCTCTTCAAAATGCTGCTTGTTCAGCACCACCTTGTTGAAGGTGGATGGTTTGGAGAAGAGATGATGAATAAACCAGCAAGGCTGGAGTTTGCTGTTGTTCTCAGAGCTCGCTGTGAAAGAACAGAACTAATTTATAAGTTTTGTGAGCAACTGGATTGTAATGCTGCTACAGGGCTGGATTATTTCTTACAGAAGGAAAAATTCCCTCAGAAAGGAAGAGAAACTTCGTTAGCGGAGGTGAGACCAGCAGACAACATCTGCCACATGCAAACACCTGCAGCCACAGCTTGCTTCAGCCAGAAAAATCCAAGGGCTGGAGCAAGAACCAGACAGACAAGGTTCAGGATCCCTTTCTGGCTCCTGCACACGCTGGCTTGGTGACCTTGGCCAAGTCCCTTCTCTCTTTGTGTTCCTGTTTGTAATGGGACGAGGAGAGTCTGTGGCTTTTGTAAAACACTCCAGGAGCAAAAATAGGCTTGTGTTGAGGACAGTGACCAGCTGCTGGAAATGAATAGAGCCTTTGTAGTGAAGGGTGTCCTTCCCCCCTCATTTTAGCTCCCAGTTATTTGTGCTTCCTCAGGGATTCAAGATGGGACAGCAGTTAAACAAATGGCAGAACTGTCTGTCTCCCATAGCTTACGTGCCACAGAGCATTATCTGTGTTTTAACCCTGTTGTTAGGCCTCTGTTCGAAAGAAAATATTTTAAAAACAAATTTTGGCTTGGCAGGGGTGGGATCAGCTCCTGCCCTGGTGGGACAAGGATGTACCAGGCTGTGTGGGACCAGCAGCTCTGCAAAGGAGACCCAAGGTCACCGAGTTGTCCTGTGGCTGTTGGCAGCAGCTCTGGGGGCAGTGCTCCTGTGATCCCAAACCTTTGACTCCTTTCCTGCTGCTCCTGCTGACGTGGGGCTTGCTCAGCTCTGCTTCCTGGGTCATTAGTCCTCTGCCAACCAGGCTGGTTGCTGAGCCAGGACTGCTGCAGGGACACGGTGCTGCAGGGTTGTTTTGGAGTGTTTGGGGACAAAACCGAACCAGAAACCTGGCAAAACAACCCCTGGTTAGTTTGATTAGGGAAAAAAAAAAAAAAACTTGCTTGGAAAAGAACATTCTGCTTCTCTTGGTTTGTTGTGTGGTGGAGACCTGCTGGGAACTGCCTGAACCTCTGTACTCTGCTGGAATCCTGTTTGCCATTGCTCCTCTCCAGCTGTTTGCACCCGTGACCATGAACAGATCACCTCACCCCCGTGCCTCAGTTTCCCCTGGGGACAGTGACAGTGGAACCTGTGGCATGGGAGGGTGAGAAGTGCCCTTGGAGCACAGACATTAGCACAACCTCTGGAATATCCCCTCTGCTAGCTGATCTTGTTCTTGCAGGACTCTACAAAAGATTTTGGGTCCTGTGGGCTTAGTTCTAGGAAGTGTTAAAAAATAGTGGGTTTTGGTATTTCCTAAGACCAGGAGGTCATTTGCTTATGGGATGACCTTCAATCTGTCCTGTCACTGCCTGCAATTCTGCTTCCCAGCCTGGTAAACAAGGATAACTATTTTTAACGGAACTTTGAGGATTCAGCAGTGACTGCTTAAAAGAAACCTTGCAAGCATGTGCCAGGCTTTTGAAGGTCAGGGCTGCTCACAGCAGCTCTGCTCAGGGATCCCCTGAACAGACACCCAAAACCCTCAGTCCAGGGCTGGTTTCATCCTCAGAGAGGGGCTGTGCTGCTCTCCATCATCCCCAAGATAGCCTTTAAAGGCTGTAGAATCCATTTTAGGTGGAGTTTTACAGTGTGATGATGTTTGCTGAGGTGTGTCTCCTGCCCTCCCAGCTGAGCTCGAGTTCCTGGTGCCAGCTGCAGCCCTGGCAGAGGGAAGGGCCCATATCAGGTGCCAGGAACACTCTGCAAGTTTAATGAGGCAGCAGGGAGGTGGGTGCAGCTCAGCTCAGTCACTGCTGCCTGGTTCCTCTCCCTGAGTTACAGAGCCAGGAGCACTGGGGTTATTTTGGGCTTTATTCACTTCCTTTTGTATTACCAGAGACCCCAACCTGGCTTTTTTCTGCCCATCTCTGGTGAAGCTGCACAGAACCAGCAGTGAGTGGCAGAGCTGTGTTCACCTCTGCTGTATTTATTATCTTCCTGTGTGCAAGCCATGTTTCTGCTGAACTTGCCCTGTGCTGCTCAGAGGTGGAACCTGCTGGCACTGTTTGTCTACCTTGGCACATAAAATCCCAGGTGCACATCCTGGGCTCCATGTGGAAGCAAATATTGTTCTACACAAGGGAAATAATTGTTGGAACAGCACTCAGAGCAAAAGGATACCAGAGGAGGGCTCTTCCCTGCATTCCAGGCTCATTTTGGGCCACCAGACCTTTCTACCCGCCATCCTGTGCTGCCCTGCAGTGCCCACAGCTGCTGGCCAAGGGCATTCAGTGTTGGTCATGGTGGTCACTGAAAACCTATTTCTTTCCAGCCTGTGCCATTTCTGGTCTCTGGAACTGTGTCACCATCAACCCCCTGAACATCGCAGCTGGCGTGTGGATGATGTGAGCAGGTTTATTTTCATTTTCCTGCTGGGAGGGAGGCATTGTTAACCAGACCCCACTGAGGGGGGCAAAGCTGCCCTGCTTGGGCAGTGGATGGGAGTGAAACATCCACCAGGCTCTGGGAATTGCCAGGCAGGTTGAGATGTTAGGTTTATTCTGTTTATATTATTTCTTTATGCATTTTTAGGTAAATACTGAGATACCCTTGTCCAAAATAAATCTGGGGCAGCAGGGCTTGGAAATTATCAAGAACTGAGGGGGGAGCAGAGCAGGGCCTGGCCTCACCATTCCCCTCACCTGCACGGAGCATGGAATATCTGCTCTCTGTGGGCCTGAGGGGCATTGCTGACCCCCAAATTGGTGCCTAATGGCAGGATTAACTCTGGTTTGCTCTCTTCTGGAGGCTCAACGCCTTCGTGCTGTTCCTGTGTGAGGCCCCTTTCTGCTGCCAGTTCATCGAGTTCGCCAACGCCGTGGCCGCCAGGGCCGACCGGCTGCGGGCCTGGCAGAAAGCAGCTTTCTACTGCGGGTGAGGATGCTCCTGAGGGCTCATGGTGGGCACACCCCGGGGAAAGAACACCCCTGCAGCCCCTGGGGAGCGGGACCCTGCTCTGAGGGCTGCCCCTGTCTTGCAGCATGGCCGTGTTCCCCGTCATACTCAGCCTGACGCTGACCACGCTCCTGGGCAACGCCATCGCCTTCGCCACCGGCGTGCTCTACGGAATGTCGGCCCTGGGAAAGAAGTAAGAGAGGTTCAGGTGCTCGGGGAGGGCAGGGAAAGGGGGAGATGGAGCTCCAGAGCTGCCCCATCTGCCTCCCTAAGGCTCTGCTTTGCTGGTGCACAAACCGTGCTGAGGTGTGAGTGTGGATCATTCCACGTTCTCCCTCATGGCAGAGAAAATCTCCCTCACCTCAGGGCCCTGTGAGGGGAGGTCATGGGAGCTGCTGAAGCTCTGAGTTTTGGGGGTTCTGAGGGCCCCACCCTTCTGCCCTGTGAGGGGAGATCCTGGAGACTGCTGAAGCACTGAGTTTTCGGAGTTTTGAGGGTCCCATCCTTCTGCCCTGTGAGGGAAGGTTCTGGGGCCTGAAGCTTTGAGTTTTTGGGAGTTCTGAGGGTCCCACTGTTCTGCCCTGTGAGAGAAGGTCCTGGGGGCTGCTGAAGCTCTGAGTTTTGGGGGTTCTGGGGGTCCCACCCTTCTGTCTGCAGCTGTTGGGTGGAAGGGCCCAGCTTTGGGGGTTGGAGAGGGCCAGCAAGTGTGGTTTGACCCCTGGAATCTCTTGGCATGGAGAGGCAGCCCCAGCTGGGACAGTCCCTGCCATGCCCACGCTGTCCCTTGTCCCCACAGGGGAGATGCCATCTCCTACGCCCGCATCCACCAGCAGCAGAAGCAGATGGATGAAGAGAAGCTGACGGGGAGCCTGGAGGGACAGGCTCTCTGAAGGACACGAGCTCTGGGTGGCATCTCCTGGACATAGTGAAGATGTGGAAATCTCCTCTGCCCTTCCCTCTGTCCTCTTGATGCCCTGCTACACCACTATGTCCCTGGACACTGCAGCAAGTGGGAATCTCAGGGGCTGGGGCAGGCTGTGTCCTTTCCTCACACCAGCAGCCAGACCTCGGCACGTCTCTCCTTCTCTCCTCAGCTCTCAACCCAAACAGTGCCCCTATTTTTTAATATTTTCTTTTCTTTTTGCTGCAGAGGTGCTGGCTCTCTGAGTGCTGCTTTCACAACTTTCACAACCTTTTATTTTTTTTCTGGACTACCCTCTGGATGGGTGAGGAGGGACAGAGGACCTGCCAGTGCAGGTTTCATGTCTTAGCAACACTCCCTGGGATGGCCCTTCCCAGGTACAACACCTAAACCCCCCTGGTGCTTAACCTTGATCTTCTTCCACTGTTTTATTTATGGGACCAAGCACTGGAGGCATCACTGCACAGGAAAGGATTTCCAGCAAAAATCCATCAAAAGATAAAATCCATCTCTTCAAGGGAGCTGCCAGAGCTGCTGGGCAGATCCTGGGACATCCAAAGCACAGTCCCTGCTTCCTCTGGATACAGCTACAGGCAGTGACTGCCATTTACTTGAATTATGAGAATTAATTACTTTGTCTTAATAAGGGCACTTTTCTTAAGCTTCACTCTTTTATTGGGGCAGAAGGGAAACAATATTTGCTGTACCTCAGCTGAAAAGGATGTTGTTTCTTGAGCCAAGTGGGATTTTTTGCTGGTGTGAGGGTCACTGATGAGCAGGAGCATTCCTGCCTTGTGAGCCTGGGACTCTGCATCCCTCTGTGAAGGGACCTACTCTGCTCTGGTACAGCCTTTGTCTTTGGGATTGTGGTTTTTGCATTAATCCTGAGCAGGTTTTGTATGGGAAGGTGGCACAACTTCCCTGTGCAAACAGAGAGGAGGCTGTACCATTTCAGTGTGGACAGCTGGGATGTTTTAATTTGCTATTCCAGGCTCCTTCTGTGGTTTTCACACTGCATTTTCTGTTTGCTTTGTACCATGCAGTACAAAACTGCTCACTAAGTCCAGATCCCCCTCTTCTCACCCCAGTTTGTCCTGGGGATTTTAATTTATTTGATTTTTATATGGTTGCTTTTTGTTTTCATTAGGAAAAAGGGGAATAATTTATTTCTAGTTATTTAAGTACTTTAATGGGACTCATTTTCTCTGGATATGGGAGAAAGGAGTGCTCTGTTTCCTGTCCTTCACAGGGCTGCCTCATTTCACCAGGGGTCTCTGAACCCAGGGACAGCCCTGGCTGCTGCAAAATCCAATTTCAGCCTTCAGAGTGTTTCTCAGATTCTTCAAAAAGAGTGTGTTGTCCTTTGACCCCTTTGTCTTGTTCTGGGCCACAAGCTTGACAAACTGTGTTTTCCCCCTCTTCTGGGAGAGAGAAGGGAGGAAAACTGGGCTGTAACTGCTGGACTGGGACAGCCACCAGCACTGTGTCCCCCTGTTTGAATCCTTGGGTATAGAGGGCTTGTGCTGTGCTCTGAGAAATGCTGCTGGAGGCTCAGTGCTGTCTGTCTGTCTGCCAGAGGGGTCTGTCCATGCTGAAAACTCTCCTCAAACCCTGCCCTTCCTCAAGCTGCTGGCTCCTGTGAGCTGCTGCTTCTTCCCTGGAGCTCAGGAGCTGTGAGGATTCCAGGATTTCCTGGATGTGGGCACCCTTTTTGTGCAAAGCCCCTTTCCCCCCACCTTTGAATTGGGATTGCTCCAACACCCCTTGTCTGGGGTGCAGAGCAGGCACCACCAGCCTGGGTTTTTTCCATAAAGGAAGGTTTTTTTCCCTCAAAGCTGTGCTGGTTTGGAGCCCCCAGCCCTTGGCTGATCCCTGGGGCCATGCAGGAGGAATGGGGGGTATTCCTGAGGGAAAAACTTCTGGGTGCTGCAGGGGCAGAGCCCTGCCTCAGGAATGGGCACAGCCTTTGATTTCAGGGGTGTGTGGGGAGTTCTGTAGTGTTTAGTAGAGGAATGTTGCAGACTGATGCATGTCAGTGTCTCTGGTAGTGACAGCTTTGCTCTGTGAGTAGTTCTGCAGTAGCTTTAGTGTCAGGAGGCCAAAGGCAAAGCAGAGCTCAAGGGCTGAGACTTCCAGGGTGCTCTGAGGGAGCACAGAGCTGGTGGGACCCTCATCTGCCTCTCCTCCTGCATGGTCCTGGGGCTGGGGCAGGTGGGTGCTGCTCCAGGGCACCTGCAGGGCCCACTCTGCTCCTGGGCACCAAGGCAGGAGACCCAGCTGTGCTGTCACAGTGTTCTGTGGCAGCAGGGTGTGACCCTGGGGCTGAGGCAAGGGAGAAATGTGCATCAATCTGCCACCATGAGAGGGTGGCAAAGCTCAGTGAGCTGAAAGTGGGCCTCAAGGACTCCCCTGACGGAGCTGGGCTGGAGCCTTTGGCCACAGTGCTTGAAGTGTCTGTGCTGCCTTCACTGGAGGTGTCTCAGATCCAAGGGTGGTGACTCCTACGAGGACCTGTCTGGAGTGGGAACCCTTGGGAATTTTGGCTGTCTGCTGCAGCAGGAACCAAGCCAGACACTGCCAGACAGGCTTGGTGACACCACTCTGGCTTGTAAGAGCTGTAGTGACATCAGTGCATGGTCTCACCCACGTGTGGGCCTGTTGGTGGAGATAAGAAGAGCTTTAGAGTAGAGTAGCATCCCAGTAGTTAATGCCAGTGCATGGTGGCTGTTAGTTGTGTTTAGAGGCACCCTCGGGGTGCTTGGAGCTGTGTGAGGACAAATGAAGTTCAAACCCTGCTCTGGAGGTTTCACAGGCTGAACCCAACCCCTGCTGAGGGCATGCAGGAGGGATGGCTGATCCAGAGGGGCTCTGTGGAGCTGGGTCTGCTCTCCAGGCCTTGGAAAGGAGATGGTGTGAGGGCTCAGGGGGTGACATGCTGAGGACAGAGAGCTGGAAGGACCCCTGGGGAGCAGTGGCCTGTCACACACCAGTCACCAGGGCAGGTTTGTGCACTGTGCCACTCTTCCATGCCTCTGCCACTCATGTGTGGCAGCTCTGTGTCCCCTGGGGCTGCCCATGGGGCGTGAAGAGCAGGGCAGAGCTCGCTGCTCTGTAACACCCATCGATTCTCTGTGAGTGCAGTGAATAAAAACACCATTCTACCTCTGGAAAGAGCCACTGTGATTTCTCACACTCCAAAGGTTGTAGCAAAAGCCCTGGGACTCGCTGTGCTGGAGGAAGGAGGTCACTCAGCAAATGCTCCTCCAGTGGGGTTCTCTCAGGAGCTGGAGTCCAACCTCGTTTCCTAGTGGGGCATTTCCTCCTTAGGCTGAGCCCTGGGAAGCTCAATTCATCTCTGTCATTTTTTTCCTCAGGAAAAAAACATCCACTGTCTTCAGGGAAGGGTTTCACTGAAGTGAAGGTATCAAGAGCTGGTCCCTAGCCATGTGAGAAAGAGAATGCTCGAGCACAGGGCTGCCAGAAATCCTGATCTTCAGAAAGTCAGTGGAAACCAGAGGCTCTTGAGACCTCTTGTAGTCAGGCCATGCTTAGAAAAAGTTGTGTTCCAGCCAGGGCTGAACATCTTTCTGGAAAAGGGTCTCAGCAGCAAAGGGTAGGTTTAATACTGAATGTTTTCTGTGTTTTTTATTTTGGCCCACCACTCTCCCTCTGTCGTAGGCTGTTTTAAATTAATGCTGTGATAAAGCACATCTTCTCCTAGGTGATTTCTCATCTCCTGCTGCAGGAGATCAGAATGGCAGCTGGCACATCTGGAGGGCTGGCTCAGGCATGCTGTTTTACCCCCTGCTTCCTCAGGACAGGAGGCTGAATATCCCAGGAATAGCCCTCAGGGTGCCAAGTGCATCTCAGGAGCTTGGACAAATGCTTGGGCACATCCTGTCCCAGCTCAGCCTTGTGCCTCTGCCCTTTTGGGAGGAGCCAGGCTGGACTGAGCAAGGCCATTTGTTCCTCACAGCCATAACCACCTCCTGCAGCCGTGTTTTACCTCGGGTTAGCTCTAAAAAATAATTATAAAAGGTTCTTGATCTTGCAGGACACACAGGAAAGGGGTAAGACTGATTTGCTACTAACTATGCAGTTGAAATCTCAAAGTGATGGAGGTGGAGGCACATCCACCTCCCTCTTTGTGTGGTGGGAAGGACCCACCCCAGCACAAAGTGTTGTCAGTACTCACTGTGTCTTTCCCACAGGGAATCACTTGCACTACAGCTGGATGTTTGTCTGTTCCCACTCTTTTGTCCTGGGTTTTCTTTGTGAACTGTATTTGGTCTTGTTCATTAGGCTTCTAGTGTAATGTGTGTTTTTAGAGCAATAAAATGCGGCAGCTTTTTATACAAATGATCTGTCTCTGCCTCTTTCACGGTCCTTGAGTGCCTGAGACTGCTCTGGGGAGCTGCAGGCTGCTGTGCTCCCCTTGCCTCAGTCCTGCTCTGCCTCTCCCATCCCTCCCTTCTCTGCAAATCAAGGCAATGTCCTGCAGTTGGAGGCAAAACTGTTTTATTCTTGCAGCTACATGATGAGCTTTTGCTGTAAACTCAGCTCCAGCCAAGCCCTCAGACCCTCAGTCTGCTGAGCAAAGGGCAACCACAGTCTCCTGCCCACACTGTTATTCTTCCAGGACACCTTCATCTCCAGCCTGGCCCTGCTGGTGACCTGCTCCCATCCCAAGGGTTGACAGGAGGAGAAGGTAAAGTTCCAGCTGGCAACTTCTGCAGCCAGAGCAAGGTGATCACTGCTGCCCTTTCCTGTCCCACACGGAGCTCCAGCCTCCACTTCCAGCAGCACAAGTTTGCTTCGCCCTCAGCCTGGGCAAGGGCAGCTCCTACCTCAGGAAGGACCTCCTGCCAGTCCTGAAAAAGGCCTCAATCTGCTCCAGGGACCTGCCTTTGGTTTCAGGGACACAGCAGCCTGTGAATAAGATGTTCCCAGCACTGATGACAGCGAAGAACAGGAAGGGCACCTCAAGGCCGAAGGCATTCTGGAAAGGAGCAGAAAGCAGCTGTGAGCTGGTGCAGAGAGGGGCTGGGAGGGGCTGCTGGACACCCCCAGGCAGTACCCACCACGACTGGGAGGAAGAACTGGGTCAGGGTGAAGGCTGTCAGCCAGCTCACGAGCACACAGAGGCCCGAGGCGACCCCACGGGCTTTGAGAGGGAGAATCTCCGACATCAGCAGCCAAGTGATGGGGCCCCAGCCCATGGCATAACCTGCAGGAGAGGAGGGGAGGGGATCAGGCCTTGAAGATCACTGAGGAGTGCAGAAGAACCCTGAGCAATCATTATCCCTCCCATTCATGTCATTCCTCATGCCACCTTTCTTGCTCTTCCAGGGACATCTGCCTTCCTTCCCCCTCCAACCCCAATCTCCTTGTACCACGTCACCCTGCCTTGGATGAGAAACACCCTCCCCTGGCTGGTAGCCAGTCCTGTGCCCTCTGCACCTACCCATGATGAAGAACATGGTTGCCAGGAGCGGGATGAGGGTGATGTAGTTTGTTGGCTCAGCAGGGAGGTTGGCAGAGCTCGCCAGGGTGGTGTTGGCCACGGTGCCGTTGTGAGAAGCTGGCTCAAAGTGGATGTAGAGCCCCATGGTCAGGTTGGAGACCAACATGACACCAGCTGTGGAGAGAGGCAGCAGCACAGTGAGAATGAGGGGTGAGTGATTCCACTCCTGGGAATGCCTCTGCTGAGGAGCTGAAGCACCACCAAGGGAAAAAGACCTCCCTGCCTCCCTTCCTGAGCCCTGTAGGGCTGAAATTTCCACTCCTGCACACTTGCAGAGCTCCTGAAAATCCTTCAATAGGAGCTTCCCTTGGGAACACAGTGGGAGAAGTGGAGAGAGCCATACCTGATACAAACAGGAGAATCTTCCTGCCAGCTTTGTCCATGGACACAGCAGCGATGACCACTGCGGACAGTCGCACCAGGCCGACCAGAGCTGCATCATACTCTGCTTTCTGCAAAAAACCCATGGGGAAGCTGAGCTGGGGGAAGGGACAAGTGCCTACAGCTGCTGAGGGCTTGGCCAAGGCTGTTCTCCCAGTAGGAGACTGGAGATGATGAGCCTGAACTCAGAGGAGGAGCAGGGACACAGTGGGGCCAGTCCTGCTCCCTGTCCTCCCTCAGCCTTTTGCAGGGCAGATCCTTTAAAAAAGAGTTTTATGTCTGTAGGGAAGTGGGAGCGTTGGGCAACCCTCACTGAGGGCCCAGGCAGCCCGAGCAGGAACTGAAACCCAGGGCTCACCAGGATGACAGATGTTTTCTTGAATATTGGCTGCAGGTACACGAGGATGCAGGTGACCCCCGAGAGCTGCTGCAGGAACCTCATCAGCCCTGAAATCAGGATGGGCTTGTAAAGAAAGGGGTCCTTGAGCTCAGCACAGGTAACCCGACGGCTCTGGGGGGCACAAAGGCAGAAACACAAAGTGAGAACCTCTGGGAGCCATCTGGCATCCAGAGGGTGGCTGAAGAGTTGCCCAGGGGATGGATTTTGCAGTTTTCATGTTATTTCTGCCCATGCTGAACTTCCTCACCTGCTTCCTCACGCTGTCCTTGATCTGCTCATATTCCCGGGCATAATCTGTGTCCTGACCCCTCAGCCAGCACAGGGAGCCCAGGGCCTCCTCCTCCTTGCCCTGGGAGAGCAGGAACCGGGGCGAGTTGGGCATGAAGCAGAGCAGGAGGACCATGGCAAGCACCGGCACCTCCCCGGCCACGGCCAGCCAGCGCCAGTCCAGGACCAGCCCTGCCAGAGCAGCACAGTTAGGGGAAAACCACTCAGGAATGGGTGTCCTGGCCTTGCCTCCACCTGAGCACCCCAATGATTTCATTTAATAAACACAGCAGGAAAAACAGTAATAACAAAAAATATATTTTGAATGTATTCTCTCCTATTTCAGCAGCATTTCCAGCAGTATGATATGGGGAAATTCCAGCAAATCTGAGAGTATCCAGCAAGATCCTGCCACAACCAGGGCATGTGCTGGCAGATGATGCACAGGGATATCATTGTGTGCTGCCCTCGAGCATGGGCAAAACCTCATCAGGACCTGGATCTGTGGGCACAGCGATGGCCACAGGTCCATGTGGGCTATGGATTCATCCCTCAGAGCACACACACCAGGAGGGCAAGGGGCATGAATGACCTGTCCTCAGCTGGTGGTGGGTATGAGTGGAACAAGCCCTCGCCTGCTGAGAAGGTTCTTTATTTTAAGCTCCCACTCCCCAGAGTGTTGCCCTGGCCACTGGGATACCACAGAGACACTTACCCAGAGCATACAAGACAAGGGAGCCCAGCACTGCCATGATCTGGGGACAGGCACCCAGCATCCCCCTGACCCCCGGGTGGGAGATCTCCGAGATGTAAACCTGCACAGGGACAGCACACACTTCACAGAGCTGCAACATCCCCTTGTCACCCACTGCTCCTGCCTGCTGTCACCTCACAGTCACACCCTGTGACCAGAGGAAACCCAAATTGCTGGGGAATTGCCCTCTCGGGGTGGGGACCTGGTGGGTTCTGCTGCTTCAGGCCAGAGGAGGGGACAGCCTGGCCGGCAGCACTGCTTCCCTCCTTCCCCCGGTGTGGGAGAAGTGCTCCAGAGGCTCCGTTACTGGAAAGAGGTGCCCTGGTGTTACTCAACCCCTGCCTTCCCCTCTGTGTGAAACACGAGCCTGCTGTTCGGGAGGAAATAACTGCTGGGAGGAGCAGGGGCTGAGGACCTGCCTTGTCTTTCCTGCGGGCGAGGAAATCCAGCACCAACAGCAGGTACACCCTCCCCAGCCCTGGTGCTGCATCCTCCCCATCCCCGCTCATCCAGACACAGCTCTGGGGCTCTGCTGATGCCTTCGAAAAGCAGCGGAGTGACCCAGCATCATCCCCGGGTCATCCAGGGCACCACAGCACCTGCTGCATCCCCCTGCCATCCACAACACCTCCTGCCCTGCATCCCCCTGCCCATCCACAGCACCTCCTGCCCTGCATCCCCCTACCCATCCAACCCTCCTGCCCCGCATTCCCCTGCCCATCCACAGCCCCTGCTGCCCCGCATTCCCCTGGCACATTACCGGGATGGAGGCAGAGGTCACTCCGCCGGCGTAGCCCGTCAGCACCCGGCCCAGCAGCAGCATCCAGAGGCCCTGGGCTCCTGCCAACAGCGCGTACCCCAGCGCCGAGGGCAGAGCCGAGAACATGATGCTCAGCTTGCGGCCCAGGCAGTCGTTGAGCAGCATCGTGCTGAGCCCGCCCGCCGCCGCTCCCAGCGTGAACACCGACTGTGGGGCATGCGGAGAGAGGGGCTGGGTGAGCCTGGCATCCCTCCGGGCATCCCTGCCTCTGCCCCATCCTGCCCCAGCTCCTTATAACCCCTTCTGTGCGAGCCTGGCATCCCCCCCAGGCATCCCTGGTTCTGCCCCATCCTGCCCCCAGCTCCTTATATCCAGGGCGCTGAGTGAGCCTGGCATCCCCCCCGGGCACCCCCTGGCTCTGCCCGCACCCTGGCCGGGATAACCCCGCTCCTTACCCCGAACCAGGGCGCTGTGTGCTGGTCCAGCCTCAGCGCAGGGCTGGGATGAGCCTCCAGGGCAGGGATGACCGGGGACGGATAAACCAGGGCGAAGCCGAAGCTGAAGTTGCCCAGGACAGCGGCAAACACGGCCAGGTACAGCCGCTTGTTGTGGAGGCTCCTGGAGGAGGCACAGAGGGACAGGGACGTGTTGGGTGCCAGCAGAAACTCAAACTCTGCTTCCCCCAGCCTCTGGTGACAGCCACGGAGGGATTTTCCCGGGGAATGGCTCTGCACAGCCCCAGGCTGGTGGGGTTTCTCTGTGCTAGTGCTTCTCTCTGTGCCAGGCAGTTTTCAGGGGGTTCAACAAAGCGAGAAATGCAGAGGCTGGAGCTGGGCGGCACCATGGACCCAGCTGCAGCTGGTTCATCCCAGCAGAGCAAGGAAAAAGTTCTTTCAAAGCCCCCGTGCCCCCAGCAGGACCTCTTGCCCCCATAAGAGTCACACAAACCCATCAGGCTGCCAAGTGGGCTCCTGCAGCCACCGTGGGCAGGTGAGATTCCATCCCAAAACAGCTCAGCAATTGCAGGAATTTGGAACAGCTCTTCCCCCAGGTCCCCACAGCCCTGGGGATGGGGGGCACAGCCCAGCCTCTGCCCAGCCTGCTCCTCACCTCAGGTACTCCTTGTCGAGCCTCCTGGCAGTGCCCTCGGGGAAGGTGTGGTACGAGGAGCTCGTTTTCCTCACCAGGGGCTCTCGGTCCCTGCTCTCCATGGCCGTGCAGGGCTCTGCTGCTGCTGCTGCTGCTGCTCTCGGGGCGGATGCTGGGGCTGCCCAGGGGAAGAGGAAGAAGAGGAGCTGAAAACGAAAGGGGAGAGGCTGCCTGGCGTTGCCTAATCACAGAAATCTCTGCCTCGTGGGCTTACACCCATCTGCCCCGCAGCAGGAAACTGGGGGGGCCGGAAAACCAGCAGGAGGAGAGCCAGGGGCGACAGTGATGGTGACAGTGATGGTGACAGAGATGCCCTGCAGTCTTCACCCTGCCCAGCCCCACAGACACCAACCCCTCCCACTGCAGGGATGGTCCTCACAGAGCTGGGTTCACCAGCAGAAACGTCTCCCCTTGCTAAGGCCATGTCCCTCCCATTGAGGAATTGGTACCAGTCAGACTGGCCCAGTGCTGCCTCTGTTTACAGGGGAAAATTCCATCTGGGGGAGCCCCCAGAGCCACCCTAGGAAAGGGTTTCCAGTATGGAACAGAGGTGGGGAAGAGGCAGGAGAGGAAAGCAGAGGGAGGTGAACACGGGACGGGCACAGGAGCAGGGGATGGGGATGAAGGGCAGTGATGAGGATGGAAAAGGGGAGAGAGCAGCATCTCTGCCACAATGGGTGGGCACCAGGCTGCCCATGGTGGATTTGCCCTCTCACCCTGCTCCTCCCAACCTCTCAGGGCTCTTTGGGCAGTGTTGTGCTGGGACATCTGCATGTCCAAACTCACACTGTAGGAAAGGGCTTTATCTGTGTCTTGCTAGCTCTGAACACAAAGCCACTTGGATTTAATTAGCAAAAGCTCTATTTCCCCAAACTACCACAGTGCTGCTCTTGTTTCCATCATTCCCCTTGGCCCCTGGTGCTTTTTGGAACACATGGATGGTTCCTGCACCCCAAGCCCATGTTGGGGGTGCAGTGACACCTCAGGAACTGCTGTGTCTGTTCTGTGCAAGCTGGTTCTGCTTCTGCAGCCACCCAGAGCTGCCTTGTCTGTCTGATCCTGCAGGGGATTTACAGCTGACTCAGGCACTCGGGGCTCTGATTTCCCCAAAGGAAGAAAGGTCATGGACTGGGGGGACAGAGGGGTGGGCAGGACAGCTCATCCAAAAAATTTTCAGCTCTGTGTTGGTCTGAGCAGGGAGGTCACAACAGCCCTGGAGCTGGTCCCTGTGCCCTTCCATCAGCAGACACCAGCAGTTTCCTCCCTTGCTTGCACTTTGCTCCATGAATTTGGGCT
The DNA here is from genome assembly GCF_028551555.1 of Melozone crissalis. Lineage (NCBI taxonomy): Eukaryota > Metazoa > Chordata > Aves > Passeriformes > Passerellidae > Melozone > Melozone crissalis. The sequence goes on along the minus strand of NW_026535819.1, from coordinate 3,806,957 downwards.
GGCTTCCACTTCATGATTTTGCAGCATCCATCCCTGAAACGCAGAGGGTTCTCCAGTTTCTGTGCAGATTTGTCAACTGCTTCAAGCAGGAAATTACTTTGTGTCTTGAAAACCCTCCAAGCACCTGTAACTCTGGGAAGGGGAGCTGCTGTCTGTGCTGCTCTTGGCTCGGGGCTGAGCCCCTGGGCTGCTCTGTCCCTGAGTGTCCCCTGAGGGAAGGGATCCCTCGGGTGGGGTGGAACAACTTGCACCACATCCTCCCTCTGCTCAGTGTTTTTTTTTTTTTTAATAAAAGTGCATTTTTGGTATGGAATAAAGGATCCACCACCTTGCCCCATATCTCCCTGACCTGCTGTGGGTCCTTCCAAGCCAGACAAGGGGTGGGTGAGGTGACAGCAGACTCAGCGGCAGGGCTGTCCCTGGTGGGCTGTGCTTGGCCATCCTCACATGGCAGTGGCTCCTGCTGTCTGCAGCCAATACCAGCTCCAGGGTGGGCTGAGGTGCCCACTTTGGGAAAGCAGAGCAGCCCCTGGCTGATTAAAGGGCAATCTGGTTTTGTTGAGAGCTGTTGGCTGCCTCGGCTCAGTGATGCATTGCTCCAGCTCCCCAGGACCTTCCTCCCCCCCAACAGCTGGGAGATAGATCACGAACACATGCAAAAAAATAACCAGCATCAAAGCCACTTGGCAACTCAACGAACCCAATTCATAAATTAATTTCTATCCCTCTTGTAAGGGAGAAATCACTCACTCCTCAGGTCTATCCATCTCTATCGCTCATCTGGCCACATCCTTTCATAAATCTTGCTGTGAGTCTGAGCTGGTGAGTGCTGGATCAGGATGGAGGAATGCCTGGTGTCTGTGCTGGGTTGGGGCAGCCCCAGGGCTGGGGCAAGGATGGCTCTCTCTGTATCCCCCCCATCCTGAGGCTGGGGCAGAGCTGGGGTTTTGCAGTGTGGTGCTGCTTTGTGGGTGATTTTGGGGAGTGTGGTTCCTGTTGAGGAGCCAGCAGGGTGGTGCAGAGGTGAAATGATGAATTATTTCCTCGCACATCAGCGTGTGCTGGGTTGGCAGAGCCATGCAGGAGGTGGCTGGTGGCTGCTGGGGACACATGGGGTGAAGGTGGGTGCTCGCTGGGGTCTGGCCTGGTGTTGGATACACCCCTGGGAGGTGCAAATGGGGGACTCCCAGCTCCAGCTGCTCCTCCCTTAGCTTTCCAAAATCCCACAGCTTTGGAAAATAATTCCTGCACCCCCAGCTCCCCGTGGGCACCAGCACCTGGAACCCAGGGTAGCCTTTCCAACCAGGCAGACAGAGCTCAGCTCTTCCCTGGCTGAATCCCTCACCCCACTCCCCCCTCAGAGCAGAAAATCACCACCTTTCAGGCTGCCATCTGTTTATTTGGTCGGACTCTGAACTTGCTGAAACGTCTCTCGATGGATGAAGGAACGCAGAGTAGAAGAGCAGAGCCTGGCAGGCTGCATGGTGAGTGGAAAATAAGTTTTTTTGGGGCTTTCTGGAGTTTGAAGGCCTGATGATGGATGTGCATGAGAGGGATGGTAATGGCTTTGTGAGTATCCAAGCACAGAGCAGAGGAATAACTCTGCCTGATAGACTGAGAAATGTGTGTGGGACAGGATCCTCCCCGCTCCAACACGGGGCTGAGTGATGGAGTGCTGCAGGTTTTGGGAAGGGAGGCTGGCAGGGGCTGCATGTATTGGAAAAAAGGTGCAAAGAGCTTGGAAATCCTATTAAATCTTTGCTGTGAATGCATTGGAAAAAGCTGCACCTTGCCTCGGAATGAGGCTGGAGGAGCTTGCAGTGGTCTGAGAGGGACTTGCTGTGGTTCAGACCTGCTGGGCAGGGCTGGTGATCCCTTGTGCCTCCTGGCTTCCCTTTCCCTGCCTTCCCACTCTGCTCCCAGTGTCCAGACCTACTGACAAAAGTGATGGGTTTATGTGGAAATTTTGTGGGGATAAATATTTGCCTGTCAGCAGGGCCGGGTCCGAGTGTGATTTCTCATGTGCCATTTGGAAATGACATTTCCAAACAAAGTTAGAATTTCCCATTGAGGTTATCTGGGGTTTTTTTATTGTTTATAAGTTGGGAAATGGCTGAATTTGAGGGGTTTCCTTGCTGCCATGCAAATGGAAGGGTTGTTCGTGTCCCCATGCTTGGAGTGAGGGGTTTTAGTGTCCCACTTCCAACCTGGCCACCTGAGGAGCTGGGATGAGCTGGAAGATGTGTGTGTGCCCTTCAGTGGGTGGGGAATGCACCAAAAGTGGGATATTTTAACCTGCCTGGGGGACATTTTTTGACGTCACATGAAATCCCACAACCCACAAATTCCACTGGCCATGGGTACAAGTGAAACTGGGACAGTGTATGAAAAGGGGACGTGCGGAAAGGTTCTGGGTTTCCAGCCCTTCCTGTGCCATGTGGTGACTTTGTTGTGATGACTTTGTGTCACTCACTGTGACTTCTGTGGCAGCTTTGGGTGTGAGCAGTGTCAGGGCAGGACACTCTTGTGGATCTTGAATGTCCCCATGGCTGTGGTGGCCTCCTGGATGTCCTTGCACCCCTTGGATCTCTCCTGCCTTGCCTGGAAGCTGTGGTGGGGTCACCTGTGCAGTGACAAACGTAGGGCTGGGTGTCCCCAGGGATGCTGAGCTGTTGGATTTTCCCCAAAATCCAGTGCTGGGATGTGGCTGCTTCCAGCTGGGATGGGCCCTGGTGGCTCTCAGTGCCCTGGTGCTGAGCCAGGACAGGGTTTGGGTGCTGGGGAGACCTTGGTGAGCACAGGGTGCTCATCCATGGGGATCCCTGCAGGGATGTCTGAGAGGCTGATGGTGACCTTGGGATGAGGATTCTGCCACTGCCAGACTCAGCCCACATCAGCATGCAGCCACAGGGGCTAAAAATTGAATTTTAAGAACAAATGCAGGAAATATCCTGCACATCCAGAAGCACCAGCAAGGTTTTTGGCACCCTGTGTTTGCTGGCAGGTGGCAGGATAAATAAAATTATTTGAAGAAGAATTTTAAGTACACCTTTATTTTACTGTGTCCCTTTGGAGCTGCTGTGCCAGGCTTTGGAGCAGTGTCTGTTGTGATGCTACAACCTGAATTTTTTGGATCCCCCTTCCCTTGCCCACTTCTGCTGGGTATTTTGAAGCTGAAATTATTTTTTCTTTAATGGAAAGGACTGGATTTCTTTACACTTGGGACAAAAAATCTCCCCCCTAAATTCCTGAGAGCTGCTGTGTGCTCCTTCTTTGGCTCTGTGTGGGTTTTGCCTGTTTAATATGATTTAAAAAAAAAAAAAAAAAGAGGAAAACAAAACATATCATTTCCTTACTTTAATGTGAGCCAATTATGGCTTGCAGGCTGTTAACTTCATCACCACTTCTTCCAGCAAAGCCCTTGGTAAAATAAACCACAGCAGAGCTGCCTTCCCTGGACCTGCTGTCCACAACAGCCTGGAGCCACAGCATTTTATCCATCCCCACCGGCTGGAAAAAAAACCCCAGTGGCTCAGTCCCACACATGCCCGCTAAAATATCCCAGCACTTGTTGTACATCTGCTGAGGGACACCAACTGGAAAGGAGATTAGGGCTCAGACTGGCTGGGCTGTCTGCCCCTCCTAATGAGGAACACATTGGAGCCTGCCCGCCGCTCCAAATGGCAAAATCAGGAGGGCTTGGGAGGCTGGAGGGTGCCAGGGTGTGGGACAGAGGGACTGGAGGATGCCAGCAGCCAGGGACAGCCCACAGGGGCTGTGTGGAGTGTGAGACCAGGGGACAGTGACAGCTGGGGACACCTGAGGTGCTGAGGGGCTGGCCCAGGGTACCAAGGATGCTCTGAGTGCTGTCCCCAGGGATGCTCTCTGTGCTGTTCCCAGGGATGCTCTGAGTGCTGTCCCAGGGATGCTCTCTGCGCTGTCCTCAGGGTTCTCCTGTCCCTGCCCTGTCCTGCCCATGGCCCTCAGTCACACCTTGGGGCAGGTGTGACCCCTCCAGTCCAGCACCACTGGCTGAGGGAGCTGGAGACGGGTGGGTCCCAGCCCCTGTGGGGCACATTTTGTGTGGTGTTCTTCAGCTGCTTTTCCTTGGGAAGAAAAATGCTCTTGGCATTTACAAGCCTGTCAGGGCCATCCCCAGGAGCCAGGAGGAGTGTCCCTGCTTTTCCCACCTTTGGCCACAGCCATTTCCACGGAGTTTTGCACTGGGACACACAGACCCTGCACCCCTTTGCTGGTGACTGCATCCCCATCTCCTGAATTGCTCCATCCCCTGGCTGGGATCCAGGGAAGGAATGTTAATTTATTTTTATTCATTTTGTGGCTAATTTGGGATTTTGGGCAGACCTGATACTCGCTCCCTCTGCTGCAGCATCCTATAAAAAGGCCAGGATGAGCTGGGATTCCCATACAATGCTCAGTTTGAGGCAGCTGCATCCTCAAAGCAGAGGAATCAGGAGATCCTGATAAGCCCATTTTTATAGGCACCTTTTAACCTGTTTATCCTGCTGTCAGAAAATCTTGTGGATGGAATTTGGAGTGAAAGCAGAGACTTGAAAGCACATTTCTGCCCTGCTGCAGATCTGTAAATAGGATAATCTTGTTACAGCCACCTGTTAGTCCTGCAGTGACCCTTGAGGATTTCTGGGCAGATATTACATTATTTTAATGGCATAACAGTGTCCTGTCCTGTGATCCTGGCTTGTCCCCAACACCCCAGCCCTCAATTGCTTTCCCATTCGGTATCACTGAAAGTGACACTAAATATCTTCAATTAAACCAAAGTGGATTGGAGGTGTTGGAATGGTGCACCAGGATTTTATTCAGGGGCCTACGTACATTAGAAAAATCCTCAGGCACCTTCACGATTTTGAGTTTCTCTCAACTTTGTGACTGGATAGAGGAGAAAAAACTCCAAAACCATGTCCTTGCCGTGGGTGTGAACTCAGAGCCATGTGCCCATGCCACGGAGCTCCTTTCCCTTCCCACCTGCTTTGCTGCAGCTCCTTTGGGATGCTGTCCCTGCACTTTTAAACCCCACAGGCCTCCTGTCCCCTGCAGCCCCTGAACTCTCAGTCACCCAGCAGGTAGGGCTGACCCCAAAACTCATTTCCCTTGGGAAAGCCTCCTAAGCCCCTTGCACATCCCACTGCCCCCCGGGTCCCTAAGGGGTGAGCCAGACCTTGCAGGAGGATGGGATGGGAAAATCCATGAGCAGGGATGGCAGGTGTCACCCCTCCTGTGTCCCTGTCCCCTCCTGGGAGCTCCTGGAGCTTTTGGGTGTTTGCAGCCCTGGGGCAGTGTCCATGTCTGGAGGAGCTCATGTGAAAGCCATTAAGGAGCGTAAGGAAAGGGAGCATGACGGTTGGGAATGGTTTTGTTTGGGTTTCTGAAACGTGCGCATGAAAACACTGTGTGGTTTTCTGACAAATTTGAACCAGCGCTGCTCAATCCGCTCCAGCGCTGCTACTGTTGATCTTGCAGACTGTAAAGCATTTATTGGAGCTGCTTGAGGCGAACTTAAGCATCTGTGGAATAACAAGTCCAGGAAGTAATTGCATCCACAAGGAAAATATTTTTATGTATAATTCAGTGACCCATTTTATAAACATTGCGGTTCCACCTTGGACTTTTTTTTTTTAATCCTTTTTTTTTTTTCTTTTTTGGCTTTTTTTTTTTTTTCACCCACAGCCTTTCCTCTCCCTGGGTCTGGGTTTGGTGATCCATGTGGGGCTGTGTTTAGTGGTTCTGTGGTGATGGGGTGGGAATTAGAGGGGAAAACCCTGGTGCTGCAGGAAGATGAGGGTCCAGCTCCGAAGGTGGCACCACAGTGGGGTGCTCCAGGGAAGCAGAGACAGCGTGGATGGCTCCTGCTGAGCTTGGCAGGCACTGAGGAATTGTTTCGTGGCAAAAGCTTTTCTTTCTTCCTTAGCAAACCAGCTTTACGAGAAGATGAGTCACTTCCAGCCTGGGTGGCACAGTGCTCGCATGGGGCTGGGGACTCCATGGCCTCTTTTTGGGGTTTTGGGGTTTCATTTCCAGTAGAAATTCCAGTAGAAATTCAGCTCTGTTTGCTCTCACACCTAGCACAGGTGGGAGCTGGGAGGAGCTGCCTCACAAAGACCTTTGTACCCTGCCTGTACAGCCTGGGCATAGCACTGGATACTGGTGTTTAAATGAGTGACAACTTGGAAATACATTTGCTCTGACAGAATAAAGTTATAAAAAGATAAACTGCAAAACACTGTGTTAAAATTACACTAAAGTTTTGTAGGGTTAACATTGGCTCCTGGGGAGCTGGGGATTGATGGCCTGGGACCTTGCTCCCGCTTTTCCTGCCATGCATTTGTTGGCATCTTTCCCTTTTGGGAGGAATGAAATTTGACTCAAACTGAGTGGTGAAAGGCCTGTGGCTGCTGTGCTGTAGGACCAGTGGCATCTCCTGTGTCCCCATCCTTGCTGTGGCACTGTGGGGACGTGACTGACCCCCTGTCAGTGCCTGTGCTGCTGAGATGGACCCACCACCTCCATCCCAGCTCCTGTCCCTCTGTCTGTCCCTCTGCACCGGGCATGGCTCAAACAAAGCCTGTCAAGGCTGAAAATCAGAGGGTGAAGCTCAAGTATGAGATGCCAGGCTGAGCCTCCCTTGCTTTTCCCATCGCCCCCAAACTGCTCTGTCCAGCCCAGGGAGCAGCAATGCCAAGGGCAGCCACAGCCCCAGGGCCAGGCCTCGCTCCAGGAGGGAGAAGAAAACAAAACAAAACAAGCTTGGGAGTAAATATTATCTGAATATAGAGGAACGCGATGTTTCTTCATATGGGTCTAGAATTTCTGCCTTTTAACAGCTAACCTTGACTCAGCCAATATCCACAACATGCAGCTCTGGCCAAAATATGCTGGGCCTTAAAGTACCACAACAGCTGTTTTTCTTGCTAAAATATGACATTAAATTTTTTGGACGGCTGGATGCTTCCTTGATGAAAGTGGAATAAGGGGCTATTTTTCCTCTCCCTCTTCCCCCCCTCCAGCCCTTCCTCCTCCTCCTCCCGTGCAGGGTGATAAAGCCTGAGCCTTTGCAGATATCCCATGTGGGCAGGCCCTGTGGGGCCAGAGGGGAGGGGGCTCCAGCCCAAGGGAAGGGGCTGCTGCTCACTGAGCCCCCCCTGTTGTTGCAGGGTCAGTGCCAGCAGCAGTTTTAGTCCTCACATCTTGTTTTGCCCGTGTCAAAATTTTCTGCCCTTAAGATAAAGGCACTCACTGGTGGAGGGACTGGGGCTGGTGGGTTTTGTGCTTTGTCACAAAAGGGACAGTTTGGGGCTTTCCAAGAGCTCCAGGTGTGGTCAGTGGTGTGGGGCAGGAGCCTGATGGCCACATCTGAGTGAGGCAGTGCTGGTCCCTGTCCCTGAGCTGACCAATACTTGGAGGAATTGCTGGTGGCGTGATCCTGGGATACCAGTGAGGGCTTGTGCAGGGTTTGGGGCTCTGCACACTGTGCTGCAGTGGCTTTTGCTCTGCTGGTGTCACCTGGTGTGACAGGTGCCTTTCAGGGCAGCCCATCCATGGATGAGCAGCATTCCTCAGGATGCAAAGCTGCCAACTTTGTATCAGGACCTGAAAGTCACACAGGTTTGAATGGTGTAATAACAAAATGATCACAGGGTGAAAATGTAGATTTTAGGATTTTTGGTGTGGGGGTTATGGGGACAAGATGGAGGAACTTGGGTGTGTCCAGCCTTTCTTCTTGTTCTTGTTCTTCTTGTTCTTGTTCTTGTTCTTCTTGTTCTTCTTGTTCTTGTTCTTCTTGTTCTTGTTCTTGTTTTTCTTCTTCTTCTTCTTCTTCTTCTTCTTCTTCTTCATTTCCTGCAGTGCTGTTGGCACTTTGGGATTGGTTTAGAGTAGAAGTGCACTGTCTAACATGGGTGATAGGTATTGGGAATTAAGTGTAAATGTGTTATATGTAGTTTGTAGTATAAAAGGACAACACAAAGAGTGCCTGTGGCTGCCCTGCTGAGCAGATCTCGGCTGGGCAGAAAGAAAATTTTATAGATTAGAATTAATGAACAACCTCAAGAGCGAAAAGTGAAGAGTGCAGACTCATTCTTCAGGAACAGAGACATCCTGCACATCTCAGGGCAGCAATTAACAACGAAAACCCCAGAGTGGTTGATAACCCAGCAAGGTGTGGCATGAGCATTACCCATTCCTCCTCTTATTTCCACAACAACCCCACTGCAGAACCTCCTTTATCTCACTCCCTCCGAGCTCTCAGCCTCTCTGTGCTGTTTTTTAGGAGCATCCTCGGGTGCTCACGGCCGGGATGCCCTCGGGGGGTGCCCGGTGTGCTGGGTCCCGTTGGTGCCCGCGTGTTTGGAAGGGATTCGTTCCCTTTTCCCGAGCATGTGGTTGGAATTAGCGGCGCGGCTGCAGGGGGAGCGGGCAGCTGGGTTTCTCCGGAGCGTTTCAGTGCTTAATCTCTGAAGAATGCAGAATGTCTGTCTGGACGGCCCGGCCAAAATCAACTCCGCGGCACGGGGAGGCCAATATAAACGTTCATGTTTTGTGTCACCGAGATTTCATTAGATGTTTTTTATGTAATTGCATAAGTCGGACTACCGTGATGAAAATGCCACAGCGAGCAAATGAGATGAATTGTGAAACCTCTCCTTCGAGGAGACGCTGGCCCCCTCTGGGCCGTGGGGATCCAGCTCCAGCCCCTTCCAAGGTGCTCGGTGACCTTTTGGGGATAAATGATGGGTTGTTTCCTCGTGTCCTCGCTCTCTACCCCTTGCCCTGACATCAGGGAGAGCTCAGAGCTGGGCCAGGAGCAGGTCTGGTCTCCCCATGGCCAGTGCTGGGAGCTGGAGGGTCTGGCTGCTCCTGTGCTCCAAAGGGGCTCCCATCCCTCCTTGGAATCCCAGGGGGAGGCAGCAGAGTGGGGGGAGAGGATGAAAAATCTCCCATTTCTTGGTTGCCCGGCATCCAAGTGCTCTGCAGCATCTTAGTGATGTCACTGCCCTCTTGATTTCCTGCTTTAAACCCTGGCAGAGGCAGGGATGGAGAGTTCAGGGCTCGAGCAGCACCCCCAGTGATGCTGTGCCCGATCCCCATCCTCTGACCCTCTCCATTAACAACAACAACTTCATTAATTTGTCTCTTCAAGGCCTGGCATGTCTTCCTGATGATAACAGATTAATGCTAATTTAATTAGGCCTGAACCAATGCTTGCTTGCTCCAAACCCAGACATGCTCCAAGGGCTGCTGAGTGCTGTGACATGATGCTGCTGCTCATCCTGGGCTGGAGGGCTCGGTGAGGTGACACCCCATCATCCTCCTCCTCCTCAGGGGAGAGGCTGGGTCCAGGGGTGGCAGCCCACCACAAAGCCCTGGGTTTTGCTCCTGGAGGAAGCTCTGCCCTCTGCAGGGATGGGAAGTGTTGTAGATGGATAATGAGATGATTTGCTCTCATGATTAAAAGACAACTATTGTGTGAATATTAAGAGAAGCTTTAGTGATGTGTAGTTATGTTGTTGTAGTTTAATGTCCTCTGTTCTCCCCACAGTTCCCTTTCCTCCCTGTATTTTTGCCATCAGACAGCCTGGGTTGTCTGGGACAGGTACAAAGAAGCTGCACAGGTGTCCCTTACCTGGGGCAGTTGGGAATGGAAAAGCTTGGTGCTTAGGGGGGGAGGCATGGCAACACCTGACCTCCAATCCAGTTACAAAAAAGCAATTTCCACCTAAATGGCAAAGAAGAGCTGCCTGACAGACTTTGGGAGGGGCCAGGGCTGGCTGATGCAACCCCCAGGGGTATAAAACACAGAGCATCCATCTTGAACACAAACCAGCTTCATGGTGTGCAAGAGGGGCAGCTCCCAGAACTGTGAATTTTTCCTTATGTAGTCCTCTGCTGTATTTTTGTTAAGATTTAACAAACCTCTTTACATTTCCGAAGGGAGCAGTTGTTTCTCACAGGAAGCACCACGGGAGCCCTGGGTGCTGCATCCCCGCAGCGGCTCCGGGAGCGGGGCTGGCCCTGGCCGCAGACACATCTGCTGGGCGGGAGGGCCTGGAATTCGGGATATTGTTTGTCTGGCGGGGAGCGGTGGGTGCCAAAAGCCTGATAAATTAATCACCTCTGACATGGGTCAGTCCAGCTCTGGCGTGCGCAGCCTGGGCCCCCTGAGACGCTGCTGCTGCTGCTGCTGCAAGGCCAAAATTCATCAAGCAGCGAGAGCAGCGGGTTTTGGGAGGGGGTTTGACCACTGCAGCCCTCTGGCATGGCAGCACAGCTCTTCCAGCTGCCTGTGCCTGGCAGTGCTGCCACCTGACATCACTTGTTTTGGAGCAGGAGCTGGCTGGGTGGCTGCTGGGGGATGGGGATGGATTTAGGGTTTGTGCAGCTCCTGTCAGAGCAAACTCCTTGCTCAGGAGCTGCTCTGGGCACATAGAGCCCAGGGAGGCTGTGTGGGATGGGGATGTGGGGCAGGGGTGCAGCTGCTGGAGGTCACAGGCAGCTTCTTGTGGCCCCTCAGCCCAGCCCCTGTTAGGAGTTGGGTCTGGATGTCCTCCTGTGTGCTGCTGGGCCAGTGGGGAGATGCTGGTGCAGCTTGGGGTCAGAACAGCACTTTCCCCCAGTGAGCAGCACCATGGACCTTTCATGGTGGGTTTTACTTTGTGGGGATCTGATCAATCCAGTCTTTTTGCTCAAGGCAGGCTCAGCCTGCCCCTCACCAGGCTCCTTTGCCCTTGGGGGCCACAGGTCTGGTCTGGTACAGGGGGGTGGCAGTTCCTGACCCTGCAGAGTCCCCACTGCTGCTTGGACAGAAGGTGGGGAAGGGCTTTGTTCAGCCTCTGCTGGGGTTCCTCACAGCTGTGGAACAAAGGGGATTTTCCTGCTTTTAATGACTCCTCTTCCCATCCACCTCTTCCCCTCTCATGTGCTGCTTCCCACCTTGGTAGCTGCCAGCAGCAGAATTCACTTTGCCTTCCTTGGGCTTTCTTGGGAACATTTCTGCTCAGAGAAGGAGAAAGAAGCAGAAGGGGAGCAAAGCTCAGGGGACAGTGTTCCACGAAGTCTTTGAGAGTGTCAAGGGCTCTGTTTGTGCTTGGCATCCCCTGAGGTGTCCACAGGGCTGCTCTGGGTGGCAGGAGGTGTTGAGACACCCAGCATGTGCTGTGACCTGCAGGTGGGATCAGAGCAGATCTTATCAGCACCATGCAGAAGCCTCCTTGCATCCCTCCTGTCCTCCACCCGCTCGCTCTCCTTCTCTCCCCCTTTTATTTTTTTTGTCCAGACATAATTAATGTAAACCAAATGCTTTGTGCACAGCTGCTGGCATCCTGAAAACGTTTTGTGTGTGGTCTCTCCTTTAGCCTGGACAGGGATGTAGCAAAACTCTGAGCACTATCCCAGACCTGCCTGAGCAGGGAGCAGCATCTATTGCACAAGAAGCACCTTGAATTTCTGCATTTCCCTCGTGGGATGAGGTTATGCTTGAACTGTTTTAAATAAAACCATGAAGCTGCCCTAAAACTTCATCTCCCAAATCCAGTTAAACCCAAGCTCAGCTTTTCTCGCTGGTCATGCTCAGCTGAAACCCCAAATATCTGTCTCATTTTTGTGGCTGCCTCTGTGTGTCTGGGCTCCCCCAGGGCCTAAGGGATGCTCATGCAGCAGAGCTGCTGTGGGAAGAATGTCCTCATGCTGCTTTTGGTGCCTTTGGACTCAGGGAACAGCGAGATCTTGTGATTTTGGGTTTTTTTTCCAGCCAAAGGGGCGATTTCTGATCACTGCTGTTGTCACTGCATCTTTAGGGCTCAAGGTGTGAGGTAAAGTGTCTGCCCTTACCTGTTTTGCTCCCAAAAGCCCAAGCAGCAGCTGGGTGACATCCTGCAGCCTCTGGATTACCTTCCTGCACCTTCTGCACCCCACACTGAGCTCTCCATGCAGCTCCCCTTTCCCAGTCCCTCACAGATGATGCTTTTCCCCTTCACTGCTTCAATCATTCCCTCAAAACCCCACTATGACATCTGGGATCACCAGCAAAAATGAGCAACTTCCATAGCCCACACCCTGGGTGTGCTGGGAAAGCTGTGTGGTACCTAGGGATGCTTGATTCCCAAAAATCTCTCTTTTTTTGGTCAAAATCCCCTCCGGGGTGGTGCACTGAGTCCTGCCATGGTGCAGGGAGGGCTGTGGCTGTCCTGGCCCTCCGTGAGTCAGTGGCTGAGCATTTTGCAAATGTTGGAGCTGAATGGGAAGCATCTGAAACCCCTGCTTTGGATTCCAGGATGATTAGGATGCTGCAGATGCCTGGGTGAGAAGGTGGGCTGGGTGGAGGTTTGGGGAGTGGCTCTTCTCATGTTTCTGCTCCAAAACTGTCTCTGTGTTGTGGCTGGGAGATGGGAATGGCATCTCTGGGGTGAATCCTCCCAGCAGAGACTGAGGGCACAGCTTGAGGTGGCTCCTTCTGGGGAGGCTCAGAGCAGAAAATCCCTGTGCAACAGGACAGTCACCATTTGGGGACAACATCTGCAATTTAATTCCTCAAATAAAAAGCACATTCACGTGTCCACACAATATTCTAGTTCAAAAACCCCAGTGTATGGAAGAGTTTAAAGGGAAAACTTTCAAGCAGCCTGGGGAGATGTGGGTGTGCAGGAGAGGCTATTTCTGCACTCAGTGCTTGGTTGAGTGATGCTCACAGATGAGGGAAGGGCTCTGATTTGCAGAGAAATCCTTCCCTGGCTCCCCATCCTCACACCCAGGATGCTCTTTGGGGTCGGAGGATGCCAGAACACAAAAAAAAATCACAAAAAACCCACAAAAAACCCTCAGTGCTGTCTGCACTGAGTGCCCCACAGCACCCGGGCACTGACAATTTTAAATGAGTGAGAGGTTGAAAAATAGCGAGTGAGATTTTTTAAAAGGTCACCTTGGCCAAGGAGACAAAAATTCTTCCTTGTGTGAGCGAGATGCTTTAAGAACTGCCTTAAAATTAATCCAAAACATGAGCTCGGCTCCAAATGAGTGGGACTTGGCAAGAGGGCTGGACACATTATCTTTAAATACAGGCAGGCATCCTGGAGGGTTTCTGGTGGTTTTCCTGGTCACTTCTTATTCCTCTGTCTCCCCTCTCCTTGCATAATTCTCTCCCTTTTAATGCCTCTTCCCACATTTTGGGAATGATGTCTCCCCAAACCAAGCAGGGTTGCAACACTACAAAGATTTTGTGTCCTGTGGCACTTTTGGTCAGGAGAGCATTGCCTGTGTGGCCAGTGACCTCTGTCCTGGGGAGGCTGTGAGTCCCAAGGGTTGGAAAAGGAGTTTTAAAGGTGTAAATTGGTATAAATGGGTGCAATCCACCTCTGCCTTGTGGACTGGGGGCCTCATAGATGCCAAGTTGTGCAAAATGGGGGTCAGACCTTGTGTGCTTGTGACCATCACTGCAGTGACCTAAGTGGGGCCTAAACCTCCTGTGACAGGGGCAGCAGTGCCCAGCACACAGGAGGTTTGTGACAACAGGTTCTGTGCTGCTTTCCTGGCCTCTTCGGCTCCCTTTGTCCCCTTCCCACCATAAACACCAGGCTGGGGCTCACAGAAATGAGCAGGGCCCGCTTTAGGCCGGGAGGGAGAATCCAGTCCCTGCCACCAGAGCTGGGAGGCTCGGGACCCTCTCAGGCTTTGAAGCTGGAGATGTCTGGCCATACAAAGACACATCTGTGTTTAATCCTTCCCCCTGTAACTGAGCCTGGCCGGGGCAGAGCCCGGCAGCCCCTCACTGTGTGCTGCAGGGATGCGTTTGAAGGGCCTTGGCAGTGCGGCGGTGCTAGGCCGGCTAGAGCCACATGTTCTTGCAAATGCAGCTTCCTATTGACTTGTTAAACATTTGCTATTTATCAGATTTTGCTTTTAAACTGTCTGTAACAGTCTGGGAGAAGTTGTGTCAAAATCCCTTCCAGATGTGAAGGTGCTACCTGATACTTTGGTTATAACCTGGACCCTCGCTCCTGCTCCATTCAGATTAGCTCCACTACTGTGGAAATGAAAATGCAAATAAAGACATAAAGAGAGTGGAGACGTGTGTAAAACTTCCCCCAAACCTTCCCTTTTACAGGCAAAACGATCCTGCCTTTATAAGGAGATTGTGAGTTTTATCAGTGAACATTTGCTTCACTGGAAAACCAGAGCAAAGCAGGGGAGAGCAGCCACCATCCCTGTCTGCCCACACGGGTGTTTTTAAAGCATAATTGACTTTTTTTCCCCTCCATTTAAATAATGTTTCTTTGGGTCTGGGGCTTCCCAGACACATCAGCTCAGTTTTATGAGCATCAGGTGATGTGTGCAGTTGGAAACCTGAGAGTTTCCCTTGCATTTGGAGCACGTGGATCAGATAATGATGCCTCATTAAACGCTCATAGGAAGGCGGCTGCAGGGTCGGGAGCACTCGCTCTGCAGACCCCCTGCCCTGTCCCTTTCCAGGAGAAACTTTGGGGCCACGAGATATTCCCAGCTTAGAACAACTCCTATCTGTCAGATCAGGGCCTGAGCCAGCTCCCATTGTAGGAGGGAGGGTTTTTCCACTCCTTTAAGAGGGGCTGGAGCAGTGCCATGCTCTGTGTAATGCGGATCCGGCAGTGTGCGTGATGCACTGCATGATGACAGAATTTCTGGGAGATTGGCCTAAACCGAAAACCTTGGAGCTGGCGCTGCTCTGCTGGAGGAGTGGGGAGGCTGGAGACACCAAACCTGGGCTTGGAGAGGGGTTTTGCAGCTGGGGAAGAGCCCAGAGGGTCTGGCTGTGCCACTTCTGCCCTGCCCCAGGGTTTGGTGCCTTGGGTTGAGTCCACAGCCACATCCATGTTTGATGCTGCTGTGGGAAAAAGGCACCTGGGAGGGTGTGAGGGGCTCCCTGCAGCACCCCAGGCTGGCTGTGGTGATGCAGCTGAGCTTTGTGCCCCAAAGCATCGCAGAGCTGAGGGGCTCAGTCTGTCTGCAGTGCCCCAAAAATATCCCAGTGCTGCCAGGAGGGGCTGCCCTGTCTGCACCAACTGGGATGGGAGGTTTTGTTGGGAATCTTGCTGAGAGGAAAGATGACGGAAGAGAAATGTGCTGGACCATTGTGTGGCATTTTAAGCAGAATGCTGATGCATTAATGTTTTTTTTCTCCCTTAAATGCTGCATTAGGCAGGTTTCCATCCTCACAGGAGGTACCACTTCACTGATTCCTGTGGTTGCCTCTGCCCTAACTCCATGCTGCTGTTCCTGTGTGCCTTCTGACTGCTCAGCAGAGCAGAAGACCTTCTTTTTACACCCAAAAAGGATGTTCATTGAGGATGGGATAGCTGGAGAAAAGCTGAGAGATACCAAGTGGTCCCAAATAGGTGCTTCAGTTGCTCCATCTCCCTTTTATTCCAGGCTGATGGACAAGGCTGTGTTCTCACAGTGCATCTGCACCATGGGGCTGTGGAAGACATGGCTGGTGACTTCCTTTTGCCCCTGCAGACCTGATTTATCCCTCTCACAGGCTCATCAGAGCTGGAGGGCGGTGCAGGACCCCAGGGCAAGAGCTGTCCCTTGGACTCCCCACAGAACTCCTGCCCCTACCACCACTCTTGGATTTCCTTTGGTTCCTTTGGCAATTCCAGGGAGAAGGCTGCTCCCAATGAGCTCCTGGTGCCTCAGGATGGAGCAGCACCACTCTGAAGTGGGGTGGTGTCACTGTGGGCGCAAGGAAAACCTTGGCCCCACCATCTGCATTAACCTGGCTGGTTTCAACACTTGAACATGCATGGGGGAATGATAATGGGAGGGTGAGGAGGGAAGAGCAGCATGAAGAAGAAAACCCAAATCTGTCTCTCAAAATCACATGGTGATAAGGCCTTTTCTGGAGTGCCCCATGCAGCTGGCAGCAGAAACTAGGCTTTTATGTTTGGGTCTGGCTGGTTTTTCACTTTCTGCAGCCAAAAGGATCTGGATAAAGTTTGCTTGGAAGATTAGCTGGCACTGAGCCTGACTAGACATCTCTGGAAGCCTCCCCTCCAGCAGGAGTAGGTTCTGATTCCCTCTGTGCCAGCCCTGCCCTAGGCAAGTGTGGGGAACGTCCCCTGGAGGGGCTGTTCCACCAGCCCTCTCCCCTCTGGCACACAGATCCCTGCTCCCACTGCAATGGGGATGCTGGGGAGCATGCAGATGAGATTCCAAGGGATTTCTGTCACCAGAATGACAGGGAGGTGACACTCCACAACCTGAGGGAGCACGGAGCCTTGGCATCCATGACCATTCCCTGGGGAAACATCCTTCATGTGCCTGCTCTGATACCAGAACTGGGCTGGGAAATGGGGTGCATGGGAGCCCCCCCAGCAGGGCTGGGCTCCCCCCGTGCCAGCTCCAGGGCAGATGTGCCCCAGCTGCTGCTGCACACCGGGTTTGGCACCAGCTGTGCTGCCCGGCCACATCTGAGCTGCCAGCTCGGGGGCACAGCTGGCAGGGGAAGAGATGCTGTGCAATGCCATCCCCACAGGGTCCCTGGGCACCCCATGCTGACCCAGACACAAAGCAAATTTTGGGTTTTGTGCCCAGGGAGGCCTGGCACAGGCAGGGGAGACTGCGCTGGTAGCAGATGCCGATGCCTCCGGAGCGGAAAGCGCAGTCCTCTCATTCCTTTTTTTCCTTTTTTCTGCCTTTTTTCTAGTTCCCCCCCTCTGGCTGATTTTAAAAAAGCCCTGGCGGTTTGGGCTTTGTGAAACCCAAATGCCTTTTGCAGCATCAAGCCCGGATCCCATAAGTAATATCCCAGCATTGAAGAGTAAGACAGTATATGAAGTAGACGGGGAGCTATAAAGACACTTTAAAAGGGGCAATAAAAGTTTTGGGTTTCATATCGTCTTACCAAAGAAGAGAATAACAGAGAAGCAGGAAATTTCAGTAGCAGACATGACAAAGGTCACAGCACTCAGACTGCACCTTAGACGAAAACACCTACTCTTATGAAAACAGCCAGAATTTTTGGCAGGGGCTCAAGAGCTCTTACAGGCAAAGCTCTCGGCAGCGCTAAAAGGTTACAAGAGACTGTTTTGTCTACGTTGCTGTAGATGTTTATAATATTTCCCTGCATTGGTGCTGCAGGGGATATCCTGCCCAGGGTAGTGGATCCAGCCCTGCACCTTCCTCTGGTGTTGGGGTGCCAGGTGCTGCCATCAGCTCGGGGCTGGTGCCAGGGCAGGGACCCTGGGGGTGTGCCCAGGTGTGTGTCAGTACCAGGTGGGTGCTGGTCCTGCACTGAGGTGTGAAGGGATGGATGGTTGGCAGAGCTGGAGCATCACCCTGGGGCATCATCAGGGAGAGGAGGGGACAAAGCAAACCTTACTTGGGATTTTGCTGTGTGCAAGACAATTTGGGATTTTTTTTTGCAACAATATGTGGCAGATGGGAGCAGGAGGATTTATCCACTCAGCTGCTCCTCAGGTAACGTGCCCTCCATGTTTGCATGGGGTTTGCCAGCCTTGGTCCTCATGCTCAGCCCCAGGTGAGTGTCATGGTCATCCTGTGCCCTCTGGATCCCCACAAGGCTCTCACCATGCCCACAGTGCCCATGTCTCCAGGGCTGGCAGGGCTGTGCCTGTCGCTGTGCCCAAACAGTCCCAAAATGAGCTGCTGGGGTGAAGAAGGCTCTGATCAGAGGCTGCACCAAGCAAGGGAGGCTGCTGGCACTGCTGGGCAGGATCCTGGGGAGGGTCAGCGTTGAGTATTTGCGTTTTGATGACAAATACCCAGGAACAGCCAGTGGGGCTGTGGGATGCCCATGGGGGTGACCCCTCAGGGGGCTGCTGTGCACCCTCAGAGGCATCTCTTGCAGGCAGTGCTGAGCTGCTTCTTTCACTCCAAATCAGAGCACCTGAGCCTGATTTTTGGGGCCACCCTGAGCAGCCCTCACATAGCAGAGAGCTCCAGTAGCGTGCAAGCAACAAGGAAAGCCTTGTACGCAAACCCTGAGAGCATCTTGTAAACATCCTGGGAGCTGGATGCTGGGAGGGAATGGAGCTGTGTGGTTTGGGTTGGTTTAGGTGCTGGGGAACCCTTTGCAAGCTCTCTGCCAGCTCAGCCTCTGCATGCAGCTGCATCAGCTGTGCCACCACTTGCCAGTGACTCTTGGATGCTTGGGGATTCATAATTCATTTCTATTTTTGTTGGAAGCTCATTCAGTTTTGGTTGTTGCCCCGTCGCAGGAAGTTGCTCTGATGAATGACTGGGGTGGATTTCTCTTCCAGAGGAACCCAGGCTTAATGTGGGCTTTTTGTGGACATCTCTGTATATCAATACTGCTCTAATTGTCCATGACATATAGTCTTGGCCTTTTTCCCAGACAGTCTAAATAAATCATACACTTCTGCTATAGTAAATAGTCTGTTAGAGGAGATGTTATAGGCTTACAGCCCTCCCCCCTCCCTCCAGGAGCTTCTTTTCTCTGCCTCTCATTTTCCATGTACTTTCCATACCAATGAGGCACCTGCTGCCTGTGCCTGCAGGTCTGCAAGGACAAAGTGCCCAGTGTTGCAGTTCCCTCCAGGTTTGAGGGGCTGTGGCGGCCGTGCCCAGAGCTCTGCTGTGGAATTGGCATCTGCCCCTGACTGAGCTGAGTGGAGCTGGAAACTTTCCCATCCCGCTGAAGAAATGCTGGCATTGCACACTGGCAAGGTCTTTGTTAGTATATATTATTTACATCAAGAGAATGCATAAATAAAATAGTTAATATCTCACCAAAAATTACAGGTTCTGTTAATTGGGTGTCGCAAACCAAGCTTTGTGTGCACAGCAAACCTGCACGGAGGGCACAACTTGGGTCCTGCCAGGTCAGAGCATGGGACAGCCCAGGAGAAGGTGACATGGCTGGGAGGGCAGGGGACTCCTGGGGCAGGGGACAGGCCACAGCCCAGCTGAGTGCTCCTCCAGGGAGAATATGGACATGTACCAAACTGGAAGTGCAAGCTTTGCTAGGGCTGGTGGTGGAAAGGTGAATCACAGGATGGTTTGGGAGGGACGTTAAAGCCCATCTTGTTTCAATGCCCATGGGCAGGGACACCTTCCAGTAGGCCAGGTTACCCAGGGAACTTCCCAGAGGAGAAAATCCCAGAGCGGGCACGGAGCTGGTGGGAAAAGATACCAGAGGAAAACCCAGCACAGGCAGCATTTTCCTTTTGGCTGCACCCTCCATCACCAGGGGCAGGAACACGCGTGCCCGTGGGCTCAGACGCAGCAGCAGAGCGTGGAGCAGTCCAGCCTGGCGGGGGTCCCGGCACTCCCAGCCTTCTTGTTCTCCTTGGGCAGCAGCAGCACTAGGGCCATGGCCAGGGCACAGTGGTAGAAGCTGTGCACGTAGGTGTAGTCCCACTCCTGCGGGCAGGGAGAGCGCCGTGAGAAGCGGGAGCAGCAGGGCCTGGGACATTAAATTTCTACAAGTAGCCGAAAGGAAGGGGATAAAAAAGATTCCTGAACCTTCTGCCTCCCTTTGCTGTCAGAGAAGAAAGGATTTCCAGTGAAAAAAGAACCCCAAAGCAAAGGGGATTTAACACGTTCTAATTTGCACATTTCCCGATTTTTGAATGAAGTGTTTCATTACCCCGCGAAGGCCGCGGCGGCGAGGCCGGGGCGCGCGGGGAGGCGGCTTCTGCTAAGTGACATTTTTATGTTCTGCTAGAATTTGCAATTACTAAATGCTTTGAAAAATAATCCTTGGGGATGCCTGTGAGGTTGTATCTCGCAGCTCCCAAAGCACAGAGCAGCCGTAACGGCGGGGCTGAGCGCAGGCACGGCCGGCAGCTGTGTCGGGGGGTTATCGCCTGCCCGGCGGGACCCTTCCCAGCAGGACGGGGGGACTGGCCAGCAGCAGGAGGAGAAGGATATGAACACAGCATCGAGTGCCCCTGGGAGTCACTGAGAGTCTTTTCTTTGGCGTGAGCCAGCTCTGGATCCGGCCATGCCTGGGTTGGATCCAGTCCCTGCCGCGTCGCTGTGAGGTGTCCTTAAGTCACCCGTGCCCAGTTTCCAAAAAACCCTGCTCACGCTTGACAAAGCCATTCTGAGGACCACGTGTGCCTGAGGAAAGCACATCCCCTGTCCTTGTCACTCACTGAAGGGGGGAAAAGAGACAGAGCATCACCCTGTGTGCCACTTGCTGTCACACCTGCTCTGAATGGCTCAGGGGATGGGGACAAGCATGGAGTGACCCTTGTCCCCAGCATGCCACCCCTGGAGCCCCACGCCTGAGCTGGGTTTTGTGCAGGGCTGGATGCAGTCCAGTGGTGTGAGTGGGGCTGTCCCTCTCTTGGTGATGTCCCTCACACCTTGCAGAGTCAGGGAGGGTGAGTGTCACACAGGTACCTCAAAGAAGAACCTCAGCATCAGCGCCAGCGCCCCGAAACAGAAGCCAGGACCGATCTGTTGGGTGTAGACACTCTTGTCAGGATAGAGCCCTTTCTTCTCCTTCATCTTCTGCAGCTGGGAGGAAGGAGAGAGCACACCAAGTGGATTCACCTGGATTTAGCTGGCTGCTCCACCCATGTTATTACAATATTCCTTGTAATAACACTGTGTTTTAAAATATTCAGCCCCAAAGCCAGCTCAGGGAGAGTGTGCCCTCACACACCCAGCTGTGGGAGAGCAGATCCCAGCACAGCATCTGCAGGCTGGATGATGCAGGGTGCTCCTGTGCCTTGGTCTCCTCCTTGCCCATCCTCTCCTCATGGTGGCCACTTGCTTTTAGCTGCTGGCTTAGTGACAGTTCATAACTGAGACTTGCACCACTGTATTTCCACGATGTTTGGCATCATCTTTCTGCAATTTTTATCCCATCACTCCTGCAGTGGCTTCCCCACCTCACTCCCATCTGGGTCCACAGTACAGTGGGGCACAGACTGCAGCATTTTGCCCGACTGTCCCAGCTGGATTCAGGCAGACTGCAGACAGATTCCTCCCCACTTTATCACCGTGGTTTTATCCACATCTTCCCCGGATCTGGGGCAGTTTACCAGATCCCTCTGCCTCTGAGTAGCTGTAAAAACTCCATAAATATGTTCCTGCTGATTAGAAATGCAGGGACAGCAGATGTGGTAGATTGCTCAGACCGATCGAATCTGGCATTTATCACAGATACTGCTGTCTGCCTTCTGCTCAGGTTGAAGGAGGAATCACTGAGAGACTGAAAGCTGCACTGTGAGGAGGAAATCCCTGGCATGGGTTCAGCCCTTTCCCCAGCAGGAGCACCCCACAGAGCCCATCCTGCCCCACGTACCCATCTGACCGTGATCACCAGCACGGCCGTCCCGATGGGGCCCGAGTAGACGCCGTAGCCCCAGTGGTCGTGGTAGATCCTCACGGCGATGGTGAGGACGCCAAACATGATGAAGGTCGATCTCTTGGGCTCGTCAAACTCTGCCAGGGCTGAGGGACAGAGAAGAAGAAGCATCAGATCACAGCCCCTACTTTTCAGCTGCTTCCCTAAAGCATTCCTGGGATCTTTCCCCCCTGCCCTGGGGTTGTATTTGTGTTTCTCATGTCACATTGCTGGGGAAAGTGAGGCACATGGGGCAAAGCCAACCATCCTGAGGCATTTGAGTGGTGGGTCCAGGAGATGATTGTTGGGGTTTTATTTCAGTGTTGTATGGGGAAGCTTAAAGGAGATTCCCTGCCCAGAGGAGCTGTGGCTGCCCCATCCCTGGAAGTGTTCCAGGCCAGGTTGGATGGGGCTTGGAGCAACCTGGGATAGTGGAAAGTGTCCCTGTCCATGGCAGGGGCTGGAACAAGATGATCTTTAAAATCCCTTCCCACTTTAAACCCCTCTATGATTTCCCTTTTCCTTGCCCCAGAATTCAGAGGCGATTGCAAAAACCCTCATGCCCTGTGAGCCCACAATCAGCTCTTGGGTTCATCCTGCATCTCCAGCCTTCCCAAACTTGCCAGCTCACTCTGGCATGGGCTCCACCACCCCAGAGCAATGGGGCTCCCCCACTGATGCCATGGGGTCCCAGCTGCCCAGCCACACCAGCACCTGCCCGGGCTTTGCAAGCTGGAAGTCGCCAGTGTGAGTAAATTATTAGAGGCTTTTGTTTAGCACAGAATGGGGTAATAACTGATAAAAGTTATGGATCCCAGTGGGCTCCATGCTTTTCCAGCTTGCACAGCTGTGTTATGGCTGTCCTGGATTTGCATTCCGGGAAGTTTGCCCGAGGGTCTGCGTCCGCACATGTGCACTGGGGCTTTACAAGCCACAGTGAGAGGCTTCCCTGGGCTTCAGTCACCACACCTTCCATGTCCTTGGATCATGCTTTTATAGGGAGTTTGGCTAAGGGATAATGTCCGCATGTTAATCTCTGTTGTTTCCCAGAGGGTCAATATTTTAAACCTCCTAGTCCAGGATTTGTATTTTTTTTGCGAGGTTTCTGAGCGCAGTAATGAAGCAATCAAGTTGAATTTTGCTGCAAGGAGCCAAAGTGTCTGGATCAGCTCTGCCCTACCCTGACACTGCTGTTATCCACTGAAAATGCCCTTTGGAAATCATTTGCCTCGTTGCCTTTTCTAGCTGAGCAGAGAGAGCACTGGGGTGCCCTGGGCACTGGGGGAGCCCCCTTGGGACTCACATTTTGATGGGACAGAGCCATTTCTAAGGGCAATATATTCCCTACATATTTTCCCCTGAATGGTAAATTGATCCAATTGCATGCCTTGGAAGAGGGGTGCTCCTGCATCCCCACAGGATGAATTTGCCCAGCTGAGGGGTCTTACCCCTGCTTGTGCTGGGCTCTGAGGCTGCAGGAACCCCATCCCTGCTGGAGGTCCTGCACCATCCCTGGTGGGGCAGAGGGGAAAATCCTGTGGCCATTTTGGGGCTGACTTCAGCTTATCATGGGGAGAAATGGGAACTCTGTCTGGAGTAGGCACTGGTTAGAAATAGTCCAAATTTTCAAGCAAAACCTTTGTTTGTTGGAACACCTCTCTCCCCTGACCCTGCTCTCTTCTTGCCATCAATACTCACATCCTTCCAAAACTCATGTGACAAAATGGGAAAATGATAGGTTTGAACTTTTTGTCTTCCTCATATTTTTTTTTCTGTTTCTATTATATTTTGTTTTGGTGGCAAATAAGGAACAAAATGAGGAAAAAGAGAGTGAAGCAAATGTGGGGAAAAGGAAAACTGAATAACAGGGCAAGGGGTGGGATTTATAGTAAAAAGGAAGTGAAATAAATTTCTGCTTTTTCTGAGCAGATCTAATATTCCCATCAGCCCAGCCCAGGCTTTTGATAAACCAGGAAGTTATATTTGTTTTGACTAAACTACTTTGATTCTCATGCTACCAAGGGAAGTGGGAGATTCTGCATTTCTTAATGCCCCTGAGTGAGGCAAGACAGGCTGATGGGCCTGATATGGTGAAAATGAGCAGAAATGGGAAATTCCCTGGTATATGAGGTTTCAGACTCAGTCATCTCATAGTCTTGTCCTGCCTTGAACTGCAGCACAAATCTGCCAGTGTTTTATTGTCATTTGAAGCAGAGGACACGTGTGAGAGCTGGTGCAGGCAGAGGAAGACCTGACCAACAGCACCAGCAGGTGCCACAGCTCTTTTGGAGCAAAATGTTCTCATCTACCACTCAGGACAGTTCCATGTCTGGACCCCACCAATTACAAAGACTTTCCAAGGCGTTAATGATACAAAACTGGATTAATCCATAGCACAGACTGACTTCCACAAAGGTCAATTTCAGTGGCAGCTCAGGTGGAGCTCAGAGCGAGCGGCATTTCTGGGGACTGTCCCCACCGACTGTCCCATCAGCCATCCCGACAAATCCAGCCCTTCCTGCCACTGGTGCAGCTCTCAGGAGCCACAACAGACCAGTTCTTACCCATCAGGGACACCCAGATGGACAGGGCTGTTCCGTAGATGCTGAAGTACTCCAGGATGTCGTAGCGCATAAAGCACAGCACTGATAACCCAGGGCCGTCACAAAGGTGGTAAAACTATTCAAAAAGAAAAAAATTATCAGAAAACCATTTTCTTACCCACATACCAGTAAGGCAAAGGCTCTATCAACTGGTTTAAAATAGTGTAGCTGCTGAGAGGATGGCCAGAACAGTGTCAGCTACAGCAGGATCACTGATATGCAGTAATGAATATATTTGAGTGATAATGTCATCGTTCCCAGTTGCAAATTGCCCAAGAATCAGCATTCTTCTTTTTTAGTACAAACTAAGACAGGCTTTAATTTGCCTCTTGGCCAGAATTTGCAATCTGATGACCAAGCTGCTTTGAGCTGGGCGCTGGGGGACGGCCTCTCCAGCAGAAGGAGGACTCTGGGGTTGTGGTTTTAATTGCGAAAGATTCTTGTAAAACAATTCAGAATGAGCGTCCTGATGAAACATGTATGGATGCCAGGTCACTGTCCAGGCTAAAAGGGTTTATATGGCCAGACTGAATGCTGGGGAATTCACTCATTAGTGCATTCCCTTAAAAACCACCAGTTCCTGCCCATTAACTCATTGATTAGGTTATTTGCAAAAAACCCCATGGTCATGCAACATAAACGCAGACCACTCCAAGAGACCTTTTCCAGTGCAATCAGGGGAATGCTCCCAGTGTTTTCCTGGCTCTCTCCCTTTCCTGCCAGCCCTCAGCCCTGCAGGTTTTGCAGTGGCAGCACCAGGGAGCTCTGCTGTTCCTGAAGAAGTCCCTGCTCCGCTTGGCCGGGCGCCCCTGGAACGCTGCTCGCTGTCACGGCCCGGTGGGGATGCTGATATAATTTATAATGGGAATTGCTGCGAGCCCTCTGGCTGCCTGCAGCTTCTAGAAAAGATTGCACCACAGCTGTGATTCTTCTCCCTGCTTGAGATTGGGCTCGGGGAGTCTGGAGCCCGGGGGAAAGAAAGGGTGGCAGGCAGAGCGTGTTCCTGGCACTCGTCTGCCACAGCCATGTGCTTTCACTGCTCTGTTCAGCTCCCCTGCTGGAGGAGGAGTGGGATGCTACAAAAAAATGCAACAGCAGCAGCTGCTGCCCTTCCAACCCCCTCCCCACCATGCTGGCAGCTGCCTCTCCTCCTTTCCCTTCTTTTCCTTCCCCACTCAGGGAGATTTTGCTTCTTCAATCTCTTCGGAGAGGACCTGTTCCACCTCCCATCAAAACCTGTGCCAATTTTCCTACTGGCTTCTTGAGGAGGTGGAGCAGACACAGACCCAGTGCAAAATGAAATTGTAGATGTCTGGCTTCCCTCGGGAGCTGGGGTGGGGGGCTCAGGGGTGTTTTCATGTTAACTGCTCCTGTAGTTTTTATAGAACTGGCAGAATTTCTCCCCCTGCATTGTGCTTTAATCAGCTCAAATGGTCAAGGATGTTCTGTGGATCCTTAATAGGAGACCAAGCTGATTCTGAGCCATGTGGAAGAGCTTTTCACACTGGGAAGATCCTTTATCTACTGCCTGCCTCAGTTTCTCTGTACAAGTAACATGCCAGCCCTCATGAGATGCCTTGAGATGGATGGGGATTAGTGGGAAATGCAACATCAGCTGGGTTACTGAGCTGTTTCCTTCATATTCTTTAGCAGATCATTGAAATGTAGTCAAACAGGAGATTTTTTTCCAGTGGGAATGATGCTTTGGGTGCTCAGCTGGTGTCTGTATGGAGTCATTTAGCAGGGAGAGCCCAGGGCAGCACATGACTGGGAGCAGAAATAAGAATATTTTATGTACAGACATTTCTTCACTAGTTATTTCCACACAAAGGAAGGCCAGAGAATCAAAACCTGATAAAACACACATTTCAACCCACAAAGGGTTAATAATTATTATATTTCAGCCTGTTTTAGTCTCTCCTTTCCCAGTGCAGAAACTCCCCTGACTCCAGCAGTGCTCCCATCCCCAGCTAGCAATTGCAAAATCAATAATTTGACTACTATGTGCTTTTGGCTAAAATGACAGAGGCAGAGCAAGAGATTCTGGAGGCAATTTAAAGCCTAAATTCAGCATGGCCACTTAGCAGCTGTAAAACAAAGAGAAAAGCCAGCTCCAAAGCACTGCAAATCAGTCAAGGCTCTTTGCACCCAGACCTTCTCCCTAATCTCAGCCATAAAACACCACTAAATCTCTGTAAGGCCACACTATAGGACATCCTAAACTGGAGAATCAGCTGCTCAGCACCACACACGGTGGGAAATAACTGAAAAAGGATATTTTAGGGGTTGTGCTGGCTGCTCTTGGGTCAATCAGCTTCTCAGTGCTATGGAGGCATCCAGGAGGATGAAACATGCAGGGAGAGGGGAAACTGAGCACTTCTTACCGCCACGAAGAACATGGTGAAGAAGTAAACCATGGCTTCCATGTGGAAACGCCGCTTGGCCGCGATGCTGATGGTGGGGAGGAAGACCAAGGAGCTGAGGGTGGGCAGAAGGAGCTTGGCCACCAGCGAGCCCATGGGTGCCTCGTGGGCCAGCAGCTCCTGGGAGCAGGGCAGGAATGGTGGAGGGAGCAGTGGGGAGTGCTTTAAAGTTTAAATGCCCTTGTGGCAGGGAACAGCTGCCACCGCCACAGCCCTCGCTGCTGCCTCATCCCAAATTCCTGACACAGCCGGTGGCTCCGGGCAGCAGATGCTCTGTGCCCCCAAAACTGGCCTGGGTGTTTCTAAAGGGGGAAAAGGGAGTGTTGTCCTTGCACGCCTTGTGCTGGGCGCTGGATTTGGGTGCATGGTGGGTGAGCTCAGGCTCTGGGTTTGCTCGCTCCTCAGGGGGACCTCCTAGCCCTACATCCTGATCAGTGCTGCTGGAGCAGTCCTGCAGGGAAAATCCATCTTCTTTCCTCAAAAAAGTGGAGGAGCAGGCACTGATCTGTCCTCTCTGGTGGCCAGGAATAGGACCTGGCACTGTCCTGTGCGGGGTCAGGAGCTGAACTTGGTGATCCCTGTAGATGCCTTGCATTATTTCATTATTCTCTGCTCTTCATTTCCACAAAGGAAGAACTGGTATGTGCCAGGCCCTAGGGTTTTTTTAAACAGTGGGATGTATCCTACAACCTTTATACCCTTGAGAAACACACACCGAGCTCCAAACCTGCCTTTTATTTCCCCACCTGGGGACAGACACGGGGCAGCTGGTGTGACACAGCACCCAAGGCCTGCTGCCAGTGCCTACGTGCCCTCCGTGGGGCTCAGTGCAGCCACATTTCCCAGCCATGCCCTCAGCCTCTGCAGCCTGGCCACCTCCAGGAGCTCTGTCTGAAATTCAGGAGCCGAGCGTCTCCGGGCTGCAGGAATTCGAGCGGATTGTCGTGCGGCGCAGGAAAAGCTGGAGGAAAGGAAACCAAAATCCAAGCGGCGTTCGGGGCTGCTAATCCACTCAGTGGTTCTCTCTTTTATTATGACTTTTTATTATATCGCTGCTGCTCCCCCCCTGCGTTAATATCTTTTCCTTGGAGCCTCACAGGGATTCTCGGCATCCTTTCGGCACAGCTGTTCCCGGGACACGGGCAGCAGGAATGCTCCGCTTGAGCAAGCGCCTTTGTGGCTGCGGCTTTGGGGAGCTCTGATAGCAGCCACCAGCTCCAGGGCTGATAGGACGGGCTGGCCTCTCCCCCGGGAGGGGGTCTGGAGCAAAGACAGGCACGCACGGATAAAAAAAATATTCTTTAAAAATATTCTTTAAAACCACTGCAGGTCGTTGGAGGGGGAGTGAGGGATATGTGTGTGTGTGTGCAGGGAATGGCACAGAGCATTGACACAGAGCATTAAAGCATTGACTCTGTGCCCAGAGCCTTCCCCAGGGCTCAGATGAGCTGGGTAGGGCTCCCGTTTTTAGCTGATACTGCAGGAACCATCCACATTCCCCATCCACATTCCCCATCCACATTCCCTGGCTGGCTGCAGGCATCGTCCCTCGGCGGGATGCTGCCCACACCACATCTCCAGCCGCCCTCCTGCCTGGGCAGGCTATAAACTTACCACAAAATTCTGCAGAACTGAATCTTGACCAATAAATATTGAAAAACCCCCGTGTCCCTGTTTACTGTGAAAATGAATCCCTCCAAGCCAGCACATTAAATACCCTGGTGCTCCCCAGGTGTCCAGCCCTGAGCTGAAAGCAGAGCTCCAGCACAGCCCAGAGTGCCCAGCTCCTTTTTTGGGCCATATCCTCAGATGAATACATTATTCTGTGTCCATGATCTGCTTGGACCAAGGATGGTGTCATGGGGCACAGCAGGGCTTGTCCTCATGGGGGTTTTGAGCAGATTTGGGGTTAAGAGGGGGTTGCACAAACTGTTTTGCATCCCTGGCTATGAAAACATCATCTGCCCTGCTTTTGTGGCCATGAGATGGATGTGAGAGAGGTGAAAGCACAGCTCCAAACCTGCTGCTGAGGGCAAACCTCCATGTCTGGGTGCAAAGCAGCCCCCACAGAACTTGTGGGGACACGGCAGCTGTGCAACAAGGGTGGTGGTTGTGCACAAGGCAAACACATCAGGTGAAAAATACCATCAGGCAGCTGTTAAATACATCTCCTCACCCCAACCCTTTGCCCAAAATCCAGCTGGCTCCCACTGGAGAGGAAACCCCGTTGGCTGCTGGATGCAGCAAGTGCCAGCCATGGCAGGCACTCCCCAAGCAGGGAAGTGTTGGAGCTCTCAGGAGCAAGAAAACATTCCACAGGTTGTTGGGGTTTTTATTCAATTTTTTTTTTTAATTTTTTTTTTTTCTCTCCCAGCTGCACACCCTGGGCTGGTGGTTGGGTTGCTGCCAGCGCTGTAGGCATGGGGGGGGGAAACGAACTCCCATCGGGTTGCACACATGTTTCAGCTATTATTGAAAAAGAGCCCCCAAAATAAATGGGGAGGAGAGGGGCAGGCAGGTGGTGAGCTCCTGGCAGGAGCTGCTGCTGCTGCTTTAAAAGGTCTTTGTTCACTGCGAACACCGCGGTGCAGACGTGGGTTGGGCAAACCTTCCCGGGAAAGAACCCAAAAAACAAAGGGCCAGGACTTTGTTCCTTCTTTCCTAAACAGGTAGGAAATGGAGAAAGAGCAAATTTTAGCTCCTGGAGTTTAAGTGCTGCTGGAAAGGGAATTTTAAAACCTGCATTCCACAGGGCTAATTTCGTGTGGATCGGCGTGCACGCAGGAACGGTGATATATATGGCTAAAAAGTGGCTCCCAGATGCCAAACCCAGGTTCTGGTATGCTGTCCTGGATCCTTCCAGGGTAACATTAACCATGGCTTGCTGCAAGCCCTTCTACCCTTTCAACTCAGACGTTGCAGTGGAGGAAAGAGACACAGAGAGTTTTGTTTTATTTTTAATACGAGGGTGATGGTTTGAAAGCAGTGTGTGTTGGAACAGGGGCTGAGGGGGCTGTGCCAGCTGAGAGGATTGAGAGTATTTTCTCCTTGGGTTGATAGTATGGGATGATCTTTCATCTGCCTGTGGTGCAGACTGGGTCAAAATTGAAACCTTCTCAGTTGAGTGTCACCAGTCAGTGCCAGGCTGGAGATACTGGTGATAATGACCCAAAACCAAAGAGTGAAGCTGCAGTCCTACCTGGGGTTGCACTTTGGTGCTGCAAAGTGTTTTTTACCACTTTATTACTTCAGAGTTTAATTTTTCATCCCCACAACCCATCAGCACTCTGATGGTGAGAGGCTGGATGGTGGCCTGGTCTCAGCAGGTTGATGTGGCAGAACCCTGAGCAATGTGACAACCATGGCACCATCCAGTTTGTGATGATTTCCTGCCTTTTTTTGATCGAGAATCCTCCTGGTGTGGAAGCACCTGGTGCAGGAGTGGGGCAGCCCACGGGCACGAGCCCTTTCCTGGCTAGCTGGAGAAGGGATGGCAGCAGCACCTGGATGAAACAGCTCTCCCCATCCACTGCGTGGGGCTGGAGGTGAGATCCTGATGTGGGGAACAATTTCTGGCCAGCTGGAGCCCAGACACAGCCCTGGCACCAGGGAAAGGAGTCCCATAAAGGCAGAGCCACCAGCTGGGCTGGAGCCCTGCTCAGCCACTGCTGCAGCCCCAGCTCTGATCACCCAGCCCCAGCCCTGCCAAAGCACCTGCGTCCTCCTCGTTTTATTAGTGGAATAAATTGCCACTTAAAATATCCATTCTCTCTAAGGCCTGGCCCCATTTGAGGCAGCTTTAGCTGAATACTTACCCTTAAAAAAAAAAAAAAAATCCCCCTTCCTGTCTCCTTGTTGAATAAACCTATTATGCATATTGCTCTCAGGTATTCCTGCTGCTGTTTTCCTTAGGGTTTTTTCACTCTTCCCTTTCCTCTCAGCCCTGTCATGGCCCATGACAAGCATGTCATCATTAATGATAAGGATATCTGATTTCTTGTCACCACTTTTCCGTTGCTCCTACCTTTGGGATGTCCTGGGGTGGCCCCCCACTGACAAATTCATGGAGGCAGTGCAGGGGTTTATTGCTCATTTCATGGTGTTTAATGGGCTTTTTTTACAGTCATAACTCCTGGAGCCCAGTAACGATGTTGAGGGTCTCAGCTCTCACCCTGTTGGTCACAAAAATGTCATTTTCTGCAGAGAAACGCTTGAAGCTGTGATGCTTCAAGGCTCAAAATCCAAAAAGGGAATGAAACCACTCTTAGGGTTTTTGGGGAGTCTGACTCACGGATTTTGAATGCCTGTGGTTGGCAGGGCTGCATAGCTGATGGCCCTCAGCATAATACTGCTCAACTTCCATGGCAGACTCATTCCATTCAAAGAAAAGCCTTTGTACTTTTTTTAATCCAATCTTTGAACAGCTGAAATTTTGAACTGAGCTTGACTTGCCTGGAAGATCCTCTAGGTTCTTGCAGGAGTGTGCAACCTTTGGGACAGGTAAGCTTGAAGTCTGCAGAGAAAAAAGAGGCTCTTGAAACCATTGAAACTCCACAGCCACGACCATACCTGGGGTCACTGCGGTCACTTGTGGCTTTTAAAACGCCCAGAGATATTTTTCACAGGAATCTGATGGTGGGAGCAGCTCGGTGGCTTTGGCTGGTTCAGTTTGACTCAATATTTTGCAAACCCTCACGCCGAGATGCCATAAATCAGCCCCATGCCCAGTGTGTGGGGACACGCAGGGATGAGCTGCCTTGCCCAACACTGCGCCGCAGGTCACTCTGCAAGGGACCAAAGAACACTTCTGCCTCTAAAGAACTCTTCTTTTGGTCTCCTCTTGCGTGTTTTACTCACCCAGTGGTGGGCCACAGCTGCAGCTCTTGGCTGCCAGGGGCTTTTTGGGGGGCTTTGATCCCCTTGGTGAAGTTCTGGTCGTGCAGGGACCTCACACGCTCAGGGTACAGCTTTCATCTGCCCATGCCACACCAGTCTGGGCTGGAAACAACTGCAGAAACATCAAACAAATGCATCAGTTCTGCAGTGAGGACGAAAAATGAAGAAAATCAACCAGTTGTCTCATCCCTGAGGGAAGATGGAGCTGCTGGGGGCCTTGGGCCAACAGATTCCTGGCCATGCTCACACTCCTGGACCTGGGCAGGAATTTTGGGGGGCCTGGCTACAGCAGAGCCATCACATCTGATGTGCCAGGAAAGGGCTGATCTGGCTGGGAAAGTGGTGCTGGAGCTCCATATCCATGGCTCTGGCTCACCAAGAGCAGGTCCTGTGGTACAGAGTTCATGGAGGGCTCGTTCCAGGGATGTGCTTGGGGCTCAGGGGTGCAGGGCGTCAGCTCCAGCAGGTCCAAGGCTGGTGCTTGGGTCAGGATGGAAAAGTGTCCTGCCATGGGAAGCACAGGGAAGAGGTCAGTGTGTCCTGCCTGGATCAGAGCTGGCTGTCACTCTCTGCTCCAGGCTGAGTGAGGTCCCTCTGCCCCAGCAAAGGGATCCCCCAGCCCTCCCTTGCTCCTGATCCCGCAGAACCCCGAGTTTGTCCTCTCAGCTGAGCATCCCTGGCTCCTCCAGCAGCCCCAGTGCCCAGCCCAGGGCTCTGTTGAACTCCTTTCAGCCAAGGAAGCTCCTTTCCTCCACAGACACTTCTCTGGCCAAACCAGCAGCCATTGGAGCATCTGCTGCTGCTTTGGGTTTTTTGCACTCTGAATTCTGGGGTGGAAAAGCCTGGCAGCCTCCTGGGGCTGGGCTGTCTTGTGTCCCCTTGGGGTGGCTGCTCTGTGTCCCTTGAGGTCCCTGCTCTGTGTCCCCTGGGGTTGCTGCTCTGTGTCCCCCAGAGTGGCTGCTCTGTGTCCCTTGAGGTCCCTGCTCTGTGTCCCCAAGGGTGGCTGCTCTGTGTCCCCCAGAGTGGCTGCTCTGTGTCCCTTGAGGTCCCTGCTCTGTGTCCCCAAGGGTGGCTGCTCTGTGTCCCTTGAGGTCCCTGCTCTGTGTCCCCCATGGTGGCTGCTCTGTGTCCCTCAGGGTACCTGCTCTGTGTCAGGGTAGCTGTTGGAGCATTCGTGTCCTGGGGCAGTGGCAGGAGGTGAATGCCCAGCACAGGATTGCTGCTCTGCCTCTCCCAAGTGCGGGATGCAGAGAGCAGAGCTGGATAAGGGACTCTCATCCAAACCCTAAATTTCCCTGGGAAAGTCCAACACGAGCCCTCAGTGGCCGTCCCGGGTGGGAAAGGCTCTCGCTGTCCATGCAGGTGCATCTTGTCTCAATTTACTGCGAGCCCAAAAGCAGTAAATAACATCTGCAAATCATTTCTAACGCTCCTGCCAAAAACCGGGAGATAAAACCCGCTGTTGTCTGAGCCTGGCCAGCCGTGATTAACGCTGTACCTGCAGCAGCAGCCCCGGGCTTTGGGGACACCGCTGTCCCCGGGGTTTTGGGGTGGCAGCAGTTGAAGCTGCGGGGTTTGGCCGATGTGAAACTCGTGTTTTGGATCTGCTCCGCGCTGCAGTTCGTTCTCGGGGCTGGTCGGGCTCCCATCGAGGCGATGGCATCGCTCCTGCTGATTTCACGGGGCCGGGGCGGGGCCGTGCGAGCCGCCAGGGATAACACTGTGATTTATGGCAGCAATCAGTTGCCACTAGGAGCTGGTTAGGAATTTTCCGATGAAACGGGGATTGCGTCAGAAACCGCTGAGTCATCTCAACTGTTTCATAAAAAAAAAAAAAAAAAAAAAAAAGAAAAAAAATACTATATTAAAAAAAAAAATCTTTTGGCTTTGATGAACTTTTGGTGAAGCACAGACTGAATGCGTCTCGCCTGCTGCCGGCTCCCCCAGATCAGCATTCCCAGCCTCTGGCATTGCTCCTCCAGCCTGGGACAGGGTGTGAGGTCACCCAGGGATGGCATCTCCTGGGGTGTCACCTCCTGCCCATCCCCGGGGCTGGGGGATGCTGGGGCTCACAGGGATCCAGGCTGCTCTGGCGTTTTCAATGTGAAATAATAATTCGATGCTTTTAAAACCTCTCGTGTTCAGACTTTTCCCTCCTGGTTGTTCCAAAACGGAAAGGGTTTTCTCCTGCATGTCTCGGGCTGGGATATTTTGAAATGCAGGAGTTGGGTGAACTCAAGTGCTAAATTTTCCCAGTGTCCTGGTCACAGCCAACCGATGGAAAATTGAAAGTTGCAAATCAACCTGGCTGGGTAAATTAGAACAGGCTGGCAGACATTTAGCCAAACAGAAAAGGAGACTTCATTTCCCATGTAATTTTTTTGGGACGGATTCTCTGTCACACAGACATCCCTGGGAGGACTGGGTCCAAATTAACAGCACTGTGATTTCTGCAGGGTACAGGGAGCTGTGAGGGAAACTGTGCCCATGGTGGGGGGACAGTCACATCAGGGCCCTGCAGATGGGTGCTCCTGGCCTGTGGCAAATGGTGACAGGGCTGAATGCCACCCTCAAATCCAGGAACAGCTAAAGGGACAACCTGCAGTGCAGTGCCCTGCTGGGAGTGCTGGTTTTGCCCTGTGCAAATAGAGAAGGAGGAAAGGCTGGAGCTGAAACATGTCTGGAGGGATGTAGGAATTGTTCAGGTGGGCTGCTCAGAGCTGCTGGGATGTGCTGAGGAAGGCACGGGAATGAGTGTCACCACATTTGACACATACACACCTCAGAACGCAGACAGATGGATCATATATCAAATATAGGTTGCACACACTGTGGCTGTGGCCTTCTTCCCCACAGGCTTTTCTCCCAGACACACAAACACAGATCAGACACGACCTGTGCATGGCTGTTGCTGAGCCAGAGGATTTGTACCCACCAAAAATGGCTCTTGACGTGCCCCAAACCAATTTCCTAACCCCATTTTCTGCGTGGCACAAAACTATTTGAAGCAGCAAGACTGGGCACTGAGCTTGACCAAACAGCACCATAAGCACAGAACCTTGAGGATTTGGCTCATTTTCCAGCAGCAAGTGAAATTAAAAGTCTGGCAGACCATTTCCCTGGCCATCCCAGAGGCAGCACGTGGCTGCACAATGCCCGTGGAGGTACCGGGAGATTTTTGGTGATCTGATGATGGGGTGGGGGCAGCAGGTCCCGTTCTGCTGCCCGAGGAGGGGAGAGCAGCATCCTCCGGGGGATGCCGGGATGGGAAAATGCAGCATCCTCCGGGGGGTGCCGGGGAGCGGAGCATCCTCCCAGGGAAGGGGGAAAATCGGAGCATCCTCCAGGGTGGGGGCAAAGCAGAGCATCCTCCCGGGGAATGCCCGGGGAGGGGGAAAAGCGGAGCATCTTCCCGGGGAAGGGGGGGGGAGCAGAGCATCCTCCAGGGTGTGGGGGCAAAAGCGGAGCATCCTCCGGAGGATCCCCGGGGACTGGGGGCACAGCATCCTCCCGGGGTATCCCTGCCTTGCGTGGACCAGCGGGAACGCATGCGTGCGGTGCGGGCTCTCCCCGCCTGTGCCCCCCCGGTCTCGCCTCAGGAAACCGGCTGGCGGCCGCGGGCCGGCGCCGGGGGAGGCGAGGGGTTAACCGGGGTGGGGGCATCCCGGGCCGAGAGGTGTGAATTCCGCCCGCTCTCCCCCTGCCTCCCCCCCGCCGCCGCTATAAGAGCGGCCGGCGCGGGCTGGGGGGAGCCACTGCGGCGGCTCCTCCTCGCTGGAAGCCCCGGCGCTTTTGGCTGCCCTTTGAAGTCGGAGAGGGAGAAGGAGGGAGGGAGCGTCTGGGGCCGCCGCTGCTCCGCTCCGCTCCGCGCCGCCGCCGCTCCCGCCCGGCCCCGGAGCATCGTCCTGCCCGGCCCCTCCGCCGCCAGGTACGTCCCGTCCTGTCCCATCCCGTCCCATCATGTCCCATCCTGTTCTGCCCCATCCTGTTCTGTCCCATCCCTTGCCCGCGGAGATGCAGCCCCGCATCCCTGCTCGGCATCCCCGCCCCGCATCTCCCTCCCGCCGCCCCGCTCCCGGCTCTCCGCGATGCTGCTCATGGCATCCACATCCCTCCCCCCATTTCTTAATTTTCTCTTCATTGAAGCACGCAGCCTGTGGGATAAACTCCGAGCGCGCTCTGGTATTGGCTTGGAGTCAGGAGTGTCTGGGAGCTTTAATGAGAACCAAGTGTAAGGCAAGGCTCAGCCACCTGTCCGCGGGATCCCCGGCCAAGCGCTCTGGGCTCCCATTAATCAATGGCTCTGCCTCTTGGAAAGTCTCTTTAGCATGCTGCACCTCTCCCCCAGGGCGATTGCAGAGCGGATTTGGGGACCTGGAAGCCCTCTGGTAATTTTGTCTAAGCTAGACAGCAAAGCGGGGCTGGTGCTGCCGGCAATTCAGTGGTTTCAAAACCGCTACAAAAAGCTTTGCAAGGAGGAAAAAAAACCAAATAAAAATGAGTGGGAGAGAAGCTCTTTATATTGCAGGTCTGCAGTCCTGCCCTCTCTCCCCAGGAGCAGCACCTCTCCCACCCCCTCCTTCCCAAAGACACTGCCTAACTGCTTTTCAAGGGAAATTAGCTTAGGGGAGGATATTTTTTTTTTCTTTTCCCTCACAGACATGAGCTGCTTTGATTGCCTGGAAGCATGATTTCCTGAAACCTGCTCCTTTCTGGCTCTTGCAGGGAGGTTCACAATAAAACGTATTGTGGTTTTGAGCTGGGTTTTATTGAAGAAAATGCCATTCTGGGTTGGTCTCTTTCATGAGGCAGATGGAGAAAGAGATGAAAGGCTGACACTTGGGATAGCTCATTTCTGCTCTTTAATTGTGGGTCGTGTCTTTTCTATAAGAAAAGGAATCTTCCCTGGGAACCGAGGGGAATTGGAGTGGAATAAATGAAAAAAGGAGGAATGATGCCTGCTAATTGAATTTTTTTGTTTTCGAAGCTTTTAATCTCATTCTTCTAGGAGCAGTCCTGTAAATGGGGATATTGAAATGCACTGCTTTTATAGATCCAGGAACACTTCTGGCTACTCACTGTGCTTCGGTGTAAGGCAGGCTGTGTTCCAAGGCAGCCTTGGAGCAGTGTCAGGTGCAGCCACTGGAAACCAGTGCAAAGTTGTGGTTTCACAGATAAAAACCGAGCTGGGAAGTGAACCTGTACCATGTTCATGCTGCTATTAATGAAATAAAACTTCAGGTTCAGGTCTCTGCTGGTTGGTGTCACCGAGCTGGAGAAGAGCTCAGGAACCCAGAGGTCTGGTGCTGGGCATGGGGCTGGGTGGGAGCTGTGCTTAGTGCAGTGTTTGGTTGCTTTCTAGGATGAAGATATCCAAGTGGAGGTGGAGCAGCATCTCCATCAGTGCTCAGCTGCAGCTGAAAGGCGCCCTGGCCCTTCTTCTTGTGGGCAATGTTGTCTTTGTCATAGCTCAGGTAAGGCTACCAGGTTTTTGGGGGCTCTCTGGGCTTTAAAATGCTCTGGTGTCTGGGATGGGACCCCCCTGGGCTGGCAGAGCTGCTCTGTGCATGCTCCAGGTCTCCAAAAATGGTGAGGACTTCTGATTTGCCTTCACTCTTTAGTCTGGGCTTAACCTAAGTTGTGCCTACCATGGCCAAGAGCATTCACAGAGCATTTCAATGACTCTGAAGGGCCATGCCCTGCTCTTGGTGAGCATCACTCCTTGCTCCCTGCAGTGGCTGAGCTTTCATTTGCTTTCCATGCAGCATTTGCAGTTCCTCTGCCCTCTGATGCATGGTCATGACAGGGGATGGGAGCTGGGGGTGTCAGGAACCCTCCTGAAGTGGCAAACCTGTGCCTGCAGAGAGAGCACACAGGGTCCTGCACCCTTCTGGCACCCCCTGGCACTCACTGACCTGCTCTCCTGCTGCAGAGGGGTTCTGCAAGGGTTTGTTGAAGCTTCCAGTGGAGCATCCAGCTGCAGCTGGCTCTGCAGCTCCCTGAATTCTCTGTGCGGCAAGAGTCAGAGAGCACCGAGAGTCTCGCAGAGTTTAGGGCTGTTTGGGAGCTCGGTTTTGCCAACTGAGCGAAACAATGAGAATTTCCTTTCCTGAGGAATCCCAAATATTGCCACTTCATTCCAATTTTGTAATGAAAACACAATTGCAAGAATGCAGGGATGGAAACCTCAGGCTTGACCTCAGCTGGAGAAGGCAATGCCTGGGTCGAGTGGGGCAGGCTGGGAGGGGAGGGCTGCCCTCGGTGTCCCCACACGGGCTCTGGGGTTTGGATGTGACTCCTGCTTCTCCTCCTTCCCCTGTGCTCCCAGCAGGACCTGGCACAGACGTCCAACAGCCTGGAGGAGGGGTCAGATGTCACTGCTTACTGGTGGGGAGAGTGGACCAAGTGGACAGCGTGCACCAGGACCTGCGGGGGAGGCGTGAAATCCCAGGAGAGGCACTGCCTGAGGCAGAGGTACGGCCCCAGGGGCTGGGGAGGGGCTCTGCAGCAGCTGCCTGACCCCAGAGGTCACAAGCACTGATGGAAATGTGTCTGGGCAAACCCTGCTGGGGCAGGAGGGGGTTTCCTGAGCTTTGGCTGGTGCACAGGGGCAGCAGGCACAGACTGAGTCTGTTCTCCAGGCCTTGGGGCACAGCAGCCCCTGGTGCAGGGCTGGCTGGGGACCCACTGGTTCCATCTGCTTTGTGCCTGGCTCTGCCCTCTCTGGGCAGTGTGGTTGCCAAAACCCCCTTTGTAAACCTTGTATAACTCCTGGAATAGTTGGTGATGGAGGTGACAAAGCCACAGAGACCTTTGCTACCTGCTCCAGGGACACTGACAGATCTCTGTGGCTCTGCTCTGTGGACACTGACCTTACAGAGAGCAAATATATTTAAACAAGGGAAAATTATTTCTGTCCCCCATCTAACCAGCATTTCCTTATTCAGAAGGAAGTCAGTGAGTGGGCTGGCTAATAAAACTTGCACTGGAACATCCAAGAGATACCAGCTCTGCAAAGTCCAAGTAAGGATATCCTTTGTCTTGTTGGGAAAGTCATGTGTGGCATTTCTGGGTCCCTTGGAGAGGGGACACCATTTGTCCTCAAGCTGTCACCCTCTTCCCTGTCCAAGCAGCTGGGGGTTCCCTTCTTTGGTGCCAATTTCTGGGCTTTGGGCATTTTGCCATAGAAACCAGAGAGTGGCTCTGGCAACAATTCCCAGGGGGTTCCTGCAGTGGGGGGAGGAAGAGGAGGAGGAGGAGGACGTGGCCTGGCTGGGGAAGGTGATGGAAACACTCCTTGCAGCTGGTGCTGATGTGCCAGAAACCTTTCCTGCACTTTGTTTCCGTCAGGATGTTAATGTATCCCATTCTAGGAGTGCCCTGTGAACGGAAGGAGCTTCCGAGAGGAGCAGTGCTCATCCTTTAACTCCCATGTGTACAATGGCAGAACCTATCAATGGAAACCTTTATATCCTGGTAACAAGACATTCTTTGTGTGTTTCATAATGCTCAGCCAAATATTTTGATAGTTATGATGCTACAGCCCACAGGAAGGCTCCTCCTCTGCTGTTTTAAAGTGGTTTTTCAGAGGCACAATCAGCTGTCTCCCGAGTTCAAGGGCTTGTTTGGCAGCTGCAGGGTAGCTTGAAAATTAAATAACAACATGAATTTGTGTCTGTAGCCTGTGTTGGTCACAGCTCCCAGGGACCAGAGGCTGCAGGAGGATGTGGGAGCAGGAGATGTGAGGGCTGTGCTGGCAGGGACAGTCGGGCTCACCATGACAAGTGTCCTTTGAGCCAGGGCCATTGCTGGCTGTGCTGTTTCAGTGATATTTGGTCTCTCCCACGCCCTCTGTGTGCTCTGTCAAATGTCACCGAGGTGCAGCTGGTCACTTTGGTCATCTGGGGTGAGCAAGAAGTGCAGAAACTACTTGGGACTCGGAAACTGAGCTTTTATTGAACTTTTATTGAACACTGAACTCCCATCAAAATCAGGCATTAACCACAAGCTGTGGATGAGCTTTAGAGCTGCTGAGAAGGCAGGACCCTTCTTCTGAGGAGGCTCCTGAGCTCAGGTTCTTCAGATTCACTTGGATACCTAAAAATACTGATGGGATCAGATCCATCTTCACTTCAGATTCATTTGAGTGCTTAAAAATAAAGATGGGATCTCCTGCGAACTTTGTTTTAGGGGTCTGTACATACCCAAGAACAATTATCTTCATCAAATCAGTTTCCCTGTGTACCAAGCCCCTGGCTCTCCAGCCTTTGCAGGGTCAGCGAGGCAGAACTTGCTCCATGAGCTATTTCTCCTTGGTGGCTTTTGTCCCTTGAAGGTGACAATTTCCTTAAACACATTTTTTGCTCAAGCTGACTCACCAGAGATGTTGCAGGAGTTGTTTTGTGCTTGAGCAGGAGTTCACGTGGCTCCTGGGGGATTTGCAGAGAATATTTTGACACTGATGCTGCCTTGCTTGGGTGTGCAGGCCAGTGGGTCTCTGATTGCTCAGGAGCTGGTGGAGACAAACACTTGGGGTTCTGATGCAAATAGGATTTTGTCATCTGCTTCCTGTGGATATTATAAAATGTGGGATTACTGTGCTGGTGGGTGCTGCCAGCCAGTTGTTGTCTGCAGAAAGCAAAGGGTGAATTAAGTCCATCTTGGGTAAATATTTATGGAAAAATTATAGTTCATAAAATGCTCTGAGTTGCTATGGTTTTGAATATAGTCTTACAGCTGTATTTCCAACAATATATGTGTAAATTTAACTCCTGTATCAAGTGTTGCCAAGTGCACATGCATGTTTTTGTGTAATGTACTTGCACAAAGCAGTGCTGCTGCCTCAGTGCCTGCCCTGGGCTGGTGCTGGTGATGCCCCTGGCATCCCTGGGGCATCTCTTCCAGCAAAGGCTGTCACACTGTCCAAGTGCCATCTCCTGCCTGTCCCGAAACACAAGAGATGGCCACTTGTGAACGCTCACTGCTCTGCAGTTGTGCTGCTGTTGTTTAGCTTGGCAGAGATTCGCTGGCTTGGGTAGGATGAAAGTTGTGGTGTTTCTGCTGTTTTTGAATCTCTCTTTATATCCTTTCCCCTTAGATGACTATGTTCACATTTCTAGCAAGCCCTGTGACCTTCATTGCACCACCGTGGATGGTCAGAGACAGTTAATGGTTCAGGCCAGGGATGGAACATCCTGCAAATACACGGATTTCCGAGGGGTTTGCGTGTCTGGAAAATGTGAGGTTGTTAAACATTATAGCAAAAATCTCGTTAGTAGCATTCAGAGAATCGCAGTGGGTGCGACGTTTGCCTGACCCTCAGTGCTCTCTCTGTGCATTTTTTAGCCCATTGGCTGTGATGGCATTCTCTTTTCCACCCACACCTTGGATAAATGTGGAGTTTGCCAAGGAGATGGGAGCAGCTGCACCCACGTAACCGGCAGTTACCGGAAAGGAAATTCTCATCTTGGTAAGTCTTTGGGGATTGAGGGCTTGAGTTGAAAGGGCTGGGTTTAAAATTGACTTTTTTTTTTGGTAAATTGTTTTTAGGTCTTACCAACTGCCCAATTGAAGTTTTTCCCATGTGTTCTATGTGTGTTAATGCTGCTTGTTTGGGCAGAGAAAACCTTCTTTAAAAAAAAACCCAAAACAAAACAGGAAATTTGAGTGGTGTTTGTCAGAAACCAGAGGTCTCTGATGATGAGTGGTGCAAAAGGGTTATGCAAGAGGCTGGTATCTATTTTAGTCCTTTTTAGTCATTTAACCAAAAACAAGACACTCATGACCCAGTAAGACTAGAAATAAACGACTTGTAATAACAGGAAGCAACAATATCTTGAAAGACCAGGATTTCAAAAATCAGTGTGATGTAAAGCAGCCGAACATACATGTCCTAAATATAACAGTCTAATTCAGGAATTATGATTAATGCTCTCTGAGATGGAGCAAACTGCAGGAACTTCAGTGCTGTGGGAAGATTTGTCCTGTCCCATCTATTGTCAGGTGCTAGGCAAAGGGGAGGCAGAGGAGAAAGCAGCTCCCATCTCCTGCTGGGGTTTTGGGAATGCTTGCTGACACAGGGATCAATACTGAACCATACAACAGCTTCTCTAGCTAATAAAACCACCTGCAGATGTATTTTCTTACACCAGTTTGTATAAACATGATATTTGTGCATGTAAGAACTGAATCCTTTCCCCCCTTGGATATGTTTTCCCTCCATAAACCAGGACACAATTCATACATTTTTCTTCTCTATCACCAATAAGCTCCATGTTTGCAGCCTAAAACATGAAGGGTTGGGGCTTTTAAATCCATAGCTCATTAAAAATGTGGGTCCAGGCCCGGGTGTTGGCTAGCTTGCAGCTCTGCCTGAGGAGGGCTTGGTTCAGATCACTGGTCACAAAGATCCTCTGGTTAATCCGTAGGCTATTCCCTGGTCACGCACATTCCCGCCGGAGCGAGGGATATCCAGATAGTGGAACGGAAAAAGTCTGCAGATGTTCTGGGTGTGTATAACCTCTTGGTACTTCCCTAGGATGCATGCCTATGCTGGTTAATGCTTTTTCCAATGCAGAGCTGGATGTAGTTTTGTCACAGAATGACAGAATATCCTGAGTTGGAAGGAACCCACAGGGATCAGCAAGTCTGTTTGCTGCAGACATGAGTTAAATCCACAGGCAATGTAAATCCATCCGTCCAAGCCAGGGTTTTGCTCCTCTCTGCAGTCTGAGCTCCTGGGCTGTGTTTGTCAACAATTTGATTGCTTTAAAGCAGGAAATGTTGGTGAATATGATTTCAGCAGGGTGTGACAGATGCCCCAGTGCTGGATCACAGATGGCCAAGTGACTTCACCTCTCTGGTGATCCCCTCAACCTTTCCCTGCCTGGGGAATGTGCAATGACAACAGCATCAAGGGGATGTGACCTGTGTGTGGCCTTGATGAAGTGTTGGGGACCACACACACATCTCACAGGGGAGGTGACAGTGCGGAAAAATCCAGACTTGCCAAAGAGATGCACATTTGCTGCCTCAGAGTCTCGTGGCTTCTGGAAGGTGGCTGTCACTTTCCTGGAAGTGTTCAAGGCCAGGCAGGGTGGGATTTTGAGGAACAGTGGGAGATGTCCTTGCCCATGGCAGGATGAGATGAGCTCCAAGGTCCCTTCCAATGCAAACCATTCTAGGAGGATTCTGTGGATGAAAAAAGCTTGTTGTGGTTAGCAGTTTCTGGGATAGTTCAGAGGGCATCAGTGGCATCTTGGGCCACTGCTGGCTCGGGGGACATCAGCTCCTGCCCTTGCCCACCTGCCAGTGCTCTCTGCAGAGCTGGGACTGTTCAATTTTCCTGCTGGGCTGGTGCCAAGGGGGTGACAGGATCCAGGGGTTGAGTGTGAGTCACATTCCCAGGGGTTTGCAATGTGGAGGGACACGTGGCCTAGAACTCTGAGCACATCCCCACATGGTGAGTGCTGCAAACGAGTGACCAAAGCATTGTCATGTAGGAGAATCTCTTTTGTTTTATTGCTGTGGCACTGATTTTACCCCCTGAACACGCCAGGGGCTGCATCCAGAGCTTTGCATGTGAGAGCACTGACTGTTCTCTCCCCTTTTGAAGCTGTGGCTGATGAAGCTGGGTACTATTTCTTCAATGGGAACTATAAAGTGGACAGCCCAAGGAACTTCAACATTGCAGGCACGGTGTTCAAGTACCGCCGGCCCATGGACGTGTACGAGACTGGCATCGAGTACATTGTTGCCCAGGGACCCACAAATCAAGGGCTGAACATAATGGTGAGCTTTGACTTCTCGTCTCATGATGGGAAAAAGAAAATCTGCCTTGGATTGAGGAAGGGGTGAGCTTGGGAGCAGAGTCCTGGCATGGTTTCACATGAGGAGGGGATGGGAGCAGTGATTCTGGCCAGTTCCTTACCCAACCTTATTTTATTTGTGTCAGTGCTCTTGGATTCAGGCAGGGCTGTCAGTGGTGAATGTGGGCTTGGTAACTCCTCACTGCAGGGAGGAGATGCCTCAGGCACTGTGAGGGGATTTCTCCTCTGCTCCTTGGCATTTTTATCCGAGTTACCTGGCAAGAAAAGCAAAAATAAGAAACTGGGCCAGAGAGCTTAGACAAGTGCATAAACCTTAAAACCCAATTCTCTCTTGAAAGCAAACCATGTAAAACCAGGTATTTGGAGAAAAGTCCCTCAATTTTCTTCTGGGCAGCCAGCCAGAGCCCAACTCCTGACATCTTCCATGGAGCCCCAGGCTCCTCTGGAAGGGGAAGGGATGGTTGCTTGGGTATTTAAAAAGCATTAGACCACTATGAGGCTGCCTCAGCTGGGAGTCCCCAGCCCCAGTGGGGTGTAGTAGCTGCAGAGGAGGGTGTGTTCCTCATAAAACCACAAAAAGTGGCTTTGCAAGTGATGGTCTTGTGAAGTGGCTGCCCCAAGCCTCTGGTCACTCAGTGGCCAAGGAGGAAATGTGACCTGTGACTCCTGGGGTTAATCCCCATGGCAGCACTGCCAAATAACCTTTGGAAAGTGGTGCAGGGCTCCAGCAGGAAGAAGCTGGCACTGTGAAGGAAAACAGACTGGAACAGCAAAACTGATGCTCCCCAAGTGTCTGGTCCAAGATGAATCCCATGCTTTGCCTGCCACAAATTCCCTGCACCCTCTAATAACTTGATTTCTTTGCTAGGTCTGGAATCAAAATGGCAAGAACCCATCCATCACGTTTGAATACACTCTGCTGAGGAAGCCACACTCAAAGAACCTGCAGCCCATCTTCTACACTTTCTCTGAGTCGGAGAGCGAGGAGAGCCGTGAGTTCGACGGGGACGTGCCACTGGGCTTCATCCAGCACAATGCAACCTATTTTGGGAAAATCTCCAGGGAAAGGATAGACTTGGAGAACCAGGTGTTTGGAAGGCAGGACACGGAGGAAGATTTAAACTTGAGCAAAGGTCAGGAAACCAATGAGGTCTATGAAAGAGCAGAAACAATTGACTGTGAGCCAAAACTGAAGGGCAAACAACCCCAAGGTAAGGAGGAGACTTGGGCCTCAGTGTTCTGCTTCTCAGAGCTCTTGTTGAGAAATGCTCTGTTTCTACCTCTGGTGGTTCTGCTGGTTTGTGTTTTGGAAACCTCGGAAAGTTCTTTAAAACATCTCTGCTCACAAATCCTCTTTGCCCTTCAGATTCTGGTTTCTGGTGGGGGTGTGCGGGGGGTGGACACCGGGTGAGACCTCCCCGCTGGTGCCCTGCTGTGCTTTGCCTCATGCCAAGGA
The DNA here is from genome assembly GCF_028551555.1 of Melozone crissalis. Lineage (NCBI taxonomy): Eukaryota > Metazoa > Chordata > Aves > Passeriformes > Passerellidae > Melozone > Melozone crissalis. The sequence continues at coordinate 3,762,402 of NW_026535819.1, read as the reverse complement.
CAGGAGGGAGCCCTGGGTGCACAAAACTCCCCATCACAACACCTCCCATCACCTCCCACCCCTCCAAAGCCCCCATTTGAGTCCCTTGGGCATCCCATCCCCAAATTGCCTGGAGTGCCTTCCCAGCATGGCTGCATGGGCTGTGGGGCCAGGGGAGCACCTTCCTTTCACCTCTGCTATTGCTTTGGGCAGTGCTGGCGGGTGCTGAGCTCCCCTCTGGCCACACCATAGCAGGATAAGCCCCCCTCAAGCTGCACACCCTTGGGAACCCCATGAGACCCCCCTGCCCTGCCTCTGGCCCCCCGTGTGGCTGCTCAGGCTCCGGCGCGTCCCCGCTGCTCCGGGCTGCTTCTCCCTCCCAGCCTCGATGCATTTTGTGGTTGTCACTGTGGTTTCCCCCCTGTTGGCTCCAATCTAGATTCAAACGTAACCAGGTCTACTTACCAGACAGACCATGACGACAGAGAGCCCGAGGCCAGGCTCAGCTCCAGGGAGTTCCTTCTGGAGAACGCCATCACGGACAAGCTGCTGGGCAAGACCTCGGACTCCAAGGAGCTGCTGCTCAACGTCACCATGAACAGCATCTTCGCCCAGGGAGACCCAACCAACTCGGTGGGGTCACCCCTTGACAGCCTCTATGTGGACTATGAGGACAGCGATGGCCTCGTCACCTACTCAGTGAACAGCACCTTCATGGAGCTGAGCAATGGCAAAGCCACCAACACCTCTGCAGAGACACCCTTCTCCAACGCCACCGTCACCATGAGCAGCCCCCAGGGGAACAGAACCCACAAAGCAAGGTAGGAGACGTGCCTTTAGTTAATAAATCAAATTTATTGATGTTCTTGACTTGTAAAAGCCCTGCGCTCAATGCATGGTTTCCATCCCTTTCGAAGCAGGAGGTAAGTGGGGGTGGGATGCTGAAAATGTTCTGTTGGGAGTTCATCTGCAAGGAAGGGCCAGAGGTTTGGGAGCAGGAAGGCATGAGAGCATTTAAGCAAGAGGAAATCTTGATGTGCCCCTCGGTGGCCATGCTGAAGTCCATGCTGATGTTGTCAGCTGGGGCCTTGCTCTCTGCTGTCACAGCTTCTTGTCAGAGCCACAGCCATGAAGAAGCCTCTTCCTTTTGCCTTCACTTGACATCCTGCTCCCATTCCCCAGCCCCTTCCTCTGAGTTCTGATGCAGCAGAAGTTGGTCCTGGCCCCTTTTCACCCACCCTGTTCAGTGCCACCTATGATCCTCCTCACTTGGGATGGCAGGAATATGCTTCCAGCAGCTCCCAGGTGTGGCCCTGCCACCAGGAGCTCCACTGTAGGTCCAGGAACAGCCTGGATTTGTTGCCTCAGCTCAGGGAGTCACAGCTTGGACAGGAATAGCCAAAGCTCTGCAGTAGCAGCTCATTGATTGGTACTGGGACCATCACCTCAGAGTCCTTTAGATGGTTGGTTTGAGTGGAAGTGGGGAGGTAAAGAAAGGCCTAAAGTAGCTTTAGCAGCAGGTTTTGCTCTGGGGAAGGGTGGAAGGAAGTCTTGGGGTAGGTGCTGATCCCCAAGCCTGTATCTATCAGCTTTTGAGATATCCCAGGGCTCTCTGGGGAGCAGCCTTGATTCCCAGCCCAGAACTCATCCCCAGTGTGACCACATGGGGACTGAGATGGGGACAGTGCTCACAGCAGCAATTAGCACTCCAATTAACCCTTCTTCATGGTCAGCCACCCATGAGAGCACTCCTTGGGCAGCTTGAGCTGGCACTGGGGCTTTGGGAATATCCAGGTCCCAGAGCCAGGTGTGGATTTGGGTCCCACTGTGCATCCCCACGGCACCCCAGCCTCCTGTCAGCCTCCTCCTGGACCTGTAAAACACAGGATAAGATGCTGAGCTTGAGGAGATGCAAAGCCCTGAGCAGATGCTCCCTCTGGTTGGAGTTAGCTGGATTTACCCACAGCTTCCACTACGTTATGCTAAAGACACTCGTGCTAAAGAAAATGGCCATGCAGCCAAATGGATCAACAAACTTCTTAATGATAAGAACATGAAAACCTTGCCAAGGGCTTGAATCGATCATCTCTCCTCGTGCCTTGGCTTGGGAGTGCTGCCTTCAGCTGCCAAAGCAAGCATTTCATCCTCTCTGACAGAGAGGGCAGAGCCCTCAGCTCCCCTAACCCTGCCCTGGGGACTGCCCATCACACTCCCTGTGTCCCCTCAGCTGCCACCCTGCGCCCCAAAACTCTGCCCCAGCAGCTGTGAGATGGGGGCAGTGCTTCCCTACCTCCTGGGAGTACAGGGAGCTTGGCTTTTACAGGACAATCACAGAACACTGCGGCTCCAGTGCAGTTTTTGGGTGCTAAAAAGCTCCTTGCACTGTCCCTGGCTGCCCAGCTATTGGTAACAGTGATTTAAACTCCTTCAGGAATGTCACCTGGCACTGACAACAGTTTTCCACCTGTTCTTCCCTTGGTTTTGTTCCACAGTGTCCCCTCTTTTCTCTCTGGAACAAAATGCAAACTTTTCAGATCAAAACATTGATATCCAGACCAGTTTTGCACCAGCCAAAAGGCTGAAAGATGCTCAGGTCCTTTCAACAGGAGCCATGAGTTTGCCCATTTGCTTAGAAACAAAAAACCAAAATAAAACATAGAAATGGGAGCCAGGGGCTGTGGATGTTGGTCTGTGGTGGTTTTGTGTGCATTTGTCAAGGTTATTCCTCTGCTGTGGGAGCTGTTTTGGGAAAAGGGGCAGCCCAGAACTCAGTGAAGGGTGAGGGAATGGTGCTAATTTTTGGTGCTGTATCTTGCTTGAAAAGCTGATTAAAAGTTTGAGAAGCAAATGTGTGACTTTATTATTTAGCTCATAATAAAGAAGAAAATTGAAAGAAAAGAGAAAATGCCCCCAGTTTTGTTAAACAATGGGCTGCTGTCTGCATTGAGAGGAGAACAAAGTGGCAGTTTTGTCTTTGCTGGAAATGAGCTGCCCTGTGCCCAAATGTCGGATTCCTCTGGAAAGATCTTGTCCCTGGGACCTTGTCATGCATAGAAGCTCTTTATTTGGGATCACATACACTGAAGCGACACTGTTGAAAGATTTACTGTCCTCAGATGTGGGATAAAGCTTATTTTGAAGATTTTATCCTTTTAAAGACAAAGGAGTCCTGGTCATAGGATAACTTGGTGTTTACTTTGGTGCCTCAGAGATCAGGGGGTAGACTGGAGGATCTGGATAATACTTCCAGGCAAATTAAAGTACAAAAAGCAGATGTTGACTATGTTTTAATGAATTTGTGAGCCCTCTCCTGGCTGGGTGGCAGCTGGTGGCACAGGCCAGGGATCAGGAGCTGGTGTGGGTCCCCAGGCAGAGCTGCTGTGGCAGATAAAACACTATTTATAGTGAGCTGAGATTGTTATTTTTCCACTAAAAAAAATTTTAAAAAATAGTCGCATTCATTTCAGTTCCATTTCAAGTGCAGGAAGCAACCATTTGCCAAACTGACAGAGGCAAAATCAACAGGGAAAATGAGATTGTTGTTGTTTTTAATCCTTCTGGAGGCTCAGTGCTGGTGGTGAAAGGAGGGTGGGTCAGAAAGGAAACGGCTGGATTCTCAACAGTGTCCTTTGAAAGGTTGATTTGATAGGCTGGACCTCAACTTTTTCTTACAAACAACTAAATAAGGCAATTTCAGAGCTTCTGCTGCCTAGAAATCATACAAGCTGCATATCCTGCCAGGCCAGAGACAACTGGATGTGAGGATACAACCTTGTACACTATTCCAGTGTAGCTGTTCCAAGGGTTTGGACCAAGGTATGAGAACAGAACCGAAGCCTTTTGTTGCAAAGGTGCAGTATCCCTGAGGTGTTCCCCCCTCCCAGCACGGGGAGCAGCTGCAATTCTTGCTTGGATAAATGTTTTTTCTCACACCAGGCTGACTCTGTTACTCCTCTCCCCGTGGCATTTTGTGTTTGAGCACAACTTGGAGCTGGAGAGATGCAAATTCCCCACCTGACATCCAGCAAAATAAATCAGACCAAAAAACAGAGTGGCAAAATCAGTGGGCTTTGAGGGGAGAGCTCAGAAACTCCTGTGCTGGCTTTTGGAGATTGGAGCAGCCAAAATCTCTGCTGCACTGAGCAGCACGAGTGGGTTTGCCCAGCCCTGGAGACACAGGGGAGGAGATACTGCACCTTTAGTCACTGTGGGCCGAGGGCCAGGTGTATTTGAGCAGAAAAATGCAAACTTTTGTTAAATTCTGAACTGTTTCTACTTGTGGGTATTTTTATCCCATTCTCTCTATTTCTAGACAGTGGAAGCTCTGCCTCTAACCGGGCTGGGGATTCTACTTGGGGCTCAGGACAGGTATGTTGTGAAACTAAAAAAAATTAAAAATTGATTCAAACAAATGAACCTCCCAAAAAATCAGAACAACCAAACCCAACCAAAGCCAAACCAAGCACATCCCCTCCCAAACCCAAACCCAACTGAACTGCAGCCAGATGTGTGTGTCTGTTGTGGGCTGTCACTGCTTGCCTTGTAAATGCCTTTTTTTTTTGTTTTGTTTTTTCTTTCTTTTGTTTTGTTTTGTTTGCTTCTTGCTAGAAACAGATTGAAGTTGTTAAGAAAGGGCCAAGGTGTGAGTGCTGCTGACATGTACAGGTGGAAGCTTTCCTCCCACGAACCCTGCAGCTCTACATGCACCACAGGTAGTTATGAGAAGCAGCCAAATTCTACACAGCCTGCTGAAATCACCTGGTGTGTGAGTCCATTTTATGTCTGTTAGGGATGGGAAGGAGCTGGTGGTGTTTAGGGGATCTGATGGGTTCTGCTTTAGCACAACCCCAGCTCTGCTGTGCCTGAGTACAAAGGTGGGGAGAGGAGCTGGGTGCTGAGCATGCAAACCCCACTGAGCTCTCAGGTGTGTTGGGGACCAGGAGGTGATGTCCAATGTGTCCATCATCCCTCCAAACTCTCCCTCCGGGAAGCTCTGAGCGCTGCCTTCACTTCCCATCACTTTGTGTCCCCCCTGGGGCTCAGCAGGATCCCCAATCCTGTCCTGAGCCTCCGTTTTTTCCCCCCTTCCTCACCTTTTTGACAGCTTCAAGGGGTTTGAAAAGCTCAGCTGCTTCCCTGCAGAGAGAAATTTTAAAGATTGTTCAGCTCTGGCAGGAAACACAATAGCATTTGGCTTTTTGATTATGTTTTGTTTCTCCCACTCCTTCTACCCTGGAGCCTGAGCTCGGCTGCGAGGGTGTAAATCTGGAACAGTGACAGAGATGCCAGGGATATCAAAACTGAGCCTCTATTCTTCAGGCAGAAATTCCCTCTTTTTGCATTAATTCCTCCCTTTTTGCCCCTTGAAAAGCTTCAAGGCACCTGATCTCCTCCCTCAGCCCCTGGTTAGGGGGTCCTGTCGATCCCTTGGGATGAATCAGGCGTGTGGGTTGTGCACTTGTCTGTGCTGCCCCTGAAATTACCCAGAGCCTGCAGAGCTTCTGGAATTAAAAAGAGGGAAAGGAGTGGGAGAGAGGAGTTTACAATCTCAGGGACGTCTCTTAAAAGATCAAATGCAAGGATTTTACATTTTAAGCATTTGCACTGGTCCAGCAGCCTCGTGCCTGCAGCAGGAGCTTTGCGAGCCTTCCCTTTCCCGAGGATCCTGTCATCCACATGTTCTGGGACATTTTTGACTTCTTTGATCCCCTCTGAACAAATTTCTCCCTTGGCTGGGCCAGCCTGCTCTGCCCTGGTTTGCAGCAAGCCAAGAGAGGTTTAACTCAAATTTCTCCTTCCTCACTGCCTTTTCTCACTGACATATCGCAGAGAGGCAAGGCCATGTCAAGAGCTGTAGATCTTTTTTTAGTTTCATGTAAACCATATGTTCTCCAGAGCTGCAATTCTTGTTACCTGTAGCCAGAGCAGCCTCCTGGTCCCCAGCCAGGTCCCAGAATGGACTTCCCAACATTTACTCTGGCACGGGAGGCTGTGGGGGAAAAGGTCTCGCTCTGACAGCACCGGCTCAGCTGCCTTGGAGGGGGAGCAGAAGGGGCAGGACCTTCCTTGCCAAATCCCCAGGATCTCTGCCTTGGCCTGGAGCTCTGGATGCACCTGGGGAGCACCTGGTGCAAAGGGAGGGGTGTAATGCCCAGGGGGAGTGAGGGATGGAGTGGGTTTGGGGCTGTTTGCTGTTGCCTCCACCCACCACCCTGTCTGCCGAGCAGACTCGTGGTCCTGAGTATTTCCTATAAAAATGTGTTAGTCATGTATTGGTTTTGGTGGCAAGCCCTGGCAGGGTGGCCATGCCATGCCCTCCTCTGAGCTGGCCAAACTCAACCACACTGCCCAGATTGGTGGGGTGGCCACTGTGATATTCCCTCCCAGCAGCACCCATCCCACGCGACAGGAACTCCAGCTTCCTGCTTTCCATGGGGAAGAAGTTTTGAGAAATGCAGCTAAAACCAGAAAAATAACAAAACCAAAACGGTTTGGATGTGCAGCTCACCAAGCACCCTGCTGTGTGTGTGTGTGTTCTCTCTGAGCCCAGGAGTGATGTCCACCTATGCCATGTGTGTTCGCTACGATGGGATCGAGGTGGACGATGCCTACTGTGATGCCATGACCCGGCCCGAGCCCATCCATGAGTTCTGTGCTGGGAGAGAGTGCCAGCCAAGGTACTGCCAGCACAGGGCACTCCTGCACTCTCTGTGCTTCCTCTGCCCTGGTTGTATTTTGGGGGAAGGTTGGTGTGGATTTTGGGGGGTAGCAGGGATGGCCCACGGCACCCCCATCCCTCCTCCCTTAATTCCATCTGGGAGGCAGCAAGAGTTTCTTCCTGAGAGCTTTAGCTCAAGCTACCAGGGTAAAACTTCCATAAATCCTGGCAGAGTTGGCATCTCTTTTTGGTGTCATTTTTTAAAACAAGAATTAGGGTACCTTTTGTGCTTAGATTCTCCCACTACTCTTTCCTAAAGCTGTCCCCCCTTATGGCTGTGCTGCTCCAGCTTCAGGGGCTTGCATTGTGAGGGAGAAGAGCTGCTCTGTGATTTACCAGTGACTTCAACTGGGGAGCACTGGGAGCTCATGGGGCAGCCACCAGCACTTGGGCAGACAGGAAGATGCTTGGGCTGCCAAGGCTTTTCAAAGAAAAAAATGTTAATTTTGTGTGATCTGGATGGGGAAGTCCTTTGTTTCATTTCTCTTCTGAAGTTAGGTGCCACCTCTAAATGACATCTCCAAATGTGTGACATCTCCCTAGGGCTGCCTGGAGCCCCAGATGGAGTGTGAGGCCTGGGGGCAGCTGGGGCTCTCCTGCTTGGAGAACAGCAGCAGTGGGGACCTGGGCGTTGCCCACCTCCAGAGGAGCTGGGAATTCTGATCCATTCACAATTAGCTCATTCTTTAATTGCTGTAATATTCCTGTACCGTACAAAACTTGACCTTTTATGTTTTTTCCCTGGATTGCAAGCTGCTCCTGTCTTGTCAGGACAGAGGTGGCAGGGGACAGTAAAGGACAGGCAGCGCTTGGAGCAGATCCCAGCTCCTCCAGCCTGTCACTTGTGCTCAGCAGAGTCAGACTGATGGTGGGACATGAATTGTGTCCCACTGGGGCTCGGGCAGCTCTGTGTGACATTACTGCTGGCATCTGCAGGGTGATGGATGCCGTGTCCTCCCCGTACTTCAGCTGAGCAGACAAAAAGAGGAGGTCAAACACGGGCAAAAAGCCTGGCAGACAAATGTGCTGGCAGAGCCCGTGGTGACAAACGCTCACTTGTCACTGAGGACACTGGGCCAGGCCCTGCTGTGCCACCCTGCCTCCTGACAAGCTGGTTTCAGCTTCAGGCATGAGCTGGGGGCTGTGGGGTGAGCCCAACATATGTTGATGCTTCCCATCCCTTGGGAACAGCTCTCAGGAGTTGGCAGCCTGGCTGCAGCTCACTCCTCCCTTGATGCTGTTGAGTCAGGGATGGAATGAAAGACTCCAGTCTTCAGAAGGTGAATCAGAAGGCAATTTAATGAAAGCAGCAGGTCCTTTTGTAATGTGACTTGCTAAGCTGAGACTTGATTGGTCCCAAAGTGAAAACCTCTCACACTATTGGTGAGCTATGAACAGCACACTCCGGAGAACCACATCTATAAACAACGGTTATAGAAAGAGAGAGAAAAATGTTTTAATTCTTTAAGTTTCCAACAGCTTCCCAGGATTTTCCTGGGACAGCTATGTCTCTCTCTGCTCAGAGGATATGTGATTACACACTCCCTGCAGCCAGTGCTTTCCTGTGGGCTGCTCCATGGGGTGATGGGCTCTGTTCCCTGCCCAGGTGTGTGGGATTCACATTTTCTGAATCTGAGAGAAGCAGAGAAAAGAATGATACTGCCACAATATAATAAAGTAATTAATTAGTAATTCTGATATCCATGGAGTCCTCCTCGTCATTCCTCCCTGCCATGGAGATTACCACTTTCCCATGCTTTCCCATGCCTTTCTGTTGGAGAAGATCACCTTCCCATGCCTTCCCTTGCTTTCCCCCGCAGGTGGGAGACGAGCAGCTGGAGCGAGTGCTCGCGGACGTGCGGCGAGGGGTACCAGTTCCGCATCGTGCGCTGCTGGAAGATGATCTCACCGGGCTTCGACAGCTCCGTCTACAGCGACCTGTGCGAGGCGGCCGACATCGCCCGGCCTGACGAGCGCAAGGTCTGCAAGAACCCGGCCTGCGGGCCCCAGTGGGAGATGTCTGAGTGGTCAGAGGTGAGTCCTGCTGGCCAGGGCAGCGCCTGAGCCCAGCCTTTGCTCCCTTTTCCAATTTATCATGATTCTTTGTGGTTCCTGATGTGTTTTTAAGTCACCGTGTGGAGTTAAAGTAGGGATTTATTAAAAGGATCTCCTCAATGGATCCACCTTGGGCAGCACAAGAGCCCAGCCAGGGCTACACCCAAGATGAACCAAAATGGTCCCAAAATGAACCCAAGATCAACCAAAATGAACCCAAGATAAACCAAAATGATCACAAAATGCACAACTGCTCACAGGGCTCTCGTTTTTATAAATTCTGCTCCATTTGCATATTGCAGTTAATTGTGATACCTTGTGATTCTTGATGCTTTTTTAGGTCACCATGTGACCTAAAAAAAGAGGCTAGAGGGAGTTAATGAATAAAGTAGGGATTTATTAGGAGGCCTCCATGGATGCACCTTGGGCAGCACAAGAGCCCAGCCAGGTGAACCAAAGATGAACCAAAATGGTCCCAAAATGCACGAGCATGTGAGAGAGAGACCGGAGTCTCTCACTTTTATACGTTCTGCTCCATTTGCATATTGCAGTTCATTGTCTAGTTCCAGCTTTAGCCCATCAAGTCCCATCCTTCTTGTTTTTCTCTCTCCAGCCCACATTGTTTGTGCTCTTGGGCCTGAGATTTGGATCATTTGTCCTTGGTCCCCAGCTAGAGAAGGAATTGTTTTGTCTCCCTGCTCTGTGCACAGAGCTCACCATCCCCTAATATGAAGCTCAGAACTACACACCAAAGCAGTACAGAATCTGAAAAATATAAAAGCTAAACCCTGAGGCATCAATCCTCATCCATAACCATCCACAGCCAGGATACACTGCCTGCGGTAATGCACGTGGATCAATGTGCATCAGTATTTTTCCCCTTAAAATGAAGGCCTGGCTCCTGTTTAGGATGGGAGGCCATTGGTCACTCACAGGTAGGGCAGGAGCCCATGACTCAGATCTCCCCATCAGTATTTCCTTGGCAGCCTCTTCAAACCCAACGTGCTGGGAAGGTGATCCCATCTCATACATAAATTATGTCCCTATAAATGTCCCTTCCTCACCTCCTCTGCACCACATGCAGAATGAAACCTTTCCCTGCCTTAAACCAGTCCCCAAAGCCTCTGGGAGATGCTTTGGGGAGGGTTCCAGCTCACTTGTTTCCTTGGGAAAACCTGTGGGTTTGTGCCCCTGAATCCTTTTCCAGGCACGGACAGTGCTCCAGCACATCCCTTACAAACACAAACCCAAGGAAATACCCAAACCAGTGCTGCTTCCTCAGGGTGCCTCTTCCCAAATCAAGCACAGACCTGATCTAAGCAGGAGCAGATGAGCTCTGAGCTGAGCTGTCCGTGGGTGCCAACCTGCCCCATGGTTTGCATCACGAGGAATATGACTCTTCCTCCTGGGCAGCTCCCAAAAACTCGTCTTAGTCATAATTTAAACGTCTCCATTCCCCTGCAAGCTGGTGTGCATCATTTCCCTGGAGCTGACAGAGGGGCTGGTGCATTCCCTGGTGGTGCAGGATGTTTTGACTTTCCCAGCTGGTAGAGAGGAGCTCCCTGAGCACGTGCTGCAGCGTTGTTTTGTCCAGCATAGCAAATGAGTGGTTTATTTTACAGAAATGTGTATTCTCCTCCAGCATTTGTCAGGGACAGATTGCTTGAGACAGTGCTGGAGTAGATTGTTCTTAGCCAGCAGCAAAGCTAATCTCCTTTGGATCCCATCAGAGATGGGGTGCCAAGTTGGCTGGGGAAATAGGCATTAAAAAAAGCACATTTCAGGGCTCTGAGGATTAACATCTCGGCACGGTGCGTCTGGGCCCTGTGCTGTTGACACTTTTCCCTGCTTTACGTTATGCATGGAGCAAATGTAATGTGTATGTGAGACTGTAGTAACTCAAATCCAGTTCTAAATAATGTCACTGGGCTGCACGGTGCCAAATTTATCCACAGCATAAAAATCGCAGTTGTGCAGTCAGGAGGGGGAAAGCATTCTCCAAAGAGGGGGAAAGGAGCTGGCTGTTCCTGGGAAGGAGGCGAGGGAGATCTCACCCTGTCTCCAAGTGACAGCTAAAGCTGCTCAGCTCTGAGCAGACCCTTCTGGAGCCTTTCCCCCCTCTGGCATCACCTGTTGGAGAGCACAGCACCTGGGCAGGACGCAGCTGGGGCTGTGGAGGGGGTTTGGGGGAGTCATTTGTGCATTTCCAGCGTGTGCTTTTAAACTTTTATGTTCAAATATGGGGGAAAACTCCATTCCCGAGCCGGCAGCTGCCGTGGTGCCGGCAGCCCCTGTGATGTCGCTGTCCCCTCCGGCAGTGCCCGGCGCGCTGCGGGGAGCGGAGCGTGGTGACAAGGGACATCCGCTGCTCGGAGGAGGAGAAGCTCTGCGACGCCAGCGCCCGGCCCCTGGCCGAGAAGAACTGCACGGGACCACCGTGTGACCGGCAGTGGACAGTGTCCGACTGGGGACCGGTGAGACCCCGCCGTGGCCATCGTGTCCCACCGCAGGCTGGCTTGTCCCTGCTGCTCCTGAGGGTTTTGGGGTTGGGCTCATCAAACAAACCTGCCCTTGGGTCCCAACAAACCTGCAGGCAGCCTGTGCTGTCAGCTGGCCTCAAATAATTCCACTGCTTTGCTCTCTTGGGTCACATCTGCTAGCACTGTCACCCTAAGTCACCCAGGCTTGGGCACTGGGGATGAACCAGCATCCCAGTGGACCCTGTTCCTTCCCCTGGGCTCCTGGCTTGTGCCACCCTGGCCTGGCACTGGAGGTGATCCAGCATCCCAGTGGATCCTGTTCCTTCCCCTGGGCTCCTGTCTTGTGCCACCCTGGCCTGGAACTGGAGGTGATCCAGCATCCCAGTGGATCCTCTTCCTTCCCCTGGGCTCCTGCCCTGTGGGGGATGTGGTACAGCAGTGGTTAAACCCGGAGAGACCTGGCTGAGGGCCTTAGTGGGTGTCAAAATTCTCTTGTCTGTCTGCTGCACAGCATTCCTTGGCAATGCAGATGCTCCATGCCCAGAAATTGAACCTTTTAACTTTTTCCCCTTTTTTTATTTTCTGTTTCCCCCTTTCTCTTTTCCCTTTCTCACCTTTACCTTTTCTCTTTCCTCCTTTTCCCCCTTTCCCTATTTTTCTTTCCTCCTTATTTTCTTTTCTCTTTCGCTCTCTCTTTTTTTTTCCTCTCCCCCTGGCTTTTTCCCTTCCTGTATAATTCTGCTCCAGAGACCCCCTCCATCCCAAGCTATTTTTACCCAGGTTTTGATACATTCACATCAGCTAAAAATAAGTAGTTTCCATGGCAGCAGCAGTGCTAGGAAACACCGAGAGCCTCTGCAAGAGCAACCACGGGGAGCACCAGCTGCTCCGGGCACTGAGGGCTGGATTTTTGCAGCCAATTTCTTGGTCCCCTTTGTCACTTTGGGAGCCACTCTGGGGTTCCCTGCTTGTGGTGCTTCCCCTTTTGCCTGCCCTGAGATATGCTGGGTGTTGGGGCTCTGGCACAGGTTGCCCAGAGAAATTGTAGATGTCCCATCCCAAGGATAAACCTATCCTTTTCCAAACCCCTGCACAGAGTTTAGAAAAACCTGGGACAGCAGAAGGTGTCCCTGACAGTGATGGGGGTTGGAACAAGATGTTTTTTAAGGTGCTTCCCAACCCAAACCAGTCTGGGATTCCATGATGATGGAATCTCTGTTGGAGGATCTGCTGAGCATCCCCGTGGCTGTTTAAACCCCAAAAACCTCAGTGAAATTTGGGGGAGGTGGGTGTGAGGAGGCAGCTGGGCCCTGTGGGGCCCCTGTCCCTGCTCTGGGGCCCCTGTCCCTGCTCTGGGGGCCCTGTCCCTGCTGTGAGGGCTCTGTCCTGTCATGGAGGCCCTGTCCCTGCTGTCTCTGCTGTGGGGGCCCTGTCCCTGCTCTGGGGGCCCTGTCCCTGCTGTGAGGGCTCTGTCCTGTCATGGAGGCCCTGTCCCTGCTGTGGGGGCCCTGTCCCTGCTGTGGGGGCCCTGTCCCTGGTGTGGGGGCTCTGTCCCTGTGTGTCCCTGCTCTGGGGGCCCTGTCCCTGCTGTGGGGGCCCTGTCCCTGGTGTGGGGGCTCTGTCCCTGTGTGTCCCTGCTCTGGGGGCCCTGTCCCTGCTGTGAGGGCTCTGTCCTGTCATGGAGTCCCTGTCCATGCTGTCCCTGCTGTGGGGACCCTGTCCCTGCTGTGGGGGCCCTGTCCCTGCTCTGGGAGCCCTGTCCCTGCTCTGGGCAGGGTCAGGGGGGTTCCCTGGCGCTGAGTGCCCGCTGTGGTTGCAGTGCAGTGGCGGTTGTGGGCAGGGCAGGATGATCCGGCACGTGTACTGCAAAACCAGCGATGGCCGCGTGGTGCCCGAGTCCCAGTGCAACCTGGACACCAAACCCCTGGCCATCCACCCCTGTGGGGACAAGAATTGTCCCTCGCACTGGCTGGCACAGGACTGGGAGCGGGTAAGTGCAGATCCTGTGCTTTGGGGTGCCCTGGAGGGGTCAGGATGAGGTGTGCAGCTCTCAAGGGGCCCCGCTCATGACCCCACAGTGCAACACAACGTGTGGCCGGGGTGTGAAGAAGAGGATCGTGCTCTGCCTGGAGATTGTCAATGGCAAGATCAAGACCCGCAGCCCCTCTGACTGTGACGTGGCCAAGAAGCCTGTGGAGGAGAGCACGTGCTTCGAGAGGCCCTGCTTCAAGTGGTACACCACCCCCTGGTCTGAGGTGAGCAGGGAGGGGTCCCCAGGGCTGTGCTGCCCCATCCCTTTGCACCAAGGGTCCCTCTGCCTGCAGAACTCCCAGGAGATGGGTGAGTCCCTGCAGGATGTGGTCCCTGAGGGTGTTTTTGCTGCATGGTGCAGCTGGGGCTGTCTGTGCTCAGGGAGGACAGGATTGAGAGGAGCTGTTTGAGGCCAGATGTAGCTTTATTTTTTCTTTATTTTTTTCCCTCATGCCTGGAAGTGTAGATTGGAGCCCACAGGGTGGCTGGCCTGGGGATGCAGAATTTGGGGATGCTCCATCACCCTGCACAACCCAAAAGGCAGCCAGGCTCCAGTGGGCTTCCTGCAAGCCCTCCTGGATGCAACCTCCCTGATCTGAGCTCCAAGAGCCTCATTTTTAGTCTTGCAAACCCTATAATTAACCAAAACAGCCCTGCTGTAATCCCAGCTCCATGAGGCATCCAAAGGGCAGCAGGCAGTGAGTGCTGGACGCAGCAGTGGCTCCACATCCTCCATGGATGCAGAGAGACCCCACAACCCAGCTCCTGGTGCTCTGGGGGATTCCATGGCCACCCATGTCCTACAGAGCATCACCTGCACAGGGCCAGCTGGTTTGTGACCCCTTGTGAAGGGCAGCAGGAGGAAGGAGGGTGTCAGAGCCAGGGGATGGGACCACATCCACCTACCCTGGGCAGAAGCTGATGGTGCTGGCAGCAAAGACAGAGCGAGAGGACAGCGGTGTGGCACTGGGATGTGACACTCTCCGCCTGCCCTAACATCTCCAGTGAGCAGGTTCTGGCTCAGAACAGTCCCCTGGCATGGCAGGATCTTGCCTCACCCTTTCTCTCTGTCCCCCAGTGCACAAAAACCTGCGGGATTGGCGTGAGGATGCGGGATGTGAAGTGCTACCAGGGCAAGGACATCGTGCGGGGCTGCGACCCGCTGGTGAAGCCGGTGGGCAAACAGACCTGTGACCTGCAGCCCTGCCCCACAGAGCCCCCAGGTGAGCCCCACAGCCTTGGTTTGCCATGATCCCTCCAGCAGCACTGCCCCATTTGGATAATGATCCCAGGGAGGATGTCAGGGACAGCTCTCCCTCTGTGCCCAAGCAATGCACAGGCTCCTTCTGGAGATAAATTAAGAGGAGAGCTCAGAAGAATCATGCTCTGACCTGAAGATAAAAGGGGCCTTTGGAGAACTGATTTGGGTGCTGCTTCTGTAAGATTCCAGCTACAGCTGAGGAAGTTCTGTCTGTGCCATTATTTTAATGATTTTTGGTCTTCGGGTGTCCTGTGGGATTTGTAACTATCTCGTTATCTGGCTCGTCTGCTGGCTCAGAGTCCCTGTGATCTTTAGCAAACACACAGTTCTAATCCTTTAATAGGATTTGGGAATAAGGACAGTGTGGGAGAAAAGCATGAAAATGGGTGACAGATTTGGGGCCAGCTCCTGGCTCAGCTCTGGGTGCTCTCAGCTGCCCACTCCCTTGGGATCCATGGAGCTTGGGAGCTGCCTCGTGGCCACCTTGCCCTGAGAGCAATCTGGTTTCATGCATCCTATGGATTTGAAGCAAAAAATATATATATAAAAGTATAAATCCTATGGGTTTGAAGCAAAATATTGCATGGAAAGGAGTTGGGAGAGTGCTGAAGCAGCCTCATCCCTTTCTCCAACATCTCACTTGTCCCTAACTCTGGATGTGGCACTGCTGGATTCCCATTCCCTTTCTCAAATAGCTTCCTTGGGATAGAAATTGTGAATTTCAGGGGAAGCCCTTGATTTGGGGACAACTCAGTGCCTTGGTGGCTCCAGCAGTCTCTGGGCAGCTCTGTTTTACAGCAGAGACATTGAGCTTCAGGGCTGGGACCAAGTGAGACTCCCCAAGCCTGGCCAGGTGTGAAGGAACAGATCAACCTGCTCATGCCTTTGCCCAGGTTGACATTTCTGGAGAAGCTCCATAGTGCTTTCCAGGGGATGTCAGGGAGGTGGAAGCCACAGCTGGGCTGATGTTGTTGCTCATCCCGTGGTGTTTAGAGCTGTAGAGGGTGGGAAATGACCTCATGAGCTCACAATTGTTTATTTTCTTTTACTTTTCCATGCCATGCCTTGAGACGTGGCACCCTGGGACACAGGGTACCAGCCTGTTCACACCTGCCAGCAGCCACGAGACAGTGGCACCAAAACTGGCACAAATAAAGCTCCAACAACATTTTAGTTTGAGTTAGGAACAGCAGGAGAGACATAAATTAAGGGAGAAATCCTACCCTGACCACCTACTCTCCAAGTGCCTTAACAAAGGTTAAACCAAAACCCAGCCACCCCAGCCCCAAATTACTTCAGCACCTGAGGGAAATCAACTGTATCTGTCAGGGATTTAACCTGTGACCCCTGGGCCATATTTCCAGGCACTTCATGTCCTGCTAAAGTGTATTTTCTCTCCCTGCAGATGACAGCTGCCAGGATCAGGCAGGAACCAACTGTGCCTTGGCCATCAAGGTGAACCTGTGCAGCCACTGGTACTACAGCAAAGCCTGCTGCCGCTCCTGCCGTGCCCCCCACTCCTAGGGCAGGGCTGCCTGAGCCAGGGCTCTTCCTTCCCCTGCCCTCACAGCCCAGACACTGCTGACAAGGATGCTCTTGGCCTGGTTTGTGTGTCTCCACTGAGGCAGGACTCTTCTCCAGGCTGCTGGACGTTGGGAGCCCCCCGGGGTCAGAGCTGTACAGAAATCTTGTATATTTGATTCCCCCCCCCAAAATCCAGCTACACCCAAGGTCCTGTCCTGTTTCTTCCCTCGGTGCAAGGTTGGGGTTGGCAAGGGGAAGGTGTGAACTCTGGGAAGTGCAAGTTTCCCTTCCCAAAATGGGCTTGGTGGTGCCTCTCTCCTGATTTATTCTGAGGCTCTCCTTAGCTGAATTAACATGGTGGGAAGCTGTTTGTTAAATAAACTCAAGCCCTTTTTTGTAATATGTAGGTGTATACTTTTTCAGAGAATTTTATCTTATAATCAAATGTTAGTTTCATAGTCCTCACAACCCCTCCCTGATGCTGACATATTGTATATAATATGGAAACATAACTGCACTTTATATCACAAAAAAGACGTGCTCTTTTTTAATATATTTGTTTACAGACAGTGAACTTTATCCGTATAATCATTAATTTGTACTCATATGTATATTTTAATAAAGTTGTCATATTTATGGTGGTATTTTGTTTTATTCTCCAGTTTGTAGTGGAGTGCTGGGAACAGTGGAACTGGGGCTGGGGATTTGCTGCTGCTCAGGGGAGGCAGAGCAGCTTTAAATCAGGAGAATCACAGCTACTTGGACAGTGATGGAAGGAGAAGTCCCAACAGTGGGGGGATTTTGGGACTTTTGGGGGCCCTTTGGGGTTCTGTGGCTTTAGAAGCTGCAGCCCTGAAGCTCCTCAGGGGTTTGGGAACGGAGAGATTCCACATGGTGCCAGTAAGAAAAGGGCCTTTCTGAGCTCCCAAGGGGTTATTGCTCTGTGTTTTTACTGTGTGACCCCCCCCAGACACTGAGCCAAAGGCTCTTTAGCATCCCCCAAACTTCTGTGTGCACCCCAAGTGCTGCTGCAACCCTCCCTCAGCAGCAGGGAGCCCCTGAGTGCTCTGCAAACATCACCCCAAATCTGCAGATGCAGGGGCAAAAAAAAAAAGAAAACAAACAACAAACCTCAAAACCCATGTCAAAGTAATTTATTTCTTTTTTTTTTTTTTTCTTTTTTGACTTTTTCCCTCCCCAAAATCTGAGATTCCCAAAGTCCTGTACAAGAGATCACCAGGTGAGGGTTAGTGAAAGCCAACCATTTGCTGAATTTCCAAGCTACAAGGGAAAGAAACGAGGAAAAAAAGGAGGAAAGGAAGGCTGGTAGGAGAAATCACAAAAAACAGGAAGAGAAGGGCTCAAGGCATGGGAACAAACCCCAGTGAGAACTGTACATGGGGGCATGGCCTGAGTGGCTGCATCCCTCTGGGATGTGCTGGGCCACAGGGACCGAGCCCGGAATATTAAACATGTAGGAAACCAACCCCAGCCCTCCCCACCCCAAACAGAACCCCCCCAGAAAGTCAAAGATACTCATTTGCAAAGACTGACTTGTACTTCAAAAGGTTTCCTGTGGAATTAAAAGCCCTCAGTGGTTTGAAGTAAAATACCCAGCCAGGCTGCAGAGTGTCTGTGAGCCCCGGGGGCTGCAGCCATGGCTGCTTCTTCCCAGAACATCTTTAAAAAGGAAAATTTCCCTGGAGCACAGCCCTGAGGCCATCTGAGTCTCTGTGCAGCCAGTCCATCCTTGCCAGCCATCCCCAGGTGATGCTTTTAACCTGAATAATGCCCAGTCCAGGAGAAACAGGGAGCTCTGTCACATGGAGGGGAGGAATGGAGACAGCCAGGAGAAACCAGAGCAGGAGGCCCCTCAGAGCTGCAATTCCTCTCCTAAATCTCTGAGTAAACCCAAGGGCTCCCTTGCAGCACATTTGGTGCAGAGGGACCAGCTCTGAGCCTGCTGCTGCCCCAGGCTGTCCCTGCTGCATCCAGATGGGACAGAGCTGGTGCCACAGCCAGGCTGGCCAGCCATGGCAAATGGCTCAATGGAAAATGCAAATTAGAGGATTTGATTCAATTTAAAAATGTTTTGACAACTGTCCTGGATGGCGGGAAAGTGTCTTTTTTAAAATTTTTCTTAAAAAACCTCTCCCAAACAAGTAAACGTGTAAAAATGTGCATGCAAGGGGTGGGCACATGCACAATGACCCTGTGCCATGGAGCCCTCAGCCAGAAGTTGTGTGTGGCATCACTTGGAGCAGGGATGTAGATTATCCACAGGGATATTCCTCCATCCCAAGGTGTGCTGTGTGTCATTTCCATCACTGAGTAATGCAGAGGTTTTACATCCCCAGCCCAGCTCCTTCAGGGCGTCCTTGAGGCCACCCTGGGGGGCTCCAGGGACAGGCCCAGCCGCCATCCTAACCCTGAGGGGACTGTGCCTGGCACCTGGGATTGTGCCTGGCACCCGGGATTAATGCCTGGCACCTGGGACTAATGCCTGGCTGGGGCAGTGGGATGGGCTGGGGATGGCGCAGGGCTCACAGCCACAGCCATCCCCATGGATGCAGCAGGGAGCAGCACAGCACAGGCTGGCAGAAGGGTGGGCAGTGACATTTTGGGGTGGCTGAGTGTATCCTGGGGCTCCCAGGTCCTGCCAGCAGCTGCTGCTGACCTGCAGCACGTTTTCAGCCGTTTTCAGCCACCCATGAGCCCCATCATCCGCTCATCACCCCTGGCCAAACGGTGAGGAGGGGCAACTCCTCCATAGAAAAGGATGCTCAATATCAAAATCCTCTTTATAAAAGAAAAAAGCAAACTCTGCAGAGCTGGGAAACCTCTCATTCCAGCTGCACTCCCACACTCCTCACTTGAGTTTGCTCTGCTCCCCCTTTATACCGCCAGCCCGAAATACATTCACTTGCTTTTTCACTTCATATTTTTTTGTTTTCTTTTGTTTTTCCCCTATTCAAAACTCTTCCACGGACTCCAACCAGTCCTCCCCGCTGCTGTCCAAAGCCCTCGGGGCTGGGTGGGCGGGTGGCACCTCACACATCGGTGCTGATGCTGCGGCTGCGGGAGAACGCCTCCCGCATGGCCGAGAGCCGGTTGGGGTTGAGCGCCTGCAGGTTGGACACGGGCAGCGCCAGATCCTCCTGGCTCACCGTCTTGTAGCTCACCCTGTCCCCCCCGTTGTGCAGATCCTCGGGGGGCTCCTGCAGGAAGAAGGTGGGGGGCTCCTGCAGGAAGGAGCTGGGGGGCTCCTGGAGGAAAGATGCAGTGGGCTCCTGGAGGAAAGATGTGGTGGGCTCTTGGAGGAAGGAGGTTGGGGTTTCTTGGAGGAAGGAGGTTGGGGGCTCTTGGAGGAAGGATGTGGGGGTCTCCTGGAGGAAGGAGGTGGGGGGTTCTTGGAGGAAGGAGGTTGGGGGCTCGTAGGGAGTGCAGCTGGGGCAGCTGGGCCGGCTCTGGGCTTGTTTTTTGGCGAAGGGGGATGAGGAGTAGAGCGAGGGGCCGTTGGTCAGCACTACGTTGCGGTTGCAGTGCAGCGGAGGGATGTGCGAGTGCACGGCGAAGTCGGGCTCCTCCTCGTCCTCCTCGGATTCATCCTTCTTGCAGCAGTAGTACTGAAACGGGAGGGGCTCAGATGGCACCCCCAAAGCTGCCACACCATCAGCCCTCCCCTCTGAGGTACCCCCAAGCCTTACCTGGAGCCTACAGTAGCAGAGGACGGCGATGATACAGAGTAAAATGACAGTCGCTAAAATTCCACCTGTGATGACCACGGTCCCGGCTGTCATCCGCCCTCTTCTCCATTAACAGCCTGCAAAATTGGGTATACAGGTAAGGGGCTGGGCTGCAGAACCCCAAACTCTCTGTTTGCCCCACTTTGAAGTGGGTTAAAAAGCAGGAGGGCTCTGAAGGGCACAATCAAGATCCACTGGGTACCCATGGGAAGTCACCAAGGAGTCCCCAAAAATGCCACCTTGTAAGGGTTAAAAAAACTTCATGCTGAGTGAGAAGCAGCTCTGGGGTCACATCAGGAGGGAGAGCCAAGGGAAATAACACCAGGCACCAAGGGCACTCTCCCAGCTCCTACCTGGTGGCAGAAAGCTCCAGTGATGGGAGAAGGAGCCTTGCCATAAGGATTTCTGATCTGCACTCATTTTTCTCTGAGCCTCTAATCCATTTTCCCCATGAAAACAATGTGGTATTTGAATTTGGAATAACCTCAGCTGCTAAGTGAGCCTTTAATGACTGCAGGGAGCGGGGTGCTGCCCTCCATGAGAGCAGGACCTTTCTGAGGCACCAGGATCCTCTACTTCACCACAGCCAAGCCACAGTCTTGGGGGGCTCTGGGGGCACCCCTGGATGATGTTTGACAGCCCCAGGTGAGCTGTCAGTGGACATCACAGAGATGCTGTGGCTCAGCATCATTTTGGGGTACCACTAGCACTCTTTTCTCCCTGGAATGCTCCTTGGGAGTTGGGACAGCACAGGGAGCAGCAGAAGGTCCCTGTCCCTGTCCCTGGGCTCTCCAGATGTTGTGTACCATGCACAGCACAAGCCCTGCAGGATCAGACACAGATTTTGCCCCAGGAAGGATGCTGGGGAGACAGGGTACCAGCCTGCTCACACCTGCCAGCAGCCACGAGACAGTGGCACCAAAACTGGCACAAATAAAGCTCCAGCAACATTTTAGTTTGGGTTAGGAACAGCAGGAGAGACATAAATTAAGGGAGAAATCCTACCCTGACCACCTACTCTCCAAGTGCTTTAACAAAGCTGGCTCCCAGCTCGTGCTATCAGGTTAAACCAAAAACCAGCCACCCCAGCCCCAAATTACTTCAGCACCCGAGGAAAAGCAACTGTATCTGTCAGGGATTTCAGCTGCTTCCAAAGCAAACAAACCTGGGCCATATTTTCAGGCACTTAATGTCCTGCTAAAGTTGGGTGAGTGCTGAATGGATAAAGCAGCATCATGTTTTTATGGCGCTGCTGAGCAGCTCGGGAGGAGGGAAGGGAATTCACACCCCATGGCCATGGGGCAAGAGCAGGGCCAAATCCTGCCCTCCTTCCTGGGGGAAAATGCTCTGAGGAGGCTCAGGGGGAGCAGCACAGCCACGGGAAGGGTTTGCAAATGATGCATCAGTGATTTAGAAACTGGTTTGAAGAGGGATGGAGGTGCCTGGCTGGGCCAGGTGCCAGCTGGAAATGCCCATCCCTGGGCCCTTTGCTGCTCCCATTTGCAATCCCCTGAAGCCAAGGGCAGGGGGAGCAGGGCTAGGACAGGAACCTGGCTCTGGGGTGGCCACTCAACCCTGCAGGACCTGGAGGATGGGAGCTGCACCCATCACAGAGCATCAGCATCTCCCTGCTGGCCTGAGATGGGAGATGGCAGGCAGAGCTCTGCCAGGGAGGGCTCTCTGGCTCTTCCACCCATTAATTAAAGCCCCAGGGCACAAGCCAGGGCTGCAGGAGCCGATTTCCCTGGTTCCTGTCCAGCCGAGCCCAGCCAGACGAGCCCAGCCAGACGTGGCATCGCAGCCACTGCTCCCTCCCGAGCTGGACCATTTGCATTTCTGCCTTTTCCCCTCCCCAAACATACTTCTCTGATTAAAGCTGCATACCTGGAAGCTTTAAACCCTCCAGCGTGCAAAGGGGGAGGAAAGCAGAGCATGTGGAGGCCCATAAGCTGAACAATTCCTGTCTAGACCTCCTTTTTACATTTGTTCCTAATTTCATGCTCCACAGGCTCCCAGATTCATATATTTAGCAATAAATATGCTGGTAAAAGGAAGTGCTTTGCAGCTCTGCTGTGGTCTTGGAGAAGGTATGCAGGAGCCCAGGCAGGGAGACTCAGTCCCAGGAGAGCTCTGCTCCTTCCCTCAGCTTTAGGAGCCCTCCAGCTCCCAAGGATGCCTGAACCCATCCAAACTCAGCCCCAGATCATCATCCATCCCTGGCAGACAGCAAGAAGGGGCTGCAGGGGGGTGTAACCCCACACAGGCTGTTTGGCCCCAGCGCAGCAGCCCTTTGCTGCAGGAAAAACAAATTCACAGTTCCCAGATTGTGAAGGTGCAGGTCCTGCAGGAGCTGTTTGGTTTTAGACACAGCCCTGTGCTACCTGCCTGATTTACACATCCCTGCCACAGATGAGGATGTGGATTTTGAGGCTGAGCTGTTCACTAAGGGCTGGATCTGCCTTACCCTCTGATGTGTTAAAAAAAAAAAAAAAAGACTGGTCATGGCACTTGGTGCTAGAGTCTGCTTGAGGTGTTAGGGCATAGGTTGGACTGGATGATCTTAGAGGTCTCTTCCAACCTCATTATTCTGTGATTCTGTGATTCTGTGATTCTGTGAGTCTGTGATTCTGTAATTCTGGGATTCTGTGATTCTGTGAGTCTGTGATTCTGGAATTCTGTGATTCTGTGAGTCTGGGATTCTGTGATTCTGTAATTCTGGGATTCTGTGATTCTGTGAGTCTGTGATTCCTGCCTTCCCTTGGGCACTGCCACAAGGAGCTGCCCAACCCAGGGGCTGAGGGAAGCTCCTCCTGAGCAACACTGAATGGGAGAGGAAGGGTTGGGGTGAGAAATCATCCTCTTTCCACCTCCCCAGCACCTTGAACACGGCCCCAGGACCACCAGGGGTGCCCAGTGTGGGGAGAGGCTGCTCACAGCTGTGCCTGGCTCTGTGCAGCCTCTGGGGAGGGCTGCGTGGGAGGAAGGCTTCCGAGCAGCTGGGGGGGCTGAGCTCAGCCCAAACCAAGGCTCCAGCAAATACCTGGCTCTGGAAAGCTGAGCTCCAGGTCCAGAGGCTCGTGTGGACTGGCCTGGGGGTGAAGGAGACCTGGGGATGGAAAAGGAAACTGCTCCCATGTTCCTCTGAGCACCCAGTTATGCCGACTTGTAGAGATTAAGAATAATCTTGTGGACAATTAAATAAATGAGGCTTTCAGCTGTCCCATCTCACCCCAAGTCCCATCTGCAGGGTAACAAAGTCACTCCAAAGAGTTTTGCACCAGCTGGAAGTGCTGCCATGGCAAGTGGTTAAAGAAAGGGAATGCTGGTTCTACTGAAGCTGTGCCTGCACAAGGAGATTGTGTTTTACATGCAAAGAGCTGGATCCCAAAGCTTGTCCCTCTGCACTGCCACTGCATCCCCCAGCAACACTGGGAGCCAGAGGCAGCACAGCTTTGAAACTTGGGAATTGGCCTCATTCACCTGCCTCCAGGAGCTGGAGATTCAGACAAAACAGCCAGACTGGGCACAAAATGCCAGCTGGCAGCACAGACAGGAGTGCTGGCAGGATTGATCCTGCCCAGTGCCCAGCAGGCAGAAACACCCCCTGCTCCAGAGAGCTGAGCCCCCACCTTGATGAGCACACAGAACACACAGGGACAAACACAGAACCTCCCCTGCTCCAGAGACACTCAGCTCAATCCCTGGCGTGAGACCCTGCCCCTGGCTCACAGATTGTGCAGGGGAGCTGGGCTCAGCTCTGCCTTGTGCTTCCAAGCAGCCAAGAGAGAGAGAAAACAGCCATGGAGAAAGGAAAGGAGAAAAACAAGGAAAACAGCCATCCCAGCCTCGGCAGGGAGCAGGGCAGGCCAGCACCGTGTCCTGGAGTGACACCACCCTGCCTGTCCTGGCTCTGCTGTGCACGAGCACATCCCTGGCTCTGCTCTGCGCTTGGACAAGCTGTTTGTGCACCGAGGGCCTGGGTGTCCTCCAGCACCAGGGAAGGGCCTCTGAGGGGGGACTGAGCCCAGCACAACCTCCAGGCTGACCCTCATCCAGGCAGCTCACTGGCAAAGATCCAGGGGAAGGACCTCAATGAGGGGGTGATGAGGCTGGGGAGATTTAAGTTCTGTGTGGAAAGTGGGTGTTGAGCAGCTGTGTGAGGGCAGATGAGCCTGAGCCTGTGTGCTGCAGGGAGAGCCCTGGTTGGGCAATGCAGCCACTTCCCAGCTCATCCACCTGCCACCAATGCTGACACTGACACTGCTGGTGAGGCCCTGCCTCAGGAGGAAGAAAAAGAGCTCAGTATGATGCCAGGGGAAAATGTGAGCAATGCTGGCTGCCCCAGATGTCACTGGGCCTTGCTGCTTTCTGTCCCAGAGTTGGATGCAGACAGCATTCAGGATCTTTAATCACAAGAAGAAATCCCACTGCAGTAAACTGTCCAGGGCAGAGCAGACTAGATCCGAGCCCTTGATGCTGTAAATTCAGGATAAGCCTGGTTTACACTCCTCTGTGCTCACCCTGGAGCTCTGTAAGTGCCACAAAGGCAAACACCCAGAGAGCATCGGTGTGAAGGAGCTGCCACCAGCCTGGGAGGGGGGAAAGCAGCAAATAAACCATGAGCCAGCACCAGTTTGGTGGCAAATCCAGCCTTCCTCGTGCATTTCCCCAGTTCCTGTAATCCTACCCAGTCAATGAATGAGAGCTGGGCTCTGGGAGCAGCCAGGCAAGGTGCCAGCAGGAGCCTTTGCATCAGTAGAGCCAGAGGGCAGGGCAGCTGCCAGAAACACAGGCAGGAACAGAACGTGGCTTTCCAGATGAAAAACACATCAACCAGAGGGCCTGCACCAGTCCTGTGTGCTCCCTGTCCCCTCCTGAGGGCAACATTCCTGGCCTGGGACAGCATTCCTGGCCTGGGACAGCATTCCTGGCCTGGGGACACCATTCCTGGCCTGGGACACCATTCTTGGCCTGGGGACAGCATTCCTGGCCTGGGGACACCATTCTTGGCCTGGGGACAGCATTCCTGCTCTGGGGAACCATTCCTGGCCTGGGGACACCTTCCTGGCCTGGGGACACCATTCCTGGTTTGGGGACACCTTCCTGGCCTGGGGACACCTTTCCTGCTCTGGGGACACCATTCCTGCTCTGGGGACACAGTTCCTGGTTTGGGGAGAGCATTCCTGGCCCGGGGACAGCATTCCTGGCCTGGGGCTGATGTTCCTGCAGGCATTCACACAGCCAGGCTGGGTCACTGCAGACCCCTGGCTTTGACAAGGCCACCTGGGCACTCCCCAACACAAGGAGACACATGTCACCATTCCCTGCTTGCCCAGCAGAGCTGTCCCCATGGGAAGCCCCATCTCCAGGCACTCCAAGGGGTTTGTGAATATTTTATGAGCAGAGAGCACTTGGCTCTCTCTTGTGCCCTGTTGGGAGAGTGCTGCTCACAAATTCCCAGGCTCATCCACCACAGATGGGTCCTCCTGGGTGCTGGGGATGGCTCAGAGATGCCAGCAGTCCCAAATTCCCACCTGCATCCCCCAGGGC
The DNA here is from genome assembly GCF_028551555.1 of Melozone crissalis. Taxonomy (NCBI): domain Eukaryota; kingdom Metazoa; phylum Chordata; class Aves; order Passeriformes; family Passerellidae; genus Melozone; species Melozone crissalis. Next base: position 3,737,058 of record NW_026535819.1, on the reverse strand, counting down.
TGTGCTCACACCATCTCTCCTCAGAAACCACCCTTGGCAGAGCAGCTCCTGCACTCAGGAGAACTTTCCCCACCCTGGAAGGTCCCACCATTGATGATCCCTGGAATGAGAGGAGTTCTGTGAGCCTGTGGCACATCAGAGAGGGCTCCACCAGCTGGGAGATGCCTGTAACACTGTCCTGGGCTGTTAACAGCAATCACAACAGAGAACAGAACATTCCACATCCACCTGGCCCCTTCTGGTGTCCTTAAAGACTTAAAGCCAACTACAGAGGTCACTGTCACTGTCACAGGGGTAACCCACAGCCCTGACCCCTGTGAGAGTCCCCCAGCCCTCCTGCAGCTGGGATGTTTCAGCTCCCACTGATGTCCAGAGCAGAACCCACATTTTGGAAAGGGAAATTCTCCCCTGATCAATTATTTATCAGCCAGGACCTTGCTGGAATAGTGCTCAGCTCTGCAGAACAGGATCCCAGCCACCCCCAGGCTTGGGCAGGGCTCAGGGGACACCTGGGGATGGCTGAGGGCAGGACAAACCCTGCTCAGGAAAGGTTTTACTGCCCTGACAGTGGAAACCAAGGCTGGAGGGACAGCAGGATCACACAGGTGAGCTCTGGGTGATTTAGGGGTGTATCCCCCATGTCTGCATCAACCAGAACACACAATAAACTCCTCCAAAGGGCTGGAAGGACCAGGGACTGTTCCTCTCCTCTCTGCCCATTCTCAGCCTGGCCCTTTGCAGCCAGAAAATCTCCCACAGTTCTCCCAGAGCAGGGCTGAGGTGGGGAATGGGTCACCCTGAGCTGCTCCTTCTGCCTGCTCCTATTATAATTAAATATAACCACTTATAAAAACAGTATTTCAGATAATTAACCCCCTGGATTTTATAATGAAAAGTGTTTTGTTCAATATCACGTGTCAGTCCAACAACTCCTTGCTGTATAAGCTTTTTCCAAATACCAAGGACACTCTGTATATGCATCTCTGCAGGTGTCCCTGTCACAGAACTGAATTTTGGGTTAAAGTGACCTTTAAAGGGTGGCACACAACCTGTGTGACAGCAGCTCACTGACAACAAAACCCAGCAGAGGAGGCTCGGGCTGATCCAGAGATCCATCCTACAGCAAAAGCCGCTCCAAACTGTGGGGTTTCCTGAAGTTCAAAAAGCAGAAGTTCACGGCAGAGTCAGGGATGCTCTCACACAGGGATCCTCTCTGTTTTTACAGCAGAGATGAGTCTCAGGCTGAGTTTCCAGCACTCTTCAGAAGGTTTCCTTGGATGCAGGGGTTGCCCATCCCGGCAGTGTGGATGTGCTCGGCACTAATGAGGCACTAATGGCTCTGAGCACAAGCAAATCAGCCTCACAGAAACAATATTTGCACAGCTCATCAAAGTGCCGTGAAGGCTTACTAAGCACAACGGCAGGCAGGAATTTCAGTGACTGCAGATGCTCCGTGGAGAGACGCTGTGCTGGGGGAATCGCTGAATCACCTGGATGCTGCCCTTGGCAATGTCCCCTCCTGAAGGTGCTGCTGTCCTCACTCCAAAGGGATTGGGGAAGGTGCTGGGGACATTTCTGCACTGATGAAGTGCCCACCCTGCTCTGCCCCTCTGTGAAAATGAATGGATCCTGAAAGCATCCACAGGCGCGTTGGTGACATCGAGAGTGTTGGGAAAATTAATCCAGAAATTTATGTCCAAAAAGGAGATAGAGGAGTCCTTTTACTTTATTCAAATAAAGAAGAGGCCATGGGGAATTCCCCTGGGATCTCTCAAATTGGGGGAGAGATCCCCAGAGGAAACCCCATCTCCAGGCTGTCTGACACCAATGGCTCACTCCAGCATTCCTGCTGTCCCATCTCCCAGGAAATGCCTCGAGAATGAGGTTTCATGGCTCAGACAGGGCTGCTGGGCCATGGGGATGGCAAACACTCACACAGAGTGCCCAGGTGAGCTCTGAGCTGGTGACAGCCCTGGCTGGGAGCTGGAGCTGCCTCCTGCTCCTGGGGGCATCAGCACTGGGATGGGATGGGATGGGATGGGATGGGATGGGATGGGATGGGATGGGATGGGATGGGAGCAGCACTGCCATCCAAAATGACCCTGGGAACAAGGATTTACAAGCCAGGGACACTGCACAGAGGGACAGCAAGGTCCTGGTACCTTCTGATGGCCACACAGAGCAGCAGAAGCAGAAACTCTCCCTGTGCTGCTTTACCCCCGGGGATTTGTGGCTCTGCACATGCCACAGCCTCTGCATGGAGAATCATCCCTATGGGAAATCACAGGCTGAGGCATCCAGCTGTGCTAATGGAAGCCCTGCATGCTTCAAAGCTCGTGTTTGCACTTTTTAGCTTCTGCTTCAGGTCCAAAGTCACACAGAGCCCTGCCTGGTTACACTGCCACAGCTGCAGCTTCAGCCTCCCTGCACAGCTGGGACACAGCCCTGGTGCTTCCCAGCATCTCTGGTTCATCCCAGGAGCTCTGGCAGAGCTGTGGTTCATCCCAGCACCTCTGGCTCATCCCAGCACCTCTGGTTCATCCCAGGAGCTCTGGTTCATCCCAGCACCTCCGGCCACTCCAGGACCTCTGGTTCATCCCAGCTCTCTGGCTCTGGCAGTGCCGTGCCTGCCACGGAAAGTGCTGCTACTCCAACACCCAATTTTTCAGACAGGGAAGTTGTCTGATAAATCCCAGCTCTGCCTTTGAAGCCAAATTGCCTGAAATCCATCAAATTGCAGCCCGTTTGCAGATGAGGTGGCCAAGCACAGGTGAGCAGTGAGCTGGGAGCAGATCCATGCTGCAGCAGCCCCCAGCAGTGTTTGGGGAGGGTGAGCCCCTGTGTGACCTGCTGACCCCACAGATGTGCCAGGAGCTGAAGGAGCCATCGATCCCCAGCTGTGCTGAGCCGTGGATCAGTGAGGGCGAGGGCACCATGGGCACTGCCAGTCAGCACTAAATCCAGCAGCTCTGCACTTCCAGGGGCTGGGAGCACATCTCCCCGGGATGGGGAGATCCTCAGCAGATTAAAGTCTTTGTGAGCTGCACATCCTGCTTCCCTCTGCTCAGGAGTCACGGATCTAGGCTGGCAACCAGGAGGCTCTTTTAAAATAAAATGCAGCAACCTGGGAGCTTCAGGGACAACCTCTGTCCTATTTTATGAACAGAGGGCACTTTTCTCTCTGTTGTGGGAGGGCTACTCACAAATTCACAGGCTCATGGGAATGGGTCCTCCTGGGTGCTGGAGGTGGCTCAGAGATCCCAAATTCCCACCTGCATCCCCCAGGGATGTGCTCATCCCGTCTCTGCTCAGACAGCACCCCTGTGTCCCTGCCAGCTGTGGGTGGCTCTGTGGCAGCTGGTGACATCTCCCTCAGCACCACACTGCTCCCCCCAGCACCCCTGAGCTGTTCTGGGCTCTGCCTTTCCATGGAACCCTTTTCCCTGCTCTGGGGACCCCTGAGCTGTGCTGGGCTCTGCCTTTCCATGGAACCCCCTTTTTCCTGCTCAGTCCCCCTCCCCTGCCCTGGGGACACCGAGCTGGCTCTGTGCTTGCAGCTCCTGGTGTGACACCAGGGGACTCCCTGGCTGCTGCAGCCAGCCCTGCCTGGGATCTCCAAAGAGACACACACACACAAAAAAACCACCAGGAAAAAGGGTTGGGAGTTTCCATAGCTACAGCTTTCCATGGCTCTGGTGGAGGCTCTGGCTCAAGCCCTGTAATGAGGCACAAGCAGAGTGGTTTTTTCCCACTCCAGCCCAGCAAGGCAGCGTGGTGCATGAATAAAGGAGAGAAGAGAGGGGGAGATCAGGGATCTTGGAAATAACAAATAAATGGTGAGGATTGGAGTTTGGCACATGTTCCCATGGGGAAGGGCATGAGCTGCACCTGGGGTGGGAGGGAAGGAGCCCCTCAATTATCACAGGGTGAGTGAGAGGAACCTTGTGAGGAGTGGGCAAACCCTGCTGCATTTCAATTCCTGCCTGCCTGCTGCCCCCAGGGAGCTGCTGCCAGCAGGGCAGTGCAGAGGTTTGGGGTCTCTGTCAGGGCAGAGCCTCTGCCCACAGCACCTGGGACAGGGGGCTTGCCTGGCCTCCCCTCCATGTCCTTTTATCAATATAACATCACCCCCTCAGGGCTGGTGTCAGCACTGCCACACGTGCATCACAAAGTGCTCACAGAATTCCAGACTGGTTTGGGTTGGAGGGACCTAAAATTTCATCTCATTCCACCCCCTCCCATAGTGGGAACACCTTTCCCTATCCCAGGTTGCTCCAAGCCCTGTCCAGCCTCCCCTTGGACACTTCCAGGGATCATGGGCAAGAGGGAGATGGGCTTCCTCATTGTTTGCACCCTGGAGATTTTCTATAGGCAGTAAAATCTCCTTATGTTATCCTCTTTAATAAGGATTTATCATTGCTGCATCAGGGAATTAATACAGACCGTCTGAGAGGGTAATTTTCAGATTCTTGGCAACTTACCATGAACCAGTTCCAGTAAATTTTCCCTTTTTTCCTCACCTTAATTTTGTTACAGCTTTTCCTGGGAGATGAGAGAGGGAAAGATTTAACTCAGAGGGAAAAAAACCCCCAAAATGACAACCCTACAACAACAAAACCATAAGTGAAAGAGTGGAAAACATAAAGGAACTCTCACAGCTCAGCTGAAAACCCTCATTAGAAGAATAAAGAAACAGAGAAAAACCTTCACAAAAATTGCTTTGCTCAAGCCCACGTGGGCTGGGAACTGCCAGGATCAAATGTTGGAGATATTGACAGTTCCCAGGGACAGCATCTCTCCAAAAGCAGAACACGTGTGAGGGATCTTCTTGCCTCTTGTCAGCATGGGGATGACACCAGCCCTGCCTTTGAAATGACTCTTGGTGCTGGAGAGGCTCTGAGGGTGAGGCAGAGGCTCCTGATCCTCATCTGCCACCCCCTTGCGGTGCCCAGCCAGAGAAATGCTGCCACAGGCACCCAAATGTGGGAAACTGAGGCAGCTGAGGGAGAAGGATGGATGAGATCAGAAATTTCTGCTCAGAATTTGTTCTTCTGAAAGGAGTGACTCTTTCCAGAACTGCTCCATCCACGTGGATTTTGAAAGGATTTTTTTCCACCTGGATTTTGAAAGGATTTTTTTCCACCTGAATTTTGAAAGGATTTTTTCCCACCTGGATTTTGGAAGCTCCTCACCAGAACACCAGAAGCACCAAGAGCTCTGTGGGAGCTGCTGTCTGACACCAAGGCTCACTCCAGCATTCCTGCTGTCCCATCTCCCAGGAAATGCCCCAAGAATGGTGTTTCATGGCTCTGACAGGGCTGCTGGGCCATGGGGATGGCAAACACTCACACAGAGTCCCCAGGTGAGCTCTGAGCTGCTGACAGCCCTGCCTCCTGCTCCAGGGGATGCTGGCACATCCTGCAGCTCCTCCCTGCCCTGCTTGGCTGCCTGGCAGCATCTCAGAGCAGCAGAAAATGCCAGGGGTCTTCTCTGAGCAAGCCAAGCCTCAGAGCAGGGCTCTGAATCCCACCCTGAGGCACCCACAGAGCCCTGGGAGGGCTCAGAGCCCTGAACCCCTCAAGGATGAGCTCACAGAAATGGTTTCATCCATCCTGGGAAGCAGGGGAGGCTCAGCCGGCACCTCCAAATTGATGAATTCCAGCTTCCCTCCCTTGCACTGGGAGCTCTCTTGGCCTGAGCAGAGTTGTTGGGACTCACTGGGAAGTGGGTTACAAGGTGCTGTTAGCAGCCCAATCAAACAAAACCTTCTTCATTTCCAGGTCCTGGAAAACCTGTATTAATTTTTGGGATCCTTCTCTTTTTGAGCAAAACTCCCGCAGCAGCATGTGCCAGTTTTAGGAGCCCAGAACCAAATTAGCAAAGCTGCTGATTTTCTGAGCTGAGCTGGGATGGACTGGGATGGACTGCGATGAACTGGGATTGACTGGGATGAACTGGGATTGACTGGGATGGACTGGGATGGACTGGGATGGACTGCGATGAACTGGGATTGACTGGGATGGACTGGGATGGACTGGGATTGACTGGGATGGACTGGGGTGAACTGGGATTGACTGGGATGGACTGGGATGAACTGGGATGGACTGGGAGCCCAGAACCAAATCAGCAAAACCTTCACTGATTTTCTGAGCTCTCCAGGCACCACCTCCCCCATGGAGCCCTTCATTAGCACCCTGCCTCAATGTGAACCAGACAGAGAGCTGAAGTCTGAGTCTGACAAACCCAGAGCTGTGAAAATGTGAGCATCTTCCCAGTGCCCAGTGCCTGGGAGTGCCCCTTGGCACAGTAGAACCCCTGAGATGCCCCTTTGGAAAGTCCAACAGACCAGAAATCTCCTCTGGGAATCAGGAATACATTCACTGCTGATGGCCTGGGTAAAAAACACCTTCCAACCTGGCTGCCACTGCTCCTGGGCTTGACAGAGCAGAGAATGGGGAGTGTGGGAGCTCAGGAATTTCTGCTGGGAGCCCAGGAATTTCTGCTGGGAGCCCAGGATGCATCACTGCTACTTCTGGCTGGTTAATTTGGATTACCATGGAATCACACAAGCCTGATAATTGGGTTACAAGGTGATGTTAACAGCCCAATCAAACAAAACTGTTTTCATTTCGGGTCCTGGAAAACCTGTATTAATTTTTGGGAGCCTTCTCTTTTAGAGCAAAGCTCCAGCAACAGCAGCATGTGTCAGTTTTATGCATCCCTGGGGCTGAGCAGCTCTAATCCTCTGCAGTCAACAGTTCTGCCACAGCCCAGCAATCTTCACACTTTATATTTACTACCCATCAAGTCAGACAGTGTTTTCCAGCATAACCCTTTGCCTGCCAATCTGAACATTCAACAGTATATTGTATTTACAATGGTACCTAGAAACCAGGTAAGATCATGTTTGTGTTCTCAGAAACTGGTGCCACTGTTTTGTGTTTTCTGTAACCTGCATTGTTTTCTTCAAAAATACAACATAAACAAAAATGTGGTGCCAGAAACACAAGGGAAAATAGGTGCAACTAAGAAAACTCGGCTTTCTGTGGGCTGAATCTGCTCCCACGAGCTTCTGTGAGAATCAGGAATAACTCTCGAGCAAACAGCAAAGCTGAAGTGTTGCAAATTAGAAAAAAAAAATCATCTGGAACTGTCTAATGTTCATTGTGCTTGTCTTTATCTCGGGGAGCTGGGCCTGCCTATGGGATTTCACATCCAGTGCTGGTCACAGGCGATCACAGAATCCCAGAATCTCAGACTGGTCTGGGTTGGGAGGGATTTTAAAGCCCCTCTCAGTCCATCCCCTGCCATGGGCTGGGATATCTTCCACCATCCCAAGTTGCTCCAAGCCCTGTCCAGCCTGGCCTTGGGCCCTTCCACAGCTGTTCTGGGCACCCTGGTACCCACCAGGTCTGCCCTGCAAAGAGGAGAGACCTGAAATCTCAGTGATGCCAGTTCTGGAGATCTGAGCTGCCCTGGGAATCACAGACTGGTTTGGGTTTGGGACCTTTAAAGGTCACCAAGTCCAGCCCACAGCCAGGAGCACATTCCCAGCTCTGGGTGGACCTTAACTCTGGCACAGTCATTCAGAAAATGGCTTTTGGTTGGAGCTGGATGGGAGACATCACCTGGAGGGCTTTGAGAAACACCTTTCAAGCATTTTAATCCATTTTTATGTGGAAGTGAGGCTGGCTCTGCTCTGCTGGCACAGGCAGTGGCAGCTTGGTGCCTGTCACTGTTTGCACAAGGAGAAAGCCACACAAGAAACCCATGGGACAGCCATAAGTTGGAATTATTACCCCAGTTGCTCCTTTGTGTAACATAACAATAAACCCACTAAATTTTCCTAACAACAAACGCAAATCAGCGCTCATTATCCTTCCCCTCCCAGCTCCACCCCCACTCTCTCAGCAGAGCTATTTTCCCCCAGATCCCACTGCTAATCTTCCCAGGGCTTAGCTCTCCAGCAGGCAACACCAATCAGGCCCAGACACCTCCTTTCCCTCCACAGGAGAGCCTGCATCCCTGCAAATCCCTGCTTGCACTGGGGAGAAGATGGGCACAGATCCCCAGCAGCATCTCCTCAGCCTCCCTCCCGTAGCTGGGACACCTCCAAACTGAGCTGTAATTCCTTTTGCCACAAAATGCCTCCTGTTTAGAGGAAAACTCAGTTTTCCTCTGTCAATCCATGTTGTGGTAAGTGGAGAGTGGCAGGAGGAGCATCTCTGCCCACAGAGGTGATGCAGGAACTGTCCGGCAGGGAGGGAAGGCAGGCAGCAGGTAAAGGAGAGAGTTAATGGCTTGCCAAAGCTCGGGCAGGAAGATCCAGGATGGATCTAAACCCAAATTCGGAGAGAGCAGGGAATCCAGATGGAAACCCCAGATGCAGGCAGGGAGAGCAGGGAATCCATATGTAAACCTCAAATGCAGGTAAAGGAGAGAGTTAATGGTTTGCCAAAGCTCGGGCAGGAAGACCCATGATGGATCTAAACCCAAATGCAAGCAGGGAGAGCAGGGAATCTGGATGGAAACCACAAATGCAGGCAGGGAGAGCAGGGAATCCATATGTAAACCCCAAATGCAGGTAAAGGAGAGAGTTAATGGCTTGCCAAAGCTCAGGCAGGAAGATCCAGGATGGATCTAAACCCAAATTCAGGGACAGCAGGGAATCCAGATGCAAAGCCCAAAGTAGAGAGAGCGAGCAGGGACTCCAGATGGAAACCCCAAATGCAGGTAAAGGAGAGAGTTAATGGTTTGCCAAAGCTCGGATCTAAAGGATGAATCTAAACCCAAATTCAGGCAGGGAGAGCAGGGAATCCAGATGCAAACCCCAAATGCAGGCAGGGAGCACAGGGAATCCATATGTAAACCCCAAATGCAGGTAAAGGAGAGAGTTAATGGCTTGCCAAAGCTCGGGCAGGAAGATCCAGGATGGATCTAAACCCAAATTCAGGGACAGCAGGGAATCCAGATGCAAACCCCAAATGCAGGTAAAGGAGAGAGTGAATGGTTTGCCAGACCTCAGGCAGGAAGATCCATGCTGGATCTAAACCCAGATTCAAGGAGGGAGTGCAGAGAATCCAGATGCAAACCCTAAATTCAGATTGGGAGAGCAGGGAATCCAGATGGAAACCCCAGATGCAGGCAGGGAGAGCAGGGAATGCAGATGCAAACCCCAAAAGCAGGTAAAGGAGAGAGTTAATGGTTTGCCAAAGCTCAAGCAGGAAGATCCAGGATAGATCTAACCCAAATTCGAGTAGGGAATCCAGATGCAAACTCCAAATGCAGGCAGGAAGAGCAGGGAATCCAGATGGAAACCTCAAATTCAAGTAGGGAGAGCAGGGAATGCAGATGCAAACCCCATATGTAGGTAAAGGAGAGAGTTAATGGTTTGCTAAAGCTCAGGCAGGAAGATCCAGGATGGATCTAAACCCAAATTCAGGGAGAGCAGGGAATCCAGATGCAAACACCAAATTCAGGGAGGGAGAGCAGGGAATGCAGATGCAAACCCCAGGAACAGGCAGGGAGAGCAGGGAATGCAGATGCAAACCCCAAAAGCAGGCAGGGAGAGCAGGGAATGCAGCTGGAAATGGCACGGCAGAGCCCGAGCAGCATCCTCTGCCTGCACCAGAGGCAGACACGGGTTCCAAACATGAACCGTGTGCCGGGACCGCACTGTCCCTGCCGGCCACCTCGGAAACACCACAGCATCTCCCCGGCAGAAACACCCCAACAGCCCGGAGAGAAGCGAAGGTGGAATATTTGGAAGAGAAACGAGCAGAGCTCTCTGTAGGTAAGTGATTTTTCTCGCAGGAACCGTGCCTGGCAGCGATGCTTCAGCTGAACTGCGATTTTTGCAGCCGCTCCGAGGACTCGTCTGACGCTTCCCTGTGAAATCCCCCCCGCTCCCGGCACGCTCCCGCAGCATCGCAGCGAATTCCAGCCCCAACAGAGCCTCTGTGGCATCTTTTACATCACAGTCCACCTCTCTCTGCTGGGATCAGCGCCAGCCGGTGAATCTTTGAACCTCCAGGCATTTTGATCCCGTTCAGCTGTAGTGAACCCAGCTGGGGAGAGGTTGGGAGATGAGGAATCCATCACAGGGATGAGGAGATCCCCAGGGGATTTCAAAGCAGTCCCATCAGCCAGCAATCTGGGGGTTTCTCTCTTTTCTGGCGTTTCTAGTGATGGATTTCCCCCTTTAATCGCAAACATTCTGTGAGCAAAGAGAGGAGCAGGCTTTGCCTGGTGCCAGCTCTGTGGGGACAAGGCAGTGCTGCTACCAGAGGTCCATCGTGGTCCAGGGACCAGCTCTGCACGGGGAAAAAATGCTAAAATGCAACCCCATAGGAGTTTTCCTGCTGAGATCGAAGGAAAGGAAGGAAATCCCAGCTGTGTGGCCTGCTCAGCACTTGCAACTCCCCCAGTGTAATGAGCTTATGAGCTTGTGCAGCTCAGATGAACTCGTACCTGGAGCAAAGCCTCAGAGCCAGACCTAAAGCTGGTGGTGCCCAGGGCTCTGTCCCCTGCTGAGCAAGATCATCTCCTTTATCCCCTCCCCAGGCTTGACAGAGCCTAAGCTGGACTTCAGCAGCAATTCAAAGGGAAAAAAAAATGTGTTTTTTCACCAAAGCCAGTTTTCCATGGTTGTCTCACCACCTAAGGATTTTGTGATTGTTATCTCGGAAAGGGAGGAAGAAGAGGACAGGGCTGAGGAGCAGGAGGGCAGGGCTGGAGCAGCAGTGGGTGAACAGAGGGGAAAAGGGAGGGATGGGCTGGGTGTGTGGGATCTGAGCAGCTCCCAAGGGCTCCCCCAGCACTGAGACCCTGCAGCACTGACAGAGCCTCACAGCAGCACCAGGTGAGGCAGAGGAGGGCTGGAGCCAGTGGTTCAGCATGGTCCTGCTGCAGGCAGAGCCCTCTGCTCATCCCCAGGGCTCCACTGATGGAACTCACACACCCCACTGCCCCTCAGAACAAAACACTGAAGATATTGGGGAGAAATAGAAAGATATGTGAGCCCACGACTTGATTTCCTCTTTGAGGGGCAGGAAATCATCAGTGAGCAGAATTCTGCCTGCCCTGGGGTTGTGGAGAGCAGGCAGCAGTGAGAGCAGGCCACAGCTCATCCCTCCCTCCCCATGAGCAGCATCCCTGTCACCTGGGCCAGGGGAGGACAGCTGGGCCCTGGCTCCTGCCAGGAATTCACTTTTCCCTTTTTGAATAGAGATTAATTCAGCGCTCTGGGAAGGGCTGAATAGAGGGGTGGGCTCCAGGTGGCTCCTGCTGTGCCCCCCAGCCCCCTCTCCCTGCAGAGCCTCCTACCCTCGGCTCAGGTGCTCAGAGCAGCTGCTTTATCCCTGGCTAATGACATTTATTTTCTCCTCAGTGCCTCGGGGAGGGCTCTTTCTCTCGCCCTCCCTGCTGATGTGGATCCTGCTGCCCTATTATGCTGATCTGAGACCTTTTTTTTGCTGTTGAAGTGCTGGTGAGCTCCCCTGCATCCCCCATCTGGGCCCCCCAGCCTGCTCTTCCTTCATTTCCCACCCTCACAATTTTCAGCTTGGATCAGGTCCCTCACCTGGCTGGGGCAAGGTGAGCCTCACTTTTGGGTTTTTGGGAAGTTCCCTCTAAAGCATCCCTCAGAAAAGGCAATTACCACAGTGCCATTAGAGCTCTCCCCACTGCACAGGCAGATAAGTCGCTGGGAGCTTTTTGAAATAACCTTTAAACAATAGATCCTGTCTTGTTTACTGAATGTTCCTGAACTCAACAGTAATGCATCCAGATGTCACCCCTGCCTACCGTAGGCCTAACTATTTCTGGAAACACACCAAAGGCAAATTGCTTGGATAATGTCAGATATGGTTGCAAAAAGAATATGACAAGTTTCCATCTCCTTGATAAAAGCTGTGGAGCACAGAGTTATTTCCCAGGGCAGCAGAGCCGTGTGTACCTTGCACTCAGCCCCGTGGAGGAGCTGCATCCCTTCCTCCTCCAGCTCATGGGCAGGTGGACCATGGCATGTGTTTTCCTGCTTCCAGCTCAGGAAAATATCAGTGTTGGTGTCCAGAGAAGCTCAGCACACTCACAGCATCCGTGTCTGGGGCTGCAGGTGGCTTTTGTCCTGCTGGAGGGAGATGGGGAGAAGCACTGGATGGTGAGCAGGGGCTGAGCTGTCCTGGTGATGCCTCAGGTCATCTTGTGCCACGTTGGGAGTGGAGTTAAATGAGTTAAATGCCAGCTCTGAGCTGTTCAATGAGCAGGAGGAAACTCTGTGTGAAGTGAGAGGGTGACAGAACTCAGCAGCCCCTGCTCGTGTCCTGTCTCCACTCCTCGTCCTGCCAAGGGGAGCTCACGCTGAGGGAGGTGCTGCACCCAACATTGTCCCTGCTGAGGTTTCTCCAGAGAGAAATCTGCACTCTTGGACACACAGGATGGGTAAAATCATCACTGTGGTGGTTCTGGCCTAAATCCAGTCCTGTCCCCGTCAGTGATGCCTCTGAGAATCCCATCTCCATGGAGCCTGCTCCTCCTGCTGCTGCCCTGAACTGCTGTGAATGGGTCAGGGCTGTTATTAACCTTTCCAGGGACAGAGAGGTCCAGGGATATTTCCAAATATGATTCTGACCTTTAATTTTGTTCCCCGACCTTTCCAGCTGCCCTCTGCCCAGGGCTGCTCTGGCAGGTTCCTGAGGTCCCAGCCCTGTCTGGGTTGATGCTGGCTGTGAGTGAATGTGGCTGAAGGGTTGGAGAGGGTCAGAGTCCCTCACCCACCTATCTGTCACCCCCCTGCCCATCTGCACTGCTGGGATAAAGGCTGTTTGCTCAGGCCAAGGGGGAACCAATCCTATCAGAAGAGACCACAAGGAGAGAAGGAAATAACACACAATGACCTGGGAGAAAACGCATTTAGACAGGGAATGAGCTGCAAGCTCAACCCCAACAGCTGCCACCTCTGCTCCATCCTTCCCTGCACCTCTTCAATGTCACAAGCTGCATCCCCCGCCGTGGTGCAGGAGCCCTGCCAGCATGCAGCACCTCTTTCCTGGCCATGTCCTTCTCCATATCCATGACAACACCACAGCCAGGTACAGGAGCAGCCCGAGTGACAAGGGACCAGCCATCCCTGCTGCTTCCACCAGCTCTGCGCTGCCAGAGGGAAAAGCCTGAGTCAGGCAAATCCCTTGGAGCCTGGCCAGCTGCAAAACCCCTCCTTGCCCCACTGAGGACACATCCTGCCATCCCAGAGGTCAGTGGCACAGACTGTGCCAGGCTGTGAGCATGCAGCAAAGCTCTCTGGGCTGCACATAAATGCCTGAGGAAACTGAGCACCTTCGTCTCTCTGAATCTGGCACCCAGCAAAACTTTTACAGATCCTAAAGGGGTGCTGAGGAATGGCTGTAGGGTCAGAGTGGGAAATATTTAGAAAGGTTTGGGTCAATAAACCACGGGCAGTGAGTCTGTCCCTTACCCACTGCTGAGCTCAGAGAGAAAAGGGTTCAGGCTTGACTCTGGTGTCACCTCCACGAGGGTTTAGGGACTGCCAGAGATTCAGTGGAAAAGGGTGAGGAGATGTGACAGCCAGACCCTCTGCCAGGCTCTGCTGGAACACAGCAAGGACACAACCAGGAGCCACAGCAGTGCTGATGTTCTGCCACTCCTTGTGCCCAGGTAGGCACAGGTATTTCAGTGTTTGTCACCTGTGCCCACTGGCAATAAACCAGAAAGGAACAAATGCTGTTTCCTTCCTTCCTTCCCCTCAAATCCCCACATCCTTTCTGAACGAGAACCAGTGTACTGCGGGGTGATAAATCAACATCAGCAGCTTTGCAGGGGATTCTGTTGAAGTTCTTTATCTCTCCTGAGCACCAGCACCATTCCTTAAGAGGTCCTGTCATCACTCTGCACAGAAATCCTGACATGCAGAGGGAAGGAGGTTACACTTCTAATTACAGCTGCACAATCTTTAAGGTGTTTAAAATCTCTTTTCACCGACTGACAGCCCCTAAAGCACCTTTCTGCTTGTTTCAGGCAAGAAGAAAATCAACCACAGAGACTGCAAACAACCTCCAGGTTTTCACCAGCCATTGCAGTGGGGCAGGAGTCTCAGCACAGGTGTGGGATAGTTGAGGCACTCACTTCATGCACAATTCATGTCAACTGCTTTCCCTCACAGCGCTGTAATTTAGATGTTTCCTCAGCGAAGACAAGATGTGATGACTAAAAATCCCATCCTACTGGGTACTTTTGCTCAAATGAAGTCACCCAGGAGCACCATCTGCACTCTAAAAATTGGGATAACCCACCAGGTTCCCAAAAATGACAGCCATACATCACGACAGACTCAAGTGCAGAGTTTTCCCTTCTAGGTTTTATGCTGATTCTGCTGCTCGTTTCAGGCTGGAAGACAATCTGTTGAACCTCAAAGTGCTGTCTTCTCTTACCTTGAATTTATTCTGCCAGGGAACTGTCTACCTTAATGAGTATGAGCACACCCCCACTACCTCCCAAGTTTGGTGATCTGTTATGTCAAATATAAATAATCCTGTCTGAAAGCGGTCGATATGGGGAAATGAAAAGCCATCTTCCCTTGGGGGATCTCTCTCTCCCTCCCACAGCCCCCCTGAGCCCTCAGGCTACCTTTAATGTGCTGAGCAGCACCCATGAGGCTCTGAGAGCACAGACCTTGATGGCTGCTGGATGCAGAGTGACAAAAAACAGCCCACAGGTGACAGTGTCATCACCTTCCTCTCATCCTGCCCTGATCCCTCTCCATCACTGAGTGTGAGCTGATGGGATGATTTCCTACCCAACCCAGCTCTGGGGTGTCCTACAAACTCCTTGGGGTGGAGAGGGGGATTCTGGTGTCCTTTGGGGCCAGCCCATGAGATGGAAACAAAGTGAATCACATGGCTCCAGGTGGGATGTCCAGCCAATGAAGAGAGGCCGGTTCCAGTCCCACCCTGAGCGTGCAAAGGGGACCGAGGTGCCCCTGGGGCAGGGAAGGACACGACCTGCACACCCAGGAGAGCCACGGCATGGGGCAGCTTTCCCACTCATCCCTGAAAGGTGCTTTAATGACATCCCTCATAGGCTTTGGAGCTGTAGGGTGAGGGAAAGCCGAGCCTGGAGCACCCCAGGGTTTTCCAGGCAGGTCTGAGCTGGCGGGACCAGCCCCATTCCCAGGCTGTGGGGCAGCGGATGCCGCGCGGTTCTCCATGTCCCTCCTCACCGTCTCCCCCTCCAGATCCCTTCCCAGCCCTCTCCCGGCAGCGGGGCTATCCTGTTCCTGCTGCCCTCCCTGCAGGCATCCCCGGGCTGCGGGGCTATCCTGTGCCCTCCTTACAGGCATGCCCGGGCTGCGGGGCTATCCTGTGCCCGCTGCCCTCCCCGCAGGCATCCCCGGGATGCAGAGCTCGCTGCCGGTTCCCCGGAGCAGCCATCCATCCCAGGCAGATTCGGTTCCCCGGAGCAGCCATCCATCCATCCCAGGCAGTTTCGGATGCACCGGCAAGCGGGCGGCGGGGGCGGGAGCGAAGCAAACAGGGAAAAAACACCGCGAGAGACCCCAGCGCTGGGAGATGCGGGGAGAAGGGGCCCGGCAGAGCCCGGCAGAGCCGGGGGGGGTCCCGCGGAGCCCCCGCGCCGGTGCCTTCTCCCGCTCCGCTTACCTTCACACGGGGGAATGAATGGGGCCGGCTCGCTCAGGTGAGGACCGCGTCTCCCGAAGTCTCCGGCTCGGAGAGCATCAATACCAAAATAAACGTTTCTAAAAAAAAAAAAACCATTAAAAAATAATCTTAAAAATGAAATAACGATTAAAAAATAATATATTAAAAATAAGCGGCAGGAAGGAGGCTGAGGAGGAGGCGGGCGGCAGCGGAGCAGGCAGCCGGCAGCAGCCACCCCTGTCGGCACATGGCCGGGCCGGCGGCTCTGCGGGGGCCGCTCCCGCCTCCCCGCCCCGCTCCCAGCGCCGCGGGGCCGCCAATGACGGCCCGGGAGCGGGGCCGAACCGAGCGGCGCCCGCCGAGCCCCGCAGCGGCCCCGCACGGGCAGCGCCGCGCCCGCCGCCCCCCGCCCCGGGCTGCGGGGATGCTCCCCATTCCCATCCCGGAATGCGGGGATGCTCCCCATTCCCATCCCGGAATGCGGGAATGCTCCCCATTCCCATCCCAGGATGCTCCCCATTCCCAGCCCGGGGTGCGGGGATGCTCCCCAT